>NC_084547.1:1857500-3057500 GCF_024500275.1 Phycodurus eques | reverse complement strand
AAGCGCGGCGAAATTGTTGACAGCCCGCTGCGAGGACATTTGGGCCGCCACCAGCGGCCACTTCCGCTGTATGCTAATGCTAGCAGGCTTGTTAATGGGGTGAGAGAAGGCAAGAGCAGCACAAGTTTTTGTTCTCTGGTGACACACATGCTCCAGAAGCCCGTGACGGAGAACGCAAATTGACTTCAAACAGTTGCTTGGTTTGGGTGGATTTTTGTTGTTGTTGTTTGATGCTCATTTATTGATTGGTCTAAAGCTCCCAAAATCTCTTATCATCTAATCTTTACACACACACGTGCAAGGCAAATTGAATCACTGAGAACTAGAGTGCGATAATTCGACTTTCCGAATGAGCAACATTGAGTCGCAAAATTGAGTGACAAGATTTCCCAAAAATGAAAGTCTTGTCTGTTTTTTTTATTTATTTTTTTTATGGCTGAAAAGTTGCCCCAATATCACACAACTGTTGTTGTGTGATATTGCTAATAGAAAATCTGGTGTATAATGACTTCCAATTACAGTCACACAGAAGAACTTTGTTTATTCCTCAACATATCTCCTTGACCGTTTTGCTTTGTCTGCTACTCTGGTAACCCGTTAAACAAATGTCAGGGAAAAGATATCCGCCGATAAGTTCGCACGAGCTGAAATTCCCGTGGAGGGGTTCAAGTGGTGGAACCTTCTGAAAAAGTCCACTGAAATGGAACAATAGTAGTCAGAAAAACAGTAGAATAGGTCATGTACACTAAAATCGAGGTTGCCTGAAAAGAAAGACACACATTTGGATTAGGGGGGGAAAAAGATGTTTAGTGCGATCGTAGTTTAATTCCAAACATCTGTCATATCAATATTTCATGAAAGCTCAATTTCATTTCTGCACTAATCTTCGAAGTGACCAAAATGGAGTTAGCCCGCTATAGTTCTCCGTGGCTCACTTCCATAGACTCCGTGGCTCACTTCCATAGATTCCGATGAAAAAGATGCATTCTATATCTTGTTTTTTTTCTTCCCAGAAAGGAGAGGATGAGTTTGGTAAAGCCGACGCCATCGTGGTGTCTGTCGGAGTGGACGAGGAAATTGTCTACGCCAAATCCACAGCCATACAGGTGAGAGCATGTCGTTAATGAATCGCCGAGTACATAACGAGGCCCCGTGTTCAGACTCCTATTCGGTCTTCAGACTTGGCTGTTCGGTTACGAGGTGACAGACACCATCATGGTCTTTTGCGAAACCAAGATCCTCTTCCTCGCGAGCAAGAAGAAGGTGGACTTCCTCAAGCAGGTGGCCATAACCAAGGGCAACGAAAACGCCAACGGTGTCCCGCCCATCACGCTTCTTACCAGGGAAAAGGTGACATCGGCCGACGCGTCGTCATTAGAATTCTCGCAGAAAGGGAAAAAAACGTGACGCCACGTGTCTTTCAGAATGAGAGCAACAAGCCCAACTTCGACAAGATGATCGAGGCGATCCGAGGCAGCCGTGAAGGGAAGACGGTGGGCGTGTTCAGCAAGGACAAATTTCCCGGCGAGTACATGAAGAGCTGGAACGACACGCTCGCGGCCGAGGGGCTGGCGAAGGCAAGAGGAGCGCCGCGGCTGCCGATCATCCGGCCAAACGAGTGGGATGTCACGTCCTCTTTTCCCGCAGGTGGACATCAGCGCCGTGGTGGCGTACACGATGGCGGTGAAGGAGGACGGCGAGCTCGGCCTGATGAAGAAAGCGGCGGCCATCACCAGCGAGGTGTTCTCCAAGTTTTTTAAGGAGCGAGTCATGGAGATCGTCGACGCGGATGAGGTAAGGACGCCTGAATTGGGGGGGAAATCCGCCTCGTGCCCGCTCACGTGTGTTTTCCCACCAACAGAAAGTGCGCCACAGCAAACTGGCCGAGTCCGTGGAGAAGGCCATCGAGGAGAAGAAATACTTGGGCGGTGTGGACCCGTCCACCGTGGAGATGTGTTACCCTCCCATCATCCAGAGCGGCGGAAACTACAGCCTCAAGTTCAGCGTCGTCAGGTAGATCGTTACCTCAGCCAAGGTCACTGGTTTGTGTGCAACTCTTCTCCTTCTAAACACTTTATATATATATATTTTTTTTTTTATTTTTTTTAAATATACAGTCATAAACAAAATTGACCACCCTTGGTTCTTTAACATTGTGGTCGGGAAAAAGTCTGACACTGCTCGCCTGTGTGTAACACCCGCTGGGGAGAGGAAAAACAACAACAAAATCCAACTGAACATGTCTTCTTTATGCCAGTGACAAGAACCATATGCACTTTGGCGCCATCACATGTGCCATGGGCATCCGTTACAAGTCGTACTGCTCCAACCTGGTGCGGACACTCATGGTGGACCCCCCGCAGGAGATGCAGGACAACTACAACTTTCTGCTGCAGGTGGAGGAGGAGCTGCTCAAGGAGCTGAAGCACGGTGCGTTCGGGAGCTCGGCGAAAGGGCGGCGCGTGACGAACAGCGTGGATATGACGTGCGTGTTTTTTGTTTTTTTTTTACTTTTTTTTCCCCCTCCTCCCCCAGGTGTGAAAATCTGCGATGCCTACAACACTGTTCTGGAGTATGTAAAGAAGGAGAAAATGGACCTTGTCGCCAAGCTGACCAAAAACCTCGGGTAGGTTGATTCATGTGAATGAACATGTATACTGTAACGCGATCGTCTCACATGTGGATTGTTTGCAGGTTTGCCATGGGGATCGAGTTCAGAGAAGGTTCCTTGGTGCTCAATGTCAAGAATCAGTACAAACTGAAGAAAGGTGGCTGTATCATGTTAAATTATGACGATAGTGTCAAAAGTGTTTTTTTTTGTTTTTTTTTATCCCCCCCCAACACGTGCATGTGTGTGTGTGTGTGTGTGTGTGTCTGGCAGGCATGGTGATGAGTGTCAGTTTAGGCTTAGCCGACCTCACGAATAAAGACGGCAAAAAAGAAGAGCAGAAGAAGTATGCCTTGTTTGTTGGTGACACGGTGCAGATCAATGAGGTGAGTTGACCTGACACACACAACTAGTGCAAGCTGTATGGTGTGTATAATTGTGTGTGTGACAGGGGGAGGCGGCCACAGTGCTCACGCCGGTCAAGAAGAAGATCAAAAACGTCGGGATCTTCCTCAAGGTAAGCGCTCCGACACCTGCACCTTGAACGCTGGACTCGCGCTCCTGGCCGTCTTTTGAACACGCGACCTCCCTCAGAACGACGACGAGGAAGACGAGGAGGAGGATGGCGACGATGCCGAGGAATTGCTGGGGAAAGGCGCTCGCAGTGCGGCGCTGCTCGCCGACAGAACCCGGGTGAGTTGGCGCGCCGGTGTGTTGCCTCGACGTGCACGTGGGAGCTGCTGACTAAGCGTGTGCGTGTTTTTGGTCTCTACTAGCTACTTGGGAAGGTAAGTAGTCAATTAAATCGCTCGCTGATGAAAGCAAGTGGCATTTTTGTCTTTTTTATTTTATTTTTTTGTATGCCTTTCGAGTCATGATCTGATGGTGTGCAGCATTTTATCACCGCATGCGTGTTGGTGTGTCTGTGTTGACCGCGTTGCCACACCCGTGACGTTTGCGCGCGTGTCGTCTACTTAGAATGAGATGACGGCCGAGGAGAAGCGGCGCGCCCACCAGAAGGAGCTCGCCAACAGTTTAAACGAGGAGGCCAAGCGGCGGCTGACTGAGCAGAAAGGCGAGCAGCAGATCCAGAAGTAAGCGTCGGCTTCAGATCAAAATCCCGCGACCGCTTCGGAACCGGTCTCCACTTTTGACCTCTTTCTCTTCAGGGCGAGAAAATCCAACGTGTCCTACAAGAATGTTTCTCAGATGCCCAGAGAGAAAGACATCCGAGAAATGAAGATTTTCATCGACAAGAAATACGAGACTGTCGTCATGCCCATCTTTGGCATCGCCACCCCGTTTCACATCGCCACCATTAAGGTACGCTATCGCGGTCTCCTTTCCCCACCTCTTATGAGTTTGACTGCACCTGACCTCTGTGTTTGTGTCTAGAACATCAGCATGTCCGTGGAAGGAGATTACACTTACTTGAGGATCAACTTCTACGTTCCTGGCAGCTCCTTAGGCCGACAGGAAGGGAACATCTTCCCCAATCCAGACGCCACCTTCGTTAAGGAAATGTATGTATCGGACCACATAAGGTTGGGCGGGGCTCGTTGTCTTTTTGTGGTCTCACTGTATCACAGCTTTTTAAATCATACACGTCTAAATCCATTTTGCGGATGTTTCGTTATATTGCGGTGATACTTTTTCCACACAGACCATTCCTATATATATATATATATATATATATATATATATATAAATAAATAAAATAGATATACTGTAAGCACAATAACTTTAACTTGTTCAACTGTCAGCTAACGCTACCTTCTCGCACCGTCAGCACATACCGCGCGTCCAACCTGAAGGCACCCGGCGATACCTCGGTGCCGTCCACCAACCTGCAGAACGCCTTCCGCATTATCAAGGAGGTCCAGAAGCGCTACAAGACGCGGGAAGCCGAGGAGAAGGAGAAGGAGGGGATCGTCAAGCAGGACTCGCTGGTCGTCAACCTAAACCGCAGCAACCCCAAACTCAAAGACCTCTACATCCGGCCTAACATCGCCCAGAAGAGGATGCAGGGCTCGCTGGAGGCGCATACCAACGGTAAGGTCGGAGGCCTCGTGTTCGTCCACATCTGCTTCTGCGTTTCACCGCCACTCGTCTCCCGGGGCAGGTTTCCGTTTCACATCTGTCCGCGGCGATAAAGTGGACATCCTTTACAACAACATCAAACACGCCATCTTCCAGCCGTGTGACGGCGAGATGATCATTGTCCTGCACTTCCACCTCAAGGTGCTGCCAGACGCTCGAGGAGAACGCGGCCACGTTCTTCCCGAGTCAGGCTGAAGAATTTCCGCTTTGCTCTCCTGTAGAACGCCATCATGTTCGGCAAGCGCCGCCACACGGACGTGCAATTTTACACGGAGGTGGGCGAGATCACCACGGACCTGGGCAAGCACCAGCACATGCACGACCGCGACGACCTCTACGCCGAGCAGATGGAGCGCGAGATGCGGCACAAGCTCAAATCGGCCTTCAAGAACTTCATCGAGAAGGTCGAGACACTTACCCGAGAAGAGCTGGAGTTTGAGGTTCCTTTCAGGGACCTTGGGTGAGTCCCGTGAGCTGCCGCAACAACTCGGGTTGCAGAGGGGCGGGAAGATAAACTGGGGAGTTTTTATAATATTCCTCATTTTCCACAGCAGTTGAGTGCAAAAAAAACTATTTTCTTCTTTTTCGGTCATTGTGTTTGCTAGCCCGTGAGCTAGCGAGTTTAGGAGCTAAACAGCTCGCGCCACCACGGCGATGTAGTTTAAAAAGTCGGGGCTTTGCTCATAGTTGTTGTGTGTTAGTCCCCAATGAACACATGGGAAAGTTAACTGTTTATTATGTTCACTAGCCTGCGCCCTAGAGAGGTAACCAGCTCGCTCTACCACGGTAAAGTTAGAAAATAATAAATAATAGAAAATAATAGGGGTGGGCGTTATTTTTCATGATTTCAGAGGCATCAAAAACAGCAATATTGTTTATTCATGATAGCGTTTGGGGAAAATATATCGTCCTAAAAAAAAAAAAATGCCTTGACAGCCCTAAACCGTAGTAACATGCTCACTGACGGGGGAATATGTTTGCAGCTTCCAGGGCGCCCCCTACAGGAGCACCTGCCTGCTGCAACCTACCTCAAGTTCACTTGTCAACGTTACGGAATGGGTGAGGGCACACGCACGCCTGTTTTTAGCACCGCACAAAAGGCCCACACGATCCGTTGTAAGATGAATCACGCAATAATAAACGCACGCAGCCGCCGTTCGTGGTGACTCTGGACGAGGTGGAGCTGGTCCACTTTGAGCGTGTGCAGTTCCACCTGAAGAACTTTGATGTGGTCATCGTCTACAAGGACTACAACAAGAAGGTGACCATGATCAACGCCGTGCCTGTCAACTCCCTGGACCCCATCAAGGAGTGGCTCAAGTAAGCTCGCCGTTGCCAAAAAAACTCAAAGGCATCCCGAGCTCTGTTTTAACCGTCGTTCTTCCCCTCGTGTGCAGTTCGTGCGACATCAAGTACACGGAAGGGGTCCAGTCCCTCAACTGGACCAAGATTATGAAGACGATCGTCGACGACCCCGAGGGCTTCTTCGAGCAAGGAGGCTGGTCCTTCCTGGACCCGGAGAGCGAGGTCTTTACGGCACCCGTGCGCCCGGAGCGACTATTGGCAGCCGCGCGTGCCGCCTTCGGCTCCATTTGTGTTGTTTGTCCACCAGGGGAGCGGTGGCGAAGAAGACTCCGAGTCCGAGATGGAGGACGAGACGTTTAACCCCTCTGCGGATGAGACGGAAGTTGAAGAGGAAGACAGCGATGAAGACTACAGCTCCGAGACGGAGGATTCCAGTATGTTTGCGTCTCTCTCGAACGCCAGCTCATGTGAGACTTGCGTCTTTAGCAATAAAGCCGCGCACTGTCGCCCGCAGACTACAGCGCATCACTGGGCAGCGAGGAGGAGAGCGGCAAGGACTGGGACGAGCTGGAGGAAGAGGCCCGGAAAGGTGGGTGCCGTCCAATAATCTCGTAAGCGCGAAACGCACAAAACTGCAAAAGCGGTCCAAGCGCGTCCTCCCGGTTCGGATAAATGGCGAAGCGGGGCCGTGACTACTTAAAATGTCAACGATGGCACCGAAGATGCTAATATTGAATGTTTGAGACTTCATTCATCGTGTTGCCATAGCTCGTTATTTGTACAAATAAATGATATACATGTACTGTATTTAACTTTTGTCACAAGACACCAGCCATAAATAAAACAACTTTTTGCAAGTTCGGCTTCAAACAATCATGACAGTCAAACCGTTGTGTGGCACGCACCGCAGCATACACGGGAAGTCAGCTCACCTGTTTTCCAGGTTTGGTCACGTGACGTTCCGGTTATGTGGGGGTTTGTGAGCAGAGTTGAATTTAACCCTGCGGCCTCAATGCTGGCAAATGGCCGCCACCTTGCTTCCTTTTAATTTTTTTTATTTTTAGCTGTGTTAATGCATTTTTTAACTTCAGCTCTTCAAGTATATTAGTAATTGGCTCCATTGGAGCCGCTTTAATTTATTTCATGTTTAGAGTTACAATTTGGGTGAAATGGGTTTCATTTTAGAAAATATTTTTTGTTTTCCACAATGGAGCAGTTTCATGTAATAGTATTAGTATTCAGAAAGGCGCTTAAAGAGGGAGCTTTAAAACTGCTAGCAAGAGTTTAATGTAGCCTCACTTCGCTATGTTCGCAAATGTCTTATTTTGATCATGAGTCTGCTTTCATTTACTGTTGAAAGGCTGAAATCAGGATTTGGACAATTTTAGGTGGAGCAATGGCTGTGAATGATTAATTATCAAAGTAGTTGTCAATTAATTTGATGATCAATAAGTTGTCGATGAATTGATTAATTGTGACACCTCTACTGCACGGGGCCAATGATTGACACTTTGTCAGTCACACCTTGTTTCTTCCTCGGGCGTGGTGGTTTCATAAAAAAAAAAATAATAATCAATTTTTAGAATTAAGCAACTGTGTACGAGGCCAAAAATGTTTAGGAAAAAATAGAAGCTGAAGAGTAAATTAAAGGTGAGGCAACGTCTGCTGTCATTGTTGCCGTACGCAGCCGACAAGGAGAGTCACTACGAGGATGAGGACACGTCCAACAAGAAGAGAAAGAACCCCTCGTCAACGCTGCCGCCGATCAAAAAGAAGAGGCGGTCGTAAACGTCCGTCTCGCACCGGGGGCAGCCCCGCCCCGCCCCGCCCTCCCGCGCCCCGACCGGCTCACACGATCTGCGTGTAGACGTAGAGGCCGCCACGTCACGTCACGGTGACGTACCAGCAAACTTCATTTTCTCTTCATTCCTCATTCGTCTGCATTGTGTGTGTGTGTGTGTGTGCGTGTGCGAAATGCGTTTTTATCGCAAAGGTTTATGTTGGCTCCTAAAGAAACGCTTCACACGCCGCCTGACAACTGTTTTATGAGGAGTCCCTCCCTCGTGTTGCAGTCGAGGACGTTCAGCAACTTTTGTTGGGCGGTGGGTGTTTTTTGTTTTTAATGAGTTTTGTGAAACACACACACACACACACACGGTCTGCCTCCTTTGTCTTTTCCGAGTAGATGTTTGTTGTACTTAATTCTAAAAGTAATTTTTTTTGTTTTTGTAATAAAATAAAAAGCAAGAAACTTTCTTCTGAGTGGACTTCTTCCCGCCTTACAGTGTCAACCAAAGAGAGCTAAGAGTTTGTGTGTTTGTTTTCCCAGCAAAAACGAGCGTTTTCCATCTTCTTCACATTTTGCAGTTCCTGTCGTCTTGGACTTTGCCATCATTTTAGTGATAAAGCATCGTTTCGTCAAGGTTGTTGCTCGTCACGGTGCATCCAGGCCAGGAGAATAAACATGTTCTCCAACAATCCAGCTAAGGTATATCTCGAAGAATACATCAGGATGGCCCCTCGTGATTAACTACTAAATGAATGCGTCGCGCAACAGAAGCCCAGGAAGGAGGGAGGAGCCAGATGGGCTATCATGGAAAGACAAGCCCCCGCATGACATGTACCACTAACAAATTGAAAAAGTGTCTGACGGAGAAAATATGGAAAAGGCTGGACTGCAAGACAGTTCGGAGGCACTAATCACGGCAGCACAAGAACAGGCCCTAACTCGAGGACGGGGGGTCTACCACATCAAACGGGACCCCGGATGCAGGCTGTGCAAAGAAGCCCCTGAGACAGTGCAGCACATCACAGCAGGGTGGAAGATGCTGGCAGGCGAGGCATACATGGAGCGGTACAACCAAACAACACGAAACGGCGTACCAAATATGAACCGGAGGTCTCAGAATCAAGATGGCAGACGGTACCCAAGGCGGTTGAGAACAACCAGGCTAAGATCCTGCGAGGCTTCCATATCCAGACTGACAAAACAAGTTGTGCCCGTCTTTATCGGGGAACTGGGGGCAGTAACCCCCCCCCCCCCCCCAAGCTGGGAGGATGACTCCATCCAGAAGAGGAAACGAAAACAATTTATGTAATATTGTTTTATTTATTTATTTTTTTAAGAGGGGGGGGGTGGGGGGGCTGTTTGCATACACTGTACCGGCACATAATGTCATGTCGGCCCGGCTGCGGCGAGCGAGGGTAAGCAACCTCCCAGTGACGTAGACGCACAAAGACAAAAGTCGGACTCGCGTTGCGACGTCATGACGCACCAAGGCACCGCGAACCTTTACAGTGCGCTGCCCGCGGTCACCGACGACCACAGGTGAGCCTTCTCTCCTACTTACAGTAGTATTCGTAATTACTAGAACATCATACAACTATAAATCCTTTCGCACGTAGTTGAAAAGGAGGACGAGGACGCGGCACATTTTGACGGCAGGTTATCTGAGTCTCCCTTGAACATCTCATTTCCGTTTCCACTTGTTTTCCCCCCTCCCTCGCTTCAGACGACTCTAAATGTTGCTTTCGTGTGTTTAAAATATCCATATAATGGAATGTTAGACGATAAATCGGCCAGCCATGTTGTTGTTTTTTAAAATATATTTCACAGCGGTCATGTGACTGGCAAGGAGAATATAGGAGGAGGGTGGATGTCCGAGGCTGCCTGAATGCGTCGCCCTCATATCGGTCTTGGCCTCTTTCTTGTCGGTCGTGTCCGTCGGTCCCGCACTGCCGTGTGGCAAACGGAAAATTCTGGGAAGACACGCTGTATGTGTGTGGCACAATAGTACAACAAGCAGGGCGTTTAAAAAAAACAAGGCGGATTGTGTCCGTGGACATTGTGACGTGGGAAGCTCGCCCGGCAGGTGCACCGCGGCGGCTTCGGGATTGTTCGCGTCTGCCAGTGAGCCCACGCCGCCGGTGCCCCCTCGGGGCGGGGGGGAGGCAGCCTCTCTTCGGGCCGGTGAGCACCGCTGAAGTCCGACGAGCTTCCTGTCACCAAGGTGAGTGCACAGCAGCCTCAAATCAGATTAGTCGGAAGGCTTACTGGCGTCGCTACCAAGCTAGCTCGTCGACGTCCGTTCGAGCGAACTTCGTACTTTCGAGTTCACGTACATTGGCACAAGTTGAAGTATACTACGACAGATATGGGAGTAGCAACTCAAACTGACATGTTAACACCCAAATGTTTTTTTTTTTCTAACAGTCTTGCCACACGTTTCACTCGAACGTGTAGCCCGTAACACAAGGCGTTTCAGTTATGTGGCGTCTCCATCTGAACACCAGAGGGCGCTATGTAAAAGGAGTGCATAGATGAATACGTTGGATACATATCTTTAGTTAACTACTAAAATAAATGAGTTAAAAGAAATACGAGACTGATTGTTGAGAACATAAGTGATAAAAATGAAACTGACAGAACGACTTCAGTGATACTTTACTAAACTACTGCAGGCTAAACGTGTTGTCACACTCTTGCACACGTGGCTCCTACCTGAAAGTTATATACTTTGCATGGTAATGTTTTCTTTTAGCCATCCATTTTCTGTTGGGCTTCGGGCAAGAATCGGGTACACCCCGCACTGGCCGCCAGTCAATCGCAGCGTTTTAATTTATGAGGAACTACGTGGTCGAACTTCCCGTCCGCCGTGTCACGCGCTCCCTCCTCTGACTCATCGCTTGTGCCTCGCCTCAGCGCCGACGCCAATATGGCATCCGGACCGTCGGACCAGTCCGACGTCCTGCAAGAGGAGCTCACGTGCCCCGTGTGCTTGGACGTCTTCCACGACCCGCACCTGCTTCCGTGCGGCCACAACTTTTGTAAGATGTGCCTGGATCGGCTGCGGCGCTTAACGGACCAGAGCCGGTTCCAGTGCCCGGAGTGCCGCGACAGCCACCGCTGCAACAGGAGCTTCCAGAAGAACTTCAAGCTGGCTAACATCGCTCTCGATTTTCGCCGTCGACGTCGAGCGGCCGCCGTCGACGCGACGGCTCAGCCTCCCAGAGAGTGCGTCGCGTCCACCCCGACCGGCCAGCAAGATTACGTTCCGTGCGACTACTGCCCTCCGCCGTCCGGCGCCGGCGCCTCTGCGGACGCTGGCTTCTCGCAGGAAAGAGGCGACATGCAGGAGAGTGCCGCCCCCTCCGGCGTGGCAGTCAAGATGTGCCTCAAGTGCGAGGTGTCCATGTGCCCGGAGCACGTCAAGCCGCACCTGGAGCTGCCGGCGTTCCGAGAGCATCCGCTCACAGAACCCATGAGGGACTTCTGGAAGAGAAAGTGTCCCGATCACGACGAGATCTTCAGGCACGTGTTGAAAGGGGACGCCCACTCGACAATACTGCATCAGAAAGTCTTTTAACTCCGGTTGATCTCCAGGTACTACTGCCTCGACGACAAAGCGTGCGTGTGCAACGCGTGCACCATCGAAGGGCGACACCTGGGCCACACAATCAAGACCCTGAAGAACACCATGAAAGACATCAAGGTGAGACACCGGGCGCTCAACATTTCTGTCTGCTGTCCTTGTAAGAACGTTCCGGCGTGCGCGTCCCAGGCTTTGACCTTGGTCAAGAGTCCAGAAAAGCGCGTTGGTCACACTGCGATAGTGAGCCTGCTTTGCTTTGAACATTGTTCAAGTTGGTATCATACCTTATGTGGCTGTCATATACCGTTACTCACCACTACCCCAAAATCGTGGTCGTTCTCGAATTGAACATGCTAAAAAAATGGACGATTGACACATTGCTCTGTCTTGTCCTGACGTAACTAAAAGGCTTTAATACGTCACAAAAGCAAACAACTGTGGTTACACCATCTTCCCAAACATTCCAAAGGTCCTAGAGCCAAGAATGACGCAATAAATAAAAGGATGAGCTGACTAAGCAGTTTAGTCGACAGAAATGAATTTGCACGCACTTCTCTTCGTGGCTGACCAGTTCCTTCTGTACCAAAGCATAGGCTTATTCAAATGTATCCAAAGTAGCTATTTTCACGCCAATCTCGAGGCGACATAATGCCGTACGGCTCCCGCGGAGTGAGCGAAGAGGAGAGAGAGTTCAAATGTAAACATTTAAAATTGTTAGCGTGTAAGGGTAACAGCCGACGCGGGGACAGACCAATGTAGCGATTTGTGGGGGGGGGGGTGGAATCTCAACTTGACCATATTTGGTCGTGCGAGTTTTCCGCCCGACAGCGACGATGTTTTTGACCGATGCATTGACGAAGCTGTTTCGGTGCCCGTTAGCAGGAGGTTTTGAACAAACAGCTCCACAAGACAGAGAAGAAGTACGGCATGGCCAAGAAGAAGCTTCACGAGCAGACGGAGAAGGAGAGACAGAACAAGGTGAGGAGGGAGGCTCCGGCATGTCACGCGATCCTCCTCGGTGACGCCTCCCCCCCCCCCCCCCCCCCCGTCTCCTCTGTAGAAGTTCTTGGAGGATGCCGAGGGGTGCCTGGCCAGGCTGCGTCAGGATCTGGAGGAGAAAGTGTCGGCCTTCGTGAGCCGACTGATGCAGTGCACGCGTACCAACTGCGAAACCATCGGGCCCGCCATCCAGAAGAACATCTCCCGCATCTGCCAGGACCTGGCTCGACTCCGCGAGGTGCGTTGCGGCATCAAGAGCCTCGTGCAGGAAAACGACCCGTTCCGCTTCATCGAGGTGAGCCGCTTTTTCGTGGACATGTTTGTGTGCGCCCATCTCTTGTTTTCATGACCACTTTTCATGTTGTGTCCTCCCCACCAGGCCTACAAGACCACAGGACGACAGTAAGCTCTCAATTCTACGTTACAGCGGTTTCTCGGTTTGGTATGGGCTCCCTCTAGTGGTACACAAAAGAATCACTGGCAGAGTACAGCTCTGTTGTAAACTTTTCATCTGCGACTTTACATCTCAAGTCAGCTTTTCCCATTGTAATGAATGGAAATCCCACGAATCCGTTCCAGCCATAACAAAAAAAAAGTTTGTAATGTTTTTAAAAAAATAAATAGTACTGTAGAATATTGTATATTTTTTCCAAAAACATACAGTATTGACTTTTTTGCCATTTGCCAAAGTGCTCCTTATTGTGAAGTGAGTCGACTTCACTACCACCATACAAATGGTCGACACTACCTAGTGCAGTATTGTATTTGAATATTGGTCATTAGGATGGTACTTGGAGAGGTCAGTAGAATCACTGCTGTATTGGAACCAAATGTGCTCGAATAAGCTTCGATTCTGCCCCCTAGATGCCGTAAACAGCTGAAGAAGAGCATGTTCTACCCGGAATACGTGGACATGGATCCGGGGCTTCTGGGCATCATGATGGAGGAGGAACTGCAAAAGTTCCTCGACCTGGATCTTACGTTTTACGTCTTTGCAGCCATCAACTTCATATGTAAGCCGCTCGGCCTCGCCCAGAGCCGAAAGAAATGTCTGACATGTTCCTTCCCATCAGGTCAACGCTCGGATATTGCGGAGGAGCGGGGCGAAAACGAGGACGTCGCCAGGCAGGCAGATGACGACGACGACGACGACGACGACGACGACGACGACAACGGCGATGACAGCAGCGAGGAAGAGATGAGCGGGGATGAGGAAGAAGAGGAAGAGGGAGAGGAGGAGGAGGAGGAGAACGAAGGCCATGAACTGAGTGAGTCTGATGATGAACTTTACATTCCTGAGGAGGAAGAGGAAGCTCAGGAAGAGGAGGAAGAGGATGATCGGGAAGAGGAGGAGGATGACGACGATGAGGAGGATGGCGAAGAGAGAGATTAGACGCACACACACGCACACAATGCTGAATGTAGAATCCAAGGATGTAACTCCATACTGTGATTATTTTTTTAATTTCATTTTTTTTCAAATCACATTGCTGGGTATTTTCCCTCATTGAACTCTTAATTAAACACAGTTGTTTTGAAAAGGCAAGGATTCTTGGTTGGAAACTCGATTCAAACCTCGTGTGAGGTTTTCATTGTTTGCGTGGCTTTCCCCCTCCCACATTTCAAAAACATTCATTATGGGTTGACATGTGACGTCAGCTGGGGTAAGCAGAAACTATATAATATTTAAAAAAAAATCATGTTCGTAAGCATTAATACTTTCGGGAGGTGGCTTGCCTTGTGCTAACAATTAACAGCGACTGAATGATTATATTTCTTAAAATGTTATGATGTTCACTTAAGCCAGAGCACTTTAATTCAGAGATGCTATATTATGTTGGGCTTGCTGTATTTGAATGTTGGATCTAAATATGTTTTGCTACCGGTGATTTAGTGATAAGCCAAACTGTTAATAAAATAGTTTTTGAAATGTAATTTTGTGTATTCGTGTTTAAAATATGTCCGATGACTTAATTGCATTATTTCATTGTCGAAATACAAGAAGGTTGATGGGGAAAAAAATAAAAATAAACCACCACAGTAGGAAAGCACACATTTCGACATTCATGGGGACGCACAGACAACATACTAGCTTCCGGTTAGCATTTATTTGAACGCCCAACAGTTTTCAAAATGAATGTTTCGTTCGTCATCCTTTAAACATTTCTCCTTCTGATACAATTCCATTATTTTGTTAGCAAATTTGAAAAATCGAATGAAAGACAACGAGTCAAGAAAGAGGACCCCACACATTTTGTCCAGACACGGACACACAAAGTCGACGTACCAGCTTCCGCTTACGGCGCTGCGTTTTGTGAGTGGTTACTGGACATCTGAAGGCTGCTAAGTCGCTGAAGTGTGCAAATATGAATCCTGTCTTGAGAGAGGTCCGTATAAATATGTCGTGGTGTTGCTTTATTCTCGTGTTTTGAAAAGGTCATTGACTTCCGCTTCCTTCTGTTGTTTTTGGCGTCCTTCGCGAAGGTGATCCGAATTAAAATTAACCCGTCGACTAACGCCACGGCTGAGTTCATGTCTTTTGACAAAAATGTCCCCCTCCCCCCACTAGCCCAATGGAATACGATGAATAGATGCCATATAAACTCATAACGCCTTCCCTTTTGATCCATACAGCACATCATCTGAAATGTGAAAGAATGGATGGACGCTAACATGGGAGCAGTTTCACACGAGACACGCACACACAAGTCATTTGTTGAGTTCAATCAGTATTTTTCAGCTTTGCCAAGCACATGTTCCCACTGACTTTCCAAAAGAGCACGGGCAGGGGCGTAGTCCATTTGAAGGACTACATAAATGTGTCAATCCTCACGTGACTGTTGACGTTTCGTTTCAATTAACAGATGCCGAGACAAGCGCTGTTCCTCTGCAGCCGAGGAAGAAGAAGCTGCTTTCGTCTTCCACGGGCTCCCGCGTGTCCCCGGCTTCCGGTGTGGGGTAAGCACACACGAGAACCACGTGTGGTACCGGAGGTCCTGCGCACGTTAGTCTGATGAGACGTTGCTCTGCGGCGTGCAGGAGGCGTGGCGCGGACACAAGAAAGGCAATACAGAGGTTCTCCGACCGAAGGCATTGGGAGGTGGCGCCATCTCTTACCCAGAGAAGCGGTGAGCGGGCGGGCCGAAGCTCGAAACGGGTTCAGCGGTCACGGCCGCGAAATGACTTCACCTTCACGTACAGCCAAAGAAAAAGAAAGACAAGCATCAGATGCAGAGCATCGCGGCCGCCACGGACACGGCGTACGGGACCCTCAACGTCAACGTGTCGGGCTACGACATGACGGCGGTGGAGCACTTCGCCCAGTACGTCCACAACCTGTGCACCCGGCTGGGCGTCAGCGTGGCGGAGAGGTGACGCGGAGAACCGAATATGACCTCGACGCTCAAAGGCTGCGCGTAACGCAGCGTGCGTTCCGTTGTTCCCGCTCAGCTACTCGCTGCCCACCGTAAGCGCCGAGCTGATGCTGACGCAGGAGAGCGGCACCAAGATGTACGTCGACTCGCTTTTGAAGACCCACAGACGTGTCATTCAGGTAACGTGTGCACAGATATTTTTGAAAAGCTGCGTTTTACCAGCATCCGTTTAAAAAAAAAACAAAAAACATGTACATACACATGGCGACCAGTCCAGGGCGTGCCCTTCCTCTCGCCCGAAGTTATTTGGCATAATCGGCTGCAGCAACATTTCCATGCGGTCGAATAGAAAAAGTACGCTTTTGGAAAATATCCATCTACAGTGGTGCCTTGAGGTCTGAGTTTCATTCATTCTGTAACTGCGCATCTTTCCCCTTGGAGAATACTCACCAATACTTAGTAAGGAGCAGTAATATCGGTCCTTTTTGGCAGAGCGGTATTCGTACATTGTCTGTCTACAATGGTTGCTTCCCCTTTAGTTTTCAAATCTCGAAAAAAAACCAAACTCCCAAGTCTCAGTGCGCCACCGTACAAGCGGACTGGCCGAAGTGAAAATTGAGCTCCCACGTGACGATGCCGCACACACAGCTGCAGAGCCTGAAGGCGTCGCTGTGTCCCATCTTGATGGACGTCCTGCTGACGAACCAGCCGGAGGGCGTCGACCTGTCAGCGAAGGAGGTGAGTTCCCTCCGATGGACGACCGCTCCCACGACATGCACGTGATGTTTCGGTTTGTTTTTTTTTTGCCGCCCAGCACACGGAAGCTGACTTCCTGGCCCGCTTCAAGGCGCGACCCGAGCTGGAGGGTCTCATGGCTCAGATGAGTCCATAGGTTCTGTGTGTAAGATTGTTGCTTGTTTGTAAAATTGGTTTTGGCACTGTATGTTGAGTTGTGTGAAATAAACAATTCGATGCTATTTCCATTTAGTCTTGCTTTTCTTACCCCTGGGGGAAACCAGTGATTTATACAGTGCGAGTGCGGGGAGTTAATCATTGATTTGCTTCGAACATTTGCTCGTTCGCTTTGTGCCCGGCGACCGTGTCTTCGGCAGGAAGTTGACTCGTGTGTAAAACGCACGCGAGGCAGATGGCTTCCAAAGGAGAAGTGAAAGTTGCGAATCACACGACGCGAGGCAACTGCGGTCCACACCCACACTGCGGTGACCAAAGTGTAAGTCATTTTTGATATTATTATGATTATATAGCGACGATAACGACACGGTTGTCCCCGCAGCTCAGATACAGTCGAGCGTCTCGTGTCCGGCGATGGGATGACGTCGGAGTTGGGGCCGAGATGAACGCCGAGCCGCTGTTGGAGGAGAAGCTGATCAAGCGATCGCAGCAGAGGAGGAGGACGTCTCCGCTCAACTACAAGGAGAGGTTGTTCGTGCTGACCAAGAGCAGCCTGAGCTACTACGACGGCAAGGCGGAGGTGGCGCTCGTCCTCGCCGGTCACGCGCGCACGCAAAAAAAACCCCCCCAAAAAAACCAAGTCACGTTCTTGTCGTCCGCAGAAAAAGTTCCAGAGGGGCTCCGTCGAGCTGAGTCGCATTCGATGCGTGGAGGTGGTCAAGGATGAGGGCGGGCTCAATCCCTGCCAGAACAAATTCCCTTTCCAGGTATGCCGTGTGAGCTCGACCTGATCGAAAACTCATTTGTGAACGTGGAAATGTCAAACCAGAGCCCGTTTATAACAATCACGGTTTCTCCAGAAATTCTTTACTGCATGTTACAGCCTCATCCCGAAATTTATCAGATGAATTTTCCCCTTAAAATTGGACACACAAAACATAAAGTTGATGTGAGATTTAAAAAAGATTTTTTTTGAACACGTTGTTAAGAAATCACTCTAGCCGAAACCATTTTGTAAAAATTGTACAGTGGGTTCGTCAGGGGATGTTGAGTGTGCAATTGTTAGGGTCCAAATGTCTTCCATGATCGAATAAGGCTGTGGAAGAAAATTTGGAAAGTTCATTGGTGGTATTTTTAACTGTTTATTTTTTTTTCTTACGTATTTTGGTTTAACAATTCCTTTTGTTGAAGAAATGGTCCTTATACTTTTTGATCTCTTGCCCCCCCCCATGTAATTCTTATAGCAGATAGCTAATACGCAACCGTGCAGACCCCCCCCACCCTCCATTCGTACTAATGTTTGAATTTCACACTCTAGGTGGTGCACAACACCAACACGCTGTACGTGTTTACGCCGAGCCACGACAGCAGGACCGCCTGGGTCCAGCGAATCAAAGAGGGTCGGTTTTGTTTTGCTTTTGTCAGCATTCAACCGTCGCGTGCGCGTCGGCACACGACCTGTCGGATGACGTGCGTGCGTGCGCAGAGATCCGGGACAACCGGGAGATCCTGACCAAGTTCCACCCGCGGTTCTGGTGGGAGGGCGAGTGGCTGTGCTGCCGTCAGGCGGAGAAGCAGGCCCCCGGCTGCGAGGAGTACAATCTGTTTGGGGACGGTGGGTAGCCACCGCTCAATCATTCACGAGCGTTGCACAAGCAGGACAGTAGAATTCCCGCTTTCTGTTCCTCTTTTGTAGCTTCCAGGAAACCGCTTCCGCCGATCCCTGCTGAGGAAGGCGCACACGGGAGGGTAACCGGCCGCTCGCAGCCTCGCTCGCACGGCCACACGCTCGCACACGGTCGAGCCTTTCCCTCCCTCTTGCAGCACCTGCGGCCGCTCCCTCCCGAGGCGCGCGACCACGGCGAGGAGGCGGCGGTGGCGCTGTACGACTTCCCGGGCAGAGAGCCGCACGACCTGAGGCTGGTCAAAGGGGGCGAATACGTCATCGTGGAGCGTTGCGACGTCAACTGGTACAAAGCGCGCAACCAGGATGGGTACGTTAAGAACGTCACAAGGATGCACCGACTGGTAATCGCTACCTGTAAAAGCGTTGGAAACTACACACCGATACGACACGTACTTTTCCAGGGAGGAAGGCTACATCCCGAGTAACTACGTCACCGAGAAGAAATCCGGGAACCTGGCGCAGTTTGCGTGAGTTATTGTAATCGTTACGAGGGTGGACGTTAGCGATTTAAACGCATGGACGTGACACGCGTGTGTGTCTTGTGCGCAAGCTGGTACGGCAAACACGTCAACAGGAACAAGGCGGAGGAGCTCCTGCGGAAAGAGGTGAGGACCTCTGCTCGTCCTTCATTCGTCCATTTTCAAATATCGTTCCGAGAGGCGGCGTTTAACCGCGTGTACACGATATATATTGTATTCAAAGCAGCGTTGTTGTGCAGCGGTAATAATAATCAGGGGTTCACTGTGCTATCTGTGTCGCCCCCTGCAGGACAAAGAAGGCACCTTCATTGTCAGAGAGTCCAGCACCAGGGGAACTTACACCGTGTCGCTCTACACGAAGTCCGTCCGCCGCGCACTCTCAGCCGTCGCCCTGGCGCACGACAACGGGTGTCACGTTTGTTTGCGTTGGTCCGCAGGAACGGAGGGGGCACCATCAAACATTACCTCATCAAGGAGACAAAAGGCTCGCCCAAACAGTTTTACCTGGCGGGGAAACACGTGTTCTGTTCCATCGCTGAGCTCATCGCGTACCATCGACACAACGCGGCAGGTGCCAAAACCATTGCAGTTGCTTTGCACATTGGCAAAAAAAAAAATGATGAAATGCTCAAAACATCTCTCACGTACTGTACATGAACCGCAGTGCGAAAACAATATAACAACTGTCATCACACGTTAGGGCTTGTCGCCAGATTGAGGTATCCTGTCGGGAAACAGGACAGCTCCGCTCCCTCCACGGCCGGCTTCAGCTACAGTAGGGAATTATTCCGATGATTCTTTTTGAAGAAGCCAGGTCTATCCATCGTGACATCTCGCTCGCTCCCCGTCCAGAGAAGTGGGAGATCAACCCCAGTGACCTGACCTTCATGAAAGAGCTCGGCAGCGGTCAGGCGGGGGTGGTGCGGCTCGCCATGTGGAGGGCGCAGCACAAAGTCGCCATCAAGGCCATCAAACCGGGAGCCATGCACGAAGAGGACTTCGTGGAGGAGGCCGAGGTCATGATGTAAGGAAAGGTGACGAGGAAGCCCAGAGTCGTTTGTGACGGGATAGTTTGGAGGAGGCTTTTGTTGTCCCTTCAGGAAGTTGTCCCATCCCAAGCTGGTGCAGCTGTACGGCGTGTGCAGCCGGCAGCGGCCCATCTACATCGTCACCGAGTTCATGGAGCGCGGCTGCCTGCTGGACTTCCTGCGGAGTCGGCGGGGCGGCTTCGGCGCCGTCTCGCTGCTGAGCGTCTGCCTGGACGTGTGCGAGGGCATGCGGCACTTGGAGAGCAGCAGCTTCATTCACAGAGACCTGGGAGCCAGGAACTGCCTGGTGAACGACTCCCTGACGGTCAAGGTGTCCGACTTCGGCATGGCCAGGTGAGCGTCGCGTCCCCTCGCCGTCGGCCGAGCGAACGAAGCGGTGTTGGCAGGTGTGCCGCGGTGTCGCGCAGGTACGTTTTGGACGACCAGTACACCTCATCGTTAAGTTCCAAGTTCCCGGTGAAGTGGTCCCCTCCGGAAGTGTTCAACTTCTGCAGATACAGCAGCAAGTCCGACGTCTGGTCCTACGGTCAGGCTACAGAAGAGACCGTAAACCTCCGCTTTGCGTTTGTCAAATTTGACACGAATGCATTTCCGTTGATTTGACCACGCAGGTGTGCTGATGTGGGAGGCTTTCACCGAAGGCCGCATGCCATTTGAGCAGCGCGGCAACCGTGAGGTTGTTACCTTGGTCACAAAGGGCCACCGCCTGTCGAGGCCCACACTCGCCACAGAGACCGTCTACGACATCATGCGGCTGTGCTGGCAGGAGGTCAGCCCACCCGACACGCGATACGGTCGACACGGTTGACACCCGACAGCGATACACGAACGACGCTTCTCGTCCGCAGAGACCCGAGGACCGTCCGTCCTTCTCTCAGCTCTGCCTCACGATCTCCGACGTCCTGGAGGGCGACGTCGCGCACGCCGTCTGACAGGCCGGCCGCTCCCCGCCCACAACCACGCCTTGAGGATGCGAACCTCGATGGCCGTCGTCCATCGTCACGGTGTGATAACCCTTTAAGCAATGGCTATTTGAACACAAATGGGGGGGGGGGGGAAACACATGTAGACAGACAATATAACAATAGTCACGGAACACCGCTGTATTTAAATTCAATCCATCAATAAATTCAATCACATTCGGGCCATTAAAATAGTAGCAAAAGAAGCACGCTGCGTTTGTTGTCTTTATTTATTTTGATTTGACCCATGCAAGCACAAGTAAAGGTTTAAAAATATAGAAGTAAAGACAATGGCAATTACACGAGCGCTGCCGCAGAGCGTTTTGTGGCCGGCGTCGGCGAGATCATTTTCAAGAGTTGATTCCGTCGCCGGTGTCACGCCCGGCCGGGTCTTCCATCCGCAGTCCGGACAGAAGAACTCGCGGGGCATCCCGAGCGAGGCGGGGGACTCGTCGGGTTGACCGGCGAACCGAGCGATGATGCCGTTCTCTCGTGCCCGGTAGGAGTCACGTTCACCTCTGATCCGCCCCGGACAAGTCGACGCGAGATGCTGCGAGGTCATCGTTCGGCTACGCGCACGTCTGAGGATGGCGACGAGCGGAGTGATCCGGCAGGTCGTCGTCTTCTGGCGCAGCATCCCGAGTCACTTCGGTAAGGGGTCCGTCAAGGGGTGTGGTTCTTGACCTGCTTATTGTGTCGAGTGGCTTGAGATAACATCCGTTAACGCCTGAGTTGGCGCCATATGAGTAATCCAGGACAGATTTGTATTTTAGCATTGGAACCAGAATCGACGTGTCTCCGCGCAAAACAAACAAACAAAAAATGCACATGAACAAAGTTGACACCCGACAGCCTGCTGAGCGGAGGCGGACAGGTAGACGGGAAGCACCTCCTTCTCCCTCCAAAGCCTGCATGCTCCAGCAGGCGGCGAGTGTGGGCGTGAGCAAAGGTTTAAAAGAGGCGCGACGCCTTCATCCTCAGAATTCTTCTCGGGCACAGCCGTGGGTTTTCCTTTTTGGGATTTAACAGGTGAGTCTCGGCCTGCTCTTGTTCGCGCGAGGGCGAGTGTATCCATTTTCCAATGCGCGCAGCGCGAGTGGCTCCCGTTGAGCGGGGCGTGCGGCTGGCGTGATTCCTCTGTAGGCCGTGAGTCACAGGAAACTCTTAACACGCAATAATTGATTTGCGCAATATTTCAGTTTCAGCGGCGACGCGGTGGAGAGCAACGGCATGGGTGCGGCGCGAGTCAAATGGCAGGTGTGCCAGATATATCTATCTTTAACCCCAAACGACGAGGTCAGACGACGAAGCAGCACGTCCGCCGAGAGGTGCGGCTGCTTCACCTCGACAGCGCGCGATGGGCCTCATTCGCTAACCTGTGCGTACGCGCACATTCGTGCACAAATGTGTGATTTATCAACACGTTCGTACTCGTTTTGCTCGTTCACCAATCTAACAAATGGAGAAATCGGTAACGAGGTCAAGTCATGAAGGTCAGCTTTTGGGGGGAGAAAAACTCCAACCAAACACGTCAAACACGCATCTTTTCCCCAAGATGCACAACGTGTTGATACTGCGGTCCATCAGAAATGGCCGAGATGCGGCAAAAATAGGGGCGCCGTTGAAGCAGATTGCAGCGACCCGCCGATTTAAGACGCATTCTGCTTCATCAACGTACGCACGGTGGCGCAAAGAACATCGGCCAGTTCGCACATGTCTTGAAACCGACGGTGATTTTTGCGTATACTTGTGCGCCGCGTTCTTTAATTTCCACGCATTAACTCACGAATGAGGCCCAATTCCCTGAGCATCTGGCACTTCCAGGCCAAGTCAACATCACGCGTTCAAGGGTGTCATCGAGGAGGAGACCCCTTTCGGAGACGTGGACAACGTCAAGATGCTTGTGAACACTTGTTTGAATGATTACCTTTGTAACCTTTGTGCGTCGAGGTTGCTTGACAGTAAAGAATCAAATGTTGCTCAACCTCGGGCATGTGCGGTCTGGACTCTGGAATTGGGATTCTCTGTTAAAACCCGTCAGCCTCGCCCCTCCCTCCGCACAAACACACTTGACAAATGTCTCTCACGTTGAGCCAATCTGTGACTTTTTTTTTTTTTTTTTTTTTGAAGAAACCGCGCCCCGATGGCGCCAGCAAACAGCTCCGTGCCGCTAAAAAACGAGAGCATCGTGGACAGCCCGGCCTCCACCACCATGGGCGCGCTTATCCTCAGCCTGGTCTTCCTCGTGGGCTTCCCCGGCAACCTCTTTGTCATCTGGAGCGTCATGGCCCGTGCCCGAAAGCGGACCATCACCACCCTCCTCATCCTCAACCTCGCCATCGCCGACGGTTCGCTGATGGCGCTGACGCCGTTCTTCATCGCCTACTTGGTGATGAAGCGGTGGGCGTTCGGGACCGTCATGTGTAAGGTGCTCTTCTACCTGTGCCTGGCCAACATGTACGCCTCCATCTACATCATCACCCTCATGAGCCTCTATCGACTGCTGGCCGTACTGCGGCCCCAGCGCATAAGCACCACGGTGGGCCACAGGACGGTGACGTGGACGGTGGCGCTCACGTGGGCGCCGGTGGCGCTCGCCTCTGCGCCCGCCGTCATCTTCCGGGACGTGAGGACGAACGCCGACCGCGCCATCTGCGACTCGTACCACGATGAGGACAGTCATGTTAGTATGCCAGGTTTTTGATTTTTTGAGCTCAAGATGAATATTTTTGGGATTAAAAAATTGTCTTCATGACCCAGTCACGTTCAAACCGACGCTCGTTCGCTGCCAGCCTTCCTAGTTAACGTTTGACTTCTAAAGCCGTCAATGGCGGCGGATGTGTCAAATGGGATTTGGCACACACCTGCCAACGATCATATCCACGCGCATGCCTCAATCTTGAACACATTCTGCAAAGCATTCACAGGAGGTCGTCTCTTGTGCGCAGACGGTCATCCAGTACATGCTGGAGCTGGTCTTGGGCTTCCTGATCCCATACAGCATCGTGGTGGTCAGCTACATCTGCATCCTGCGCCGCATCCGCCAGACCAAATTCAACCGACGCATCCGCAGCGAGAAGCTCATCTTGGCCATCGTGGTGACATTCTGCGTCTTCTGGCTGCCCTACCACATGGTCAACACGGTGCAGGTACGCGCCGGTGGACTCGCCGCGCACGCGTGACGTCTCCACACACGGTTATGTGACGATTTTGTCCTTAGGTCACGTGGGCGCTCTGTCCCGAGGGTTCGGTCAAAGCGACGTAAGCCGACGCGTGTTCTTTTCGTACTTTGCATTGGAAACGAGGTCGTCTTTCGGCCAAAAGAGCATATTCGCGCTTCCTTTCGGGCCGGGGATTTTCTGCTGTCGGTTGAGGTTTCACTTTCTCTCCGCCGGGCTCAACTCTCTCCTCTTGGGTTGTGGATTTCTTTTCAAAGCCGCCCGTTCCCTCCCGAACTCCCTTTCATGAAAGCTTGTCATCCGACAGGCTGGCTAAAATCTGGCACCGGAGCCGCGCGGTCACGTCCTCGGTGGCCTTCATCAGCAGCTGCGCCAACCCGGTGCTGTACTTCTTCGCCGGCAAGTCATATATCCGGCGGGAGGGTCTGGCCTTCATGGCCCGCCTGTTCGAGGCGGCCGGTCTGGACTCGGTCACCAGGAAGAGTCGTCAGAATAGCCAGAACAGCCGCGACAAGGACAAGGAGGCGGACGGCGTCATGCTGAAGGACAAAGTTCAGGAGTCCGCCTCGAGCTCCGCTGTCAAAGCGCCGAAGCATCAGACGTGACGCCGCCGCCGCCGCCGCCGCCGCAGGCTGCCGTTTTCAATGTCCGTCCATTCGCACAGTCGACCGTCTCCGTGAACAATGAGGACAGCAACGCGTTGTCGTGTCGCAGGTCAAAAGACGGCCCGTGTCGGTGTAAAAGTACAAATGCGTGTTTGTGTGGCAGACAAGGTCCAAATAAACAAAACGGAAAGCATTGTGTGCGATTGGCCGGCGACCAGTTCGACCAGTGAACGAAAACATCGGCACAGCCGCACCGCAGAGTTGTTCCGAAGACACGAGATGACGAGTCATTGGCGACGTCATGTCCCCGTCCCGTCAAGTAACTTCCTGATGTACTTCTTGTTTTCTTCACGTCCCGCTTGCACAACCGGACGCCTTCTCGTTGGGTAAAGCCGTCTGATCCTATGAGATGTAATACTGAAACGCTCGTCTTTAAACAATAGAAGTGCACGGCGTCATAGTTTTCAATATTTATACCCCCTATCCTGTCGAACACGGTAACCGGAATATCCCAAACGGCTCGCAGTTTGATGCAGACGACAATGAAAATTGCCGCTCGTTAGATGGTGCAGGTCAAGCGTCCACCGAGCGTTGGCCCAAAATGCAAAATGGGAGTCAATCGTCAGAGTTATCCGTTTACGTAATAACGGCAGCGGGCGGGACAGGTTGCGTCGACACGAATCGCGTCCTCGCAAATTGTCTCCGCACAGCAGCCAGAGAGAATCCGTGTCTTCTACTCGGGTAAGTCGACAAAAAAAATTTCCCGCTCGCAGATGTCGGGAATGTGAACCTTACGGTTCACCGCGTACAAGGGCGCTATTGCGAAACGCCGACGACGCGATGAGACTAAGGCGGAGCGGTCGGCCTCCCCGCTGTTAATTCAACATATCCTGTTTCCTCTTCGGTCTATGAAAGTTTGCAGCTCACAGCGGCAGAAGTCAGACGAAGCGATGGTGTCCAATTCCGCCGCCTTCTCGCTGCCCGTCAGCACCTCAGCCAAGGTCGGCATCGCCATCCTGACCTTGGCCTTCGCACTGGGCTTCCCGGGGAACCTCTTCGTGGCGTGGTCGGTCGTTTGTCGCGTCCGCAAGCGCTCGGTGACGTGCTTGCTGGTGCTCAACCTGGCCGTGGCCGACGCCTCGGTGCTGCTCACGGCGCCCGTCTTCTTGCGTTTCCTGGCGGGCGGGCGGGGGTGGGAGTTCGGCTCGCCGGCCTGCAAGCTGGTTCACTACCTGTCCAGCGTCAACATGTACGTGTCCATCTACCTCATCTGCCTGATGAGCATGGATCGGTGGCTGGCCGTCACCAGGCCTTTCTTATCCCAGAGGATGCGGACGAAGCGATCCCTGCTGATTCTCCTACTGGGAGTCTGGAGCACGGCGTTCCTGCTCTCCCTTCCGATGCCCTTCTACCGCAGGTAAGTCCCGTACGCGCGGCGCCGCCGCCGCCGCGCCACTCGATCGCATCCTCGTTTTCCCGTGTGTGCGCAGCAATCTGAGGAAAGTACTCCCGAACAACGCCACGCTGAGGTTTTGCGTGCCGTACCACTGGCAAAGCGTAGGTCATCGGGTCTTCCAGTACACCTTTGAGACAGTCGCGGGCTGCCTGGTGCCCTACTCCCTCATCAACACCTGCTATTCGTCCGTCATCTGCCGCCTGCAGAGCGCCGCGTTCAAGCGGCGGGGCCAAGGCAGCCGACTGATTCTGATGATCATCTGTACCTTTGCGCTTTTCTGGCTGCCGTATCACATCGTCAACACGATCGAGGTGATTCCGTCGAACTCGAGGGTCTGCAGAGATCGAGTCAAACTCAATTTAACCCCGCGCCGCCCGCCAGGTGATCGGCCTTTTGCAAGGCAGCCGCACGACCGTGGCGGCCGCCCTCGCGGCCCGTCCCAACGTCACCGCCTTCGCCTACTTCAGCAGCGCCGTCAACCCCATTCTGTACGTCTTCGCCGGCAGCTCCCACATCCGCCAGGCCGGTCTCGGCTTCATGGGCAAGCTCTTCGAGGCCACCAACTCCGAGAGCAGGAGCGCATCCACCTTCATCCGCGGCGGACGCACCGGCTCCTCGCGGGAAGACTGCTCGGTTCTGCAGACGCTGTCCGTCAAACCGGCAAAGCCGTTCAGAGGGAGGCAGGGAGACGCCGGCGACGCGGAGACGAGAGAGACGGATGAGCCGGAACCGAAGACTCTGGCAAGTGTCGAGCCCTTAGAATAGCTCATGTTACAGATACTGCGATGAATTGTGTTTCCAATTTTACAAAGTACTCTTCATTGTCCTTCCTTTGCCGTATACCTGAGAATCCTCCCACTTCCATACTTGACAGGAATTTAAGAGCACCGACGGTGAAGTTATCGCTCAGAGAAGTAGTCATCTGTTCGTGTTTGTTATTGTCACTGCGGTTGTAGTTTGTAGCGGTGTACTATTGCACGGCGTCACGCGGAGGACCGTCCCTAACTTAAATCGCGTGTGTCGACGCACACTTCCTTTCTTTCATCACACGGCATTTACAAAACCTCACTTAGTTAGCGTCAAACCAGGGCTCAATTTCCATGTTCAGGAGAATCTATGCTTGTCCAAACTGATGTATTTAAAGCGGGAAAAGTACCAAATAAAGTATTTACCGGAAAGCAACACGCACTTCTCGACTGTGAATGCGGGACATCGGACACACTCGTTGCCGTGAAGAGGGGAGCGCGAGCAGCCAGCTCCGAATCTCACAGAGAGCAACGACAGGGACGCACTTTATTTTGTTATTTATTCACAACGCTCAGTTGAATCCGCACGGAGGCGAGTGAGAGCGGCCTGCCGGCGGAATGGGAAGAGCAGCGGAGGAGGGAAAAGGAAAGGAGGAAGCGAGTCCTCGGAGAAGGAAAGGAGGGCGTTGAGCAGGACAAGCGCGAGCTAAGAAGAATCGTGGCGTTGGACGACTGGAGATCGGGGCTGACGAGCGAGAGGGCGGAACCGGGCGGGCCCAGGCCAAGGGAAGACGAAGGGCCCGGACGTAACGTACGCCCGTATCTGAGCCAAAGCTTTCCTCGAGAGACGTTCTCGGTCCTGAGGGAGTTGCTGGAATCGGGTCTCCTCACGGACCTGACGGTGGCCACAGAGGACGGGCGCAGCGTCCGCGTTCACTCTTGCGTCCTCGCTGCCGTCAGCTCTTTCGTCGAGATGAGGTCGAGGGAAGAAGCCCCGAGACGCGATCGGGGCGAGGTCGCTCCCCGCCGGCGGTCTCCGTTTCTGGGCCCAGATGTGGATCATTGCGGGCTGCGGGCAGTCGTGGAGTTGGCCTACACCGGGGAGCTTCTCACGGGTGCCGCACTACCCCAGACGGAGACAGCGGCTCGTGCGCTCGGAGTTCCGAGACCGTCGGACCTCTGCGACCGAAAACGGAACGGGCGGTCTCCGCTTTAGAGGAGATGAGACGTACCCTTCGGTCTGTAGAGCAGCTGCGGGCAGACGGCGTAGGCTGCGACGTCATTTCGGATGCGAGCGGAGCGTCGTTCCACGGTATGTGCCGAAAGATTCATCGTCGAGCGCCTCAATGTCCGGCTCGAACTGCCTCTTCTGTCAGTCCACAGGGTGATCCCGGCAGCGAGCAGTGACTACTTCAGAGGCACGTTCACCAGCGGGATGAGGGAATCCCGTCAAGCCCGCGTTGCCCTTCCTTTAAAGGAAGCTCCAGAGGTGGCCGCTTTGATTTGCTGCTGCTACCGCGGGACCCTTCCCGTCAACTGGGACAGCGTCTTCGAGCTCGCCCGCACGGCCCTCCGGTTTCAGTTCCGGTCGGCCATCTCTCTCCGCCTCCTCTTCATGAAACGGGAAACGGGCGCGAGTTCCTGCCTGGACGTGGCTTCTTTCGCGGAAGCCTACGGGATGCCGGAGCTCCTCGAGGAAGCCGACGACTACGTGCTGAGAAACTTCTCGGAGGTGTCCGCAACCGAAAAGTTTCTGGACCTCCAAATCGATAAGCTTCTGGAATTTCTCCGCAGCGACGGTCTGAGCGTGCCGTCTGAGCCGGTCGCGTTCAGAGCCTCGGTGTCCTGGCTGGAGGCGGATCCCGAAGAGAGACTGAGACACGCCGGCGAACTGACGAGTGGCGTTCGATTCCAACTCATGACCTTTCGAGAGTTCAGGGAGGCGAGCGGTCTCGTTTCAGACTTTGACCGAAGGCACGTCAACGGATTGAGAAAGAGGAGTTCACCTCATCCGACTCATTCCTTCCACTTTCCGGTCTCGGGTCTCGGTCAGGGCAATTAACCTGCGCATGGAGATGCGCAAAGACGTGCGACTTCAAGGCGATACAGCAACTAAGTCATAACGGGCACCGTGTATCGGGTGTGGGATACCGTATCTTTGATATCTTAACTGAGGAAGCTGCTAATAAAATGTAGATTATTGCTGCTTTGCACTCAGGATGTGAAATGTTTGAGTATATGTACAGTGTATACCCCGCATGTATGATTGCTGCGCTCGGAAAAAAGGTCTCATGAAATGTACATGTTCCACGATTTCCGGTTTTGACAATAATTTCCATTGAAAAGTCAAGTAAAAAGTAAAAAAAAAAAAAAAAGAGATAGATATATAGTCAGGGTTTACAGAAAGGCTTTAAATAAATGGAAAAAAATAATACAAAATAAGACCACATGTCATGGCTTTGGCAGTCGTGGCCCAATGGTTAAGATCATCGCCTGCCACTGTGGGGGACCGAGGTTCAAGACCCCGATTGGACCATCGGCCAACATCTCCCGGACTCACGGCTGTGGTGTCCTTGAGCAAAGAAATTTCGTGCGCATGCATGTTCATGACAACAAGAAGTGATTGTTCTTCTTCGAAAACTTTTCTCAAGCCTTTTTTAAATGTATTATTTGTGGCCACAAGATGGCGCCAGCTGGCGGGCGTGCGCCGACATGGTTACTTCCGAGTGGCGTGTTGGCGGGAAAATGGAGAACTTGTTGATCGATTTAGAATTCCGATCGCGGCGCAGGAGGACGCCGACCGACCTCCTTAATGTTGTTTTTCAAGGGTGGGAAGGGTTTATTTTGTTTTTGTTTTTTGGTTCAATGTTGTGCAGCGTGCGACTAAATGTGGCGCCCGGTCTCGTGTTGTCTTCCGTTTGCGACCATTGCGTCGCGAGGTGTGGCGCTAATTGGAGACAGGTGTGCCCCAGGGAGCAATGACGCGTACGCGGGTGCACTAATTGCCACCAGCAGAAAATGGGGGAGCGACTCAGCTGCGTTTTCTCGCGTGAGCAAGCAAATGTTTGCTGTTTGGGCACGTTTGCCCAGTGGCGATGTGCTTGTTGTCGGCTTTTTGAGCGGCAGAGCAGCAGCAGCAGCAGCAGCAGCAGCGTGGAAGGAAAGGTTTGTGCATGGGGTTTGCTTGAGCACAGCACGTTCACACTTCACTTTGGGCTGAGCGTGTTTTATTTTTGTAATGCTGGCCAGCTCGTTTGTGTAGTTTTCTTTTGTATTATTATTATTTTTTTTGAATTGTTGTAAATGGGAATAAATAAGTTTTGTGAGTAACTGTTTAGTGGTTTTAGTGTTTATGTGCAGTGATTTTTGTATTTAGTTGAAGTTGTACTTTGGTTTATCTTTTTAGACATTTTCTGTATGGTGTTAAAGTTGGGTATGAACGTTTGGGGAAAAAAGTGATTCTATTTGAAATGTGGTATTGTAATACAACCTTATTTTTTTCCCTTCAATGTGAATGTGGAGTGTTTTATGTAGATATGTTTTTGTTTTATAGTTTAATCTGAGATGTTTGAGGTGAATTTTGATGTTTTGTACTTTTGGGGGTATTGTTTTAAAAAAAGAAAAAATCCTCAAAACACCTGTGGTGTTATGTAAAATAAAAAAAAAATTTTTTTAGTTTTGGTTGTTATTGTTCATCTTGCTATTCATGTGGAAGTGTTCAATGTTGTATATTTAGAAAAAAAATGTGTTTTAATTATGCATTGTGCTTTAAAATGTTTGTCTTTATGAAGTACATACACAGACAAATAAATGAACAGCGCACACTAGCTTATTTGTATTTCTTAATTTTTTTCCTCTTCTCCCCCACCATGGATGATTTTGGATGGTACAAAAACCCAGGTAAGAGAAGTCCGCACACGCACCAATAAAAGTATGTCAAATGCTGTGAAATATGCACAAAGGTTAATGTATAATTTTGTTTTCCAATCTTTCATTGTCGTCCTGTTGACGACGAGCAGGTGTGGTGCATGATGGGACGAGGGTCACGAGTACAGACACGCGTGCACAGGTGAGACCCATCAGACAAGTAATTGTATGTGTGTGCAGGTTTATAGATGAACTCGGGGTGAACGACAGCAGGCTTGTTTTTATTATTGCAGGTTGGAGGAGGAGGAGACATTTGAGGCAGCAAGGAGAACCAGAACACAGTAATAAATGCAAATGTATATAAAAAAAAAAAAGGCGACCTGCTCCAGAGTAATGGTGTTTGTTCTTTTGTAGAGAGGAAGAGGAGCTGGATGAAAGATGAGGTAATGAAATGCACTAAGTAAAAAAACAAAAATCAAGTGCCACACTTGTCCCCCCCCCTGTTTCTTTTGCAGAGCTCACAAGGACCTGGGATGAGGAAAATGAACAATTCCATACTTCAAATGAAGACTCTGGGCACAAGTTGTCTTTGCATATGTTGTCTGCGGGTGCATGTAAATGGTGAACAGGAGGGGGCGGAGTACTGAGCTTTGCGGTTTGCCTCGGTTGACTGTGGCTACGGAACGGTAGCGTGGCGGTAGGTGCGATTTGTAATGAGGGCAGGCACGGAAAGTGTCGGTAGAGTTGACGGTTGGACGCGGTGGTTCGGTTCAGCGGTTGTTGCGAAGGAAGGGAGGTTGAGCTGGTCCGCGGGTTGTTCGGCTTGTCTCGGTCCCGAGCAGCTCTCGGTTTTGAGTTGACTTGTACAGTGCAGGCTTGGAATGAGCAATTTATCATATTGATCAACACAAAACTGAATACTTGTATTTTTTTCAGGATGAAGACCAACAACTGTACACAACCGGCACGCCGTTCCAAGATGAACAGTTTGTGCTCCCTTGAGGCAAGTGTGCAAGTGAATTTATTTTTGGTATTTGGCAGCAATCCAGACTGAAAGTGGAACTGCTGCGCCGCTTCAAGAGCCAAGCAGCAAGTATTCAGGGCGAGTATATCTTGGTTAATTTGTTTGTCTACTTCCTGACTAACTCACTGGGTGTGCATGGACTAACACTCATTTGTGATTTGTATTTTTGTGTACGGAGATGTATGATGAGATCGTAAATGTTGAACTGCTGTTTTATTTGTACTTTTGTTTTTGTGGTTTTAATCATTTAAAGTGCATTGAATTTTGTATGAAATGTGTTATATAAATGCATTTTGCTTTGAATGAGCAAATTATGTTGATCAACACAAAACGGAATACTTGTATTTTGTTCAGGATGAATGTGCACAACCGGCACGCCGTTCCAAGATGAACGGCGTCTGCTCCCTTGAGGCATGTATACAAGTCGTGCATTATCGATGACAACACGTTTGAAGGGGTCTTTATTATTTTTTTCCATTTTAATTTAGTTGTTTTTGTATTTGGCAGCATTCCAGACTGAAAGCGGAAATGCTGTGCCGCTTCAAGAGCCAAGAAGCAACTATAAAGGGAGAGTATATCTTCATGACTGTGTCCACTGGCTGGACTGAGTCTGAGTTGTGATTTTTTTTATTTGTGCGTACAGAGATGCGCATTGACCTCAGGTAACAGTGCTGTTAAAGTTTAATCAGTGAAATATGCATTTAATATTCTTTGGGAGGGAACGGTAAAAGTTGTTTGAAGTGTGGTTTAAGTCATTGAATGAAACTTGACAATGTTATAGTGGGATGATATGGAAACGCACACAGTGGAGTCGGACCGAAATTCGGTGTAAGGTACTTTATTTTTTGAAACAATTTGGTTTTGTCATGCAAGAAAGTAAATGTTTCTAACAGTGGCAATGTGCTTGTTGCAGGCTTTTGACCGGCAGAGGATCAGCAGCGTGCAAGGAAAGGTTTGTGCATGGGTTTGCTTGAGCACAGCATGTTCACACTTCACTTTGGGGTTGGCATATTGTTTGTTTTTACTTTATATATTTTTTTGGAATACTGGCCAGCTCCTTTGTGTAGTTTGTTAAATTGCTGTTGCCCTGGAAGGTAGTTTGGTGGTAGCTCCGATTGTTAGGAGGCAGGCGTGGAAAGTGTCGGGGGAGTTGAGGGTGGGGTGGTTTTTGCGAAGGAAGGTTGGGGGTTGTCTGCCGGTTTTTGAGGGAAGGAGTCCGTCGTATTGATTAACACAATTTGGAGAAAATAGATATTTTTCCCCCCCTACCCTCTTCGCCCCTTTTTCTTCAAGGTGGGTGAGAGGCACCAAGATGAACTGGACCAGAGTAAAAAGTGCACGGACAAACGGCTTTTTGCCGGTTTCCACCACGGATGAGTTCGGGTGGCACAAAAAGCCAGGTAAGAAGTCTGCACGCACAAATGAAAGAAGCACGTGAAATATGCCCAAAAGTAAATGAATAGATTTTCTCCAATCTTTCATTGTTGTCCTCTTCCTTTCTTGCCGCGTAGACGAATAGCGGGTTGTAGTGCAGGATGAGACGAGGCATCAAGAGCCACCGGATGAGGGTAAGAAGTGCACACAGGTGAAGTAATTGTATGGCATGTTTTTGCAGATTGAGAGATGAACTGAGGGTAACCCGCACACGCCAGTGGATCAAGTGACTGACTGCCAACTACAGCAGCAAGGAGACCCAGAACCAGGTAATAAGTGCAAATGTGCATAAAAAAAAAGAAAAAAATTAAGGTGACCTGCTCCAGAGTAATGGTGTTTATATGCTTGTTGTGTAGAGTGGAAGAAGAGCTGGATGAAAGAAGGTAATGAAACAAAGTAAAATAAAAATGAAGTGGCATGGTTTTTATTTTTGTTTTTTTTTCCTTTTGCAGAGCTCAGAAGGACCTGGAAAGGGATGAGTAAAAGGAAGAATTCCACACACCAAATGAAGAGTTAATGGGGACAAGAGTTGTCTTTGCAGGTGAATTGTGAACAGGAGGGGGCGCAGTACTGAGCTTTGAGGTTTGCCTTGGTTGACTGTGGCTTTGGAAGGTAGTTTGGTGGCACGTCTGATTTTGTAATGGGGGAAGGCATGGAAAGTGTTGGGAGAGCTAATGGTTTGGTTCAGTGGTTTTGAGATGGTCTGCAGGTTGTTCGGCTTGTCTCTGTCCAGAGCAGGTCTTGGTTTTGAGTTGATGTATACAGTGCAGGCTTTGAATGAGGAATTTATCATTGATCTACACAAAACTGAATACTTGTATTTTTTTCAGGATGAAGATGAAATAGTGTCCACAACCGGCACGCCGTTCCAAGATGAACAGCTTCTTCTCCCTTGAGGAAAGTCATGTGCATCATCGATGACAACACATTTGAAGGAGTCTTTATTTATTTGTAATTATGATTCATTTGTATTTGGCAGCAATCCAGACTGAAAGTGGAAATGTTGTGCCGCTTTGAGAGCCAAGCAGCAATTATACAGGGGGAGTGTATCTTCGTTACTTTGTGTCTGTCTACTTCCTGACTAACTCACTGGGTGTGCATGGACTAACACTCATTTGTGATTTGTATTTTTGTGTACTGAGATTGTAAATGTTGAACTGCTGTTTTATTTGTAGTTTTTCCGTTTTGAATGATTTAGTGCATTGATTTGTGTATGAAATGCGCTCTAAATCCGTTTTGCTTTGAATGAGCAATTTCTCCTATTGATCAACACAAAACTGAACAGTTGTATTTTCTTCAGGGTGAAGACCAACAATTGTACACAACCGGCACGCAGTTCCAAGATGAACAGCTTCTCCTCGCTTGAGGCAAGTATAGAAGTCATGTGCATTATTGATGACAACACATTTGAAGATGTAATTTATTTTTAATGTTGTATTTGTATTTGGCAGCAATCCAGACTGAAAGTGGAAATGCTGTGCCTCTCGAAGAGCCAAGCAGCAACTATACAGGGCGAGTATATCTTCATGACTTTGTTTGTGTCCACTTCCTAACTCACTGGGTGTGGCTGGACTGAGTCTGAGTCTGATTTGTGTTTTTTAGAATAGTTTTTAATTTTGTGTAAAGAGATGCGCATCGAGCTAAGGCAAAATGCTGTGAAATATGCATTTGTCTTTGGGAGGTAATGGTCAAAGTTGACAGTCGCTATGGAAGGTAGTTTGGTGGTAGGTCTGATTTGTGATGAGGGCAGGCATGGAAAGTGTTGGGAGAGCTGATGGTTTGGTTCAGTGGTTGTTGAGAAGGAAGGAAGGTCTAGACGGTCCGCGGGTCGTTCGGCTTGTCTCTGTCCCGAGCAGCTCTTGGTTTTGAGTTGACGTTTACAGTGCAGGCTTTGTATGTGAACTTTATCATATTGATCAACACAAAACTGAATACTTGTATTTTATTAAGCGTGAAGACCAACAATTGTACACAACCGGCATGCAGTTCCAAGCTGAACAACTTCTCCCTTGGGGCAAGTATAGAAGTAATGCACATTATTGATGACAACACATTTGAAGGTGTTTTTAATTTTGTTTGTATTTGGCAGCAATCCAGACTGAAAGTGGAACTGCTGCGCCGCTTCAAGAGCCAAGCAGCAAGTATTCAGGGCGAGTATATCTTGGTTAATTTGTTTGTCTACTTCCTGACTAACTCACTGGGTGTGCATGGACTAACACTCATTTGTGATTTGTATTTTTGTGTACCGAGATTGTAAATGTTGAACCTGTATGCTGTTAATTGTCCTTTTTCGTTTGTCTGGTTTCAGTCATTTAAAGCGCATTGAATTATGTATGAAATGCGCAATTTATCATATTGAGCGACACAAAACTGAATACTTGTATTTGTTTTCAGGGTGAAGACCAACAATTGTACACAGTCCCAAGATGAACAGTTTGTTCTCCCTTGAGGCAAGTAATATGCATTATTGATGACAACACATTTGATGGGGTCTTATTTTTTTAAATTGTTATTTTTTTGCAGCAATCCAGAATAAAGTGGAAATGCTGTCCTGCTCTAAGGGCCAAGGAGCAACTATACAGGGAGAGTGTCACCTTTTAATAATTTAAAGCACATTTGAGTTACTTTGTATGAAATGCACAATAAATTAATATTGATCAACAAAAAAACTGAATACTTGTATTCTATTAAGCGTGAAGACCAACAATTGTACACAACCGGCACGCAGTTCCAAGCTGAACAGCTTCTCCCTTGGGGCAAGTATAGAAGTAATGCACATTATTGATGACAACACATTTGAAGGTGTTTTTAATTTTTTTTGTATTTGGCAGCAATCCAGACTGAAAGGGGAAATGCTGTGCCGCTTTAAGAGCCAAGCAGCAATTATACAGGGGGAGTATATCTTAGTGACTTTGTGTCTGTGTCTACTTCCTGACTAACTCACTGGGTGTGCATGGACTAACACTCATTTGTGATTTGTATTTTTGTGTACCGAGATTGTAAATGTTGAACTGTTGTGCTGTCAATTGTACTCTTTTGTTTGTGTGGTTTTAGTCATTTAAAGCGTGTTGAATTGTGTATGAAATGCGCTATATAACTACATTTTGCTTTGAATGAGCAATTTATCATATTGAGCAACAGAAAACTGAATACTTGTATTTTCTTCAGGATGAAGATCAACTGGCAGGCCGTTCCAAGATGAACAGCTTCTGCTCCCTTGAGGCATGTGCATTATCGATGACGACACGTTTGAAGGAGTCTTTATTTTTTTCCCCATTTTAATGTAGTTGTGTATTTGGCAGCAATCCAGACTGAAAGTGGAAATGGTGTGAAGACCAACAATTGTACACGTTTCCAAGATGAACAGCTTCTTCTCCCTTGAGGCAAGTAATGCGCATTGATGACAACACATTTGAAGGTGTGTATTTTTTGAAAAATGTTGTTCTTGTATTTGGCAGCAATCCAGAATAAAAGTGGAAATGCTTTGCTGCTTCAAGAGCCAAGCAGCAACTATACAGGGAGAGTATGTCTTAATGACTTTGTTTGTGGCCACTAACTGATTTGTGATTGAAATGATTGTGTACACAGATGTGTGTTGAGCTAAGGCAAAAATGCTGTTAAAGTGGAATGTACATGAACATTTTTGTGTAGGGGTATGATTAAAGTGTGGGACTATATGGGGAAAACACAACGGAGTAAGACTTTTTTTAGAAACTATGTAGAGTAAGGTTTTGTCATGCATGCAAGCAAATGTTTGTAACAGCGGGAATGTGCTTGTTGCAGGCTTTTGAGCGGCAGAGGAGCAGCAGCGTGCACGGAAAGGTTTGTGCATGGGTTTGATTGAGCACAGCATGTTCACACTTCACTTTGGGGTTGGCATGTTGTTTGTTTTGACATTAGATTTTTTGGGAATACTGGCCAGCTCCTTTTGTGTAGTTAAATTGCGGTTTGCCTTGGTTGAGTGGCGGGAGGTCCGATTGGAATGAGGGCAGGCATGGAAAGTGTCGGTAGAGTTGACTGTTGAACGTGGTTGTTGCGAAGGAAGGAAGGAAGGTTGAGATGGTCCAGGTTGTTTGGTCTGTCCAGAGCAGCTCTGCTCATTCACAGCCTTAACTGTAGATGTCTACTTAAAACAATTTATCTACATCAACACAAATGAATTTTTCAGGTGGAAGACCAGCAGTTGTCCACAACTGGGATGCAGTTCCAAGATGAACAGTTTATTTTCCCTTGAGGCAAGTCATGTGCATTATTGGTTTGTCTCCCACCCCATTGTACAGTTTTGTTTCCAACTATTGGTTTCTTTGTTGCATGGCAGCAGTGAAGTGTGAGATGCTCCAAGAAGCACTGGAAATGACTGCCAGCTTGAAAATGTACAGTAAGTATACACACACCATGTGAGCTTTCAAACAAGTAATTGTACAGGGTGGAAGGTGTGCTGGATGGGATTAAATTCAGAGCAAGGGTAACTACCAAAGCAGATGCATTGAATAGTCAAGTGACAGATTGAGACTTGAATTTGTTTTAAAGAAGAATCAGGTTTGGACAAGCAGTAGGTTATTGTAGTTTCTTTGTCATTGCAGGCTGGAGGAGCCATTTGGGACAGGAAGCACCAAAGACTTTCTCCAGAGGAATGGAAGAGTTCTGAAAAAGAGTGGCCAAAGGTAAGAAGTTGCATAATTTAATTTTTGTGGTGGTAATTTTTTTGCAGGGCTGAAGTAGCTGGATGGGATGAGGGAAAGGACCAATTTTCCTGCAAAGTGTCACTGCCCAGCACCCCTTCAGGATTGAAAAGGGTTCTATCTTCTATCTTCTATCTTCTATCTTCTATCTTCTATCTTCTATCTTCTATCTTCTATCTTCTATCTTCTATCTTCTATCTTCTATCTTCTATCTTCTATCTTCTATCTTCTATCTTCTATCTTCTATCTTCTATCTTCTATCTTCTATCTTCTATCTTCTATCTTCTATCTTCTATCTTCTATCTTCTATCTTCTATCTTCTATCTTCTATCTTCTATCTTCTATCTTCTATCTTCTATCTTCTATCTTCTATCTTCTATCTTCTATCTTCTATCTTCTATCTTCTATCTTCTATCTTCTATCTTCTATCTTCTATCTTCTATCTTCTATCTTCTATCTTCTATCTTCTATCTTCTATCTTCTATCTTCTATCTTCTATCTTCTATCTTCTATCTTCTATCTTCTATCTTCTATCTTCTATCTTCTATCTTCTATCTTCTATCTTCTATCTTCTATCTTCTATCTTCTATCTTCTATCTTCTATCTTCTATCTTCTATCTTCTATCTTCTATCTTCTATCTTCTATCTTCTATCTTCTATCTTCTATCTTCTATCTTCTATCTTCTATCTTCTATCTTCTATCTTCTATCTTCTATCTTCTATCTTCTATCTTCTATCTTCTATCTTCTATCTTCTATCTTCTATCTTCTATCTTCTATCTTCTATCTTCTATCTTCTATCTTCTATCTTCTATCTTCTATCTTCTATCTTCTATCTTCTATCTTCTATCTTCTATCTTCTATCTTCTATCTTCTATCTTCTATCTTCTATCTTCTATCTTCTATCTTCTATCTTCTATCTTCTATCTTCTATCTTCTATCTTCTATCTTCTATCTTCTATCTTCTATCTTCTATCTTCTATCTTCTATCTTCTATCTTCTATCTTCTATCTTCTATCTTCTATCTTCTATCTTCTATCTTCTATCTTCTATCTTCTATCTTCTATCTTCTATCTTCTATCTTCTATCTTCTATCTTCTATCTTCTATCTTCTATCTTCTATCTTCTATCTTCTATCTTCTATCTTCTATCTTCTATCTTCTATCTTCTATCTTCTATCTTCTATCTTCTATCTTCTATCTTCTATCTTCTATCTTCTATCTTCTATCTTCTATCTTCTATCTTCTATCTTCTATCTTCTATCTTCTATCTTCTATCTTCTATCTTCTATCTTCTATCTTCTATCTTCTATCTTCTATCTTCTATCTTCTATCTTCTATCTTCTATCTTCTATCTTCTATCTTCTATCTTCTATCTTCTATCTTCTATCTTCTATCTTCTATCTTCTATCTTCTATCTTCTATCTTCTATCTTCTATCTTCTATCTTCTATCTTCTATCTTCTATCTTCTATCTTCTATCTTCTATCTTCTATCTTCTATCTTCTATCTTCTATCTTCTATCTTCTATCTTCTATCTTCTATCTTCTATCTTCTATCTTCTATCTTCTATCTTCTATCTTCTATCTTCTATCTTCTATCTTCTATCTTCTATCTTCTATCTTCTATCTTCTATCTTCTATCTTCTATCTTCTATCTTCTATCTTCTATCTTCTATCTTCTATCTTCTATCTTCTATCTTCTATCTTCTATCTTCTATCTTCTATCTTCTATCTTCTATCTTCTATCTTCTATCTTCTATCTTCTATCTTCTATCTTCTATCTTCTATCTTCTATCTTCTATCTTCTATCTTCTATCTTCTATCTTCTATCTTCTATCTTCTATCTTCTATCTTCTATCTTCTATCTTCTATCTTCTATCTTCTATCTTCTATCTTCTATCTTCTATCTTCTATCTTCTATCTTCTATCTTCTATCTTCTATCTTCTATCTTCTATCTTCTATCTTCTATCTTCTATCTTCTATCTTCTATCTTCTATCTTCTATCTTCTATCTTCTATCTTCTATCTTCTATCTTCTATCTTCTATCTTCTATCTTCTATCTTCTATCTTCTATCTTCTATCTTCTATCTTCTATCTTCTATCTTCTATCTTCTATCTTCTATCTTCTATCTTCTATCTTCTATCTTCTATCTTCTATCTTCTATCTTCTATCTTCTATCTTCTATCTTCTATCTTCTATCTTCTATCTTCTATCTTCTATCTTCTATCTTCTATCTTCTATCTTCTATCTTCTATCTTCTATCTTCTATCTTCTATCTTCTATCTTCTATCTTCTATCTTCTATCTTCTATCTTCTATCTTCTATCTTCTATCTTCTATCTTCTATCTTCTATCTTCTATCTTCTATCTTCTATCTTCTATCTTCTATCTTCTATCTTCTATCTTCTATCTTCTATCTTCTATCTTCTATCTTCTATCTTCTATCTTCTATCTTCTATCTTCTATCTTCTATCTTCTATCTTCTATCTTCTATCTTCTATCTTCTATCTTCTATCTTCTATCTTCTATCTTCTATCTTCTATCTTCTATCTTCTATCTTCTATCTTCTATCTTCTATCTTCTATCTTCTATCTTCTATCTTCTATCTTCTATCTTCTATCTTCTATCTTCTATCTTCTATCTTCTATCTTCTATCTTCTATCTTCTATCTTCTATCTTCTATCTTCTATCTTCTATCTTCTATCTTCTATCTTCTATCTTCTATCTTCTATCTTCTATCTTCTATCTTCTATCTTCTATCTTCTATCTTCTATCTTCTATCTTCTATCTTCTATCTTCTATCTTCTATCTTCTATCTTCTATCTTCTATCTTCTATCTTCTATCTTCTATCTTCTATCTTCTATCTTCTATCTTCTATCTTCTATCTTCTATCTTCTATCTTCTATCTTCTATGGCTGCCATTGCAACTACCTCCAGTCCACTAAACTCAATTGTACCTTTGCCCTGCAACAGCTGTGATCGACAAGACAAAAATAGCCAACTTTAACATTGCATGTACAATAGGAAGATCACTGCACTCTCAAAGCCTTTACAGTTTTCAAATAAAGCCTCAATGTGCTCCTGCAACAAGGACATTGCCACAGTTACAAACAATTGCCTTACTCCATTCTCCCACTTGAAATTACATTTCACTGATAAACATGTTTACTTGCCTCAAGGGAGAAGACAATTGTTGGTCATCACCCTGAAGAAAATACAAGTATTCAGTTTTGTGTTGATCTGTATGATAAAATGTTCATTGGTTAGGGTGGAACGGTACTTGGACTTAATTGTCTGCATGTAGGAAAAAAATCTTCATTGCTGGCCTACTTGCCACGCTCACATAATGGTGAGGAGGTATCGGACAATATAGCAACAACTGACTATCTACAAAAAAAGTACAGTCCCACAAGATTAAAAATATCCAAGAGTCCCTTCCAATTTTCTTCACAAGAAAAAATAACATTGTGGACTGAGACATGCGGCGCCGTCTCCGCTCACCTCAAGTCGGTGGGGAGAATACTTCAAAGAAAGGCTCTGATTGTTGCGGGGCCGTCCCGGTTGACGCTCTCTCCGTCGGGAAGTCCGGTGTGGTTTTCATCCTGGCTGTGGAACGGTCGCCGGCGTCATCTCCAGCTAAGGGTAGCAAAATTGATAGCCAACCGATGTATGACAACTTCAAGCCATTACATACACAATTGCTCACACGCAGAGCCACTGGATCATTTGCTAAAAGGTACGACACATTTAACAAGCACTACCGTCACGCAGAGTGAAGATCAGCTCTCACCTCCTGTTTCGCGACAAAATGGCAAGCTCCCGGTTCCCGCACACTAATTGCTGCTGAGCAAAACCGTCTCCTCCACTCTGGAAAGTTGGAATTCAGTGCATTAAAACACGACACGCTATTTATACGATAATCCTCATGTCAAGTACGAAGCTCAATGCGACTGGATGGGTAGCAGAAACTAGCCCGTTTCACTATCCGGGTCAAGAGAATGCCTACGGCCTGTCGATACTGAAGAGTGTGTAGAAGCGCTTTCGTCAGATTGCGGCAACAATCCAAGCTCTTGAGACTCCGGTTCAACCTGAATGTGTTCAGAAGTTAATGAAGAAACACAAAAGCCTCTCTCAATGGCTGCAAACCTCAACAAAGACATTGCTCCAGTGTTACAGTTCAAACTACCAACCATTGAAATGCACAGCAAATGTTTGCTTCGTCAAAATGGCTCTCTCGGACCGACAACAATACGCAACTCGTTTTACCTGAGCGGCGTAAAACCGCAGTACTGAAGCGTCGTGACACGGGCCACCCGAGTACCGATCCCTTCTTTTGGCCTTACGTGCAAAAAAACTATTGACCGACTTCAGACACAGGCTCCTCTATCATCTCCACTTGGACACCGCTATACACTGGTCATCGTCCATCGTTTTGCGCAACTACATCAGACTCTGCCAAAACTGATCACGCATGACATGACTTTGCCCTCGAGTTCAGACCACAGACTCATCAAGGTGGCAAATTTGACAATCGGCTCGTTACCCAGTTAAAAACTGCGGTGTATTCGGATTGCAAACAACACCCTATCCCGTAGAGGTCGGGGACAACAGTTTTGTGTCCGTGTTACAAATTTGACACCGGGAAGAGGGTATATCCGTATGGCGATCGGACGGGTTGGCGGCAACGGTGCGGACGGTAACCGGGGGAGAAGGAGAAAAAGACAACCTGCAAAAGTCTTCACCTACGACCAGCTCGGAATTCCTACCTGCCATCGTGCGGCACACACCAACATGATGCCTTACTCATCATGATGCCAAATTCATTCAATTCATGTCATGGAGGACCATTCAACTTCAGCGTAAGGCTGGCCTCTGTTACTATCGAATCATTACGACCAGCACACTCAATAAAATGACAATATCGTAGGTCATTCTTCAATAAATATGGTGGTATCACATTTTGCAGGGGACTTTCATAGCTAAAACTCAGGAAAATTCATTGGACTTTTGTTAAAGGATGGCCACTCTCAAACATGGTAAAAATGTGGTTAACTGTTCAAAAACACTTGCCCATACCTGAACAATGTTCCATTTGCGATCGGTGGTCACGAAACCCGCAATTGTTACGACACAATATGCTTGACAACATCAAAACCACTATTTTCAAATCACTTTGAGAGACACGTTTCATCATTGGCGCCACAATGCAGAGCTCAGTCAAAAAAAATACAATCACAAATCCACAGTATCGCTTCATGCGCACCCAGTGACAAAGTGAACACAAACACCAAACATACTCCCTGGATAGGCGAGCGCGTGGCAACCTTTCCACCATTCTGAAAAAGTTAAAAATAAAACTTAAAAAAATTATACAAATAAAGGAAAGACTCAACGTGTTGTCAATTGCACACTGACCTCAAAGGACAAGCTGCTGTTCATCTTGGAGTTGCGTGCCGTTTGCTGGTCATCGCCCGGGAGGGGGATACAGGAAAAAGGTCGCTTTGTGTTGCGCAAAACCACAATTCCTCATTCAGAGCAGAGACCTCCCTGGGGACCCACGCGAGCCAAACCGCTAGCCGCCCATTTCCAACCTCCCTCTGCAAAGACCGCACCGACGTGTCCCAACATCAGCTCGGCTAACGCTTTCCATTCCGCCTACAATCGACCACAGCAAACCGTCTCAAAACCTCCTTCGCAAGAGACCGCTTCACCGCACCGACGTATCCATCCCTCGGCTCTACCGACACTTTCTACGCCTGCCCTCGCGAACGCCAAACTACCTTCTGTCGCTCCGGTCAACCAAAGCAAACCGCAAAGCTCCGTACTCTGCCCCCTCCGGTTTACTCTTTACATCCACCCTGCAGATAGATTATCAACAAACAACTTATCTGCGTTCCGCTTTATTCTTGTGTAGAATTCTTCCTTTTCCTCATCCCATCCGGCGACATCTGAGCCCTGCGAGAAAAAATTCATTCTTTGTGCCACTCGTATGGTTACCTTTGGCCAGCCTTTCCTTTTTTCACCACTCTTCCTCCACTCCACAAAACAAGCACACCGTTGCTCCGAAGCAAGCCTTTTTTGGGACCTCGGTACTTCTTCCCCCGTTCTGCTTCCTGTCCCAAAGGTCTCCCTCCAGCCTGCGATGACAAAAAAACGTCACTAAACTGCTGCATGTCCCAACATGATACTTCTTCAAAACTAATTCAATAGTATAGGTTGTCACTTCAATATTTCATTGGCATTAGTCTTGCTCCCCATTTCATCCCATGCGGCGCACTTTCCACCCTGTACAATTAGTCGTTTGCTCGCTCACATTGCGTGGATTTACTTGTTACTTTTTGGAGATTTTCCTCAACACGTTGAAGCTGCCAGTCATTCGCCGTGGTTCTTGGCGCCTCTCTGCTCATCCCACTTGACTGCTACCCTACAACAAAAACAAAAACAAAAATCAACACCAGGCAACAAAAATGTACAACAATGACACCAAAAAATAACACCCCAGATGAGTACATTTGTCTTTATTGCTCAATATGCTCCTCCCTCAAAACAACAAGCTGTCCCGGCTGCAGAAAAGTCAAACAAATACCGGCCCGTATTAAGACAGTTCCTGCCAACGCCACTCGACTGCACGACCGTGTCCGACCGTCGACAAAACCCGTCGACACTCTCCACACCTGCCCTTGTTAAGACCTTTTTACCGTGACAATCACCACCCGTAGGTACCGTCAACCAAGGTGTGCCACAAACCTCACGGCTCTGCCCAGTCCTGTTCAACATCTACATGCTCCTCAGACAACTTGTGTGATGCTTGATTCGATGGATTGTCTCTTTGTCCCCATCTGGCTCTTCCCTGCGACAAAACTACAACAATGACCAAAAAAAATCAATAACACCCCAGATGAGTACATTTCTGTTTATTGCTCAATATGCTCCTCCCTCAAAACAACAAGCTGTTCCGGCTGCAGAAAAGTCAAACAAATACCGGCCCGTATTAAGCGAGATCCTGGCAACGCCACTCCACTGCACGACCGTGTCCGACCGTCGATAAAACCGATCAACACTCTCCACACCTGCCCTCGTTAAGACCTTTTTACAATGACAATCACCCATAGGTATCGTCAACCAAGGTGAGCCGCACATCTCACTACTCTGCCCCTTCCTGTTCAACATTTACATGCTCCTCAGACAGATGATGCAGACAACTCGTGCGTGACTGCTTGATTTGATGGATTGTCTCGTCCTTGTCCCATCTGGCTCTTCCCTGCAACAATGAAAGGAAAAAAAAAAGAAAAATTCAATCCAAAAATAAATGCTTGTGCCACTTCATTGCTCTATTTGTTTTACCTTTGGTCAACCTTTCCTTATTATTCCTACTTGCTTCTCCACCATGCAATAACGGGGAACAAAATAAATACTGCACTTGTCAGTCCTAAATGGGGGGGACTGCCTCACACTATTTAAATCTCACTCTACATTGTGGATATTTGTACATATAGTCTCACCTCCTAACATCATTTTTATTCAATTCATCAAAGCACGTTTAGAGCAACTTTTACCTTTCCCTCACAAATACAAAGAAACATTTTTCTAAAGTACATTTTACCAATTACTGTTTCTGCATTGTTGCCTTGACATGATGCACATCTCATTCCACAAAAAAACATCAATTCAGTTAGTCCGTGCACACCCGGTGAGTTAGTGAAGAAGTGGACACAAACACTAAGAGCAACTAAGATATACTCTCCCCGTAAAGTTGGTGCTCGGCTCTCCAAGCTCCACAGCATTTCCGCCTCTGTTCTGGATTGCTGCAAAAAATAATGTGTGTGTTTTCATTTGTGTTAAGACACACAATTGCACACTCACTTCAAGGAACAACAGGTTTATCTTGGAACTGCTTACCCGTTGTGGCGTAGTCGTCCTGAAGCATCGATAGCAATTCCTCATTCAAAGGGCTGCACTGTTCGCGACTCCGGACCGAACAACCTGCGGACCGTCTCGACCTCCCTTCCTTCGCAAAGACCGCCGAACCCGACCGTCAGCTCTACCGACACTTTCCATGCCTGCCCTCATTACGACCAGACCTACCACCAAACTACCCTTCCGTAGCGACAGTCAAACAAGGCAAACTGCAATTTAACAAAAACCACACAAAGGAGCTGGCCAGCATACCGAAACAAAACACCCCAGGTTAGTACATTTGTGTTTATTGCTCAATATGGACTCCTCCCTCAAACCCTGTACTGTACGCTTCAGACCGTCTCAAAACCTCCTTCGCGAGAGACCACTTCACCGCACCCATCCCTCGGCTCTACCGACACTTTCTACGCCCGCCCTCGCGAACGCCCAACTGTCTTCCGTCGCTCCGGTCAACCAAAGCAAACCGCGAAGCTCCGTACTCTGCCCCCTCCGGTTTACTCTTTACATCCACCCTGCAGATAGATTATGAACAGAAAACTCATCTGTGTGCCGCTTTATTCTTGGTGTGGAATTGTTCCTTTTCCTCATCCCATCCAGCTACTTCTGAGCCCTGCAAAAAAAAAAAAAAAAAAAAAAAAAAAAGTTGTGCCACATATTTTGATACCTTTGGCCAGCCTTTCCTTTTATCAGAACAACTCTTCCACTCCACAAAACAAACGCACCATTCCTCTGAAGCAAGTCTTAATGATTGGAGTGTCTACTTTGTTGGTTAACCTTGCTATGCGTTGCGTCCCAACCGGCGCACCTTCCACCCTGCTAAAGACACTGTATAATTTGTTTTTTGCTAGCTCACATCATTGTGTGTATTTACTTATTACTTACTGTAGATTTTCCTCAAGATGTTGAAGCTGCCAGTCATTCGCAGTGGTTCTTTGTGCCTCTCAACTCATTCCACTTCACTGCTGCCCTGCAACAAAAACAAAATCAACACTCGGCGACAAAACTGTACAACAATGACAGACAGAAAAAAAAGACCGCAGATGAGTACATTTGTGTTTATTGCTCAATATGCCCCTCCCTCAAAACAAGCTGTTCTGGCTGCAGAAATGTCAAACAAATACCGGCCCGTATAAAGCGAGATCCTGCCAACACCACTTGGCTGCACGACCGTGGCCAACCATCAACCCGATGAACACTCTTCACACCTGCCCTCGTTAAAAGACCTTTTTTACCATGACAATCACCACCCATGGGTATCGTCAACCAAGGTGTGCCACAAACCTCACGACTCTGCCCAGTCCTGTTCAACATCTACATGCTCCTCAGACAACTTGCGTGATGCTTGATTCTTGATTTGATGGATTGTCTCTTTTCCTTGTCCCATCTGGCTCTTATCTGTATGTGCATGTAGTCCCACTTCCTAATCTTTTTAGAATTTTAATTCAAGTCATCAAAGCACATTGAGAACAACTTTCACCATTCCATCCCAAACCCCCCAACACACAAATAAACAGTTTTTTTCCAAAAGTACATTTTACTGACCACAATGTTTCAGCATTGTTGCCTTAACATGATGCACATCTCAGTACACACACAAAAAATGGTGTTAGTCCGTGCACACCCAGTGAGTTCGTGAGGAAGTGGACACAAACACTAAGAGTAACTAAGTTATACTCTCCCCGTAAAGTTGGTGCTTTGCTCTTGAAACTCCACAGCATTTCCACCTTTGTTCTGGATTGCTGCAAAAAATTTATTTAAAAAAAATTTGTGTTTTCATTTATGTGAATACACAATTGCACACACTCACTTCAAGGAACAACAGGTTTATCTTGGAACTGCTTACCCGTTGTGGCGTAGTCGTCCTGAAGCATCGTATGGATCGATAGCAATTCCTCATTCAAAGGGCTGCACTGTTCGCGACTCCAAACAAAGCGACTCCGGACCGAACAACCTGCGGACCGTCTCGACCTTCCTTCCTTCGCAAAGACCGCCGAACCAAACCGCCGCGTCCGACCGTCAGCTCAACCGACACTTTCCATGCCTGCCCTCATTACGACCAGACCTACCACCAAACTACCCTTCCGTAGCGACAGTCAAACAAGGCAAACTGCAATTTAACAAAACCACACAAAGGAGCTGGCCAGCATACAAAAAAAAAAAAAAAAAAGACCCCAGGTTAGTACATTTGTGTTTATTGCTCAATATGGACTCCTCCCTCAAACCCTGTACTGTACGCTTCAGACCGTCTCAAAACCTTCGCCAGAGACCACTTCACCGCACCGACGTATCCATCCCTCGGCTCTACCGATACTTTCTACGTCTGCCCTCGCGAAACGCCCAACTATCTTCCGTCGCTCCGGTCAACCAAAGCAAACCGCAAAGCTCCGTACTCTGCCCCCTCCGGTTTACTCTTTACATCCACCCTGCAGATAGATTATCAACAGAAAACTCATCTGTGTGCCGCTTTATTCTTGTGCGGAATCCCTCCGAAGAAAGTCTTCTTCGGGACCTTGGTACTTCTTCCCCCGCTCTGCTTCCTGTCCCAAAGGTCTCCTCCGGCCTGCGACGACAAACAAACTACTGCGTGTCCCGACGTGATTCTTCTTCAAAACAAATTCAATAGTATAGGTTATGTCACTTCCATATTTCATTGGCATTAGTCTTGCTCTGCATTTAATCCCATGCGACGCACTTTCCAATGAGTTGTTTGCTAGCTCACATTGCGTGTGTACACGTATTACTTACTGTCGATTTTCCTCAAGATGTTCGAGCTGCCGGTCGTTCCCAGTGGTTCCTTGTGCCTCTCAACTCATCCCACTTGACTGCAACAAAAACAAAATCAACACTAAGCGACAAAAATGTACCGCAATGACAAATAATACATTTCCAACTTTGGCCGGCCTTTCCTTTTTTCAGAACAACTCTACCGCTCCGCAAAACAAGCGCACCGTTCCTCTGAAGCAAGTCTTTCTTGGGACCTCGCCACTTGTTCCCCCGCTCCGCTTCTCCTCGGTGCTTCCTGTCCCAAATGCCTCCTCCAGCCTGCCATGACAAACACCATCGTAGCCTTCCGCATGTCCCAACCGGATTCTTCTTTCAAACAAATTCCATAGTATAGCTATGTCACTTCAATATTTCATTGGCGTCGGCCTCGCTCTGCGTTTAATCCCATCCGGCGCACCTTCCACCCTGCTCGAGACGCTGTGCATTTCTTTTTTTCTAGCTCACACCACGGTCAATATTTACTTCTCACCGACCGTAGCTTTTCCTCAATCTATTCAAGCTGGCAGTCGTTCCCAGGGGTTCTTCGTGCCTCTCTGCTCGTCCCACTTCACCGCAACAAAAACAAAGCACGGTGACAAAACTGTACGACAATGACAAAAACAAATACAGAAATTACCCCAGGTTAGTACATTTGTGTTTATTGCTCAATATGGACTCCTGCCTCAAACCCTGTACTGTACGCTTCAGACCGTCTCAAACCCTCCTTCGCGAGAGACCACTTCACCGCACCGCTTTATTCTTGGTGTGGAATTGTTGCTGTTCCTCATCCCATCCAGCTACTTCTGAGCCCCGCAAACAAAAATGGCAAAAGTTGGGCCACATATATTTTGTTACCTTTGGCCAGCCTTTCCTTTTATCAGAACAACTCTTCATTCCTCTGAAGCAAGTCTTTCTTGGCACTTCTTCCCCCGCTCTGGTTCTCCTTGTTTCCTCCTGCCCCAAATGTCTTCTCCTCCTGCAACCTGCAATAACAAAAACAAGCCTGCTGTAGTGGACAGTCACTTGCTTGTTGCACCGGTGTGTCTGTTTGTTACCTTTGCCCAACCGTTATCTAGCTCATGTGCAAAAACTCACGCTGGTCTCACCTGTGCGCACGTGCGTGTACTTCTTACCCTCGTCCGGTGGCTCTTGACGCCTCTCGTCCCATCCTGCGCCACGACCCGCTATTTGGCAACACGGCGAGTATGGAAGACAACCATTAAAGATCGGGGGGGGGGAAATAATTACCTTTTGGGTCTATTTTACATGCTTCTTTGATTGGTGCATGCAGACTTCTTACCTGGGTTTTTGTGCCATCCGAACTCATTCGTTGTGGAAAACAGCACCCAAAAAAATACCCAATTACTTGCGTGCTGGTATTTTCTCCATTTGTCCGTTTATGTACTTATGAGCCTGTTCATCTCGGCGCCTCTCGCCTGCTCCACCACGAGGAAGAAAAAAACATAATTCAAACCATTTTCATTCTGTTGATCAATACAACGGAGTCCTTCCCTCAGAAACCTGCGGACGACCTCCAACCTTCCTTCCTTCGCAAAGACCACCGAGCCAAACGATCCCACCCTCAACTCCACCAACACTTTCCTTGCCTGCCCTCATTCCAATCAGAGCTTCCATCGCGACAGTCAGCCAAGGCAAACCGCAATTTAACAAACTCCACGAAAGGAGCTGGCCAGCATACAGACATGGAAAAAAGAGACTATGTGCGTGCCAAAGTGAAGTGTGAACGTGCAGTGCTCCAGCAAGCCCATGCACAAACCTTTCCTCCTCCTCCTCCTCCTCCGCCGGTCGAAAGCCTGCAACAAGCGCATCGCCGCTGTTACAAACATTTGCCGACTCGCAGGAGAAAACACCTTGAACAGCATTGTTACCTGAGCTCGATGCACATCTCGGTACACAGAAACAAACCTCACGAATCCGTGTTAGTCCACGCACACCCAGTGAGTTAGTCAGGAAGTCGACACAGACACAAAGTAACCAAGACGTCCTCCCCCTGCATAGTTGCTGCTTGGCTCAGCATTTCCACTTTCAGCCTGGATTGCTGCCAAATACAAAAACATCCAAATTACTTCTAACGTGTTGTCGTGGATAACGCGCATGACTTGCACACTCGCCTCAAGGCAGAAGAAGCCGTTCGTGTACGATTGTTGGTCTTCACCCTGAAGGAAATACAAGTCTTCAGTTTTGTGTTGATCAATACGACAAATTGCTCATTCCAAGCCTGCACTGTACACGTCCACTCCAAACCGAGAGCCGCTCTGGACCGAGACAAGCCGAACAACCTGCGGACCGTCTCGACCTTCCTTCGCAACAACCGCGTCCAACTTCACCGACACTTTCCACGCCTGCCCTCGTTCCAATCGGACCTACCGCCACGCAACCCTTCCGTAGCCACAGTCAACCGAGGCCAACCGCAAAGCTCGCTACTCCGCCCCCTCCTGTTCACCATTTACATGCACCCGCAGACCACATACGCAAAGACAACTTGTGCCCAGAGTCTTCATTTCATGTATGGAATTGTTCCTTTTCCTCATCCCGTTCCAGGTCCTTCTGAGCTCTGTAAAAGAAGACAATTTCAAAAAATTAAAGTATGCCACGTTCTTTTTTCTCAGTGTGTTTCATCACCTTCTCTTTCACTCTACAGAACAAGCACATTAACACCATTACTCTGGAGCAGGTCTCCTGCATTTTATGGTTTGCGCATTTGCACTTATTACCTCGTTCTGGTTCTCCTCGTTGCCTCCTGCCACAAATCTCTCCTCCTCCAGCCTGCTGTAGTGGCCAGTCACTTGCGTGCGTTTGTTACCTTTGCCCAACTGCGATCAAGCTCCCGCGCAAAAACCCGTCTGCTGGTCTCACCTGTGCGCACGCGTCTGTACTCATCACCCTCGTCCGGTGGCTCTGGACGCCTCTCGTCCCAGCCTGCGCCACGACCCGCTATTCGGCAACGCAGCGAGTAGGGAAGACGACAATGAAAGATTGACAAAAAAAAAACAAAAAACATTTACCTTTGGGCACATTTCACACGCTTTTATTGGTGCGTGCAGACTTGCGTTACCTGGGTTTTTGTGCCATCCGAACTCATCCACGGTCTGTCTGGTCCAGTTCATCACCCGATCCACCATCTCCACCCTAAGGAAGAAGAGGCGAGGGGGGGGAGGGGAAAAAAACAACTATGGAGTCCTCCCTCAAAACCCTGCACTGCACACTCCGGCTCGCCAACGTGCCGTCCTTAACTCCAACAAGTCTCCCGACATCTGTCCGACATCAGCCCTAAGAACACTTCCCATGCCTGCCATTGCAACTAGCGACAGTCAACCAAGCCACTGAGCTCTTCTTCCAACCTGCAGAAGCACGAACGCGTCATGAGGTTTAAAAGCTCCCCCCACGCGCTTTTTACAGTACTTCCATTTTTCAACATTTCTTGCACTGCACGCGCTTTTCATTGTACTTGTTTCCTCCCCCCGGCCCCTTTTCTTCCGTTTTAGATATTTAACAACAGCAACCTTTGTAAGACAAAAAAATGTAAGAGACAACGTGCTCAGCCCAAAGTGAAGTGTGAACGTGCAGTGCTCAAGCAAACCCATGCACAAAACCTTTCCTTGTACGCCGCTGCCGCTGCTCCTCTGCCAGTCCAAAAGCCTGCAACAAGCACATTGCCACCGTTACAAACATCAAACATTCGCTTGCTCGCGTGAGAAACCGCAGTGGAGTCGCTCGCCGTTATGCTGCTGGTGCCCATTAGTGCACCTGCGCGCGCGTCATCGCGCCCACCTGTCTCCGATTAGCGCCACACCTCGCACTGGCGCCGCCTGGTGGCCACAAATAAGTCTGTCTAGCAATACGTGTTGAAAAAAAGGCCTCACGAAATGCTCTTTGGTCCGAGTCCCTTCGAAAAACAATTATACAAATAATTAGTACATAAACGCTAATTAATAATTAGTGCAACTCGCTTGTTCGGAACTTTCAATGTATTTTAAATGTAGAGATTAGCTATGGCGTCGACATCAAGTCCAGAATTGAGCGTTAACAGAGAAAAAAAACGCGGTTCTCACGAAATTCTCTTTTCTTTTGGAGACGGTTTCGGGCGGAAAAGGAAAAACAGCACCACCTGCTGGATGTGCTTTAAAGTGCATCTCAGCTGTGCAACGCCGTACATTCTATTAGTATGAAAAGCTGGTCTTTTCCTTTTTGAGTCCAAAACAAACAGGTGGCACCTGTTTTGAAAATAAATATATATATATATATATAGAAAATCCAATCAGGTGCTATTAAAAAAAGTAACAAGCCTATTTTGACCAAGTAAGGCAGGGGTGTCCAACTCATTCGTCACGGGCCACATCGTAGATATGCTTTTCCTCAGACGGCCACGATGATTGTAAAACCGTATCGATGTTTAATCGCCGTCGGATTATTACACGCGGACAACAAATTGATGGATTACCAGTTTTGAAATCAGAAGTCGAGGACAACGGTTTGTTCAACTAACTGTCAAAGGGCTTTGGAGGCAAAACATGCTTACAATAGTTCACTACTCTTTATTACGTAGGAATATACACAAATTTACAACACGTTTTCGCAACAATCATGGAAGATGACGCACGTCATTTCCTTTCGCGGGACACATCAAATCGTGCGGCCGGCCGGATCTGGCCCCCGGGCCTTCGGTTTCAAACCTGTGAAGTGGAAAGCGCAGATATCCGTTTTCCAATGGAGGGAGAAAAATAAATCCTCAAGGACAGTTACCTGAAAAACGGAGGTAACTTCTACTTTGTTACTTTACGCCACGGGAGTCAAAAAATCATTAAAATAAGGACCTGATCCAAAGTCTTTGATTCGGGTTTCTCCACAAAACCCGCACAAGCACAGAGAAAACATGCAAACTCCATGCGGGAGTCAAGAGTTCGACCCCGAACCTCACGACTGTGCGGCACACGTGCTCGCCGCTCGTCCGCCGCGCCGAGAACGAGGACGTAAAATCCACTTCTAATCGCTGTCGCTGTCATCCACTTCTTCTTCTTTCTCCTCCTTTTTCTGCGGCTCCTCAACAAGTCCAGAGAAAAAGCTGCTTTCCCCGAAAGCTTTCTTGGAAAGCGATTTCATGCGTCCGTCCTTCTTCTTCCTCTTGCGGTACTCGTCGACGACGGTCGCGGCCAGCGCGGAGATGTCCCAGAACTTGACGAGCTGGTCGTGGCCACAGCTGAGCAGGAAGCGCGAGTCCCAGCTTTTGGCGAGCTCCTCGACGGGTTCGCCGACGTGCTGCCCGACGCAGCCGATGACGCGGTTGGGGAGGATGTTGACGGCTCTGATGGGAGGAAGGGCACCAAAAAACTCAACCAAAAACGTCACGCGCATGCCACGCGCTGCAGACGAGCCAACCGTTTATTCGCAATAGTGCTAATTAACCCCAAATGGATTGCTTTTCAAGTTGGACGTTTTCATCGGCACGGTCCATTCCAACTCCAAATGAGACGGACTCGTCTGTCGAACAAAGTTGTCGCTCGTGCTCCCTTCATTCGCCCCGCTTCCGTTTGCCAACTCCTGTCTCAAAGCAGCAGTTATTTCAAGGTTCGCAATCGCTGTCATATTTATGCTCCTTTACGTTAGCCCGCCTATGGCATTTCGCTTTATGTTAGCATTAGCTACCGGGGGCGTTCGACCAAACTTCAAACGTACGTTTCATTCTCTTCTACTGTATGTCCCGTTTGTTGCGCCGTACGGAGGCGGACGATTACCGGAAAAGTAGGCCAATTTTCGTCCGAGTGTGTTTTCATGTGTGTAAACGTGTTTCCGAGCACGCGGGAGGGGAGTTGTGATTTTTAGACGGGCTCTGCCGCTGCGACTGACCGGATATAGCCGTCCATAGACGCGGCGCATATTATGTCGTCGCCGACGGGGACGACGCAGTCCACCGACTCGGCCCGTAGGGCGAAACGATCGCTGGTGGCGCCGAAGCCGTCCCAGTTGAAGATGTAGACGGTGCCTTCGCTGGAGCCGCAGACCACCTTCTTGCCCCGCTTCATCAGCGCCACCGACGTCAGGTCGCCGCTCTGGTACTCGGACAGCAAGTCGAAGCGCCGCCTCTTGATGTTGAAGACGCCCATGGTGCCGTCGCCGCTTGGGGGTCGGGGGCAGAAGCGGTTATTGACGGCGCGCGAGGCGACGAGCCGACGTGTCGGACCTCACCTGGCGGTCAGCAGGATCCTCTTGGCGTCGTCCACGGCGATGTCGCTTATGTAGTCCTCGTGGTGCTTCGCGTCCATGACGGCCGAACCTTTCCTCATGTCCCACACCTTTGGACGGAAAGTCACACACAAGCCATTCGTTATCACACAAGCCCCTTCGTTATCCGACGCGCCATTCAGTTCACTTCCGCGGTCGACCCGCTTCATCGCTGATGTGTTTGGGATAAGAGACCGCACGAAAACAAAACGCATGCTTTCCGCACATTTTTCTGAACATATTCCGTGCGCCGGGTGCTCAAAATCAACCAAACGTGATCACGTTGTTACGGAAGTGTATTGCACTCACTTGGATTAAAAAAAACTCAATACAAATAAACCATTTTTTTTGGGGGGGGGGGGGGATATTTTTTTCCGTTTTCTGACTCAAAGACAGGAGTAGCTCCCAGTGTCTTAAACCCATATGAAAATAAAACTTGGATCAAACTAAATAAGCCGGTCACGTCGCTGACGAGACTGGGACACATCGAACTCGCGAGAGTTCGATGTGTCCCGAAAATAGTCACAATAACGGGGGGAACGCGCGAAAAAAAAAAATAAATAGTCGTAAATTCTTTTTCTTTTCGGATGGCCACCTTCAGCGTGCCGCCGTCGTCTCCGGTGGCCACAATGTTCTCGTCCACCAGCAGCAGACTATTGATGGGAGCCCGGTGCGCTCCGCGGATCCTCGTCACCAGGCGCCCCCGCTCCGCGTCCAGCATGTGGACGGCCTTGTCCCTGGACACGCTGAAGAGCTTCAGGCCGTCCTCGGAGAAGCGCACCTGGCGGCACGACTTCAGGTGGTGCCCGGAAGACCAGAGCTCGCGGTTCTCGCCCTCCGCGCGCGAATAGGCGAAGGCGTACACGTCCCCGTCCACGTCCCCGCAAACCAGCACGTCTCGGCTCGGGTGGGCGGCCACCGTGTTGGCGACCGCCTCCAGCCGGATGTCCCGCGGGGTGTCCGGGATCCTCGGCCCGGCCGCCTCGTCTCCGTCGTCCGAATCCGAACTCGCTGAAGGCAAAGCGGCGTGTTCCGTCGAGGCCGCCATGTTTTTGGTTTGCGGCGTTTCTTCTTCCTCTTCCTGTGGTGCAAAACCCTCATTTCATCGCTTCACTGCCACCTACCGGTGTGCGAAGATGATTTCCGCCACCCGTTCATCTGAAATGATTCTGCTGTTCGATTGAGAAAGAAAGAAACAAAAGAGCTTATGGTTTCAATTTTTTTTCCATCCAGTGTTGTTCTGATAAAAATTAGGACAAAAATGTCACGACAAATGTACATTTCCCGTGCTCGTGTGTGACGTGCGTCAAGTTTAACGGTGATTGTTCCTTGAGACTTTTTATTGCGGCCGATACGTCAGCCACGGTTATTTGAATGTTGAAAGAAACCGGAAGTGCCTCGTGCGTGACGCGTGTCCAGCTTGACGCAGGTCTGGTCGGCTCGCTGCGGCTCATCGCAACATCGCGGTTTTTGTTCGCCCTGGATTCGTCGATGCAGGTTTGGACCTCGTCTCTTTTCCATTCGAACATTGGGGGGGGGGGGGCAGGCAACGTTATCTGTGAGTTCTCCCCACGAGAGAACGAGTCTTCTTCAGAAAACGTTTTGTGGACTTGTTGTCAGTCGCGCTATTGTGAGGATGGAGTCGGAGTCATAATGTAATGGCGGCCGACTCCGGCTCAGTGACGTCACTCACGTCATCGGCCGCGAAGCCGAGTTGCTGCATTGCGGCGGGCGCAGGGGAACGGCCAGGTGCGGGATCCGGCCCGTGTCAATGGCATTTGACGCACATCCGGAGCCGGAGCCCATCTCAGCTGATTTTGGGCGACATTTCGACTCATTCAAACACTTTCGCTGATTAAAGGTATCGGAAAATATACTTCGGAAAGTATTCCTTCGTGCCGGTTGCGCTTCGCCAAACGTGAGGTCAAGGATGCTCGCTTCAAGCCAAGTTTGCCGGACGCGAAATGAACCATTCGGGCGACGCGATTACGTATGGAGTCAGTCAGGTTGGTGTGAACAGAGCAATTGGCTTCCTCAAATTCAACAAATATGCGTTCGGTGTGTATGAAAGGGGGAAAAAAAAAATTATTCAATAAAAACAAACAACTCTCATTGTATATTTAAACACCAACACGTTCAAACCAAACCACGTCGTTTCGTCTCATGAAAGAGAATTAAACGCAAAAAAAGGTCATTTCAACAACAACATTTTATTCAAAAGGCAAATCAAGCCAATCTGCGACTTTATTGTGTGTAAACCCCAAAAGAAAGCTTTCAAATCTTTTCTCCCGTCCCCAAGCGTTGATGTCAGCTGGCCATGTCCACCATGGTGTACCCTCGCGAAGAAGCCCTGGAGCGTCTGAGCCAGGACGAGATCGTGGTCAACACCAAGGCCGTCGTGCAGGGCTTGGAGACGCTGCGCGGCGAGCACGCGCAGCTCCTCGACTCGCTCCTCGACTGCGCCCAGCCGTCCGCCGCGCGGGAAAAGTCCGCCGCGCTCCGCAAGAGCATGGAGGCCATTGAGCTGGGCTTGGGAGAAGCTCAAGTGAGTGACCGCCCCCCCGCTTCCCCCCCTCCCCGCTACGAGCTTGACCGCACGTCTGCCGTCCGCAGGTGATCGTCGCCCTGTCGGGCCACCTGAGCGCCGTCGAGTCGGAGAAGCAGAAGCTGCGCGCTCAAGTGCGCCGCCTGTGCCAGGAGAACCAGTGGCTGCGCGACGAGCTGGCGGCCACGCAGCGCAAGCTGCAGCGCAGCGAGCAGAGCGTGGCGCAGCTGGAGGAGGAGAAGAAGCACCTGGAGTTCATGAACCAGATCAAGAAGCTGGACGACGACGACGACGACGACGACGACGTCGCCGCCTCGCCCTCGGCGGAGAAGGACCGAAGCTCGGGCGGGGAGGCGGCCAAGGACGGCCTGGACGACTTGTTCCCCAACGACGACGAGCACGGGGCGGGTACGACGTCGCGCCGCCTCGGCTGACGTGAATCTTTTTGCCGCTTGGCGTTTCGGTATCGAGGAGCTTCGCTGAGACAAAAGTAGTCCTTTTGCTGTTTACTAACTAAACTATTTGGACCCAAATTTATTAGACCGGAGCGGACTCCTCGGGCGTTCGTCCGATCGAGCGCTTCCGGAAAATAACTCGCCCGACGCTCTCGTTTCCACGCAGCTCGGCCGAGCGGCGAGGCGGCGGCGCGGCGGGGCGGTTACGAAATCCCCGCCCGCCTCAGGACGCTCCACAACCTGGTGATCCAGTACGCCTCGCAGGGCCGCTACGAGGTGGCCGTGCCGCTGTGCAAGCAGGCCTTGGAGGACCTGGAGAAGACGTCGGGGCACGATCACCCCGACGTGGCCACCATGCTCAACATCCTGGCTCTGGTCTACAGGTGCGTCGAGACCGCGTGGAAAACCCCAGACGCAAAGCCACGGTCGCCCGAACTCCATACGGGCGCGGTTATCGGATTACGTAATTGCGATTGTGTGAATTGGCGGAATCGTTTTCCCTTTTCTTGGGTGTTCAGGGACCAGAACAAGTACAAAGAAGCGGCGCACCTCCTCAATGACGCCCTCGCCATCCGAGAGAAGACGCTGGGCAAGGACCACCCGGCGGTGGCGGCCACCCTCAACAACCTGGCCGTCCTCTACGGCAAGAGGGGCAAGTACAAGGAGGCGGAGCCTCTGTGCAAGCGGGCGCTGGAGATCCGGGAGAAGGTAGGACCGACCCTCTCGCGCTTCCCGCCCTGCCGTCGTCCTCCGTTTTTAAATCGGTCATTCTTTCGCGTTTGACTTTGCGCGACCGGACCGATTCGAGACTCGCGGTGCCCAAAGCGTCTTGAAATGTGAACGCGGACGACATCAAGTGGAACCTTTGTTAAACACGTCCAGCTTCTAACAATACAAAGTCGGTCCGCTTTATTTATTTGGTCCGTATTTACTACGGAAGGCCCGTGAATCCCATTCGTCCCGTGCCCGAGTCGTGTCGGAAATCCGATCCGGGCCCGAAATCCGGTCACGGACTTTGGCTCCGTTTTTTTGGGGGGGGGGGCCCGCCTCCAGGTGTTGGGCAGGTACCACCCCGACGTGGCCAAGCAGCTCAACAACCTGGCGCTGCTGTGCCAGAACCAGGCCAAGTACGCCGAGGTGGAGTACTACTACCGCCGCGCGTTGGAGATCTACCAGTCCAAGCTGGGCGCCGACGACCCCAACGTGGCCAAGACCAAAAACAACCTGGTGGGGGCGCCGTTCCGCTTTTCCTCACCTTTCCGGCCCGACTTCGCGTGAGAGCTCGTGCGTGTCGCTCGCAGGCGACGTGCTACCTGAAGCGGGGCAAGTTCAAGGACGCCGAGGCGCTCTACAAAGACATCCTGACCCGAGCGCACGAGCGCGACTTCGGCTCCGTCGACGGTGAGTCGACGGCGGTGAACGTGTTAAAGACCCAAATGTATGATGACGCTATTTTTAAAAGCCTGTGGTGTGCGTGCGGCAGATGACAACAAGCCCATCTGGATGCACGCCGAGGAGCGAGAAGAGAGCAAGGTGGGCTGACGCGGCACGGTGACGCGGGCGAGGACGAAGCCGTGAGTCACGGTTCCTTTTGCTGACTTCCCCTCGGCTAGGGCAAGCGCGAGGAGGCGGGGCCGTACGTGGAGTACGGGAGCTGGTACAAGGCGTGCAAGGTGGACAGGTGAGCGAGTCGAGTTCCGGCCGGGGGGACGACGGCGTCGCCGGGTGCCGAGCGACGACGGAACGGGTTAACGCGTCCGTATTTTTACCCGAAGTTATGTCGGAAAACAGTCGTCGTTCTTCTTGTCGCAGCCCCACGGTCAACGCCACCCTCAAGAGTCTGGGCGCCCTGTACCGCCGCCAGGGCAAACTGGAGGCGGCCGAGACGCTGGAGGAGTGCGCCAGCAAGTCCCGCAAGCAGGTGGCGCGACAGGACGCTCGGCGGAGCTAAGGTTACGGGGGAGGTTGATCGTGCGCGCGTTCCCTCAGGGCTTTGACGCCGTCGATCGAAGCAAGGTGGTGGAGCTCCTCAAGGACGGAGGAGGAGAGCGCCGACACAGCAGGGAAGGAGGGAACGGCCCCGGGGCGCCGAGGGGCGACGGCGAGGCCGACGACTCCGGCGAGTGGAACGGGGTCAGTCCTCCGCGTCGATGGCGAAAGCGTGCGGAATGCGCTCAAGTGAAGACAGATTAAATGACAAAGACGGAAAACGCTAATTATGCGATCATTACTTTGATTTGGTCCAATTTACACCACTTAAAATGGATTCGCTCACAACCGTTACCGAAACGCTCTCACGAAGCCGGACGCGAAAAGCGCGCGCGCGTTTGACTTTCTGCGGCGTCGTCGTAGGACGGAAACGGCTCCCTCCGCCGGAGCGGCTCCTTCGGGAAGATCCGCGACGCCCTGAGGAGGAGCAGCGAGATGCTGGTGAAAAAGCTGCAGGGCAGCGGCCCGCAAGAACCGCGCAACCCGGGGTGGGTATTCTCCTCGCGCCGACGTACGCGATGACGATGACGATGACGCTTGATCGCGATTCTGCAGAATGAAGAGAGCGAGCTCCCTCAACTTCCTGAACAAGAGCGCCGAGGAGACCGCGCAGGTGAGCGCGCCGTCGGCGACGTAATCCGGGGTTACCTCACTCGCTCGCACGCTACTGCAAAAAATTATTAGAATTCATTGGCGTACGTGACAGAAATGCTCACACGGGTTACCGGAACGCTCTCACGCAGACTTTTGCTGTGGTTTCGCAGGACGCTAACTCGGGCCTGTCGGACTGTCGGGGACTCAGCGCCAGCGACGTGGACCTGACGAGACGCGACTCCCTCATCGGCTAGATGCGGTCGGGCGCCCGACCGCGCACTTAGTTTTTGGTTTTTGTTTGGTTTTTGTCAGACACGGCGTCGCTGTCGTACGTTCCCACTCGGCGTGCGAAAAAGCCAACGCCTCGTGACGCTGACGTACCCGCGACGCGTCTTTCACCACTTCGCTGCGATTCGTCGCTCGCTCCCCGTCGCGTGACGCTGGACGCCGTCCCTTCCCGTGATTGGCTGTTGAGAACACGGCCGTGGCTTGGGGCCAGAACGGGAAGTGCCGGTTCGCGTCCAGATTTAGCAGCTCCATGAATGTCGCACAATTGAATCCGATTGTATTAGTTCTTCTAGCGGGAGCACCGTTGTCCGACATGTTGCCGCCAATCGACAAATGCACTTGAAGGCGCTTCAATAAATTATTCAACACGTACCCTGACAGTGCGCTTGTATGTTTTCGCACACAGCGACATTTTGCGCTCGAGGATCACATTTAATTTTAAGGTCAGGTCACGTGGATTCGATTGGAAAAAAAATCAATCAAAGAAAAGAAAATGGATTTTTACAACTTCGTAAACTATTGGAAGAAGTAGAATTTAACCATGACCACTCATTTTTTTTTAGGAATGCATATTTACAATTATTTTATTTCATTTTTAAAACAGGCAGATGGGGCAGGTCATTTGTCGATTAGATTAAAAAAAATCATGTGGAAGTAAAATGTGAGCAACATTTTATTTCATTTATAAAAATTACAAATTACATTGAAATGAACCAACTCCAGGAAAAATATTTGGGATTGTAATGATATCTAAATAAAACATGTTAACATAGATTTTGTATTGACATACAGCTCTGAAAATTTAATTAATTAATTTCGGGATTTTGACCATTTTGGGCAAATAAATGCTCAATGACAATATCTGCATTTGAAATTTTATTCCCAAAACTGCATATATAAATATTAGGCGTGTCACAATTCACTTTAAGGACGATATTGGTTCAACCAGAACGATACGATCCGAAACGATTCAGTGTTTGGAAATCAATCAATTTGAATCAATCATTCACACTTGATTTGAATTCAGTGCAACTCACATCTCTTCAGGTTGGATTAACGACTTCTTCTGTTCTTTCAACATAGAAATGATTTTTGTTTAAATCTGATTGTAAATTGTACACAAAGCACGTAACGCTCAAATGTAATATTTATTGCGCGTCACGATGTGTTGATGATGTCCGAGTTACCGTGTGTCATGAGTGAAAAACACTCCACGGCGACGGTGCTCAAAGTGTGGTCCAAGTACCGCAGGTGGTCCCTGGGCTCACTCGAGTGGCATGCGAGAATCACTTCATTCGAGGTTTCAATTGTGCATCACGTTACAGTGTTTTAAACTTAACAATTCTTCTTGAGTACGGTTGTTTTTAACTTTTAACCACAATACAATTGCATTTTATTTTAGCTTTTCTTCATTGCATTTCTTCAGGTACAATGTTTATTTACTTTTGCGCAATACATTTTCCTGTATTTCAATACAAAGTTAATGCTCGAACTGCATAGCTTTAGTGGCTTACATTCAATGAAACACCGGAAATAATACTTTTCAACACTGCGGGGCCTACTACGCGACAGTATTTTAATGTTGGTCATGATTGTGGTACTTGGAGTGCGAAGTAAATATATTTTATTTTTTTAAGTGGTACTTTGTGTACAAAACTTTGACAAGCACTGCTCGACAGTACGCCTGCTCGCGACTTTGTCTCTGAGTGAAGTGTTTGTTTGTGTTGCGTGTTTCACCAACCTTTTAGCTCCCCATCGAAGACGAAAATCAGCTTGAAATGTCGGACGAATTGGTGTTTGGCCTCGCCGGCTTCTTACATTCCACCTCTTGTCGGTCAGCAAATAAGTGTTTTTTTTTATAACTACAAAACCAAAAGGGGTTCATACTTCTCATTTTAAGCTTCGCAGGACGTTCCCGAACGTCTTTAACAAACGACAACAGTCCAGTCGCCTCGATTCCACCTTCGCCGATTCCCCTCGTTAAGCTTAGCGCGCTGCTCTTGTCCTATTTCCTGCTACGCGCAGGGGATCATGGGAGATGTGGTTTGCTTCTCAGACCGGCCCACGCAATAGCGCCACAAAAAAACTACACCGCTGGATACTCCCGTCATCCCCTGCGAGGTCACGGACAGGAAATCTTTATCGAGTAACGCTTTACGTCATCGGTAAAGTGTTTAAAAACAAATTCGAAATGCCCATCTATATAAAGTCTGCCGTGCGTAAGTCCAATGCGTTATTTTCTCGTATCAATATATTTTTTACCTTTTAAAAGATTTTTTTATTTTCGTCCAGAAGGCTAACTCGCCGAGGACTGATCCATCCAATTGGATTTTAGGAATATAAATTGGTACATTGATATAATGAATACATCTTTACAACCCTAATAAAGACAGAAACATGAATAAAAAAATCAATAAATCAATAAATAAAGAAATACATGTAACAATTGTAGGAAGAAAACAAAATGAGCGTCTATCACGTAACGGCTCGGTGGCCCGGGTGAGAACCGAGCGGGCGCACTTGGCCCACCCGTGCCCGCCGCACGCCTGGCTGAAGGAAGGATAGAGACACCGGTGTGACAAGTTTTTATTTTCAAGTTTTGTGGCTTCCAGAAGCTTTGGTGGCGATTAGAGGGTGGGGGGTGGAGGAGGGAGCACAGACCAAGGTCACGCATCAGCCCGTCACAAACCTTCCTGCCGCATGTCGTTAAGACTCCCGGGGGGGAAAAAAAAAAAAAAAGAAAAAAAAGAGGATCCGTTCTCATCATTCCCTGTGCCGCTTTATTTACACCTTTGGCTACCCACAATGCTTTACTTCTGATCAAGTCGCCGCTATGATCCCTCCTCCAGACCCACAGTGCAGCAGTGTTTGTGTGCGTGTGTGTGCGTGTGTGTGTGTGTGTGTGTGTGTGTGTGTGTGTGTGTGTAAACAGGCGGCTGCACAACAAACGCAAGTTGCAGGGGCGGCCACGCGTCGCCCTCGGCCTCTTTACAGGTCGCTCTCGCCGTACAGGGCGCTGGAGAAGGAGATGTAGTCGAGGGCGCCGGCGGGGCTGTCGCCGCTGACGAAGCGCGTCATGCGGCTGATGCAGTACTCGGCCTGCTCGGGCGGCAGCTCTCGGCGGAGCTCTTCCACCGTGATGTAGTTCTGAATTGGATTAGGAGGGAGGGGGGGTGTTGTCAGTCCTCACTCTGATCCGATGACCGTTAATTAAACGTCGGCCGTTGCGGGTTTTCGTACCTTGTCCGAGGCCAGAATCTTGAAGGAGGCCATGACTTGCTCGGCGGTGTCGGTCTCCGCGGTTTCTCGGGTCATGAAGTCAATGAAGGCCTGGAAGGTGACCACGCTGGTGTTGTTGGGGTCCACCAGGGTCATGATGCGGGCAAACTCAACCTCTCCCTGTTACACGTACACAAACGTTGAGCGCGCGTACGTCCGAACGAGTCCGCGCGCGCTCGTCGAGGCTCACCAGGTCGTAGCCCATCGAGATGAGGCAGGCGCGGAAGTCGTCTGGGTCCATCATGCCGTTTCTCTTCTACAAAGAAAATTGCATATTAAAAACAGTGTCGTTCTTTTTTTTTTAAAACGCTGACAACATAACTCCTATATTATGAATACAAACAGTCATTTATTGAGAGCATTTGTTTGCATAAAATAAAAATGATCCAAAAAAATAAAAAATACATTGTTTTGTTGTTGTAATTTTGAACTCTCTCAACTAAATGCAGTCATTTATTCTTTAAATGTATTATTTATTTACCACAGACATTAAAAACCTGTGTCACGGGAACAGTAAAAACATCAAGTGAAAACAAATTTATCTCATCGGATCATTTTTTTACACGATTACAAATACAAAATGTTAAATATATACATTTTCAGTGAATTCAATTATAATTTAAATCGAAATTAAATTTTTGACATTTTCAATTATTTATTAGAATATTGTACAGTGGAACCCCGTAAATGTATTTTCCCCCAATTTTTTCCCCCCTGAAAAAAAGGTGAGAATAAAGTGGGGCATCCGGGGGGGGGAAAATAAAGAACGGCAATAAGCGGTTTCGGGGTTCACCCCTCCAAAAATAACCGGAAGATAAACAAATAAATACAGTCAATCTGCGGGATCCGCTGGACTTTTTTTTTTTTTTTTTTTTAGCCTAATCCGCAAATGACCCGACTGTCGGTTTAGAAAATCCGACGCCAACGGATCGCCGGCCTCACCCTGTCGAAGTGGTTGAAGGAGGCCCTGAACTCGTTGAGCTGCTCCTGGCTGATGCCCTTGGCGTCGCGGGTCAGGATCTGGTTCTCCACCTCGTTGATGGTTCTGGCGACGGTGGTGAGAAGCTGCTCCCAGCCCACGCGGATGTGCTGCGGGCCATCGCGCGTCACGTTAGCGGGGAAAGAGGCCACGCCCCCCCCCCCCCCAGCGGGATGTTACCTCCATGGTGTAGTTGGTGTGCTTGTTGTCGAAGATGAGCGACTCCTGGCTCAGCTGGTGGTCGCCCTCCAGCTTGTCGATGTTGGACTTGTAGTTGATGATGTTCTGCTCGTACTGCTTCAGACTGTTCATCTGGTCCTCCAGAGAGCCGGCGATGTCCGCAGACACGTGGCTGATCTCCTGCGTTGGCACAAGCGACGGCGTCGCTTTTTCACCCGAACACTCGTTCGTATATACTTGTACCGTGTACGCATCGTGGGACCGTTACTCTTGTTAACGCGGCTGTTGTCGTGCCCGTTGTTCTCTCATCTCGCCGCCTGATGGATCGGTGGCGCAAACAACAACTGACGTGCGTTAAAAACACCGCACAAAAAAAAGCCCAAACGAAAACAGACATCGCCTGTACGTTTAAAGAAAGGGTATCAACATCGAAGGCGTGTGGGTTCACGTTCACATTCGGGAACGAAGGTTCAAACCAATCCAAGGACGTCCGTCACAGTTACCTCCATCTTGGTTTGGATCCAAGGTCCGATGACGTTGGCCTGGGCGGCGAACTGGCGTCTGAGCCGCTCGTTGGCCTGCTGTCGGGCCACTTCCTCCTGCAGCATTTGGTCTCTGAGGGGCACCAGGTGTTTGACCTGTGCGGCGACATCGCGCCGTCACAACGAGAGCGCCGCGCGACTCGCCGCCCCGCGGCCGCTCGCCGTTCCGCTCACCGTGTCCCACTTGGTGCCGACGTCCTGGGGCGTCAGGTTGGTGTACGGGTTGATGCCGGACAGCTTGATTCCGTACGTCTGAGCGATTTTCACGATCTCCGTGTGGATGCCCAGCGTGGCCATGCGCTCCTTGTCGGCCTCGGGCAGGGTGGCTTTGAACTGGTCGTGGGCGGTGATCAGACTCTGCAGAGGTGACAAATCAAACACAAATACTCGGTTACTCTACGAATACTCCAACATAAGTCGAAAAGTAATTGCCAGTGGAGGGGGAAAAAAATAAAAACTTACTCCATTGGGTCCATGTTTTTCCTAATATTTCAAGTCAAAATTATGTTAAAACAAGTGAAAATGGTCAAAAAACAATCTACTTTTTAACATTTTCAGTCTGATTTTAAGTGTAATTTTTAGGCAGCAAAACATTTCTCTTTCTTTCTTTCTTTCTTTTTTTTTTTTTTTACTGCCCACGTTTGAAAACAGAGCTGTATGTTCTCTTCCTGAAAACAGGCTCTTTTGTTTATTTTTTTCCCAACTAAGTACGTTTGCCACCTTAAGGGCCGAGGATGACCAAGTGTTTTGGCACCTGGATCTCCTCGATGCTGTGGACGATGAACATGTCCTGCAGGTCCTCCATGGCTCCGTCCATCCAGTTGTTGAAGGGCGCCGCCCTCTTGGCGAACTCCAGGTACAGCTGGTCGATGGTCTCCCACAGCTTCTCCACGCGCTGCGGAGAGGCGCCGCGGATGTTACGAAGGACGGCGGCCGCGGTCGGCGGCGGCGGGTGACTTTTTGTACCTCCAGAGCGTCCCGCCTCTTCTGGGTCAGAGTGCCCAGGTTGTCCCACTGGTCACAGATGCCCTGACAGCGGGCGTTGACGGTGGCGGCGTCGTGGTAGTCCAGCTCGCTGGAGCGTGACGCGCAGAATGACGGATTTAAAAACCGGAACTGGAGCGCCGTGAGGTCTTTGTCTTACTTGAGTTCCTGCGCGATGGCGGCGATCTGCTCCACGCGGTCCTGGTGGGCGGCGAGGTCGCTCTCGAAGGCCTCGTGCTTCCTCATCAGCGCTCGGATCTCCATCAGAGACGCGGACTCGTAGTCCTTCTTGGAGAGCAGGTCTTCCTTACCTGGAACCGCACAAGACGTAAACGGAGCGCTAAAGTCGAGCGCAGTGGATATTTCCATTGAATGCGATCTCGGGTTTTATAAGGCGGGAAAAAGCAGAGAGACGGAGGAACGTAAACGACGACAGGAACGGATCCACAAGTGAGATTCGTTTAAGAGAATCGTTTTATGTCAACAGCGATTCGTATTGAATGCCTTCAAACCGTGAACTTCCGGAGTTCCGAAATTCTCCTCATCTGAAAACAAAAACCGCATACAACTTGTTATTATTAAATTAGCAAAGCGAAGGGAACGTGTTTTGATCGCATTAAAGCCCGAAAAAATCCATTTCTCTTCTCCTCGCTACGAACACTTCAGTGAATAAATGTTTTTGTACTTTTTCGCCGGCGACCGGAGACCTACCTGCGGTCCACGACTCGTGCATGGCGCACTTCTGCTTGAACTTCTCGGCCAGGTGGTCCAGCCTCTCCAGGCGGCGGATCTCCGTGAGCAACCACTCCTCGTAGCCCTTCTCCACCTGCTCCAGACCCTTCCAGGCGTTGGCGATGTCCTGCGGGAGGGAGACGCCGCCAGGCCGGTGATCTCGCGCGCCGTTCACGTTAAGACGCGCCGCCGACGGAGACGCCCGCTCACCGACACCATCTTGCCCTCGGAGGGCATGAAGGCGGGCCTGTTGCTGAGCCTCAGTTTGGTCTGCAGGGTGTTGAAGTTGATCTCCAGCTGACACTTCTCCTGCACGCGCGGCGGCTTGTGCACGCGGCGGTAGTCCCGGAAGTCCTCCAGCTTCTGCTGCATGGCGCGCATGGTCTGCTCGGCCACGCGGTTCTCCAGCCAGGGGACGGTGCGGCGGATCCACTCCAGGAGCTGCGCTCGGCCCACAGGACATTTTGCTTCCGAGGACAGCTCGAGACAAAAAGCGGGCGAGGGCGCCCCTGGACGTTTCTCACCTCGCTGGCCAGTTTCTCGTACTCCTCCATCAGCTTCTCGTTCTCCTGGTTGACCGCCAGGACCTTACAGATCCGGTTGGCGGCCGTCTCGGCCTGTCCGTCAAAGAATCAGATCGCCGTCGGACGCAAGAGCGCGACCCGCCGCCGCGTGCGAAGCGTACCTGCTCGGCACCGGCGAAGGCGTGGTAGAAGCAGGACACGTAGGTCATGATGGCCTTCTCGTCAGGTTTGGGCGTGTTGACGATGTCTGAAGGCCACAACCGCAGTTAGCCTTTAGACCCTTTCGCGATGTTCGTAAACAACAGGCGGCGGGGGTGTTTCCGGGCGGCAGTAAGCGACTGTCGCCGACCTGAACCGCAAACTCGGCCAAAAGTTCGGGGTTCCTCCGAAAATCTAAAATGATTCCGGCCCAACCTGTGGGCGAAGAGGGTGAACGGAGCGCAAAATATCGACGTTCATTTTCAGCTTTATGGCGCGCGACCCATTTCACCATCTAAAGCGCGCGGCTGTGTAATCCGTGCAACAGAAAACTTTCCACCGTGTCTGCTTTCAAATGTCAATTACGGTCAGCGTTGCGCTTGCTTTCGATCAAATTACACATTCAAACTGCGGTGGCAAGAGAAGAAGGATAAAGTCATTGTCGAAGCTATTCACCCAGTTTTCGGTGAATAGCTCGGTCAAATGACACGTTCGCGTTTTGTTTACTGCCGGTGCCAGTGGACATTGCTAGAGCCTCCGCCGCCCAGAAGTTCGTGCGACGTCACGGTCCCTCACCTTCCGCGTCCAACATCTTCGGGATGTCCAGGTACTTCTCGGCCACCTCGAAGGCCGTGTTCAGATTGCCGATGGGGTCGTCCTGCGGGCAACAAACGTCAAATGGGACAAGTGACCACGAGACAGGACGCTGATACGTTTCAACGCTCCGTGAAGAAGACAAGGAAGGAAGGAAGGAAGGAAGGAAGGAAGGAAGGCAAAAGGCACCTTTCTCAGTTTGGAGTAGTCGATGAGGTCGGGTCTGTGTCTGTGGATGAGGGCGCACAGAGCCAGGCCGTCCTTCCAACTGAGACGGCGGAAGACGAGGAGGGAAGCCGTGAAGTACGGAAACCAAAAGGGGGCGGATGGCGGGCGCGTTTCTCTGCCGGGACGGCGCCGTAGGAACTCACCTGATGTGGAAGTTCTGCACGTTGACGTTCCTGTAGGGGGCGGTCTTCCTCTGACACCACAGCAGCAGACCCTCCTTGGCGGACGTCTCTGCACCGGCACACGCGCACTTTAAAGCGGGGCACGCACACCGACAATCGGCTCATCGTAGTCGGCAAAGATAACTGCTGAAAACGTGCCAAGACTGAGAACTGCGGGGATAGTGTGTTAGGGTTTTTCATCGTTTCAGCGAGCCCGATTATTTTTGCCCGGTACCCCGACAGGCGTCCAAATTGGTCAGGTGAGGGGTCTCTCGTATGATAAAAATCGGTTCAGAAGATGTCAAACATCAGTATGCTCGTACTCCCCTTAAACGCGACGCACGAGGTCACGAGTTGGCAGGCGGACACACCTTCAACAGAAATGTCCTGGATAGCGAAGCGCAGGATGATGGTCCAGATCATGCCGAGGGTCATCTTCACATTGCCATCGACGATTTCTGCGCACGCGCACACAAAGCGACGACCGTTTCTCATTAAAAAAAGGCCGCAAGCTCACAATGGCGGAGATGGCAACGAGTCAGCCTGCGCTCACCCTCGGCGCCGATGGACACCAGCTTCACGCCTTTGCTGCAGATGAAGTCCAGAGCTTTGTTGACGTTGGCAATCTTGTGGAAGCGCATCTTTCCTTTGTCTGGCTTGGGGAGCCTCTCACCTGCCCGTCCGTGCGCACACGCAAACTCAGCGCACCCGTGGGACGAAACCAAAGAGGCCTGCGTTTCACGCGCTGGCCGCGGCAGCGAGCCTACCTGATATGACCTCCAGAAGCAACATCAGCTTGAGGCCATTCCTGAAATCCTCCTCAATGTTCTCAATCTGCGTGCCGGCTTTCCTCAGGTGGGAGTTGCACCAGGCTGTGAACGTCTGTACGCACGCACGCAAAATGTAAGAACAGCACAAACTGAGGGTGAACGCGCACGTGCAAAAAAAAATAACACAAATTGAACACGACAGTTAAGACAAAATGAGTCGACACGTGACGATGTTTTCTTATGCCGCCGAGCAAAATAGTTCATCGGGGTACTAGTTCGGTCTATAACGTCCGTCAGAAAATCGGAAACAATTGCTGATCGTTGGTTTCCAAAGTCAAAGCGGATTCTTTGGCGAATAAAGTCTTTTGATCCAAAACAAAGATAATCAGTCTGCCTGTATATTATTTATTGTTTAGAGGCTAAAATCTGAGGATACCCGACCATTTTAAGTGAAACAGTAGCCCCCGAACGATTCATCGATGATCAAAATACTTGTCCATTCATTTGATAATCGATTAGTCGATTCATTTTGACACCTCTAAAGCCGAGTGCGCTTTTTTGTGGCAACCGATATCGTCACGTCAGACGAAGTGTAACGTTTTACAGCGCGATCTACGTTATAATTTCCGCGCGTCACGCCGCACCGAATTGAGGTCGCCGGCCGAGTCCCGCTCGCACTTGACGTGTGCCTCCCCCCTGGACGGCGGCCAGCCGGGGGTCCTGGCAGGTGCGGGCCTTTGCCACGCATGACCAAATTTAGACAGACTCCTAATGCAGCCCTCTCAGGCCACAAGGCCAAGTTGTGTGTGTGTGTGGACTAGGTGCATGGAGGCTAAATCGGGTTGCCATGGGACACCGGCAGACAGCTGAGAAGGCGAGATTCCTGAGGCCAGCTCGGAGAGGAAGGTATGGATCGGGGAGGATGACAAGGTCGCACAAGCACTCGCGCTAGCGAGCTAATTGCTACAACCCGTATGAAGTCACCCTTCATACCGAAACCCTGCCCCCACCCTCCCCGAGTCACACCTGTTGCTTTCTGAAGTCTTATGAGGTCACTCACCCACCCACCGCATCCCGCTATCCAGCTGACACACCTCTTAATGTTTACGTCACTTGGGGGGGGGGGGGGCCTAGACTTCGGGGCTACCGAAAGACCACCTGCGATCGCCCCCATGCCCGCCTCCCCTTCAAAAGCAAACAAACATGGCCGCGAGCTTCATTTCCTGTCCATTCCTTTGCGACTTTCGCATGGCGAGCGCCAAGATAAAGGATGAAGGGAGGCGGGCGGGTGGATTTTGGGGAGCGAGGAGGCAGGGGGGCAGGGTGGGGGTATTTTTAGGAGGAAGTGAAACCATCTGTTGGCATCTCTCCGCCACTTCGGAGAATCTCGTCTGCAACGGGAACCGCAACGTACGAAGCCGTCCTGGCCTCGGACACTTAATAGCTCGGAGGCCTCGTTGAGAGTCGGGAGCGGGTCTATTCAAGTTCTTCTTTGATGCGCCACGTTTAGCTGATGAATTTTCCAAAAATAAATCAATTTAACAACTCGTACTTGGACTTTTTGGGAAGCTGACGTAAGAATATTACGTATATATATCTTTGAAGTTTATGAACTCAATACAAATGCGTCTCATTTGAATTGGGACCGCCCGTCGCGACGCTCGGACTCGTTCCTTCCACTCGCCGCTTCCCTTTTCCCACCGACTGGGGCGGTGCTGGCCGGTTAACGCGTCCATCTCGAGAGTTCAAAGGTCGGGGTTCCTGTGTCTGGGTGGGCGTGATCGGGTTTCCTCCCACATGCCAAAAACTTGCATGGCAGGTTAATTGATGACCTGAAAGTGTCCGTTTTTTATTTTGGCTCAATGATATCAAATTACACGGAAGTACTAAGTTTGACCTGCGTAAACGAAAGATGGTGAACCCGCCCAAAATGTGTGTTCTGTTGCGTGAAATGAGCATTTGTGACACTTTGCAACTAAGGAAAATGGGGAAAAGTTAACAAATCAAAGTTGAGCCGAGTTGGCTGAAGGCTCGATTATATTTAGACGCTCCTGGCGGGGGGGGGGGGGGGGGGGCCAAGTGAAAGACAACACTGAGAAAGTTCCAAGGCCGAAAATATCGACACGGCCCTGGCTTGGCACCGCAAGCGCCGAGAGAAAGACCTTTCATTGGTGACCGTGTTTTTAAAAAATAAATAAGTGATTTTAAAACACTATATCTCACACAGACGCGCGGACATCCATTCATAAATTCATACACGCGCGAGGCGGACGCGTGTACCTTCCTCTGCTGCTTCTCCCAGGCAGGGTCGAGCAGGAGGTCGCGGTCCCAGTCATCCTCCTGGGTCATGTAGGTCTGCTCTTGGTGGATGGTGTACGTCATGTGGCTCTCGAGCGTCGTCATGGTGGCCGCTGAAAAGAGATCAACAAGAGGGGGACACGAGCTCTCGTCCTGGGGGGGTCACGCCGTGTTCCGCTCTGCCGGACTGACTGCCGCTCGGCCGTGAAGCGGGGGGTGAGTGTCGCGGTTGCGGCCCAAAAAAGGGGAAGGGGGGGCCGGGCGAGCGCCCCCCGCCCCGCCCCTCCCCGCCGGGACGCGCACCTGTCGCTGCTCATGAAGCCCCTTGAAGCGAGGGGAGTGGAAGTGATTGTCGGATAGGTGGCGCAATTTCATTACAAAATGTAATTTTAATACATATTATTACTGGCAGAAAATCTGCACTTAAATTACAAATGGAAATTTCCACGATGACAATTTTCACTTTCGCCTCCGAAAGCTGACACTTGCGACTGGCCCTCTGTGCCGTTCTGTAGCAGTTTCAAACGTGACATTTCCCCAAGTATGACCACAAATCTATTCATTTTGACATCTTGAAAATGAGCTATTAAAGAGACAGGACACAAGCATTTTTTGTCAAATTGGACCCTTTATTCATTCGTTTCCTTAGTACAGTACAGTATAGTATAGCATAAGCCTCCACTCTGTGAAATTCGACGACACGAGTTTCTCGACAAGTCCTGTCACCAAGGTTGCTGGAAAAGCAACAAAGTCAAAACCGGCTGGGACAGAACCTGGACCCCCACCCGCACGACGGCCCTCGTGGGGGGCATCTGCATTCGCCTACATAACGGCAAGTTTAAACGCATGCCCAAAGAGACCCCCGCTCGGCTACTAGCTTTTTCCTTTACTGTGGTGTGAAAGTCATTTTTTTCCATGGTTTACAGTATGTATGTACGTAGTTTCAGAGAATAGTTCTAACTGGTTAAAAAGGTTCATTGCGAGCAACACGGCATGTTTTATCTACGATGTCGTGTAGCAAGTGCTCGTACAGTACCATACCGTACTACCGTAGTGTCTTATAATGCACTCACATTGCCTCAAAGTAGCCTAAACGACAAAGGGGTTACCTTTAACACTTCAATGTCCGCCGCTCAGCTCGTGCGGTCGTCGAAAGCAGGCGAAAGAGCTAGCTCGTCGTCGCACACTAGCTAGTCTACAGTAGTTTGGCTTTAGCTTAGCGTGGCCGTGTCGCCGCCTTCTCACGGCTGGCTGGGCTTCGGGAGAGTCAGGATATGGTCAAATAATCCTCTGACGTGTTAGGGTATGCTGAAAGTTGGCATCGTGGCGCACTCACCTGAAGGTTCTCCAAAGCAATTCCGTCACCTTTTGCAGGGGAAGCACAGAGCTCCAACTACACAAAATAGCAGCAATAAAAAGAAAAACAAAAGTTGGCGTCGCAAACGCGTACGGCACGCAGCACACCAAGTACGTGCGTAGTTAGGGGGGGGAAAGCAGCTTACTGTGTTATTAGGGGAAAGCGAGGTTTGAATATGTTTGTCAGTATTTGAAACACTAAACGCTAATGTGTTTAGGATCATCGTTTGATTGTGGTGTACATGTATTTATGGTTTAAGCAATTAATACATTGCTGTCCCATATTTAGGGGGCTTCGATGATTTGCGGAAATTCGCTAATCGGGGCCCGGCTCGCTCCCCCTAACCTGCGAATAGCAGGGGCCGACTCCATATACGTAGCGCTCGAGGAACAAATGAAAAGTAGATTTAGATATATAAGAAAAATGTAAAACTTTACGTGGCCTTCAAAATCAGAAAGTCGGCACCAACACTCACCTTGTAAGGTTTCCCTCCTCCATCTTGCAAATGTCCACAAGCGTCCTATAAGAACTCTGAGATTGTTGACAATCTGCAGGTGCCACCGGCCCAAATCTTATAGGACACCGCCACAAAATGGCCCCCGCCACACACACACACACACACACACACACACACACCCCGACGTGGCAAAGCAATTTTTGCGGTAGAGTGAACCCCCGCTTTATCACAGTTCTACTTTCGGGCTCCCGCTATACCGCAGATTTTCAAGCAATTGTTTGGAGGGGTTTTTACAGTATAGAGGCAAATCGGAATTTCGGTCTCCTGGAAGACATGCAGGAGGAGGACTGAGACTAAACAAAGTAAGAGTTGTTGTTCCTACAGGGCAGAGTGCACATTATATGCCTGTGAGTAAAGCCGTACGGTGTGTTCGGTTTACAATTACAGCACGTCTATGACATTTTGCATTATTTTAGCAATAAGCTAGCAGACTTTTATGATGGTTGAACATAGCGGTCTTAAAATCTTCGTTTCTTCAAGGTGACGTTATATGGTAGGCTCCCATTTCTTGACAGCGAGAAAAGGCACGAAGGAATACGTTAAAGACTGTTTTAGTGAAATCAAATAAGTTTGGAGCGGAAGGGTGTGGCAAAAATATAAAACTTTTTTAATGGCTTCGCTATATACTACAGTGTGCAATGTATCCCCCGTAATAAACAGAGGTTCACTATACACACAGACACACGCGCACCTTTCACCGCCATTCTCTCATCTCCATGGCAACAAGAGTGTGAGGCGGTGGGACGCACCGGAGGTCGAGTCACATCCGGCGGCGGCGGGAGAAAGCACGGGTGTGTGAACGGCGGCGAGGAGGTGGAGGGGCAGGGCGGGCGTGAGGGCGGCGAATGCGGCGGAACGGGATCGACTTTTGGGCAGGGGAGAGAGATGGTCCGTGCCCCCGGTGTTACAACACACACGAGCGAGGTGGCTTCAGGCCCGGTGCCAGAGAAGTTGGGGTGGGGGGGAGGGGGTGAGGTGGGAGATAAAGCTCTGCTCATTTACCTCGGTGGCGACTGACGTCACGCTAAAAAGTCATCCACGCCCACACCGTCATCCAGGTGACCTAATTCAGTTGAGACAGTTAGTGGGGGGAGAGGGGGCCGTGGCGGGTCGGTGGCGTCATGCACAGTGAACACACAAACACACGCAGGGAGAATGTGGCGACACATCCACCACAGCCAACACCCCCCCCCCCCCCCCCCCCCCGCATGATGAAGAAGAAGAAGAAGAAGCGTACATGGCCCAAGCTTTGTGTTGCTTTAGTCAGCACTAAACATCCAAAGAGCGTTTATTCAAGTTTGGATACACGTGTGTCAATCAGAGCATGCCCTCAATAAAACAACAAGACACAAAAAAAGTTGACACAAAGTTCTACAAAGGATGCAACCACAAGATTACACTCTGATCACCACAAGGGGGACGGGAAGGGGCGAGAAGCAAGGCAGTCGGTTGATTGGGGGGAGGGGGGGAGGGGCGTGTCTATGTGCAGCTGTCAAATAGTTCAATTTTGCAAAAAATAGGATTGCAAACACTTCTTCGTCAGAGCGGTCGGGATGCCACCTGGGGTACAGGAAGATACTGCCCCCCCCCCCCCCCCCCGCCCCCCAATTGTGCTCTTATTTGCTCACCACTGTGCCACAATATCTTCCCTGTGAAATTAACGTAAATGACCCCCCCCCACCTGACAATGAACGTTAAAAGCACTTCTTGTGTAGGCACGGAGTCCAGCTTCTCATTCACTAGTCAACATGCAGCGCAATAACAAACTAAAAGACCCCACTTTTAATAATAATTAAAAAAAAAATGGACCTCTCAAGAAGGGTATGTGGAGGGGAGGTGAAATGAGGAACAAGAGGTAGACAACTGTATAAAACCAAGAAAGAGGTGAGACAGTGGCTTCCCGCCTTGCCATGACGACAACAAGGGGTTGTGGGGAAGAAACAACGGTGAAAGCCCATGTGAGCTTTACGTACGCACCCCGCCGCCCCCCCCCCCAACACACACACCTCGCGGACGCTCGCTTCTGTCCGTCACAATGCAGCCGCCGCGCAGCGTGTGCTTGTACGACCTCTTCGCTAAACTAACATAAGGCAATAAAAACCCACGGGCGGATGGCGAGCGGCACTGAACCGGACTCCCCGTCGAGGGTCCGACCCCGAGGAACTCGACAATAAAGGCGAAGAAGGTGAGTCGCGGGGGCGGCTCACTACTGGCACAACCAAAAAAAAGTCAAAGTTCACTACTCGCAAAAAGTCCGGGACACTGGGCTGCCAGGGAAACATTTCAGGATGAACCTGAAATGCACTATAACCTTTACAGGTCAACTTTCCAATGCACGCATGTATCACTAGTGTCGGGCCCAAACCTCCTTTGTCCCGATTTGGTGGTGAGGAGTCCCCACCTTTAAAAAAAAAAAAAAAAAAAAATAACAAATTCGTGAGCAATGTAAAGTGTTGAAAATGGCTTGCTATTCTTGACGATTCTGAGCAAACATGCCGTTTCTTTGGTTTCCGGAAATGTGCCGCTTTTGGAGATGTGGCGAGAGGTTTCCGCCCGACGCCAGCGATGTCCAGCGGTTCAATGTTTCAGTACGTTTTTGCGCAACTTGCGTTTCTCTAACAAGGACCCGAACGGAAAAATTCACAACAGGCGTTTGATCTCTGAAAATGTCCACTTCTGCGTCTTTCTGTGACTCTTCCAGTCGCTCCGTTGCAATCGGAAGGTGACACATAAATGGACCGATACACATCCTGGTTCAATTGCAAATGGTATCTCAACAGTCATCATCTTTGACATTTGACGACGCCTAACAATTGCTCACCAGGAGCTGAGAGCGTCACAGTTTCATCAGCAGGTTTCATCGGACGAGACATTTTCAAGGCTCAACCGCCCGCTTGTGAATTTTGCCATTCGCCTCCTTGTTCGAGAACAGCAAGTTGTGCAAAACGTACTCAAACGTCGACCGGCTGGACGGACGCGGCCCGACTTTTGAGAGTAGCGTGTGTGTCCTCAGTACCGGCGCGACAACGATAGAGGTCAAAGACGGCCAACGGGTGAGGGGCTGCGCTGCATGACGAACAGAACAGCTGGTCAAGCAGGTTAATAGCCCCCCCCCCCTCCCCCCTCCCCCAACAAACACACACAAAACAGCCCATTTGAGGAGGAATTGAGCAAAGGAGGGGTGGGGGAGGAGGGGCGGACTATCGGAAGGGGGGCTCAGGCGTGTGAAGGGAGAGTTCGGGGCGGCGGAGGATGGACTCCTTGCGCGTGGTCGGCGGCAACGGCGGCTCATACACCCTGGGCGCAGCCATGGCTGCTGCCACAGCGGCGGCGGCGGGGACCACTGGCCTGAGGGCGTCCAGCGCGGCCACGGGCTGGGCGGGCACCGCCTGCATGCCGGGGATGGCGCTCATGGCCCCGGGGGAGGGGTAGGCGTACTGGAAGTGAGGGTACTGCTGCAGCTGCTGGTAGTAGTCAGCATAGTATCTGCAGAAGACGGCAACAAATGCATTACGATCGGCGTGCGATTCCTCTTTTCGCCGAAAACTAAAAGTGACTGATTATTTTTGTTCCACGTGTTTTAATGGAACACAAAAACTGTTGCAAAGCAGCATCGTTAATAAAGACGCGTTAGCCGCTACAAACCCAACAACAACTCATCAGCCAGATTATGTTTTGTTTCTCAACCTTTATTGATGCATTTGACGTCAGGGAAACCACCAAACAAAAATGTCACAAAAGCTATATGCAGTGCTACCTTGACCTAAGCGTTTCATTCGTTCCACGACCAAGTCCGTCACTCAATTTACTCCAATCAACAATCTTCATTGAAATGAATGAAAGTGCCAACGTATTCAAGCCACCCACAAAAAAATAAATAAAAATAAAATAATTTCGTTCCATGCTTTTAATTATCAAAAAATACTCTACAAAAACAAGTGAATGCAAACAAGTCAAACTGCTTTTATAAATCGTCATTACTGCGCACTGGGACAAGCCGGTTCACAACACCACCGGCTGGAGTGTTAGATGCGTGCCTTTAAGGGGCGTGGCCTGGCGAGCGACACGGCCCGGTCGTCTTCATGCGAACGTCTCGCTCACTCGTACGTCGCCGCCAAACGAAATCCTGACGACCTTACCTCGATTTGCCATGTGGGAAATCTGAACTCAAAAGCTCATATTCGGTTGTATGAATGACAACGCGTGGATACAAAGGTTAATTGTACATTCTGTCATCCAGCGCAAGCGTATTTATTAGTCATTCTGCCTGTCGCGATATGTCGCTGGCATAGATGTATCAACGAAAATTATTTGTATTGTTAAATCTTGCTCGTTGTGCGGAGCTTGACGTGCGCTCGACCAAACTTTTGGATAAATACAACCATCCATTTACTCGGGTCGCGTGCGTGCTGGAGCCTATGCCAGCTATCATCGGGCAGGAGGCGGGTACAACCAATTTAATATTAAAATCAAACTCTTGTTTTTCAATGTTGTCTTTTTCATCTGAGAGTAGAATAGAATTCTCAAATTAAACAGTATTTTTTTTCTTCTTTTGTGTTCAGGTAAAACACCAAATAAAATAACCAGTCACATTTCCATCTTTTGATTGTCAGTTGAGCAATTGAAAATGCAAAGAACGAATGAAACACAAATTGCTTCGCGTCACGCAAGCAAAGAAAGACCTCGAGGTCGGCGGGCAGCGGACGTTCTACCTTGCCACGTGGTCCTCGGGCGCCTCCGACGACGCCTCCTCGGCAGCGCGGCCGGCGGGGGTCGGGAGCAGCGAGCGCCGCGGTTTGGCCCGCTGGTATATAAACGGCTTCATGACGGGGTCCGGCAGGAGGGAGGCCGTCCGTCGGAGCGGACTGCGGTCCCGTTCGCCGGACTTGGCCGCCGCCGCCGTCTGCTGCTCGGCCACGACCTGCTGACCTTGAGCAAAATAATGGGCCTGTCTGGCCACTTCAAAGATGGCCGTCGCGGGGTCTGCGGCACCCATGGCGGTGATGTGAGCGTAGGCGGGCGATATCGCAGGCGCGACTGTGTAGGCGGGGTTGACCGCCGCCGCCGACTGCATTTCGATCCCGGGCCCGGCGGTCAGGTAGATGGAGTTGGCCATCGACGGCGTGTAAACGGGCGTCGTGTAAGCGGCCGCTGCGGCGGGATTGGCAGCCACCTGACCGTAGAGGTTGGGGGCGACCGAGCTGTAAACTTGAGCGGCTCCCGACGACAGCGCGGCCTGGTTGGCCACCGATCCGTAGAGCTGATTGGCCACGTTGGCGCCGTACACCTGGCTGGCGAGGGCGCCGTAGACCGCCGGGTTGACGGGGTTGCCGTCGGTGCGCGTGCCCGTGGTGATCCCGGTGAGGGCGGCGTACGTGGGATCGAACGTGGACGTGTTGTACACCGAGTTGTGCACGCTCTGCTGCACTTGAAGAGGGAGGCCGGCGGCGGCGGCCGCCGCCGCGGCCAGCACGGCCGCCTGACTCTGGTACTGCTCCAGGGTGGGCTTCCCCACGGGACACTCGCCGGCGTAGTGGCCCTGCTTGCCGCAATTGACGCAAGGAATCTTCCCGGTGGGCGTCTGCTTGCTGGGCTGAACTTTGGAGAGCTCCACGGAAAGGGGCCGCCCCTTAAAGGAAGTGCCGTGAAGCGCCTCGATGGCCTGAAGTGCGTCTTCCTTGTTCTCCATGTGCACGAAGGCGTAGCCTACGGAAGACGAATGCCTGGCTGTCATTGAGCGCAGGGACAACAATTAGCATCGTGACTAACACCTAACCACTCATGCTGAAGCAGGATGTGGACCATCGCTAGGGTTGCAAAATGTTGTCAATTGGAAACGTTCCATGGGAATAACGCAGGAATTTACAAAACTGAAGATTGAAATTTACATAACAGACGATTGGCTCTCGGGAGGGAACTGAAATACATCGGACCCCCGCACATTCTCCTATTCGCGACATCCCCCTCTCCCGATTACATTTTTTTTCCTTTGGGGAAACCAACCCCAAAAATGCTTCATGGAGCCATCTCTATCCCTGCTTATTCAAGAATTTCTACGATTAAAAAAAGGGTTTTCCCCATTGCAACTTTAACGGGATGACAATTAGTCACTGATTTTCGTTTCTCGCGGTCGGGCCCGGATCCCTAACCCCCGCGAATAACGCGGATCCACCGCGTAGATAACGAACAAAATATATTTTGGCGTCGCCCTGAGCAAAACAACCAGATTTCATGCAAGTACACGAGGACCTTGGCTTGCCAAGCGCCCCGAGTTTTTCAAGTTACGAGCCAACAACACTTGGCCTTAAATTGAACTTCGGATACACCGCCGCTCGGATAGAGTTGGGGAGAAAAAAATAATAATTTCGACAATTTAAGGTACTGTAATACCCTCGTATGCTGGCAAGGAGAGCTTTTGCATGAATCTCTGCTTCTGACTTCTGATTTATGTTGGAATATGGTACCTTTCCATCAAATGGCCCCCAGAATTCCAATGGGGAGGGTCCAATTAGGATAATTTCCAAAATTGCCAATCTGAATTTCCCATGGAAATTTACCGGCAACTTTCTGGAATTTTTCCACCCCTTTGCAACCCTAAGGAACCGCGACCACATGCATGCTACAATTGTAACGACACATGCACTTCATCATCAGCAGATATTTTAAATTGAAAATTTGAACTAGCTGCGAAAAAAAAAGGTGAATAAAGACCTTCCTTCTGTTTGCGTTACAGCGCTCATAAACAAAACTTCTTGACTCAAAAAAGATAAGGTATCGAACAAAATTCCACATTTGTGCTGCCTGTTTTTTTCTTTTAATTGTACTTTTTGGCAATAATCCACGTATGGGTTGTCTTTATGAAGAAAGGACGCATTCTTAATAAAGCCAACCGTTGGCAAATTAGTTATTGAGCGACAACTCCATGTCTGGGACGTCTTTAATTGGGCCTCCTCAAAACCTTGACAAAATCCCAAACTATTTGTGTCGTCATTTTTCTAAATAACTACTGTACACCATCCGACATAACCTCCGGGCTCACCTTTGACTTTGTCGCATTCCAGCACTTTCCCAAAAGTCTGAAAGAGCTGCTGGAGATCTTCTGTGGTGCACATGCCGCTCAGGTTCCCCACAAACACTTTGGTGGAGTGCAGCGGCCGCCCCCGCGACTCCTCCACCACCAAGTTGCGCCCGCGGAACTCGCGCCCGTTGAGATCGCGGATGGCGCGCTCGGCGGCGCCCTCGCCCTGCAGGTGCACGAAGGCGAACTGCCGCAGCACGCTGCAGCTGACCACGTGACCGTACGGCTCGAAGATGGCCGACAGCTCCTCCTGGGTGCTTTCCAACGCTAGGTTGCCCACAAACAGCTTCACCGTTTGACCCTTGTCCATGGTGCTGCGTGGAGGAGAGAAGTTGCCGTTAGCTTAGCTTAGCTTGCGTTCTGATCTGCTCGCGTGTGCCAATCAAAGCCAAACGCCACGTGACACCTCGGAGCAAATGGTCACGCGTTATTTTCAACAAACATATGACTTGAAAAAATGTTTGCATGGTATCACCTTAAGTACACAATGTTTATTCCTGCTGTTTAGATGAAGATCAGAACAAATTCATGCAAAAATGTAAGTCATTCCAAAAGGTTTGCATACTTTTTCCTCCCACTGCAAACCAGGTTCAGTTTCCTTTATTACACACTCATTTGTGGGCGGTAAGGAGCTTCACTGATACTGGAAGATTTTTTTTTTTTTGTAACGGGTTGCACCTGCACAAGGGAAACCTTACATCTCATCCAGAGTTGTCAAGAACAAAATTAAGAGTTCAGCACGTGATTGTTCCCTGATAAAATGGCGATCGCCTGCTCAAAAATATTCCCACTATTTTACGTGCGGTTCGAATTAAACCCGAAATGTCAAATAATGGAGGATAAACTCGATAAAGACGAGTAGTCTACTCGGTCTTCGCTTCATAGACCCGAGCCAACTCGAGCTGCTTGCTGAACACGTCGGCGGACGCTGAGTCATCACATTCGCGTCGACGCTGACTTGAACTGTTAACAACAAAACGGGGAACAAAGAGCGAGACAAAGCACGTACATAACGACACTCAACAAAATATATATATATATATATATATATAAAAGGACGGAAAGGTGAAAAAATATTTAAATACCTAACACGCCGTCGAATAACCGAGCCGAAAGGGACATAAGTCACACAATGAAGACTGCTTGTGTCTGTGATGAAAGGACGTTAAGCGAGCTCACGGGAAGCTAAGAGAGAGAAAAAAAACTAACAAAAAAAAGACAAACTACGGCAACAATAGTCGAGTCTGCGGTTTCTGTTCCGGGCCGACTGCGCCTCGTGAAGCAAAGAAGGGCCGAACGGGGGATGAAAAAGAAACGAGACGACCATCTTACCTTAGCGCTGCTAGTGCTGCTGCTGGTGCTGCTGCTCGTGTTTTTCAAAATGGTCGCGGCCACTTCCGCCTGACTGCCCGGCATTGAAAATGGAGGGCGGGGGGATAAACCCACGTAAACCCACTCGCTTGACTCCCAACAATTCTGGTTCCTTTCAGTATGGAAACCGCGTTTACCAGATTTATTTTCATTCCATGACCGAGCATCCGCACTGAATTTACTCGTTCCGTCCATCAAATAATATTCCCCCACTGAAATCCGCCCCCCCCCCCAATGTTTTTTTTTTCTTTTTTAAATATATTGTTTTTGAAATGACATTGTAAAATATAAATACAATGACAGAATATTTTTTCAATTAAAATGTTGATGAATTTTTGTTTCTTTTTCCACTCCATTCAAGCGGCAACTTATCTGAAGCTCAACCGTAGCAACAAATGTTAGCTATGAAGACACAAAGCACACACCAAAAAAATAATACAAATATTTGACCAAGCAATGGAGCTGTATGCCTTTTTTATGCTGCATACATTTTTCTGTGAAACGGGAGCTTCCGTGGTCGTCTGTATTTTGATATTTATTGGAAATGCAGCCGCACGGAGCAATGTATGACAGGGGGACAAAAAGAGAACAGAAGAGAAATGGGGAAAAAAACAACAACAGCAGATTGAACATATCCGACGACTACAGCGTTACATAGGTGTGGCGTTCTTATCTGTGAAGGAAGGAGGAAATGGACGGGACAACCATTTCCAGGAGTCACCAGCCTTGCGAGTACCCTTTAAGTGCAGTTCGCAGCTCCGCAAATGAAAAATGTTCATGATCATTTTTCTTTTTTTTTTAATTAAACACAAAGATAATCAGTCTGCTTTCGTGGAGGACGACAGAAATCGGACAATATTTACTGTTGAGAGGCTGAAATCAGAGGAGTTGGACAATTTCAAGCGAGACCACCCTCTGACTGATTCATCGGTGATCAAAATAAGTCGATTAATCGTTGGACCTTTGGTTTGTACTGTACTGTAACTACCTTTATAGCAGATGCCCCAAAAAAATGGCACCAAAGGACAATTTTTGTCAAAATAATCTCCACAACTCACTTCATAACCAATATGGCACAGAAACAGCAAACTGGTGAGTTTTCAGTGATTCACGGGGGTTACATTTGTGAACTGGCGGATGCGGAAAAAAATATTACATAAGAGATTTTACCATTTTTTTATTTATTTTTTTACCTGAACTATAAATGACTCTTCACTTTAAAAATCAAATGTGGCCCCTGAGCACAAAGTTTTGGGCACCGCTGGCCAAAAGAAGTTTGCACATGATTGTACGTTTCTACTTTTTATCTTTTAAGGAACTTTTCCCCCCAAAATACTGGACGTTTTCTATTGGCTTGCATGTATTTTCACAGGTTGCTCCGCCCTTTCCCGGCGATCGGCCGCTCTCGCTCCTCCCACAGCGTGAGCCCGTCGCAGGCGCACACTCGCTTGGGGTTCTGGAAAAGGCCCGCCGACCTGGCGATGATCCCGCACGCTAGCCTGTCCTCCGAGAACACGGGAGAGCCGTGAGTCAGCGCCAGCTTGAACCTCGGCCGCAACGGCGACTTACCTGGCGCCCGAGTTTCCCGTCAGTTCGGAGAGCGGATGGCCGCCGCGGCCCAGGTCGTCCGCCCCGGCGTCCACCACCAGAGACCGTCCGATCACGTCCCGGACCTGCGGCGGGGTCACCGACACCATTGTAGACAGACTCCGAAATTGTACACGTGCGTGAGTGCGTGCGCGTACTTTGAGCTGACTGTCCTCCAGTCTGAACGACGCTCTGCCATCGGGTCCGGCGAGAATATTTCCCAGATCGCCAACATGCTGCATGACAACAACACGCTTTGTAAAAACCTCATTGCCGCCAGACTTTACACCGATCTGATCGGCATGATCGGTATCGGCCGATCGTTAGCATGTGATGCTGATCGGCTTTAATGTCATAATTGACGTCAATGATGTCATTTACTCCGTGTCATCGTGTACAGTATATCAGAATTCAAAAGCTAGTTTATTTGTAGCCTTGTCGCGTGTCTTTTGACGTAGTACTGTAAATATCCAACAACCAATAGTTTTTTTTTTTTTTTTTTTTTTTTATAAACATGTCGGCGGTGTGGGACAGACAACACGTAATGCCCGGATCAGACTACAAGACAAATACAATAAAATCTTGTATTCCTATACCACCGCAAGCTAGTGCTAGCACTAACGGTTGTACGTAAACATGTCGGCGTGATGTCAAATCATGCTCGAAAGTTTCGGTGCGTGTGAAGTAATTTAATTACCAATAAACTAATTTAATTACAGTAAGTTAGCACCCATTATTTCTGTCACCTTGTAATGTTGGTTAGGCCTGACTGATTAGTATACAGTACACAAGTACATACAGTAAATGAACATGTCATTTAAATAGACACATTGCTCCACCTTGTGATCGGATCGGTGATCGGTTATCGTTTTTTTTTTTTTTTTTTTTTTAAACTCGCTGATGGGTGATCGGCCCCAAAAATCCCGATCGTGCAAAGCCTACTATTTGGTAATTAAAATAGGTTGAATACACTCCCTCGCTCACTCACTGTCATACCCGCTCAGAATCTTGTGGGCCACCATGGCGTCTTCCAAACGGGTTGTAGTGCTCGCCGCAGCTGCACACAGACGGTTGTCAACGTCATTCAGGCCGGATTTACGCTGGAGCGTTCAAGTGTCACGATCCGCATACGTCGCCCTCGAGCAGCACAATTCAGATATTCCTCTCGGTAGGGTGTCCCGTTCGGGTTACCTGAGGCAGTCCTCGGTGAGGTCGCCGAGCGCGTGCACGTGGAGGCCGTGGGCGCCGGGCTCCAAGCCGTCGACGGTCCCGTCGATCAGGCAGCGTTCAGCGGACAGCTGCAGGAAGCGCACCACTCCTTGGACCTGCCCCCACTCGCCGGCCAGCATCGCCACAGCTGCGCCCAAATCTGTCAAATCCACGCCAGGCTTAACCCCTTCCGCTTTTTTTCTAAATTGATTTATTTTTAATTTGGCTGTCTTACATTTTGCGGCATGAAATTTGGCAGGAAACTTTTTTTGGTGTTTTTTTTATTTTCCAACGATCCAGAGAGTTTAACTCTTACATGTCAAATCAACAAACAAATCATGTGCTAGTGCGACTGAAAAAGTGGGTTGCACCAATGCGACTCGTACTTCTTGCACAACTTCCGATTTTGGGATCAAATTATTCAATTAGTCATTGACCAAACTCCTACTGTTTATCAGATGGGGGGGGGGGGGGGGGGGTTATGTTTTCTTTTATTTGTGGAATAAAAAATTCAAAAAGTCAAATAATTAACAGAACCTTTACAGAGTTAAAGTTGTGAAAATGACATGAGTAGTTTGTTTGTGTGTGTATATATATTTTTGTCACAAAGGTATCCAAAGGGTAGTGAATTTGAGGAGGTCACCAAGGTCAACAGTGGCGGGAGGGGGGGTGTCACCTCGCTCCTCTAAGCTCCCCATGCCCTTCAGCACGGCCCGACGGTGGGTGCTTTCGATCAGGGCCTGCACCTCGCCGCTGCTCAGGGTCGTCTCCACCAGGACGCGTCCCTCGCTGACGTCCACACTGACTGAGTGCACGCCTGCCAAGGAGAAAACTTGGAAGAATTCAACTGCATCTTTTAAAACGCTCCGAATAATTGTCCATGTCGGCATATAGCGAGGTTCTTAAAATGGCAGGGGAGACTTTTCTTACAATGACTTCCTCAACATCTGGAGGGAAATATTTAAATATGCATAATGCAGGCAGACCCCAACTTTGCGTCTCACGAACCACTCGGGGCCCGGGCACCCCAGTTTGACAAGTACTGATGTGCAACATAAAAGATTGAGAGAAAAGCCGTTTTCTGACCTGCTTTGTGTTCAAGAGCAGCTCTGACTTGATCTCGACAGCCCTCGCACGTCATCTGCACCGCGAACTCCAGCTGAGGAAGTACAAACCCCCAAAAATGAAACGCTGTTTTTAGCCGCTTGGCTAACCTGCTAGCCGCCAGACTGAGACATTTTCTACGCTTAATGACAATAAAATGTGCTCTTGTCAAACCTTTGCTGGCTTCTCCGCATCCATGGCGTCTGTGCGAAGGCCGCTTAAAGTATTCGGTAATCGCGATAAGACAAAAAAATAAATCAAGAAAGAAACTAGTCCTTCCGAGTTTCATAAACTGATGGCGCCATCTTGGTGAGGAGTTGATGAGGGTTTCCGTCAAGCCGCCGCCAGTGTTGGTGAGGGCTCGATGCGGCCTCGTCAATGTGTCATGACCGCCATCCAGTGTCCATGAGACGACACTGCAACTCCTTTCCTTATAACACCATGTCGGAAAAAAGAGCATTTTCGTTCGTTTATGGCCATTGGACCCTTTTGGTTCAGGCTTGAAATGATGTAGCTTTGAAATGTGAGGGGAAGAATTATCCCCAAATTACCGGATTATTATTGTTGACTGTTTGTACAAAGGGATGTGGCGTGGGCGTGGGCGGGGGGGGGGGGGGGGGTAGTCCCCCTCAGCATCCAGAGGACGGCGGGAGGAGGCAGCGGTGGGTGCAAATCAGGGCGATGACAAAGGTGGGTGTCGGCACGCTCGTGGTGGTCTGTTGTTGTGTTTTATTTTTTTGAAATTCCTACGACCCGAATGCTTATTTTCTCCATCACGTCACATGTCAATTCGCAAACCACGTCAGATTCTGGTGCGTCCAGATGGACGCGGGTTTTAGCGGCATTTGGGCTGCATTCCAAGGGCTTTTGATCCGCAATTGCAGATTAAAACGGTCCGCGTCCCTGGATCGGGTCCGCCTGCTGCCCTACGAACACGATGGTCATGGTTTTTTTTTGTTTTTTTTTTTGGATGAAGCACATAACACGACTTTGGGGCCCGACCGCACGACCGGAGCATCACCTGTGCTCGCTGACTTGGCGTCCACAACGTGGCCGATTGGCGTCTGACCATCCGGGCGTGAATTTTGTCCTACGGCGGCTCCTTGTGAGTGTCTTCATTGTTTGAGACTGAATTTCGTGTTCTATAAACAGCTCGAAGCGCATCGACAACTGTGGCTCTCCCTGCCCACGTGCAGTGAAAATGACAGTTTGTGCAATGCCTGACATTGCTTTGTGCAAAATTAACCGCATGTACTTAACATGATATCCACCCATGTCGCTGATGATGCTTATGTGTCCTCACGTTGACGGGGTGGGCCCAAAGCCCACCTGAAGTCACATCTCGCTCGTGCCCTCATTTCCTGCGGTGGCAGCGGGAGCGACGCGGAGGATGAGGATGTCGCAGAAGAAAATCTTGCTGGCCTTCAGCGCCGTCACGACGGTGACTCTGCTGATGCGCTGCGGCGGCCGTTGGAGCCGGTGAGTGAGGAACCGGGTGCGACCGGGGCGAGGGGGGGAAGGCCCGAAACACATGACCCGGGTCGGATCTGTTCTCGAGTGTAAGAATGTGTGAGTCAGAATTGCCTGTAGATGCCACAAGAAAGGCATTTCAATTCCTGTCTTCTTATTTTTTTTCTAATTTAGCTCATCTCCAAATGACCTGGCCCATCTGTTCGATTTTGCTTTGCTCTTTGTAGGACCGCAGACCGTCTTCGGTCCGACTGCCCCGCCCTTCGCCCCCATCCCGCCGCGGGTCCGAAGGCCAAGCACACCAACGTGGCCTTCCTGAAAACCCACAAGACCGCCAGCAGCACCGTGCAGAACCTTCTGTTCCGCTTCGCCGAGCGCAACAACCTGACGGTGGCGCTGCCCACGCAGGCGTGCGGCCACCAGTTCTGCTACCCGAGACCCTTCGACGGCCACTTCGTACACCCGCACACGCTGCCGCCCAACGTCATCGGCAACCACATGCGCTACGACGCCGCCGAGCTGCGCCGCCTCATGCCCAACGACACGCGCTACGTCACCATCCTGAGGGAACCCGCTGCCATGTTTGAGTCCCTGTTCAGTTACTACAACCAGCACTGTAAAACCTTCAAGAGAGTCCCCAAGGGCTCGCTGGACGCCTTCTTGGAGCGGCCTTGGCGCTACTATCGCCCGGAAGACCAGGGCTCCATGTACGCCCGCAACACGCTGACCTTTGACCTCGGGGGCGACAAGGACCACCCCGCGACGGACGCGGCGTACGCGCGCTCCTTCGCAGCTGAGGTGGAGCGAGTCTTCTCCTTGGTGATGATCGCCGAGCACTTTGACGAGTCGCTGGTTCTCCTGCGTCACATCCTCTCCTGGGACCTGGACGACGTGGTCTACGTGAAGCTCAACGTGCGCGCGCCCGCTTCCAAGCGCCGCCTGACTCCAGGCCTCGCGGGAAAAATCCGCACGTGGAATTGGATAGACGCGCACCTCTACGATCACTTCAACGCTTCGCTGTGGCGCCGGCTGGCGGCTCTGGGTTCGGCCTGCGTGGACCGGGAGGTCCGCCTGCTGCGTGTCGCCAAAGAGAGGCTGCTGCACGGCTGCTTTGGCGGCCGGCGGCCTCTTCTCCGATTAGCGGGGCAGATCCAGAACAAGGACCTGCGGCCCTGGCAGCCCAGCGCCAAAGTCGGCATCATGGGCTACGACCTCCCCGCCAATCTGAGCAGCGGGTTCTCGAGCTCCGCAAGAGAACTCTGCCTGAAGCTCGTCGTGGCCGAGGTCCAGTACACGAGGATTCTGCTGCGCTCACAATCCATTCGGTACCACCGGCCACGACTCTCGCTGCACTCGCGCCCGGTTCCGGATGCTCCTACAGGCCCGACCACCGCGTCAGGACTAAGATCTCTGTACGACCGGGCCTCGTAACGCAGGGGTTCTCAAACTTTGAAGGTCCAGGTACCGCTCGCGGGATCCGCTTTATTCGTGTCGGTTAGATTGACCCGAAGCGTAAAGGAATAATGAATTTATTGTGTTTGTTTTTTATTACACGCACACGCACGCGCGCATTATCGCACACCCCTCACATTTTTGGAATTTTGTAAAATATCTTTTAATGGGACAACATTGAAGTAGTGAAATGACGCTTCGCTACAATGTGGTCAGCGTAAAGCGTCGATAACCGTAAATAAACAGCCATTCATGAATCAACCGCAGGCAACAAAAGTGAGGCCACCCCTAGGAGAAAATGTCCAAATTGGGCCCAAAGTGTCAAGATTTGGATTGGCCAATGTTTTCCGGCACATTCACGGCCGTTTGTTAACGTTATTTTGTGGGGACAGGGAATTGTCCTTTCGTCAGTGTTGTCCCATGAAATGTTTATTTCTTTATTTTTTTAAATTACAAAATTCTGAGGGGTGGACTCACTTTGTGAGACACTGTACATACATATATATACACACATATTGTAAATTCATAAAACAAAGTCTATTTTTGATGGGGAAAAGCACACAAACACGTTTCGAAACTGTGAACATTTCATTTCCGTTGAACGGATGAGACTTAACGTGAAGTCGATCTTTGTATGTCGTCGCCAACGGCTGCTTTATTTCTCAGGTTCGGTCCACAAAAACAAGGACCCATTGATGCAATCATTCTTGCATCAATGGTTTGTACTGAATGTCATGATTTATTTGAAAGGTAAGCACGTTGTACGAGCTGGACTGCGCGCGCTGACCCAAATCGACTGACAACTGTGATGAGAAATAAAAGAGAAATTCTAAATGGTGGCGCGCTGAATTGTATTACTCGTGGGGACAAACAGCTACAGGGCCCTTAAAATGGATATCAAGGATACCGAATAGTTGCTCAAATGGCTTTTCCATCCAACCATCGCCAACAACAACACGTCGGTCGTGTGATTTTAATGTCACGAACACAGAAAACATGACAACTTACAGTAGCTTCACTTGTGCAACTCCTTGAGAACGACAACACGACGTCAAGAGCGCCCGCTTGCGGCCATGGAGGTAGACTCACCGATCAGTTCCGGTCTTCGTCACACTCTGCAGATGCTGTTTTTTTTTTTTTTTTGTTTTTTGACTTTGGTAGAGTCCGTCAGCTCGGAAGTGAAACGCGTCAGCGTGGCTTTTCTTCGTGATTCCACAACACAACAATAAGCAAAAAAAAAAAAAAAAAAAAAGATTTTTCAAAAAGCCCACCAGCAGCAGCTGGAAAGCTTAGCATATCTTTGCACAGCTTGTTTTTCCCGCTAAGAAGTTCAGTCAGTCAAGGCCGTGGCCTTTGAGACAGGAGTTCTCAAACTTTTTGGGTCCCTCATAATCCTAACGCCGATGAAACATTACCACCACTTGAAACCCCTAAGCGCCATCAGGAATTAAAAAGTGGCCTATTTTATTTTTTATTTTTTTGGGATGGGGGGCCAAATCCAGATTTTTGAGAATCATCGTATTTTACAAACAAAAAAAAATTAATTAAATCCATCTTTACAAGAACAAAAGATGTATTTGAGTGGTAATCTTACGAGAATAAAACCATTTTTAGAAAAAATATTAACAGCCAACTAAATGTTTACTGGGGGAATAAAGTCTTATCTTAACAAGTCTTATTTTCATAATATTGCGCCTTTATTGACTAAAGGCAGGGATTGGTTTCTTACATTTGTTTTATTGGCGGGCCGGTCCCCATTTGTACAGTAGGTATGCACTTTTTTGAGTAAATGACACGAAATAATAATCAGAATAATTTACGGCAAATTGTTTTGCAAGCTCCGGCGCGGAGACCCCGGTTTGAGAACCGCTGGCCTAAGACAAGCCAAACACAGTCAAGCGGGCTAAGGGTGAGACGGGGGTCTGCGTTGTGGCTAAAGTGCTGGGTGACTGGAGGTCCCATTTGGGGTGCTTCCAGTGGCTCTCACAATCCAGTGGACTGAATCCTGGGCTGGGTGGGACTTCCTTCCTTGCCTGCGGGATCGACAAATAGAGCGAGTTAGGGACGAAGGGCGGACGCGCAGAGCTGCCGCGTTGCTTTCGGACCGCCGCGGCTCACCGTCCGCCGAGCCGCGGTCCGGAGCGCGGCGGCGGCGGCGGCACGCCCGCTCCTCCTCCTCCTCCGACGGCTCCCGGAGCGACGTCAGCAGTTTGCGGTGCTCGCCCTCGATGTCCTGCAGAGAGAGAATTCAGTGAAGATGGCCGCCGACGGTACACACGAGTCCACTTGTCGACGTTTCGGTGCGTGACGTCGACGAGTCGCTAACGTGTTCGAAGCTCGAGCGGCAGCAGCGGATGAGCGCGCTGCGTGAATTTAGTCCGTCCAAAAAAATATCAATGATGACATTTACGTGAATTCTTTTTTGGGCTTGTTCCGTTCGGGGTCACCACAGCGCGTCATCCTTTCCGTTAAGTCTGTCTGCCAATAGATGTCCCAAATTACGGCCATGTGACAAGACGGCTGCCCGCGAGCTCACCTTGAGCTGACGCAGCTTGCTCATCAAGTTCTCGATGGTGTGGAAGACCTCCTCCACGTTTTTGATCACGTGACTCTGCCGCAACGCCTCCTCGCCGCACCCCCCCGACACGTCGCTTTCCGCTTCTCCGTCCGCCGGGTCGGCGGCGCTCTCGCCTCGCCGTTCGGGCGCGACCAGGTAAAATACATTTTCTGTTCAAGATCGACAACGACCGATCAGACGACAACGCCGCGTGGGCGGGTGGGGGTCGACATTACCGTGCGCTGCGGCCGGTGACGACTGCTCAGATTTTGCCGTGACATCATCAGCGATGTCGTCAGGGACAGAGTAAGAAGAAGCCGCCGCCATCGCTAAGCAAAGGATATGTGTGAGAGGAACAGCAGAAATGTTTTTTTTCAAGAGTTACTGGATCGATATCTCGCCAAACAGCTTTACCCGTTCTTACGACCTGAGCGCCGTCGCACGGCGGCGCCTCACGTCGGTCGCCGCGGAGATTCTGCGCGTCGGCCGGGCTTCGCAAGGCGGGGCTCCAGCCGTCCTCGTGGGCGTCGAGGAAGAGGAGCTGCCGCAGCGTTTCCACTGGCGGGGTCAAAAAAAAAAAAAAAACATACATAATTCAAATTGAAAACGAAAGCCTGTTTACAATTGGACTGGGCGATACGGCCTGAAAATCAAATCTCAGACTTTATGCATAAAAATCCAATTTCCAACTTTCATCAATTTCGCTAAGACAAAAAGCAAATCATTATTTAAAACGGGTTTTTTTTTTTTTTTAACTTGCATCAACTCCCATAAATAATATTGTGAATTTGTCCTATTTACCGTCCTGCAACGCCGCATCTGCCACACCCACGCCGTGTCCTTCATGGCGGTACAGTTCTCCCGACCGGCCGCAAGCCGCAGAGACGGCCGCGGCGTCGTTCCGGGCCCTCGCGGCGTTTTCTGGAGAAAGTCAAGTGTCAGCGTGCGCTGCGGCTTGCGGGGAGAACGGGCGGAGCGGCGTGTACCTGCGTAGGCGCAGCCCGCACCTGCCACCGAGGATGCAGCGCCAAGACTGGGAGAGCTGGTGGTGGAGGGGGAAGAAGAAAAAAAAAAAAATATATATATATATATATCCTTGGCAGATGGTTCACCATGTTTATTTCTCCAACAAGCGGCGACGAGGTGAATTGTGAAAGCTGTTGGTTGCGCTGGGTTTCATTTCAAAGTATCAAAGTAAAGAGCGCTGAACACTTTGGTTGTTCAAAAAAAATGAGCGCAAATGTTGGCCCTTGGGTCAATCATATGAAATCCCAGAAGAATTATGTCACTATGTACAAAATCAACTAAGCAATTATTTAATGACAGAAAAGGATTATTTAAAAAAAATAATAATAATAAAAAAAAAAATACATCACAGTCCATTTTCATTCAATAATTTTCGGGAAAAAAAACAGTTAAACTGACGTAAACAAATAGGAGACTAACCAGGACGTGTACTCACGCAGTGGCCGCTGAGCCGTAATTGCTCGGGCGTGGGCTGGCAGCAGAGGCGACGGTCTTCTCCAAAAAGTCCTTCCAGCTGAAACGCAAGCACGTGTCACGCTCTGCTGAAAACACACGAGGCCGAGTTCGGAATCGCTCCCGAAAACACAGCGCCCCCAAATAGAGTGACTTCCTCATTTTCTAGCGCTGTTGGAATGTGTCGTGAGCAGAGCGCTCTCAACGCGTCCCGCGACGCATTCTGAAAAAGCCGAGGGGAACGAGGGCGGTCGCGAGAAACATCGACTCTCGTCGCTCTCGCTACATTGCCGGTTTTCATGTTCTCAACATACCTCTCACGATAAACGAGAAATCATTGAATAGCAGGGAGTGGAGAATGAGTGATTGATTCCAGACGCAGACCCAAAGTCGGGGAGGTCGGTGACGAGAGCTCACGTGTTTTTCTCCGACGCCGTCCCCGCCGCCAGCTCGTAGATCTGCCTCTCGGTCGCGCTGATGACGTAGAGCGCTTTGTTGTCTGCGGGGGCGGGAATGAGTTGACAGCGGGGGGGCGCAGGCGCGGGGCCTTTTGCAACGCGGCGCCGAGCTCACCTGTGGCGACCGAGCGCACCAGCAGCGAGTCCAACTTGACCAGCGGGCTGTCTCCGCCGCCCCCGCCCAGCCAGCGGGACGGGTGACGCAGCAGCAGACGCTCGTCGGGGCCGCGCTGCAGCAGCAGCAGGCAGTCGGACAGGAGCAGCGCGTGGATGTCTGACGGCGGCAGCGTTGCAAGAGGGAGGAAAAATGTCGGGTGCGTTTCTGGTCATTCTTGACACCAAATTAAATTACCCTCAATATTTCCCAGTTCAAATTCCCGACTGTTAAACTCTTCATTCACCAAATTAGTAGATGGTTTTATGTCTGTTTGCTGGCCCCAATTCAGAGCCAACCTTGGATTTTTGCAAATTCTTGTTATTTCCTAGATTCACGGAACTTTGCAACCTGAGCCGGCGGGCACAACGGGGGCGCCCACACCGGTGCGGTTTCGTTCTCGACTGACCTAACTGCTTGTCCTTGCTGACTTTCCAGACGAGCGGACCCTCGTGGATCATCTTCTTGGTGCTCAGGTCCAGACCCTGCCAACAAGCCGGGAAGTGAAACATGCCGACGGGCCGGTGGGCAGACAATCCGAGATTGTGGAATTTATTTTAAAGCGATCTGAAGGTTTACAAATATTGTAACGTCCATGCCTATTTCTGTTCGTCGACGAGCCACAGCTATGTTGGGTTAGTCACAAGATTACCTTGAACTGTGGCGCCACATCCAGTCTGCGTTGGTACTTGCTCAGATGGTGGCGGTCTTCAGTCTCCCTGACCACCTCGTTGACCGCCTGCAGGATTCCACGGCAACAGGCCTGCGCCCGCTGGAGGGCGGGAACGGTCGGCGGAGGTGTCTTGGTGGGAGGGGGTAAAAAAAAAAAAAAAAAAAAAAAAAAAAAAAAAAAAAAAAAAAAAGCGAGCGTGGTTGGTACAGCTGTGTGCGCAGGTGATGCTAAGCGTGGTCGCGAGCGCGGGCGCTCACCCTCGGTGTGCTTGATGATGTTGTCCAGGAGAAGCGGGTACTTGGTCAACCTCTGCGTTTCGGACACCAGCAGGTCTCTGAGCTGCAGACGGCGACAGTGGCGACTCGCCTCGCACTCCTGCACGAGTCACAGCGTCACACGAAGCGCGGCGGCCGTCTTGGCACGGGGGCCGGAGGCCGACCTGCGCCTACCTGGACAATGTGGGTAAAGCGGGGGTCTTTGCGTTGTTTGCTCTTAATGAGCTCCAGCGCCTGAGACTGCTGCCTGCACAGCTGGGACGCCTGCTCCTGAAACTCCTCCCCGGCGGCACCCTCAAACTGGACAAATATACATCAGCACAAGCGCACGCACACGTGGAACGACGACAGTAATCAAACATCTACGCACACAATTTTCTGGACAATATCACGAAAATATTTGCTGAAAACCGCATCTATTAGCTCCTATCTGCATTTAAAAAAAAATGTTACGCTCTCTCTGCAACACCAAAAGACGCCACCTTCGATCGCGTCATGTTAGCGGAGTAGCGGCTAGTGTTAGCCACCAGCTGATAGCCAGCCGGACATTTGGAACATTTCGTATTTCGGGGGCGTCAATCACTGGCGGATATCGGGCTCACCCTCGCCAACACGACATCGCCGATGTCTTGAACGATGACGGACTCTCGCCGCTTCCTCATGGCCTCGCACAGACTGGCTGAAGAGCAAAGCGCAAACGCGTTGACGCTGGCGGCTCACGCCACGCGGCGACGTCCCATGCCGGCGGCCGTACGCACCGTGCAGCTCGTAGACCTGCGGCAGGTTGGGAAAGATGCAGGCCAGCTCGTCGGCGCTGAGCACGGCTCGCATCTTCTGGAAGAAGACCTGGTCCAGGACTCGGAGTGTGCGCAGGTGCGACGCCTCGGTCGTGAAGAGCTCTGCCAACAACAACAAAATGTCGCTTTACGCGAAGGCTCTAACGCATGGGAAACTTTTCTATCTGACATGTATTTGTGGCCCTTATAAGCAATTATAATACAGTATGAACCTTTTACGGGGGAGATGTCAATTATTTGCCGATTTTCACGATTCAAGGCAAGGCTACTCGAGTTTATGAAATTACTCGAGAGCAATTTCTTCAACGACACGGCGGCAAACTGCGTTTCCATTCGCACCGTATATGACCGCCTGGCGCTCCACCTCCTTCGGGCCGAGCGTGGCCAAGAGCTGAGGTGGCACAGTCTCCTGCCAGTTCTGACCCTCGCACGCCTCCTCCTCGGGGGCGCCGGCGTCCAGCAGCAGGGTCAGCGGCGACTCCGTGCTCCTGTGTCAGAGAATTTTTAACGCCGTCATTCATCTGTAGCGGGCACGCGACTGGCGAGGGACGGCGTCGGGTGTCACCTGCGGATGGAGCGCGGCGTGTACGGCGGTGTGGGGTTCTCCAGAGATCTGGACGTGAACGGAGACACACGTGACACGTCAACGTCAAGTATTCACTGTGCTTCACCTTTTTCCCACATTTTGCTGCAGTACACCCTCAATTCAATTCATCGATTTAGAATAAGTCTGCAACAACATTTTGGAAAAAGTGTAGCGCTGTGAATACTTTCGGGATGCGCTCTCGTCAGCCAATCGCGCCCTACCTGGCCGAGCTGCCGGACGCCGACGACGAGGCGCTGTGCTGCAGTCTGAGGCCTGGCCCGTCCCTCTCCTCACCGGGGTCCTCCATGTCCACGTCGCTGCGAGAGCGGGGGACGGACTCGCCGCATGACGCGACGCCCCGCCGCCGACCTTCGCCCTGAGCCTTCAAAGACTCGCTGCGTGCCAGACGCACGGAGGCCGTCGGGCTGCAACCGCACATCATGTCGCACGAACATCATCGACCCGTCGAACCCGTCTCGCGGGCGGGTGTCGCGTGTCCTACCGGGCCACGCAGTCTTCACCCTGCCCGCCGGACAACGCCACCTGCGGGTCGCCGCCGTCCTCGGCTCCGGTCTCCGAGTTGTTCTCAAACTGCTGAATGATGTTCCTGACGCTTCCTAGTCGCACTGTGCAGACGCGTACAAAAACGCAAACACGCACAAAGCTGCAGTTGCTTGTCAAGCAGGACGACGGTTCACGAAAGGAGACAGACTCAAACCAGCTGAAGTCACAACAACAAACATGGAGGTGAAGAAGAGACAGAACAAAGATAAAGGAAGCGGGGCTGGGACATTCATCAAGAAGGTCCAGTTTATTGCTCAAGACGATTTGATTTTGCAGCTTTTCCAGCTTTCCTGGTTCAAAGTTTTCATAAAACGGAAGCTAGGGATTTTATTGTATTCCCCCCCCCCGAGAAGCAATTATCATCATTTTATATGTAAAGAAATCATACTTGAAATGATTTCTTTCAGTTGGTTGAAGATAACGCTTGGAAAAAAAACAAAATAAAGAAAGAGTAAAAAACTGTTCCAGGAAGACGGCACAAGAGGGAAAAAGTACCTTCGGCAGGGGACAACGGGACATGGAATGCTATGAAAGCAAAAACAAGCCAACAGAAAGCACAAAATGTCAAAAGTCAAATCATAGAAATAACACCAATAAGAAGTAGTTGTCCATCGATGCTAAAAATACGATGACTGTGTGCCTACTGGACTGCGATGCGCTCCGAGGTTTCCCGATGTACTTCAGGATGGGATTCCTCTTCTTGTCCTCGCCGTCTTTCTCCTTCTTGGCGCCACTCAGCTGGGGAGACGACGGCAGGCATGAAGCAGCCGCGACCAGCGCGCTCACGTCGGCGTTTGCTACCTTTTTCGTCTTGAGGAACGTGAGCCACTTTTCCTTCTCGGTGCTCAAACCGGGGAACGCCTTGGAGTCTCGCAGCTTGACGCCGGCGTGGCGCAGGTACAGAAGCACGGCCGACGCCAGCGGGGAGCTGGGCAAAGAGGGGACGCTGCAGAGAGGAGGCGACAACAATAGGCTCGGACTTTTGTATTCTTGTTTACCTTCTGTCCTCTTCGTGCTTGCACCTGTGGCGGGAACACAAAGGCAGACGTTAAGGGGCAGGAGAGCAGCTCAGGTGTGGGGAATGAGTCCGCAAGTTTCAAGTCCGACTCATCAGGTTTCAAACCCCCCCCCCCCCAATCACCTCTGCAATGAGTTCAAGTTCAATGCGGACTTACAGGATCTCCCAGAGGGCGGTGACCTGCTTGTCCACCACCTGACGCTCTTTCAGCGGGTCACCGTCCAGCAGCAGCAGGTCACTTTCGCCAAAGAGCGCGCCCAGGCCCATCATTTGCTTGTTCCTGTCCAAAATAAAACGCCAGCTTGGATTCGGCGCACGAGAAGGGCGCTCACCGCTGGTGCCCGACGTACCTGTAGTCCAGAAGCTGGTCCTGGATGTGGGGGAGCACCTGCTGCTGCAGCTCACACAGCGGCCCGCGGATGTCCTCCTGAGAGTGTAAGCGGCTCTCTGGCAGGACAAAAAACAAAAACAAAACGTGTTGAGGGAACCCGCCGCCACAACAGGAGAGAACACGACCGCCTCTCGCTACCGTTCTTACCGATGTCTGTAAGGTAGTCTTCTGGTACTTTGAGCTTCAAGGGCTAAAACAACATTGAATGCAGTGTTTAGTAGTGACAAGAGCTGGGAGGCTTATCAATTTTAATGATTTTTCTTTTTCTTTTTCTCAGATGGCCACACCCCCAAAAAAACACAAAGGCTGCAATGGCATTTTTCAACTTGGATTTATAAAACACGCTAAAACAATTCGATTGTCAGGTGCTATCGCCCAGCCCAATTAGCGAGTCGAACATCCTAACGACAACAACATGGCGGCGGTACGTACGGCGTCCGGATCGAGGAAATGGGAGCAGATCTGCGGAGTCAGGGAGCGGGCGTCTTTGGGCGCGGCGCCCAGGTAAGCCTCCACCGACAGGTAGAAGAGCTGCAGTGCACACAGACAACGTCAAGGCACGTATTGTTATATGTTGTTGTTGTGTGTGTGTGTGTGTGCGTGTGTGTGTGTGTGTGTGTATATATATACACACACACACACACGCACACACACATATTAAAAAAAATAATAATAATAAGGCAAGCAACAATAACTGGGCAACTGACCAGCGGGTTGGGGTCCAGAAGCTGCGTGAAGACGTATCTAAGGAAGATGGTCATGTGGGCGGGCCGCAACTTCAGCAGCTCCATGTCCTGGAAGGGGCCGTCCATCTGCATTAGTGGGTGGGAGTGGAGTCAAGTCATTATCTGGGTTAAGCAAATCATAAGTCAGACAGTCTCGCTCAGTGTACCCGCACATTAGCTGCTTTGTATTCTGTATCACTTGTGTTCGTTCGCTGTACTAACACGTTCACATATTATTTCACTCATTCACTGCCAGCCTTCCCAGTGAACATGGATATTTGACTTCTAAAGCCGTCAATGGCAGTGAATGTGTCACTAGCAAGTAAATACCAAGTCCAACTCTTAGACGAGTCTTTTGTCAGTCCAAAAATTGGTGACTTAAGTCGGACTCGAGTCAGGTCACATGACTCGAGTGCCCCATTGCCGGCCAATGGAAAACTGGAGCTGAGAAACGCTCACCTCATTGAACACGTAATTGTCGTCTTCCTCGTCTTCCTCCTCAGGCCCGATGATCTGGGCTCTGCCGCTCTGCCAGCCAACACACACACACACACACACACACGCACAATTTCCAGCTCAAACAGTCAGGAATGTGAACTTGGGTAAGCATCAGGAGGCATCCATCGTGATGATGATAACGATGGAGGTGAGGAAGGTATGCGGCGAACAACTTTTCGACTTAACACTCGGTGAGTGCGTCGCAATTGTTTATTTGCAACGTTTTTGAACGAGGAGGGACAAATGCTTGGAGAAATGACATGTTCTCTTGTCGGTCATTTGACGCAGACCGCAATTAGAAATAATGTGGCACAAATTCATTGTCAGGAGCAGAATTATTCTTTGTACTTAATGCCCCCGCCTCTCTCGCTTGCACCACATATTTGTAGTGACATGCAAATACGGACAGTAAATCAATCGAAAACGTTGCTCTTTACTTGCATTTCTCTTGTCAGTGTTGTTATCGCCAGGCTAAGGTTGGTATTTGTGAATTTATTTCATAAAACCCTGACTGTAGCTTGCGTAACTTTCAGGACACGTCCTAAATGTTCCAGCAATTTGGTCATTTACCAAATGCATGATTCTTTTTTAAAGCTCCTGCTCCACTTATGACCCAATTGTGGAAAGAATAATACAACCTTTTCCGATTAGCCAGGTCATGAATTAGCTGTTACCACTCACTCCACAGTGCTCATTTTGGACAATTAAGATCCTCGATAATCTGGACGTGCGAGAACAAATTCTGGGTTGGGGTCGACGCATTAAAGAGAGAGGACGGTTGCAATCAAGCGACCCGAGACGCACCCTCCGTCTGTCCGAGCAGGTCACGTGGCAGGAGGTAACGTCACAGCAAACAGGAAGTGCTCACCGAATCGGAGAGGGTGTTGGAGCTCTGCCGGCGGTGTAGAAAGCTCCGGAAGGAAGATGAGGGGGATGAGTGGGGACTTTCAAAGGCCTGGGAGAGACGGGGAGGGGCACAATCACAAACATGCCAGGGTGCGAGGCGGGAGAACGAGAAGCGTACCTCCATGTCGCCCTCGCTCGAGTCCAGCGACAAGCGTCCTGCTGGAGGAGGAGGAGGAGGAGGAGGAAGAGAAGAGGACGAGGAGGAGTTTTAGCAACAGTTACTACTTTGATGCCTTGACCGCTCACACGAGGACACGAACCTTCGCCTCCCGTGACGGCGCGGTTGACGCATTGCGACCGCGTTCCCTCCTGGAGGCGCACAAAAAGGCAAAACGTTTGTTGGGAGAAGGGCGGGAGACATCGACGGCTATCACAAAGGCGCCAGCGGGCATCCTCACTGCGTCCTGCTGAAGCTTGACGCGCACTTGACGGGCTCGCCTCTTGGCGCTTTCGATTCGCTCTTCCAGAGACGGCGACGGATTCCGCGACTGCTCCTCCATTAAGACCTGGAAAGCGCACAGCAACGCAGGGACTGACGCAACCCTCCGCCGTGATGTCATCGCCGCGTGCGGCTTACCTGCAGCTCCGTTTCTTCCTGGTGCAGCATCTTCCGAAGTATCTGAGAGGCGTGCTTCTGCACCTCGGGGTCCTGCAGCGCAGATATTTGACAGCGTAAAATTGCGATAAGGAAATACATAAAATCGAGACAAAAACGCTGAAAATGTTATGTTATGTTGTAATGTGTTCATTTGTATTTTAAAAAAACCTGGCACTGACCTGGAGCGGTTTGGGTCCAGTGATTCTTTGAGAGGGAGTGCCGCTCAGTCCTGACAGTGAAGGTGGTGGGGGTGGAGCCTCAACGCTAGTAAGCATCCTCTGATTGGGTGCGGGATCAGCGGGGAAGGAGCACGGCGAAGGGGGCGGTCCTTGCAGGGTGAGCGCGACATACGTTCCAGCTGTGCCACGACGTGGACAAAGCACATCAAGACGCATACGAGGTGTTGAACAGACTGGTTGACACGTGGAATTTATCGCTACGCAACGACGATTAGCGCTTGAACTCAATTCATCGTGAATCACTTCGGCATGAGCAAAGAGGACGGCCTTGCTGCCTAATATTATTTCAAACGACGACAAATACTTTTATTCGCGACGACAGTGCACTCACATTTAATGAGTTTCACCACCTCCTGATGGGACATGGAGGACACGAGCGAACCGTTCACCTGGAGCGGGACAGAGAGGAAGTAAGCGGTGACGAAGCGCCCCATTGGCCGTGTGCCACGTGGGAGTGCCCACACCTTTATGATTCGGTCTCCTTCTTGGACTCCGGCCTTGACGGCTGCCCCGCCTGTGAGGAGGAGGGAGAGGATGAACAGACAAACGCTGACTCGGCAACCAATACCGGCTCACCTGCGTCTGACAGAGTCTTGTAATGTAACAGAGTACCAATACTCTACTTCCTGTTACTGCACTTACATTGGTTATATTTCTGGCAACTTTCACACTTTCGCCACTGCATTTCCTCAAAGCTAGTCCACATTGATGGAATTTAAGGTGGTATTATTATATCCTTTCAGATACTTTACACAAGACTGGTGTGACTCACCTGCCCGCACATTCTGCACCAGCTTCACCCGCTCGCCGCACACGGTGAAGCCGAAACCCAGCTGGTCCTTCTGCACCACCACGCATCTCTGGACCGAGCCGCCGCCTGACAGAGTGACGCGCGGACATCAAAAGCGACATCCAGGACCGCACGGCGGGGATAGTACCGCGTCAAAACCGCGCTCACCCGCGCGCTCGCTGGGGACGTCGGCCAGCGGGTCCCTCTGCTGACTGGCGGACGACTTGCGTTCCGAGTCCCCGGTGGTCAGACTGCTGAGCCTGCGTTGACGGGCAAAGAGACGGGTGAAGATGAAGACGAGTTGCCAGATCAGGGGCACGCGCGGAGAACTGGGAGCGTCCGGCAGAGAGAAGAGGGCGGGGCACGCGTCACAACTGACAACTCACCAAGCGGCGAAGGGGCTGAAAGCGTGAAGAGGCGGAAAGCGATTCAAAGGGAAAGAGAAAGAAGACGTTCAGATGCTGCTGTTTCATTTGAAAACCCACTTCCATGAACAGGTTTTTCGTTGTTGTTTTTTTCACGCTCGGTTGCATTTGAGTTGCTCTCTCGCTCCTCGAGCCAAACGTCTGATGAGGGAAAACTAACTAAAAAAAAAAAAAAAAGACTGCTGCCCTACACACACACCAGCGGTCCCTAACCAGTTTCACGTAACAGCAATATTTCGACATGTTTGATTCTTCGTCAGTATCGGCCTACCGCTCTGTGTGCACGTTACCTGTCAAGGGTGGAGGTGGGCTGGCGGACACTCATGTCTTCAGTCAGTGAACTGCTGCTGTCGCCTTCCTCGTCACGGCCATGTTCCAGTCGCAAACAGCTCCGTTTCACAACGCTGACATGTACAACCTGCTCATTTTCCTCTCGGCACTCTCGCGCGGATGCTCGCGCTCGTATCCATCATCCATAAAACCAAATGCTCGTGTCCACATATGTCGCAACACTTTGCCGGTCAGTAGAAAGGGAACACCACATTGCTTAAAACTTCAACATGTCCAAGCGAAGGCTCGTGAGCAAGATTATCTCGAGGAGCACGCTGCAGCCCAGCGACTTCCAACCAGTGCGCGGTGGGAAACGACCCAATTCCACATAATTAGCCTGAAAATTATTTTACTGACAACATACAATGCATTTTATTTTCATCCATCTACGCCAGCGGTGTATAGTGACACGCATAACAATTAAATGTTCTTCCACTAGATGGCGGAAGGTACAAAATTAAAGTGCGTAGCCACTTTTTGTGCCTTTCATGTTTGGTAAAAGGCCATGATCATTTTTTTTTCTCATGTAAAATTGGTGCCTTGGCAGAAGAAATGTTGGGAAATTACAACAGACACGCGAGAAGGTGGACGTCTACTGCTAGCTGGCTGCCTGGCAGGTGAACCAACATTGGCCGCTCCTTATGTATTTACAAATTTAACGCGCAAAAATAACAAATTAGGCGCAATTTTATTCAGAATTGAACAGAACGTTGGTATGGCGTTACCGGGCCGACGTTAGCTTAACGGCTCGGTCGACGTCGAGTGTTGTGGCCGCCCAAAGCGCCCCATTCTCGGGTTTGCCGAAAGCTAACACGGCGCTCCCGTCGGAGGTCGCGAATAACAATTAAAAAATGCGAACGAGTAATGTGCGGGTAAAGTGCGACTCGGCCACAGTATAGGTGCTTTATGAACGACAACTGGGCCAGTGCATTCACTACTGCTGGTGCAAATCAACAAGAGGTTAAAGGTGCATCAATGCTAGCCGGCTAGCAGCCATTCTAGCCGAAATCCGCCTCGGCTACACGTCCCCACCCACCCAAAAATACACCGACGTCTGCCTTGCGTGCTTCGCCAATGCACAAGGTCCTCGCCGTAAGCACCCAAAAAGCCACACAAATCCCAGACGGTGACCGAATGAGGGTGTTGTTTTGTTTTGTTGTTGCTGCTGCTGCTGCTGCTGCTGCTCCGGGGCATCCGCGGCCATGTACTTTCTCTTCCTGCCCGAACGCAGCGCCCCCTCGTGGGCAGGCGTCTCGTGTGTTTCAAATGTGCATTTTGGAGCATTCATTTGGAAAGTGGGAGTTTGAAAGTTATGTCTCCTTCTCCACTCTCTCACCCCTTTATTTGTTTTTGTTTTAAAATTTCTTGTGTGTGTGTGTACAATTGGCCTTTATTCATATAAAGGCATTAGTTTTTTTGGAACTTCACTTTATGTATTTTTGGGTTTCGAGTAGTTCTTTAGTTATTTCCTAAGCATTTAAATAGTTTTAATTTTCTGATTATTTCTTGTGTATTTTTGTTTTTCCATTTAGTTTTGAAGTATGAAGATTTTTATACATTTATTTTTTTATTATTATGGGCTTTATATATTTCTGAATTTATTTGTTCTTGATAGTTTTTTTCCTCGTGTTAGTATGTTTTTAATTCCGTTTTTATTTTTTGTTTCTGTTTCTTAGTTTTTTTGGGATACTTATTTTAAAGTTACTTTTTTTCTATGTAATTTCACATAAATTCACATTTCATTATTTTATTTATCAATTGTGATTTATACATAATTTTGACATCTTTACTTATTCTTGTAATTAAGTCCGTTTTTCTTTTCGGGATTTTCTTCAAACTGACTTCATTCTTTTGTTTTATACCATTTCTTCATATTTTAGTATTTGTGACTTTTTTTTTGCCAAGCTATCTTTGGATGGGGCTCAGGATGGTTTTGTACTATTTAAAACCAAGCTAATGCACCCATACACAAAATAATAACCCATTCAAGTGTTACATTTATTTGGTCATATTTCTTTTTTTGTTTTTTAATTCCACAGGTTAAAACCCATTGTAATAGTCAAGAAATAATAAAAACACACTGTGCAGGGAAATAATCCTCTTGACACATGTCACATAGTAAGAGTTGATTAGGCCCAGCCCATTGTGAGATTTCCACAATTTCTTTGAAGCTGACCAATACACCTGCAGGTTGCGCAAAGATAGAATTATACAAAAAAAAATAATAATAAAATAAACATTTAAAAAATGACAACAAAAACAAACATCAATGCAACATTTGCGGAATCAACAAAAACATCCAGAAAGTAAATTACAATAAAAGCAAACAAAATGAACACAGCAACCATGTCCAGCCTCACTTCCATTGAGATATTTAAAAAAATCTATTTTTTTAATACATATATATATATATATCAAATTATTTTCATAATTGGAGATTGTCAAGGAGAAGTGAAAATGTGGAGCACCCATACGAACATGTTTAAATAGTCCAGTGGAACACCTGCGCCACATTTGCACCATCTTGATGTAGGCTGTGTCCGAGGCCTGTCGAGAAATTAATTTTTTTTTATTTATGTAATTTTTTTTTTCTATCCAGTGTGTGACATCAAACGCCATTTATAAATATCCCCAATCCCCCGCCCCCTGTAGAATTCTACTGCGATACATCAAGGTCCTTCTCCAGTACGGCGTGCCGGGGTTTGTAACATGCAATACTGCCATTCTTCTCCATTTTTATGAAGCACAAGCACCTGGAAGAGATCTGCTCCTGTAAAGTACTTTTGACATAATTCACATTGCTTCAAATGATGGACATTTCATCTTTTTTTTTTTTTTTTAAGATGATCCCTTTCACAGCTGCTAAAAGAATATCACATCGCTGTCAAATGTTGTGCCCGTGTGGAACCTCGTGTCGATTTCGACCGTCACCGTCATAAACTCGCGCCGTGTTTCTTTTCCGACGAGTCAGCGCAAACGCGCGGAAATGTCCCGATGCTCCCCTCTCGACACTTTCGCGATCAAACTCACAAATCCCTCGTCATGGGTTCAAAACATGTCAGGAAAAGGCTACTAGAACATCTGAACTTGATTTGGGGCTAACCGGAGGCACTCGAAATGAACGACGGCAATAAGACGACGAACCACCAAACGTGTGAACGTGTCCACCAACCCCAAAGTTCTTTCCTCTCCAATACAACAACGCCACCCATTGTCCTCCAATCTCACTGTGCGGCATTGATGAAGTCAATCATTCACGCTGCATTTTATCCCCCCCCTATATACGAAATGGGACTTTTGACTTACACATTTATATAAAAATAATAATAATAATAAAATACAAGGACTATACTCCACCTTGTTTTGTATCTTTGGGGCAGAAAAAAAAAAAGGAGCTCATAAGAAACCCTAAAATAGAATTCTCTGTCGTTTGGCCCAATAGGCTGACATGTGACAGACTTCTCACGGGTTGTTCGGCCGAATCTGTTTCAACGGAACGGAGTCGGCGAGGCGGCAAATGAAGGTAGGACCCAGTGGTCGTATTGTCGCAGTGGCACTCTTTGGCGTGTCGGGGGCCACGGGAGGGCGTGTCCAACCCCTGCCGTTGTGCTGGAATGTGAGCGGGATGTGATCTCCTTCCAGAGTGGAATGCATGAGTCATGCTTTTTAGTCTGCTGGCTTGTATTTGTTTTTGTTGTTGTTGTTGTTGTTGTTGTTGTGCTCGTGTGCGCTCAAGCTAAACCTCGACGACGCTTTCCTCCCAAGCGTGCAAAAAGTGGCCTTTCGAATGAGAGCCAAATTCCTCCACGCGATGAGAGATTGACCAAACGAGGCAGTCCAAAATGTCCATTGTCCTTTTCGCTTTCAATCGGGCAGAGGGAGAGGGCGAAGAAGCTGCTCCACCGCTGCAGCGACAGACGTGAGCAGAGACGGGTGGCACGATTGGGAATAGACTATTTTTGTTCCTTTCGGGCTCCCAGAGCTGCGGGGCCCCGTGCCGTGCCGTGTCGTGGCATGGCGTGGGAAAACAATTCAATTGTGGCCACGATATGGATAGGACGTAGAAAAATGCTCGCTGGTGCCAAGGAAGGAACTCCAGTAGCAAATCGAGCGCCGCTTCTTAAGAACAAAATTGAATTTGATTTTAGGCCGACGATGAGCGACACAGACGTTGCGACAATTGTTTTGTCGCAACGTCTTGTGAAATGGAAATTGTGGCCTCTACCATTTTCCCCACGTGGCGTCTGTAAGAACGGCCTGAGCGACGGAACACTCTCGGAAGATGATGCGGAACGGCCCACGGAAGCCGAGGGGCGGGCTTCGCGGCGTTCAGAACCGGTCGTCTCGGAGTTGAGTCGGGGACTTGAAGGGTTTGAGGCCCAGAGTCCTTCGAGGGTGGGCTCTCTCTTTGGTTCCGTCCGAGGGCTTGCCGCACGCCGCCCAGCCCAGGTCGATGAGCGGCGAGTCGGCCGGGTTGAGCGGCGCGATGCGAAACGACGGCAGCGTGGGCGAGCCGTTGGCGGAGCACGGCGCCGAACGCGAGGCGGGGAAAGGCGGCGAGAAGGGGTCGAAGGGCGACGCTTTGTCCCAGGCGCCCGACGGGTCGGCCCTGAGGGCGAAGGGGTCGCAGGCGGGCGAAGGGAAGGGGTCACAATTGGTGAACGGGTTGGTAGGCGAGGGCTGGTACCCCAGGGGGGCGCTGTCCGGGCGGCTCGGGCTACGGCCGGCGCCCGCCGAGATGAAGCTCCAAGCGTCGATGCGCGGCCGTACGGGCGAGGGGCGAGGGCGGGGGATGACGTTGACCTCCAGGCGGCAGGTTTTGGGGCTCCAGAGGTCGGCCTTGGGGTGGAGAGAGTAGGGCGTGGGGGGCTTTTCGTCAGAGTCCTGCGTGTCTTGGCACAGGGGCAGGTCCAGAACTGGAACGAACAGAAAGAACTTCAGCATTTGAACAAGACGTAGTTAAGACGAACCTCAACTCCTCGCATTCATTTTTTTTCCTACGTAGCCCAAAAACACAATTTAATTTGATTTTGGGGGGGCCGGGGGGGGGAACATTTCTGACAAATTTCCGAGGGAATGTAGCTGGGGAATTTTTGGAGATTCGAAGGAATGATTGGGAATTGAGGGGAATTTATTGGAAAGGAATCATATTCAAGCATAATTGCAAATGCGCTGACGTCAAAGCATAAATGGGAGGTCAGGGTACCGCTGCACTTGCATGAAACCTGCTTATTTTAGTCAAAATGATGCTAGCTATAGTTCATGCTTGTTGACCCACCGAGCTGGGACCCACGCAGGCCCGGACTGGACCGCCGCCTCCTGTCGCTTCTGTGCTCCGAGCTCTCCGAACCCGAGTCCCCGTTGGCGGAGAGGAAGGTCGGGTTGCGTTCGCCTGGGCTGGGGTCCCGCCGGGTGGCGTGCTCCCGCGCCGCGCTCGGCGGCGGCTTCAGTTCCTGGCACCGCGAGGCTAAATCCGAAAGCGGATCGGGAAGCGGCTCAGAGGCGGGGAAGGTGATGAGGTCGTCCACGACGGGGGCTTGCCGAACGAGGGGCTTCGCGGGCGAGCTCTCCAAAAAGGAGGGGGCGCACTCCTCAAGGGACGGGGGATTAGTCCGAGGGGGCGCTTTCGGGGACACGTCCAAGCATCGGCCCAAGCCTACGGAGGCCAAGAGGGAGCCGCTGCCCAGCAGAGCGCGGTGGGTGCTCTTCATCGGGCCGAGAGGGCCCCTGTCCGGCCTGGGGGAGCCCGCCGGAGAAGACCCCCCTTCTTCACTGCCAGAATCTCCTTGCTGAAGGGGAAGCCGTAAGCTGTCCTTCAGCGAGGAGCCTGCCAAAAAAGCCACCCATCGTTAGTGATTCGTTTTCCATCGGGGACATACAAACTGGGGGCCCATCAATAACGGGGAGTGGGGCGGACTTTCGATAACCCTACATTTAAATACGAGTGGTAATTTGCACGCTGCACGCTAATGGCAGTGAAGGTGACATGTGCGGCTAGTCTAGTTACCGTTGTGAGCTGGGGTCGGGGTCGGCGCGGAGGGTCTGTACTCCTCAAAGTCGTCGAGGGATTCGCCGTTCTCGTTGCAGTGCGACACCAACAGCTTGGCTCTCATTGACAAACTGATCGCGCGACAGGAAACGGGAACGCGTGAACAGAGCGTGCGAACGGCTCATGGATTTCAAAAACGTGCGACCCACCTGCTCTCTTGAGGACTGAGGCGCAGGACTTTTGGGCTCTTGGGACTTTTGGGGCTCTGGGGCCTCCAGTGGGGGCACAGCTTCAGGTCTCCGTTGGCCTGCTTATGGGATGCGGCCTCCAGGGGCCACACCGGGCTCAGACCAAAGGACCTGCTGTTGTCACTCGGACTAACTGTGAGCAAACGGGAGCATCATTATGAGGAATGCGACAACTCAACTCGGCGACAAGTCCGACTCGACGGCTCCCTCTGCTGTAGCAGAGGAGGAAGCGAGCGTTAACGGCAGGAAGCACGAACGCGACTGAGGGGGCACGCTTATTCTCACAGGAAGTCAGATAACATTTGCTTTAAAACATGATTGACAAAGGGCTTGTGTGAGGGCGAGAGGAAGTGGAAGGAGGAGGCAGGCGGGGCGTTTGGGGAAAGGAGGAAATGACGAGAGGGCGGTTTGCGGGGGGCACGCGAAAGGAGACGGTTCGGGGAAAGGCGGAAAAGTGCCGGACGCTCTGGGAACAGCGATCCCAAGTGGAATCCACTCACGCTGGATTGCACGGAAACGCGGGCCAAACGACGGCGAGGATCCTGAGCCCAAATCGGGCGAGTTCCGCCTCTTCTCCAGGCCGGGTGATGCCTGCACTGTGATCTTGTGGATGAAATCTGACAACAACAACAAAAAGCACATATCAATACATAAGCACACGTTTGAAAATGTAAAGGCTCCTGTAATAGACTCTTCAGCTCGTTGCGTACATTCTCTTATTATTTTCTTCTGAGAGGACGATCGAGAACAAAAGCGACAACCTGCACCGTTTCCTGGTCTCGTACAAAGACCCGATGTGCTTTTTCTTATGCTGGGAGCGTACCGGGCACGTGACTGAAGGAAACCGGAGAGAGGAAATGGGGAAAAAAAACAAATGCCGATATGCTTGGAGGGAGAATCGAAGCACACATGAGGGAGCCGCACGGGAAAAGTGCGCGAGAGGGCGACGGTACCAACGGAAGGAGTCGGGCCGATGCATCCGTGTTAGCGTCAAATGAGCTCCTACTGCGAACATCGACGCTTTTACCAATCGCTCCAAAATGGATTATCGTCATCACTGGAAATGACTCAAAATCCACCCGTTAGTGAAATACGGGCCATGGAGACCACAGACCTCCTTTAAGGAGACAAAACCATATGGTTTGATTCACTTTAGTTTTATGCGTTAGTTTTACAGGAGAAAATAAACAGCTCGAAGCACGCGCGCACTGCCTCTTATTTGGAGAACTGTGCGAGCGATAGAGAAAAGGGCACGAGGAAATACTTCCAAAGTATGTTTTAATATGATTCAAAGTGTTTGAAGCGTGCGAGAGTGGTTAAAAAAAAAAAAAAAACTCTCCCCCCTGTCGTCAAGGCGCAGTCATACACACCTTGGGGCATGCTGATCTTTTCGCCGTTCTTGCTCTTGAGCTTGTGCTTCTTGAAGGTGCCCTTGCGCTTCTTGACGTTGGGCTTCTCCTGGTTCTGGTTCTGGTTGAGGTGCAGGATGAGGAGGCTGAGCTCGCGCTCGAACACGTCCTGCTCCCACTGGGCGAGCTGCTGCTCGCGCTGCCGCAGGAACTCCTCGTGGGACTTCTGCTCCAGGGCCGCCCGCTTCAGCTCCTCCTCGCGACACCGCAGCTCCTGAACGAAGTAGCGAACGTCTGAGGAAAGAGTGCAAAGCTGCGCAAAAGCGATCATGCGGGCAAAGTCGGGTCATCTTGCCTTTTCCTTCGCACGCAGCTCGTCAAACATGTCCTGAATCTCCAGCTTCCAGTCCTCCTGCAGGGAGTGGAAGGAGTCCTGCGGCATCTCCTCCATCACCTGCTGCTCCAGCGCCGTCAGCTGGGCCAGGATGGAGCCGAAGTTGGGTCTGCGATGGGGGTCCTGGTCCCAGCACTCTGTGCCACAAAGCAAACCAGTCAAGCAGTCAAGTTGCGGTTCCTCAAAGCCACTGGAAGATGTGAAAAGAAATCAACTGGCTCCCAGCGCGGTTTCACTTCATTTCAACCTTTTCTTTCAATCCTGAAACACTCGAAATGAGGAAGTCCCGAAATGATTCATCGGCCGACACGAAAATGTGATATGCGCACTTGTGACGGTTGAGTGCAAACGCGATTGATTTATTTACTGCTCTGCTCATCTGTCTATGCCGGCGACGTATAGTGACAGGCGGAACAGCTGAATGCGGAAGGTACAATTTACCTGTTGCCATTCATATCGTATATAAAATGGACACATTGGCCAAATCCTGTCATAAATATTCAAGTTTAATCATTGAACAAGTCCTTTATGATTCATTAAATTATAACTAAATAACCAATTATTTATGGAATAAACTAATGTTAAATTTTGGGGACATAAAATAAATTAATGTGATAAATTGATAAAAAAAAAAAAGGAACAAACGATGAATGATATGGCAAAATCATTAAAAAAAACAAATAAAATAAAATGCTAAATAAATGCAACAAATATTATAAGACACTAAATGCTGGGCGGACGGACGAAAGAAAGGGACGGGCCCCGTGTGGCGGACCGCAGGGCGGGACCCACCTGACATGAGCAGAGCGAAGGGCTCGGGGCACGTGGAAGGGATGGGCAGCGTCAGCTTGTTGACGGCGACGCCGTACGCCACGGCGAGCCCGTCGATGCCTCTGTAGGGCGCCTCTCCCGTCAGCAGCTCCCACAGCAGAACACCGTAACTGCGCAAACAACCGCACAGGACACTCCGCTGTAAAAAAGGACTCTCGTGCAAACGGGGGGGGGCGGGTTCGGGCAAGTTCGAAGCGCTGCGACATGTGACGAATGAAAATTGACCCCCACCCCCGAAAAAAAAAAAAAAAAAAAAAAAACACCCAGCGATCGCAGTTTTTAGGTGTTACAGCACTTTTTTTCTTATGTTTTTCAAAAAACTAAATTAGCACTGTATTACATTAAAAAAAACAATGTCAAGCAATAAACTGGCTCCATTAATTACTGTACATACTGTCATATTTGTGTGTGTTTGCACCTTAATTGCTACATTTCCGCGCCCCACCGCTTCACTCGAGTGCCGTTGTACCCGAAGCTTGGCTTGCAACACGAAGCAAAAAAAAAAAAATCAAAATCTAAATAAAATTGACCTGAGTCAGTAAAAAAAAAAATAAAAAGAAAAAAAAAGAGAGTGAAATTGCATTGTAAAGAACTTTTAAATGGTATATTTTCCACTGTCTGAGCACAATGCAGTAGTAGTGTTGCCAATGCAATGGAAAACAACTATGCGCGCGCACACACACACACACACACACACACACACACACGCCCGCACGCACCCGCTTTGCGTCCAAAGAAGAGCCTCAGAACTTGGATCCCCCACACTGTCAATTATCTTTTGTCCGAGCACCGTGGACGCTACGTAAATGCAGAGTGTACAGGGCCTAACCTTTTTTTTTTCTTTTCATTTTTTCCCTTCTTATTATGCGCTTTAATTACAACTTGTGCACCATGCCAGGGCGCAGGCTCACCCTTCTGCACTGGTCGTCTCAGATGAGAAGGAATAGTGACTCTTTAATTTGAGAGCGGCCTGCCTGCCCGCCCGCCCGTTGTTGCGCCATCGCTTTTGCTCCGAACTGCGGACCACGGATCGTCTCTGAGTGGCTTGCAGCCGAGCGGAATCCATTTTCGACGCTCTCGCTTTAAGAATGCAAACAGGAATGTTGTACTGAATGACATGCGCGCACACACACACACACACACACACAAACATCCATTTGCAGACAAAGGGCTGGTGTGATGCGCTCCCTTCTGGGTCGATACAAGAGACAACGGGTCCGTGGCAGTGCGCACGCCCCGCAACAAAGCGCTCTGTCGAGACGCGTCATCATCACACGGCCCGCCATCAATCATCAAGTTGCTCCCCTCTGCTGCACCCGCGCTCCCTCACCACTGAGTCACTGATGAAAGGCTAATAGTCCACTGCTAATTTAGAAATTAGGGGAACTGATGATCACAAACGTGCTTGGGTGCAAGTTTAAAAAAAAAAAAAAAATTAATAAATAAAAAAGCGCCTCACCTCCAAACGTCACTGCCCTTGGAGAAGGTCGAGGACTTGATAACCTCAGGGGCCATCCAAGCGTAGGTGCCCGCCGTGCTCATCTTGGTGGTCTTGTGCCACTCCCTGGCCAGGCCGAAGTCGGTGATCTTGAGCGTCAGGGCCTCCATGCATTCGTTCTCGATGGGCTGAGCCAGAAGGACTGCACCGGAGAAAGAATCCAATCAAATAAGGCCATTGCGTGCGGTAAACCCTCGCTAAAAATAAAATGCCACCGACAAAGCTCGTCTCTCGGTCGAGATCTATCACTTCGACATACTTCCTTGACACCAATTACATTGCTATTAGCACTGTCTTAGGGTTGACAGAAAGCTGCAAAATAAGTTTATTTCTTTGCATTGTCTTTAATTATGTTATGTTGTCACAAAAAAGGTTTTGTTGTCTTCTCTGGTTGCGTGCGCGCGTGTTTTGAGAGGCTGGGCGAGCGATGGAGGCTCACACACAGGCATGCCAACGGAGCAACAAAATGACATTTAGCAGCCTCAGCACACATTCTTCTTCTGCTTCCTGACTCAAGGCAGCGGTCACCCACGGGTCAGCCTTCCTCGCGGCTGACCGCGGGACACCCACGCCGCCACGTTACCCCACCGCTTCCCCACCCTCGCACGTCACGGCGACGTCCTAACGCCAACGGGGAAAGTCGCAGAGGCGGGAGTCGAGTGGGTTACGTATGTGCCAGTCAAAAGTAAGTAACCTTCAAGTTTCACGCCAGTCACATTTTCACAGATTGTACATTGTACATACAGCATCCCACGAACACAGCAGCGCGGCAACAACCAGACTCGTCTTGCCCGATGGCCTGATAGGCAAGTTGAAGCGACAGATCTCCGTGGCAACGGGAGCGTGTTTGGTGTTGTTTTGTTGTTGCGCGGAACACGAGCGAGTGTGTCAGTTATCGGACTGACTCAACAGAATGGACGCAGTCAGGGATTTCTGCACAAGATGACCGCGTTGGTCATCACATTTCAGAACCCAATCGAGTCTGTGAATCAGCGACAGCATCTGAGATATGATGGGATACTTTCAGGGAACTCTGACATCATTGCCAGCGCAAAGGCATTTTGAGGACGTTGAGTACAAAGCCTGCAGGGTGCTGTTTGCGTTATGTTCCTTTTTGTTGTTGTTGCAGGCACTCACAAGCGCTCGCCAGCAATCGGGTGAGAGCCGCATATTTTTTGTTTGCCTGTGTCTGTATGACTGTACAGTATTTCAAAGGGGGAAGACGATTTAAGATACGAGTGTTTGGAGTTAAAAGCGTTCAACTCATATTTCAACGCACCACTGTCGATCTTGTCTCTTGTGACCCACTAATTGAGTTCCTCTGTGTGAAATCTGGGCCCGTTTAGTTGAGCACAAAGTTATTCCAATATCACAGTCCTGCTATGTTGCGGATTTTTCGAAAGTTGAGCTTTTTTTTTTTTTTTTAAAACTCTTTAATTACATTTACAAGAAGCGGTTGGGAATCAGTGGGCGACCTCACACTGACAGACGCAAGGAATCAAACGATGATCCTGATGAGATTGTGCGGAAAACTTTTTGCTTGATGTTTTCACTCTGGGCCTCGCCGAATGACGAAAACCAATGGCGACCATCCCGCGCGCTGCTCAACATGCCCCCCCCCCCCCCACCGACCACCCCCCGCACCCCAATCTTTTTCGACCTCTCCCGTCGCTCCGCCCCTCCCTCCCCTTGTCGCCCCGCACCCGTAGGCGAGTGGAGCATTCCGCCGGGGCGGGGGCTTTCCCCGGAAAGAACGGGCGCTTTGTCCCCGCAGAGGGACGGGCCCGACAAGACAGCCTGGCGACCTCGGACCGGGCCGAGCGGCGCGAAAGCCGTTGTCAGCTCGCAGGTGATTTTGACTGCCGTTTCCCAACCGCTACTCCGCAGCAGGAAATGATCCAATTTCACTTAATTGGTCCTAAAATTATTATTGTATTTTAAAAATTGTTTTATATTATCTATTTACTACAAATAATGTATCTTTGTTGAGCTATCTATGCCAGCGACGTACAGTGACAGGCAGAACAATCCGTTCCAGGTCCACCCATCCACAATCGGTGAAAATCGATTATTTTTTTTTTTTTTAGTTTTACCCCTTGCGCTTTTTAACTTAGCAAAACAGACGTACTCTAAAAATAAACATTTTCAACACATTGTAAGCGTATTGTATGCGAAGAAAAAAAATAACTGTTGCGGTGCCGTGTGAAGTCTACGAGGCTCCTTGTGAGCGTCTGGGCGTGAGCTGTGGCCGACAGCAGCTCCTGCTCCTTGTTTTGAGTTTTGACTCTTCTCCCGGCGTTCCATAAATGGCTGAAAAGTCATCTGCCTCATTACTGTCATGTATATGAATACGAGGAACTGGCGGACAGTGTCCATGAGGAAGGTGCTCGAATTCCTGAGGAAGGCTTCCATTAATGATTGCCTATGCAAAGCCCCCCCCCCACTCCACCTCCCCCCCGCAACAGCTCAAACGTCAAACTGGTCAATTATTAACAAGTCCGCGGCGCTTGTGTGTCAAAACGTGACCTTGGTTTCAAACCCGGGCGAGCCGGAGACTTCCCCAGGGGTGACTCTCGCCGCGTCAAATCCGAGACTGCAAAGCCTTCCAAAACAACAGGACAGAACAAATAACAGGAAAGTCCCTTTTGAGCACTCTCGTTGGCCTTTTGCGCCACATCTGAAGCAACAAAAAAAAAAAAAAAAAAGGGCACACGCACACAACATGGTTGCTCTCCAGCTACCCCTCGCTTGTTTACGGGCGTATAATTGTGACCGCCCAAAACGTCTTGGAAGCGACACCGGTATCTCTCGGGCAGGGAAGGAAGCGCTCGGGAACTAAACATGAGGAAGGAGAAAAGTCAAAAGGTCAGACGGGCACTGAGCCCATGCAAAGAAAAAGCTCCCGTTCTCTTCTTCCTTTGCACGGGAGCCGTCTTGTGATCAGGACGGGACATAAGAGAGAAACGTCTCCTACTGAAAGGGCCACGCCAAAGTCGTCCAATTGTGCCTGAAATGGCCCCTGCGTAACAGGCGATGCGACCCCCCCCGCAAGTCGACGTGCTGAAACATTAACGCGCGCGCATGAAAACGCACACATGCGGGGGGGGGGGGGGGGGGGGGTGTTTGAAGTGTGCATCTGGTGAATGAAAACATGAGGGGGGAAGAAAAAAAAAAAAAAAAAAAAAAAAAAAAAGGTCAGTGAGTTGCAAGTGCTTAGCGTTTACCACCACAGCTTTACGGCATGTAGCGATGAGCTATTTTGAAGGAAGCTTTTTCCTGAAGATTTCTGACAATGCACCGCGTGGGTGCTCTCTTTTTTAAAAAAAAAACAACAACTTTTGAGCCCCTTTCGTTTCTGCAAACCCGATACGTGCAGATTTGGTCCCCGCGCACCTCGCCCAGGTTTGGGAGCGGCGACGAACGCCAAAGCTGGCTGTTGTTTCACCCTGAACTGTTAAACAATGGGATTAAATATTCTCAATAACAACGGGCGACGTATATATTTCATAGATTCCTCGACTCTCTTTTTTTGTCCGAACCAGGCAAATAACATGTCATTTAGAAAGTGGAGTGGCCGGCAGTGGAAACAAACATGCAATTTCATCTCAGTCAGGCTTAAAATAAGATCGGACTGTTTGCTACACTCCCCTGACGTCCGCTCTCCAAAGAAGATAGGAAAACGCCGACTTGAGGAAGACGGAAGAGGCACACGCAGATTCCAGATCAGGGCTTACTCGGGAAAGAAACCACATTAGCCAACCTCAAGCTACTAAATAATAGTCCAAAATAGGCAAAACACGACTCAGTAGCCCCCCCCCCACTCCCTCAAAAAAAGTGGATGTGTGTCATAAATATTAAAAAAAAAAAAAAGAGAGAGTCATTTATGGAGTCCAAATGTTGTATTACAAGAATGTTCATGAGTGGTCAAGTCCGACCTAGGAAAGACAGAATATGTGCACAGGCAAATTAAATTCCGGGTAGCGCTTCATTTGCTCACCAAAACATACTCACTGTATTGTCTCAAACACACGATGATTACAAAATGACTGAAAAGTGTCGAGTCATCGTCTTTGAGAGTGACTTGTTCATTTGATGAGCGTCCTCCAAACGGGCGGCGGTCGCCACAATGCTTACGGCTCGAGTTCGCCACAATAAATGACGAAGCCGGAAAAGAAGAACTGCTCTCAGGGAACTCGTGGCGTAATCGATTACATTCGGCGCAGTTCGTGTCGATTTGCTTCACTTTGGTTTGAATTCGGTTCGCGTGCGACGGCGACGCGTCTTGCTAAACGGTCGGTCATAGGAAATGACCCTCTGCCGCGCCGCACGACAACAGGATATTGCACAGTGTCGTAGCGGGCCAGTCGCGGTGCAGACATGTCGGGGCAGGCCTGCGAAGAAGAAATAAAACGAAAGAACAGGGAGCGGGGAGAGGTGATAGGATCTGGTGTGCGCACAGAGAGAGGGATTGTGTTGTCGTATTCGCCACGTGAACGCCGCGACTCTTGCTTTCGGAGGCGTTGTCGAAAGCGTTGTTTATCGAAACGGGGCCCAGCGGTGAGGAGGCAAAGTCATCGGACTCCACAGAAGCCTGAGTCAATTTGAAGCCTGAGATGAGGACGGATCTGCGTTTCAATATAGAATGCGTGGCGGGGGTGGGATACAATCACAAAGCTGATAGTGTTTGTACGTGGCGCAGGCAGGAATGATAACAACAGAGGGCAGCTTGTTGTAACACTCAGGTGGCCGAGTGGAACGAGACGGGCCGCTTTTTTTTTAGCGCTGCGTCCGCCGCTTTCACGACAACGCGGCGTTGCCTGGCGTCAAAGTCCGAGCGAACTCCAGCCCCAACTCGAATTCTTGACCTTTGCGGCAAAGGCGTTGTATTTGGTTCGAGCAACAACGCATATTTGCAGGCCTCGCGGTGGCCCCGGCACACCTTTTGCAGATCCAATAAACCAGCGGGCAACAGAGCAATATTTGGACGGTTGGTCAAGAGTAACCTATGCTGAAGGTGGCATCGAGGCACCTAGAATTCAAATTAACTTTCTTCCGAGTACTTCCGGGTCATTTTGCTTCAACAGGAAATTCAAAGTTCCGACGCTAAAAAAAAAAAAAAAAAAAAAAACACATTTGGGTTTACTTCATTTCACGTGACCGAGCCGAGCGGAAGGTAAAAAGTTTTGCAGACTCTGAAGATGAATAAAACGTTTAAGTTCAGTACCAAACGCCCCAACGGACCGGTAGCGGTCGGGAACGGCTGGCGTAAACGCCCCCGCCCCCCAATGCTGGGTGGGCTTATTGACGTCTACCCAACCGACATGAGCAACCGCACCAGAGTCAACAGCTCGACGAGCGCGCCGGCCTTGTGGTAAACCTTTAAAAAGGTCGTCTCTGTGCCAAGTACGGCCTTGTCAACACCACCAAGGTACGGAAGAGGAACCGTGCAGTCAGTCCATTGACGAAGCTCCACTGGCCTCATTTCCATCAGTTTCATTTCCATCCTTTACAGAAAGCTGAAGGAATTACAAAAACAAAAAAAGGTCATAAAAAGGGACACAGAAATATTTTGTGGCCTACTGATTGACAAAACATTTTTTGAACCTCTCTTACATTACTCACTGAAAAAAAAAAAAAAAAAAAAAAAAAAAAAAATCACCTACTTGTGGCTTTCAAGCATATTTTTGAAGTCTTTCTGTTACGCTAACACAAGATGGCGTCAAAGCCCGAGATAATACGAAATTTGCAATCGGTGTCAAGGAAGGCGTTTGTATGTCGGGGAGACTCGGCAAGTTCCCAGATATGTAGCGCGCCGGCGACGGAGGACTTACTGTTGTTGGACTTGAGGTCCCGGTGGATGACGGGGACGATGGCCTCGCTGTGGAGGTACAGCATCCCGCGAGCGATCTGCACGGCCCAGTCGACGAGGACGTGCGGCGGGATGCGGCGGCCCGCCAGCGCCCGGCTCAGCGGCCCGCCCGAGGCGTACTCCATGATGAGGCACAGATTGGGCTCCTGCAGACAAACGCCTTTCAGGGCGATGATGTTGGGGTGGGTGAGCATAGCGAAGAGCCGCGCCTCCTGCCGGACGTTCTGCGCCGTCACGCTGATGTCCTCGTCCGGGTCCTGGCGGGCGGCCTTCACCGCCACCAGCGCGCCCCTCCACGTACCGCGGTACACCTTCCCGAAGCCGCCCACCCCGATCACCTCCTGGAGGCTCAGTTCGCGGAAATTCACCACGGCGGGCTCGCAGTCGCCCACCATGGCGGGGCCCAGCTCGCTGACCACGCCGCTGCCCGGGAGCTTCCCGTAACCGCTGGGCTTGAAGGAGCCATAGTTGGAGGGGAAGATGCCCACCTTGTTGTTGACCTTCCCTGCCCACCAACCTTCATCGCCGGATATCTCAGAGTCCAGGGAGAGGACCTCCACCAGGTCGCCCTTCCGGAGGGTGAGCTCGTCTTTGCAAGACGCCTCATAGTCGAACAAGGCCGTCCACACGGGGTTGGTGAAGTTGCCTTTTTGCGACTGATCCAAGTTCTTCCAGTTGGACAGCGGGCCTCGGCTGAATATGTTCTTCAGCGGCTCCATGGAGCCTCCGACGCTTGTTTTGACCGGATCGGACTCTGCACCCCGAGGGTTTGAAAATAAAGTACAAAGGAGTACTTTATCGAGCCTCGGTCCCTTTCCCGGCTGTCTTGTTGGTTCATCAGGGACGAGTGAAATGTTCAGAGAGGATGGACTCGAGAAATACAAACAATATCTGCACCGGGTGGGAAACGAGCCCGCGCGGCGTCATCGGGGCCAGGTTAGGACGCTGGGAATTGGGAGTCGCTCGAAAATTCGGTGTCGTGTGGTTTCAAGTCAGGCGCGGTGCGGCGACCCGACGCAGGGTTAGAGCGCAATATAATATATCAGCGCCAGCCTCGATTTCTCACATGAGCTCCTTCGCTTGGCACCTGTTCTTTCAGGTTGCCCCACTTGGAGGCCTCTTTTTAAGTATTTGTATCCATGAAGTGTAGGTGAACACTGCTATTTAAGACTAAACCGATGCAAAACAAAAAAATTAAGATGACAACGGTTCATCGAGGCTTCCTGACTGGATTCCTATTAAGTTCCGAGTTGAAGACTGCTCGTGAAGGCTAAAATGACAAAAAAAAGTTCTTCAAGACCTCCCAAATGGACTCAGGTCCGTCTTCAAGTATTTTTTTTTTTTTTAAGCCATTAAATAGAGTTGAAAACTGCTAAATATTGAGTAAAAAGTCATATCGCTGACAATAGTTCATCAACGCTCCCTGGCTGGACTGTTTATAAACATTTCCATCTATTGAGTGGAGAAGACCAGAAACCTCACAAAGGTTCATCAACGCTTCCTAACTGGACTCTTGAGGTCAGTTTTGAAGTATTTATTTGTTTTTGGGGTTTTTTTTTTTTTTTTTCAAATGAAATAAGAGTTGCAAACTGCTATTTGAAGGCTGAAATGATGAGGAGGGGTCGGGGGAGGTCAAATAGCCGACAACGGTGCATCAATGCTTTCTGACTGGACTCTGAGGTCTGTTTTTTTTTTTTTTTTTTTTTAAGTATTTTTAGCCATTAAGCGGAGTGGTCCAGCACAAGCAGGAAGTGCAGAGGAGTGGAGAGAAGAATAGCAGGAAAAGGGAGCATTCAGTCGACCTTTTTTTTTTTTTTTTTTTTTTTTTTTTTTTAAACGACAACTTTCAGGGGTGACCACTGCGCATTTCCACTCCCCTCGCCCGAAAAAAATAAAGTGTTCAAAACTTTGGGGGAAAACCCCGCAGAAAACACGACAGCAGTGTTCAGTGACTGCTTCCCGAACAACATGCCGGCCCTTATCTTTCCAAAGCACTTCAACTCATCCTCTTTTTACCCTCGCGGTGCTTTTTCCTGAGCGGTGTCGAGGGGCTGGTCCGGTGCGTTTCGCTGCTCGAAGCCACGAAGGGAGTTTCCCCGTGTTGAAAACGGCGATAATCCCATCTAGAGCGTGTTATTCTATTCCGTTTCCTCGCTCCGTGGACCTCGAAACAAGTTCTCCGTCTGCGCTCGAGAGGGTGGGGGAGTCACAACTTTTTCCCTTCCCCGACCGGAAGTCAGGTGACGGGAAACCGTCAAAAAGTTGGACCCGCCTAACGGCGTGAGCATCCGGCGACGCCTTTCAAAATAAAGACCGCTGGCGATTGAATGTGAGCGATTAAAAATAAAATAAATAAACGAATAAATAAACAAACACACACATTAGTCCAAGTGGACTCCCTCCAAATGCAACCGTGTTCTCGGTAATGATTTATAACGTTTATCTCGTTTCGAAGGAACTTCGAATTTTAGTACTTCCTGCAGCTGCAAAAACCACACAACCCAAAGCGAAAAACATATTCTCCTTCCAAAATGTATGCAAGATGCAGCATTTCATGAGGTTTATGCTCCTCTATCCATGTGTTGTTGCCAACATTTATTTTACTTTATCCAATTTCTCATGATTCAAATTGACCCAAAAATGATGATGACAATGACATCTTTATCTATGTATGCCCCGACCAAGAGTGGCAGGCAGAAAAATAAAATATATATATTTTTTAAATGTGGATGACTAAAGATGCTTAGGTTTCACTGTAAAGGGAAATGTTTGGCAAATAAGAGGAGCACCTTTTGGCCCTGGCAGCTGCTGTGTGGAAACTGTGCGGCTTCCTCCCAGTGGCCCTGCGATGGGTTCCCTTGCTCCCGTTGCCCTCCCGTTTCCTTTCTTCACGACAGCAAACCAAAGTACGTCCGTCACCGCAGCGGAATAAAACGGAAACGCCGCAACACTTCAAAATGGCCGAGCTCAGGCATTCTCAAATTGCGGTATGCCAAAGTATCATTGCCTAAATAACTTTCGGTTGTATTTAACTTTTAAATTGAAGAAATTGACTACATTTAATGCTTAAGAGCATTAAATGTTTTTAAACATTTATTTAGGAACAATTCATGTCCCTCACAGACCAGGCATGGGAAAAATGAAAAAAATAAAATAAAAACAACAACAACAGCGCCATAAATACAAATGACTTTTTTTTTTATTATTTAATCCATACAAAATAACAATAATGTTAAAACTTTTACAATTTAACATGGACATAAAGGGGAACCTCGTGTCTACTTTCAATTCATTAAAAGTAGTCTTTTAAAAAAAAAAGGGGGGGGGGGGGTGTTATGCAACATAAAAAACTCAAGTGGGGTGGGGCCTGAATAGAAATGAATTGGCAAAACATGAAAAAAAACAACAGTTATGATTCAGTTTGTCAACTGATGTGCATCCAGTCGAGGATTTTATTTTATAATAAAAACAAAGAAAGAAAGAAAAAAAAAAAAAAAAAAAAAAAAGGAGGTATCTTCAAGATGTTGTCTGTGTTGTGGTCTTGGGAAGTTTGTTTTTATTATTATTATTATTGTTTTCCGATCCCGTCTGGAAGCAAAAAAACAAAAACAAACATAGAAAAAAAAAGACATTTCTGAATGATAATCAAAACTGAACTCCTTAAAAATATCCTGGTTGGATTCTTGTCTACAATGAAATAAAAGCCGTCGTTTAAAAGAGAAGAAAATTAAAACGCAATGTACAACCGGCTTTTTTCTTTTTTCCTCCGACGGCCTCTCGCCGATGAAGAGTCTTTTTGCTCCTCTGCTCCGAGTGACCGTCGTGAGAGCAACTTCAACTAAAAAAAGCTGTGTGTGGATATGGGGGGGAGGGAGGGGGGGAGCTACGAGTCATAGTCTTCCTCGTCGTAGTCCTCGTTTTGTTGTAGCGCGGGAGGCGGCGGAGGCGGCGCGGCGCTCATCATGGAGGGGTGCGGGGCGAAGGTCACGGGGCCCCGGGGCTGCGCCGCTGACGTGTCGTCCCCTGAGACCACGTTGCCCGGGTGCGTGTACTTCGGGGGAGCGCCGGCGCTACGGGCCAAGCATGCGGAGGCGGAAGCAAAGACGCACAAAATATTGGATGAGTTGAAATGTGTTTGAAGCAGTCTCAGGTAGTCCAGAAGGAGACGAGCGTTTTTTTTGTTTGTTTTTTCCTCGACGTACCTGTGGAACCTGGATACAGCCTGCAGATTTGTGCTTGACTGAGAGCCGTCCTCTTCGTCCCCATCTGTCTCGCTGTCTTCTGAGTTGTCCTTATGCCCGAAAATGCCACAAAGACAACGAAACGGTCAGGCACGACGACGCAGCGGAGCTCGGCTCAACTCGACGCCAACACATTCTCACCTCTTGCTCCGACTCGGTCCCGGACAACTTCTTGTCCTTGCCTTTAGAGCCGGCCCCTCCATTTTTGTGAGCGGACCCTGGCTTTCGACCCCTGTCGGAGAAGAGCAACACCGTCAACACAAGCTTAAAAAAATAAATTAAGTTGCCGATGTGTTTTCACGTCAATACCTGCGTGGCACCTTTTCCCCCGATGCCTCGGTGTGGTTCTCGTCTCCCTCGCCCTGCATGTCCGGCACAGTTGCCACCAAGTCTTTCAAGAAGTCAAACTGCTGTTCCACCTCGATGCACTGTTTTCTATTCACACACACACACACACACAGTCAAAGCATTAGTTTCACAGCAATTCAACGCTTTGGCGGGATCTTAGTGCATTTCGGACAGAGTACAAATAGGTGCGAACGACTTACAAGTGTGACGTCGTCATGGTTTTTGCATTTTTGGACTGGGTGACATGACAGGCCTTGGTGAGCAACGACTCCAAGAAAAGCTCCAGGGCTCTCGCTGACGCAGTGTAAAGGAACCTGCTGCGACCCGACACACACAATTTGCTTTTCTGCAAATCGGTGGGGTTCCCCGTGGGGCTATTGTACAATCTGTTGCATGCATTCAAAACCCGGGGTTGCAAAATTTCCCCCCAACCCCACTTCACAAGAGCAGTGGCAAATTTGAAGCTCGCTCATACCTCAAACACACACACAGACCCCCCCCAAAAAAAAAAAAACAAGTGACCACCCGTAACTTGGAGAACTTATAAATCAAGGCACCTCTGTACTTGCACGAAATGTGGTTGTTGTAATCAGGAATCTACTAAAATGTATTTCCCCCAACTACAGTTAAGCCCCTGATCAATTTAGTATAATTCCGGGTTCATTGCTGTTAATTGCCAAATAAAGTTTCCAACTTTGACATTTGGAATTCAGTTCATTACTGTTTAAAACACTCCACTGGGTGGTAAGGTGAAGATTTTTTTGTTGACACGAAGGATACAAATAATAACAGGTACTGCTGCAGCCACTTTGCCGATTTCTTCATCCGTCTGCATAATCTTTTTAATCCTTGCCTAAAAAAAAAGAAAAAAAGAAAAAAAAAAGGGGGGGGGGGGACGAAGACATTTGGAGGTTGATGAGATGTTAAGACACGCACAAATATTGCAAAACGCTCACAACTGCAGCTCGCCATGCTAAAAACAATGCTAAACCGTGGTGAACACGAAATACGTTACATGACATAATTGGAACTATATGACTGCATTTCAAAGTGCTTTGGCCAATCAATTTTTGTTACGTGCAAATCGGGTTAAGTACAACGTTTGCCGAATTAAGTTGACAATAACAAGTTAGCAATTACACAGCTTAGCTCACGTTCGTTAGCTGGTCGGGACACCGGCGACGGTAAAGCGCTACACTTACTTACCGGTGGAAATCTCGCGTTGTATTTCTTCTTTTTGCTCGGCATTGTTAAACAAACCTGGTGGTTAACACACACACACGGGGGGGAAATGAAATATTAATCCGGAGGAGTGAAAACGTCCACCGTCGCGCAGACAGCAAAATAGCTACGCGACAGTTCCGGCCGGGCTAAGCAGTTAGCTTAGCACGTTAGCACGTCGTCGTCACTCCACTGCTTGGTTGCGTAGCTTGGTGCTCGCAGGGTCCTCACGCCCGGCGGGTTCCATTATAATTTATCCCGTTCAAGTACAAATAATAAATTGTGCCATTTAAAATTCAATACTAAAATAGAAACCTCTTATTTTTGAAAAAAAGCTGTGTAAACGAGAAGATTTAGTGTACTTCTGTATAAAAATGTTATATTTAAAGATATATTGTTTAATGCTGAAGAGTATTTAATCAATGATCAGAATTTGTCATTTTAACCTGATTCTGCCGATTTTCACCATTTTACTCCCTCCACGTTTCTCCGTCAGTCCAACTTCAAAATATCAATTTATTCAGGATATCTTGGAACCTATTTTCCCATTAAAATAATTCTCAAATCAATGCGTATTTTCCCCCTATTTACCTCCTCTTTCCACATCAATCTTCTTTAATTGTTCCACATTTTCCATGACAACTTTCCCAGATCAATGCAGACATTTCAAATATGTACTCCTCCACCCATATTTCACGACCGAGTCAAACTTTCAACTGTTTCAGGACACAAACGGAACTACACTATTTTACCCCTCCTTGTAAAAACGGACAGCGCCCACTAGAGGCCGGCGATTAATTTTTCAGGCAAACTCGCGTTTGTTTTGACGTTCGCTTGACTGCTTGATTTCCGGATCTGACAAAAAAACAAACAAACAAAAGGTAATAGTTGACTCTTCGGGTTCATCCGTCCCTCCATTCGGAAAGGGTTATAATCGTTTACAGGAGCCGAATATTCAAAATTCAACAATGGTTTCCCTACAAACGAGGGGTTGATAACAAGAGCTAGCCTTGCTAATGTAGCGAGCAAAATCTTTCACTTTCGTCGACTTCCATTTCTACGTATTTAATCACCAATTAAAGTGATAGAATGCTGGAATAGCTGCATGTATTTTGGCCTTTTGCAGTAAATGTGATTATTAGTTATCTGCAAGATAATGCAGTAAGTATGCTACAAGTACTTGTGTCAGACTGGTTGAAGGAGAAGTACTGATTCAATGCTTTTACTTAAAGAATAATAATTCAAAAAAGGGTACAGTGTTAAATGTACTTCAGTCAGTTATGGAGACAATGCCCGGTTTGATAACTTGTCTTCCCCTGCACACAAAATAGTTTCCCTTTTATGAATTGCTTCACTAAAAAAACCCAAAAAGTAGCTTTTTTTTTTAAATTTTTAACTAAGTGCTAGGTCTCTTTGGCTTTTATGCTATCAAAAAACAAACAAACAGCTAAATGAACTGTTGATGACAACTTAAAAAAAACAACGTTGTCTTTTTGTCAGATTACACAGAAAAGTGTAATTAAACTGGTGCATCATGGAGGAGGAATTGGCATCACCGTTAGGTGACATGGAGCCCAACTTCCCGGCAGAGACCCACGCCGCCGAGGCCATGGCGGCGGACATGGACCCTTGGATCGTGTTTGATGCCAGAAGAACCCCCAGGTCGGAGTTTGACGACTGGCTGGAGAGCAACAGGCCATCGCGAGTGAGCAGATACGGCGACGAGGAGCGCGGCGTCAGACCGGTGGGCTGGATCGCCGTGTTTGGCCCGGACGTCTGCCCCTGCACAGGGGACGTGGTGGAGCTCCAGGAGAGCTGGGAGAAACTGGTGGCCAGCGGGCGGCCGGTCAACTTCCAGAACGTGAAGGAGCTGGCCTTGAACCACGGCGTCCTCTCGGGCAAGTGGCTCATGCACCTGGAGCCCGGTTTCAAGGTGGACCACGCCTGGGAGTGCGTGGCCAGAGCCACGCTGGACGGCAAGATCTCCAACGTCAAAGTCAGCCCGCACGACCCCGACAAAGGAGGCAGGCACGTCATCTGCGTCTACAACCAGAATTTCACCGACGAGGGCGAAGTGGTCCAGCTGGATGCTCAGATCCGAGCCACGGGGGTCAAGTGCCCTCTGACCTACAAGCCAGACGTGTACACCCACCTGGGAATCTACCGGAACAACTGCTGGAATCTTTGTCCCACCATCTACGAGAGTAAATTCAACCTGGAGTGTGTGCCCAGGCGCTCGCACATTGTCAACAAAGTCACCAATCTGGATGTCACATAAGCCTGACTACATGACTGTCTAATTAAAAAAAAAATAAATAAAAAAAAAAATGTTCGTCTGGGCCAAAAAGAATCCAGTTCTTCCTGTTGTTGCAAAGAGCACAAATATGAAGTTGTCATGGATATTTTTTTCTTCATGCATGATTGAGAATGTATGCACTTTCACAGATAATTTTTTTGGTGGGGGAGGCACCTGCTTGGATTTGTGCTATGTTGAAGGGCGTTGAGGAGATTCATTTAGACATAGTGCTATTCACGGCAGAGCTGTCCCTTGCCCTCACAAATAGCCTCCTACTGATGCCCTCGAGAAGGGTTTGTAATAGCCTATAAATGGCCCAAGATGGTGGCAAAGGACTATTTTTGCCTCAATGAAGCTCAACTCACTTCAAATTGTTTCCTCGGCAACAAAATGCCATAAGGTTGCAGCAAAGCACTATTTTTGTCTTAAGGAAACCAACTCAGTTTTTGACATTAAGATGCCAAAAGATGGCAGTAAAGCTCTTACTTTTTTTGGGTGGGGTGGGGGTCGTAGCACTAACTGTAAATAACTGAGCACAGGTTTCCCCCCAAAATCCATGAATGTGTGAATTTGCAGGGTTCATTGTTTTAATATTTCCACTCACCGCAGTGGAAAAGCTTCAGATTTCTGCACATTTTCAGTAAGCGTGGACAAAGGTTTTGTCTTTTTCATAAACAGTCGCCAAATAAAAGTATCTTTGAAGATTCTGGCTTGTTATTTGTGCTGGGGAACTAGTTACTAATTTATAGTCACACAAGTACAAAACATCTCCAAACATCTTTTATTAGAAAATGAAGCAAGTAGGTTTGAATCCATTTAAACGAAGCTGCAGTCATACAATACATCAGTGATTCCCAACCAGTGTGCTATGGCACTACAGGCCTGATTTGCTATTAAGATCCAAATCAGCAGGTGCTAAATTGCCTGTTCAACAGGGAACATTTGGGAGAGCACCCGAAGCGTGATGATGAAGTCGGAAGTGATGGAAATGGAAGTGGAAGTGGAAAACAAATAGTTTTCGTGAGGCCAGCAACAGAATAAAAGCCATGCTTGGACTGAATTAACTTATCCTGAATGCGTGGGAATGTGATGATCTCCCTATCCTGTGTGACATTGCATTTAAAATTTAGGACTGAACACCGGAAAACTGCACTGGGTGAGGCCAGCACCACTTGCCCCGGACGCAGTTGAAAGGAGCCTTGTCATAAGCGGTATGGCATGAGTCCTTGTGACTCCCGAAGAAGTCAGCCCTGCCTGAGATCATTCAGAAGCTCCATCGCTGCATTGACGATGATGTCGCGATCATTTTTGTTTCTGGCATTTCAAAAAAAGTTGACACGAGAATTGAACAGTTATGACTTTTTTTTTTTTTGTTCTTATGTATATACAGGTATATATATATATTGGCACAAAGGTTGGGAAACACAGCAATAAATGATGCAAATTGGGAGATACCGCCAAACAAAGCATGAAACCTTTCACAGTTCATTGCTATACCAGCACACGTGAATGTTGCCTGTATTATTTACAAGTAGACCCTTCATTTGGTTCTGCGCACGTGACTACAATTTGGCGAGATGTTCGAGAAAAGTAGTACATCGTTACCTTGACTAACGAGTGCCCCGTGAGTTACGAGCTGTCGTTTGGGAATTGTTTTGGTTTTGTTTACTTTGTGGGGCGAGGGGGGGGGGGGGGAGAAGAAAAAAAAAATAGGTGCTGGAATGCCTTCACTTGTAGGCAAGGAGACCCAAAGTCGCTGACTACAGAAAGAGGTTTCTAGATTTCTTCTGTCTGGACAGAGGAAACCTCTTAAGATGACGAACACTATTGTACATTGCTGTATTACGAAGGAGACGGACTATTTGACCAAACAGCTGCATAGACTTACCTTTAAATCTGTTCGCATTTCTCGTGAGAATAGCACACCTGTCGTTGTTGTAGTTACAAAAAAAATACGAATAATAAAATGCTGGTCAACATTTATTGCTGGTGTCCTCGTGAGCTACATTCGGTCCCTTCATGTCTGCCCTAAGGGAAGCCGTTGCAGCATCTATTTAAAATCCACCTTTCAGTCCATGTACTAGTACGCTCTTTGTCCTCACAAGTAACCCAACTCAAAACCAGAACCCTTAAACCGTGTAACTAGTGAGGACAAAGAGCGCACTAGGATATGGAGGATCTGGAATAAATGTTGAAATGGTTTTCCAAATGGGCCCGAAACAAGCGGCGTGATGAACAGGGCTCTGAATGCGTTTTAGGTCGGGTGTCCTGAAACAAAACCAGCTTGGCTTCCGCTGTTGAAAATGGAAATGAGATGATCCTCATCCACGGATATCAACTCGTCAAACTCGTCCAGCACGGCGGGCCGCTGCTGGTTGTTGTTACTGGTCAAGACGTCCATCATGCTCTCGTTCTGGAGCAGGTTGACGATGCTGTTGGGATAATTCATCCAGGTGCTCCCCGGCATGCCGGCCGGGTCCAAAGTGTTCTGCGCCGCCGCGTTGCGGTGGGTCGTGGCCGACGAGGCGGAGGAGGGGCCGGGTCGCTGGCCGTTGACGCTCTCGTGCGGAGGGTTCAGGAGGTCTACAAAGTCGTCCATGTTGAGGCTGTCCAGGGTTCCCGGCGCCTGGGCTTCCGGAAAGCTGGGGAACTGCGGGATGTCGTCCTCGGCCGAAGCGGCGTCCGCTGGGAACTGAGAGGCCAGTAAGGGGAAGAAGCCGGCAGACTGCGAAGAGGCCACGCCCCCCTGCGAGGCCAACTGCTCCTGGGTGATGACCGAGGAGATGTCGGGAAAGAATTCCTGAAGGTCTGACAGTTTGAGGGTGGAGTAGTCCTGCCTGGAAACGGGCGGCTGGTTCACGGCGAAACTCGAACCCTGCGCGACTTTGGGCTGCGGGCCCAGGTTCAAGCTCTCCATGATCTTCCACGTTTGGCTCGTAGCTGCTGCTGCCGAATTGGAGGAAGAAGAGTTGGGGGAAGGTGAGGCCCCCACCTTGTTGTGGTCCAAGAACATCTGGCTCTGCTGCAAATAAGTGAAGGTGGGTTGCGATTTGGCTCCGCTGGCAACGGGGGGAACTGCAACACAAACGCAACCAGCACCGTGAGCAAAATAATCCACCTGACCGACTGGACATTACTGACAAGCACATACATGGGGTGGACATTTTCACGAACTAATCTAATCATAAGAAAACAAATAATATCTTGCTTCTCTGAATTTGTTATTGTCGTCGTTTTTCCGCCGAGGTCTCAATCAATCAAGCGCGGTTGACTTTACCTCTTTCTTTTCATGGCTTTTTTACAGGTGGAAAAAAGTAACGAGCCTATTTTGACCAAGTAAGCAGTAAAATGTACGGAGTAACGGCAAAAATGTGTTGGAAAATTAGATATACTCAAATTAAGCACAGAGTCCTGAAAAATCGACTTAAAACTCATTCACTGCCAGCCCTCCCAGTTAACGCAGATATTTCACTTCTAAAGCCGTCAATGGCAGTGAATGTGTTTTAAATACAGTCACGACATACGAATACTCCATTTCTAGCCAGCACTGTTGGTGTGACCTTCTGAATCCTGTTAATCCTGCATTGCGCGATGAAAACAACAACTGGCCGACTCACAAAGTGGGGCCATCATTGACGGAGGTTTGGCTGGGACCGTCCTCCGGACGGGGCTGATGTGTCTTCGATCTGGTGGTGGAATTGACACTGAAATCCCAACGAGCACTGTTATTCTTACAAATCAAAGTACATCCATAACAGGATAGGTTCCACATAAAAAAAAAAAAAATTGGATGAAGTAAATTTGCAACTGTAATTTAGATCATACCTGTAGACAGCACAGGTGCAAGCTTCAGATTCTGGAACATATCGCCAGTGCGTTTCCGCTTCTCAGTCAGCCTATATTCGTCTGGGAGGGAGCGAATATAAGAAGCTCAATTAGACCATCACGACTCTGTGAATTTGCACAAGGGAGGGGTTAAAGACGTACCCCGGTCAGCGGGCAGGTACTGGAAGTCCATGGGCTCGCTGACCTCGCGGTCCGAGGGCCGGCGCAGCTGGCACCTTCACGCGGACGGGCTCGCTGAGGTTGGCGTCGCGGTAGGGTGGCGTGCGGAACACGATGGCCACCTGCCTGTGGACGTCCGCCTGGGAGAAAGTGCCCTTGCCCTCCCAGGAGTCCTGGAAGAAGCGCACCTCGATGTCCTCTGAGCAGAGGGGAGACGAGGGTTAGAACAAGAAAGTTGATCGTGAATCAGAACCAGAAATAAGTGAGAATCCACATTCAACATTGCTGATATTATATTTACACATATAAACTCATTCACTGCCAGCCTTCCCAGTTAACATGAATATTTGACTTCTCAAGCCGTCAATGGCTGTGAATGTGTTAATATACGTTTAACCTTAGAGGCCCCTCCTCCTGGCTGACATATGCAACAACGTATTAAAACAGTGGAGGCGCTGCAGGAGTGCTTATCAAAAGGGAATCTTTCACTTATTTTTTTTCTCAAGTGCTGCAAACACCTTAAATTTCCATGTGGCGATAAATGATGGATATGTTACTTACTTACAGTACTTCAAAACAATCGCTTTGAACCGCAAATTTCCGTGACAGCCAAAAATCTGCGCGATAGCGCAATTTACCTTTTTGCACTTTGTCGCACAGGAGGAAGATTTCATCGCCGCCTTTACAGCTGCCCGAGTTGCGGTTCACTCTGCAGATCTTCAGCTCTGCTGTGTTGGGGGCCCCTGTGACAACAAAAGAGCCGGTTCTCTTTCTGCGCAACGTGGAACGCTCGCGACTCAAGTCGGACGAGGTCAACACTGGAGCGGCACCATCGCCAGCGAACCTAAAACGCTTTAACCCGGATGTACAGTTTGGGCCACATTTGAACGGGAAAACCTCCAAAGAGTGAGAGAACATTCTAAACATCACATTGTTTGGTAGGATCTGTGTATAAATGTCAGACTAGGAATACATTTTGAAAAGAGCTGTAGTTCCTAATTAGATATAGACCGTTATCATGAGGATATTATAGGCCACAGTATGCAAGGCTTAAAATCCAAGGTGATTCACTCACTGTTGTCAAAGATGGGCTGCGAGACCACGGGGTCCAGGGGGAAGAGTTCCCCCGTAGGCAGCGTGATGGAGGCCTGGAAGCAGAGCCGCACCGAATTCAGGTCAAATTCCTCCTCCCACACCTTGGCCTCGGGAACTGCAGCAGAGACGCAGCAGGGACAGGGTGAGGGTGTGACGCGCGGTTTGGCTGCGCAGCAATCGCACCACTGCATCCTGTCATCAGCGGCCTATAGACAATTTCAGGTGGGGAATACTTCCGGGTGGCAGAAAAATGATCGACGACCACTGACTGGTACTAAACCATGACAAATAAATACAATAAAAAAAAAAAAAGTGAATTCCCACCACGTCTATTTTTGAGTCAACTTACCTTTTAAAATGAACATTATGGCCGGCATTCTGTCACCCGTCCGAGGTATTTACCTCTCTTGACATCTTTTCGACTGACCTCTCATGCATTCAAAGTACGGCAGTCGAGAAAGCGGCGAAAATCATCATTCCAAGCGTTGACGCTGCGTGCCCACCACTTACTGTTGAACGGGTTGTTGTTGGTCTGCAGCCGACACGTGATGGCCTCAATCACGTCCTTCTTCTTCACGCACTGAATGCCCAAGTTCTGAAAACTGAAAACACACATTCCACATTTACGTATTTTTGCTTATCACTGGCCCTCCGCATCCTCTATACAGCGACCTATCGAGTGAATTCGCCATTTTGTCGTGTCGTTCGATGCGCAGTGTTTCGTAAGCACGGTTTCACGCCGATATTTATGATGACACATCGTAACTACGCGACAGCAATGACGTCGTTAACATGGCCCGAGTCGTGTTCCAAAACACTTTAACTCAATATATGAAAGGTACAACGAGCAAAAAGCAAACAACACGTCATCAGCCAATCTGTGCTGTCAATGATCCACCCGGGGTACATTGCAGCTTCACCCGAGGTCGCGCCGGTAAAAAAGCTGCACAAAAAACACACACAAAAAGCTGCTTTTATGGCACCGTGCGAATGGCTTCCCGGACAAAGCGCGCACGTACCTGTGCACCCGCCTCTCCTGCAGGTCGGCCTCGTAGTAGCCGTGCTTGCAGTCTTTTCCGACCAGCTCGTGCGGATGGGGCTTGTACGGCGTGTTCTTTGTCACCAGGGAGATGCGAACGCGCAAGGGGCCGCTGTACTTGTGCACCTGTTCCGTGACATACGTTCACACACCAAATTTTGAAACATAGTGAGTAGAAGGAGGTTTATATAAAAAATAATAATAATAATAAAAAAAAAAAGAGGCTCTCTTTGTATGTGTTGCTGCTCTATGTGTGTTCAAGTAGCAGTTGTGCCGGGTCTATAACCACCATGATGTCTTTGCTAATTTCCATGAGCCCATCTACGGCTATGAGTATGATATGTTAGCATTAAGCTAGCTTTAGTTTGTGATACATTTCCTGCGCATATAGGCGTTGATATGAAATACTGCTTGATTATTATTATTAGTTTTTCCCCCCCCCCACACAATTACCATATTCTACAGAGCAATTGAACTGACCTTAATGGCCGGGTGGGTCTTGGTGGTGTCGTTGCTTTTCTCCCCAGGTATGCTGCCCGCGGAACGGCCCTCGCACTTGTACCGAAACCGCATCCCGCGCTGCTTGGGCTGCTCGATGATCTCGAGGAAGGGGCTAGCTGTTTGGACTTGACAGCGGAACAACGATGCGATTAAATTGACACCACGTGACCGTCGCTGTATTTATTTGCTGGGACGATTCTTATTACCTGGGTTAAGAGTGTTCATTGGCCATCCATAAACACCTGGAACGGACAAAAGGGGAATTTTTCAAACACAAAATGTCAGCGTAGCTGACATAACAACAACACATGGAAAAACGTTTCAGCACATTTTTGTGGCTTGGTTAGAACTTCTCCTTCTTGGAATGGAAGTGTTTTAAGAGGTAAAAGGTCACATTCAGCATATGGACTTGACTCGCGTGTCAAAAACTGCAGTGAACAACAACAACAAAAAAAGAGCTGGTAACAAATAACATCGACAAAGTTGCTCTTGAGTTTTCGACGCTTAATGAATGCACGCGTGTGATACAAAATGCAATGAGAGTGCCATGAGTGCGACACGTGTGACATTAATTGTTTAGACTGCAATCCAGTGCGGTACATTTGTTAGGCGCAGTTCAGTTGCGTTTAACTTTTTACGACAATACAATATTTGGTGTTTATATAAAAAAAAAAAAAATCTGAAGAATCATGGAATTCGCCACATACCTGACCGGACCAAAGCAAGTTTAACGCCGCTTTGCGGTGCTATACAGACTGAATTGTAGCGTGTCATAACCCCACCCTTTCCAAAAAAAGACAAACAATCGATGCTCCACTTTCCTAAAAAGAAGAGATCGGTGGCAATTTGCATGTGACATTTTTTTGTGTGTGGCCTTATTTTGTGCAGCTGTGATCTTTAAAAGTGCGTGTGTACACGCGCATGCGGCGAATGCTCTCTTGTAGCTTCTGCTAACAACCCAGGCTAAACTGAGCTCCTCCCCCTTGTCTCGTAGTCGAGATGCATCACTTCAACGTAATCCTCGACATCTATATACTACTTTCCGATTAGACCGGCGCCGTCTTGTAATATTTTTGTAGCTTCTTACTAAGGTGGAAAGGAAATTTCCCAAAAATGTAAAATTAAAGGAAATTTGAACACGCCCGTATGCATTGTTATAATAATCGTTTAAAAATGGTCATATTCCGATGTTATTTTTTGAGCAACACGTTTTCTTCATTGTTCTTAACACCTTTAACACATTCACCGCCATTGACGGCTTTAAAAGTCAAACATCCAAGTTACCTGGGAAGGCTGGCACTGAATGAGTTAAAAGTGGGTCGCAACTTAGTGTCAGTTGCAAAAAGCGGGTGCCGGGGTGATAACCACTGACTTAAAAAACACAGAGCTTCCTCTAGTGGTAAGAGAAAGAATCACTGGCTAAGTACAGCTCAGTTGTTTTTAACTTTTTGAGTACATTTGCATTTGCTCTTTCGCAACGGATTGCTTTGAAACTTTCATTTGGGTATGGTGATTATGACATTTTTATGTGCAATATGCTTGAATGGAATCACGATATGAAATGTACTTTTCAGGAAGTGTCATTGTTTCAGTATTCGCAAATTCGTCCACACCGACCGAAACAAACGAAAAGTTTTCCACCACACACGATATTAGTTGAGAGCTTCCACATTCGCCGAACTCCAGGGGCCCTGCTCACACGCACGAAAATGCCTTCGGGTGCTGAATATGAATCAGTATTACCCCGAAGCGAGGCTGCAGGGTTTTCAATCCACTCATTTTCAAACGACGTTCGGGGCCTTGGTCGTCGCAGAAGGAAATGCGTGCGCCAACAGGGCCCCGTCCCCAGCTCAACGTTCACCAAGTCAACACAAGCGCCTGTGACAATCCTGAGGACGCCACGGGCGAACGTAACGAAGGGATAATAAACGTCGACAAGCCAATGGTTGCTGGGGGATTCCCCTGGGCGCAAAACAACACCCCGTCAACTTTCACCGTCCGTCCGTCCACCCCACCGCGCTCCAAAAAAAAGTGAGCAAACACGCAGCAAAGAGGTCGAAAGCGGCTCCACTTACTGGCCATGGCTCCCACAAGACCCTCTGGACTCTCACGGCTCCTTTTGTCGAGGTTGCAAACGCCAAACCGTGCGGAGTCTTGGCGGAAAAAAACAAACAAACCGTGTCGACTTGCGGGCTCGCTCGCTGGTGTCGCCTCCTTGTCTCCCCACCCACCGAGAACGGATAGATACGGCCCCTGCCGCTGCGACGCTGCGTCAAGCCGCGTGTGACAGCACACGCGCGCATTTTCCGGTAACGCCGCCACACAATTGTGCTGCACAGTCTCGCACATCCTATTGATTTATTGATTGACACTCTTTCAAAACAAAAAATGAAAGAACTATTGCATTGGAAATCCTTATTTAAAAAAATTAAATAAAATGAAGGGCTTTTTGGGCTTTCGGGTAAAATTCCAGCACGAGTCCAAAATGAACTGCATTCGATCATCTCTTAATTTTGGAATGTTCAACTGTTCAATGTTTTGCGCAACCCGCCGTTCTCCAAACAGCAAACGATTAATGGTTGCGCTTGACTGAAAAGCAGGAGAAATATTGACGCTACACTTGCCGAAAGAGAGAGAGGAGTCCGATAAATATGACGAGATTGGAGGCTGAGATTGAAGACGTGAATGTTCAAGATTGCTTGCAGATCGCTCGGGAAGGAATTTGCAACGCGTTTCAGTTTCGCACGATTCTCTGTGAATCGCTCTGTCGAGGTCATGCCACGGCAGCATCGGGTTGAGGTTAGAACTCCAGAAGAAGGAGGAAAAAAAAGAGATCCCTGCTGTTCATTTGCATCTGCCCTTTTGGTCGTTGTCCTGCAAAATGTGTCGACAAAACTCGATGATGGCAACGCGTCCAGGCCGAGAGGTAGAAAAGAGGTCCCAAAATATGATGGCCCCTCTCCCATATTTGACACTTGCATGAGGTTCTGATGGTGGTGTGTTCATTCCGAACAACTCTGTCCGCACGACAGTTTGCCATTTGCGCTGTGCGAACTTTTGCAAACTTCAAACCTGTCGCAATGTTTGCAGCACCTTCCTCCACGGTGTCCTACAATGACATCCATTCCTTTTTAATGTTTGACTTGAATCATATTCATGTCAAGAGTTGTTAACACGTGCCAGTGATTTCTGGAAGGCAGTTTAGGATTCACCTCGTTGCGCATTTTTCTGCTTCAATTCAAACGTTAGCGCAGGAACCCTGGCCTTGTAGAACCAGGAAGTCGAAGCTTTTATTTTATAAAACCGAGTCCTCATTTTCCGGTTGGATTGTCGTCGAGCTTTGATGAAAAGAAGAAGAAGAAAAAAATAATAATGGCACGTCTCGTCACCACCCACTCAAAACACCGCGGAAATACCCAGATGACGCACTTTGAGGATCATAAAAAGATCGTGCGTGGGAGAGTCGGCTTAAACCACAACTCCCGATCGAATTAAGTCATCGTCTGGGGGATAGTTTCATTGTTGATTCTGTTGGTTTTTTATTTTGTTGTTTTTTTTGTTGTTGTTTTTTTTTTTTTACCAACACAGAGAACCACGATTATCACTCTCACTTGTCGTCTGTTAACTTGCTTAAATGTTTATTATTGCTAATTGTCGGCCCAACTCCCGAAGGCAAGTGTTAACAGGAAGGGGAAGGGCGAGGGAACGCCTCCGTATTTTCCCCACTAGATGGCGACGTAGGCGAGTAAATGGAATACCACAGCCACCCATCCCTGGATGCCACAACACGTTATGAGCGTTTTTATTTTAGATCAGTTATGTTCTCAAACGTTGGTCACCAAATACAACCGCCCCCCCAAAAAAAATCACGTTCATCATTCATAATCATTCAAAATGCAGTTTAAACTAAACAAAAGTCCACTGGCTTAATGCTGACACGACGCAAAACGCCATAGACAGGCTAACAAAATCATCATCGACATTGCAGGAGTAACAATAGACCCAACGAATATTTGAACACAAACGGTGCAGCAACACGTAGACAGACAATATAACGATACTCACAGGCATCTATTCTTTATCCTCTGCCAAAAAATGGCTTATATTACTGTATCTTACTGAGTCACTTCGTTGTCAAGTCGTTCTGGTGTCTTATGAACGTTGGTAGTATATGGCCGAGGCGCACGCACCAAATTGAGCACAATATCAATGGGTGTTGAAGTATGTAATCAGGATGCATAAACTGTTTAATTCTTTACATTTGTTTTTTTCCCCAATAAAATACAACTGAACGAGTGCTCACTAGTAACATGTAGTTTTTTTTGTGTGTGTGTGTGTGTGGGGGGGGGGGGGTCAAAAAACAAAACGTCATTCCGAAGACACCGCTTGCCATTGACACATCCAATATGGCGGAGGCGCTGACGTATTCCAACAAACTCTCTCTCAAAACGGGTTCTATGTATAGTTGATGTCTAGGTGGCGAGGGCAGAAGCAAGAAATGATGCCTTCAAGGGCTCGCATCAATCGTAGGACATACGACTTTTACTTGTCACTGTCACGTTCACGTGTAACAAATACGTCATATCCAAACCTAGTCACTTTGGATCACTCTCGATCGACTTGGGGCCGATTGAATCGAACCCCCCTCGTGGCGTTAGCGCGTCCACGTATGCGACGGACCTTAAAGGCAGCGCGAGGCATGTCATAAACGGCAAACCCGGGGGAGGTTGGTGGTGCGTTTGGGGCCAGTGAGGCGGTACCTTGCGAGCGTCCTTCACTCTGCGGTGCCAGCGAGCTCTTCGGAACAGAAATGGCGGAGGGCGAGTTGGATGTGGACTCGTTGATTTCCAGGCTTTTAGAGGGTGAGTCTGACGCTCTTTTTTCCTCCGTGGTTTGCGCGCGATGCGTGGCTGCGTCTCTCCGTTTGTTTTTGTTTTTTTTGCCCACAAGCTAAAAAGCTTTGCTCGACTTGCTAACGTCGCCGAAAAACAGAAAACAAAAACGTCTTGCTGGCGAAATCACAACCGCACCTTTAAGCTTTGTTCGCCCCTTTTCCTCCCTTCGTTTTCTGTTTACGCTTTTATTATTATTTTTTTTTTAAATTGGCACCCGAAATCATCGCCACCGATGTGTGACGTTTTTGCCTGGCGACAGAAAGTTGTCGTTCACCGACCGCAGGCTATATGCACCGCGACACTAGGTGGAGTAAATGTCATTCGCGTTGGCGTGACGAACGTCTTGACAAATGTTTGACTGCGGTACAGTGCCTGACACGTACTGACATCATGAAATAAAACCAGAAAAGTTGGTGTCCCCTTTTTAAAACGTTCCTCGCGTTTCTTGAACGCGGCACGGTGATGGGCGGTAGCTTTGGGTCCACCTCACTCCCCAAAGTTTTTTTTTAAATCCCCAAATACAAACCGTAATTTGGTCAATAATGGCCGCCGAAAGTGTCCGCAATGTTGTTTGTTTTGGGTAAATAGAAACCACTTAAAGTCTGGGGTGTGCCTGTTGGATTTTCCAGCAGTTTTTTTTCTTCCAAGGGGATGTGGCGCGTGTTTGTTTGTGTTTACATGCGAATATTTACACTAGAAGGCGTGGAATTAACATTTCTGTTTGATTTGAAAGCGATGCGACAGACTTCTCGTGTTGGGTGTCGTTTTGCATGAAACACTGCTTTTGCTCCGAATCGCGATTGCTTGGAATTAATCCCTTTTCCTCGCCATATTGCATTTATTTACTTTTTTACCGTATACTTACTGTAGAGCCGCATTCGCTGACACCCGAGCACGCTCACTCGTGCAGGGGCTGCTGTCGACCACAGTTCACGCCCAGACACTCACGCCACACGGATGTACACAGACACAACAATACGTAGAGTATATTCCATATGCTCGCATAGATTTTCACCTATCGCGGGTGGGTGATTCTGGAACCCGCGATGAACAGGTTTTGACTGCAGTTGGAAGCCGGTCGAAGGCCTGGCTCGTTTATTTATCTCAAGAGAAACGGCCGCCGTGTTTTTTTCCCGTTGAACGGTTTGCGCTGAACGTGCACAATTGCAGTACAGCCTAAGCATCCTCCAGATTGATTGCGCATGTTACATCATTGACCGTGCCACCGACTTGAGCCTCAGTGTTGTTACCAGCTCAGAACGCAGCGAATCAGTTTATGGCGGAGGATACGCTTCACACCCACCTGCAATCGGCCAAAATCCAGGCAATTGCAGTCATACATTTATTATAATTGTCATCTAATTTAAAGCATTTGAACGTTGCGCATCCCGTCGCAGTCTCCAGCCCGAAATACATTTTGGGGCAGGGGGGGTGTTTTGTTTCACTGTTGACGGGCACATGGGTGCACATAGCTGCAGAGATGTCCTGGTAAATGTCAGCACACACAGCTGTTCCTGATACTAAGCGGCGGCGAGTGCCGAGGTTTTCAGTTCCTACCGCGCCGGCGCTACGGCCTGTTAGTCAGTTGGTTAATAAACATTGAAAATTTGAAAACAAACGAAATGTGTAACCCCTCAATAGCAGTCACTTAATTGTATCACAGAAATGGTAAATTAACATGTATATTGGACTTCTAAAGCCGTCAATGGTGCTCAGTGTAAAGAAATGACGCACCCCCCGTTGTCTCAGTTTGGTCCTTTCTTCGGCCTCACAAAGACGCTCCTTCTACTCGAAATGTCAGCGGCAGAACAAAACGGCCTGTTCAGGAATGGCGTCGCCTTTTCTCCCTCTCACAGTGACTCTGGACTCCCTCTGCCAACCTGGGGTGAGGGCATCCAAAGAATGCACAGTCATTTCAAGCACTTCAGGATTCACAGTCACAAAACTTGCACTGCAGTACACACTTGTAATTGGCTAATTAATTACATTACAATTAATTACGTCGTGTTCCACTGCTATATCGCGCTTTATGACCCCCATGTTGCGGATTTTGAAAACAAACTTTTTTTTTTTTTTTTTAAACACGTCTAATACTTTAGTTAGGATAATTTTGAGTTACGTTTTGGCATATCTATATAGTGATGCAATTCCGTGCTTTAAAAACCTTTCACAATCAAGCTGGGCAGGACCCTCTTCCACGCGTACCCATTGAAAAACGTACTCGACGACTCTCCACGTCGGTGGCAGTAAACGGTGGGATTGCAGTTGACGAATGTAAACATCCACGAAGTGAATGTAGTTTTAGTTGTAGTTAGTAATTGTTGACGCAAAGTGAATATATTATGAATATATATATATGTTGTATGCTGTTTGTATGTGTTGCTGCTCCGTGTGTTAAAGTAGCAGCTGTTTGAAGGTCAAACAAGTAATTACCGTCTTTACTCATTTCCGTTAGCCTGTCAGTTACATGTTAGCATTGAGCAAGGTGACTTTCATGAGACAAACAGTGTGGTGTTTGAATATACGATGCTTCATTCGCTTTAGTCTTGTGTGTCAGTTTTACAGTAGCTTACCCGAGCGTGATAAATAAGAGGGTGAAAAACGAGGGTGCAACGTCATGGAGTAACGCAGCACGGATGACGACGATGTAATTATTTGTAAAGTGAATGCAACTTTTCTCATCTTTGGGATTTAAATTTAGACCGGAAACACACTTGGCTGGGCTGATGCGGCGTGCGTGTTTCTGCGAATGGGCTCGCACAGCTCCCTACGCCGGATCGTGTAGTTCTCGTTCCACCAGCGAGGAGAGGAGGGAGCTCTTCGCCCTGACGGCCTACTTCCTCAAAGCCGCCGTACAGCGACGCCCATATATGGCCTGGCCCGCTCTCTCTCTTCGGAAACACAGTTGGCCGCCGTGACCCCTCAAGAGCCTGGCGACGAGTCAAGCAGGAGAAAACTTTATTTTCCCCTCGCTGACAGAAATGCAGCAGGAAAAACACAACAGAAAATGGTGCAGGGGAAGGTCAATTTCTTCCATACAAATCATGAACGTGGCTTTGTGGGGAACCCTAACTATTTGGAGTGACACACACGATAGTTGACCCATCAAATCAACAAACAGCACATACAGCAAACTGTTTTCTTCTCACCACTCAAACGTGCTTCGATTCATTACGAATGATGAGGAGGTACTGTGCGGGAAATGATCTCATTTCACTTATTTGCTCCAAAAATGCTCTATATTTTCCTTATCTATCCATCGAGCAAGCATTTAAGAGTGCATTTCCAAACAATACCTGAGCACAGATGAACCGAGCGAGTGGATGATGCCAGGAGGGGGGAGGAAATCGGGGCCTCGCTTCTCCTTTGACGGCTCTGCGTCTTCCGCACACAAGAAAAAACAAACGTCATTTCAAACTGAAAAGACCCTCGAGGTTGTTTCTGTATTTTGGCGTACGGTTTCTGTTGGACTTGCTGTCGGTGTGCACACGAACATTTATTTTGCAAAATGTTCGCTCACATTTTTTGTATGCTGGAAATTGGTCTTGCTGGGTTTCCATGGTAATAAGGTGTGCTTGCGTGTGTGTGTGTTAGTGGTTTATAAGACGTCCACGGTTTTTTTAAACTGTCACAAAGGGTGCTTGTCGGAAGCGCATAGTGGTACGTCCCAAAGTCAAGGTCACTGGTCACTGTGAGCGAAAAAACTTGAAGCGTGCGTGCGTGCATGTGTGTGTCTACGCCAGCGGCTGAAAGGCGATCCCCATGTGTGTGCGCGTTTGTCCTATATCAGTCCTGACTTGTCAGTTGATCCAGCTGCCCGTTCTGCAAGCACGCCATCACGCAGCTCAGAGGGAGGGAAGGTGAAGTCACGCTCGACACGCGCATCTTTCACTCGCTCCCATACACGCACCTTGCTGGTTGAGTCTGTGTGTCACTCTTCAGGTTCAGTCTGTTTGGCAGATAGCATGTGAAGCGTTGCTGCTGTTCCTCTTGTAAAAGACAAATGGCGTATCATTATGACACATTTAAGTGCGCACACACTCTGCTGTTCTTAACACATTCACTGCCATTGACGGCTTTAGAAGTCAAATATCCATGTTAACTGGGAAGGCTGGCAGTGAATGAGTTAAAAAGCACCGGAAAAATGATGATCACCCGGATGTTCACCTGCGCAGAGAGGATGAGGCGTGACACTGTGGAATGATGACAGCAAAATGTTTAATGGAGGCGAGGGAGCCGCACCGGTGACGCTTTTGCTTTCACCTCCCAGTGCGAGGATGTCGTCCGGGCAAGATCGTCCAGATGACGGAGGCCGAGGTGCGGGGCCTTTGCATCAAGTCCCGGGAGATTTTCCTCAGTCAGCCCATCCTTCTGGAGCTGGAGGCACCGCTCAAAATCTGTGGTGAGCGCTCCCCGTCCGTTTGCTCTGTCCGTTCCTGACCAATCAGCGTCTCGTCCGCTCTTCCCGCACGTGCTGCCCTCCCTCCAGGTGACATCCACGGGCAGTATACAGACCTGCTGAGGCTCTTTGAGTACGGCGGCTTCCCCCCAGAGGCCAACTACCTGTTCCTAGGCGACTACGTGGACAGGGGAAAGCAGTCCTTGGAGACCATCTGCCTGCTTTTGGCCTACAAGATCAAGTACCCCGAGAACTTCTTCCTGCTGCGGGGCAACCACGAGTGCGCCTCCATCAACCGCATCTACGGCTTCTACGACGAGTGTGAGTACGCCCGTCTCACGCTGTAGATCGGTCGCCACAGACGGGGTAACTTACGCCGAAGCGCCCCCCCTCCCCCCCTCAGGTAAGCGCCGGTTCAACATCAAGTTGTGGAAGACCTTCACCGACTGCTTCAACTGCCTGCCCATCGCCGCCATCGTGGACGAGAAGATCTTCTGTTGTCACGGAGGTATGCCGGGGCGGTCCGGACGAGCGCCGTTTGATAAAGCCGCTCCGGCCGCTCACGGTGTGGTGTCACGGTGCCGCCCGCAGGTCTGTCCCCCGACCTGCAGTCTATGGAGCAGATCAGACGTATCATGAGACCCACAGACGTGCCAGACACAGGTTGGTGGACACATACGCACAGATTAAAGCTAGCGTGCTGTTAAAGAAGCAGTGACATTACAACACCAGTTGTAATTGTCCAAATGATAATAACCATTGATGAGAACTTAGGATTTCTGTTGCCAGATTTAGAAACTTTCTCTCCCCCCCCCCAAAAAAAAGTTTGTTTGGAAATTTTGTTAAAAGTGATTCAAAAGCTCAAACGCACACATTTTCCCTCGAAATGACAAAATGATTTTCTGTCACAGTCGGACAAATGCACAAGCTTTCCGATGAGCTGCAAAAAATGCATTGTGTGTCGCAAAATGTACTCTATGCGTTCAGTTTAATGAACCCCCAGTTAAAACAAAATGAATAGAAATATACATAAGATAAATATATATATTTTTTAAAAATCAGTGCGTTGTGTCTATATTGTACAAATAAAGCATGAGACTATGAACTAGTGGAGCAATGCCACTGCGTAATGGTGCACGGCGACATCAGCAACTTTGAGCAACATCCCCTTAAAATGACGTGGCAACACTGATTACATGATGAACTAACAAAGTGTGCTGTCAAACAATTCCTCTAACATTAATACACAAACTCCACTCTTATTGAGAAACCATATGAGCGGGGCATGTGAGCAGTAAAACCACTTAAAGGGAGCCCATTGCTGTATGACCTCTTGATATATATGTTTAAAGAAAAATTGAATTTCCTCAATCGTAAAAATTGGACAGCTCAACCTTGTGTTCTTGGCACCTTAAAAGTTCTGGTTGGAGAGGTAAATCTCGCCTGTTGTCATGAAACCTGGCTCTTCTCCTTTTAAGGGAGCCAGACGCTCTCGCCGCCTTCACCCCCCTCCCCCTCCCCACATCCTCTTTTCTGGTGCATGGAGGGAGGTCCTGTGTTCACGTCATAACATGGACACACACTCACTGAGGTGCACACACAGTGTGAGAATCAAAGCTCAGCGGTACCACTTGCCTCCTCAGGCCTCTTGTGCGACCTCCTGTGGTCGGATCCAGACAAGGACGTACAGGGATGGGGCGAGAACGACCGCGGCGTCTCATTCACGTTCGGAGCCGACGTGGTCAGCAAGTTCCTCAACCGGCACGACCTTGACCTCATCTGCAGAGCCCACCAGGTACGAGACCAGAAGCCAAATTGAGCGATCTGGAAGCCAATTAACACGTTCACTGCCATTGACGGCTTTAGAAGTCAAATATCCTTGTTAAATGGTAGGGCTGGCAGTGAATGAGTTTTAATTCGTCACATGTCAAGTCGAGTCGGCGCCGTACTTACCGCGTGGGCGCCCGCAGGTGGTAGAAGACGGTTACGAGTTCTTTGCGAAGAGGCAGCTGGTGACGCTCTTCTCAGCTCCCAACTACTGCGGAGAGTTTGACAACGCCGGCGGCATGATGAGCGTGGACGAAACCCTGATGTGCTCCTTCCAGGTCAGAAACTGCAGTAGGGAAGTAGCGGCACGCAAGTGCCATTTATTAACCTGCTGGGAAACTGCGTTATTCAGATCCTGAAGCCTTCCGAGAAGAAAGCCAAGTACCAGTACGGCGGCATGAACTCCGGCCGGCCCGTCACTCCTCCCCGCACAGCGCAGCCGCCAAAGAAGCGGTGAAGGACGACAGAAGACGACCAGCCTCAAGGGCGCCTGCTTCTCACGGCACACAATTCCATCAACTGTTTTGAAAAGAAAAAGAAAAAGAAAAAGGAAAAAAAAAGACACACCCCAAACAGTTTTTCTTTATGTCCCACTGCACTGCCTTTCATTGGCCCCGATTTTCCCCATTGCATCCATGTAACCTTCAAACATTAAACATGACAATTATACAAAATGGAGTCCTTACTGCATTTGGTCTTTTTTGTTCACATGCATACGCACTGAGACACAAGATGGACATAGTGCAACTTAAGATTGTATTGCTAGTTATGAGTAGGTTTATCTTAAAATACCAGAATATAATTCTTTGTGTAAAAATACACTACTTTTGGCTACCTATGTTAACTGGTTGTAAAATCTTGCCAAGTCAAATTTCACTCTGCAAAGAAATTTTTTTCAAGCCGTTTTTGAATGTACCCAATGTGTTGAGTCAACAACAGACGCACAAGCTGGAACCTTTTTAAGCCCTTTATTGTGGTTTCCCATGTGTATTACGCTCAAGGTCTGTCCAATAAAAATGTAAAGTACACACAAACAGTGCTGCGAGTGCAATGGCAAGTATTTTAAAAGTGTGCTGAAGCAGCGACGCAGTAAACGTGGATTTGTTGCTGATGCACATTCTTAAACTGACTTCTGAAATGCTTAACACAAGGGCCATCACCCCCCCCCCCAGAAAAATAAACCTTTTTTTTTTTTTTTGTGTCCCACATGAAAAAAAGCAAGGCTGAAACATTCAAGCAAAGTAAAACACCATTCTATGTACATGAACAAAGTATTGAGAGGCACGGCGCATTGGCAGAGAAAAAGGACAAAAAAATGAACACTGGTTGACATTTCACATACAGTTGAAAAAAAATGCTATTCATATTAAATATTAACACGACGAATATTGCAGCTTCGTGTCCAATTATTTTATTTGCTCACTACAAGTAATGTCTTTTGTTTATCAATACCAGAGACGAATAGTGACAGGCAGAACAATTAAATGCTTTTCCAGTAGATGGCGGAAGGAAAGTACTTTTGTTGTGTTCCCCCACGCCCCCACCACATGAACCGAATGAACCTGTCTCCTATGCTCCACAAGAGGTCAGCATGGTGGCGTCGTTGTGGCCTATGGAGGGAGACTGACTGAATTCGTCCTCATTCCTAGCAAGGATAAGCGGAACTGAAGGTGAATGAATGAATGCATGGTCTCTTGCAGTAACAGCTCACCGTGATCCGTTCGACAAATTCGAAACCTACACGCAGACCGACAGAACTGCGAAAAACAGCTACAAATAAAACCAATTCCCTTCTGTACATCAACGTGTGTGCATGTGAAAACAGCATCACAAACGGAAATAAATAATTTAAAAAAAGGTATGCATAAACCGCAACGGACTTGCTCCTTATTCTTATTGCACCCTGACTGTCGATTTTAATTTGTTCTGTGACCAAGCTTGTAACTCAATTGAATGAATCCATTCCAGCCCCACAAAACAACAAGTTATTTCGAAAAAAGAAAAAACACCACTGTTCAGTGTGTAAAAAAAAAAAAAAAAAAAAACTGTGGATGAAAATAAATTGATTTGATAAAGTTATGGTGTTACAGTTGCTCCTTGCGAATGTTTTCATTTTGGATTTGCGTGTTTGACTGTCGGTCTTGTTTATTAAAAAAAAAAAAAAAAAAAAAAAAAAAAAACTGCTTCTAGTGCAAAACGATACCACTGTATTCAAATGTGCTTGCATGTGTGTGTGTGTTTGCGAGGCTACACGAGCTTCCGGAGTGGGAAAGACAACGCGGCACCAATAGACAGACCCAGAGCCAAGAAAAAGGTCATCAGGGTTCCGGCGGTCTCCGCATCCTTGGCCTCCACCAACCTGACGAGAAGAAAAAAAAAAAAGTCAGCTCAATGGCAATTTGGCAGTGGTGGGATGTAGTAACTGTACTTACTCTAAGTACCCCTTAGGTATCTACTTGAGTACAGCACTGATTTTTCTTTTACTCCCGACATTTTGAAAACAGATATCCGTACTTTCTACGAGTTCCCGGACAATGACGACGAAATTGCTTTTGCTCTTTTGGACTCACTGCGGCGCGTAGGACATGGACAGACAGGCAAAGTATCCGCTGGAGACGGAGAAGAGAGCCATGATGACGGTGAACACGATGTCGGAGGCGAAGTAGACGGGCAGGTGGGAGCGATCCTGGACGTTGCAGAGCATCAGAAGAGGGACGAAGACGACGCGAGAGACCACCAGCAGCGGGAAGAGCCACGACTCCTTGCGAGGCTGACGACGACAACATTTTCTTTACTCGGATTCCATGGAGGACAAATAAATGTCCTCAAGCTTTTTTGTTTTTTTTGGTGGGGGGGGGGATATGTATTCTAACGATGGCTGGGCGATATGGCCTGAAAATGAAGCCAGATTTTTTTTCGTCACAAAAATCCCATTGTCATCGATTTCTTTCGCTGACAGTTGTTTTTGTTGTTGTTTCTTTGTTTTAGAGATCATTTCAAAATAAGTTGAATGAATGGAAAAATAAGAAAAAAAATAAGAAATCAATTCATTCTTCAACCTGGACCTGATTGTTCAAATTCTGTGTGACAAAACAAAAATGTGTGGTGAAACAAATACAGTGAAAATCTACATGATAAAGATCATATTTATTTTGTAGTTTTGTAAATGTGTTTGAAAACACAGAAAAAAATGAGCTCCAGTAAATAGCTATACGGTTTAAAAAAAAGGGAAAATTTGATACAAAAATGAAGTACGATATCATGGGGGGGTTGGCGGGGGATTAAATAAATAAATCGTTTCTCACTCACCCAGTGTATCAAGGTGGTGACCGTTCGGCCGAGCCAGTCGTTGATGTTGAAAGTCAGGAAGCAGCAGACGTTAATGAAGTAGCGCTCTGCGCAAAGAACGATCCGGTTGGCAACAATAGAAAACGCACGCACGCCTCCGAAATCCTTACCCCAATTTCCCGATAACGCCGTCCTGAAGTCAGGGGATGACGTCTTGACGTCGACGGTGACGGCGGGAAAGACCGAGAGCGTGACCGTGAACACGAACGTCACGCAGAACGCCATGACCCAAATCTACACACAAAACAACAAATAGTTGACTGAAGGAAACCCCTGCCAGTATTGCAGATGTCTAAGTGATCTTTTTTTTTTTTTTTTGAAACGATAAGTGTTATTAGACAAGTAATTACGATCGCAAAAGAAAGCGATCACGACACGCAAGGATGGTGTTCTTCTGCGAGCGAGCTGTGCCATTTCTCCTATTAAAATAATAAATCAGATTTATAGCACACCATGGCGAATGTAAAACGTTTTGGGTGCGAAAAGAAATTGTGCAGATTTGCTCGCCAACACACCGCAGTCATTTTCACTTGTTTCTATAGTCAACAGTATTTATTTGAACCACACAGCCTTAAAAATATAAAGGTCAATGTAATTTTGTTTGGGGCTGGAACGGATTAATTGCATTTCCATTCACTTCAATGGGAAACCTGACCTCGATTTGCAAACTTTTTGGTCGATGATGGAATGAATTCAATTCATAACCCGAGGTGCCGCTCTATATGTTCATTGTTTCATTCTATAAACTACTGAAAACATAACGACAAAAACATGTCGAACAACTGAGGTTGGGTCTGGATTTTCTGGAACCTTTTGCGATAAACGGGGGCTGGACTGTGCGAACGTCACACCGCCGTTGATGTTCACCTTCTTGAAGACCTGGATGATGGAGGCTTTGGCTTGCTTCTTCTCCACCTGCTCCAGAGACAGGAACGCCTCCTTGCTCCTGTCCGGCCGGGACCCGCCCGCCTCGCCGTCCTCGGAGGCGCCGCCTTTGTTTGGGCCGCCCGCCACCGAGCCGTTTGCGTGGCTGCCGAGTTTGCCGTTGTCCGCTGCTGAACTCTCCGCTTTACAACGCACACACACACACACACGCGCGCAGTTAGTGTGGCGCGCGACTGTCAAACAAACCGCGCCTTTGTGTGACCACCGCCATGCGCACGAATGGAGGCCTAACGAGATAATGGCCCTCAAATTGATTGAATTTCACAGTAAGTGAGGCGCCCAATCATGGACTGAAGAGGAAAAGTCAACACAAGTGGACGCACGGCAGACAAATGTGAGCACGGTCCTTTCAAGGTCAACCTCATGACAAATCTCCAAATGAAAAGAGATGACATCATGCCACAAAATCGTCTTTTGCGGAGAAGAAATGTATGGCAAAGGCTTTTTGAAGCATTCCAAGTACCCATCAGTATTCAAGGCCAGATGAGGGTTCGTTCGTTAGTTCAGTGTGAGCGTTTCCTCCACGCTCCTTGCGCATGTTCTCATTTTGCATTTGTGCGCTTGACTGTTTGTCCCGTTCCATAAACGGCTGAAACTGCATTAGTTGCAGTCGCTTCATTGCTCCATTAACCCCCCCAACCCCCCCCCCACCCCTTCTCAAGCGTATCCGAAGCTCACTCGCGACACAAAATAAAGCATTTCAAATTAAAAATCAACCAAGCGACTGCTTGTAATTTGAAAAAACTGGCAAGCATGTTCAAAATGTACATCCCCTCAATACCCGTAAACGCGCACCTGTCAGCAGCTCATCTGTGGCGCCAGCTTCGTATTTGGTGCTGCTGTTCAGGTAATAGCGAGCAAATTCCTGCATGCAAGCACACAGATGATTTCTTGGATTCATTTCTTTCCATAGTTGATTTGAAATAAATGCCGTCCCAGCGCAAGGAGTCGAGCCAAGCTGTTTCCCCCCCCCAAATACCGACTGACCAGGCGGGGCAGGAGGAGGTAGCAGCAGAGCGTGACCAACGTGCCCACACATGGCGTGATGAAGTAGCCCAGCGCCGCCGACTTGGAGTCCGCATCACCTGAGGGACAAACCAGAAACATTATGAACGCCTGGGAGGATTTCATTAACATTCCTTTTTCTGTTACCAAGCAACCAGTGGGATTTTTGTGTGCGTACGGGGGGGGGGCTTACTGGCATTGGCTAACAGCATGGCCATGGCGGCAAAAGTGCCGGCGAGGCCCTGCCCGCTCATGAAGATGGCGCTGTACTTCTGGGGTAGCATGCCCACCAGGCCGAAGAGACTGCCCTGCAGGACGGCGCCGAACGCTGCGGGAGCAACGGCGCATATCATTTGCCGGGCGACGCTCGACGCGAGCCGAGCCGCGGTCGGGTCGCCGCTTACAGTTGATGAACCAGATGGTCGCCATGGTGACGGAGAAGAAGGGCTCGGTGTCCATGTCCACCTTCACCAGCACGGCCGTGAAGACGAAAAGCAGCAGGATGAAAATCAGGCTGCCGGCGATGCGTATGACCTCAGATATCCTGAGGGGAAACAAGCGGGGCATGCCAGGGGGGGATAAAAAAATTAAAATAATAAAGAAAGCTGTAATGACATCTTGTACAGCACACGTGAGCACATCAAGTGCATCAAATGTGCGCAACCGTCAAGAGAGACGCCGGCGCCACCTTGTCACCTCACAGAAATATGAGATTGCTGTCAGATGAACATCGACTCTTTTATTGTTTATAAAAGATTAGAATTATTTTTTTGATTGTATTTTATAATTTGACCACAGGCAAAAGGGTAGTCGTTCTAGTTCATAGTGGAAATTAGGCTGGAAAAGTCGTATTTTACGACTAAAATTTAATAAAGAAAAAGAATAAATTGTACCATGACATGAAAAGTCAGGATTTTATGAGGAAGAAAGAACATTTTCCCTCCATGAAATTTCTTATATTACGACAACAAAGTTGTGACTTAATTGTTAATAATTTTGGAATTTTATGAGAAAAAAATTTATTCATTTAAACAAAAAAGAAGTCATAATTTGTTTTTAAACAAAAAAAGTCATAATTCATAAAGTTCAGAGAAATAAGTTGACATTTCAATCCAAAATATGTCATAACGTGAACAAAAAAAGTCCTAATTTTATGCTGTCCTGTTCCAAGAAAAAAAAATATTTATTTTATGTTAAAAAAGTCAACCTGATGAATGAATGCTGTAACTTAAAATGCAACATTGCACTAAAACCTTTCCAGGTGAACTTAATGTGAAAGTCTCTAAACTTTTTAATGCATGTGTTCACCGTTTCAGCGCGTGCACAGCTCGCCGCTCTCGAACGAGGAACTCACGTTTTGCGAGTAGCGGAAATATAAAACACAATTCAAAGTTGGACGCAGCAGGCGACACGCGGTAAGCGACGTCCCGTAAAATGGCCGACCTCTGGTAGAGGATGGAGTTGAGCAGGGTGAAGAGCAGCAGGGGCAGCTGGGACAGCAGGGTCATGCATCTGTTGAAGTACTTGCTGTAGTCGCTGACGTCGCTGCCGTTGGCGGTGACGTTGGATGTGTTCAGGCGTGCTTGGAAATACTGCGCACGGATGGAAAAACACGGGGAGGGACAAAAACAGAAAATGTGCCGTTACAGCGAAACTTGCAAAAGGAGAACAGATGAACACACGGAGCGGGGGGGAGGAACTCACGGCGTCTCGTGATGATGACGCTACGACGCAATCGGTGAGAAATACTCAATGCCACTTGCGGACGAGAATGAGCGCGCGACACAGATAGAACAAACAAACAAACAAGCAAACAAAAAAAAAAGAAAGAAAAGCCGAGCTTGGAAAATCTCAATGTGTGATCACGAGTGTGCGCATGATTCACCTTTATCAGTCGCATGGTAGACACTTCGAGGCTCTGTGTGCGTGTGCGCGCGCGGGATAGTTGCTAATGCCCGAAGCATTTGCTAAAATCCCGTCTCGCGTGACAAGCCCGTTCGTTAAGTCGGCCTTTCCCAACTTTTATTGCGCCAAGGCACATATTTTGCATCAGGGGGAGATTTATTTGTCTTTTTACCAGTGACGCGGTCATGAAGAAGTTCCATGGTAGCAGCGTTCCCAGGCCCAGGATGAAGAAGCATATTCGCACCAAGCAGCCCCTGTAATATCATTTACAATACAGAGACACTTGAATAACTTCTCAGACCGAATTCAATGCGCGTTGAATTCCATCTCACCAGTCTGAAGGCGTGTCTTCTTTCCGTACCTTCATCGTCGCGACGGGATGTTCTTGCCAAGCTTATGGACAACAAGGCGAGAAAAGGCGAGGATTTCTGAGCACGAGCCTTAGCAGTCCCAGCAGCGCTGGCTGCTTTTATACTACTACGACGACATTTCCTATCACTTTATCACGCTGTACTGCGAAAGGGACAAGGCGCCGCTGAGGAATGTTTGCATTGCTGACAATGTAAGGTGTGCAAAAGCGCACGGAAAAACGTCCGGGTTGATACAACTCTACCGGGAATTCGACAGGTAAAGAAGGAAGGCAGTTTAAAAAAAAAAAGAGAGATACAATTTATATTTAAAAAAGCTAGTTTAACACTTGGGAAGGATGCAACATAAGTAGTGGGTCTGAGGGAAGGAAGGAAGAAAAGAAAGTGCTCCTTTGAGGTAGAAGGAAAGAGATGAGTAAAGGCAGGTTTAAGTGACAAAAGGAAGGGAGGGTGCAAGAATAAGAAGGTGTGTGACAAAAGGAAGGAAGGGTGTAAGGATGATTGAATAAAAAGCAGGTCAGACGGAAGGAAGAAGGGAAGGAAAGGATAAAAGGGGGGAGGCAGGAAAAAGGTCAGAAAGGAAATTTTAAAAAAGTTGGTTACAGCATGGGAAGGAATGGAAGAAAAGGGTGCAAGAATAAAAAGCAACTTGGGAAGGAAGGTGGTCAGAAAAGGACAAGAGGAGGGAAGGAAAGAAAAACTAAGACAAATAATATATAAGGGGGGGGGGAAATGGAAGAAAAGAAAGTTTAAGTGACAAGAAAGGATAGAAAGATGCAGGAAGGAAGGCAGAAAAGGTTTGAAGCGAAGAAATGAAGACTGTAAGGATGCTTGAATTTAAAAACTCGCCGAGGGAGGGAACTAAGAGATACCGGGGGGGGGTTATATATATATATATATATATATATATATATATATATATATATATATATATATAATAAAATGAATATTGTACTTCCGACGCGGGTGAACATGGTCTCTTTATGTGGTCAAAGTCGTGTCAAACTACGAACAACTAATCAAATGTGTGAAATCGTCATTTTTCATGTTACAGTACACAACGGGCGGAGGCTCGTATCACCGCTCGTTGACAAATAGGACATAAGAGTTGATGTGCTACTGTCGTTATTAGCACACCTGTTGTGGCGGGCGCTGACGTCGAAAGATGAAATAACGTCTTGTCGGCTGCGGGCATCGTGAAAGGCGTCGACATTCGATATTAGGATGGGCGCCATAGATTTGTTATTGGATGGGGGGGCGGGGGAGTGTAAAAACGACGAAAGTCCATATTGTATTGTCGTTACGTGGCTTAACGGAGAAAGGTAAAGGTGCTTACATGGGGAGAAAAGGCGATGCTGACTTCACGGTCCTCTCATACGTACGCTTCCCGCCTCAAATGGAGACCTGACCGCATCCGCAAAACTGCTTTCTCCGGTCGCGTCCTCGTTTTGCGGCCGTTGCTGCTTTGCCTGGATGTCAGCTCACATACACGTACAAGCAAAACGCACAAAAGGCTCTCGTTTTGTTGGTGTGTTTTTTTTTTCCCTCCCCAACGCTGAAGGCACCACGAGCGCCAGGCGCACTTCCCGACTCGAGAACTTCCGGTGTGACGCCACATTCTACCTCACGTCATCGTGGCGTCATCATCGCGCGCTAAAATGCAACCTGTTTGGTCACCGTCAGTCACGTGTCAAGGCTACGCAGCGTTTAAAAACCATTTTCAGACGCGACATATACAAAAATGAGGTTTTAATGTCCTGCATACAAATAGTTGTGTCTTTCACTCACAAAGTGTGGAATTAAACAACCAAGTACAGTGCTTACAGATACGAATTATTCAGGATACCTGCTGTCGCTCGGACAATGTTTGGCTTTGACTTGCGAGCAAAGAAAATTAGGTACAGGAGCGTTGCATGCTGGGAGCGGCCTCAACTCACTTCACAACGAGCGACAGCTTGGCAAATAGTGAACAATTCCTCAAAACAGGCTTGAAGCTGTTTATTGCTAATCTAAAATTAGTTTACTGTCAAACTAAAGATAAAACTAAGTAAATTACACGTGTTCAAAATAACCACTTAACTTTGTCTGAGACACTGGTTTATACACATTAATGTAATGTAAGTAGCCAGATTTAAAAAAATAAAGAAAATAAAAGCAGTTTGTATAAACTGAATGAATAACCAAGTTCGAGATTGTCTGCGTCAGGATTCGGATACGTTTCAAGAATCCCAAGTCCACATGTGTGAGGTGTGTGAAAAGTACAGTTGCTCGGTAAAGACGGCAGCATGCGTGTTCCGTACGCCGTTGGATTTCTTCATCTGCAAACGTTGGCTGGCGATCATTTTGTCGAGCTGGACCATCTCCTGCTTCTGGTTGGCCATGCAGCGCTTGATGTTGACGAGCGGCGCTCCGTCCGACATGCTGCTGCTCCGCTCCTCCGTCTCCTGCTTCACCCGCTTCAGCTCGTCGTCCATCTCGGCCAGGACGCGCGCCTTCTCCGTCAGCCCCTCGCTGGCCCGCCGGTACTGTTCCTTGACCTGGCCCAGTTGCGCCTGAGCGCTGCGGTACTCCTGGATCAAGTGCTCCAGCTGGTTATTGATGTACTTCTCCCGGCTGCGGACCTTCTCCAATGTCTTCCCGATGTCCACCTGAAGCTTCTCCAGGTAGCCTTTGGCCTCTTTGAACGAGGACGAGATGCCGTCCCGGTGCCGGTGCATCTGCTCCACGTGGATCCTCCAGTCCTTGTCGTTCTTGACGGTGACTCTGAGTTGCGGGAGGACTCTCTCCACTTCCAGGTACCATTCCGCCGCGTCCACCATGGACTGCAAGATCTCCGTGTTGACACAGGAGGCCTTGGCTTCGGGGTGAGCGCATCGCAATTTTAAGGCCTCCAGGTCCAGGGCGTGCTCCTCGTCCTCGTCCTCCGGCTCCTCGATCGCCTCCTCGTCGACGTTAGGTTCGATGTCTTCTTCCACCGCAAACGGTTCTTCCGAGTCTTCCGTCGGGTACTTCGGGCTCTTGAAGGAGAAGCCTCTTTTCTTGAGCGCCTCCTCGGCTAGCCTGTCCAACACGAAACACACGTACTCGCCCGAACCCGACAAGAGTTTGGAGGGCGGGAAGTCCACCCGCACGCCGAACGCTCGAAGCTCGGCGAGAATGTCCGACATGGTGGCGCTGGGTTCGCCGTACTCCACGCGTTCGTCGAACGGCCTCCCCGCTGCGTTGATGAGCCACGCCGCTATGATGGTGAACATGTAGAACTGCTCGCCCGGGTTGGACTCCAGATAGGGACTGGACACAAAGTAATGCCTGGACAAGTTCCTCATGTTGTGTTTAGCCAGGACTTCGTCTTGGTAGTTCAAAATGTGCAGCTTGTCCAACAGTTGCTCCATAGCCACAAACGCCTGGTAGGCCGCTCCAGGCCTGCGGTCGTCCTCGTCGCCGCGGCGGTGGTGGGCCATGTGTGCAGCCGGCGCACAACGGATCCGCTTGACCGATGCCGATCGAAGAGAGGAGAAAAGGCCTGTCATCTCTGTCGGGGAAGCGGCACGCCGTCGCCTTGTTGCGATGTTCACAGAGCGGTTGTCGTCTCTGTGGAGGGGTGTGCCGCCGCACCGCGGCGATGTCATCAAAGTGCTTGTCGTCTCTGTGCGCGAACATTGTGCGGGCTGCTGTTTATGATGTCACCGTGCTTGTTAGTTGGGGTTATTGCAGTAGAGTTCTGCACGGTACAGAGCCGGTGTTATATCGCAGACCTGTAAGCGACTGATCTTTGGGTGGGTCTTCACAGTACATAAGGAAATGTGAATTTAGAGTTGTGTAGTGTCAGTGTAGTACCAGGTTTTGCAGTACTAAGTTCTACTGCAAGAGATGCGGCGTAGTTAAGAGCAAGAAGAGGCAGAGAGGGTCAAAGGGCAGAGGGAATATATGCCTGTAAGTATTGCTGTATGCTGTTTGTATGTGTTGCTGCTCCGTGTGTGTTAATCTATGCTCATTTTCAGTAGCCCATCTCTGGCGTTTGGCATTATATGTTAGCATTAAGCTAGTGGCCTTTCATCAGGGTTGGGTTCCCATTTTGCTCTTTTATTATACGTTTAATTCGCTTTTGTTTTAAGTGTCAACTGGGAGTGACGAAAGTCGTCAATTTTAGGACTTGCTCGATTTCGACTTGAAATCATGAGACTCGACTCACTGTACAATCAAACTTCATGACTTGACTCGTCTTGCGTGTTTGCTCTTCCAAAAGCTGCTTTTTCTAAATCGGTGTGCCGTTTGTTGTTAGTGGAAATCCATTTCTTTTTTTTTTTTTTTACAGTAAAACTTCGGACTTGCACATGTGACTTACTGTCGTCCCACCTCTGCTGCTTGAGCCCTTGGCCACCGAACCAAATGAACGGGTCGGCCCTCTAAACAAAGTCACCCGACACACGCTTACCAGATAAATCCTGTGGATTTAAGTCATTTGTATTTTTAAGAGGTCACAGTTGGTGAGAATTTCCCTCAATTAAGGGCACTCGAAGCCCTTAGCCACCCGAGAAGAGAAAGGCAGCAGACGTGCATATTATTATATTGGGAGTGATTTATTCCAGGCAGAGTGCTCTGTGCTTCCCGATGAGGACATTTGGATCGTTTTAATAGCAAAAAAAAAAAAGAATTAAACTGTACAAATCACAAGGAGGAGGGAAAAACAACAGCAGAGTCTGTGCTTGGAAGTCAGCGGTGCCATCACATGTGAATATCCTTCCCGGAAGTCCATTATCCCCATGTGCCCCCTTATTACATGGGGCAATGACACACCACTAAAAAAAAACAAAGGGCAAGCAGAAAAAAATATGTACAAGAACATGAAATTGAGTCAACTCCTCTGCTATCAAAAGTGTTGGGACACCCACTGTCGCAACTCATCAATTATAAATTCCAATCCATCCAAATCTTGTAGAAAGTCTTCGCAGAGGAGCGGGAGCGATCAATTTCTTTCCATTTTTTTTTTTTTTTTATTTCCTGGAGGTGTCCCAATACATTTGACCAGAAAGTCTTAACACCATTAGTGCAGCCACACACAGTGGAGAGTTTTCCAAAAAGTGTCTCCAGAGATATATGACAACGCGTGTATCAAAAATAACCCTATTCATCGTATTCACTGCAATTGTATCAAAATTGGTTGACGTTAGTCCCAGTCTGTCCCAGACAAAAACATGACTAAGTGGAAAATAAAATACATGTGAAGAAGGAAGTGCTTTGTCCAACTCAAAAAGGCAGCGGCGGGCCATCTCAGAAGCACTGACCTACATTTACTCACTATTTCATGACACGTATTCCCGACAGTCTTCATTTCAAAGGATTTCTCTTAGCTGCACTGCTTCCTTGTTTTTGGATGTCATATTAATTTTTTTTGTCCAATCAGATTCCAGCCTCTCTGTGTTGCCATGTCAATCTAATTTGCCCAGAGCATTCACGATTGTGATTGCGAACTGCTCCCGATGACGTACGTGCCACAGTTGCGCACTATTTCGTTGTGTTTCATGACTAATATTGATGGTCCTCACTGTACCAAATGCATAGCCCGCCACTGCAAGAAGGACACCTTGAAAAAAAAAAAAAAACAACAACAACAACACAAACAACAACAAGAACAAGAACACACGTGTAAAACACCCAAGTGAAACAAAGTGGACATTCAGATTTACACATTTACATCAAACCTTTTCCACTGCGCGCTGGGCCTAATATAGGCCGATTGAGCAAAAAAATACGAGACATTCCCTCCGTGATGCCAATCTTCATCAACAAGTCCATTTTGACGTCTGTTAATGATCAAGGAGGGGAGGAGGGTGGAACGACCGGATGCCCCCGTTTGAAAGGGGGTATCCATCTCCCAGTTTGGAAGTGAGGATGACAAGAAGGGTGAGGGGGTGTGTGTGTGTGTGTGTGTGTGTGTATAGGGCGGGGGGGGGGGTAGGGGGCGGAGTCCGGTTAGGAGGAGGAAGGCTGAGTGAAATCCCTGTGTTGGCGAGAGCCGTCGCCATGGCAGCAATCAGCTGCTCAGGTAACTGTGGAGTTCTCTGGAGTTGACACTCAGGACCACACCTGAATGGTTGCCTAGCAACAAGAGGAAGGGTACAGGAATGATGAGCAATGTTCAAAGAAAGCTAATGTATATATATATATATATATATATATATATATATATATATAATAGGGCTGGGCGATTGGGCATTTTATATTGTTTCACATTTAAAATGTTGAAAAAAAAAAAGCATGCTTCGCGTGAACACCAGAGCAAATAGCGAAAATGTGCGAGTAATCGATGCCCCACTAAAAAGTTTGGAATTCCCCATAGATGCCACAAGATGGCGGCAAACCAACAGCTTTTATCTCAATGATGGTCCTCAACTCACTTCAACGTAGTTCCTTGACACCAAGATGTCACAAGATTGCGCCAAAGTAATACTCATTTTCATATTATCTGTACAAAGATTTTTTTTCTGTTTTTATTTCTGTGCAAGTTGAGGCAAATGCTTGTCCAAAAAAAACCTGCCAGACAAAAACAAGTTTCAAAGCTTGTTTGTCACTGCCATTTGCTTTTTGGATGAATATAAACTTTTAAATTGGATTTTTGTGATGATTTCATTTTGAGGCCATATCACCCAGCCCGACATAAACGTTTCCAATTTTCAGCACAATTCACATATTCATGACATTACATGGTATTACAATGGCAAATGCTCACGTTACAACCATGTACTCCACAAAAGGTTTGATTATTAACATGAAAATGAAGCAATTTTAAGTTACAAGGACAAATGGAAAAAGTACCTTGGCGTGTGTTTTAGCGGCGCGGTGTTTAGTAGCAGTGGTTAGTGGTCGTCCGTATAAGGGACCGGAAGGTTGGGCTACCTCTCGCATTACCTAGCGTCTGTGAGTCCAGGTCGTCGTCGATGAACTCCTCGCCCTGGATGATGTGCTGCGTGTCCTCGCTGTGGTTGACGGGACTGGTCATCTCCTGCTCCTTCTCGTTGTGCATCTGGGCGTAGACGCTGCGGCTGCCCGGCAGCTTCCTGAAAAACAGCGGGGGATAGACCTCCTCAGTCCTGAGCCAAGGACTGCAGGATTTTTTTTTTTTGGGTGGGGAGGGGGGTTTGTAAGAGGGGGCTCTATTTTATTTTTTATTTTTTTGCACTGGTTTCATTCAAGTGACTTTTTTTGGTGTCAGGGCTGTTGCGAGCAAGGAGGTGCTGCTGGTGGCTGAAAACAAGGCATGCACTCCCGACGTGCTGTCCCCCACCCCGCGACAATGCGAGTCATCGCTACCATCACGAAAGCGTGGATTTTTAAGCGATGACTATTTTATGGGTTTTGACAGTATGCCGACAAATCAACTGGATGGGGTGCTGCGTCATCAACTCATTCCCTGCCATAGACGTTTATATTCGTCAACCGGAATCCAACCGTTTACCACCGCCAGCCAATGTATTTGTCAAGTACGTTTTTCACCGGGTCGGCGTGGAAGACAGTCTCGCCCAGCTCGTCTGTGAAATTCAAGTTTGTAAACCCCTGTAACGAATAACAGGTGCCTATAGATGGCGGCGTCGCATCGCTTTGGATCTGAGATCAGCACAGCTATTGAGCAGAAGATAAAGACGAGGCAGTTCAGCGTGTCACTGTTCTATATATGTTAATTATTTTGTCATCGTAAGTCCCTTTTCAGTCTTGTTTTGTTTCTATTTCATTCATGTCATTGTGAGATGATATACGCGAGCAGAGCCGACCCACATTCCATGGGGCGCCAAGCAAAATTGCATGTTGGGACCCTCTATCATTGTGATTGATAAATTGCGTCATAACAAACTCATACCAAGTTGAATAAATAGGTCTCGACTCAACGTAAAAATATGGCGGACGAAGAATTGCTCTTGTGGGACCCTAAGCAGGTGCCGAGTTGGCTTGGGTCTTGGGCCGGCTCTGCTCACCAGCGCAATTTGACGGCGGATAAGCTCTGCGGCACGACACCCACCTCTTGAACTTGTAGAGGATAAAAGAGGCCGTGGCCGCGATGCTGACCAGAAAAATGACGGCGACGGCCCAGACGCCGGGACCGCCGGCAGCTCCGTGACCTGCGGTAATGACAAGATAAAAAAAGAATGATCATAAAGCAGCCGTAAGGACAAAGCGGACGTTGAAACAGTTGAAAAAGAAGTTGCGGGAGAGCTTGAGGTACAAATCCAGGGTAACAATCGAGAAAGTAGCAGTGAAGCCTCTACAAAAGCATGTGAATGCGTAGAGAAGCGCAAAATTGTATGCCAACAAATCCCAGACACCTGCAAATAACGCCCCTTGGTGGCTTCCACGAACAGTGTTTCCCAACCTTGATTGAGCCAGTCGCATTCAGCCTTGCCTTGAGGAATGAGTTTGAATTCGTTCGGTGACCACGGGCGTACCTCAAAACAATTTGATCTCAAATCATCATTCCCCTTTGAAAATGCAAAGGCTAATAATCCGTTCCAGCCTCCCCCAAGTGTGTTTAAATGTGTTTCAGTCGTGTGGGAGAAGAATTTGGTGTCTTTTTTTATATTGTGGATTTTTACCCATCATGGGAGCCTCTGGAACATCACCCCTGTGATAAATGGGGGAAGGCTATATATTTTAATGCAATTAAGTCAATGGTATGCTTGACTGCTTGGCATATGTTGACCTACAGCACATTCAGTTACCCTGAGCAGGTTTTAAAAACTCAGCGGAAAACGTTTGGACACCCCTAAATGAGGACAAATTGTAGAATTTTAATTTGTGGTTGGCAATCACTGCCATCAGGGATGTTTTGGAAACAATCTTGAGTTGCAAATAACCAAAGGCGTCTCTCAGCATTCACAATGAAGCGAAGGGTAATCCGAGGGGTTGCTAGGAAACCAGGGAAGGGAATAAAAGGTGAAATCTGAAGTTCCCCAAGAGGAAAGGGGGCAGAAGTAAGACTTCACGAACGCACCAATTTCTGTTGCTGTGGAGTCAACAGCATTTAGACCTAGCCCTTTGGAGATAAACCAATGATTTGCCATTAAAACAAAAGCTATGTTGCTTTCAACGGGGATCGCAGGTGTAAACTCATACCTGCGTTTGGGTCCGCTGGCAGCACCAGAACCTGGAGACCGCCTCGTACTACGAAGCTGACGTTGTTGACTTTGAAGGCTTGCATGATGGCCGGGATACGCTGTGGACCACAAAATATTAACTACGAACCAGTTGAACAGTGGTTCTCAAACTTGTCCGCTTCCACATAAAAAAAAATTTCGCTCTCTTAAGTGCTACCATCATGACTAGAAGACAGGTTTTATGAATTAAATCATTCGCTGCCAGCCCTCCCAGTTAACATGGATATTTGACTTCTAAAGCCGTCAATGGCAGCGAATTAGTTTAAAAAGTGTATATGCAAATATATTGACCAAAAAGTGAAATACAACTGAACTGTACTTCGTGCTTATTTCGCGTACACTGAAAAGTCCAAATGTGAAGATGTTTACCTTATCCTGAAAGTCGCTTTTCTTTGCTGGCGCGCTCTCCATCGGGAGGACGTACAGGTCGGCGGAGGTGGGGATGCCCGCCTTCACCACGGTAACCAGGGAATCCTCGGGGACACCTGTGACCTGAGGTGAGGAATATACACCAAACAAACAAAATCAAGCTGTCATTTGGTCTGAAGATCCTTTGCTGATAAGAACAAAAAAAGTATCCTTGTTTATCATTTCAATGCCAGTGACATAATTACTGCAAATGTGTGTTGTTTAACTAAACAAGGCTAAGTGTCATTTACCTTGGCGAGTGTCTTGGTGACGACCTGACCCACGTCCTCTCGCCATTCCGGAATGTTGGGATTGAGGCGGTCCAGGTGCCCGCTGAAGCTCAGAGGGATAACGTGGAAGTTTTCTGCCAAGGGGTAGGACGCGCGTTTGGACCAAAAACTCTCCTGGGTCAACATAGTGGAGGGCGAAGAAGGCCCGTTACCGTAGACGCGGACCATCCTGGTATCCTTCACCATGGACCTCCCGTTGGAGGCCTGGACGCTGACTGAAATCTGGCCCGCCTCTGGGAAACTGGTCAGCATGCTGTTGCGCAGAGTCAACGTTGGCTGCGTGACAGTTGCGTGTGACGTTAGCGACTCCAGAATGTTTTGTTTTTTTTCTCAATCTTTTCCGAGGAGTATTTACCTGCAAGCTGTCTCCGATCCACCAGTAGAAGACGGTCAGGTTGGCCTCGGCGGGAAGGACGACGGCCGTCAGGTTGACCTGGTGGTTTCTCCCGGCGATGGGGATCACTTCCAGGTGAACCTCTTGCAGAGGTGCTGTGAATTAACATTCAAAAATTGGGAGTGTGGACGTTGACGCGGGTCGGAATCAGACGGCCGAAACTCAGTGAAGGACCAGCGTTTTCCAGTGCATTTCATTAAGTCATTATTTAGTTCGGCTAATGGAAGAAGAGTTTGAAATGGTTTACGGTTTAAAATATATCGACATATATCAGCATTTACACAACAGCAAGGGGTGACTACAGTATACAAATGTATGCACTGTGTCTCAGCGCCACTAGAGGCCGCCAGAGGACATTGTTTGCATTTGTACATTGTTTGCATTTTCCCGACCTGTGACCTGGATGTACATGCTGGCCTCGTCGTGACCCGCCGCATTCTCCGCCCGCACGGACACTTTGTAAACTCCCGGATTCGCGTAGCGGTGCTGGATGGGTTCATCTGTCACCGTCAGGTTCCGGTAAATGGCCCGAAAGCCGTCGCCCAGGTCCACTTGGTACTTGGTGCTGCTCGTGTCGCCCTGGGCGAAGATTACGAGAGTTATTTCAGAATTGGAAGACATTTTCTGATTTGATTAAAAATCCCTCAGAAATCAATATTGTTTTAGCAGACATTTTAAATACTAGTAATTCTGCACTCTGTCGTTGCTTCTATTTTTCATCTTCTTTCAAGGTTTTTAGCTGTAAGGGAGCATGTCACTCAAATAATTAATATATTATATAGGCAAGTTTGTTACTGAGCAGCTAGCATATACGCTTGAGTAAAAATGCTACCATTAGCATTGATTTGCAATTATTGTAATAAGATTAACACTAAAATTAGTATTCCATCACAATTGAACTTTCTTTATTGTAGAGGATTTATTCTGCATTATGGTCTGAGTATCAGAATTAATAATCAGGGGTTGCGCCAAACACAGCAAAATACATGACAAAACATCTCCTAAAAATTGGACATTTGATGGTTGGGCCAAAATTGTTCTCCATTTCTGGAATGGCCCAGTGGGGGTGCTCATCTGAACACATGACGAATTAAGGGAAAGAAAAGCGGTTCACGCAAACTACCTCCTCCTGGTGCACTATGAATGTGACGTCATCACCCGGTGCCACAGCCAACATCTGCCCTTTGATGCCCACTTGTAGTCCTCCAGGAGGCAGCAGAGGGCAGTTGCTTTGTTTGGCACTTTGCTCCTTGTTCAGGCCCCCCTCGCACACATTTGAGACCACCTTGCGGTACCTGGGGGAGAAAAAAAGGAACAGTTTGTTGTCGTCATTTCATTTCAGTTTGGCCAATCAGATTTCAGCCTCTATGTGTTGCCATGCCAATCTAATCTGTCGAGGGACTACAGAATCCGTAGCGCTGGCACAGGTAACTTCAACTAAATTAGCAATGGGACTGTTTCTAGAACCAATCAGATTTCACATTCATCCTCCAAGGGCCAGCTAGCCGGCCCACAATCACGTCAGCATTTTTCTATCCCCTGATTGGTTGGTTGGAGCCTTCCAAGTTGGATGCATATTATTTAGCATTGTTTTTGCCATGTTATTAAATATTGACTGTGACCTGCTCCAGGCGATGTAGGTAGCACAGTTGTGTGCTGTTATATTGTATTTTTGTTGATATTGTAGTATGGTTGTTTTCTATAATTCAAACGTGATAGTAATGGTTTTAGGATGTGGATTAAGTCGGGTAAGTCCCTACTGGAGGCCCGCCACTGGTCTCTACGATGTGCTGGACCAGAAGAACAAGACACGTTTCCGTGTTTTGTACAGACCCAGTGCTCGACTCGAAGGTTCGTCCCGGTTGGCAGTTTTCCGGCGGCGAGTCCGGACGGTGCCAAAAGTCAGCAAAGCATCGTCCGCTCGCTGCGCGGGATCGCTCGAAGCCGTAGTCGCTGCACACGCCGCGCGCCAACAAAAAAGGCACAAAATTCAAGCCTTGCGTCCTCATCGACAGTTCCGCTCGCAACGGGCTCACCAGTTGAAGTCCCGCTCGGTGCACTGGCAGGGCTTAGTCCCGAGAGCCGAGGTGTAGCTCTTGCCTTTGACACAGAACGCGGTGGCCTTCCTCCTCCGGAAAGTCTGCTCCTGGCCCATGATGCACTTTTCACCCTGACTCGCGACAATGACAAGTGAGACTTCGTGTGTGTGTGTGTGTGTGTGTGTGTGTGTGTGTGTGTGTGCGCGCGCGCGCGCGCGCACGCGCGCGTTACCTGCAGGTCTGTGAGCTGCCACGACTCGTAGTCGGCCTCCGCACACTGGCGAGGGAAAGACTGCCGGAAGTCCACTTTGACCAGTTCCCAGTCGGACCTGTAGCTGATGTGGCCGAACACTCTGCGCACAAACGAGCACACGCGCTTGCCGTGTTAGCGTACAGACTCTTGAAATCGCCGGAAAAAAAGGGTTGGGGTATGAAACCCAAATCGGCTTGGCGACTGGACTTGAACAGGGGTGTGTAGACTTTTTATATCCACAGAACAAATAAAACCCCATAGTCGAGGTCCCACTGTAATTGCTTTCTCAACGTGGCCGAGCTCCCGAATGGAAAGGAGCCTCGGAGGGTTGGACGGGACAAAGGCTTCGCCGGGGAAAGAATGGCGAGAAATTGGATGCCGGCAGACGGAGCGGGAATGGACGGGACGAGAGTGGCGCGTGTGCGTCTCCTCGGCCGCACGTAACAAGCAAACGGCGTGAGGGGGCGAGAGGAGTGGAAAAGGGATGGTCTGGAGGTTCAAGCACAAGGCGTCAAACCTCATTTTCCGCTCGGGATGAGAATTAGTATCAGTGTGAAGCGGTGGATCCATTATGCATGGATTGCACACCGCCGCGACCATCGAGCCTATCGCCCCCTTTTCGACCTGTCACGATTGACCAGCAATGGCTTCCCGTCTTAGCTTTGGGCCAATTAAAACCTTTGGGATGATTGGGATGTATCGTCACATAAATCGGACAGCCCTGCATGAATAATTAAAAAAACAAAACAAAACATTTTTTTCCATTTTTTTTGCAGAACAAAAGCTGTGTTACAGGAATCATATTTTTTTCCGCAGAAGAAAAATACATATTTTTCAATTCAAGAATAGCGTATTTTTTCTATGTGATGCGGCGGACTTACGTCATCACCAGGGTCTCGTCTCCCGGCTCGCTCAGGAGTCCGTCGACGAAGACGGAGGTGCTGGTGAAGTTGTGGACCGCCCACGTGCGTCCCTCGTCGATACTGAACCTGGTGCGGAACGCATATGTTATCCCCGAGCTAAAATATTGACCAACCGACACAAAATTCATGCAGAAAAAAAAAAGTTCTCAGTAAGTTGCAGTTGCAAGTATTGTTTTTTTTTTTCCACAGAGGATAAAGTATATAAACCTGCGGGTATTGCGATATTGTCTGCCTATGTGTGGCTGATCCATTTGTGTTCAAATATGCGTTGCTCAAAGTGTTAATAACGTCGACACATAGCTGCTATCCGTTAGCTCATCTATGGCGTTTCCCATTATGTGTTAGCATTAAGCTACGCTAGGCGAAGGTTTTGTTGTTTTCAATACATAATGTGCAATTAAATGAATTTGCTTGTTTTTATGATTTCTTATTTTGAGATAAAATGACTCATAACCGGTAATCAAATATTCATGGAAAAGTGATAAGAAGGAAGTGAAATGCTGTAACACAAAAAAAACATTTCGGCAGACAAAAGACTTGGCTCGATTCAAGGTATTTAATCCCGGTTCGATTTGAATTTTGGCAGTGCCATACAAAAGCAAGTCTCACTTCTTTGTCACTGCGGGTCAAGAACGCTTACTTGAGTATTTTGAGTGGAATGGAAGTGTCCTTGATGGCCACAATCACCCCGCCGTGGTCAAGGTAGAGGATGTGATGCTCCTCCTCCAGAACCTTGAAAGGAGACACGGTGCACTGAATATTCTCATTTGGGGGCTTCTTATTGAGTTGGGATCATCAAATATGCGAGTGCCACCTCCAACGACGAGTTTTTTCCAAAAAACACATTCGGTGCAGCTACTGGCTCATTTAGCATATTTCTTTTTTAGCCGGTTCACATCAGCAAAGCGACGGGAACATGTTGTTTGGATAAAAGCCAGGCCGTACTTCTATTTAAGTACAGAGTGGGAGTACTTTTTCCAGTTCTGCCGACGAGTGTGCGGAGGATCGATGGGGATGTACCTGTCTCCATGTCTTCCCGCAGTCAGACGTGATGTACATTTCTTCTTTGTACTCCACCAGCTTGGAGCCAAGGTTACCTGAAGGAAAACAATTTGCACATAAGGCTATAAGGCAGCCTCGGAAGAAAAAATTAGTCCAGTCACAGGCTGGGCAAAAAAAGGTGGGAAACGGACCTGCTCCCATGATGAGACCCGGAGCAGAATCTTTGGTGTGGACGGTACCGGACACGTAAGGGTTGTCTGCCCAGCGCAGGTGCAGGTGGAGGTGGCAGTCCGGCTGGAAGGAGGACGGAATAAGTGAGGAGAAAATGCACTTTCTGCAGAAATTGCACGTGCAGACTGAAGATGAAGCGAAATGCTGTGCAATTCATTCGGCCCGCCGAAATGCAGAACGCGAGACTTGGAAGTCGGCTCACGGTTGGGATCGGTTGGGAAATATGTAAAATGTCTCGTAATTTGATCCATTTACTGTGAAAATGTGGGAAATTCGGGCTCATCATAAATGACAGATGTCCCGAATTGAATGAGCGGAACATTTTGAAGTTGAAATGGTTTGAACGCTGGACGGTTCTAAAATGTTAACGGGTTGAATAAGTTGCGAAATACGGCGGGATGAGTTCAATTTGGAAAAAGTCTCCTTTTCATTCATTACGGCGAAAATTGACGTCATAATAACAGCGCGTTTGGTGCACGATAACGTGACGTGACGCGCGCCATTACCGCTTTGCAGGTGATGGTTTTGCCGTTCATGTTGGTGGTGGGCGGGGTCAGGGGCTGCCAATCTCGTCCTTTGTTGTAGGTGATGACCGTTCTCACCTTGCCGTCCACCCGCTGATTGGCCAGGAAGACGCCTTTGATCCCACGCACCTGCATTTAAAACGTATGCATTTCAAAAAAACTAAACAAAACTTGGACTCGCTGAGACCAGTCAGAACGTTCCCGCACCTCCAGGATGTCGATGAGGACCACGTCCTCGGGCTGCCTGGTGCTCCGGACGTTTTCCAGGACGACGGAGTAGTAGACCCCCTGCGGGTCCGACTGGTACAAGTTGTACGTGTCCGTCTGGTACCACTCCTGCAGCGCCAGGAAGACCTGCTGCTCGTCCGTGCTCACTATGTGAACATCCTGGAGAGCGGGTCCGAGTCAAGGGGAGACGAAATCAAAATCCACGTCATTGTTCCACAGAACAGCTATGGTCTATAAACACAAATGCTTTACATTGTGCATTGTTTGTGTATTGCGGTGAAAGCCAATCGAAGGCCTGACAGCATGTCAATGGCAATGATTGGTTCAAAGTTGTTTCCCCTCGCGCTGCATTCAATCGGCGCCCTTTAACGGTACTCAGGCTTGCGCGGCGGCATCAAGCGCTCCCCCGCCGCGGCGCGTCCAAGCCCGACTCATTTATCGTCTCGGCGTACGCCGGCGACACGCGACGCCGTTCAATTGCCGTTTAGCGGCCAGTGAAAAACGCTCTCGCTTGATTCTTGCACTAAACGGGGAAACGCTTATTTAGCACACGCGGCGGTGGTCATTGAGAAATGAACCCATTTATACCTCGCACAATATTTAAACACTTTTTAAAAACGTAAACATGAGTTTTCGAGATCTGCGCCGCTCGTCCAATTTTTTTGCTTTGACTGCATCAACACGTAGACAGACGATAATCACAATACTCCCAGGCAAATGTTATTCATCATCTGTGAAAAACGATTATTCCTGCAGCTTACTGAGTCACTTATAGTCGTTGCGCAAGCCTTCTTTGTTTGGGTCTGCTTGACTGTACTGCCCCCTAGTGGCAGCCAAGTCACGCCCACCAGAAGGAGCCACAATGAAGTCATCAGGATGCACAAACTGTTTAGTTCTTTACTTCTTTTGAATTCTGTTATTACGCTACGTTTTTATAAAGTAAAAAAGTATAGAATGCTATTGTCCATCAAAAAACACATTACAAAAATGTGTTTTTCGGGCGGGGTGAGGCTGGAATTTGCGTTCATTTCAATTAAAAAAAAAAAAAAAAACTACAAATAACAATCGCTTCAAAATCCGAGGTCTTGTGGGGGAAGACGGTCGACGACACGACGGTGCGGCATTCTCCGATCAATGCAATCAATACGGCGAAACACGGCCGGCGAGGAAGCTGCCCGGCAAAGAGGTGAGATGGAATTAAATCTCGTAAAAGCCGGCGGCTTCGCTCCCAACTGGGCTGAGAACTCATAAACTCGGCCGAAGCTCCGTCAATCCAGTGCGTCGCACCAATCTTTGTTATGAGGGCTGCAGTTGTCTGCCAATAATCGGCATTTTTAAGGGTGAAAAATGCACTCATTTCTTTCTCTTTAAAGCAGGGGGGTTCTCAAACTTTGTAGGCGAGGAAACTCTCGCATAATCCGCCTATTGATGCGTACTGTACCGCGAAAGACAAAACGGAATGAAGTTCATATTTTGTGGAGGAAGAAAAGTGAAATGAAACAGTGACAATTATGTCGTATAAAGGTTGGAATCTTTACAATAACAAAGACGTAGTTTGTCAGGATAAAATCGGAATCCATCTGGATTTTGAAGTCGTAACATTATCATGAACTTGAACAAGGGAGGTTATATTTTAACAAGTGGATTTCAAAAATACTAATTCTCGTCACATTATGCCTTTCGTTCTGGAAAATATGTGTTTCCACGTAAAAATACTCCAGTTGTGTAAGATCGACGTGATAGCTCAAAATCATATATCATTTCGAGAAACCATTCATTTCAAGACAAATAATCCATTTCCGTTACCTTTGGCAAGGCATACTTGGGAAACTTCATCTGGACAAACTCGTTGCGTCGATACGACACGTAGTGCTTGGTGCGATTCCCTGCGGTCACCTGGGAAAAAAAACACAGTCGTCGTATACATAAAAAAACACATGCAGCTGTACTCACATTCCCATCGGATCGCGGAAGACTTTTTCTTTTTGACAGAACCGGACGTTTTTTAAACGTTGAACATGTTTCGTTTTGGTTTGGTTGCGTGCGTTACCTTGACAAAAATGTAGTCGCCCTGCACCGACAGAGAATTGTGGTCGATTTTACCCAAGAACTGAGCGGTCACCATTTTGTCGGAGCAGTTCTGGATGAGACAGGTGACGTACAGGTAACCTGCAATGACACATTCCAAATCACGATCAATCCATCTTTGAACTTAACTATTGTGTAAGTGATCGTGTCAAACCTTGCCGTTTGATGATGATGTTGGTTTTTTTTGTGCCTGCATTTGGGTTTTCCACCTTTTGCCACCATCACCACAAAAAACAAGCAGTGATGGTACAAATATTCGATTTTTCGATTCGATTTTAGGTACATAGTTTTGAGTCCTTTTTGCCACCTCTGTGTATGTGTGGGCAAGAAAATGCACCTCTCTCCTCTCAGGACTTGAACCTTCCAGAACCTTTTTATTTGTCCAGATGGGACGGAGGAGTGCTGCCGTCGCAGGATTATTGACAGAGATTACGATTTAGGATGCACAATGTCGATGAGGTCCGCTCGGGGGGCTGGGAAATGTGAAACACACACACTTCTACCACGCGACCGCTAATACACACAATTGTCAGCGAGCGTTCCCCCCCCCCCCCCCCAGGAGGAGATTTAAGCACTAAACGGTCCATCTGGTAGTCAGCTGATTTTGCCACACTGGCTGTTGTCGCCCTCGGCGTTATTCCCGCGTGACATTTTGTGCGCACAGTAAGGTCGAGCACGGCCGCAATGTGGACTGTTTATGAAGCGAAAGGTGAAATGTACACACTGGCTTTTTGGTCATTTAAGAGCACCATCATGACACCTGTGCTTAAAAACAACAACAACAACAACAAAATGTACCTCCACTTGTGTCCTGCATCTCCATGTGCACCAGATCGGGGTCCACATCCACATCTGCTACAGACCTGGTACAAAAAAAAAAAAAAAAAAAAAAAAAACAAAAAAAGAAATCACGGGATTTTCTTATGTAGCGTTTGAATGAATTATTTATTTATGTCCATTTGCTTTTTGTGATATCTTTCAGTGGTGTGGCGCAAGTTTTAAAAATATTATTATTATTTTTTTTAATGTGCCTATGTGCAATAGAGGTCGGGAAACAGGACAATGCCACATGGTGCCAAATGAGACTTTCGGAAAGATGACGCGGGAACTGACCAGAACACTCGGTCCTTGGTCACCCGCTCCTGAAGCAAAGTCCACTTGTGGCCCAAATCTGTGGAGGCAAACAGCTGGAGACACGAGAGAGAGGAGCACGGTTGGAAATGGGACATTTTGCATCGGATCTGAAGAGATTGTGCGCATTGTCCTGGGCCCGACCCGTCCGTCTTTGCAGCAGGCCAGCAGCTTGTCCTCCTCCTTCGGGTGGAAGATGAGCGTGTCCGGGCTGAAGAGGACGCTCTTGCCGCTGGAAGGACTGGCCCTCGTCGGTGCTGATAAACAGCATCTGGTCGCGTTCGTTCGCTGAGGAGCCCACCAGAACCACCTGTCGACACGAGTGCCCGTCCTGACGTGACTCACGGGTTTTACTGTCGTTTGGCAGAATTTATGTCAAACATCAAGCAAAGCGAATGACACTTCGCCGCTAGCTTAACGCTAAATAGCAACTCTGTTGCGGTGCTTCAGCCCTTTAGGCAACGGATTGAACACAAACGGTGCTGCAAAAACATGAAGACAGACGATATAACAGTACTCACAGTCATATATTCTTTATCCTCTGCGTAGAATGACTAATATTAGTGCTTTACTGATGAGCTGTGAGAGGCATTGAGATGTCTCAATGAAGCGTTATGATGATTCCCCAGTTGTAGACACCACACCTTGCTGCTGTATTCAGGCTGCCTAGAAATTGTGCGTGGGATTCATAATACCGCCTCAATGAACAGTATATCACACGTGCGGCGACAGGCAACGTGCCTGCCACCTCGTCCCCGCGAGGCGGCGCACGCGAGGGGCGCTCGTGACGCCGACTTTACACGACAGCGCAAAGGGCATTAGCTGCCCGCCTGCCTGCGCCTTGTGAAGCGAGGACCTTGAACTTATCACACCTTGTTTCTCCTTCCTGATGTCCCGATAACTTCGTGGGCGATATGCCGCCGTTTTAATTACATTTCCCGTCGTCGAACACTGGAGAACGAGAGGGAGGACGGCAACGCTCCGGGCTATTAATCCAGATTTAATTACGAGTCGGGAGTCGCAAACAAACGTCTCCGGGCGCGAAATAAAAAGTGATTTTGCTTCAGTGCGAAGCGCAAATTAAGACCTTTAATGGCAACATTGGTGCAAGACTGCTGTTTGCCTCTGGTGGCTGAGGCAATGATGTGGTGAGGAAGCAACATCACGTCCTACAGGTATTTAGTGTTTTAGTCATACCGTGAAAACCCATAAACAGGAGTGGACTATTCAACGACAATCACTCTTTCAGTAATTGAACAGTTCTTACAATTTAACATTAGAGCATTATATTTGAACTGGATTTCTCAACCGATTTAAGAAAGCGGTAGCGGAGAGCTCTCGCTACCAAACGAGCGGAGCTCTCGGCGCGCAAGGAACATTTGCGGCCGGTGGCGTCACCCGTCGTCGCCGGGCGGAATCGCAATGGGCTTTGACAAAAACAGCGGCGGACTTAATTGCTGCGGAAAAGCTTTTGATCACGTCTGATCTCGGGGAAAGCGCAAGCCGTCAGCTCAGCGGCTTCTCAAGAGCGCTGCGGGGGCACTTGTGTGGGGAGCTGATTGATTTGAACAGGTATGGAGTATTTAATAGCTTAGGCTGTCAGTGTAAGGGCAGGTTTGACGGAGAGCAGATTATTATTTGAAAAGTCATTTTACATAACAATTAAAGCAGTCTATTGCTGCCAAGTAATTGCCAGTGGCGGGTTGTGCCGAGCATAATAACATGGAAATATAAAAAAAAAACATAAATACCATTAAGGCTGATAATTAAATGTATCGTTCATGTGTTATTATATGTGCTGTTCACTCCCTATGTGTTTTCCTAGCAGTTCTTGGGAGTCAAAAGTTTTGCTCCATCCAACCAATCAGCACAAAAAGATTACGTGACTGGATTCTTGCGGTACCAACAGTCCTGTCCCTCAATCCCTTCTGTTGCTTCCTCGCTTTTCTCAAGGAATCCTTTTGGTCTCGGGGACCTCCAGAAAGAGAGCACTTACGCTAACGCTAATGAAATCGACTCATCGTCAAAAAGTCATTCGGGAAGATCGGCCTCCGAGCGCTCGGAACGGCGGGCAATGTATTCCATCCAGATATTTGTCGACCGATGTTATTTGTTGTGCTAGGGGTGGGGGTGGGACTTCGGCCCCCCCTAAATGCTCACGGCCCTGGGACAATTGTGCCCTTTATCCACCCCAGGTGGACAGAAACGAAGCAGACTTCATCATTCCGACTTCTATTCTGCCTTTACAAAAAAATGTATTGAGAGTGACGGAGAGGTTCCTGATCGCCGTTGTAGGAACGCAAAGTGATTTGGTTTCCTCCGGGTACTTGGCTGGAACGGATTGATGGCTTTTCTTCCATTTCAGAGCGGAAAGTTGATTTGAAATACACTTTTTAGGGGCGCTTGTCAGAGCTTACTGAACACCGGGAGAACAGTCGAACACAAAAGACTGCGATGACGTGGGAGCTGCTGTCGGCCACAGCTCACACTCACACGCCACCCCACCGGGCCCCCGCCTCTTAAAGCCACATATCCGAACACACGCGCTGTCATTTCTCAGGAGAATGGAAAATTATTTTGTACAACAGGCAAAGCAGTGAGATCGAAGAAAACATTGGACTAATCTGTCCTCGGGACCATTTTTTTAAATGGTGGGAGGTAACAAAGTAGAATTCATTTGTTACTGCACTGAAGTAGATTTTACAGGTCTCTGGACTTCCATCCATCCATCCATCCATTTTCTGTACCGCTTATCCTCACTAGGGTCTGACAACTTGGTTCTAATTGACAGTCAGAATTCATTTTTACTTTTGTACTTCAGTACATTTCAGTCTGTACTTGTTTTTTTCTTCTTCTAAACTCTGAAGAACATGAGTTAAATCAGTAGCCCACATGTACTAACAGACAGAATTGAGTCGCCAAAAGCACAGACAGACTTTGGAGTCGCAACCAGCTGTTCCTGAGCGTTGAACAGCAGGGGGTCTCCGTCACATAGGCTGACACACGCGCACTCACACGTACATGCTCATTTGCATAAACACGCACAGACACACACACACACACACACACGGACTAAATACTGCCTGTCAGCGAGTCAACGTAACCACACGCGGGGAACCAACACGCACGCACACGTGCACACGCGCAGAGGAAATCATAATGATCAAAGCAGCCACCCCGCTGAGTTTTTGCTAAAATGGCGCAATCACCTCGTCCCTCCTCCGAAGGCCGCGAGCGCCGTAACGACATGTCGTCTCTGGTTGGCGTCGTGGGGGGGGCGGGCGGGCGTTCGTGAAACAAATCCCTTAGGGTCACATTTGGAAGTGGAGGTGGGGGGGTTGGCGCAGTAAATAATGTATGTGGTCTGCGCACGGTCGGGTTCGCATGCGGCTGATGACAACACACGCGCGCGCGCACACGCACACACACACAGCACGCGCGCGGGGTTTTGTTCAAAGAACAGGAGGAAGATGGAAATTATTCATGACTTAAGGAATTCATTATGAACTCAAACGTAAACAAAGACGGTGACAGCAAGGCCTCAAATGAGCCGCCGAGTCGCTGCGTGCAGGAATACAAGCGCTCTGCTCGATCAAGATAAAGAAACGCAGATTTGAGGCAGTCTTTTTTGAACCAGCGCTCAATTTCGCTCATCCGGTCGGTGCACCTTCAATCGCTTTACGGAAGCGACGCCAACAAAATCAACACGCGTAACAAAGACAGTCATGCGCGAGGTGCACGGCCACGAAGGACTCAACGCGCGGGCTAACCAGCGGCAACTACACTCTCATTCGCTGACTCCCAGTGCAAAAAACAAGACGAGGCCCCGCTTTTTCAAGCCACACACATTCAAAGTCAAAAAGATTCTACTGTGCAGAACGTGAGGATAGCGACCCCCCGAGTGGACAATAATAATACTTAGATTAATCAATGCTAAATATATTTGATAGCCCCAGCCCTAATATGAAGTGTTTGTTCGAAGGTTAGTGTGGGGAGGGTCATAAAGCTTTAAAAGAATATAGAAATAATCAAATATATATATATACATATGGTCGCTTCTTTGCAGAATCTTGTCGGTAAACAAGGGCCAACTGCATGTGCCAAAAGTTCAAGTGAGTCCACAGACGGCAGATATATTGAGTGTGTCCATTTAACCCGCCTTTCTTTGTGTCAAAATTGAATTATTGAGGCTCATATTCAATTATTTGTCATCCGAGTGCTGAGGGGGCCAAAGTGGTTCGCTTCAAGTTCACCTGCAGCCGCCGTCATCGCCACTCTCACTCCATTTCCCGTCGACACACGACCTCTCTCAAACAGCCGTGTTTGTCGCTCCTGAAAAATTGAACACAACACGGCCGACGCTTGCCCTTAAAAGCAAGATGGGGGTGGGGGGGGGTACAACAACAAAACCAGTGGCACCCACTTGAGTGTTTTTCTGAGCTGTACATGAACCAACAGCTTCAAATGGCACCCAAGCAACACATACACCCCCCCCCAAACGTCACGTACGTCTATTGATGCATCGTGTGTCCCACGAGGCCACCTCTGACCTCGTTATCGTCGTCGTCATCACCTCGACCGGAGCGTCCCCCGGCCCAGAGGAGGCGAGAAGTTCTCCAGCGGAATGTCAATCGTCCCGCCGAGGACGAAAGCTGAAGGTCGGAACTTTTTACTTTTCAATCAACTTCATTCGTTTCAGAATGCGATGAATGTTCTCCGCAGGTGGCCAATGGTGGGAAAGTACAAATACTTTGTTACTGTGCTTGAGTAGATTTATTGAGTATTTCTTTTCTGATACCAAGATAAATATTTTAAAAAGCTTTCCCACCATGAATGTGACCTATAACCTTTACAATTTCAAAAGTGAAGTAAAAATAAGTGACTGAAATCAGTAGTGTGCATGGGGCCGAGTGCTTCAACAAAGAATAAACAGCAATGATGTGCGGGCATAATAAGGCAGCATTCCCAGATGGGGCGGGATACAGTTTTGTCTCCATGGCAACCCGCCAACCCTCCACGGACAAACAATGAAACGCACACTGACTCTCGTAGGTAAACGATTGCATATTCATAAATGCAAAGCAAAGCCTTGTAACGATGCGCCGTCGACAAGCGGCCGCAGAGTCAAGACAATATTACGAGTTCCAACGGCGTGAAGCGAATGAAATGAACGCGGTGGCTGGGCGCAAATGATTTTTCAAACCCACGTCTGCAGTTGCGCGCGGCTGCGAACTGCTCATTATCTGGCTCGTCGGAGGGAGGCCCAGCTTGTTTTTCTGCGAGGAGACTGTCTCAGGTGAGGACTTGGAAGGGTTCGAATCGCGCGAACAAAACATCATGGTGACATTGGGAGCTCTGCGTCCTCCTCGAGACTTTTTAGACGAGGTTAGAAGGAGGTCATGTTTGTCCTTGCTCACGTTTTAAAAAATGCAGAATCCACCTGAATCATTCATGACGTGCCGCTTTTCTTCCAAACCAATTTCGCGAAAATCCCAAAAATACGATTCAATCCCAGTTGTTTCGAATGGTTGAAACGTCCAATCAGTGTTGTGTATCTTTGTAAAAACGTCTCTCCTTTGAATTGCAGCAGACTCAATGAAAAGTGACACACAGCAAAATACAGATGAAGTACTTACTGTATGTGCTAATCATGCATGCAGATTGATATAAATGAATAATGTCGCGTGGGATCTTTTATTCAAGCCCGCAAGATGAGGAGCGGCAAAGGAGAGAGAAAAAGAAAGAAAAAAAAAAAAAAAAGCCTTTCAGCCCTTATTTGTCTTGGCTTGGCAGTTAGTTTATTGGCCTCCCGAGCCATCCATCAAAGCATTCAAGTGTGCTGATTGGCCCAACAAGCCGCAAAAGAGTGCCAAAATCCTTCGGAGGCCAACTTACATTTGCTTTGGATTTTTTAAATGTTTTTTTTTTTTTTTTTTTGTGCAAACGAAAAATCTCTCCTTTATTTTCTACTGCAAGTTCGGTGAGCTGAAGTGTGCTGGGCGGCGGGATCGAGGAGGCACAGCGAGGCGAGGGAAGACAAACGATGCCTCCCTGCCGGCGAGCCCGAGGTTAAAGCGCCAATTAGCCGCCGTTAACGAAGCCTCGTTAGCCTCGGCAGAGTTTCTTCTCGCGGCCCTGACTCCTCCTTATTATCCCTCAACTCTGAGTGACCTCGCATAGCGCTCCACTAAAAATACATAAATAACTTCATTCAGCTGATAAGGATGTCTTATTCTTGGGGAAAAACAATACAATTAAATGCTCACCCGCAGCCCAGCGATTCAGGATTCTGCAACGCTAACGCCATCTGGGATCGTTTTGTGGCGGCCGAGGTGCCGTTACATGCCGCGCCGTTGGCTTTGGCCACTTCGGCTGCGGATAACAAAAAAAAAAAAAAAAAAGGTGGTAATTAGGCGATGGGCAACAGGAGGATGCCGTGTTGTCCGCAAAGGCTCAGCGAGCACAAAATGAGTCCTCCGCAAGCTATCAGCTTGTTTGTTATTGTTGTGGAAATGCTGATTGATTCAGTGGAGCTTGGGTGCGGGCCATTAGGAAGAAGTGACTGCTTGAATGCAAAAAGAGGCTTCCTTGACATGTGACGTGGTCGCTTAGCCCAAAGAAAGGCAATGGAAACGCACGCACACCTTTGGCCACTGTTCATGAGCAGACGCACTAAAGTCACTTGTGGAAGCATTCGAATTCGACCAAATGTTGAGATTCGCTATGAAAAAGGGACAACTCAAAACGCTCGCATCTGAAATCATCTTTCACATTGAAATGAATACGAATGATCAAGCCTCCCTCCAAAATAATAATTTAAAAAGAAATTGTATGTTTTTTGTTTTTTTTTTTAATAAGGAAAAATATTGTACTGTACTTTTTTTTTTTTTTAAATAGAATGTACTGAATCAAATAGTAGGTGTGTCATGAGTTAATGCTGCAATCCAATTCATTGTGCTGCTCCTTCTGGTGTGCCCGCCTTAGCCACCAGGAGGCAGTATAATACAGTCATAGACACAAACGAAGAAGACTGTTGGGAATATATGAATACAATTTCAAGGATTCAAAATATTCTAATTTACTGTAGGATGTAAACGTAGATCAGAACGGCCCACTACCGCCGATTTCCACAAATGCAACAATGGCTCCTTCAGCAGCGCATCGACACAAGTCGTCTCCATGTCCTCTTCTTCGTCTGTCTGCATCCTGGCCTCAGCCATCACAGCATCGTGTACTTCAAAAAGGCCGACGATGACACTCAGGCGTCAGGAGAGCAACGGGTCTGAGTGATGTCGGCGTGCCTGCAGGCGTGTTTGTGTGCCGAGGTGGCCGAGTGGGAACGCGAACGAGGATGAGGGGGGCCGCGGGGATGAAGAGCTGGCCTCTACGGTCTCGAAGGGATCGGCATCGCAAAGACGCCGGTCCACCTTCAGCATCTGTGTCAAACTCAAGACCCGCGGGCTGAATCCATCCATCAGCGGGAGAACACATAATAATTCCCTTGTCTGCATCTTTCATTTCCTTAACTTCAAACATTTCTGCCTCAAAGCTTCACCAGGCCAGGCCCCGCCTTTTAAAGCCACAGGCACACTCAAAAGTCACCGACACCACAATAGAGAACGTGAAGAGGGCGACCCCAATTGGATAGAAATAATACCGTCATCATTAATTCATCTAATCTCATACGTTCACCAATGAAGACACACAAAGGCTCGCACAATTTAGAGACCTCCAAAATGCTTTGAAACAATAGCGAAACCCAAGGACATTAGCATGGACGCAGCTTGGACCCTTCTGTTACCATGACAACCGCATCCTTCAATTCCAAGTGTGTGTGTGTGTGTGTGTGTGTGTGCGCGCGTGTGTAATGCAAGTCCAGAGGCCTATAAAACCTCTGAAAGATGAAGGGGCGACGGCTTCTGACATCCCATTTAAAGGCAAACACACAGACGCATGCACACATTTGATAAATAGCTTATCATAAAAATATCTTTCACTTCAAAAGTGAACGCACTCTGCTTCATTTCCACTTGGAATCTCACAAGTTGTGCTTTAAGACCACCTCCAGGTTGGCCTGACGCTACTTCGTGCAGGGGCGACGGCAAATTCGATGTTTCTGGTGGCCTGTGATTGCACGACAGGCAAATGTATCAATTTATATGCACACGCGCACGCGCGCGCACACACGCACACACGCAAGAAGAAACCAGAAGAGAAAGATCAATTTTCCAGTTGTAGATTTTGCCTTTTTATCACTGGCTCCCTTCCCGTCACACTTGCACATGCTTTCTCGCCGCCGCATTGAGGGAAAACTGGAGCGATGGCAGAGGCTAGCTGTGAGTAGACATTCTGTTCATGTGGGATACTTTTTATCCTTATTCACGCTGCAAAAACTGAGAAAAAAAACAAAAAAACGGGGAAAAGTAATGAAACGAGGACGACATTACGAGATTTACGCAACATGGTCTGCCAGTAGAACAAGAGAATCAGATTTAAAACATGTAAACATAGATACTGATGTCTTGAAACTAGTGTGTTTATACCACCTACACCTACTTTATAGAATTGTGGTATTTCTTATTTGAAGAAGTAGTTATAATACCTTATTAACATTGTTAAGGGGAAAAAAAGCAGTGAAATGTTCTGACAAAAATTGCCTGGTATGACAAAATATCTTGATCGACAAAAGTAAATAAATATATAAACAAACAGGCATATCTGGCCTTGATTTGAGATATTCAATCTTGGTTTAGTTTTTGCAGTGGACACTTGCAGTCAAACAAACGCCATAATCTAAATTCACCTGAGTGAGAGATTAAAATATTTTATTTTGACGGCAAGCAACGCAGCAGCTGGAGTACCACAGGGATCAACTTGCAATCCATTGTTTTTTGTAATTCACATGATACCTTTAACGCTCAATGCACAATCTTACAGCACACACACTGCACTTAGGATCACAAATAAAGTTAGGAATGGTGTGAATTGTCCTGTGTAAACCCATTACAAAACATTAAGTTACACTGATGCATTTATGCATACAGGACTGTATATGCAAATGAGCCGCACACCCAAATGGCTTTTAACTAGACCCTCTCGCCTCCAGAGGAAATGATCAGTCGGTATTTCCTGCTTCTCGTCAATACAATTGTTCTTTTTGCGGGCACACACACACACACACACACACACACACACACACACACACACGTGCTAATCGCTTGTGTTCATCAATCAATCTTCATCCCTCATTTGCATTCAGTGACGAAGGGCGAGAGGAATGCGTGTCTCTTCATTCAGTTCGACAGTCAGACTTGCTCACATATACTTCCTGCGCTCACGCTGGAGCATTGGGCTGCTTCTCAGCCTTGACAAATGCACTCGGCAGCGGCAAGATATTCATCACGTTGAGGCCCCCGGTGGATCTAAATATGTCTTAAAGATAGCAGTCACTGTTCGTTTTATCTCCAACTGCTCGAGGAAAGAATCTGACACGTTGGTCAGGCACGCAGCGACCGTGAGGCCCCCCGTTTATATATGGACACGGTCCAGACCCACCCGGAAGTGGTGAAAATCTGTGATATAGGGAGAGCCCCCCTCAGACAACACATGAACACACTTAAACTTATCAAAAGACATTTTTCTAACGTGTTCCTTAGCGCCTGTTGTCACGTGCTTGCTCACACACTTCTCAACAATGAACAGACGACTCCGGTCTCATCAATTATGCGGATTCATCCCGGTTTGACATCCATCAAGCATTCAACTCGACAGATTAACAAAGAGTTCTTCTCTTAGTCGAGGCATCGGAAAATTACACGCGAGTTTAAGTCTCCCCTGCAGGGTGAGCCATCACAAGTTGTCTATTGATCCACATGATGGATGCGGGTCAACCAGATCTATTTATGCCCCAGTGGACCTCCTGCGTGTCACAGGAGGACAGCAATAATACAATTTAGGGATCAATGCTAGGTCAACGATGATATGTCGTAATCTGCACATTGAATTATAATCTCAGCATTGAGCAATGGACGGATGGAGAGATAATGTAATATGTCTCCTGTAACATCGTTGTTAAAGAGAACATATTATGATGCGACGTGAGTCCTGTTGGTCGTCCTTGACTTTGCCCGTCTTCACCTCCGAACGCCAGCTTGTGTGATGCATACGTATGACAGCCTTTCATCGATCAGCCGTCAGCGCCATATTGCTGCTCGCGCCGCAGCCTCGGGCTTTATTTGCCCTCGGACAGAAAGTTTCATGTATTGGTCCAATTTTGTCACATCGGTTGCAGGCCGATCACAATCGCGCGGTCTCCGCTTTGAATCCACTTTTTATCGGAAACACATTGACGCATTCATTTAAGATGAAGAAGAGTCATCCAAATGTAATGACTTTGAGAAAGTCATTGAAATACTGAGAACCTGTGATTGTAACCAACAACATTCCCAAAAGTCACCTTCCCAACACCGATTACAGTTTTGTTTCCTACCTTCTTCTTGTTGGTCGGGCAGATGGAGAAGCTGCTCACCACAATGGTGGTCCCCGGCATCAGGTTGAGTTTTGTGTAGGTGGTGCCGTAGTCGGTGGACCTGAAACGTGAGTAAACATCTGCTGTTACGAGGCGCAGGTGCAGGGCATAAAATGATTGTCATTGTTCGAAACGATGACGACAAAGCCGACAAGCCCTTTGTTCGTCGTATTACTCAAGCAGCTGACACAATCGTGCTGGCAGCCCAACGTTGGCGAGTGCCCCAATCTGCCAGCAACAAATGAGGATTACCATGGATTACTTTAAACTGAGGTATCAATAGGAAAATGTCAGCGTCGTTCTATTTTGCACGGCAATCCAACGCCCGCAGGCCAGAGGATGCGGCGGAGTTAAACGGAGCCCGTGGGCTACATCCCGGAAGGAGAGGCCTTGAAGAAAGCAAATGACGAGCTAGCACATCAGAGTCATGAGGGAGGAGATGATTTGACTCCTTCGCACGACGAGACATCCCCGACAACTCAATCAAATGCTTACGTACGCCGCGTCGACATTCCCAAAGGGAGAGCTCTTTTCGCCTCTTTTAGTCAATCGCCGGAAGGCCATTTTAGCCATTAAGAAGCCTGAACAAAGTCATTTCCGTCTATAAGACATCATAATCAAGGGAAATAAGGAGAAGAAAGAAAAATAAAAGCTAAACTTGACCACGTGAGGGTTGCAAAGGAGGGTGGATTTAGTGGGTGATTGAAAAATTATTCGTCACTTCTAAGAAGAGTAATGAGGGGGCATCCAATGACAAAAACAAAATAATGACGCTGTGCTGGTTATCTCCACCTTGCGAGGGTTTCTTTTTCGGCAATGCCGCTCCATGGGCAATCGCAAAGAAAATACTGTTGGCGACTGAACCAGTCAGCCGCGCCCACCTCTGCCCAGTCAGTCACAGCCAGTGTGTTGCAAAGCATTCCGTGACCTGGCCCCAAATCCCTTCCCAATCTTCAAAAACTCTTCATCTGGACTTTGAAGTTCCCTACTCTGTCGATGGATGTCGACGTTAACTGCATGGCTGCTCACCCGTTTGTCGCTGGACTTGTCACAGTCGACGTTAAAAGTCCATTTAGTACATTTCCGATGATTCCTGTGGTTCGGTGTACTGCGCTTGAGTTCCGTGTACAGAATATATACACGACATACGCATCAACATTTAACAGTCTTTCTTGATAGCGGCAACTGTAGTTTTTTGTTGTGAAAGGCCGTGCGATTATAACTTGGCCTAACGGCTGCGCTGTTGCAACGCGAGTGAACTGTTGACGAGCGTGCGCGGCTGACTTCACGATTTCAATTCAGCGTGTCCTTTCAAATTGCTTGTCATGCAAAATTAATGTGTGCTAGTGAGGTACAAATGCACCCACGCGATTGCCATTTCTCCACTGTTTTTGTCATCGTTCCGTTCGGGAATGTGTCTTCAAGAGCGTTAAAAGGACGAGAATCAAGCCCGAGGATACAACGAGCGAGCAGCTGAAAGCAAAACTGCATGAAAAACAAAGAAAAAAAAGCTGTTGCACGCTCGTGAGTGTGCACGCGCGAGTTCGCGAGACGCCGTGGGCCAAAGCACCTTTTTTTTTCTCTCCTCGTCTTCTCTCCGACTCGAGAAATCGCGAGAAATACGAATGCGCTTCGGGCAGGACGACTGGCGGCGATTCCGAGTGTAATGTCCTCGTACGGAACGTCAATGTCGCCCGCGCGAGAGCGAACAGACGGCGGCCCAAAAAAAAAAAAAACCACAAGTGGCGTCCTGTCAGTGGGAATCAAGCGTCAAGTTTGATAAACTTGTACTCCCGTACCTCCACTTTCCAGATTAACTTGTTCCGTGACCAAGCTCGGAACTCTATTTCCTCGCGTTACATCAATTTTGAAATGAAATTGAAATTGTGGCTCGTCCCAAATGATTGTTCACTCAGCGTACCGGCGGGATTCCCAAAAGCATTTGTGCCAGCTAGCGTTAGTCCAGTTTACACGACAACGCTCCTCACATTTCTCATTGAGCGAGTGACGAAGTCGCAGCTCAGGAGGGCTTATGACCCACTGCACCAGAAGTAATTGCTCAGGCTAAAATAAAATAAAATGAAACATAAAAAACTGGATGCCGAGGCAGGGGTCCTCCATTCGAGTTCAAGTGATGGATTGGCCTCGCGACAACTCTGCACTCGAAGAAATACGCTCACAGGCGCCGCGCCACAGTCAATCTGTCCTCGCCGCAGACATGAATGAAGCGAGCGACGAAACGGCGCACGTTCATCTTTCGCTCCGCAGTTCACGCCAAACATTTGGCGCGTTTGCGTCCGCTTTGGAGGTGCGAATCTGGACTCGGCGTTGGCGTGCGCGAAGTCGCCCACGGCGAGACAAAAAAAAAAAAAAAAGGAGCAACCGAACTTGGCCGTCGGTTTCCCCGAGCGAGCAGATGACGTCGCGGTTGGGGGTTGTTTGGCGGTGACGTAGAAGCACCACCACCGGCACGGACGCATGGAGAACAGCTCAGAAAATTGCACATGCTAAACGGTCGTCACATAACTCGACTCGAGTCAAGTTATGCTTGAGACGATGAAGGAACCTTTCTTCCGATGACATGATTGAGAAGCCGCCTTTAAAATACCCCCCCCCCCCCAAAACGATCATTTATGCTGGGCGTGGCTACAATAGACTTGTTTTCACAGCCAATACAACCTCCATTGTTGTTTACGCAGTGTCTCCACCCATTTTTGCAATTGGGCTCAAGCAAATTTTCAGAACGGGATTAATATGCACGTGCCGATCCATCACAGCAATTTGACCCGTGCGCCGCAAAAAGCGACGCCTGTCAGCTACCTCGTACGCCCACATGCGCCTGTGGGTCAAAGGTCAGGCCTCACTGGAACGCATCGGCAGGGATTCTCGCACCGCAAAGCAATTTGAAGACTCATCAGGAAACACTGGCTGCTGCTTGTCTGACTGAGACAACGGTTGAGGACAATCAAATTGCTTAATCCTTTACATTCACTCTAACCACGTTATTATTACATGGGTTTATGAAGTACAATATTATATTTTCCTTTTTTTTTTTGAGGGGGGGGGCGGTGAGGCCGCAACAGATTAATGGCATTTCCATTTATTTTAAATTGGGAAAGATGATTTGAGATCTTGTGGCATCATTGTGCTGGTGAACTACTGTCTGTTGAAGTGAGCTGAGGAGCTTCATGAAGTGCTTTGGCTTGGTCAACTTATGCTCAGAAGAGGTTTGGTGGGGGGGGAAATGCTTGTAATTTGACACCTTAGGCAAAGTCAGTATAGGTCTAGTACAGGAGCGTACTTGCAAATGGAAAATTCAAATTAGGCCCGACGGGGTGACTGATCTTGTTCAACCATTCCCATCAATAAGCCCGTAAACTAATTAGCTTTGCAGCTTTATTTAGGCCAAGTGTTCCGCGTGTGTGCGTGTGTCCTCTGTCGGGGGGGGGGGGGGGGAAACACACATTTATTCTATCTGCGTGGTTATCATTCACTCATTGTAATGGGGAAATCAAGGCAAATACAGCTCTGCGTATTTGGACAAATATATTGGGCTTTAATTTGCCGCTGCACGTGTGAAATGATCCCGACTGAATCTGCACGGAAACCTATGACACGACGACGTTAACGCCACATCCTCCACCGCGGCCCGACACGCCAACTCGATTTGCGAAACGACCTCTCGTCCGACCGCGTGGTCGACACGTTCGTGCCGTCATTAACCCGCCTCCCGGCCCGGTCGGCGGGATGCAAATGAGCCAATTAACCGCTGTTGTCGCGGAAACGGACAGCCAGTGTCCCACCTGCGTCGAGGAAGACGTGCACGTGGAACAGCAACAAACACAAAGTCGGGAATGAGCAAGTCATGAGACAGAGCTCTCAATTGAATCAAGGGTTTGAGCCTTTTTATTTTTATTTTTTGGATCCTTCATATTCTATCTTTGAACATACTTGGAACAATTCTCGATTATGGCCGACGCAAAAAGCCAGTTTGGCTTTGCGCAGTCGGGGTGTCGAGCTTCTATCCGAAAACATCAGGCAAAGAGGATTACGCAAATCCCCGCTGAAATCCTAAAGACGACGCAAATTGGACCCAAGTGTCCCAAAAGGGTCGTGTTCGTATAATGCAACCGGGTCGTCGTTGTCATGTAAAAAAAAGCTTCCTGTCGCTGCGGTGGTGATTAAGGGCTTGCATTAAGCTTGATGTTTGCGCGATGGAGGACCACTGGTGGAAAAGCAAATGCCGATCGGTCAAATTGACGAGGATATACTACGTGCAACGTGTCATTTATAAAGTGCCATCCTTTATGTCAGTTTAGTCAAGGGGGAGGCGTGCAGAGGGGATAAGGGCGGGAGGGGGGGGGGCTGTGTGTTGCCAGGAAATGAGACAAGAGTGATGCAGCAGCCACAAGCAGATGAAGTGCCGAGTTAACAAAAAAAGGTTGAGTGCCGTCATGGAATTGTAGTAACGGGATGAATTATGATAATACCTCCCGTAGAAAACATTCTTTGATATTGACTGCAGCATTGAAGCTGGGCGACTGTCGCACATCATTTTGTGCTTTATTACCCTGCCAACGACAAGCATGACGACGCTAACAAAGTTTATTTTCTGTTAGAATGGGGGGGGGGGGGGGAAACAAAACAAAACAAAACAGTACCGAGTTATCTTTTATAATCTGAGGTGGGTCAAATTTTCTACAAACACTCGAGTGCATTGACGTGACAGACAAGTGGTGACTTACAACAGCTGAATGCTGAGTTACATTTTTAATCGTTTTGTTTTTATTTGTTTTCGATGCCCGCGTGCTATTTTAAAATTCACGTGAAAAAATGTCCGTGGTGCAAAAAAAAGTTTAGGGATCGCTGTACTGTGCTGGCAAAAATATCAATGACGCCATCAATTCATCGACTTTGAGCCGACTTTCATCCTATTCGCGTCAACGATAAAAAAAAAAAAAAAATATATATATATATATATATATATATATATATATATATCTCGCCTTGTTCACCCATGTCTACCAGACTGAATGTAAAAATGGGACATTTGGCCTTCACGTTAAAATATCCTTATGTGTTTTTTTTTTTTTTTTTGGGGTGGGGGGGGGCAGCATCTGGTAGTCTTGGTGACGTCAACAGCAAAGCATTTAACTCAAAGAAGAGCGCAGAAGAAGACGGGTGTGGAGGAAGCCGAGGCAGCCAGTCTCTGTGGGATATGCATTCCGTGCATGCGTGTGCGTGCGTGCGTGCGTGCGTGTGAGGACATTTTGATGAGCGGCCAGGCACAGTGTGTACGTTCCATGAAGACTGAGCTCCGAGTCGCCTTTCAACCTTCAGCCTCGGGCGACAACGAAATCGCACAACTGTAGCCAGTGTGTGTGCGAGTGCACACGTGTGTGCGTGTGTGTGTGACACACATATGTACCCCGGGAAGGGTCAGCCGCTTGAAAAACAGCGACACTTTCTCTTGATTCCCCCCCCCCCTGCTCTTACTTTCCATTTCTTTCTGCCAAGCTGAGGATTTTGAGCTTTCTAACATCATTTAGAACCACATCCATCCTTCCTCCTCTTCTTCCTCCCCTAAAATCTTTTCACAGTGCATAAATGGGACAACTGCAAGGGGGGGAAATGTACTGTTAAGGCTTCTTTGATTGAAAGCATCAGTCACTACACGTTGTGGCTGCAGCCTTTCAGTCAAATACGTCATCCTCAGTAGAGATGCTGATTCTTTAATGCATTTATGAGTGAACTTGGCCGGAACACGTTTTTTTTTTTCTCTGACCGACCAATCAGAGGTGGGGGAGGGGGGGGGGGGGAAACGCCGACGGTTTTGTGTCGGATTTAAAATGTGATTGGATGGAGTTGGTTTCGTAAGACTTTGGGGCAGATTAGATTGCCGTGACGACACAAAAAAACAAAAAAACAAAAAAGGGTGCAATCTGATTGCCGCGGCTAAGAGAAACGCAATGAAATGAAGGGATTTATTTTAGATTTTGAATTCAAATATTTGATGGTTGTCTTTTCTTCACCAATCGACCATTTGCTTATTATGATTATTATTGTTATTTTTTCTGTCCGGTGGTGAGTCTGCGGAGGACTCTTAACAATTAAAGCATCAATAGATGACTTCCAGGGAGAATTGCATTTGCAGCTAATGGGAGGCTGAAGCTTTGAAGCCCCCCCAATCTAAGTAGCATCATCAGATGCATTTGCTCGCTGGGAAAGTACATTTAAAAAAAAAAAAAAAAAAAAAAAGCACATTTTAGCCAGTGTCGGTCATGAACCCTGTCTGCTCTGTTTTTTGAAATTAAGTCTCCTCTATTGTACCTACAAAGTCAGGCTCCGCATCGGAGCATCTGCGAGGGATTAGACGGAAGGGAGAATTAATATTCCATGAGAACGTACGCACAAGATTCTCACTGTGAAGTGGTACTGCGGGGATGTTTTGCTCCTTTTTTTTTTTTTTTGGAGTCACTCAAAGGCGCGAAAAGTGGTTTTGGCAGCCCGACTCGACCCCCTTTCCACGCTGCCACGTTATCGGCACGAACAGATGCCATCGCTGGCCGCCCGGGGCCCCGTCTCGCCACCGTGCGAGACGCATCGGGATGTTTTGTTTTTTTTTACTGCTCAGAAGGGCCCGGGCGACCTTTTTACGACACCTGAGCTGACCTCAGAAAGATCTACAGCCGCCAGACATAACACGAGGTCACCCCACAACAGATGGGACGGCGGTAAATGTTTTGGCCTACCTCCACAGAGAGCTCTCCAGCACCTTGGTGGAGTCGGCGTGGTAGTACTTGGTCAGAATGAGAATGACCTGCAAGAGGAGAGGGAACACAGCACTTTAGTTGGCGAGCATTTGCATTTCAAAGCTCTCTCGAAATCTGCTTTTCTCCTTCCGTGTGGGCTCGGCCATCAGTTTAATATGCTTTTTTTTTTTTTTTTTCATATGAAATCTTGGTTCCACGCACACTCCGTGAAGAAATAAGTTGCCCGATTACTCCATTAATCGATGGGATAATCGGTAAAATGATAGATGCTACCTGCAGCCCTGATATATTTTAAGATCGGGAGTTACTTTGAATCATCTTTGCATTTCTTTTTTGTTTTTTTTTATGACCAAGACACGCCGCTCCACGGCACGAGGCGACCCCCGTGCAAGTTGACCCGGTCAGACTGCTCCTTCCGAGTGCTCCCGTTTGTGACAGCGATGGGATTTGCACTGTCATGTTGTCGAGAGTGGCAGATAGCACATCGCGCCAAGAGGTTTGACGGGATGTGTCGATGCAGCGGCAGAAGGGCGGGGTGGGGTTGGGGCGCTTTCTGCTGCTTACGCAGGCTGAATATGTCCCATGACTTCTCATGATGTGTACCGTACGTCCTGCCTTTTCTTGTTTATTCCAATGTGTTGGCTACAATGTCAAACGCAGCACGTGCAGCCCGGTCACGCTCCAAAAGAGAAAAGCACGTCCTTTTCTTTGGTCGCTTCACTGAAGACGACATCCTGTCGTGTTTCCAACGACATTTTAGTCCACAGTTAGGGTCGGATGAAAGCCGGTGGACCGAGAGAATGAGCGCTGATCCGTTTCCACGACCCAAACTAGCATCGAAGTGCGTCCCGAGTCAGAATGTCTTCACACTTGAAGACTGCATGAATCCACAAACAGCAACCTGGCCGCTCAAGATCATTGAAGTCAAGCGCACGTGCTGCTTTTTTTTGTTTTTTTGTACCACATCTCAAAAACCTTCTTTGCTAAGTTGAATTGGATGGACTACAGTCTACGTTCCAGGTGCATTTATTGCTTCCTGCATTCATTCTCAACTTTTTTGGTTTGTTATTTTGTTAGGATTGGGCACAATTGAATTCACTTTTGTGAAACTTTGTCCAGGAAGGACAAAAGGAAAAGTAATGGAGTTCTGCTCAATTGTAACAGCGTGACCGCAACATCCTCCGCTGCGGCTTTTTTGTTGGTACGCCACTAAAGAGAATGAGTCCAGTGACTTTTACTAGGGGGGAGGTCAACAGGACGGTCAAGACCTCTGAGTGACTCCTTGCGGGACGCACAAGACAGTCCATTGAGAGTCAAGATCACGGCCGGGCGATGACAATATGCCGGCTGTCCCGGGGGACATTGCCGTCGCTTGTGTGCGATTGTGCATTGACGAGAACACAGAGGGGAGCAAACCAATGAAAGGATGGAAGCTGCTGGTGCTGGGCTCCCGGACGAAGAATGCGGTCATTCATTTAAGGAGAAGAAAAAGGAAAAAAAAAAAAAAAACAGACCACACAAACACTTAATCACGGTCTGGAAGCAAAGAGGTCAAGACATTTCTGGAAATGAAGAAATTGTGCACAATAACATTTCAGGCCATTCTTCGTCTTCATTTATTTCTACTCCCACTTGAAGTAAAAATTAAACAAAAAAGAATTATACTGAGTCTATTGAAACAAACCCCGTAGCTTAATGCTAACAAATGATGCTATAGACAGGCTAATAAATAGCACTGGTATCGCTGTGTTATAACCCTTTAAGCAATAGATTTCGAACACAAATGGCGAAGCAACATATGTAGACACACAATACGACAATACTCACAAGCATATAGTGTATTTGTTATCCTCTGTGAAGAATGACTGATATTACTGCGGCTTACTGGGATCAGTTGCGAGCGTCTCCATGACCTGTATATCCATATGTCCGTACTATCGTATGTATTATATTGCCCTCGGGTGGACAAGGCGCGCACATTAGAAGGAGCAGCACAAACTCCATTGAAGTGGAGTTTGTGCTGCTCATTTTATTTCATCGTGTCAACACTATGTTTTTATGAGGTACAATCTCACAGAGCGCTGTTGAAGTTTTTACGCGCGGTGCAGGAACGTATTCACGGCATTTGCATCCATTTCCACGGGGGGGAAGATGATTTGCGATGCGAGCGTGGTTGCGGACCAAATTCAACAAACAAATAAAGAAAATGGGTGGGTGGATTGATTGCCGGGTGAGCGTGGCTCTTTTCCTGATGCTCCAGCTAACGATTCCCAGCGTTCGCACACACAAACAAAAGCACCATCTCGCCAAAAAGAAATGGCTCCACTGGTGCAAATATTGCCAATTACCTCCATTCAGTGGCTAGGGCGGCATAGTGTCAATGCGGCGCACGCTCTTTATTTCAATGGCGGCCGCTGACCCGCACGCTCGTTACCGTTTGAACGGCGCTGTGAGATCGCCGCCATTCATTAAAGGGTTCATCAGGCAGAGAGGCTGCTCGGGTAATTACACGCACCTGTGCTTCTGCTGGCCTCCACAAACCTCCGGTGGCGGCACAGCGGCCGGACAGCGGAGCGGCACCGCCGTACGCTCGCTTGTTCTCTTTTGCAACAGTGCCTTTGTTTTGTTCTCCTTCGGAGATTTATTAGATACATTTTTCCAATTTATTGACTACAAGTTGCATTCTGCTGTTAAACATAAAACAAAGAGACATCTTGCGCACTTAAAAAAAAAAAACAACAACTTTCCCTTAAGAATGCCCCAGCTAGCTTAATGCTAGCATATAATGGGAAACACTGTTGATGGGCTAGAGATTAGCATCGCTAATCGCTGTGTTATCACGCTTAAAATATAGATATTTGAATACAAATGGTGGCGCAAAACATGTAGACAAACAATATCACTATGCTCACAGGCATATATTCTTTATCCTCTGCGAAAAATTATGAATATTATCGTAGCTTATTGAGTCACTGAGACGAGCGGTGACTCTTCTTTGTCTGTATTATACCGCCCCCTGGTGGCCAAGGCGGGCACACCAGAAGGAGTTAGGAGCCTTTTCCTATACATAACACAAACATTATTGATGTTTTTTGGGAGGCTGGAGCGGACTAATGGCCTTTTCATTCATTTCAACGGGGAAAGATGATTTGAGATGCGAGTGTTTTGAATTAGGAATGCGGTCACGGAACAAATTAAACTCGTACTTCAAGGAAGTACTGTATAGGAGTATGTAAAGGGGGAAAAAAACAGTATTATAAAGTGTAAATATTGTAGGTAATGTAGTATTGGAAGTGTGCCATTAAGGGGTGTGGTCTAATGAGTGACATCAGGGGTTGGAGTGACTCCTTGAGAGTGTTCTCATTTTGCATTTGTTCAATAAACTGTTGATAGTGCATCGGCGACTGTGGCTCTCCTTGCCCACATGCCAGGGCATCACATAACATTCATTGTACATCAAAGTCACGCTGCAGTTTAATATTTGTTCTTCTCCACCAATCGAGCATCCGACGACACAAGATAGCGGTCTCACATCAGAACGAGCGCCGGATACTAGTGCGCATGCATCCTGCACTTATTCCGCATAATTGCAGGGTGCATCCGCATCAGGCTATCTTTAGACGGCCCAAAAGCGTATCATCAACGCTCGGAAAAAGTGCAGTCTCAAAGACGGGAGGGGGGGACAAAAAAAAAAAAAAAAACACTTCTGCATGCAAATACTTGTATCTTTGTGCGGAGGGCCGCAAGGATCCCGTGGAGACAGACGCATCTGCTCTCCAACAACTAGTTGCGCTGACAAGTTCTGAGCCAACCGAGCTGCTTCGATGTGCACTAATCTACCGGCGCCAGTCGGAGGCCTTCGGGGGACCTGGCGGAGATACGGCGGGAGATAAAGACGGCGACGGTGCGAGAGTTGCGGAACAAAAAGACAAAGGAAGAGCTGGAGGCGCCAACCCGGGCTGGGACGCGGCGGCGTCAAGCGGCCAGGGAGCGAGCAAGAACCAGTGACGGAGGATGGAGGTGCGAAGGCGTTAATGGGGTGGGCGATCGATGGCGCGCAGGGGCTGGGCCTCCTGCCACTCCCGATCGGTTTATTGATCCCCCGCGGCTTACGGAGGACAAGACTTCCAGCGGGCTTCTAACACAACTTCATCCAGCGCCAAGTCCTCCGTCTTGCTTTTCAAGGGAAAGACGTCACTATTGAGCGCTCAGGCAGACAAACGTGGCTTAGATCGGACCATCAGGTCTGTACAAAGATTACAATGTGGCATCCATACAGGACTATCATTGGATTTTGCACCTAGAAAATGGAGTATTCTTTTATTCTTTATTCTTCTATGAAACCATTCATAGAATAACTTGAATAATGCGATTACAAAAAGGTTGACGGAAAATCTCGAAACTTCGCAGGGATCAGGTCTTCCACACAGACTAACGTGGCATCCCTCTGTGAAAAAAAGCACCAAAACTATGTTTTCCCTGTGAAAGGTTAGTCCCAGTTCCCTTGTTGTAATTGTCCAGCGGTGTACGCAACCGTATGCAACCTTGTTATTTTGGTTTTCTTGTCGTCCACACACACGGAATTCGCTAACGTCTTTGCCCCTACTAGCTCAGCGTCACTGTCGCCACGCTGCTCAAAAGGGGCGTGTCCTTCCTATGGTCGTACCTATGGTCAAAACGTATCGTAATGCCCCTGCAAGCGCTTCACTAGACCAAAGAAACACTTAATAGGCACGTTCATACACTCGCTTCCACGTCACACAAGTGATGGCCAGTCGCTCACCAAGCAGACTGGCTAACGGTTAGCCAGTTAACAGACCGCCACTAACTTGAGCCAACAAGAGCTAACTTTGCACTCTCATTCGCTGACTCCCACCTCACTCAATTACACAATTACTCGATGCATCAACGGGATCATTGGTTGAATCCTCGGTTCAAAAATATTTGAGAATTGCAAAGTAATCGTGTTGGATGAAGCGGTACCATCCAAAATCTTACTGTATGTTGTTTTGTTCAGTTTATTGGACAATTCCTTCGTAGACAAAGAATTCCGTCCTTGCTCGGGCTCCATTCCAATTTCCCACAGTGGACACAGCTGGTGGACAGAGCCGAACAGCTGTTGCCACGGCATTATCATAATCCCCATCCTCTGCATTCCGTCTATGCTCCCACATTTTCCCATCATCGCCCCCTGGGCATTTTGTTTTTTTTTTGCTGTCGTTGTCGCTGGCTCATAAATAACCAGCTGGTAAATTCCGCGATTCCTATATCGCGCTGCAACATTGACGACAAAAACAAACTTGGATTTTTTTTTTTTTCCTGCGACAATTGTGTCAGCAGGAGTTGAAGATGACTTGGCTAAGCGGCGCGGCGCGTATTAAGTGTTGAATTAAAGCACGGTGGGAATACTCTCGGGCTACAATTTTGGCAAATGCATTCGAGGAGCTGTTCTAATTACCCAAACGTAGATACATTATTTAGCCGCGTTCCTTACACGTAGAAGGCATTCCCGTCCTCAACCACTTGGGTTCAAAGTCCGTTCATCCTCTATCTGTTTGGGTTTGTTCGAGCCAAGATCACCCTAATCGTTTTCTGTGGACTAGCAATTATTGTAATAATCGATTCATCTGTCCATTATTATGATCATTATTATTATTTTAGATGAATCAATGAATAGGATTTTTAAAACACTTCCATCCCTTTATTCAAAAACAGTACATTATTTCAAATTGACAGTTCAAAAATCACACAAACATAAATTGAGTATAATTCAGTTCCTGGTTTGGGCCAAAACATCTGTCAGAAAATGGGCAAAAATGTTGATGAAAAATGTTTTCCAAAGTAAAAGATGTTTGCAAATGTCTTATTTTCCGAATCAGATTGCAGATAATCAGTCAGCTTGGTTTCCATAATACAACATTATTATTAACATTTACTGCTGTATTATCATCATAAATATAATTTTTAATATTTACTGTCGAGAGGCTAAAATTCTGAGGGTTTGGACAATTTTAAGTTAAACAAGGTCTCTTAACTGATTATCAAAAATTAATCCTCGCACCTCTTGTGTGGATGCAGGATTTGAAAACTTGATGATCTTTATTTGTGCACTACCACCCCCCACAGGACTGGAGTAGAATAGCACACATACGATACTGCAGCGCCGCAACATCGCAGATTTTATAAATATATGTATATATACACGCTTACGCACAGATACTCAGGGGCGAGGGGCAAGTTCACAACAACACAAGACATGCAGTATTTTTCTATACATTTCATGCTTGGATTTTCATAAACGTTTACGATGAATAAAAAAAAAAAAAAAAAAAGACTTTATCGATGGCAAAGCCGTTAGAGCAAGCTGCTTGTTATTGGCACCCTTGCAGAGACGTGCTCGCGTCCAGCGAAATGGAACGGCGCCATTAGCTCGCCAATGCATAGTGCGCAGTGCCGAGAAATGTAGGCGTGTAAATACATGAGGCCAAAGCAAATGGAGCATCAACGTGCCTCATTTACTTTTTGGCTGTGATGCTTCATTACATCAAGCGAAAACGCTGGGAAGATTGCCAAAAACTAGAAGGTCAATATTTCGACTGGATCGAAAGACTGAGGAAACTCAGACTTTTCTATCTTGAAGTTAAAAAACACTAACTTCATCGATGATCTTTTAAAAATCAAATGTGGGCCTTGAGCGCGGACGTTCGGCCACCCGGAACTTCCGCACGCTTCCCCATGAGCGCGCACATCCCGCCCGATCTCCATTTTCCCCGCGGAGAAGACCGTCACACTTCCTTTGGCCCGCCCAGCAACGTCGGGCGATGTGGTCTGCGTGCAACACACCTGCCGTCACACGCCTGCAAATTCATCCCTGGTATTTTACGGTCGCTTTCGCTGCCTGTTTGGATCACGCCGTCGGGGCCGAGGCCACCCAAGCTATAGAATGAGGTCGGAACAAAGTCGGGCCAAACAAGCCTCTGAAATACCCAGGATCCTTTGAGCCACAGAGGGATGCAAATGTGCTCTGACACATGGCCAAGCAGGGCTGTCCATCAAGCCCGCGGGGAAAATAAAGAGCACCTCCTCACCACTGACTGAATGGGCTTCCAGACCTTGCACCCTTTGTTCGAGGGCCTCGTCTGCGGACTAAATAAGGTGCCGCATCGTTAAGCAAACCATATGGAGGGTCCTTTAAACATAGGCAGGCAGCGGGGCCGATGGAGAACTGCTCCCACAGGAGAAGACAGGGTTGTACCGGCGGGAATGTGCCGTCTTGCTGAGCTTTTTGCACGAAAAGCAGCTGTTTGATTGAGCACCACGAATCGTCGCGCCACAAGGGGAAAACGGCGACCCTGTATCGAGGCTCCCTATACAATACATTGTACTCAATAATCTTTTTTTTAATTGAACCACAAAAACATGGTGCGATTGTCAACGTCATTGTGCGATTGCGACAATGAGGGAATCAACAAGATGAGGGTTTTTCCTGGCTCAATTCTGTCGCGTGTGTTGTGACGCCCAACGACTCAAACAAACCTTTTTACGTCGCGTGTCCACATGCTTTTCGTTTTCTTAAATCCTACATGAAACTAAAATACAAGAACCCCAAAAGAAATATAAAAACAGTGCATGTACAGTTAAAATGGCTCAATGTGTTCCATGGTTTTTGAACATTCTTCTTCGATGGTATTAGTTATGAATTGTTTCTGATACAGCGGCACCACGTCGCAGTGGTGTAATAGCGCAACTGCGATTAAAGATGGCATAAAACTAAGGCGAGTGGACGACCCACCCCCACCCCCCCCCAAAAAAAATACAAAAATAGTGTGCCCTGCACACAAAAACACGCGATGACACCAGTACAAGTGGAAACCTGGCGAGGGGAGAGGTGAACACCAGATGCTCTCACTGGTGTGAGAAATGTCAGCAGTCCAGATGGCTTTTCCTGCTCTTCAGTCAGTGCAAATGGTGATTTTTTTTTAAATTTTTGTTATTTATTATTTGTTGGAACACGATTATTATTCCGCGGACCAGCGTGGCGACCTGTCTCGGTGGTATGACACGAGACATCTCATCCATAAACATGTCGACACTGGTGGGGGTATGGGGGGGGGGGCTTCAGCCTGGGAGCCCGCAGCGGAGATGCCAAGTGGCTGCACTGTACGGCTCTTTTTTTATTGATTATTTAGCTCATTGTTTATTTGCAAGTAACACAGATGTGAAAGAACTGATTTTTTTTTTTTTGTAAAGAAAGGATGAAATCTTGGTGAAACAAAACAGGCTTTCATTAAGCTGCTTGTCAATGCATCCCTTTGGAATGTCAAATGGCCCCCCCAGGCCCCCCCGGTAGACGCCGCGTTTACTTCCTCGTCTTTTTTTCTGGGAAGCGGACACATGCAAATGGTCGCAGTAATCTTTGTCGTTCTTCGCAGACGATAAGGAATTTATGCCTGGGAGTAATTTCCTTCTGTTAGCCCATCTATGACATTTCATCGATTTTCAAACGTCTCTTCTGCAACCTCAACGACTCAAGCAATAATGTGGACTTAATGAGCACAATTAGGCCTTAATGGGGGCCCACTTAAGACTCATATCCAGTACTGGATGCACCTGCAATTTGAGTGCGATCCATTTGCTGCCGACCAGTCTCTTGTATTTACCTCGCAAGTGTGCGCACACGCAGATGCGCGCACACACATACTGTTTGTTATTTGGTGCTGAGTGTTTGTTTACACGTGCAATTACGTGATCTCAGTGAGTGCATTTGATTAAGGCTGGCATGTGGTCTCTTGTGTGTCTGAGTGCGCTCAACTTGTGCGTGGCGCGTCTGTGTGTATGTATGTGCGTGCGTGCCTGGCCTCTGGAAGTGTCAGATTAGTGGATTAGAGAGCCGGCCTCCAGCAGAACACAACCCCACAGGAGAATTCCCCCCAGCCTCGATTCCACTTTTCCAATTCAGACTTTCTTTGCCTCAATGCAGCATTTTCCTTTTTTATTCATTTGTCGTCTTTTGCTGTTTTTCGTCTCTCACTTGTTTCTCTTCACACGCGTCACTGGCTATCCGCCGCAATTGCAACGCGCAGTTAGCCAACGAGCCACGCCCACTCTCCGAAAATACATCTTCCCGTCGGATAGTCCACTGGCCTAGCTGCTTTAGAGTGCCTTGTTGTTGGCCGTAAGTGCACGCACGCCAAGAAGAGAAAGGCAAAACAACGAGGGCGAAAAGAAAATCCATCTCACACGACAGCCAGCATGTGGATCGTGGCTTCGCTCTGGCGTGTCCGCTTTGGAGCGCCCCGTTGCAGCGGCGTGGAAAAGCCCCACGGTGATGTGAAGCTGCGTGGGATATATTCCAGCCACCGGAGGCTTTCAGCGGCTATATTTTCGCGGCTCAAACATGTCAACGAAGTAGCATCCATTTTGTGGTTGCTGCTTCAGTCACTACAGTCCAAAATCCAAATAATCACTCATTTAGCGACGAGACATTTGGTGACCTTGACTTCAAGGAGTGTGCTCGCTTTTGTTCGCATTTGAGCCAAAGTGTAGCAAAAGCAAAGGCTTTCTTTCACACGCGCACACACACACACACACACACACACACAAGGGGGGGGGGGGGGAAACATGCCAGAAAGGAGGCAGCCAGCGCATCGGTCCTGTTCCAATTGGCTGGGTAGTGGTTGAAGGTTATCCCAGCTAACGAACCTATCACGCCAACCATGGACACACACACACACATGCACCCGATCACGAACACACGCGCATACAGCAGGCTCTCGTGGCCAGACAATAGTCTTTGACCTTCAGCGAAGCTGTGGCTCCAAAACACAACAAATAAAGTGAGCGCCTCACATCCCGTTGTCTTTACGGAACGGGCTTTTCATTTCTTCCGGAGAATGTTTGATTATGGCAGCACAGCGGCTATAGCGGTTAACACATCTGCCTCACAGTTCCGAGGGACGGCGTTTTCGAATCCCGGCTATGGCCTTCCTGTGTAGGCGATCGAACGAGTGTTTGGATAAAGGGCAGACATTTTCCCAAGGACCCCCTCACAATTTGAATGGCAATTGAACATAACGACCACGTGTATCCCTATAAACCATAAGAATTAAAAAGTTGTTATGACAAACACGTTACGTTGTACAGATGAAAACAGCGACTGAGCCCGGCCGCAAATAGTAAACATTTCTGAACGGACTCCACCCCCATTTAAAAAGTTCGGAATTACGTATAGATGACACAAGATGGCGGCGAACCCCTCAAACGGAGACGATCATAAAGTATCAACACCATGCGTGTACACAACCATGAACCCATGTCACATAAACGACCGTATTCAGGAGCTAAATTGTTCTCAACAAACAAAATACCGACACACGGGGCTCATAAATTGGCATACTGGCCAAAATAAAATGCGAGCAAAAACTGAGGTGACATCACACGGGGGCAAAAAATATGCTTACGAGCACTTTCGACAAATGGTGTAAGTCGTTCAACCCACCTTTTCGCATTTATATACAACAATAAATGTTGGGGAATACAGGCAAATTGTAACGCAAAGTCGACGATGAGCTGTTAACTATTAGGAGCTGTATCGGTAGAGGAGCAGAAAGGTACATTCAGTTTCGCTTTTGATGGGGAATTCAAGGACTGCCGACAGAGAAAGTCATTTTAACAGGTGCATTTCATCAACAGACCTTTATTCTCGCAGTAATGTGCCTTTTATTCTGGAAAGGACACCTTTATTCTCTAAAAAATAAAGACTTACGTGCCGTGGGAAAAAAAAGGCCTATATCTCGAAATACTATGCCTTTTAGTCTTGTAAAGTAATAGCACTTAAGTCGTGTCATGATTGTAGAAAAGAACACCTTCATTCATGCAGGGATGCCAGTAAGCAATGGGTCAAAATTTGTTTGATTGGCCACCGGTCTGAATGAACTTTTTTTTTTTTTTTTTTTTTTTTTCATGATACGAAATAATAATTTCACGCAAATTATTTGAGCTCACGAACCCCCAGTGGTCCCTGGACCCCCTGTTTGAGAACTCCTGATGAGAGAATGCATCCAGAAGTTCGGTTCCGATCTTAAGTGGTGAGCTTTAAACGGGCACGTTGTCATCCTTAAATCCCCTTTGGCCTCCCGCGCTTCCCATCGTTCCTTCGCCCCCTCGCTCTCCACGACGGCCTCCCCCGATATCTGTCCTTTCCCTCTTTTCATCTCTCAATCATTTACCTGCCTCCCTCGGCTTCACTCTCCCTGAGGAGAAAGAGGAGGAGGAGGAAGAGGAGGGAATCAGCCCTTGATCACGATTGTCTCTGCAGACGGGACTTTTGCATCGACCAGCGCCTTCCTGCATTGCATTTAAGCATTGGAAGACTGCACAAGTGTGTGAGCGTGTGTGTGTGTGTACTATTTTGTCTCTCTGGCTCACGGAGACACAAAACTGCACGTCTATTTTTGAACACGTGACTGAAGAGATTTTTTTTTTTTTAATGATAGTCGCTCGCGCTGTTATTAAGATTGCACAGGATGCCAACCCACGCACACGCACACAGGGCTGTCATTGTCCTGTCAAGCTATTTTTGGCCACTCAGCCCCTTCGGCACGAATGACCGCCCTCCCGCAGCAAGCCGTCGAGCCAAACCCACCCCCTCCCCCCACCGTGCCAGCCAATCAGAGGCCACGCAGAGCGAGTCCAACAGGAAGTGGAGCTGACAGCATCTCGTCGGCTAATGATTGTACTTCTGTGGCAAGATGTGGATGAGGCTCAATGCTTCTGTGGAAAATCTGTTCGTACGTAATCAGCTTGAAAGTGTGTTTAAATCATTTTAAATGTGTTTAAAGTGTATGGAAGGGGTAAAAGTTAGTTTCAAAAATATATTTTTATACGGTCTCGCTACAGCGTGGATATGAAACGGTTTGGAACGCAGCGCAAAACAGACCACGGACACGATGCAGGGAAGGATTCTGGTTAAAGTAAGCCATTTGAAAGTAAAAAGAAGCGTTTTGGCAACAGTTGGTAAAACACAGAATCAAATTGGAGTTTTCATTTGTTGGACAATGACATCTTTATTTCGGAATTGTAAATTTGGGGTTACGATTCGATTTTGATTCGCTCGTCCTTTGTTACTGTCAATGCAAATAGCGATCGTATGAGCTATCATACAGACTAAACAACAAAGAAAAGAAAAAAGAGTTTGAGACCCCTGTCGGATTACAGAAAACGATCTTATTGAAGGTCTTGGAATACCACAATATTCCACTGGAGGCAACAGCCAGTCAATGTTTTAGCTAGGGTTAGGGTTAGGCTCTGATTTTGGTTCTCCCGCATTGTTGTTCTTAAGACATCACCAGAGAAGCTCTTTATATTTCACAGGGTTAGATTTCCCCGTTTCGACGAGCGCTTTGAAGGAGGAGGAGGAGCAGTGTGAATTGAAATGAAAATGACGAGGACCGCCATGTAATTACTGGGCTGCTCCATTATTAATCATTCCCAGTCCTGATAGGACTTGCATGCGAGTCGTATGCATAATTGATATCGGGGATGGGAGTATGCTTTACCTTGCGTTCAACTGCGTAAGGGGCTGGAGGGGGGAGGGGAATTCTGCAAATGCAAAACGACAACACGTCATTTCAAGAAGCTGCATTTTGAATGCTTTTCATTAGTGAGGAAGGAAATGAAATTTACACTGTACAATCGCCCAAATAGCTCCTTGTTGCCTTATGAATAATCCATCCATCCACTTTCTTTACCGCTTTATCCTCAGTTGGGTCGCAGGCGTGTTGAAGCCTAACCCAGCTATCTTCGGGCGGGAGGTCGGGTACACCCTGAACCGGTCGCCAGCCAATCGCAGGTCACATAGAAACAAACAACCGTTCGCACTCACATTCACACCATTCAATTTAGAGTCTTCAATCGACCACGCGTGTTTTTGGGATGTGGGAGGAAACCGGAGTGAAAACCCACCCAGGCACAGGGAGAACATGCAAACTCCACACAGGCGGGGCCGGGATTTGAACCCCGGTCCCCACAACTGTGAGGCGGAAGATGTGCTAACCAGTCATCAACCGTGGCGGCTATGAATAATCCAATATAAAATAAATAAATAAATAAATAAAACTGATGAATTGAAGGTAGCCTGTCTAGTGTCCGGCAGTTTAATAATGTAAGGCGCCCACTGTCTAGGGTAAAACACACACACACACACACTCACACACAATTGCGCACACACACTTCTGTAATTGACCGCGCTCGTCTTGAACACATTGAAGCAGGTGTCTGTTTCCTCCTTGCAATAAATGAATGAGCAGAGGATGTTAAGAACCTCATCGCCTGGAGACGTTACGCAATTTATTCAGCGTTTTTATTGATTTGACGCCCATCCCCTTACCTCGTCTTTATTGCTACCGTGCAGCCAGGATTAGAGCACGTTATTATTGCTATGACGTGACAAGATGCAGGAGAAATAATCTCATCTGCGTACTTTTTGAGCTCGGGCCTGACAGCAGCACGGCCGAATCACTTCTTAAGTATTCGTCAGTGACTTTTAATGCACTCGGATTCAACAATGGAAACAAATTTAACTTCTTCTTGTTCTTTTGCACCCGAAAGACAACTCATGAATTCAATTCATATTTCATTCTTTCCGCCATGCGAAAGAGCGTGTTTTAATCCACCCCCCATCATCATCATCATCCTTTCATTATCTTGTCCTTCTTGAAACACACTGTATGCTTTGTCAAATCAAATAAGGCACATTTACACAAAAAAAGACTGAGGCTAATGCTAACGTGTGTATCATAAGCTAACATTTTTGCTCGTCACACACAATAAAGTTTTTTTTTTTTTAAATGACCTAGCGACATCTTGTACCTGGAAAAACGTGCAAGTTGAGTACTCATACAATGACTAAAAAAAGAAACTACTACCAATGTGGTTGCACAAGTGCGCCCCCCCCCCCAAAAGATGGGGATGTGGGTGTGTTCTGATTTAACCAATCACAAACTCATGCTGCATCAAATTAACCCCAAATGAAGTTCAGATGTTCTCGTAGGCTTTCCTGACATTTTTGTTCTTTCGAGCAAAAGCCTGAAGGCTTTGTAGGCAAGGTGGAGGGAATTATGAACAGTTCCAAACGCCTGTGCTCAAGCTTTAGCACAAAATCTTCAGGACAATGCCAGGGAAAGCCTACTGGAACATGTGAACATTATTTGGGGTTAACCTGAGGCACTTTAAATGGTGACAGGTGTGTACTGACTCCCATTTAACATGAGCTCAAATGTGAGTTGTACATATACAGAGTTATACAGGTTAAAGGTGACATTAATGGTGGAAGAGTTTTGAAATGATTTCCCTCGGTCACATTCCATTGGCACTGGAACAGGGGTGTGTAGACTTTTTATATGCACTGACGGTCAAGGGACCACTGTAGTTTTTGTGATCCTCGGGCAGGGATGACATTTTGCACGAAGGCGCACGATCAATCCGAAAGTGCGCTTCATCACTCACACACGGCACTTCTCCTTTCACGCAGCGTTAATTAAATCACGGGGTTGCCGTTAATTAATAAGCCCGCGCCAAAGGCCCCCTGCCCGCTTTGGGTTGGCAAATTAACGGCGGCGTCGTTAGAGTCAGCGTCTAAATAGCAGCCCGGGTGGAGGGTTAGCGGGGCGGCGGGGGTCCACGCGCCGTAGCTTGGGGGTCCGCAAAATCATTTGCGGTAAATGATGATGTCGTGGAATTTTTTAAAAGTGCAAACCTACAAATGGAGACCGGTGCGCCAGTAAAACAGGCATAATGAAACGTTTTTTTTAAAATATATTTGACGGATGCCTGCTCGCGTCCCCTTCAGACCTTCAAGCATGATGTAATCATCTATTATGCAATGAGATTTAGGATGTTAAAAAAAGGGTCGGAGGAATCATTTTGGGACGGGATAATCCCGACATGCTGTGTGCGCTTCCGAGCCGAGATGAGTAAATATTTTTGAAAAAATCGAAACAAAAACATTCCTCCGTAGCCGTTAGCTGAATAGCTCAACGTCTCGGGACCTTTCAAAACGATCCCAAATTCAATTTGCAGCAGCGGTACACCAAGGTCAGCTTTTATTTGTGTGTACAAACCACTATATTGATGTACTGTTCGCAACTGCGCAATATTGCAAATTATCGGTGCGGAAACCTTGCGATGTTTTTTTTTCTCCGGGTTTTTCACGGTACTCTTAGACCCTCGCATGTGGGTAAGGACAGCCACAGTTTCCGTTTTGGGGGGCTAGAATGGTTTAATGGCATTTCAATTCATTCCGTTGCCGCGAGTTTCGTTATGAGATCCGTTTGCTGCCTATATCATTACCTCCGCTAAGGAGCTTGCTTTTATCGTCACTTGGATGACACAAAATACGGTTGCCCCGCTGATTAACAAATTCACCTCTTTGTGTTTATTTGTTTCCCCCTGTGAAAGCTATCCTAAGCTACAACGAGGCGCTCTAAAGTGCCAACGCAAGCTCGAAGTCAGACTTCCAACTTCACTCTGTGACGTACGTGCACTCACAGCTGACAACGAGGCGCTCTAAAATACAAATATAAAAAATAAATACACGTTCGGGGCGTAGACGTCTCTAGCTAGCTAAATGCACGTCACAATTGTGTCGTATAAGCGCGGATGCGAACCAAAGTCCTCCAGTTCTTCTATAGCGGGTCCCGTTTTCGCCACCCGACGTGACTCTGATCATGTAACTCAAGTCGCGCACCTCGGCATCTGAACACGACCACCACTCCCAACAGTGGACAAGCGCTGTTCTGGCTGATCCACCAATATTCTAGATCGTAGAAAAACAGAATCCTTTGGTTAAAGTGGAATCAAAGATGCAATTCTCCTCATTAGAAGCCAGTGTAGCATAAACAGTATTTCGAAGCTTACATTGACTACAGTCAAGCGTTACTTTTTTTTCTCAGGCTTCCTCAGGGTCACTGCTTTTTAGTAGCCGAGTGGCCCTGCTGTGGCGCCATTCATCACGGCGGGAAACATAATTGCCTGCGACATCCGCCGATTTGTCACCAGTAAAAGGAAAGGGGCGACCGGATCATGATTCTTTTTCCGCGTGGCGGTGAGCGTCTTTTAACAAAGACGACGATGGAGCTGTAAGCGAGCGCGTGCCAAACAAATGACCCTGAATCAAACCTTCACAGGGTTGGCGGCGTCATGCCCGCTTCCTCCTGCATGAAAAAAAAGGCGTTAGATGGCTTTAGCGTGGATGTGGGTGCTTCTCAAACAGAGATCCCCAAACTGTATCTTGGGGATCTGCAAAATAATTTACAATAAATGATGTTATTGGCTCACACTGTGTCAATAAAACAATCCAACTCAACCAGTTACTCCAACCTACTTTGGGCATTGTGACATGCTCGCATGAAGGAAGTTTTGTTTCTTTGAATAAAAACAGTTATAGAGTTCAAATACAACATCTTATTTTTATTTTTATTTTTTTTTTTTAGCGAACAAAGGCGTAATATTCCGAAAATAAAGTTACGCTTTTATTTATTTATTATTTTTTTAAAATCTACTCGTTAAATTACGAATTTCTTCCTTGGTAAATATTGGCCTTGGAAAAATTTCTCCGTGGAACCAAAGAAATTGAAAAGCCCTGATTTTGCGGACGATAAACATGGAACATGTAAATGTTGATCGGTCACGTTAACGCACCAGTGCAACTCAGTAAATAACACATAATAACAAAAGAAACAGCTTTTTTTCCCTGTTCTTCAACACACATATGCTTCCGAGAGGACCGGATCAGATTCGACGGAAACGATCAATCCGCGGGGGTGGAGCAGAGAAGACGCCCACGCCTCATTATCCGGTCCCTTCGTTAGCCGCATCAACAGCACCGAATAAATAAACGTGACCGAGTCCCCCCGCGTGCGCCATATAATGAATCCTCATTCATCTTTGCGATATTAAGTTAGAGCCGGAACTCAGAGGGGACTTGAAGTCAAGCGCGTTCGAGACTCGTGCAAACAGCTGATGTATATGTTAAATCAGTGATTTCCAACCACTGTGACAGATCATCAGGTGCACCTTGGGAAATCAAGCCATTGCACATAATTGGTCCAAAAAATGAATACAGTGCAGCCACCCAGTCCAGGAGGCATCTTGCTGATCTCCTTATTATTCATCGACACAAGGAGACGGCCGTGGCCCGACAGGCTGATTGGCCCCCGCGTCAGCTTTTCATTAGCCATCTGCAAGTCGACACAATTGCAAATATTTCCGCCGACGCACCTGCGTGCACGCCGCCGGATGAGGGGTGGTGGGGGTCTGCTAACACGCGAATGCGCGCTGACATGTCAAAGACGTTTGCCGCTCAGCCAGCCGGCAAGCATGCTGAAGCCCTCAGACGCCACATGCCCTCTTGCGCGCGCACGCACACGCGACACACGCGCCGTCTGCGTCGATGCACATTGTGCATGCAAGGCTTTCTGCGAATTAGTGCCATCTTGCCGATGTTTTATCAAGTTCAGTAAAACTTACTCGTCTCGTGTTCGTGCTTTCCCCCCCCCCTTAACAGGAACACGTAAGAGGGAGCACATCACTGATTCTGGCCGCCATTCATTTTCCGATTTGTATTTAATTTGTTTGGAATTGTTTGACATTGAATTGTTGACATCTTATGTTTGATTTGTATTGGTGTACCACACTCTTCGGCTGTGGTTGTTTTTAAACTGCAACACGAATAAAGTTGACTTGAGATGCGACAAGATGCCGCCAAAGCCCTGGCTAAAAGGAAAGTAGTAATTGCTGGCAAGGACGTTTTGTTGAAGTGACGCATCTGCACTGAATGGCGGGGAGTAGCTAAGTTTAGCCGGGGTTGTTAGTGGAGAGTCCTCATTGTATGCACTTCCGGTGCATTTCCGCCCCCCTCTAAATGAGTCATTTGTAAGCATTTATTTTTAAGGGTAATGATGTAAAATGATATCTGTTTTGGTATGATAATTATCTGTGGTATATTTCCAGTTTACTTTGAATATAGGAAATTCGAAACATTTTGGGGGTGTCAATTAATTTTTCGCTACTGCTCCACGAAACACCAGCGCTTCCTGTAAAACTGTTTCAAAAAGCAAATGTACATAATTAATACATAATATATTCCAAATGATATTGTCATTATTAATTTATGCTCCAGGTGAAGCTTTGTTGGTGAAACGGCAGCTGCTGCGTGTCAGACGGCGTCAGGGCCGCATGCCCGGCATGCCTTGAGGTTTGGACCCCACCCCCACAAGCCCCCCCCACCACACACATACGCAACCCCAGAAGTGGCATCCACGGAACGCTCCGTTGGTATGCGTGGTTTGGGGTTGCCAGTCTTAATCCCACGAAGGAGTGGAAGCTCAGCAGAGGAGGAGGAAGAGGAGGAGACAGCTGAGGGCTCAACGTTCACTTTGATCACACACTGGCGAGCTGCCGCGCTCCCGCTGCGTCGCGCCATCAACATTTTCACGCCCGCTTGCGGGATTTCAACATGTTTAGCGTGCGCGCGGCCTTCACATGAAACTGGCAGAAATCCCTAAAACCAGTCCTGGGGCACCGCTTTTGAGACGGGTTCCGGGCGGCATGAGGGCCGTGCGCTGCTTCCTGCAGGCCGCCTGGATTTGGGCCGCTCGCTGCCACCTGCCCCGGAGAGAGTCCGTGGCACAATGTGGCACAACGTCGCCCAAAACCATTTTGGCTGCGCGTATCGTGGTGAACAACCAACGATTCGCTTTTTACACGGCGGTGTCGCACAATACAACCAGGGCCCTGAATTAGCCGTATTATTCGACTGAGCGCGCGGAAGAAATACGACGGGCAAGAGGGAAATGTTTGCTGGCGGCCTGCCCTGACGCGGCACAGCGGCGGCGTGTTGGACGCAGATCAGAACTTACAAGTCTGACAAGACGAGGGAGAAACTGTACCACAATCGGACACCACCATCTATTTCTCCTAAAAACATAAAATAACAAAAGGCGTAAAAAAATATATCAGGTCTCTCGATATGGCGGATTTTGTTGCGCACAGGTCTGTGACGGATTGTGCTTGCAGTTTTTGTGTATTAATTCCCATGAAAAGTTACCAATTTTGAAAACTCCTGGAATTCTGCAGAAGGAAACCCCCGCGAGGAGCGCTTCTTGTAACCGCCGAGGCATCCTTCTGCGAACGTCAATTCATCACCTGAAGTCGTGCAAGCTCACGCCGATCTTAATCAAAGGGTAGAAGTTTCACAGCTTTAACAGCACGTTTTACTGGACTGCACCCCACCCCACCCGCCCCTTTAAAAAGACACAATTGCGCACAACATACAGTATATTTAGCGTTGGCCCAGAAGCAAATTCTCATTAACATATTCATACTGCCGGTCTCTTTCATCACTCGCAGATTTGTCACACTTGACTGGCGCCGTATTCTACTTTCAGCTAAACAATTTCTCTGTTGACATGCATGAGGAGGGTGGTGGTGGTGTGTGTGTGTGTGTGTGTGTGTGTGTGTGTGAGGGTGGGGAGTTGGGGGTGTCACTTTCATGTTTGTTGGCTTCACACACTCCACTCGCCGCGCTGTCAGCGGATTGCACTCAGTGGAGGAATTGAAACGCACCCAAGGATAAAATAAATACGAGACATTTTTCCGAACTTGCTTCTATTAGACTGCGACTGCACGACATGACGGGCGATCGGGACGCCACTGATGCACTTTGAAACCCGTTTAGGTAGAACAAGGATCGGAGTCATTTCCGACACGAGGTTGCCTCGGTTGCCAGCGTCAACCATCAAATGGCTACAAAATACAATCATTTTCCTTGCTAGCAATTTCCAAACGACACTGTACGTCCATTTTAATCGATGGCCTAGTTCGGCGATTCTCAAAAGTGTGGCACGTGTAACACTAGTGGTCCACGGACTCTGCCTAGGGGTACACCAATGAATCACTGAATTAAAAGTACAAACTGTTTACATTGTTACATCAGGTGCACTCTTTTGTCTTGGTCCACACTTTGTCTTTGCTGCAATTTTGGCGATCCAAACATCAGCTCAATGTTGATTCCCACGCTGAAAACGTGAAACTGCATCGTCCCATTTCCGAGGCATCGTGACCGAACGAGCACATCGCGCGCTCTGCCGGCAAAATGTCACGGAGGATTCGCTAACTTTTGATTTGAACATTTTTTTCACAACGCTTTGCAACCGCGACCACTGTTTTTTCACCACTGTGTGTCTTTAATGCTCGCAACAAGAATAACAAAATGGTGCCATGACTTACGACTTTAATGCGCTCCGTGACTGAGCTCAATTTACTCGTATCGAATTGAAATGACATTCATCATCTGTTCCAGGCCCCCAAAAGACAAAAAAAAAAAAAAAATGGTGATGTATTTTTCTTAAAGGAAATACATGTGCATTCATCGTCGGGGATGCGTTCTCGACCCACCTGCAACCGATGAAAATACGCGATATACAGCCCATATAACTTTTTTTAAAATCTAGTTTTACCCCCTCACAGGCTTTAAACACATTTAAACATGAAACATTTAAGAGACACTTTTTTAAAAACGCATTTAAAAAGCTATTCAAACACACACAACAATTGCAAGCATAAAAATACTGAAAGTATTGTCGTAAACTGGAACCAAAATAATAATAATAATAATAATAATTTTACTCAATTCACACAAACTCCAGATGTCTGCTTTTGTATTTTAACACTCTATGTTCCACAAAAGAAAAAAAAAAAAAAAAAAACTGTGTTAGCATCTCCTGGATATGCCTCACTTTTGTGGTATGTCTCAACTATTTTCTAATGAATACATTGATGTTTTATGTTCTTATTTCTATTTATTTTTTTTGTATTGCTTGATTTCTTTTAACTGTTTGTCGGGTGACCTTGAGCGCCCTGAAAAATAATTATTATTATTACAAAAGGCTGAGTTTCCTGCTCCCGCTTATCTCAATAGAGGACAATATAGTACATTATTAATCTCGCTCTCATATTATTTCAATGGTTGCCTGCCTTCAAAAATGAAGAACAAGTCATTCATTACAGGCGTGTGGAAGTCCGATAGATGATTGCTTGAAGAGTCCGTCTGCTCCGGGGCAAAGATCGGATTAGCAATCCTGCCGTCTCATGTGCTTTTTGCCAAGAGCTTTCCCCGTGCGCCATCTTCTCCTCAACGTCGTGCCACACGTGCCAAGGCACCCCAAAAATGGCGGCGTGGAAGTGAGCTATCGTTACACTGCCGCTAATGTTTGAAAAGGCCCGCGGGATGGTAATTGTAGGATAAGAGTGTGGTGGAGCGTACACACACACACACACACACACACAGGCACACAGAGAATTCCGAGCTCGGGCTTGTTTTACTCGAAGCGAACCACTTAACCAATCAAGACCAATTAACCCAGAGCATGCGTGTAATAACAGCCTTTTTTTTCTGAAAGGTCTTGAACTGGCCTCCCGGTGGAAAGGGTCCAGTGCTCGCGCTGGCAAACGTTCATTTCACATCCCCTGACGCCGTCGATTTCAACTTCAAACGTGAGGCTCCGTTTTTTTCCACTTCTTTCTACCGCACGAGTTGGATCTAAAAGAATGATCAAAGTGCACTTCAGGGCGAGCACGAGATCTGCAGGTTTGCAACAACACATCACAGTGGCCCTGCTAAATGGCAGATTTATTTATTTTTTTGCAGTATATTTAAAAGCGCCACATAGCTTAACCTTCCGGCGAGCGTAATGCTAACGCCAAATTAATGTATGAAAAGCGCGACCTCAATTAACTCCGTTTGATATGATTTGAATGATCAATCACCCGCTGCACCAGTGCATTTCCGTGACAGGGACTCCGCGCGCTTTGCTTTCGAGCCGCGGCGACATACAAAGTTATTCGCGTCTTCGTCTTTCGCTGCGAACGACAGGCGTAATACGTGAACGAGAGCGGAAAGGCAGCCAGCACACGGCCGGCGAACATTGAACCAGCAGGAATGCTCATGTCAAAGGCGCCCCAGAAAAACAGCGCGCGCACGCAGCAGCTGCTAGCAACCTGCTGCGTGCGCGCGCTAATACTGTGACCCTGGGCCAGCTCGCCTCGTAGAGCATATATGAACAGCGTTTGTCAAGCACGTAAGGATGACCTGCGCCCTGAATTGAGTCTGGAATTGAAAAAAAGCAGGAAGTCACTGACAATAGGACCAATCGGGCAAAGCATAGAAATGCGAGACGGGGCGCTAAAGGGAAAAGCCAGTCTCTGTACAATTAAAAAATAAAAATCTGTGATATAGTGAGAGGGCAAAAAAGAATGAAGAATGACAGGGATCAAATCTTCAATATATCAAATATTCATGAGAAATCTGACCATCTCGATTGCCAGGTGTAAAAGACCAACGAGAATAGCTTGAAAAACAGCACCCGGGCAATTCCAAACCAAATTATCTTGCAAACCCGATAAACCCGATTTGAAATTGCGATGGCACGGTTGGTACCTCAGACACTTCGCTTTCACCTTGCGCGTCCTGACGCAGCGCTGGTCCGAATCATTCAAGACGAGCGGCGAAGCTAGCGAGGCTAACCGCTATTCTCATCCACCACCGTCTTATTTTCGTACACTCGGACCCGCGCGGACCGTATGAATTTGTGTCGCCTTTTTGGCCGGACATTTCGCAGATATTCCGCGAGCAGACACTCACATCTCCTTCCCTGTCGTGTCGAAAGAAATGTCCGACAAGCATCTCATAAATCATACCAGGCAGTTAACACAGGCAAATCTTCTCTTCTGTTCTCTGGGTTCTGATTAACACATGCTATGTATGCCGCTGAGAGGCTCCGAGGTGGCACGCGTTGCCGTGTTGTGCAGGTGCCGATTGGAGCCTATCCGACCCGCAAACTTGGGTCCTTGCCTCACGAAATTGCCAACAGATTTTACTGTGCGACAGTCGCGATGCGCCTGTGTTTTACAAAGCAGAGGCGGGGCGTGTTTTTGGGAGCTGTCTGGCGGGGGGGGGGGGGGGGGGGGTCCCCCCGCTTCCAGCTTCTGTCAGGGAAGCTCTCGGCCCAGCGTGAAAGTGCCTCACATCAAATAAAGCCGCTGGGAAATCTGGGAAAGCTTCCCCGAGATAAAAATGGAGATTAGCGCAAACTTGAGGGACCTCGAAGATGGAGATAATCCCCTCTGCCGGGCGTGCGGGTGATCAGCCACAATATTGACACAACAGCCGCCAGCTTGGGGCGCAGTGAGAAGCCAACAATTGACCCTGCAGACTCTTTTCCTCTCAGATCTACTTACCGATGACTTCAGAGGCGGTGATAATGAGAACGAGGTCATGGATGGGGCGGTTTACGAGTGGCTGGTGGGGGGCGGGGCGTACAAGGTTTCCAAAGCTGTAACAGTGTGGAAAAGAACGTTTCTTTCCACTGGGTCCCTAATATTTTGACCACCTCATGTCTCACCAAAATATGGGAATACCAGTCTTTTCCGACGCAAGTATCGGTCCTCCTAATTAGGCACAGAGCGCGAGTACTTTTGTCGCCTCGCATTTGTGCAGATGTACCTGATGTGACCAATGGCAGCGTTTGCCCGCGCCCACTCGCATGCATCTCCTTTCGCTGGCAAAGAAGCAAAAAAAATTAAATTAAATTTAAAAAAAAAAAAGCACGGCGTGTGGGCGAGAGACGGCGACAGCCGAAGGAAGCAGCTTCTCGCCGGAGCGCCTGATCGCCGTCTTATTCCAATCAAGTCGGAGTATATGGGAGGCCGCTTGAGCGTTTATTTGACTGCTACGCTTTTTGTCCTCGTTCGGAAGACAATTCGGCGCGCTAGTAGAATGAGAAAGACGCACAAGGAAAACGACGAGTACCGTTTCGTTCTACTATTATATGGCATTACTGGGCACGAGCAGCACAATCGGATGTTACTAGCGAGGCCCAATTGTGCACTTATTGACCTCTGCCTGCTACTAGCACTAGCAGCCAAGCACTCGCTAGCGGTACCCAAAATCATCAGACTGAAGATCAAACTGTGCGTAAAGTTAGAGTGACTGAAAGAGCTTGTAAAGTGAATTGAAGGAATTGTTTCTAAATCCATTACACGTTGCAGAATAACTGCTGAAAACGTGCAAAGACTGAGAAGTATGTCGTACTCAATTGTGGTGTTTTTTAACCATTTTTAGTTTTCCTGATTTTTTTGGGGCCCAGTGACGCACCTCGACCCCGGCATGAGTCGCCCCCCCTCCCCAAACTGAGTCAGAACTTGAGCGCCTTTGTTCGCGTCAGAATTTATTCTGCGCAGTCGCGACGTGCAGTTAGCTAGCCAGCTATGACTTTGGCCGCTTTAGAGCGTCTCGTTGTCGGCCACGAGTGCACGCATGCCACCGAGAGAACAATGAAAGAACAAGGGAGGGGGATTTGGCGGGAATTTACTTCTTTGAATGTATTTTTAGGGGGGGGGGGGGAACAACTCTGCTTTGTTCTTGATGAAGACATACTACTACATGATTGTATCCAACCGCGATTGAACCACTGGAGTAGTAGAAAAAAAAAAAAAACTAGTACGACTAAACTAGTAAGCTGAATGGTCTTACTCGCGAGAACAAAGAGTGTAATAGTACGTGGACCTTAAAAAACAAAAAAAATGCTCAACCAGCTTGCCATAAGAGTATCAAGTTGAATATCAAATTGAGCTAATTTCAGTGTTTTCCTTTTTTGCAGCCTCCCACACTGTCGCCCCCGCTGCCGCACTAATTGCTCACGGACGTGACTCAGACTTTTTCTTTTCTTTTCTTTCTTGGGAAACTGAAGAACGACTGGCAGGCTTCGCCGCCGTCAGCGCTCGTCGAGTTGACGCACAGAATACATTTCCCCCGTCTTCTGTTGTGGTTCAAGTAATTGGCGAGAGGGGGGCAAACGAGAGTAGCCGTACGCCCGGCGAGCGGAGCTGTTCAGGTGAGGCTGCGTGACGCGAAGATGTGGGAACGGCTTAGCGCCGAGGAGAAGACGACGCAATCTCCCAATTTGTTGCTAGCGCAAGAGGGATTGTGGAGAAACCGGCTAGGTCACGACTCCTTCCGGGATTTTAAAGGAGACGGGGACTTACAAGCCAACTGTGATTCCTCAGAAAGTGAAAGCTGAGAAGAAGAAGGTGATGATGCCTATGAAACTTAAGATTGAAATAATTTTTCAAAAAACGTTTTTTTTTGGGGGGGACGCACGAATACTCAACTATTCGATAGCTGCAGTCCTTGATTCAAGATCAATGCCAACATTTTCCTTGATGCAGAAAAACAAACACAGCAAATTGGAAGGATTCATAATAGGAAACTTTGGAAAGTTGACCCCCCCCCCAAAAAACAACAACATTTTTTAGATGATTTCTCAACATGCGGGGCACTCCTCAGTCCAGAACCAAAGGATTAGAAAACCTGCACCGGGATTCCAGTACGGGTTTCCAGGGCAACGTCAGCGGGAACTCTAAGCCATGAAGCCGAAGAAGGACACGACACGGAAGTGGGGAAGAAAAACAAAAGTCCTCTGTTTTGCCAAGACAAAACTGAAACGACATACAAGAAATACCTGCTGGGTTTTTGAACGACAAACAAAAGAAAGGAAGAGAGGTAGTGCAAAAATACGTCAATACTTTTAGCTCCCTTTAGTCAGTGTCCACGGAACAAACGCTGCCGTCTGCCAACGTTGAAGCCATCAGAGAAAGCACTGGATGACGATCTCAGCAATCCAAAGCGCTTTTATGCTTGGCGCAAATGACTCTTTTTGTTTTTGGGCTCCAATCTGCCGTCTGATTGGACAAAGGCGGTGAGCTAGTCCGTGCTCTTGCGTGCCAGCTTTTAATTGATACACCGCCGGTATCGGAAAAGCCGGGGCTGACAATTGGATTCAGATTTAAACAGCTTAATGTTTGCGTTTGACCATTTCAAAGGCGAGAATACCAGCTGAAACACAGTCCCCGTGAAAGTCTCCCGACATTACACTGAACGCTCTCGCGATCACTTTATGAAGCAATTCGGGCTTCAGCGTCGTAACAAGTTGCCTCCCCCCCAAAAAAAAATTTGTTCCAGCTACAAATTGCAGTGCGACCTTGACTCGCGTCTGCACCAACTCACGAGTTTTCCCACTTCCAGTGCCAGCTGTCACTCGGTGTTGAAAAAAATAACATTTACAAAAATGTCGCTGCAACTCTTCTTGATTTATGATGACTGTCTGCATTACACTTCCCCCTGGTGGCCAAGGCATGCACACCAGATGGAGCACAGTGTCAATGGGCATTGAAGCATGAAATCATGATGCCCAAAGTGTTGAATTCTTTACATTCTGTGCAATGATGTTATTACTGTGTGTTTTTATACTATCCTAATTAACGTTCGGTTGTTGTCTTTTGGGAGGCTGCACAAATTAATGGCATTTCCATTCATTTCCATTTGAGATCTGACGTACGAGTGTGGTCCCAGAGCAAATTCGACTTGTAAGTAAAGGCAGTCTGTTGACAGTTCCGATTGGATTTCGAGTGTACCTTACAAATTTGATAACAGCACTAGGAGTCATTTTTATTAATATAGACAAATGGCCCAATGGGACTCTGTCTCATATTAAAATGATACCGGCTTCCCGAAAAGGCTCGCTCGGCTAGCCTCAACTCACTGCTGCCGTTAATAACACTTACAGTACATCTTCCGGACACAGGACGGTAAAACAGCAAAAAGTGTCATCCGAACCCTCAGTGACAAGATGATTGATGCGAGGCGGCCAGGGGCGATTAGCAAATGCTCAGCGGTGCCGGGGGCAAGTCCGGGACGACCGCGGCGGATTGACAAGCCGCAGGACTGGATGGTATTTGGGTGGAAGGCGGACATGTGGACAACCAAGCAGATGATTTACAGTCCGCAGGCTTGTGGAGTGTCTCGAACAAGCCGCCGACGAGATAAATGACGAGAAAGGTTCTGCTCACATGTGCAAACAATTTCCCGCCACAGAACTAGCGGGGCCCAAATGAAATGTCTGTCGGGCATGTGAACAAATGCCTTTCAGATTAAGTCAGGGACACGGAGACCTACGCACGCACACACACACGCACACGGACACACATTAGTGGCGATGCTTATGACAACAAAATCTATAGATCATAGCTGCACTGTTTCCTTTACCTTTATGTGGACGTTTGAGTTTTTTTTTTTTTTTTTTTTTTTTGTCCAATCGGATTTCAGCTCCAGCGCGTTGCCACGCCAGTCTTATCCGGCCGAGCATTCAGAATCAGCACTGCTGGCCAATGTCACGATATTATATGGACATATACAGTTGTGCCTTGAGATGCGAGTTAAATTCATGATCTCAAAAACACTGCTGTCTCAAATCATATTTCCCCATTGAAATGACAGAAACTATCACACTGTTATAATGTACTTCATAAAAAACATACAGTAATAACAATTACGTAGAATGTAAATAATTCAACAGTTTGTGTATCATGATTAATTTATCGCAGCTCCCTCTGGTGTGTGGAACTTGGCCACCAGGTGGCAGTAGAATAAGTCATGTAGACAATCAAGAAAGTACGTGACTCATAATCGGCAGTAATAGTCGTCGTTTGTTGCAGATGATGAAGAATAGACGCATGTGAGTATTGTGACATGTCTGTCTACGTGTGTTGCTGCACTGTTGAAGGTACAAATATCTGTTCGCGACGCCATTGCTATCCTTTAGCCCGTCCGTGTCGAACAAACATCGTTTGGGTTGACGAACTCTGCCTCCAGACCGACTTGTGCGTCATCCGACAGTTTGAACGTCATTTACGCGTGTCACGCATTTCAGGTGCCCCCCCCTCCCAAGTGAAAAGGGAAAGCGCGAGTGATTTTGCGTTTCAGAAACGAGCCGGAAAGTGTGCGCGGCATCTGCTGAGCTCTCGCTGGTTAGGTAAGCTCTCCTCAGTTAGAGAGGAGAGCGACCATTTAAAGGCGCATCACATGGTCGTACTACGTACTACGTTTATGTGACTTTGATCTTAATTACGCTTCATAAAACCACTTGATTTGTGTAATATTCTTTTTTTGTGCGTGTGATAGTGGTTTTGTATAATTTGCCCGGCTAGACTACGGAATTCGCATAGCTTCTTGCGCTAATTGAATTTATTTTGGATGTTTGATCTCGCATCTCTCGTATTTGCACTGGGCGCGGATTCGTTTGCGGTTCGTCCACATTCACATCAACACAACGAGCCTCTTAAACGTTCGTGGTTTTGCATGCTCCAGTGTGTCAAAGCGGCGTTATTATGCGAGCAGTCAGCACATTTTCTCTTTATAATCTGTTTTGCTCTTACCGCCGATGCCCCGGCCTCGCTCGCTGGGGAAACTGTTGAGCCTGGTGTAAATATATTCACATTGATCCCCGGTACATTTACAAGGAACCGGCTCAATATGAAAAGTATCAACAAAAATATCAGGCAGTGAGCGGAGTAATAAAAAGAGAACCTTGGTGAATATTATTTGACCTCCACGGCTTTGACCTCGTCAATTTTGGATTCGTAAAACGCTGACGACACGAACGGTCAACTTTTTCTCTCTTTTTTTTTATCTCTATTCAACGTCTGCGGTTTCTTTTTCGGCGCTCCTCGAGAATCTGCGTGCTCGGGTTCGGAAGACGGGGGCCCGACTTCGGAAGCTGCCGATCTGCGAGGGGAAAAAAAAATGAGCTCGTTCAATCGTCCAATCACAGCTCGCAAAAGCGAAGAGCCGTGCAGCCGATGACGCCGCCGTTCACCTCGGGATAAAATCGCAATGCGCCATTTGTCCGTCTTATCGGGCTGGGGTGAACCTTTGATTGAGGAGGAATCAACACGAGCGCCGTGTCCGTTCACTGTAACGACTATCTGCAGCGCTCCTAAGTTTCCAACAGTGTTATCGAAATCAGTTTTCTCCAGCCGCCGTACAGCGGCCGAGCCACACAAAAGGCTGCGACGAGCAGCGACGTCTCGCCCCCGACACACTCCGCCGTGCGACGGCCGCCACAAAGACCGCTCTTGTTTGCTAGGCCCGACTTCAACTTCAATCCGCAAGCCAGGCAACTGGACTTTTCACATTTTCCCACCAGTCACACGTCACTAAAATTGCAACAAAATCTCGACCGATGACGCCTACTGAGTAAAAAGAATTCAGTTCAAGCAGCGACGAGCGTGATTGCTCCACTTTTCTCCGTGTCGAGGTGAGCTTAGTAAAGATTGCTTTTGTTTTGGTTGTAAATTAGAGAAAAAAAAATCCTGGACTTTTTTCTTTTTTTTTTAATCTCGCAGTAAACACGTCAAACAATATCTAATTGCTTGGCATGCTTTTACCGACGCTGATAGGTTGTATTTCGCCCGTTGGCTTTTCAGCTGTTGTCGTGCCCATTGCTCTCTCCATCGCCAATGGTTTGCTCATGTGTGCTTCAAGTGGTTTTCCGATGTTCTACGAGGAGTGTGCTTCTTGATGTGCTCAAAGATAACTTTTGCTCTGAGTTGGCGAAATTTATTGAAAAAATAAATAAATAAAACCTGACCTGAGTTGTTCAATCAATTACTCAGCTACATTTTGAAAGTTTGGACCCCAAAATAGAACCATTCCACTTTTCACACCATCTGGCCAAGACGCAAACCGTACGGATGCAGCTTTTGTTCAAGCAAACCCACCGACTGAATACATAAATGTTTGAGTCACATTGCCTGATGCGTTCTCGTGACCACAAAGACAACGACCGACAAATAACCGAACAGGAGCTCAACGCATCCAGGTGGCGCACCTGTGTGCGTAAAGAAGACAGTTAAGGTGCGTCACAGTTTCCCCGGTGAGAACAATAACTTGTCTGACATCATGTGGACGACGGGTCTGGGTGGCACAAAGAGGGTGTGGACGCTTCGGCACTTACGCTGCTGTTCTCCCCCGTCCAGTGGACCATCGCCTGGTTGTGCGTCGCATCTCCTTTGAGCACGAACGAGCTGCTTTGCAGGGACATTTGTTTCCCCCGGGACAGCGCTCTCCTGAGGCGGGGGGAGCCCTCCGAGCCCTCGGCGCCCTCACCTCCATCCGCCGGGAAGCCTTCCGCGCGTCCCACGTCCGCTCCGCGGTCGTCCCTCCGCTCGCAGCGCGCGGGTCCCGGCATCGCAGTCACCGCCGAGACGGTTAAGAGCAAGACGCAGAGGTGCGCGGAGGCTGGGAGCGCCGGTGCGGGCATGCTTTGGGGCCGGAGACGGAGCAGGAGACTGGCCGGGGTTGGAGGAAGATGGATAGGTGTGTACTGTTGTGCTGAGCGAGCGAGGGAGTGTGCGAGGGAGTCTGCGAGGGGGGGGGGGGGGGGGGGGGGGGGGGGCGGGGGAGATTTTGGGAACAACGTGGACCCATCTCCGGCCCGAAACTGGACCACAAGACGGCCCGCTGGCGCCACCTGGTGCCGAGCAGCCCCAGCAAACCACATGTCGTGACGTCATAAACAAGCAGGAAAGCTGGAATCCAGTCAGTAGTACACACTTAACATAATCATCATTAAAAAAAAAGAAATAATAATGAAGAATTGTTTTTTTTTTTCTTTTTGCCTCCAAAACCCAAACACAGTATATGAATGAGTGGTCAGCAAGGCCTTCGCTGCTGCGCCTTAAACGCGATCAGAAGCTCTGAGCTACATTTACAGACCTAAATAAAAAAAATTATAAAAATGTACACCGGGATACACAAATGTACACGGGGATACACTGGAACCCAGAACCAAAATTAAATTAAGAAAATAATAATAATAATAAAATAATTGTCATAAAGCGGCACGGTGGGCGACTGGTTAGAGCATCAGCCTCACAGTTCTGAGGACCCGGGTCCAATCCCCGGCCCCGCCTGTGTGGAGTTTGTATGTTCTCCATGTGCCTGCGTGGGTTTTCTCCGGGTACTCCGGTTTCCTCCCACATCCCAAAAACATGCATTCATTGGAGACTCTAAATTGCCCGTAGGCACGACTGTGAGTGCGATTGGTTGTTTGTTTGTATGTGCCCTGCGATTGGCTGGCAACCAGTTCAGGGTGTACCCCGCCTCCTGCCCGATGACAGCTGGGATAGGCTCCAGCACGCCCGCGACCCTAGTGAGGAGAAGCGGCTCAGAAAATGGATGGATGGATAATTGTAATAAATTCACAAAAATAAAAAAATGGAGATGTCTGCTTTTGCATTTGAATATTTTAATTATTGACATAATTAATGCTCGTTTAGTCATTTCAGACGTGCCGCAATAACGTTTGTTTTTTTTTGTAGCAAAAACGTTATCGGCTCCGGCCCAGCCAGGAGCAAGAACAGCAACGTGAATATTTGATGGAGGTGAGAGCCTGTTAATATTTGAGGAGTCATCATCACCTTCTTCTCACTTTCCCTGTCATTCGTTTTGGTCTCTCTTTTCGCCTCAACTCGACATGAAATTTCTTTCAAGACCTTACTGCTCCTTATTAAGGACATTCAGGAGACCGCGTTAAAACACACAATCTTCCACGGAATAGAAGACGAATTAATGGGATGTTCCGCGCTGATAATGAGGTGGCCGACTCTCCTCCCGCCTTGAAGTAATTCCCGTCATCTTACTGACACCGCTTGTATTAGGGGAGCACTTAAAAAGCGCCGCTTCGTCCTCCACGCCGTGTCATCCTGCATTACAACTGACGCGCTTCATGACTCACCTCGTCGAGCGTGGGCGGCCCACGAAAACCGTGGCGAGGCCACGGAGCACACCGAAGCACGCCCTCGCCAGGTTTGGATGATAAGAAAGTGGCCTTGAAAGAGAGAAAAAAAGAAACACAATGAGACGCAGAAAAGTAGTGCTTTGGCGCTGTTTTTGGCCATCTTGGTGCCAAGGTACTATGTTGAAGTGAGGGGAGGAGCTCCTTTTCGACACAACAAAGCATAAAAAACATAAAAAAATAGTGCTTTGGCGTCATCTTGTGTCATAATTGCCCGTCAATTATAAAACGAAAATGATTGAATCGTTTCTGTGGTGAGCATAGATTTGACTTACGAGTGATTTTCAGGCGCTCCACCACGAGATGGCGCCAGGAAAATTCACAACATCAGGCCACCATCAGTTCATGTTGCTTACCTCGTTGTGAATACGCAGCCGTTATTTCGTTTATCGAAAAATATGAGCAAGCGTTAGGAAAAAATGCAAAAAATTGTGAAGATTGAGTTCAGCATAAACGGAGTGAAAATATTTTTTTTTTGGGGGGGGGGGGAATTGGTTAATTCCTTATATTCTATTTTATTATGTTATTACTGTCTTTTTTAGGGCAATCTTTCCATAATAAAAAAAAACGTTACAAAGATTTGTGGGGGTGTTCTTGACCAATGCAAACCATTCCAACTTCAAACGAGTCATCTTAATCAGGACACAAATTTAACTATTGATCACATTTTCCCAATTCCCACAAAAACCCAATTCTGAAATATTTCACATATTCACCTCTTCCTTCTTCAGTTCTTGACAGATTCAAGCAGTTCCAACTTCAACTTCACAATTCGCATCACCATTTTCTACATAAATTGCATATTACATCGTTTTTTAAGTTGTGTACACAAGTATATTGAAGAGTCTGTACCTTTGGTAACTTTAATTTAAGGATTCGAATCGGTCATTTTGCTTCTACTGGTGTATTATTTTTTATTTTTTACACAAATATTTGTAGGCCTACTTCATGTAATGTAAATCATGTACTTTTGCCACCTCTTGACGTAACACAATTCTAACTAAGAATTACACGCACTATTTTTGACTAGTACGACTCTTATTAAAATTTCAATGTTATTATTGTTGCTATTACAACATAATTTGCTTCCAAAACTAACCTGTGGATGATTAACTTGTTGCTAAATCAACTGTCCTTGATCACGTGTGTGGGTTTTCACGTTTCCTCGAGCGCAACCAAACCATATTCGGTTGGCATCGCCTTCCTCCAAACGCAATTGGTCGGTAAACATACGCCCCGCCTCTTCTCACTCCCGATTGGTTAGCCAGCACGACGCCGGCCATCAGTTCTTGTGTCCCGGTCAAGCGTGTGTTCCAAGGAGGCTTCTCGCGTCCCGAATTAAGACGGAAAATGGCCAATTTGTGCATACGGAGCTTCTCGCTCGGAGCTTTGCGCAACGTTGCGAGGTTAGGAACGTGCCGATTTGACTTTAATAGCATGTCAGTGGAGCTTGTAAACGTTAGCATCGCGACATAGCTTGATGACATTATTGGAGATACCGGGAGTAAAAAGCTGTTATAGGCTAAATATAATGTCCATATTACCTCAATCGGTGGGAATTATGTGTGAATTTTTAAAGGAAGACTGTATAGTTCATCTGTTGGTCAAATGGTAGTTATCGAACACTTCCCGGGCGCGCAGTTAATGACGTCATAACCGTCGCAAACTTGCGTCATCAAGTTGAACCCCGTAATATTGTTGTAATACTGTGTATTTCACAAAATTATCATCAACATAGCCATTTTATCCATTTTACACATTCTGTATCAGGCTAAAAAAAATAAATAAACAGGTATGGTATCTATTTTTCATATCCAGGGCATCCCCGCGGCGGTTATGTACAGCCACCCAGCAGAAGAACGGCCACAGTTCAGAGGAGGCGCCCACCGAAAAGGCCGAACAGAGCGCGACGGAGAAGGTCCTGGCCGAAAAGACGCAGCTGGAGGAGCAGCTCAAGGAGATGACCGTAAGTCCGATGCCGTCTGGCGTACCCGTCACCAGGATAACTGTACTTAACAACAACGTGGGCCATCCACAGGACAAGTACAAGCGGGCCTTGGCAGACACTGAGAACCTGCGGACGGAGGAGTCAGAGGATGGTTCAGGATGCGAAATTATATGGTAAACGCAGCAAAAGTTCAAACACTGGACCCGACATCAGTGATTCTGTTTGTGGTACGCAAAGAAATAACGGCCTAACTTGAGTTCAGTAGGCGTAACAATCCATTTTTACCCGATTATTGCGCCACCAGGTATCCAGGGCTTCTGCGAGGACCTGCTGGAGGTGGCCGACATTTTGGAGAAGGCGAAGGAAAGCGTGCCCAAGGAGGAAGTGACGAGCCGGAACCCTCACCTGAAGAACCTCTACGACGGCCTGGTGATGACCGAGGTCCAGATCCAGAAGGTGTTCACCAAGCACAACCTGGTCAAGGTCAACCCTTACGGCCACAAGTTCGACCCGTACGAGCACGAGGCGCTCTTCCACGCCCCCGCTGAGGGGAAAGAGCCTGGCACGGTCACCGCGGTGACCAAAGTGGGCTACAAGCTTCATGGGCGCACCCTCAGGCCGGCGTTGGTCGGCGTGGCCAAAGCCTCCTAAGGAAGCAGAGGACCACGCGAGACCTTTTTTGGATTCCCGGCTCTCCGTCACCAGACTGAATATCACGATAAACTGACGGGGCTTCGGCTTCAGTCCCGTCCGGGAGTTTCGGAAGGACTCGACAGGACCAGTTAGAGTGCGGCTTTCACCTAAAATGTGACCCCCACATCATTTTATATCCAAAACCAGCCATTTAAGTGATGTATGAATAAAATAATAATAAAAATGAGAAGACATGACAAATGTAACTGCCTCACAACTGCTCTTTTAGCAAATACAGTGCAGCTCAGCTTCTGCCGACCAGCCATGAAAATGATTGCAAAACGCAGGAGCAACTACAGTCGTGCCTTGCGCTACGAGAAACACGATGCGAGCCGTCGTTCCTTTGTTGTTTCCCCCCCGATCAATCAGCAGCAGTTGGACAGAGTGAACAATCCCCCCCAAAAAAAACAAAAAACGACAAGCTGTTGTGTGTACGTCAAACATCTCAACAACTTTACCTTAGGAACGCCCCCACTAGCTTAATGCAAACAGGAAATTGCTAACAATTAGACAACAGATATTTGGACACAATTGTGATACTGTCTATGACGGGCATATATTCTTTATCTTCTGCAAAAAACTAATATTGCAGCTTACTGGTTCACTGAGGCTGACTTGTCGTCGTTTGTGTGACTATTATACTGCCCCCGGTGGCCAAGGCGGGGACAAGAGAAGGAGCAGCACAATGAGTTGAATTGCAGCATGAAATCATGATGCCATTTCCATTCATTTCAATGGGGAAAGAAGATTTAGGACACAAGTGGTCACAGAACTCATTGAAATCGTATCTCAAGGTAACACTGTTCCTGAAAAGAATACATGATTGTGGTTGCACTTTCCTAAAAAGAAGAGGTTTCACAATTGCAACCATAATCAACATGAAAACAAGTATGACAGCCCCCCCCCCCCCCCTCCACCATAAATGTAGAAGTTTCCATGTTTAATACATGTTCAATTGTCCATGCATACGGCAGCAAAGCCCGCAGCTTCTTGTGTGCAATACAAAATTCATTTTTCATTACAAAAGCTATGTAAAAAAAATAATAATAATAATAATTCCACAATGGAAAATACTGTACAGGTCACCAGTAATTCATTTTTTTTTCTTCTCATTTATACATTATTTACAAAGGATCACACTACTTTGCTGGACATGATGAAAACGCCATTTCGTCAAGCCGTCGGGCAAAAAGCTGAGAATTGTTTCACTTTATGGGCCTCAGGACTCGTGAAATTTTATTCATATACTAATGACAGATAAGGGTGCAAAATTTCCCAGTTAAACTTCCAATGGAAATTCACCAGAAATTTTCCAACCTGAATGAGACCCCAAATACTGACAATTCACCCTTTGCCTTTGCAAAGAAAACATATGGCTCTTTTGTCCTTAGTCCTGATATGAAAATACAGTGAACCCCAAATCTATCACAGATTGTTAATTGATCATTTTTATGGATTTGTATCGCACTATTTTCGAATTGTGTGCCTTCAGTGTAGTACCACGTTGTGCCACAACGTAGCGGGCAGCAGTGAGCTCGACTGGAAGAGATGCGGCGCAATTCGGAGCTTGAAGAAGAAGCATAGCGCCCGCGAGTTAAAAGAGCAAAAAGTTGATAATTATCATAAATTTCATGAGCCTGTCTCACATGATGTGTTAGCATTAAGCTAACAGACTGTAACCGTTGTTACAGTATATGGTTTGGTTGAACACTTTGGTGTTTTGGTTATGCAACGTTTAATTCCGGAACCTTCCAATTTTTATCGAAATTTTATTGACAGCGCGTGGGAGGTGCAAAGACGATATAAATAAATGTGCTTTGGATTTTGACCGCAATAAACGGGGGTTCGCTGTATTTCTTTCCCGAGCGAAGGCTGCCACTGTAACACGTTCCCGACGTCGATGTTGCAAGTCAATCGTTTTTGGTTTTGTCCGTCTAGACGGCGTCTCTGGATATCCAGCCGCTCTCGGTGAGGAAGGTGACGATGCGTTTCCTGAGGACTTTGTCCAGGTAGCTGGGCAGCCGGCTCTTGGAAGGGACGCCCTGCCTCTTCTGCAGGTGGTCTTTGATGATGATGGTTTTGACCGTCAGGTAGCGGGCGGGGCTCAGGTTGAGGGAGTTGCACAGCACCTTCTCGCAGTCCGACAGCAGCTCAAAGCCGGTCAGGTTCTCGATGGCGGCGAACTCGCTCTCTTTGCCTTCCTCCTTAATGGCGCAGCCCACCCCGAGCCCGCCGGTCGCGCCGCCTCCGGCCGGCGCCGCCACGGCGCCGAGCCCGCCGGCCCCTCCCCCGCCTCGCTTGGAGACGACCACGCTCTTGTTCTCCTTGCGTTTCTCCCGTTTGTGGCGCGCCGCCTCGTATTCGGCCGCCTCGTCCAGGCGGGCGATGCCGTTGCGCCGACATCGTTGCAGTTCCCTTACTTTGGCCCTGAGCGCCCGCTCTTTGTGCATGTTCTCAAAGAGCTCCTCGACTTCTCGGTGGGCCATGAACTGGCAGAGCCCCCGCAGACGCACCCGCTGCTCCTTCTCCTCCTTGCTGATCTTTCTTTTCGGCGTGGCGGGCACCGGCGGGCACGTTCCCGCCGCCGTCGCGGAACCCGGCCCGGTCGCGCCGGCTCCCGCTCCGAGCGCGCCCGTTGCGGCGCTCGCCACTCCGGGCAACTTGTCCTTGTCCCGCATTTCTTTCTTATCCCGGCCCAGGAAGACGGGCACCAGGCTGTAGTCCCGTGCGATGTTCTTCCGCCGCTGCCGCTCGCGTAGTTTGCGCACGTACATGTCCACGTGGGCTCGCTTCATCTCGATCTCCACGTCCTCGTCGTCGTAGTTCACCGAGAGCCCGCTGATGAGTTTCTCGGCGTCCTGGTCGTATTCGATCTCGTAGTCGTCGCGCAGCGGCATGTAGCCCAGCTGCTGCTGCTCGGCCAGGCCGATGTCCAGAGGCGGGAGCGGGACGGTGAGGCTGGGCGAGAGCGCCCCCCCGCCGGGGCACGTGTGGTCCGTCACCCGGTTGGGAATGCTGTCGGGGATGCAGGCCTTTCCCAGGTTGCCGTGGATGTACATGGTCACGTAGTGGTCCATGACTTCCTGTGGAGTGCGGCCGGCCCCGACGTGAGCGGCCATGTCCTCCTAGACAACGAACAACCAGAGATGGAAGATAGAAGCACTGATATCCGCCCCCCCCCCCCCCCCCGCAAAAAATAAAGATGTCGATTTGTTGAACATTTTAGTGTTTACATATACAAATATTTCATTCTCTTCTGTTTTATGTCAGGTTTAGTGTAAATTGAATTGGGAGTGACAAATTAACAGCTTGAAGCAAGCACGCTTGGCCTCTTCTTTGGAGAACTGTGCGAATTTGGAAACTTTCTGTGGGAACTAGCTCTTCAAATGAATGGGAATAAACCAAAATGGACTAAATTTAAGGTTAGCTCGAAATACAACCTTTGAATATCTACCTGCAACGTGTATTCCTCTGTCGCACACACAGAAGATTTCAGGAATCTAGAATATTTTTTGAAAGTTTCATTTAACATTTTGAATGCAACTTTGTTGATATTTTTGAATGGGTTGGTGGTGCATTTTTGTTCATTTTTGAAAGGGCTGGGAGTAATATTTAACTCAATGCATCTTTTTGGTTCTTTCATGAAAGAATTGGTTGTTCAATAACGTACTTAAAACTCAATAAAGTTGTATCTACATTCGAACAAATGGAACATTTCGCATTGATGTCTGCTGAAGACAAAAGAAATCACAGTGTAATGATTTACAATGTTCCCTTGTGCAGGCCTTATCTTCACAGAAAATAAGTCGAAAAATAAAAGTTGTAGAATATGACTTGAGTCAAGCAATAAAGACTATCAGACATTTGCTGAAGTTCCAGTATCAAAACTATTTTTGAAGGGGTTGATTGCACTCCAGCATTGGCCCTTCTGCACACGTTCTGCAAAAGGTCAAGGAAGTGGAAAAAGTTCGTACCCAGTTTCCAAAGCCGTACTGCTCGATGGCATCGAGGAGCGACTGCTCTTCCCTGCTCGTCCATCCTCCCTCGGCTTCGGGACCCCAGAGGGAGAAGCGCCCGCCGTCGACCTGCTGGTAGCCGTGCCATCTGCGGTGGTTGCCGATTTCTGCGCCCGCCGAGAAGCACTCGGGACACAGCTCGATATCAGGACAGTCGGTGCAGCGAAGCCGGAGATGGGTCACGTCCGCCAGGCAGTTCACGCAGTACTTCTTCCCCAGGTCGGCCATGTTGGCTGGCTTTCGCTCCTTGTTGTTGGAGGCTGAACCCCCGCGCATGCGCGGTGACGTGCGAATGCCACCGCCGTTTTTTTTTAGGTCAACGGCGCCCTCTACAGGAAGGCGCTTGTTAGTGCAACCGTCCACCAAAACTGCGAGACAGTGCTATATCTATCTATATAGCTATATAAATATATATTTTAAAAAAAATATATATATATAGTAAATTAGAAACAACAAAAAGGGTTTTTGTGGTTTTTTTGGGGGGAGGGGGAGTGGCCAGTAATAAAGCAAGAAAAAGTACTTATCATACTTGCATTGGGTAACTCATTGCAAAACTCCCACAGTGTGTTCTCTCCCACACACTTCCTGTTCTCAAGGATTTGGCAGCTGGCTCGGTTCAAGGTCCTGCTCACAATGTTATGGGGAAAAAAGAAAAAAAAGAGGTCCTAGAATGTGCTGATTTGGTTAGTGAATCTGAAACCACCGTTTCAAACCAAATCATACTGAATCTCTGTTCTTCCTCTTTTTGTCACGACTCATTGCATTACTAGCATTTACATATATATAGTTTTTCTCCAAGCACGCTTTTTAAACACACAGTAAACAGATTTGAAAATACAATTGTATATGCTTTAATAAATGTGATCAAACATAAACATGTTCGTCATCAACTCAACACTGAAAGCTTTGTATTGTGAAAAAAAATGACTTGACCACACATTTGACTTGACCACATAACTCGGGGGCAATTTGTGTCTTACAAAAGAATAGAAATGTAAACATACCAACAGTATGTCGTTTTCATCTAATACTGAAAACATGTTATGCGCATCACATACAACAAGGGTTATGGATTAAATGGGGTTGTAGCGCTGGTAGTCGCTACACTGTCCTGATGATCTGCGTGGTGATAGCAGATGACGTGCCCTCGTTGGCCCTGATCTTCACCTCGCGGTTCATCTGGCACCACACGCACGGGAAACACCAGTAGAGCTTGCAGCAGTCGTCGCAGCAAGAACCCTGCCGGGACCACAAACGCCTCGGTCAGACTTCAAAACGGCACAGCACTCAATGATGTTTCGGTTAGTGTTGCACATAAATTGGACCACATTGAATGTTTGAAAAGTGAAATACAACTGAACTGTACTCAGGCAGTGATTTTTCCCTCTCGTGGTACAACTCTTGAGAATGTCAGAATAAAAGGCATAATATTACGAGAATAAAGATGCATTTTTGTAATACATTTATTACATTGTTCAAATTTGACTTTAATATTATATTAGTACAACTTTACTTTTGGGGGGGGGGGGAAAAACAATCGTAAGATTGCCTTTTTATCCCGACAAAGAATGTTTTCGTTCTTGTTAAGATCAAAAAATTTTTGCGTTAAAAAACTACAACTTCATGCTCGTAACATTACAACTGAATTTTTTCTCAAAAGAATGTTAACTTGTTATTGTAACATGAGAAGATGAATACAAATGCATTCAACTTACTGCACTTAAGCAGTGATTCTTTTGCGTACCACTCGAGGGAGCCCACATATAAAACAGAGTCACTGACTCAAATATGTAATATTACGAGAATAAAGTTGCATTTTTTTTTCAAATTCACTTGTAAAAACATTTCTTCCACCATTAAACTTGGACATTAATATCGTAATATTACAACTATTTTTAGAACGATACAACCAAAAAAAGAAGTTTTTGTCGTGTACCACTAGAGGGAGCCTGCGTGTCACAATTTAAGAATCGCTGCAATGGACCAATAAAGAAAGCGTTCAGGTTAGTCTCGAGAGCTTTGTCCCCGTCAACGCCCCGCCCACCCCTCTTGCACGCCCTTTCCTTGGCCGTGGTCAGGTTTTTTTTACCGGGATTCCGTGGCGCTGCCTGATGGAGGAGCGCAGCATGCATGACACGATGCAGCAGAAGTCCAGCAACGGCATGGCGCAGCACCAGCCGTGCTTGCTGGCCGTCTGGCACTGCATGCACGGGAAGCACCATAAGGCGCAGCAACCTGAGAAGATGGACGACAAGAGATTTTAGGCCCGGGAAAAAAATAAAATAAATAAAAATAAAGCCCTATTTCTTGTAAGCCGCTATGAAGTTACGTACATTTAGAACATTAACACTGTGCTTCAAGTTCAAGTTAAATACAAATGACATGACTGACTTACATGTGCCCATGTCACTACAGCAATCACAAAGGCCGGTGCGCCAGGTGGAGTGATTCATCGTGGTGCTCATCACCTGGGTCACCACCTGGGTGGGCTGCTGGTAAACGGCCATGTCTGGAGGACACAGAACATAATCATGTGTCAATAAAGATATTCAATTCGTTCATTCATCAATCATCCCACTGCACTACTGTTCACGTGGAGACAGAAACAGTCCCCCATGAATAGCGAGCGCCCTCTTGTGGTACGTGAAAGAATCTGCCTACAGTTCAGTTGTGTTTCACTTTAAAGTTCAATTCATTTGCAATTCATCTTTCAGAAGTTTTTTTTTTTTTAAATGTAGTATACTTGTACATTTAAGCAGTCTTTAATGTTCAAAACCGTAAGTAACTGACACCCCACCCAGAAAGTGTTTTCCACTTTATTAGGTTCAACCATGAAACACGTTTATAACATTTCAAAGTAATCTTACGAGTTAATCCTTAAAAATTATTGTTTTACAGACTTTTTTTTTTTTTACCTTGAAAAAATACACCAGAAGCGCAAGGAGGTATCTGAAACATTTGTGTCGCTTCAACATACTTCCTTGACACCAACTGCTATGTCCCAATGAGCTGGGCTTTGGCGCCCTCTTGTGGCATCCGAGGGCATATAAACTATATTACCAAATCTATAACTGCTTATGCACTTCTGTTCAGATGTACTCTGCATTCTGTTGCAGCTTTTACTGGCAGGAAATCCGGTTGTTGTTTTTTTAACTCACGGAAATGCAGAGTACATCTGAACAGAAGTTCCCTAAAGCATAATATATGGCAGCACTAGAAATATTAGTCCGATTATTAATAGCTGAGCACGTGTTCTCGCACGTGCGCAAGTTAGCTCAACTAGCAATTAGCTTCACCAAGAGCCCGGTCAAGCATTTCAAAATTCACATTCATTTTAAACCCATTCACGCTCTTTGGTTCCGTCCCACTGCGCCAAATGCACGCTTCTTTCGCCGCACATAAAATGATAAAGTAATAATAACAACAATAAGACGAATATGGTCTTAGTCAATGCGAATTGAAGCTCCACTATGGATTTAAGGTGCTAGCTAGTTAGCCGCTCAGAGGTTGATGACCCTCTCCCAATTCACCCCCACCTTCAAAGACAACTTTTTCTTCTTTAAAGTTGATTTGTACGAAAAAAAAGCTCAACAACGGATAATTAATGAACTCATAATATATAATTCATAATAGGGACTACTGCCTTTGATGGAGAACAATATTAATGAGCTAATATGATGAGCTTAGCTCGCTCTCATAAGGCACACAATTAGCACACTGCATTAACATTAATAAAACGTTACACTATGCTATACTATGCTATACATATTTAATATAATGCCTTGTAAATGCACGAATTAGTACGTAGAAATGTATAATTATTAATTATATATATAAAAAAATGCTAATTAAAAAAAAAGTTCCCTTTGAACTTCATTTCATCGGTTGTTAAATCCAAATGGAGACGAAGACAAATTAAATCTAGCAATGTTCCAACAAGCAACCGCAAATCGCACAAAGAGTCCAAATTTCAAGCAAATATGCGTCTTTTTCTTTACCTTGTCCTCTCCGTGTGTTGCGGGGAACCTAAAAGTAAAATGGGTGGTGCAAAGTGGAAAAAGTCTTTCAACGAGTTGAGAACTTTCGCTTTCCCAGGAAAGCCAACCCCCGCCGACTCGTGACGAATAAAACAAATAAGCTCGATAAAAGAGGAACAGAAAGTTAACACTGTGAAAAAAAAAAAATATATATATATATATATATATATAAAGCAACTGTTTCATAATCTGTGCAAGAGATCAGTGTATTATTATGATTACTGTCAATAACATCGTTTCCCCTTTTAACAGTATAACATAACTGCAGCACAATGCGACATTGTGACTGACCACATTTGAACGTCTTTTCTTTGTTTTCCTCCTCTTTCTTCTTCTTGCTGAGATAACATCACTTTCATTTCCGACTCAATGCTGCTCATGGATATGTTTCCACTCTTTTGGTTTCCATACTGTGACTTCCAAGTTTATGTGTGACAATTTCATTTTCCTCACACAGTATGTATCCAAAAATTGAATAACTATTCAATCGAGTTGTACAGGTTAAAGGCCACATTAATGGTGGGGAAAATGTTTTGAAATGATTTATTTTGGTCTCATTTTTTTTTATAATGTTTGTTTTTTATAACGTTTGTTTTTGCTTTAGCCTGTTAAGAATCACTCAAAATGTGTCCAATTATCTCCAAATGGAGCAACATGATCACACGTATTGATTGGAATAACTTTATCGTTTTATTCATATATGCCACTTGTTGCCTGCACCTAACATTCAAAGACGTCAATAAAAAATACAAACAATAAACGCATGTGGGATAGAACACAAAATTGTCGTCTTGCACGGGGGGGGGATGTCTCTACGGACACAAAGCACTGGCACACAAAAACTCAAACTTCGCTCGCTTGAATGACATTATTAGGAATTAATACAGATGTGAGATTCAAAACAAAAATATGTAGAGGTATAATAACATGAACAATGTACAGCGTAGTGCATCATTTCTCCAAAGCAGCTGCGGTTACATGTGGAGAAATAAGAATCAGAAAAATACATTGTATTATTTGTTACTTACAAGCACAGAAGTCAATGCTAACTCATCCAGGGGCAATTTTGTCGGTAATACAGTGAACCCCCACCTATTCGTTGTTCGCTATTCTCAAAAATCACCAATTTCCATTTTTGGGGTGGAACCTATCATTCATTATTCACTGAAATAAAAAAAATAAAAAAATAATCCGCTTGTGTTTTTTTGTTTTTTTCGTGCTCACAAGATGGCGCCAAAGTCCTGGCCAAGAGGAAAGTAGTAATTTACGTCAGCGATCCATCTGAAATGACAGACTACCAACTTTCTATGTTGAGGAGGAGCTAATTTTAGTTTGGGCTGTAATGGAGAGTTCGCCGCACGTACACCAGCGGTGACAAGCAACGAGTCGATTTTTCGGTTATCTGTACTTCACGTGAGTATTTCGTTTTCCGGACGACATTCGAAAACAGTTCTCAGTACTTTCTACTCCATAATTGCTCAAAATAGGCTTTCGATCTCCGCGGCTGACGACGAGACGTAAAAAAATGGATGTTTTATATCGACCAAATATGACTTCTATTAGTTTTATACAGCCTTCACAGGCTTTATTATGATGTTGTGACTAGATAAGTTGAGTGCAGCCGGACAAAGACAGTTGCTCTGATTTCTTTCTCTGTCTCGCTAAAACCTCGATACCACAAAGTGTTTTTTTTTTTTGGTCCGGGCTTCATTCAGTGAGGGGTGACAACTCGTAAGAGCGTTTCCTCTCTTTGCAAAGAGCTTTCCTTTTTTTTTGTCATAAAACCCCACAAAGACAAGATTGCTTCCTCACTCGCTGTGTCAGAAAAAGATCTGCCAAAACAACTTCTACTTCAGCACAGAGTGTACTTTCGCTTCCTCTGATGTACATGCGCACTTCAGGTGCATTTATTTATTTATTTATTTTATTTTTTCATGAAATATCAAACGTGATTTGGAATCATAGTTCGTGGTATATGAACAGTTTGAACCATTGATATAAGCCAGTGATTCTCACAATGTGGTCATGACGGTGGTACTTAAGAGAGCTTTTTTTGGGGGGTGGGGGGGGGGGGGACAGTGAAACTCGATGTAAAAAAAAAATACAAAATAAAAATTGAGACCCATCAATAAAGATTTTTACAGGGGTGAGTTGGTGTGAGTTACTCGCAATTGTACACAGAGAACCTGACGTACGGCTCATAAAACAAATTCCCTCTTGCTTCATTCAGTGCACCAGCTCCAGCTGGCTGGTGGAGAAGGGCAGCACGCCGCTGACGTAGTAGGCGATGCCCAGGGAGAGGAGGGCGATGACCACCAGCAGCAGCAGGACCCTCCAGAAGCCCAGGTCCTCCACAAACTCCTGCCAGGTGGTGCGGAAGCTGGACAGCACGCCCTCGCTGCTTTGCAGGTTGGGGTTGAGCAGCGAGTGGCTCTCCATGGCACTGGACGCACACAAGAAGATCATTCGCGGTCGGGACGCGCGCCGTCGTACGGGCGCCGGCGCCTACCTCTCGCTGTCGGCCATCTGCATGGTCTCCAGTTTGGAGTGGGCGCCGCGGTTGAAGCCTTTCACCTCCTGCTCCTCTAGTCCTTCCAGCAGGCGGATGGCGTCCTTGTTGACGCCGCGTCTTTTGGCCAGCACCAGGGGCGTGGAGCCGTTGTGGTTACTACGGCAACCGGTAAACACGGGCGGCCGTCACGTTTGAGAGGCTGGCGCCGTTACAGCGGTACCTTGACTCGCGGCTTTAATCCCATCCAAACTCCATTTTACTCAACTTTCCCCATTGAAATGAAGTGAAAAAAGACAAATGTCACTTTATTGTCGAAAAAAATAAAGAGATAAAGTGGTTTTATAAAGTGTAATTACTGTCCATAATGTAGCATTTGTGTGTTTGATGCATGAGTCGCTTGTTGCCTACAGCTGCTCCTTGCGAGTGTTTTCATTTTGGATTTATACGTTGGATTGTGCCGCTCAATAAACGGATGCAATAAGTCAAGGTACCACTGTAAATGTGCACTGGGCAAATGAACAAAACAAAACACATTGCATTGTTTACCAAATATCAATCTTCAACCCATTGGACACCAGGAATTGGATGGTATCCACGTGGCCGCACAGGTGCAGCGCCGTGTTCCCCTGGTAGTCCGTCGCCAACAGGTCGGCGCCAAACTTGTGCAGCAGGCGACAGATGTCCACGTTCCCCCGCGCCGCAGCCAAGTGCAAGCCGGTGCGACCCCGGTTGTCGCGGATGTTGGGGTCGCAGCCGGTCTCCAGGAGCCTCTTGGCGAAGGGCAGGTCGCCATCGATGCAGGACTGCAGCAGAGGCACGTTGGTCTGCGACGAATCGTTGATGAAGACATAGGACATGTCCGAGTGGGTATCAGAAAATTCCAGCGTACCTGCGTTGAAAAGCACACACAGTATTAGATATAACCTATTTCCCTCCTCCTCCAGCATTTCTGAATCACATTTACAGCAGCAAAATTCTCAAATGAAAAGATGGTTTTATATTTACCGCTTGCTTCCGGATTTCTTGACCGATTCAAACCATCCCAACTTCAAGTCTCACATTCAACATTTCAGCAATTCAATGAATTGTACCGCGCTTCAGTTTGACATCACACGACAAGGAATTTCATTCTCTAGGTCAGGGGTGTCCAAACTTTTCGGCCTGACATTCCTCGAACCATTACCGTTGTAAATTAACATGTAAATATGTAACTACATCAACTACATTGCTGTCTGCAGCTCGGTCGATATTGTAAATGAGAATCTGTTTTCAATTGCATGACCAGGATAGTTAAAGCTTAAAATAAGAATCAATTAAATGCAAATTAACTATTTTATGATAGTTATTAATAATCATAATAGTATTTTTTTTTTTAGAAACATGTATTTATTCATTTTGTTTGAACAAATCACATCCCAGTTCATTTTGACAAAGAATAGTATAGTGACTATACTGATCAAACCACAGTTTTGTCAAATTTCTGTCATCTGATTTGACTATACTATGGTCAAATCAGATGACAGAAATTTGACAAAACTGTGGTTTGATCATCAAAAAAAATCAATTCACTGAGACTCGTAGCTCGCCTTTGTAGAATTTTCATTTGTGTCAGGGGCTCTTATGAAAAAGTGCTGCTGTGCCATCAAAACAGCTTCCAGTGGCTTCAGTTTTTCGGCGCGTTTGTTCACCGTTAGCTTGTCGTAGTTAGCATGTTTCGTCTGGTAATGCCTCTTAATATTACATTATTTGAAAACAGCCACAGTCTCTTGGCAAATTAGGCAGACACAGTTGTTTCGTATGCCAGTGAAAAAATCCACTTCTCCTGGTTGTCAACTTTCCTCTTTTTAGTTTCAGTTGCCATTTTAGAAATGGGCTAAAAACATACCACAGGGGTAAAAGTTCACACAGGGGTCCCGCGACGAGAGTGCAGCCACAGGTCTCCCAGAGGGTGCCGTGAAATATAAAATGGCTTTTTTTTGTATGTGTGTAATGTTTATTGTTTTAAACTGTGCTGGCGGGCCACACATTATTGATTTTATGACATGATGCTTCGGGCTGGAGGAAATTTGGACATGGGCCGGATTTGGCCCGCGGGCCGGACTTTGGGCATGCTGGTCTAGGTAGTACGAGCTCCTACATTATATCAATGTATTGTATTAATTACATGCCTGACAGTCCATTATAGTCATACAAATGTACACAATGGACCACATATGGAAAAAACGCAACATTAAATATTGAACCTTATTATATGATTGTTTTTTTTAAATCCACTTTGTTGAGGCTTTTGGAGTTAAAAGCATGTCGCAATTGACAGACATGAATAATTTTACAAAAAAACAAAAAGTCAATGGGAAATTGTTGAAAATGAAATTAATTATTGTGTTTGCATACATGATTTTGATGAAAGGGAGATATTTAAAAGGGAAGCATAGATTTTCACATTATTGGTAAGGGGGAAAAAATGTTTCTTTGATGGCTTGGAAGTTAATCCTGAGGAACAATATATATATATATATATATATATATATATATATGGAGAAATCAAGCAAACACCAGAAGGGGCAAAAGTTGCTTTGAATTTCATCGTGAAGGAAAAAAATAAAAATAAAAAAATCGATTATTGGAGAGATTTAATTTTTAAAGCCATGTCGCTCACCCTTATTGATACATAATTACTTATTTACACAAAACGCACAAACGAAACAGCAACCGCTTAAAATCATTAACGTGTACAGTAACAGAAGCTGCTTCCTAGCTTGAGCTAATGTTAGCCTGCGAGCTATGGAGCCCAGCCGGTTCCAAATGAGCTTAAATGCGACTCGACGACAATGCATTTGAAATAAATGAGCAAATGATAGATAGAAGATGTCACATGAGCTGATAGTTGCTTGACGCACCTGTTAATATTTCCCAAAACAGCCGTGAAAATGTTATTAGCTAGCCAAGCAGCTAACGCTACGAGAAGCGACGGTGGTGTCCTTTTCTTCTGTTTACGTGTACATTCCTGCCATCTATCGGTCATGGGTGTCACTGCACAAGCATTTTTCAACTGTAAGCAGCCTATTCAACATTTTGGATTCATCAGAGAAATGACTTCCCTTCTCTAAAATGTATATTTTTTCATGAAGTCGTAAAGGTTAAAGGTTACATTCATGGAATGATTTATATTGGTCTCATTTTTGTTTTAATATCACAAAAAAAGTGGCATTTGAACAGGGGTGTGTAGACTTTTTATATCCACTGCATAGACTAAAAAGCAACCATTTTCTCTCACGCCAAATCATTCCCACTCACATTCACACATCCCGACGGGTAACAGCTGAGGGTGACCATCATTACTATTTGACAGTAAAATATGCCCGGTGAACACACGACGACACTTTTTTTGTCATTTTATTGTGATGATCGGCCGATACAGGAAGTAGCCGTACAGATCACGTGACCGCGTATGTACACTTGCATCCACACCATTGGAAGTTGACGGCCGCCAACCATCAACAACGATGGGGAGGCGTTGTCGATTACAACTGGGCAACTTGTTTCTGCTGATCAAGTGAATGCAGGTCGGTCCTTGTGGTCCCGATGTGACAAATTCATTTATTTACAAATAACAGGAAGAAGGGGGGTGGGGGGGAGAGGGGGCTCTGAACTTCTAAGTGCATTTTCCATCCAAGATTGTTGTTGCATTTGATCATCAGGAAAGGTTGTTACCAAATGATTCCAGAGTGTCCGAAATTATGAATGTGAACTTTTTGTGCTGTATGTAAAATGAACTGTTGAGTCACCTTTTTACTTTGTGTCAGTGTAACAGCAAGTTTTGACTCCACAATGCAAGCGAAGACATCGAGGCGCCGCTGAAACCTTTGCCGGCGCAGTCAACTTTTCAAGTCCCGCCGTGTCTCCGCTGGTCCCGTCACAGCGCGAGGCGGCGTCCATTTTTTATGATTATAATTTTTTTTTTAAGTCCCGAATATTCACCTCCTCGCAGTGAAAACGACTTCGCTCGGTACAAGCAAGTGGCGGCTCTACTTGCAGAGTTCACACCCGCCTAGTCGGGCATGTCGATGCAGAGTTTGGGCGGAGGGACAAAGTATTTGCCGGGGCTCTGCGTGATCACCACACCCGTTTTTTTGTGGAACATGGGGGCGATCTTGGGCGGCGGCTCGGGGACGGGCGGGTCCTCGGCGGCCTCGGGGTCCTCGCTGCGTTGGAGGTCATAAGAGACATTGCCGTACTCTCGCAGGAAGGGGAGGAGCTCCAGCAGGAAGTGGCAGAAGTCCTTGCGGATGCCAAACCACCCTAGAAGGTCATCGGGACACATCGGGGCTTATAGATGATTTGTTTTTTGGAAAAATGCACCAGCAATAACAAAAGACATGCAGCAAAGACTCTCTATAACTTCTGCTAACAACCCAGGCTAAACTTAGCTCCTCCCCGACATGCAAAGATTTTAGAACAGTCGAGACATATCACTCCAACATATTTTCTATTTTCTTTACATAATATATATGTACAATTTTTATGATTACAGCTTAGTACAAATGAAAACCCACAAATGATTCATCTGTCGAAACTACAATATCACGTTAAAAACAATCAAGAAACAATGGAAATTAATTTTAATGTAGAAACTGGACAGGAGTGTTTAATGAATGCAAAAAAATCTCTGAGTCGTGAAATATATGGAGAGGTCTACGATATCTAAATTTTTTTTCTACATTTTGTGGCATCTTAGCTGAGGTTCCAAAGGAAAAAAAAAAAGGATGCTAATAGAAAATGTTGGCAAAAATCTTACTACTGTGAAGCAATATTTATATCTGAAAGAAAACTACAATCTTAGCAGTTGCAAGAGAATGGCTTTTTTTTAGCGGCAGTGTAATGTTTACTTATTTTTATTTTATCAAGAGGGAACGCCGGAGTTAAGACAGTTTGGCAGATTGACAGAAGATGATGTTGGTGGTGGACGGGAAAAAAAACATCATCATCTTTTTGTCCCGCAGGGCGTTTTCTACTCACAGTGGTTTCCGCCTTTCTGGCCGAAGGTGGTGACCATGAGCGTGAGTAGCGAGAGCCACAGCGGCACGAAGACGCACACGTAGCTCAGACTGTTGTGGCCGTCTATCTTGTGCACCAGGAGGATCTGCGAGAGGGGGAAACCCCGGAAACGTCAGCGACCCGCGCCCGAGCCCGCGGAAACCTGCCCGAGTCCTCACCTCGAAGGTGAGCAGCGGAACCACGATGGTCATCCAGCTGATCGCCATGGTGATGTGAGTCCGCCGCTGCTCGGCGATGATGTCGATGGAGCGGAGGAAAAGGACCGACCAGATGATGTAGTAGAGGACCACGAGGCACAGGAAGGACATGAGGATCCACAGTGGCACGCACACCACCTGCACACACGTAGACCAGTGATTCTCAAAGTGTGGCTCCCTCTAGTGGTACGCAAAAGAAGCTCTTCCTGAGTACACTTGTGTTGTGCAGTATTTCACGTTTTAAGTTCTAAACATTTGCATGCGATCGAAAAGAACTTCCCAAATGCAAAACAAGCAATGGCTATTTGAACACAATCGGTGCAGCAACACATGGAGAGAGACAATATAACAATACTCACAGGCATATATTCTCGGGATTGTTTTTTTGGATTTCATTTTGTGAGTCAAATCGACCCATTTCACAAATATTTTGATGTAAAAAAAAAAAAAAGAAAAAAGAGAAACATGCATTTTCTTTTTTTATGTATTAGAACAGTAGTAAGTATTATTGTTATTTTTTTGCATTTAAGAAAATATTTTATTTCATTTTGACTATTTTCAAGTGGTTAAATTTGACCCGCAGCATAACAGGAGGGTTAAACACGCCCCACGTAAAATTGGGCAGGGAATATTACTGCAGTTCCCTGAGAAACCAACATAACAAGGGGGTTCGCATCAACGCAGGGGGCTCTCACCAGCCAAGGCCAGTTGATGATCCTGTCCAGCCTCAGAGCGATGAAGATGAACTGGAGAATGTTGACCGAACAGAACACTTCCAGCTGAGGAAGAGGAAGCGCGTTGTTAATTGTTCAACATCGCGGCGGGCGGGCAGCGGGGGCGACGCGTCTTACCTCCAGGGAGCGGTCGTGCCTGAAGCCCCAGACGCACGCCGCCACGGAGACTGGCGACACGAAGAAGAGCGGCATGAAGACGAGCAGCCAGAAGTAGTTGCCGCTTCCCCTCGCCACGCGGTCGCACACCAACACCTCGAACATAAGCAAGAGGACGTGAAGTCCCACGGCGATCAGCATGGCCTTGAACTCCACACACGTCTCCCCTTCAGCCCTGGTGGACAGGGAAAATGCCAAGTAAAGAAAAAAAATAATACTGAGTAACTGAGAAAAAAACAACCATTCCCCCCTCCCCCATTATCGTGCATCTCTAATTGGCATCCAGCGATACCCACTACGGGTCTACCTGTACTGAGGGTTGTGTGCCCACACTCCAGTGCCCACTGACGCCCCGATGATGACCAGCAGCTTCCACAGCCATATTGGCGTGAACACTGCCCAGTAGCTCCACTGGATAACCCCATCCAGCCTCAAGGACAGCAACACGGAGAACAGCAGCAGGCACAAGTAGATCAGGAACTTGCTGCGGAGGGATAAAGGTCACGTCAAATTGCCAGGAAACCACAACCGAAAGTGAATTGAACGCAGAGCCAGCGGTGCAAAAACAATCCCTCTCAAAGCAAACGGTCAGCCGCTGGTCCGTGTTGCCGAGACGTTGGAACATGAACATGCTCAGATGAATAGACATCAATGCGATGCAAACAAAAATGAATGAAGCTGTTATTGAAGCGAGACCAAACTAAAATCCTCAAATACTTCTGAAAAACGGGTTATTAGGCTTCATTCCACGGGAACTACAAAGCAGTCGCTCCGTTAAATATAGTTCATGCCTTGATTTAAATTCTGACACCAAATGTTAGCACCTTAGCTAGCTCTTAACAAATGTTCTCAGCAAGTTAACTTCCCGATTTTTCAACTTTTTGATTTGCCCCCCCCAACTCTCGACACTTTATACGTAGTTTTTGTTCAATTTCTGACACATTGACGTTATGACGTCCAGCTAAAGCAACTCGGCGGTCCTCCGTTACCTGGGATTGAAATCCTGAAAGAGTCCCCTTAAATTCATGGCGCTGATTAAAATGTCACTCACGTTAATTATGTCATTGTTTCGTTTAGTTGGCCATTTATTCTAGTTTAAAGCGTTTAACTAAATTTCCTGGCTTGCTAGCTTGTATGTTTATGTTTTTTCTCCTAAACCCTCCATCGGAAATGACGTAGGACACTAAGGCGGGTTCACGAGAGGCAAAAGACGGAAACTTGAATTGTGACAATTTTACTTGCCGTCGTATTTATTTCGACCGCAGGACTATAGTTGTAATTCACCCCCAAAATAATCTCTATTGCGTTTCCACTTGACAAAAAAAAATAAAAAATAAAAAATGTATTTGCTAGATTAGCATGTCCACACACTAAACCAATCAGCATCGCGCCTGTTCCAATGTGACCAATCACGGACGAGAAATGTTAAGCAGCGAGCTCAATCAAAGTACAGTACACTTTATAACCCCCCCCCCCCTTTACGTTCTCTTTTATTGTTTAATGGCTTTTATATAAAAGTGATTTTTTTTTCTTCATTAAGGATATTTTGATGCTATGAAACAGTCTTGGAATGTATTTCTACGCACAACCGCAGTTTCTTTCAAAAGTATAATAACACTAAAAAATACTCAGAACCAGACAGCTAGTACTTTTGGGTCGACCGGATGGCTTGACAAATTAAAATCGAGTCATTGAACCCAATTGTGCAAGTGAAACGTGTGCACCCCCTAGTGGTATGCAATAGAATCACTGCTTACGTACATTATATACTCTACTGTTATGTTAAGATGTCTCATTGAAATAAAACAACAAAAAAGTCTTACAAGTTCCATTCAAGTATCCTTTTAATGCAAATACCAAACATAATCCACCAGGCATTCTTTGTATTACTTGCGTATCCTAAAATATATCAATTATTGCACAAATCTGTATCTTCATATTCGTATCGGGAGGTACTCTGCGAACCCGCCTTGGAAAAATCTACAAGAATATGGAAATGCAATTATGTGTGATAAAAATGAAGGCAGCAAGACCTACAAAAGAGCAGCGACTGAAGGCAAAACAAGTCCATGGAGGAAAACAGTTGTCTTTATAGAATTCTACAAAATTAAACAGGAATGGTTTGTTGAATTTGATGTTCACAGTCCTATCATGACGATAACTCAGGCTCTTGCGTGTTAATTTTCAGACATCTTGCGGATCATGTAGTTCAGGATGCCTCCGTGATGGAAATAGGCCAGTTCCACGTCCGTGTCAAACCTCATCCGTACACGAAAAGTTTTTCCTGTGTCGAGCTGGAGGGAGAATAAGAGGAGAAGGCGTTATGTACCCAAATGTGTGCCTGCAAGAGAGTGCGAGCGTACCGTCACGACGACGATCATCCTGGTGGTGATGTTTTCGGGGATGGCGACGTGGTAGCGCTCTCTTCCGGTCAAGGCCAGACTCTCGGCGTTGTCGCCTGGTAAATACTCCAGCGGGATTATTCCCATGCCCACCAGATTGCTCCGGTGGATCCGCTCGTAGCTCTCGGCGAGAACAGCCTTGATCCCCTTGGAATACATGAAGAAAATGCCTACATAAAATGCGCAAAAGTGAAAGAACATTTCATTGTTCTTCCTGGCACTATACGTCGCTGGCATAGACAGCAAAAGATGAACAAAGCTACAACCAAAGTAAACATGAAAGGCAGTTTTTAAATGGTCATTCATAGCAACCAGACCCCGAGTGGAGAAGGTAATGCCCCCCGAATCCTAAGAACTGGTTGGGCCACCATCAGCAGCAACAACAGCCATCAAGCGTTTTTGACAACTGGCCTCTCTTTCACGTCTCTGTGGAGATATTTTAGCCCACTCTTCCTTGCAGAATTGTTTTAATTCAGTGACAAAGAAAGGTTTTCAAGCATGTATGGCCTTTTTAAAGTCATGCCACTCCATTTCAACTGATTCAAGTCCGGACATTGACAAGGCCACTCCAAAACCTTCATTTTGTTTTGTTTAAGCTATTCAGAGGTTGACTTGCTGGTGTGTTTTGGATTGTCGTCCTGCTGCAGAACCCAAGTGCTCTTCAGCTTGAGGTCACCAGCTGATGCCCGAACACTTCCCTTTTGGATTTTCGTGTGAGGAGCAGAATTCACGGTTCCAATCACAGGAAGTTGTCCAGGTCCTGAAGAGGTAAGCCGCCCCAGACCAACACACTACCACCACGTTTGACTGTTGGTATGATGTTCTTTTTCCGAAATACTGTGTTCCTTTTATGCCCGAGACACACACATTCCAACAAGTTCAACTTTCCTCTCGTCAGTCCATCGAATAGTCTCCCAAAAGTCTTGGGAATCATTCACGTTTTTTGTTGTTGTTTTTTCATAAAAGTAAGACGGGCCTTTTTGGTCAGAAGGGATTTTCCCCTGACATGGATGCCATTTTCCTTATTGTTGAGCCATGAACACTGACCTTAACTGAGGCAAGGAAGGCCTGCAGTTCTTTAGTTTTTGTCCAGGGTTCCTCTGTGACCTCCTGGATGAGTCGTCACTGAGCTCTTGAGGTTATTTTTGGAGGCCGGCCACTCCTAGGAAGGTTCACCACTGTTCCATGTTTTCTCCATTTGAGGATAATGGCTCTCATTGTGGTTCACTGGAGTCCTGAAGCTTTCCAAATGGCTTTGTAACCCTTTCCAGACTGATAGATGCCAATTTCTTTCTCTCTCATCTGTTCTTGAAGTTCATTTTGTCACATTGTTTTTCGCTCTTTTGGTCGACTTAATCTTTGGTTGCAAACATTTCTATACAAGTGATTTTGTGATTGAACAGGTCTGAAGGTATTCAGGCTTGGGTATGCTCTGTGATCTCTCACCGCACAAGGGTTGGTAATCACTGCCTTTAATGAACAAGTGGGAGTTATGAAGAGTCAAGGCACATTCTTACCAGTAATAATGGCCCTTTTGCTGCCCAGTCTCTTGAGCTGCCAGAGCCGTACTCCTTCCCGGCAAGAATCAGCAGAGGGACTCCCGACTGGCCGTATCGCTCCGCTGCATCAAACACATCCATCTCGACACAACAGAATAGGCGAATTAATTGATTACAAACAACCCAACTAGAGGGAACGGTGTCAAAACTTTATCAATCTGCTTTAGCACTTTCTGTGCAGTGAAAAGTGTTAACAGTGTGTGGAAGGGATAAAACTATTAAAAAATGTTTATTTGGTTTCTAGAGCACAGATTTTCACCGAATGCGCGTGGGTAAGGAACGCTTACCATTTCCCCAGTTGGCAGGTAAATCGTTTGAGGTGCCTGCTTGTTGAGGAATTTGTTGAACAGCCGGATGTTGGCAAACGTCCCCCGGGCCATGACGGCGTCGTTACCTCGACGGGAGCCGTAAGAGTTGAAGTCACGAGGGATTACACTGTCAATATTTATATTAAAAAAAATACAAATAAAAAAAAAAATGTTTTTTTTTTTAAATGGAAGGCCAAAAAATGTTTTACCCCCGTATACTTGAAATGTGACGAAGCATTATGTACTTTCTCTCATAGCTCCTCAAATGAAAATGATTCCCTACTGGTGATTTCGGGGATTCAGAGATAAAATGTGTCGACAAATATTCCATCGAGGTCACTTACTCTCTGCTTGACAGGTAGCGGGCTGCGGGGCTGCTTCTGGTGATGTTTCCAGCAGGAGAAATGTGGTCTGTAGTGACTGAGTCGCCCAAGTTCAGCAGCACGTAGGCTCCGTCAATGGAACGTGGAGGATTTAACTGCATGGTCTGAATAAAAGACAAGGAAGTATCAAGCCTCTTTTAGCATGTTGACGCCAGAGGAAAAAAAAAAAAAAAAAGCTTTTCTAAAGTAAAATTTCATTTACCAAACCATCAAAAAAGGGTGGGGACTTGATGTAAGTTGACGTCACATCCCAGGGATACAGCTTGTCTGATGGAGCCACCAGAGAGTTCCAGCGTTCATTCACTTTCTGCAACCGTTATACACAATTATTCTCTACGAGTCTGCTTTCAGAAGGTCTTAAAAGCCAAATCGGATAGTACCTCAATTTTCTCATACACTTCTCTGAACATCGATGGAATGACAAACTTTGTCTCCTCAAGCTGGATCTCCTCCCGTGTGGGCCAGATGTCCTTCAAGAAGACCTCTCGACCTTCAGAATTAATTGCTAAAAAAATTTTTTAAAAAAAAGCAGAAGCAGCAGCATTATAGCGGGGGAACACTTTCAATTCTTTCAATGTCGAAGAGAAATTGTGGACATTAACACTGGCTAATGTCGCAACAGCGGTGACGTTTTTGGGCACACTTTACTCAGTGCTTTCTTTGGGAAGGTGGAGGTCTTGTGCTGGATAATCGACTCCACCCTGCCTGTCCTCCAATATCAACTCTCACTCACTCATACTATGGGGACGGGGGTCGGGGGCGGTCGGCCATTGCTCTGCCGTGGGGTAACTGGCACTGCACAACAACTTACAATGGACCACATACTAGCATCGCTGCCTTGTTTACCTGTCCTGTTTGTCCAGTCCTGTCTACGCTTTGTTTCCCTTCCTCACAGGGCGAAGCACTGCCCTCCCTGTCCACAAATAGAAAACTTCACTTAAACCATTTTTTTTGGTTTTTTTTTTTAAAGTAAGGCCACAATACACATATAACGTGCACAAAACTTCAATTTTTGTCCACCAAATACCAATTTGGGGTCACACCTTAAGGAGGTAGAATGTGCTCACAAAATACAAATTCCAGAGAAGTCCAAAGTCAGCACACGCACCTTCCACCATTTAAAGTGGCTCTGATGAACCCAAAATAAATTCACTGTACAATGTGGCCACAAAACGCTCATTTGTGGCCACAAATTAGCATTTAGTGTACTTTACATATACCTATTTTGTGGCCAAGAGTTAATATATTGTTTCCACAATTTTGTATTTTGTGGCCGTAACTTAGCATCTGCGCACATATTATGTCTACATTGTGGCCACAATTTAAAATGTTTTTTTACCATGTCATGTCCGGGGCTCTGCATAATGTATTTCTGACATTCCAATATCTTGCTTATACGGTTTTGTGGTCAATTATTTGATCCGATGCCATGCTAAAAACAAAAACTCAAGAGTAACAAAAACTCACGCATGGCTACAACCATAGCCAACAAATCATTTACAATGAGCTTCGACTCCCCACTTTACTCACCAATCGGTTCCGTCAAAAAGTCAATCTTTACAGTCCCGGCGATGGCATAAGCGATAACGAGCGGCGGCGAGGCAAGGTAGTTGGCTCTGGTGTTGGGGTGAACGCGCCCTTCAAAGTTGCGATTTCCGGACAGCACACCTGCAGCCACCAAATCTCCCTGAAGAACAAATAGACACACAGAACCATCAACGATCTTTTTGATGGGTTTTTACAGTATACTTACTGTAATGCCCTAACAAGTGGGAAAGGAGAGTTACTGTCACCGACTTTTTGGCTCTTTATTGAACATCGGGAGAACAGTAAAACATCTAAACACAACGAGCGCGCTGAAGCCGGAGCTGCTGTTGGCCACGGCTCACGCCCGGACACTCGCGTGCATACTTGCCATAGGTTGAGCCAACCGGCTAACCTTCCTCCAGCTCACCACGTCACGCAACACCCAACCAGGGCCTGCCTCTCACAAGCCCTGGTGGGGTGCACATATCTAACAGATACTACAATATGTACAGTATTTTCTATACATTTCATGCCTGCAATTTGTTGTGTGTGTTCCAAAATGTTTACAATGTGTTTAAAAAGTGTGTTTTAATGCATTTGAATGAGTTAAAGCGTGTGGGATGGGTTAAAACTATTTTTAAAAAATGTATTTGATAGAGTCTCTCCATATGGCGGATTTTCACCTAATGCGGGTGGTTTGGGAACCCATCCCATGCGGCCTGTGATGAACGGACGTTCAGATGTACTTTGTTATACCTGGGTAATGGCCTCCACCACTGGCTCCGGGAGGGGTCCACTGTTGCCTATACACGTCATGCAACCATAGCCGACAACCTCAAAGCTTTAAAAAAATAAAATAAAATAGACGAGAGTGAGACATAGCGACCAAATGGATAAAACATTATAAATCACGCATTCCTTATTATTATTAGGTCCACAGCATTTGGTAGCAATAGGACAAAATCTCGAGACTAAGTTCATTTTTGAAGGAGACCTGAGAATGGCCCAAATGAGCCTAAAATGTCTGCTTCAAACCAAAATGGCCAACTTCCTGTATCCTTTCAGGCCTGTTTTTTTTTTAGATTTTATTGTGGGTATATTCATGATTAAAATTACCTGTGAAATTTCACGTTGCCAACTAAAACTGGCTTTGGGAATGAATTTTGAAAAAAACGGGCATTCCCCAGGGCTCTGTCTTGGGGCTCCACTGTTTGTCTACATTTGTTCAATTGTGGCATGACACAGACACCTTTTTTTGTGGGTCTACTCATTATAAACACCAACAAAAATCTCATGTTGAGCAGCTTGACTGCATGAATGTTTAGCAGCTTACCCTAACTGAGATAGATAGTCCATAACGCCACTCTCCTTCAGGTAATAAGTCACCACTCCGCTACCGGGTGAAAGGCTGGTCTTTATGTAAGGCTTCACACTTAACCCATTCTCGATTGCCTTTTTAGCGAGGAGTCCTGGAAGAAAACGGCAATGAATAATCCAGACATATGCGGAAAATCAAGAAATCAAAATGAAATGGCCCACCAGCTCCGAGCATGACGGACGGGTTGCTGGTGTTTGTGCAGCTGGTGATAGCTGCAATCACAACTGAGCCGTGGCTTAACATGTACTCTTTTCCATCAAACTGGAAGGGGACCGTTGCGCTCTGAGAATCCGGAGCCACGGCAAAGCCTTTGAAACCTTGCTGAAGTTCCGGTAAAATAAAAGAAAATGTGTATTCATTTGTCCAGTCAACCAATCAAAAAGCATTCATTCTTGTAAAATTGGGAGTTTGTCCTTCTTCAGGTATCTTCAACTTGTTACATTTTGATGCGGGCCATCCTTAAATGTTATTATTAGACGATGTGGTGGCCCTGGGCCTGACTTTGGAAACCGCAGCTTAAACATGAAAAGCAAACATATAAATAAAAAAAAAGCCAAACTCACCTTGGCTCCCAGGCAGCTTGCAAAGTCTTTTTTCATGTCTGAAAGAGGAATTCTGTCCTGAGGTCTTTTAGGGCCACTACAGCATGGAACCACAGTACTGAGGTCCAACTCTACAACCTTCAAGAGAAACACAATGTTGTCTAGTACAAATTAATATACCCTTGAATATGCTTTACATAGTGTCAGGAGTCAGGACAGACCTGACTAAAATCTGGATCCTGGGAGACATTGCTGTAGTTCCGGAACATGGACACGGCTTTCAGGTACCTTGTAATGTACGCCAGTTTTTCTGCTTCTCGCCCTGATTTCAGAAAAAAATAAAGCCACGGGCATCACTAAATTCACTCAGGAGTCCGGCCTCGTCGGTCACTCACCGGTCTGCTTGAGGTATTCAATGCTGACATCATCCACAGGAAAGAAAGCTGCGGTCGCTCCATATTCTGGACACATGTTTGAGATGGTGGCTCTGTCCGCAATGGACAGCTGAGCCACGCTGGGCCCGAAAAACTCCACAAACTTTCCCACCACGCCCACTTGACGGAGGTGCTGAACAAAACACAGGTGACACGTGGTGTTCAATACGGTTGAAAATATTTCACAAAAGCTCCACGAAAATGGCGTCAATTACCTTTGTGACAGTGAGAACAATGTCTGTGGAGGTAATAAACTTGTCCGGGCTCCCATACATCTTGTATCCAACCACCTCGGGTAGAACCATGCTGATTGGCTGACCCAGCATCACTGCCTCTGCTTCAATTCCACCCACACCTACACGTAGAAAGAAAAATACAAAATTGAATCAATCGCTTCATCGGAGTGAGACATATTGGTAAAAACCTAGAGCAACGCTTCTTGTTTCTTTATTGCAGCGGCGCAAAAAATGAACCGTGAAACCGCCGGGGGTTCACTGTACTGTTTAAATAGAGCGCCTGGATGCACATGAGGTACAACACCACTACGACTTACCCCAACCCAGAACACCAAGGCCATCGATCATGGTGGTATGGGAATCTGTGCCCACCAGGCTGTCCGGGTAGAAATACCCTTCATGGTTAAACACCACCCTGGCCAAATACTCCAAGTTGACCTGGTGGACAATTCCCGAACCAGGTGGAATAATACGCATGTTCCTGAAAGCTTGCGAGCCCCACTAAAAATAAAAATAAAAACAGGTGTATTAAAAAAAAAAAATGAATAAATTAAAAAAAAAAATTTCTTACTATGTAAAGTGTGTGACCGGCATCAAGTGGAAACACAGGTTAATTGTACCTTCTGCCATCTATTACAGTAGAAGCCCATTTAATCATTCTGCCTGTCACTATACGGCGCTGGCATAGATAGATGAACAAAGATAGATTATTTGTTGCGAATAAATAGAAATGTTCGGATCAATTCATTGAAAACTGGATCATTTCCCGCAGCACACTTGAGGATCTCTCACTGGTTGAGAATAAATGATACTGTATAAAGTGTGACATAGGCGGTGGTCATCGGACACAGAACATTTGTCACCACTTTGTACCTTAAGGAACTGAAATCTCTCTCTGTTGCGTTCAAACTCCAAGTTTTCATTTTTCTGAAGGCTATCAGACCTTCAGAAAGAAAAAATAAATAAATCAGATGATTAGATTAATGGAGCATTTAAAAGCCGATGGAACCATTTAGACGGTCTTACTTTTTATTAAAGTCCACTTGGACGGAATGATCGATGACCAGGTCGGCCGGGCAAACGGGATTGATCTTCTCGGGGTCGCCGCCGAGCTTAATCACCGCATTGCGCATGGCGGCGAAATCAACCACGGCAGGTACGCCGCTGTGAACACAAAGGACACACAATAAGGTGGGAATACAACGCACCACGCCAGTTGCAGGTCCAAACCGAAGTTCACAAAGGTCTCAGTGATACACCGTGCTGACTGAAGTGAGGTTTAGTGTTCGCGCCAGGTCTCGTACAGTGAACCCCCGCTATGCTATTTGTGGGTGGTAGGGACTGAGCACTGCTGCGAGCGACTGTCTTCTACTGCCCTCCTGTGCAGTAAAATAATAATGCAACTACTACACACACAAAAAAAAATGCAGCTCGGACATACGTGAAATCCTGCAGGATGACGCGTGCCGGCCTGAACGGGATCTCCACAGACTGCGTCTGGGTTTGCTTCCAGTTCAGGATATTTTCCACGTCGGACTGCTTCACCAGAAAGCCGTCGCAGTTCCTGACAGCAGACTCCAAGAGAACCCGGATGGAAAATGGCAAGTTGTCTAAAGAACAGAAGACAGGCAGAGTAGACGCTGCTTACCAAAATTAAGTTCACATGTAAAGGTTATTGTGCATTTTAGGTTCATCTTGAAATTTGAGCCAAAAGCCCACGAGCCCAAACCTTTTGGTGAAGAACAGATTTCACAGCAATAGATGATCTCTTACCATATCTGGGATCTTCAAGTTTGGTGAGATTATAAAACATCTGATTTGCAACCTGAGGATCCAGAAGCTCAACTATATGTTGGAAGGGATTCGTCGCAGTTCCGGCCATCCTCTCCCAGTAAGTTTGCGCAAATCTCAAACTAAATGAAAATACAAATCAATGCTTTCACTTTGGGGTTATAACAATTGCACATTTATGACAGTTTCAAAAGACTATATACAGTGTTTTCCGATGTGTGTTTGCGTTAAGCGAGCAGACTTTTGCACACAGCAAAATTACAGTATGTGGTTTGCTTCAAAACACAGTGTGTTTGTTTTATTTTTAGTTTGACAGTAAACTTTCACTGCTGGCGTTTTTTTTTTTTTTTAGGCTGGCACAAAACAAAAAATCAATAAAAACACTCAAGTACAGATACCTAAAATATACACATTTCAGTCGGTTTGCAAGCAAGACGTGCCCCGCCCACTTTTTCACACGTCATGTGACGTCATTTATCGGAATCCATTTTGTTTTCCTGTCCTTTTCCATCAATAATAATGAATCAGTGCAATAATTAGGGCAGTTGACGTTTGATGTAAATTAAATATGTGAAAACGCGTTCAACCCTCGCTTCCATTCAGCACATTTCATTCACGTTTTAACTCCTCTCCTAGTTGTATAATGTTAAGCGGCATGTTTGCCTACTCGCCTATCAAAAGTCTAAAGTCCACAGCACGGGCCGTCGCTTAGCATTAGCCACCTTTATTAAAGTCCCATTTTGGATTTTGACAGAATGACAATAACGACTTAGCAGTGCAGCTTTGTGCATTATTAACCTTGTCTGGCATAGGGCAGTTTTAAAGTTATTTCGACTGCCAAAATCTTAAGTTACATAAGTCGTACTGCTGCGGACAGCCCGCGGTGAGCTTAGACTCGAACGAGTTCGTCTTGCGGTGGGGAGGAAAAAACAAAACAAAAACAACACTGACTCGTTGACATGGGTGGATTTGTGTCTTGTGGCAAATGACGCCAGACAGGTAGTGAGGTGTTGCTTGTACCTCGTCACGAAGAACGGCGTTTGACGTCGCGGTTACCCAAACTGCATACGGAAGTAAATGTGCAACACAAGCTGTACGGTGACTCCACTTGGACAAAATAGACGTTGACACTTTAGGCGAATCAAAAGGGTGTACCGTCGTTAAGGTAATGAATATTTACAAGTATCTGTACTAAAGTTAATTATGTATGTTTTTGACGACTTTTGTCATGTATTTATATAATATCAGCAATATTTATCGCATCATTTATCTTGACATTTGTAAACAGAAATGTGTACTTGATACTCCTGACTTTGTCCAAATACAGTCGTCTCTGACCCTCACCATATCGCGGTTCACTTTTCACGGTCTCACTGTATCGCAGATTTTGAAATCATATATATCTAATTTTGGATCGGGGAATTTTCGCTATATTGCTAATGTTACTGCAGACTCACGTAGCAATAAGCTTTTTTATTTGGGGCAGAAAATGGTGAAGAAGATCCAGTCGTGTGCACATTAGGAACAAAGAGAGTGCGGGTGGTGGTATGCATGGTGAGCAGAGTTGATTTGCTAACCAGTTGTCTACCGTGCTGCCGTAAAATCTTTTAGTCATCGAAATTATTTTCTTTTTTTAATTACATTTTGATGTCACCGTATTGTATTGATTACAATGATATGTCATTATATCGCAGCTGACAGAGCATGTCACAGCAATACCCATAATTATTAATGGTGCACTGCCTCAGCACTTACTAAAAATGTATAAATCAACATATTCCTACATTAAAAATAGGGGGGAAAAAATCGGAATCATTAAAAAAAATCTATATTTTTACATATTATGTACACATGTGAGACCATTTGATCGCAGTGCAATTCTCAAAACAAATGAAATGAGTTCAAGAACTGTTATAAAAAGCCTAAAAACATTTAACCCCCCCCCCCCCCCCCACGCACACACACACACACACACACATTCTCGACATTCATACAAGAGGTGGAGTTTGACACTGGGTCCCAAAGCAAATGTTGTAGGTGTAGTAGAGTCGAGCAGTATAGCAGGCCGGGCAAATAATGGAGCAGCACCATACAGGTAAGGACATGTAGCTGTTTGGAGAGTTTTTAGTTTTTTTTTGAAATGCCAAATGCCTGAGTCTGCTTCTTATATCCTTTTCACGCTAATCCATAAGTAGGCTATAGTTGCATATATAGTACTCTAATTGCATGCAATAATTTTACCAGGCGTTTGTAATGTTGTAACGACAGTCTGCTATAATAGTTGCACATTTTTTTGTCATAACATGAAAAAAAAAAAAAAAAAAAAAGGTTAGGGGGTGCACCAATCTCTCGGGACTTTTAATAATGTGCCACAAAACAGGGATTCCCTAACCAATGTGCAAAAGATCATGAGGTGAGTTACAAGCAATAACCCAATTTCACAAAATAATGTATCTTTGTTTGACTGTCTATGCCAGGCACCTATAGTGACATGCAGGACAATAACATTTGTGAGTAAATTCATTTTCAGTATACTTTTGGTGTCGATTTTTCATGTAAAACACATGCCCCGGCTCAATAATAATAATACTGCCATTAAAGAATAACAGTACTATCAACTGCGATGTTGATATTTGCTGAGAAATATATTTGCATGTCGCGCAGGAATTAAGTTTAGCCTGGGTTGTTAGTGGAAGTTGCGCAGAGTCTTTTTTTTTTCAAACTCCAATAATCTGTAAGCCATTTATTTTTCAGGGTATTGTAAAATGAGTTTGAAATTATATTAAAGTGATGCATGATGGGATGTCAAATTTTCGCAGTGCCAATCCCATGCAAATAGTAAGGGTTTCGTGTACCTTTATCTTTTACTGAAATGTTTTCACCATCCAGGTGTTTTTTTTTTTTTTTTTTTTTTTTTTTTTTAGTGTAGAGGGGGTGCGGCAACTCAAAAACAAGGTTGTGGAAAGACTGATTTGCCGTACTCTTCCTTATGTCTTGCTTAGATAACAATGTTCTGTGTGTGGATCCAAATGATAGTTGCTGGGAAATAAGTGGCGGTTGTGACGGGTTGTCATTATTAAGGTGAGAAGGGGTGCTGCGAAAAGGACGCCGCCGAGCTTCCCGTCCGAGCAAAGCGACTTTGTGGCGTGACACTTAACATTCCTTCGCTGCTGTGTAGTCAGTAGCTTTTGATTTAGTGCTGCACAGTCCAGTCACCATCAAAACCACAAAAGTGTGTGAATGCGTTTCCATCTGTTCATTTGTTGGTGAATCCAGACAGGTGGGCAGTTGGCATAGGTGGGGGACACATGCATGACTTTGCAATCCGTCTAATTGGTACATTGTATGGTCTGGTTTTGATACAATACAACACAGCATCTGCATATCCCCATCAAATGTCGATATTGCAAAAAAAACAAAACAAAAAAAAAACCTTACTGTCTTTTCATTTGATTTGACGGCGGCAACTTATTGTGACACTGGTTCCGTGTGATCAAATGTGACTTCAAACATTGTCTTTCCTGTCCTAAAGGTTGAAGCGTTCACGAGGACAAGCCACAGCTTGTAAAGGCTAATTACAAGGTCTCTGCCCGAGTAAAAGGGGTTCATTGTGAGAGGTGTCATTCTGGTGCAATGACAAGGGTGACAAACTCTTCCTACCATACTCACCTGTATTTATTTTTTTTTTTTGCCATTGCACTTACCCAATTGAAAAGCGTCTGAAAAGCGGTCGGAAGCTTGAGCGGCGTCGACCTGCTCGGACAGGGAAGAACAATGATGAGGTCAAAGGGTCAAAGCTTGGCGTTGCTTCCCTTCCTGCTTCTCGGAATGACTTGCAATACTTCCCATGTAAAAGTCAATAAGGCTTTAAAAGTGAGACGGGGTCAGTCGGCCTACCTTCAGGAAGGGGACCTGCAGTTCCTGATCCCGCTTCAAAAGGATTCATGCAAAGTGGAAGTGGTGTTAAATGAGCCCATAACCCAACGAGTGGGAAAAGTCTTGCCTCAGGTAATGGAAAATCAGACACAAAGACTTTGTGAGTTCTTTGTTACAGTTTGCTGGTTTCTCTGTCAATACAAAGGTGCGTCAACCCTGTTTCAACTTATATTGATTTCATTTTTTCTCCAGGTTTTTAACTGCCATTATCAGGAGAATGAGGTCAGGTATCTCCATCATGGTTCTCCACTGTTAACGGAGGACACAGTCAAGCTTCGACTGTATTGGTACATTACCTTAATACATAGTTTTTCAGATGTTTTTTTTTGTGGATTATATTTATCTATTTGTCTTGTACATTTTCAGTTTGTAGCGATAGTTTATGAGTTTTTACAGTATGCAGGTACTTTTCTTTTCTGTACTGCCCTTGCATGTGGGAAAGGAGAGCCGCAGTCGTTGATGTGGTTTTCATCCATTTATTTAACACCAGGGGAACAGAAAAATGCAAACATATCGAGAAGACTTAGCCGGGAGCTGTTGTCGGCCACAGCTCACACCCAGAGGCTCACATGCAGACTCGATGATGTCACATGCCACCCCAACAAGCCCTGCCTCTTAAAAGCCCATTTATAACACACAAACACTACAATTTGTACAGTATTTTCTGTACATTTGATGCTTGCATTTTTTGGGGGGGTTTTGTTCAGCTACATTTACAATGTGTTTAAAAAGTGTGCTTAAACATGTTTGAATCATGGAGGAGGGTTGAAACCGGACCTTTACGTATTGTGCAGGTTTTGAATGTATCCCCAGCGATACTTTACTGTATACTTTTTATTTAATGGCTTTAAAATAACCACCCTGTGTTTCTGATCAGGTTCACCGAGACTGACACATACATTGAGGTTTTTTCTCTCCATGTTGACATCGTGGAACCCGACTGCAGTAGAATCAAGCTTGGACCTACATTTTTGCAAGTTCCAGTATATGGCATCTCTGTTAATATTGATGGCAATGTGGTGTCCTTCCACTATGAAAGGCGGTCCAGTTTAGAGTGTAGCATCCATCTCAGTACCCATGACACGCACCTACCAGCTCATGGGCAACTGGTTACTGGAAACCCAGAAGAAGCTGCCAAGAGAGGGGATGTGCCACTGAGCTACATTGAGGGTACATGGGTCCATGTAGAACGCATCCCCTGGGATGTCTCTCAAAACTAATGTGAAATATAATTTTTCCCAGAACATCCAGCTAGATGTAATTCTGATGTCTGCCTGAAGGGTGTGAAGCCCGTCAGGTTCATCAAAGTTCCCTGCGACGAATTCTTGGTGATGGGGCTGAAATACCAGCACATGACTCCTCCATCTCCTGACGTTGACTACATTGCAATCAGACTTGACCTCAAAGACACGAGGAGTGGCAACATATATCAGGCAATTTGACTTTATTGTGTTAAAAATTGTTTTATGGAAGAGATGCACTAAATACAGGGGAACAAAATATGATGCGGAGATCGAACAAATATGGAGGAGATATGGGGCCCCAAGACAGCCCTGGGGAACACTTTTTTTTTAAAATAAAAAAATCCGCCATCTGAAGCCAGTTTCACTGAGCAACTTATCACTTAGTAGGCATGTACTGTAAGGCATGGGTAGAACCACACAAAAAGTCTCTAAAACCCAGGCCAGAAAAGACAGGAAGTCTGCCATTTTGGCCTGAAGCCATGTAATTCGCAATTCAATGTGGTTTGGTCATATTCAGATGTTCTTCAAAAACGAACTACTAAATTTTAACCCCGGATACTGGACAGATGGGTGACACGAACAGCATAACATTTGGCATGCATGTCTGTCATGAGGAGACTCGCAAAAACAGTCTCAAGAACCCATGCCTGAAGGGACAACGATCAAACAAATGTGGGGTACATGTGGGGCCCTAAGACAGAGCCCTGTGGAAGGCCATTTTTTCCCCCCAAATTTAGATCCTGGAGCCAGTTTGATTCACAACATGAAATTTGGCAGGCATGTCTATCATGAGACAAAAAAGTCTCAAGAGCCCATGCCTGGAAAGAAACGGGAAGTCAAACATTTGGGAGAAATATTATTGGAAATGAATTTCTGAATGTAATTGATATTTAATTATTTATATTGCTCACACTGTATGGACACTTTGGAAGTTAATCCTTTGAAGAATTTACTGACAATGAATACATTTCATGATTTTTAACCATAGCTGTATTTTCCTGTGAAGTCTGAACAGATCTGGATTCCAGTGCAGATTACAGGCGCGCTGGTGAACAAGGCGCCAGCGGTATCGTTCATGCCGACGTTCATCCTGGAGGTGGACCAATTCATCCTCACCCTACTGTCCACCACCACATTAGACGGTGAGGATGAGGAAACACCGCAAGAGAGGCTGATCTTTAACATCACCAAAGCGCCTTCTGACGGCTTCATCACTCACCTGTCCGACCAAACGCGCCCAATTTATTCCTTCACATGGTTGGATTTAAATGGCATGCTCATTGCATATCAGCCCCCTAACGCCTCTCATACCCAGCGCAGGCACTTTAAGGTTGTATTTCCTTTGCACATTTACTATATAAAACATTGTGGTGGAATCCATGGATCTTATAAATACTTCCTGTACAGATGGAAATTGAAGTTCATGATTTTTTCTTTGCGAAGAGCCCACCAATGACTGTGCACATGTCTGTCCGGAATGCCGACACCAATGCGCCCAGAGTTTCCTGGAACATGGGTATGGTCAGTTTTGGGGATTGTTTTTTTTAGCATTTTCATAAGCAGGGAAATCACGTCAGGTTCTAATGACATAGCAGCTGTGGAATTACAGTACTTGACCAGTTGAGCAATTTGTCTTCTAGGTCTCAGCCTATTGGAAGGTCAATCACGTCCGATAACATGGGAACAGCTCCAGATTGTGGATAATAACAACGTAGAGGCTGTCCGTATCATCACCGTGGGCGGCCTTCTGCATGGAAGACTGACTTTAAGAGGTATTATGGTTGCTTTACATTCTGCTTTCTAGTTTTAGTAGAAAACTGCTTTGTTTCTGTGTTGATATCAGTCTTAATCCAAGTAAATAGCCTTTCGAGAGGGGGGCAATATATGTAGATACACTGTATATCAGATTCAGTGAGCTGTGTTTGCTATCTCCAGGTGGAAAGGGCTTCATGTTTACCATCAGCGACATTAAAGCCGGGACTGTTTGCTATCATCACGACGACAGCGACTCCACCAGTGACTTCATCGTCTTCCGCATCACTGATGGTCACCACCAGACCCGGCACAAGTTCCCCATAAAGATCCTGCCTAAAGATGACAGCCCTCCATTCCTCATTGCCAACAAGTTGCTGGAGGTGTCACAGGGTCAGACAACGCTGTTGAAAGGCACCGCCCTTCAGGCTTCCGATATCGACTCCAGCAGCGACTACATCCTCTTTAACATCACCAGACCCCCACAGGCGGGAGAAATCATGAAGTTTCCAGGACCAGGGCTAACAGGTCAGAGAATCACATCCCACCCTTCTTTATTTTGTGAGATAATCCGCCTGCCGGATATTGGAAAAAAAAAACAAGAGTAATTGACAACTCTATCTCCGATTTTAATAGTTTAAACCGCAACTTAAGAGTGTGGCGAAAGTCTTTATATATTTCCTTTTTTTCTGTCAGTTTGAGAAGCTTTTATGGGCTTCAAAGTGCTCCAACGCTGTCCGTGCCAAGTTTCTCGAAATAGGCTCTGTTCTTGACAAACCACCCAGCGGAAGGCCTGCTACTATCACCACTGATGAAAACACCTGAAGTCGGTACAGGTAAAGTTTTATCACTGTTCGAGGCATCAGCTCAATCAAGCTTTTGTTGATGCTGAGTTGCTATGCGGCCTTCCGGATAGACTTTTCTTGGTTTTACGCGAATGGGAGTTTGGTGCTCTCATAAGTGGTGGTAAATAGCCGTTGCAGCAGTATGATGGACAAAACGCTTCTCAAACTGGCGCTTAACTGTAACACTGTATACAAGAACATTGGTTTGGACTTCAATATCCCACGTTCGAAACCTTTTCAACAATTTTCCTGTTTATTTTCGCCAGGTTACCCAGTTCGCAAATTTTTGCAGAGGGACCTCTCTCAGTCCATGGTTTATTATCGACACACAGGGAATGAGGTGTTTGGTGACTCCTTTGAGTTTGTGCTGTCAGATTTCCAGGATCCCCCGAACTTGTCAGAGCCTCAGGTATACATGTTAGCATTTGCTCTAATACAAACAAGGGGACATATACACTATTCACAAAAAGTTAGGGATATTGATCTTTCAAGGTAAATTTTAGCGCAAACCTAAGTGTATGTAAAAATCAAAGAGATTTGTGTGTTTTTTGACATCTTTCTGTCATGCAGGTAGTCATGTTGTACATTGAGCCGGTACCACACAAACCACCAAGGGAGGTTCCTAGCGCCAGACGGTGCCTTGTGGTCAAAGAGACAGACGTGGTCCATATAACACAGCAACACCTTCAGTTTGTAGACAAGGACTCGCCAGACAGTGATCTGACATACACGGTTACAACTCCACCTTTCTTCAGTGATCGTCACAGGTCAGTATGCCATACTCCAAATGTTATGAAAAGGAAAATTTGGGACATTTTTGTTTGCTAGATTGGCATAAAGCCTGGTTGGAGCAGAGAAATAGTCTACCAAACACACATTTCTGAATAAACATTCCATAGCAGCAGCAGCGAGGATGCAGGGAGGTTATTCCTGGTGGACAGCATACCCAAATTCACCAAAGACACCAATGCGCCAGTGTTGAGGCTCTTCACACAGGTAATTCCTTTTTGTCAGCCAATATGTATTTGATTTCACAATACTAAATGATCTGTCCATTTTACGGTCCCACTTCACATTCGCGCTTTCTGAATGACTGTAATCTAATACCTGTACTCTGTATATTGCATTGTATGTTTTTCCGTACACTGTTTCTCGCAGATAGAATTTTATTCTCAATCAGTGAGTTTCTTTTGACTTCAGTGCTGAGGAGAAATCGTACGACAGATCCAAGTCCAAATTCCATGCTGTCGCATTCGAATGTAGTGTGATAATATTTGGAACTTTGGATTGCTCTGTAGTTTCGTCCAATTACTGTCCTTTCTTGGCTTGTCTCTTCCTGGTCCTGGTCTCCTGGTCTCAGCATGCCATCAACTTCATGAAAGTAGCCTACATGCCTCCAACTATGGATATTGGTCCTTTTCCTCGGTATATCCAGTTTGTTCTCTCAGTAACCAATCAACATGGCAAAACACTTGATGGGATCTGCTTTAACGTTACTGTGGTACCAGTGGACAACCAACCGCCACAGGTACAATGTAGCAACACCCAAAACAGCAGGACCTTCTTGTAATTCTTACAATTGCTTTTTTTTCTTGATCAGAATACTCAGAACTGTATAATGCACCATTTCAGGTCATCGCGAACCCTGTAATGGTAGACGAGGGTGGAGAGTGCTGGCTTGGCCCAGAACACCTGCTGCTGTCAGATGCGGACTCTGTCGAAGAAGCCTTGCATTTGGAGCTTCTGCGAGAACCACAGCACGGAGCGCTGCAGCTTAACAACTTTCCACTGAAACCTGGACAAACTTTTACTTTGCATGACCTGACAAGTCATATCGTTGGGTTAGATAGCTTCATTCTCTAAGATTCATCAGTGGTAATTTTCACAACTTAGTCTTAAGCAGAGGTAGCAAAAGTACTCACACTCTACTGGAGTAAAAGTACAGTACCGATTAAACTAAGTAAAAGTCAAAAAGGGAGACTGAAATGCATTTAAAGACAAATGTCAAAACCCGTTTTGAATACAATGAATTTTTTGTTTGATCTGTACACAAAATAGTGTCCCGCTTTTATTTATTCAGGCTTTTATGCTCTTTAAAACATGTTTCTATAGCTTTACTAATGTTGTGAAGTGACAAAAAGTGAAACAATACTCATTACCTGTATGGTTTTTAGGCTGGCATAAGAAACTTGTCTTTATCTCTCTGTCTATATCTTTTTTTTCTTTTTTTTTTGGTCGTATCATCCGCAGCGATTCAATAAAAGTCTAGTGCAGCAAAGTCAGGAGTAGACATTACAGACAATGTTTTTCAAATGTAGAACGTAATAGTAAAAAGTCATCCGAAAAATGAATACTCAAGTAAATCACAGATATCTGAAAAATCTACTCACAGTAACAAACAACCCCTGCTCGAAGGGTTAATAAAACCTTCATGTTGTCTTTTCAGGTACAGTCACGACAATTCCGAAACTGTGAAGGACAACATTGAACTAGCTGTAACAGATGGTGTCAATAAAATCAGTTTGATTCTGCAAGTGAACGTAAGTATGCACATCGCAGAGAATTACACGTGGCGAGTCCGTTTTTCTCGGGTCACAGCAAAATATTACAAGCACTATAGTTGTTCTTCATGCCTTCAAAAAGTATTTTTTTCTTTTTAGGTATCTCCTATCAATGATGAAGTCCCGGTGCTGGTTGCCGGCCTGAAACCGGTGCTCACGTGTGCCGAGGGGCAGACGATCGTCATTTCATCGGAGTACATCGATGCTATTGACGCAGACACTGACAACGACAGCCTCGCCTTCCTGATTGCACGACAGCCCCGCCACGGGTTGGTGCTGAGAAACGGCGTGGTCGTCGATAACTTCATTCAAGCGGACATCAGCGCAGGCATTATCAGCTACGAGCACACGGGTAAGCAGCAAGAACGCACAAAGACATTATTCTGCCCCTAAACTTTTCTTTCATCTCATTAGGACACGTTTAAAACCAGATTATTAGCCTTGAGAAATATGATCTCTTCTACTATTTCTACTCAGCACTCGGACAACAGTATTTGGATATGAAAATAGCAGATAGATGATCATGCACATACAGTATGTGCAAGACATAACGAAGTGTCAAGCCATCACCTTGAAGTTTTCGGCAAGTCCCAAGTTACGATTTAATCAACTACATTATCCTTGAATCCAAATGTAAAAAGCTCCTTCCATTAAAGTTGTGTCATGTGGCCTCGACACTTCACGTTGTGGCCTCGACACTTCGCGTCATAGCGTATGCCTACCGATGGGTTGCCAGGTTTGTGCACATTCCGCACAAAAAAACAAAACAAAAAAAATGTTTTCGAAAACAAAACAAAGAGCACGCCATTGTGAAAATGCATATTTTAAAATGTAAACAGGCCAGACCTGTCAACTGAGTCATGTCGTTCAAGGCTAAGTCAAGTCGAGTCTTGTGGATACAAAGTCAAGTTGAGTCTTTCATAAGTTTTAGCCAAGCATGTCTTAAGTCCTACAATTGGCAACTTAAGTCTGACTTAAGTCCCACACCTCTAACAAACCTCTTTGTGGTTGTGGTTTTAGGGCAGGAGATTGGTCTCACTCCGCATCATGACACTATCACCTTTGTGATTTCTGATGGAGAAACAGAAAAATATGCATTATGCTGCAGTGGAAGAAAGATGAATATCGGAAGCAGAGAAGCATCTCTCCCTGTGTATGACCTCCACATCACCATTTTCCCGGTCAACAGCCAGCCACCCTCACTTAAAACAGGTGGACCATTCTATGTCAGACTAGTGTGTGATATCTAGACTAACATCATAGCAAATATAATCGAAATTCTTTGCTTTGTTTGTAGGAGACATATTTGTGGTAGATGAAGGTGGGAGGGCCCAGATAAAAGCAAGTCACCTGAAGGTGTCTGATGTGGACACAGTTGTGGATGAACTGGTGGTCAGTTTGGTTACTCTGCCTCAGTTTGGGTACCTTGAAAATGTCCTGCCGAGACCTGGCTTTGAGAAAAGCAACATGGGTGTGAGCATAGGTAAGCATCGTGATACGGTTGGTTATCTTTACCCACTGACTCTTGTTTAAAACGTTGAGACACGCAGTAGCTCCTCTTCCATGCTGTAGATTGGCCCGAGGTGAGGCGCAACATTCGAGATGGGATGGTTGGCATTAACAACACCTCTCGATTTATCAGTCGACGATTTGGAAATGGAGGATATTTTAAGTAATTCAGTGAAGTTATTTAAGACAACGCCGTTTGAGTAGAATGTACCAGCAGATTGGCAGAATCTCAACGTGGACAAGCAAGGATGTACACACAGATAAAAACAAGAGAGAGAGAGAGACACACACACACACACACACACACACACACTCTCTCTTTGGAGGCTAATGGATGCTAATGCTTTATTCTCCTTAGCTGCGTCCCAATCCTCTGAGGAGCTCCCGATCATTTGGGTTGCATCTTTCTCTCATCGGGAGAAACATAAGGGTTTATTGCGATGTGGGCTTGGCAGCACCCCGGTGGTTTCCTTTTACAAAGCACAAATGCATTGTTTGATCATTTGATCATGTCAAAAACACTGCTTTTCTTACTTGTCTTCTTTCCCTAGACTACTGTTCTTACAGAGACATCGTTGCGGGTCAAATCAACTATGTGCAGTCCAGGCACCAAAAGCTGGAGCCAACGGCCGACCAGTTAATCCTCTGCGTTTCAGACGGCAAATTCAGCTCTGCCCGCGTAACGTTCAACGTTGCAGTCAACCCAACGAACGACGAGATCCCGGAGTTTGTGGCTCAAAATATTACGGTGAGCTTTTCTCTTCGTTAGCAGTCACATGGTCCACTGACTACTGCTTTCCGTTTAGGTACAAGAAGGACAAATGAAGCATCTGGACCTGTCTGTGTTAAATGCAACAGATCTTGATCTACCCAAGAATATCCTGCTCTTCCATGTTGTTAAACCACCTCGGCATGGCAATATCATTCGCCACCACATCGACACACGTCTGGTTGCTAATTTGGAATCCACTGTGGTTGACTTCACAATGGCAGAGCTAACAAATGGTATGTGTAAGTCGATGTTATGTCAATACATATAGTAGTTTATTGTAGTAGGTTTGGGTTTGTGTGTATTCCCTTTCAAAAGCTATTCAATGATGATAAGCAAGGAAAATGGTATGGACTAATTACGAAGCCACTCTGGTTTGTCAGAGAACATGAGTGATCCACACTTTAACCACATATTTAGAATCACTGGTCAAGAGAGAACGAGTTTTTTTTCTTTCTGTGTTGTATCTTCACTGTCTTGCAGGTAAAGCTGTGGCATACACACACGACGACTCTGAACATTTGGAGGACAGCTTTACTATCGAATTAACGGATGGCAGACACAAAATCCAAAAACAAGTGATGGTTGAAGTATTGGCAGTCAATGACAACAAGCCTCATTTAATAAGGTTAGATCAGAAGAATTTAATCAATGCTAATGTTGAATTGGACCAGAGTTCTTCGAGATCCATGTTTTAGGGCGAGTCACGAAAGTTTTTATTGTCTTATATGCAGTATGCAGTTTCAATTTAGAAGCGATCACTTTCATAAGAGATTGGACATGGCTTCAGAGGCTGTATTTAGAAAAAAAAGGCATTCCCCAGGGCTCTGTCTCGAGGCCCCACCTCTACTCCACATTTGTTCTGTTGTTGCAGCATGTCTTTTCGAGCGGGAAACTTTTTTTATGAGTAAACTCGTTATAGGCACACCTGCGAAATTTCATGTTGCTAGCGTCACCCACTGTACGACATTCAAATTTGGTAGCAATCGGCCAATCGGGTCAAGTTCGTTTTTGAATTACCCCTGGAAAACTGGTAAACTCCCTGTATCTTTTTAAGTATCTGTATTTTTTTTGGTTTACCTTTTTCTGGTTGTACTTATGATAGACATACCAACCAAATTTCATGTTGCTGAGTGAAACTGGCAAAATTTTCAAGCACTACAGCACTACCACAACCAATTTATGGTGGCCTAAATGAAACCTCAGTAGAAATGTTATTACAACTGCTCATAATGTGTGATGATAAACATTTGTTACACTGCGTCCTTCAGAAACAATAGACTGGACGTGGAGCCAGGAGAGACCAGGCTAATAACCAGTGTAACCCTCTTCGCACAGGACCATGACACTCCCTCTTCGCAGGTCATGTACATATTTAAGAGTGTACCTGCACAAGGACTCCTCCAGCTTAAGGTCTGTGTACTGCAGTACAGGGTATGCTTTCCATTTTGTAAGGGGAGTTCACCTAAGTTGGACTAATTTCTTTCGCAGCATGTTCAGAACTGGCTGCCGCTGAAAGCTGGGGCAAACTGTACTCAGGAAATGGTGGACATGAATCGTCTGCGCTATGTGCACAGGGACTCCTTCGGTACTACAAGGCAGGACGTTTTCATTTTCTACCTACATGACGGACAGAATCAGTCTCCCTTGCAGCAATTCAACATATCTGTCAAACACGTGGAAAAAGGTATTTGAATACTCCCGAGAGTCAGTGATGTACTGTACTTAAATATATATTTTTCTGGTGTCTGTAGGTTACTTTAGAACATAAGTACATTTCAGAGTACTTTTCAGGGCTTTCACAATTTTTAATTTTTTTTTTTTTTTACGTTTAGACTTCTACTGAAGTATGAGTACTTTTCCACCTTTGCCTCAAATCCTTGGCACGTGTACAGACGTTTAAGTTGTCTATACTCCTCTATTATCTTCTTTCCAGGAACTATTGCCGTCTTTGTCAGCCCTGTAAGTGTCAGCCGCGGTGGTCGCGTGGTTCTCACCACCGACCTGCTGTTTGCTACAGACCGCGCAGGCCGGCCTGAGGAGCTTGTGTTTGTCGTGACCATGCCGGCAGCTCATGGATATTTGGAGAATATCAAGCAACATGGAGTAACAATCTCCACCTTCAGCCAGATGGATGTCACGGCGAACCGTGTAGCTTATGTGCATGACAAGCAAGCTAGCACACCCACAGAAACAATTCAGTGAGTCCCCTCCCACATTCTTTCAATACATTTGACACTTGATATAGCCCATTCTGTTCTTTAATCTGGAGCACAGCGGACCCGTCATAATCAGGGTTCGGCATTCGCAAATTCACCGATTTGCAGATTTGATTTGATTTTTTTCTAACGCCTGTTATTTGTGTAAACCCCAGACCCCTTATCAAAGTACACAAATCACAAGACCAAGTTCGAAAACTTAAGTTCCACCCATCCATCCATTTTCTTTCACCTATCCTGTCTTTGGTCAACTCAATATCCAAAGATTTACCAAACTGTCTGTTTCTGTGTTGGCAGGTTTGTTGTAAGTAACAACAAAACAAGCCGAAAAGGAGTACTGGAGGTGTCAGTAAAAATAGTTGATCACATACCCCCGTCGTTGTCCAACAAAGGCCTTCTAATTCCCCAAGGGTTCACCATGACCCTGAGTCCAGACTGCCTCGCCATGTCCGACCCTGACACTCCACTCAGTGCCCTGGTCTTTAAAGTCCTGCGACCTCCTCATCACGGCAAGCTGCTTTTACACGGGACCATGCTGACGGCCGGTTCCACTTTCACCCAGCAACACATCGAGGAGTTAGAGGTCACATATAAGCATAACGGAGAGCAGTCACAGATCGATCAATTTGAGTTCACTGCCACCGATAGCACCAATCGTGGCGTCCTGGTGGATGGGAAGTTACATCCTGAACCGCTGTCTTTCATCATTCAGGTAAATAAAAAGCTTAATAGTTTGGGCCCAAGCTTGCGGTGCCAAGGCCCTTGATATTACTTCATTTCCTTGTTGTTCAAACCCTTCCGACGTCAAGTCTCACATTCTCCATTTCAACATTTCAATAAATTCTGCAGCATTTCCATTCAGCGTCAAACCTTCAGCATTTACACGCAACTTTAACAGAAATTGCATCTCTAGTTTTGAATTGCTATTTAAATTGATCTGTCTTTAATTTTTAGATCAAGCTTTTGGATACATCATATCCCGAGGTTGTGAAGCTGCTCCCCTTTTGGAAGGCAGAGCTATTGCCTGATGGACGATATGGAATCTTTTTGTCATCTCAGGAGCTCAAAGCCAAAGACAATGACAGCAAAGAAGAGGAGCTGATATTCTCCATTGTTCGGCAGCCATATTTTGGTTACCTCGAAAATATTACGACAGGTCAGGAGTGTCTTTTGTCCACATCGGCGTTTGGTTAAGAACTGCAATCTGACGCTTCGGTTTCTCGTAGGCGGTTTCGTACGACAGCGTATCTCCCAAACGGATCTGAACAGGAGAATGACTGTCTACATTATCAATCCAGAGATGGACTCTCTGACAGACAGCTTGGAATTCAGGGTGTCAGATCCACACGGGAACACTGGACCTTCTTGCATGTACGGTTAATAAAAATGATATACAGTGTTCGCCGGCTAAGTATATTTTGCGGTTCATGGTTTGATGATTGACCTTCATTATCACCGCTCTTGTTCTTGCAGACTACAACTGAACTGGTCTCGTGTTGAGTTGTCCCAGGCCGAATACTGTGTGAATGAGGAGGAGAACAGAGTCTCAATGGAGATCATCCGAAAAGGAAATATAGCAGAGTTTTCATATGTCACTGTCAAGGTCTGTCAGATATGTTTTTCGCAGATTGTTTAAGAGCAGGGGTTCTCAAACTGCGGTTCACGAGCGGTAAATTATTATGTCGTATCCTTTAACAATATTCTTTTAAGAGTCTGACTTTTTATCGCGGCAAAATACGTCGTTGCAATAAAGGTAAGATTTTTTTTCAAAATATACGACTTTGTTGTCATGACTTTCTTTTATCGTGACATCATGACATTTCATCGCTATGGTATTTAGGGATACGCGTCGTAGTTATGTTTAATTGGCGTTAAGCTTATGAGGGTGTCCATGGAGAGTCACTGATGGTGTAGTGGTACACTCGCCTGACTTTGGTGCAGGCAGCGTGGGTTCCGTTCCCACTCAGTGACAGTATGAATATGACTGCGAATGGTTGTCCGTGTCTATAAGTGCCCTGCGACTGACTGGCGACCGGTTCAGGGTGTAGTCTGCCTTTCGCCCGAAGTCAGCTGGGAAAGGCTCCACCGCCCCGCGACCCTAACCAGGATAAGCGGTGTTGAAAATGGATGGATGGGTGTCCATGGAAGAATTCCCTCCCTGTAAAGTTTGATAGCCCCTCATTTAAAGATCGACTTTAATGACACTGCGTTCTCAATCAGTAGGCACTGATATGGGGTTGGTCACTCTTCACAGAAACCAGCCTTTCATTTTTTCTCGTGTTTCTTCGTGACAGGTGAAAGAGATGACTGCAACTGCTGGAAAAGATTTCCTCTCAAGCTCATCTTCCCTTATTCAATTTGATCCAGGTATACACCTTTTTCTTTCAAAAAGCCCGCACAATTCAAGAGTCGAATTGGCCGGCCGTGATATTACATTTGATAACATTTCGCTCGAACTATGGCCACCTCATTCGGAAAAATTTGAATTAAAGTCCCTTCCTTGAAAAAAATGGATCAGATTTGGCCCAGCTGTTATTCAGCCTCACAATTACTTGTTTTGCATTTGTACGTTTTTTTTCTGCCTTGGGAAGGAGTCTCTAGGAGGATCTGGAACATCGAAGTCATTCAGGATCAACTTGAAGAGGCAGATGAAGAACTTGAAGTTCTCCTAGTTCTTCCAGAAGGCACAGTTATTGGCAGCGTCAAAAAAGCTCAAGTTACCATCAAGGACTCGGGAAGAGGTACATATTTAGGATTTTTTTGGGATGCATTAAAAGGATCAAATGCATATTCAGGTGTTATTATTCATCCACAATTGGAAACCACAGGGCAGTGCAAGCAAAACCACGGTCACGAATCGTCTATCCTCAGGGGTAAGACCATTCAGTCTGATAAATACGCTCAGAATTTATCTGGAAGGCTCTGGAAACTGTCACTTGGTACGCAATCAGCCAACCATGAACAAGTAAGCTTCTCCAAAAAGAACATCAGGGTTGAAGGCAAATCCAAATCTGTAAGTCCCCAGAACTCTTATTCTTCTGCATGAAGTTTATTTTGAAATGGCCTTAGTGCATTTCTTGACAGTACATGATATTTTGTTAAAAGTCCTCAAACACCAAAGTTGTTTTTATTTTCAGAAAGGAAGAAGGGCAAAGATCCATGTCGTTAGCAGGGAGGGTAAGCAGCGGGCATTGGCAGAGCTCATTAATTCGAAGCATGGCCCTCAAAGAACATTCCCCAACCGTGGAAAAAGTGAACATGTGAGTGAAATTATGTGAATTTACACTGCTCAATACGGTAATCATTACAGTGTTACTTGAATGAACCGTTTGCAACATCAACCTGTCTAGGTAGAAAGTAATAATAGCAGACAGCTATTTTTTTTCCTTGTAGGCTACAACTGATACCTTCGTACCTAAGCCATGTTCTCCCGAAGTGATGGGACTCTTGCATTTCAACCAGACTGCCAATCAGATCTTTTATTGCAACGGTGTCTCCTGGAGATCCTGGACGCCAACAGACCAGGTCTTTGTTTAATCTATGATTTGAAACCCAGGAGCTAAACAGATTTGTGGCCAACCCAATGTTGTAAGAAAGCATTGTAGCCAAGATCACATGAACTGAGACCGCGTCGAAACCAAGACTTTGCGCAGTTGATGCCAAGTCACTGCCAAGACTTTGAGCAGTTAAGGCGATGTCGAGACCAAGAATTTGATGAAATGCAACCAAGTCGAGACCAATACTTTGAGGAGTTCAGGCCAAGGCGCGACAGGAATGTTAGGAGTCGAGGGCAATTCCAGACCAAGACTCGGAGGGGTTGAGACCAAGTCGAGACCAAAACATTGAGGAGTTGAAGGAAAGTCGAGGCCAATACTGAGCTGTTGAGACCATGTTAACACCAAAACATTGAGGAGTGGAAGGAAAGTCCAGACCAAGACTTTGAGAATATATGGCTAAGTTGAGACCAAGACTGTGGAGTTGAGGGTAGGTTTGGAATAAGACTGAGGTGTTGAGACCAAGTCTAAGGTTCAGCACAAAACCAATATTTCTGCATCTGAGGCAAGATTGAATCCGAGATAAAGTCGACAATCTCTAAAACTGGTCTTGAGACATGGCCTCTAGACTCAGACCGACATTGAGCACTATCCCAAAATTGTAACTACCTCAGGTTTCCACATTTACACGTTTATCTTTGTTCGATTGTCATTATTCTTGACGAGAAATTAACCACTTGACCAGAAACCCCAAACAATGATGTGCCTCCAAATAGATGGTGAGAACTCCACAGTGTCCTCGGGGTTGGACCTTTCACAGCGGCCACTGCTACATCCTCATCAAGAAGCACAAAGTGTCGTGGATTGGAGCGAATCGAAGCTGTAAAGAGAGGTGCGCATGAACGTGGAAGCACCGACACGATCGGTTGAAGGACAAGAGACCAAACTGGGAACTATATTGCCATTTCAGAAACGGGGGAGGATTCTATTGCTTACGACCAAACAAAACGCGTTTTTATCTTCGAATGCGTGATGTCAGCAGCCAATCAATGTTCATGTTTTCAATAGTTTCAAGTTATCATAACAGCAAACGCTGTAAACACGTTTTGGAAGTGATGATAAGCCGCAGATTTCCGCAATGCAGCGGGGTTTGGGGATTTCCGCGACAGACAAGGAGAAACGTTCCACATAAAAAAATAAAACATCAAACTCGTGGGCCTCAGTACGTGAACCTCACTTGCTATATTGTGAGAAGAGAATGAAAAGCCTGGAAAATGTGATGTTCAACTATTTTCTTTCCAGATATAAAGGCACCCTTGCAAGTGTTTTCTCGAAAGGTGACATGGATTGGCTGTGGAACTTTGGCAGGAGGCAACCGTTCTGGATAGGTCTGTAGACCAGTTTTTGCTTGGTGTGTCCAGTAAAAAGCATTTCTCATCATTTTGGGTATGTCGAAGGACGTGCCATATAAACTTGATCGATATTGCATTTTAACAGCAATATTATTTTTGAAAGAAAAACTTTACATTAATCAGAAATAGAGTCTCGACGTTGATACTGTGATTAAAAACAAAGAAACAGCGCTTTCTTATGAGACTAATTATATTTGTATCTCAGAGTCAAGCATTGATTATTTTGACCGGCTTTACCTGCTTTTCCCTTTTATCGCTGCAGGCCTTAATGAGAGAGACTCCCAAGGATCCTGGGAGTGGGCAGACGGAGAGAGCGTCGTCTACACAAACTGGACTCGGGCACCCTCGCCCTCCAGCGTGAAAGGGGGCAAAAAGTGTGTCCTGGTGTGGAGGAGGGCAAAATGGCAAAGAAGGGACTGCAAGAGCGGCCGAGCTCACAGCTATATATGCTCCATCAAGATTTGAATCCAACTGAGGGCTTTTGATCCATGCCCTGCAATTGTAAAAAAAAAAAAAAAAACAACAAATAACTTATGGCTGTAGCTTATGGCGTAGCTAGTGTACATTTTCGAGAATAATAATAATAAAAAAAATATATATATACATTTTATGCACAGCATGTTGGTGTTTGTGGTGCGACGGAGCCGGATGTTTTACAGGAAATGCAAACTCCTAATTAGGCTGGCGATTGGTTGGTTTCGCGTCTTCCCGCTGATTAGCATACGAAACTCTGGCCTGTGATTGGTCAAACGAGATGTCGATTCTCGCTCAGTTTCAGTACTGCCATAAAATTAATAGAATTTGTCCATTTTAGTTTCAAAAATGGCAAATGATTCGCAAAAACTATAAAATAATTGTACGTTTTTTTCCCCAATATTTATTTGGGAGGTGTTGGACTAAAATTTTGTTATATTTAAACTTTAATAATTGATTAAAATTTCAGTTATGTTATTGCATTTGATTCATTTCAAATAGAATTTTTTTCAAATGTGGCTTTATTACATTACATTCCTTTGGGTTAAATCGTTTTTCAATTTGTTTCGATTTTTTTTACGATTGTGTGTGTGTGTGCGCATAAATTTTTTATACAGTATATTTGTTCTTTGCTAAATTACCTGATACGACTAAAACTATTTTTGTCGTTGACGCTTGCTCTAATTATCTTAATTGTATTAATTTGATTTCAGTTGATTCATTATAAAGAAAAACATTTAAAATAATTACTTGAATTCATTTGAAATCAAATTATTAATTTTCTGCAATTTATTACATTTGATTATTGATGGATTGGAATATTTGTTCTTTCATAAATTCCTGGATGTTTTTGTAAATTGTTTTTGTGTGGTTATGGTTGATGTTATAATAAATGTCAATGTATCGGTAATGTTTTGTCGAATTTGGTATATAATAAGCAGTGTATGTTTTGATAATAATGAAATAACTGGGCAGTAAACACAGATTATAAATGATGATTTTATTTGCGTACAGCTTTGTATTTTTGTATCAGTCTGTATTTTGTCTCGGTCCCGGCTGCTCCGTGATGTCCGCCTGTACGGCTTGTTTTGATATTGAGGCGAGGTTTCCAGATCAACACTGGTGACATCTGCTGCCATGGCAACACCCTCCTCCAACACCCCCCGCTTCCTCCAAGCCCCCCCCCCACCCCCAAGCACACTCCACCTTCTGCTTGTACGCTTTGTCCACGCTGTCTTCACAGACTGACCGGACTTTGACACTAGACGGGTATGTTCTGCTAAATGGGCAGGGGGGGCGGGGGTGGGAGGGTGGTGGGAGGGGGGTGGGGGGTGCGGCTAGGTGTGGATATCAACAAAACAAGCAAAAATGGAGGGTGTTTTTTTATTTTTGTTTTGTTTGTTTGTTTTTATTTAGGGCGGCTCAGAAATGAATGAGGACTACCACTACAGACTGGACCCCAGCGATCGGCTCAATGGTTTGGGACAGAGAAGAAAGAGACCGAAGAAGGTAAATGAATGCACCTCAAATGGCATTTTTGTGGGGTAGGTCTCATTGTTGTGGTGGAGCTTTTCATTGTTGTGCGCACCTCCGAGGCGCCTTGGCGAGTAGTAGTAGGAGGCGCCTCTCACATGACAGGGTGGGTCCCGACTCTCTCTTTGTGTTGTCTGGTTTCACATTTCAACCGTATCCTACCAGGGATGCTTCGGGTTGGTTAAAAAGAAAACCAAAAAAAAAAAAAACATGCTTTTAATCGTTTTAACATCCATTATTGGTTGGGGTCCATGTACAAGGAAAAAACAAACAAAAAACATGATTCAAACTAATGATGATTTGATTAGGGGTTAAGACTTGGCATTGTAAATTATTTAACAGTTCCTAGTGGTTTAATCATTTTTTAGAAATACGGAGTGGGCCACATCGAATGCTGTGATATGGTCGATGGGGCCTTGGGTAATGTTGGATTTAGATTTCACAGTATGATTGTGAAGGGTTTGCTAGATTGTGATGATGAGGGTTTCGTATTTAGTTGAATTTATGATGGTGAGGTTTAGGGTTGCCTTCGGGTTCGGGGTTCAGTTTCATTAATTATGATTATTAGGGTTAGATTTACATTAATGTATGATTTGTGAGGGTTGCATTGATTATGAGGGTGAGAGTTAGGGGTTCAAGTAATTGATTATGATAGTTAGTGTAATGTTGTGGTTATGGGTTAAGTCCAGGTTAGGGTTAGGACTGGTTGATCTGCTGAATTGCTTGTTGGGTTTTGACATCGGCTCTTTAAAGACTTTACTTTATCCCTGTAATATGAGGAATAATTTTTTTTTTTGGGGGGGGGGGGGGGGGGGGGGGGACACTATGCTGCTGCCGTAGGCTGTGGCGTAATCTCGGTCGCTGACGCTGTTGCTAACCAAAAGAGCAGCATGGAAACCGTCTCTTCCACGAATGAAAGTGTGAGTCTTAACCGGCCGATGATCTCAGGTTGGAGCATGTCGCGTGAGTGTGCCCATTTTGAAATGATAAATTATATTGTACAAACGTAATTTCGGAATAAAGTACAGTCATTGGCACGGGAGATTTATTTCAATTTATTTTTTTAGTTTGAGTCATTTCATTGATATTGTGCTCCATTATACAGCACCGAGCTGTTGTTCTCGACATGGCTGATCTCAGTCAAGGCCATACAATATAATAGAATGTATCGTAGGTGTATTTCACCTTTATCTCTTCATTCCATCAACCTGTTTCTAGGCCACAAGAAAATGCCTCCGGGCCACCTAATCCCCTCTAAGAACACACACAACCCTTGGTTTGTTCACGTCCATATGTGTGTTTGTGTGCAAGTTCGCCCCACGGTCGGTGTTAATACCGCTAATCCACGCAGTCAGCAGGACTGTCCTGCGCTTAAGCTTCTTCTCCCTTTTTCACATCTTACAAACATATGCGCTCAAACGATGCACAGTTCTTCCTTCTTGGCTCGGATATTCCCAGAGCAAACCCACATTTGATTGTTTTTTTTTAAAAAATATTTTATTTGATTCCCCCTCCCCCCAATTGGGAGCAACTGTGATAGCAGACATGGTGGTTGGCGACTCGGGCCAGGTAAGGCAAGATTATTTGTACAGCGTCACAAGGAAAATCCTTAGTTCCTTACCGAGGCAAAGAAAACGATTAAAAACGAGATTAAATGAAAAGATGAAACAGAACACGGAATAAAAGCAAGATGGTGAAAACGAGGAATAGTATTTTTTTCATTTATGGGAAAGCAGTGGTGAACAATCAAGTTTTTCCGGCCAGATTCGAATGTGCTAACAATTTTAGCAGATTTTAGTTGTTCCCAAAGTTTGTTCCACATTTGAGCACAGGAACAGAATGCAAACGGTCTCATAGGGAACAAAAACAACTTCTTAAATTGCAAACAACAACAAAAACCAGACTTTGGGAGAGATAATCGAAGTCAAGTCAAGGCCTTGAGTATGCACTACTCCCAAAAGTTAAGGTTATTCAGATTTCGGTATTTGTACTTTTTGGGTCTGTGTGTGGAAACTCACCATCCCTCTTGAGGACGGGCAACCCTCACTTTGGTTCCTTCACTGCTCGTTCTTGTGGTGAGTTGTGTTTGTCAGCGGGATTCTGGGGGCACCGGGTGCCTGCTGGCGAACGTCTGGCAGTACTGTTTTCATGTCTGGGTGGCTTATTGCCACCCTTCGCGCCACGGCCTGATGTTGGGCCCCCTGCCAATGGCTCTCGGTGCCAGGGTGAGCGACGGGCTTCGCTTGGAGATGCGGAGGTGCCCTCAGTGCAGTGCATCTGGAATGTGTCCACAGCTCTTCCAAAATGGAACAGATTATTCTTATTATTCTGTGAAAAAGTGAAAGACTACTTTCTGGATACGGTGTATGTGTGCGTCAAGAATGCTTCCGATATTTATAAAGATGATCACGGCACTTTATGATCCCCTTCTCTAGTGTAATGCTGGAGTCCAGACATAAGGCGGCGCCATTGTACGTAAGGACTGCATGCACATCTTTCTCACAGTCAGGAGATCTGGGACCGACTCTCCATTGGAACATCTTCGTGTGGAGTTGCTATGCCATGGGTTTCCCCCAAAAATGCACGTGAGGCTCGTTCAAGACTAAGATTAAAAGCAAATTAAAATTCTCATGAAAGCGCCGTCTAAAAGACACAAAGGATCTGCCATTTTGGCCCCGAATGTCCATTTTAGAGTAGTTTGGGCCAGTTTGTCTGCCCCTGATTTAAAAAAAAAAAAAAAAGAAGTAAATGACCTTTTTTTTAATGTAATGCTGCAATCAGACTTCAGCCTCTCTGTTGCCATGTCGATGTAATCTGCCCAGGGCCTTCAGAATCACTAGTGTTGAGTTGTGTCATTTAAACTATATGAGCAATGGGAGAGTTTCTTTAACCCGTCTGATTTTACATTTACCTCCCACAATAATGTCCGCATTCCCCCCCTCCTTCTTATTGGTTGGTCAGAGCAAAACATATTAATACCTTTAATTCAACTCAACATCTCTGGTGACGACGATGCATTCACATTTTTTCAAATGTTTTTGGTCTTATGAGATACATACTGATTATGAACTGCTGCAGAGTTCTGTTGTGTTTGATTGCTAGTTTGTGTAATTGCAATGCGTTAGTGGTGATGTTAAGAGGTGCATTCAGTCCCCGCTGAAGGCCCAGGTACCAAATGCATGACCCACCAGTGCTTTACAGTAATACTCCATTTTGTAGTTGCTTCGTTTGACAATCCACAATCCACCCCCTCTGTTCTTTGCGAAGATGGTACCTCCCGTGTGTGGACCATTGCAGATGCTCTCTCCCTCCCTCCTCTCGCATGTTTTCCTCGCATCCTCCCCCCACCAGTCGAGCGACTGTAATCCCATCAGCTCTCGCTCTCGCTCTCTCGTGCACGACACGAGAAGTGTTGGCACATGGAAATGGGAGGGATTCTGGGAGCCTTCGCGTTGCTTTGAAGCCGTAGGGTGGCGGCCACCTCCCCCCCGCCCCCTTCCCACTCCATCACTTTTTCTAACCTGCGTACAGTGGAAGTGGCTTCTGTTTGCAGTCAAACGGCAGGACTTGTGATAGTTGTCAGGTGTATTCCCTCTTTGTCTGAGTGCGGAAACAGTTAGCGGGCAGCCATGGCGCACGCCGCCGCCCACATTAAGAAGGCCAGGTCTGAGATGGATCCACCTGCGGACCTGAAGGCGCTGGAAAAAGCAAAGGAGAGAAGACGGCGATCCCGAGAGCAGGCGGAACGAAAGCGCAAGGTACTCGGGAGTCATTCCATGTCATTCTTCCCCTCTTCTTTTTTTTGGGGGGGGGGGTTACTTCATCGCACATCCTGTCATCCACGCCTTGATCGTCATCGTCATCGTACACAAGAGAACAAGACGAGGAATCCGTTAAATGCCCTTGTGCATCAAAACTCTTTTTTTTTTTTTTTTTTTTTTTTTCTGATGGGATTCAAGCAATATGTTTGGGAAAAGCTGTCTCAAAAAGGCTTTGTCTGACATTCATGGAGGATGGGGCCCTGTTGCAAATAGTCAAAACTGCGACGATTGGACGCCCCTCCCCACAATGCAGTCGTAATGTAGTTTAAACACTAAATAACAGCTAAACAACATATAAGGATCTTGGGATCTCAAAAGAGATGAGTCACTTCAACAGACTTTCTTGACACCAATTACTACATTCCTATTAGCCTGGGCTTTGGCGCCATCTGGTGGCATCATATGGCATCTAAGAAAAAGCACAAAAATATAGTTGTTTCTGAGTGAACAGCTGAAGATAGATTCCACAGAAATAGACTCCAATAGGTGAATTGCTCAATTCTGTCGCAAACGACGATCATGCAGGGGATTAGTGTACTGCGGTCAAAGAAGAATATTCACCAGTTACTTCTGGGTTTTTTTCTTCCTTCTCCTGCCGAGCAAAGGACTTTAAACTGGATCTTGTGTGACTCCAGCCGTGCATTTGACTCACAGCTGGAGCGCTGAAGTTGAGGGTGCGGACTCCCACGTTAGCTTCTCCCATGAGCCACTGGCTGTGATTCCTGATTCCAAATTGTATGGATCTCGGTGGGAAATTGTTGTTTCCAAATTCGATTGAATCGGCAAGGAGTCAAGGGTTCCCCCCTTCCTGTGGGCACTGGGGACATGCCAGACAAGCCAGGAGCGAGGAGATGTCTTTCGCACTCTAAACACGGAAGTTCCCACAAAGTTCAAGAAAAAAAACGAACATTATAAGATCACAAGGAAAGCTTTGTTGTTGTTGTTGTTGTTGTTGTCTTTGCCACGCTGAGGACAAAACAAAGCCTGACATTTCTATCACCTGTGTTTAGTTTGAGTATCAGCAATGAATAAAACGATGTCTGACACCTTTATCCCCGTGGCTGTTGTGACTTGACTTAATCTAATTCCTCAATCCGTCGACGTCCAACAGATGCCGAACTCATTGCCACAGTGAAAAAGCCAAAAAATAAAATCTGTGGGTGTTTGCTGTACCTACACAGATTTGATGTCTACTAAAAGTGTTGGCAGTTGCATTTGGTACATGGGCCTTCATCTGAATCTACCTCTTAATACCACCATTATCACATCACAATTTGAATAACTATCAATACTGTGACAGTATCTCTACCTTGAAAATGGATTTTTCTGTCAAAATTTTAAAAGACGACAGTTTTGGTCATTTGGTGTGGCGGCTCGGTCTCGATCCCTATCTGACACGCCCCTCAACCCCCACCCGAGCAGTATTTTGCTGGCCATCTAATCCCGAGCAGCCACTTGGATGATGTAATTTACGCGGAAATAGTCCTCCTGGAGATTTTAATCTCGACTCCCACCTCTCACCTCATTTCAATCAACAGCTTTCTCATTTCTTGTGTCACAAGGTTGAATTTGGATTACTGGATATATCTAGTTTTAAAACATTGTTTGATCTCTGATGCCGTATTTGTTCATATATCTTCAAATCGAATCAAGTCAAATTTTCCTTTCCTACTTGTCGATCATTTATCTCAAATGAAGAGGTTTTATTACTTTCGTTTTTTTTACACTTTTTTTTTTTTTTTGCAGTGTGGTGTCAACGCAGACGCGGTTTCTGAGTACAAAGTCCTCGATGATGTTGGACTAGGATTGACCAAATCCTGGATTAAAGTTTTTATAATCTGTTTGTTGTGGCACTACAGGACGCTGCAGCTCAAAAGAGATTCCACTGCGGCTATTGCTATGACAACGAAAAGGATAGGACCGTTTCTCAAATCATATGCTGTCAATGTTTCTCTGTCCTTGGATGTAAATATTTCATTCCTTCTGTCCCTCCATCCATTTTCTACTGCATAGCTGATCAAGAGATGGGCTACACGCTGGATGTGTTGCCAAAAATTGCAGGAGTTGATCTGAGATTTAGCTCACTAATGATTTCTGACTTGCGTTTAGCAGCTTGTTTGCAAATGTTAGCCCGAGGAGTGGCCGACCGTGGTTCACAGGGATTTACTGAAGACCTTCCAGATGTTCGGGGACTTCGGTCTGAGGAGGGGTTGCCAGAAAAATGTGTCTCACCACAGAATATTAGACTTTTTGAAAGATTTTACTCCCTCTTGATCAGTGACAGGCAGAACAATTCAATGCTGTTCTTTCCAATAGAATGCAAAAGGTAGAATGAACTTTGCGATTCCCACCCCTAATATATATTGCGCTAAATATTTCCCTCCACTGTCTGAAATCGTGACAGTAATACTGCAAAAACAGACGGCTGCAGTCACTGGGGTTTTCGCTTCAGGATTGATGCAGTTGAAAGGGAAAACACAGCTAATATTAGCACACACTCGAAAGCTCGACCTCAATGTTAAGCCTGTACTTTGATTATTATCGTCAAAATCGAGCCGGCTGTTGTACTCGCTCGATTGTATTTTACCTGTAGGAAATTTCCAGTGTTTGTGTTTCTTTTGCAGTCCGACAGCAACACCAGCTTCCTGCGTGCGGCCAGAGCGGGGAACGTCGACAAGGTGTTGGAATATCTGAAAGGGGGCGTCGACATCAACACCAGCAATCAGGTAGAAAAAGACAAACGTCCCATCTCGCAAGCAAAAATACAAGCGCCCCAGACATGACAAAGAAGCAAAATATTTTCATTGTGGCCACAATATGCCCGTAGATATCACGTGCGCACAAAATACTAATTTGTAAGTTTGATATTTTCATGAGCAAATCGGGACGTCTGGATGACCAAATGGAGCGCTTCTTCGCAAAATGCCTTTCACTCTACCTTATATGTTCGCGAGAAGGTGCGCTGTCCAGGAATGACATCCATTGCCACAATTGAGTATTTTGTGTACATGTTGAATCTGTATTGTGGCCATTTGTTTAAAAAGTGTCCACGACATGCAAATGATTAATATCTAGAAATGGTACGGTAGGGTGAAGAGATTGCTTAATAATCTTATGATACCTTTTCCAGAATGGACTTAATGCACTGCACCTGGCAGCCAAGGAAGGCCATGTAGAGCTTGTTCAGGAGCTGCTGGAAAGGGGAGTTGCATTGAATTCTGCAACAAAAGTAGGAAAACGCCTTTTTTTTTTTTGTCTCGAAAGCGAAACAGATGACCGTCGTCAACTCACCAATGTGCGCTTTGATGGGGAATTTAGAAAGGAAACACTGCTCTGCACATCTCCTCTTTAGCTGGTCAGGCTGAAGTGGTGAAGATGCTGGTCAAACAAGGTGCGGATATAAACACGCAGTCTCAGGTGAGTCTTCCGGACCCGGTCTGTCCGTTTCAGGTTCGTCCGTAACGGCGTGTTATGTTTGTTTCCGCGCAGAATGGATTCACTCCTCTCTACATGGCTGCCCAGGAGAACCACTTGGATGTGGTGCGATACCTTCTGGAGAACGGAGGCAACCAGAGTACTGCCACGGAGGTGAGGCGAGACGCTCTGTCAAAACAGAGCGTCCTCGGTTCCTTGCTTTTGCTAATTGCACACTTCTCTCGCTGATGGCTGACAGGACGGCTTCACGCCTCTGGCCATTGCCCTTCAGCAAGGCCACAACCAAGTGGTTTCAATCTTACTGGAAAACGACACGAAAGGGAAGGTCCGATTGCCTGCCTTGCATATCGCGGCCCGCAAAGACGACACCAAATCGGCGGCCCTGCTTCTCCAGAACGACCACAACGCTGATGTCCAGTCCAAGGTGTGTCACTGTGGCTCTGTTTCCCACCTTTTGTTGTTGTAGTTATAAAATATAAATACTGTACTGTACAGTATTGAAAACAGATTGCAGTGGTGCCAAGTTTAATTTGTTCCACGACCACGTTCGCAACTCAAAACATAAAAACAACTCAACAAGACTCAGTTTTGTGATGTGTTTTTTTTGGATAAGGGAAATAGCACTCTATAAAAATATTGAGTAACAACTTGAATAGAATGGAAAGAATGACATTTATTAGGCAGCTCCTTCTGGTGTGCCCGCTTTGGCCACTGGAGGCAGTATTATACATACATACAGACACCAACAAGTGAGAGTCACTACGACTCTTCGTGACTCAATGAGCTGCAATCATATTAGTCGTATTTCGCTGAGGATAAAGATTATATACCTGGGAGTATAGTGATATTGTCTGTCTACATGTGTTGCTCCGCTGTTTGTTTAATTTTGTTGCTAAGAACCACAACTATCGATGCTATTCGTTAGCCTGCCAACGGCATTTTGCATAATGTGTTAGCATTAAGCTCGCTCTGAAGGCAACTCTTTTGCAATGCATCTGAAGGCACCACTATACATTGTTTTTCGACACATTGTTGTGTTCAAATCGGTTTCTACAATGTGTTTAAAAAGTGTTTCCCAACTGTTGCTCTCATGAAACCGATGTTAACTGTACAGTTTTCTTTCATGTAGCGTTCGTAAACGGTCACACAAGTATGAAAAGAACTGTAAAACATCCAAACATTAACTTCTTTAGTGCCAAAGGTGCGATGACTTTGTGTTTTGTGGGCAATGTCTCTCTCATCATCGACCCAGCTGACTTTGCGGTGTTCCGTTATTGTTGCAGTAGCCCAAAATTGTACTGATGAAGTTTCGCTCTGTGATAGACGCTGTCACGCTTTTTTCCTCTTTCACAAAAAACGCCACCATTTCCAAGCTCACTGGGCTGAAGTCACACGAGCACTGATGTTTTCCTCCATCATGTCCCCTGCTTCAGATGATGGTCAATAGAACTACTGAGGTATATGGTGTTTTTTTTTTTTTTTTTGGACTGCCTCATAGCTTTCTTATTTGCACACACGGTCACATTCCATAGCTCTGTATTAAATAATAGCCATCACTTTAGTTTGCAATTCACCACTTTGTTTTTTTTTGTTTTTTTGGGGGGGGGGGGGCAGTCTTGGCCTCCATTGCATGGCCAGGCCTTTGTTTGCTCTGTTCTCTTTGTTATTATTATTTTCCAAATGCATATTTTTGTGTTCTTGATGACTGTTACTAAATTTAATTACATTTTTGGGGGGGAACAACCCTTAATATACCGAATGTCGTTTAACATCATTGCATGCTTTATAATCTAGTCTGTGGAACTGAGGGTTGCAAAAATTGACATTTGAAATTTGCAGTTAACTTGATAAGAGATGCTACTGACCCTGGGCTCTGCCTGCACTTTTGGTTAGACTTTTAAAACATAGAACCCTATTGTATAAGATTAAAAATAAATCAATAACAGAATGCAAATCTGAAAAAACAGTTTGACAAACATATGCTTAAAGGCATTTAAACGAACAATGTTGGCGTTTGCGTGAATCAAAATTGTGATGCCCATATTTTCCCTCTTACAGCTAATAAATACTTAGCTCAAACTAATATTTATACGACCTACGGCTCATTTAAATGTGAAAGGAAATGCTTGAGGTAACTTACTTCCACAAGCTTCCTGTTAAGAAGAACTATCTAGGCAGACGAAGAAGAAGCCTATTTTGCCATCATTTAAAAGTCATTCGCTGCCATTGACGGCTGTTGAATTAAAAAAATCCATGTTAAGATGAGGGACTGGCAGTGAATGAGTTTAAGATATTTAATCATTGTTAGATTTGAGGTTTTGCAGTTTAGCCATGTCTATCTTGACTAGACCCACAAATAATTCCCCAAATCCCCCGAAAAGCCCGAAAAGAGAACACTAAATCTGCCATTAAGCGGCCATTTTAGGGTCATTTTGGCCATTTGCCAGGGGTCCTTCGAAATTCAACTCTTCTTGGGGCCTTTGGTTTGGAACCTGGAGTGTATGAGCACATCGACAACCTTATTATTTTAACTGCATTTTGTCATGTGTTGTGCGCTTATAATTTGTCACAATTCCAAATCGATTTGAGTTAGTCTTGGCAACCCTCCGTCGATATTCAGGTACCTGATCGGCTGTCTCACTTGCATGTACCCTTAATTTGGCACCGCTCTGTATTTGTTGACGATGCAACATTTTGAAACCATCCCATTCGTCACTCAATTCTCCGCACTTTTTGTAAACAACTTTCCCACATTAAATCGGACCAATACTTACAGAATGGCAAGGTAAGGGAGACATTTCACAACTACTCAAACCTGCTGTGCAAGCTAACAGTTCTGACATAGTAATTCTCATTACTAATGCTAATATCGTGATGACGTAAAGTCAACATTCTTATTTTGGTTTATGCATTAAAAAAAAAAAAAAAAATTAATAAAATGATCCATTGTATAAATGCTGAGATGATCTGGATTAAAGTGCAAATCCAGGAATTTGCTTCACAGTTTGGCCTTGGCAGAGGTCTGCGCTCAAACATGAGCACATGTGGAGTTGAGATGAGCAGTTTTCATTCAAGACCGACTGATTGTGGGTCTTGCTGCCTTCAGTTTTGTCTTGAAGAACTGAAAAAGCAAGCTCTATGAAACTAAACTCAAGATGGCTGCAGCGACAATATTTCTCAGCGTTCATACAATTTCTGAGGGGAATCGCAGTATTTCATTTCAGTATAATTTGACCCTGTGGATTTTGTGCCGATTGTACAATTGCTTGGCCGTACTGATATCGTTTCTCCCTGCGATGTTTCCCATCCTCCCGCTTTGACGTGATTGTGACGGACAGCCTGCATGAACTGTTGTTTTTGATTTGTTTCTTACCTGTGATTTGAGTTCACGTCCCACTTTTCATCCCCGACAACGTTTTGATTCGAACGCATGCATGCATGTGAGCGAAGCTGTTTTCTATCCGTCTTTCTCCCCCATGCCCGCGTCGCTCTAGAGTGGATTCACCCCGCTGCATATAGCTGCCCACTATGGAAATGTCAACGTGGCCACACTCCTACTGAACCGAGGGGCTGCTGTCGACTTCCTCGCCAGGGTGAGATCCGATAAACCGAATGAGATCGTCAGGTGTGCCACGCGAATTTACCCAATTTCACCGAATTGCTCTGACAATTATAATGTCTCGACGAATGTACCTTTGATCTATTGATGCCAGTGACGTATAGTGACAGGGAAAACAATTAAAAACGATTCCTCGAGATGGCAGAAGGCACAATTAACTTGCGTATCCTCCTGTTACCGTTGATTATTCCGACTTCTTCAACATTGCAGTTTGTCTCCCTTCCAGAACGGCATCACCCCCCTTCACGTGGCATCCAAGCGAGGCAACACGAACATGGTTTGCCTGCTGCTGGATCGTGGCTCTCAGATAGACGCCAAAACAAGGGTGAGCGCTTTGAGGAAGTGCATCAATCAATATCGACACCTGTCTGTCAAATGAGTCATTATTTTTGTGGGAAAGTGCTTTCACTCCCATGGCACTTATTTTCTGGACTTGTATAACTTGATCAGTGCGTTCTCGTCCCGTCTGTAGGATGGCCTGACCCCGCTGCACTGCGCGGCCCGGAGCGGACACGAAACGGCCGTTGAGCTCCTCCTGGAGAGAGGAGCGCCTCTGCTTGCCAGGACCAAGGTATCGTTTTGACCCATTTGCAGTACAACCGGCACAAACGCTCCCGTTCGGTCCGCCCGTGTTCACACAGCCGTGCGGTCGCTGTCAATGATGGTTTGACCATTTGAGGAAAGTGAATGCAAAATATGACAAAACAGTCGTATCGCGCGGACAAATCTTGAAAAGTATTACAATAGTCAAAACAAACATTTCGTAGTCATTTCTTAGTAGTCATACTATGCAGAAAATGTCATTTGTATGTAAAATGCATTTTACAATATCGTGATTTTACGAGAATCAAGTTGTAACGTTACAAGATCAAATGTGTCGCAGTAGTTTTCATGAAAAACGTGTCAGTAAAAAAAGTTGTCATTTGATCATGAAACAATCAAAATCAAAGAGTCATTCTTTTGCTCATTGTTTTTAAATATTTTTTAACATGTAAAGCGCATCGAGTTCGCCTCATGAAATGTGTTCCAGGTATATAAATACAGTTGTCTTTGAGAATGATCGCAAATAAAGGCTAAAGAATGTTCCAGGAATCAAACTTTTATTGTCCTCCAGAATGGCTTGTCTCCCCTCCACATGGCGACGCAAGGCGATCACGTGGAGTGCGTCAAACACCTTCTGCAGCACAAGGCGCCCATCGGCGACGTGACTCTGGACTACCTGACAGCTTTACACGTGGCCGCCCACTGCGGCCACTACCGAGTTACCAAGCTTCTTTTGGACAAGAGGGCCAACCCTAATGCCCGGGCATTGGTACCACAACTCATTTCCCCCCCCCCCCCCCCATTTGAAATAATCGTTTCATGATATGGAAAAATGTTCCCATTCATTCCACAGAATGGTTTTACTCCATTGCACATAGCCTGTAAGAAGAACCGGGTGAAAGTCATGGAGTTGCTGGTGAAATATGGAGCCTCAATCCAGGCCATTACAGAGGTACTTCGTGGAATAATACTGGATGTTTGTTCAAGCGTATCGCCTTGATTGATAATGAATGGGCTTTGTTTCAATTTAGATTTCAAGGTGTGCCAAGGAGGTTCAAGGGTTGCGCCGACTCTGGCGCCGCGTGTCTTTAAAATGTCTCCTGTCACCGCTATTCAGTGTTCTCTTCCACCTTGTTTTTTTGCAGTCCGGTTTGACGCCCATCCACGTGGCAGCCTTCATGGGTCACCTCAACATAGTTCTCCTGCTGCTGCAAAACGGGGCTTCTCCGGACAGGAGCAACATCGTGAGTGAAATGCGTTACTCTTGGCTTCACGACCGCAATGACGTAATCACACGAAACATGCCGCGCAGCGTGGCGAAACCGCGTTACACATGGCGACCAGGGCCGGTCAGGTGGAGGTGGTTCGATGTCTACTGAGGAACGGCGCAATGGTAGACGCCAGGGCTCGGGTGAGTACCGGTTTGACTATTTTAGGGACGATGTAAACAAGAATGACATTCTTCGTGTGCTGTTTTTTTACGTTCAGGAAGACCAGACCCCGCTCCACATTGCTGCCCGGCTGGGGAAAACCGAGATTGTCCAGCTACTGCTGCAACACATGGCCCACCCCGATGCGGCCACAGCCAACGGCTACACTCCGCTTCACATCGCCGCCAAGGAGGGCCAGGTGGAGACCGCCTCAGTTCTGCTGGAGGCGGGCGCGTCGCACTCGCTGGCCACAAAGGTGCGCGGAGGAACCCGTGACGCTATTTACGAATAAACGCCCGAGCTCGGTGTTTGTGAGTCGTTTCTCAATGGGACGTGTTTCTTACTTTAACCGATCAGATTTCAAATTCACCTCCCACAATAACGTCCGCCCTTTTGCGACCTCTGATCGGTTTGTCAGCGCAAAACTGTTCGACTTGCAAAACACGATCTACAACAGTAATAATACATTTGATAATCGCCGTCCCTGGTGGTCCCAAAAGGACAGCCTGCCACTTGTGTAGATATTGTACAATTGTCAGTGCACATTGTGGACACTCAATAAGTAATCAATTGGTGGTCTTTGGTATATATTTTTTTTCAGAAAGGATTTACTCCCCTTCATGTTGCCTCAAAGTACGGAAGCCTAGATGTGGCCAAACTTCTGCTGCAGCGTTGTGCGCCGCCTGATTCTGCAGGGAAGGTTGGCATCGAAAATTCGAAGCTTGCCGCAATCTGTACCATTCACAAAAGTGTAACGTTGCAATTAAGAGTCGTTGTTTGAAGAGAATTGAAGTCCTTACTTCATTTAAGGCTGGGCGATACATACATTTCATCCATTACTGCAAACCCCGACGTACGCGTGGTTCGGCATTCGCAAATAAACCCATTTTTCGTTGTTTTTTTTTTTTTTTTGCGCGGGAGGGTGGGGGGTGGTGACACTTATCCTCTGGTATTCGCCAAAGCAATAGAAGTATTACTTTGGTGACATCTTGGTGCCAAGTAATAATGATGAAGTGAATCAAGGTGCTTCATTTCGGCAAAAGTAGTGCTCTGTTGCCATCTTGTGACATTTTGGCACCGAGGAACTATGTTGAAGCGAGTTGAGGAGCTTCATTTCGACAAACGTAATGCATCGCCGCCATCTTGTGGTTTCTGTAGGCAATTATGAATCTTTTTGCGGGGGCAAGAGGGAAAAAAATGGTAATGTTCTGGCAGTCCAAGTCCTAATTTTCCGAGGGAAAAATGCCATCATGAAACGAGGAGGAAAAAAAGTAAAAACATTTTCGTAATTTTCTGACTGTCCCTCATAGAATGGCCTCACTCCGCTCCACGTTGCAGCACATTATGACAACCAGAAGGTGGCGCTTCTGCTCCTGGACAAGGGAGCGTCCCCGCACACGATTGTCAAGGTGAGAGTTCAACTTCAAGTCCACTGCTTTGCTTTCTGCTAGCTGAAACTTTATTCGGTAGAAATGTCAAATCGTAATGTCAGTCTTGGCGAGCTTCAGAGGCGGGAGCGAGTCACGATGCAAGTGTGGCAAAAATCAAGCAAGTCGAGTCGCCGCTAAATTTCGAGCAAGCCAATTCAATGACTTGGGTTAAGCAAGTTGCGAGTCAAGTCATACAGTCTTGCTCAGTCACAGTGCGACGAGAGTCGCTTCACTAAGTGGAGGAGTGTACGTTGTCGGCAAAATTGCATTCCCGGTTTCCGTCTTATGTCTTTACGGAGCAGAATGGCTACACGCCTCTCCACATCGTGGCCAAGAAAAACCAAATAGACATCGCGACAGTTCTGCTGAATTACGGGGCCGAGACCAACGTCCTGACCAAACAGGGCGTCACGCCGCTCCATTTGGCTTCGGAGGAGGGCCACGCCGACATGGCTGCGCTGCTCCTGAGTAAGGGAGCTCATGTCAATACGCCCACTAAGGTATTGTGTAAGCTTTCATTCAAAGCAACAAAATGGGACTTCACCTGGCGCAACGCGTTCCGTATTTAAGTTGCTGTCTCTTGATATCTTAGCCTACCAACTGTAATCATTTTCGCATTTTGTCAGTTCTCATTTGAAGTAGGATCACACTCCAGCTAATCGTTTGCACGTTCTGGTCTCCGCTTCAGTGTGGCCTTACCGCCATTCATTTGGCAGCACAAGATGATAAAGTTGCTGCTGCAGAGATCCTTGCCAGAAATGGAGCCAATCTCAACCAGCAGACCAAAGTAGGAAACCCAAAACAGGAAGGGTTACGTGCTATGTAGTTAATATAAAGTTTGGACAGTGACCGACACGTTTGTGCTTGTTTTACAGCTGGGCTACACTCCTCTAATTGTTGCATGTCACTATGGAAACACCAAGATGGTCAACTTCCTTCTTCAAAACGGCGCCAGCGTGACAGTGAAGACCAAGGTACGCAATCCATGCGAAATTGTTCTCTTCAGTGTGTTCGGAGCCACGATATAGCGTGGGAACACTTGATGACATTATGGGATGGAACTTCAAATTCAATGCTTTCACAGAACGGATACAGCCCACTTCACCAGGCGGCCCAGCAGGGCAACACGCACATCATCAACATACTTTTGCAGTACGGGGCCAAGCCAAACGCTGTCACTGTGGTAGGTTCTCGCACACATGCATTCACAAACGCACATACACCACACTGAAGGACTTTTTTGTTGATTGCCCAGAATGGAAACACCGCTCTGGGTATTGCTCGAAGGCTGGGCTACATCTCTGTTGTGGACACGCTGAAGGTCGTCACAGAGGAGATCATCACCACCACCACGGTATGGTGTACCATCCAATTGCAAATCTGATTCTATGTTACAAATGAGATTTGGAAAAAAGTCCAATTTTATAAAATCCCCCACCACCACCTACAGACGGTGACAGAGAAACATAAACTAAATGTGCCAGAAACAATGACTGAAGTACTGGATGTCTCGGATGAAGAAGGTGAGTCACAAGAATCCTTGCTTTCCTGTTTCACCGCTATATTGTGTTTCATTGTTCGCATCCGTCGTTCTTTTTATGGGTTTTTGCACAAGACCATATTTGGAAGTGCTGACGTAGCGACGCACAAGAAAGTAGGGAGGCTTTTCCCGCTGGTAGACGAGTAGACCGCACCTCGTCAACCTTGGTCGTTGTTGCAAAACAAAGCCCCTGGCTTTGCTTATTTTAAAGAGGAGTAGGGGACAAGAAGCAGCCCCCCCCCCCCCCCCCAAAAAAAGGGAATGGATGCATGAATGGCCTTGTGTGCCCTTGAAAAGGTGTGTTTTAATAAGTTGTGTTTACTGCACGTGGAGAGAGTAAAACTGTAAAGAAAATGTTTTTATGCTCTATATAGCACGTTTTAACTTATTGGGGTCGGGAACATAGCCCCTGCTAAAAAAAAAAAAAAAAAAAAAAAAGGGGGGCCCACTGTATTGTCTTTTTGCTTATGAATCCACCCTAACTGCCACTGCGAAGGCGATGACACCATGACGGGTGACGGAGGAGAATATTTCAGAGCTGAAGACCTCAGAGAGCTTGGAGATGATTCACTGCCAGGACAGTATCTGGATAACATGAACTACCTCTGCTTCAGCAACGAGGGGGCGCACACTGGCAGGTAAAGAAAACTCACTGCACGATTGCGTTCCAAAAGTCGAGCACATATCACATTATTTGACTCGAGTCAGACTTTAACACATTCACTGCCATTGACGGCTTTAGAAGTCAAATATTCATGTTAACTGGGAAGGCTGGCAGTGAATGAGTTAAGTGATTTGTGACTTGCTTCATCCAAGTAATGACTCGACGAGGCTTATTTGAATTTTTATTTTAAAATTTATTTATTTATTTATTTTTAAATGTATTTTTGCCACAGTAACTTGGAACTGCTGACTTGTGACTTATTTACAACTCACACAAATTGGATCTGGTACGTACTTACTCAGCTGTATTGTTCGATTCTTTATTTTTACTGCAGTTCAGAACGGTCGTTCACCCCCACGCGTCAAAGCTACTACCACAAACAAGAACGTATGATGGATGAAATGCTCAACTGTCAGGTACGTACAGTGCGCACAGATTTAATTTGGTTTCCCAAACTCAGGGTTGTGGGACAATTCTTGCTGGGTCGTTTCAACAAATTATTATTATTATTTTGTTTTTGCTTTATCCCAGATGTCATCACTTTCAAGGGAAAATGAGAGCGACTCCTACCGACTGAGTTGGGGCACAGAGAATTTAGACAACATAGCTTTATCTTCCAGTCCACTTCACTCTGGGTATGTATAGTCATTAAAAAATATATATATCTGTTTGGTGTCAGAAGTGGGATACCTTATCCTCATAAGAATAATTACAGTATTACTAAAGATCTAGCCTAGTACCTTTACTGTATTGGCACAACAGTCTTCTTCCTGAGTTTCACTTTCTCTTCGAGTCTGCTTGATGTTTGGTGTCTCAAATCGGATCCCATTTCTGACACCAGTGTACCAAGTCAGATTAATGTCTTTGAAATAAATGACACAAAGCGAAAGCTAAAGACCAGTACAGTGAAGCCCCGATATTCGTGGGGGTCATTAGGGACCAAGACCTTTATTGTACCTTATGTCGAACGGCCAGCCGTAAGCTGATCACAACTGCCAATAGTGATCTGGACCGTTCTCTGTATCGTCTTGAGAAGTTAGGCACCCTACTTTCGCCCCGCAAGGAGCCTCGCCTGCATTTCTGACCTACATTGGAATCTTGCATCACTCTGCTGTTCACTGTCAAGCCGACCGGTTATGAGCCGGTGGCCAACGCTAGCAACTCCCCTGCCGTCATGGCGCCTCAGAAGGATCAGGGTGTTTGGGCACCATTTAAGCCGTTACAGAAAGAGCAGCGAAATACACGGATAGGTTTACACAGGTGTGTTTTTCAGTGAACAGTTTGCGTTATGTTCTACAGAAGGATTTGAGAGGAGGCGAGTATTTGTCAGGGTTACCTTTATTGCCACATCAGGCGGAGCTTAATTTATTTTGACAGTCTCCTTCTTCTCTTTCACTTTCGCTGGAATTCTGTCTGACGTTTTAGCCGTTCTTCTCCGTGCCGTGATCATAAGGACCACAGCAGGTGATCTTCCATGCCTTGATTCAGCCATTCCATTCCTTTTTTTTTTTTTCATTTTTTGGAATCATCTCCCACTGTCCTTGGGGATGTTCTTGTCATCCACATAGTTCCACCTCACATTGTGGGTGTTACGTTTTGTGTCTCTCTTTTCAACACTGTATTGTTTGTTTTAAGCCTATGAAGCCAAGATGGATGTTTGTGTGTGTTGTGATGTCAACACAAGATTGATTTAGTTCGGATTTACAATACTGAGCAAAGTTTTGGGGGGAACCTATGTATATAAGGTCCAATAGGCAATGTTGGATATTAAGTATTAAGTACAGTCTCTGCTCTCCTGTTCATCTCAGCTTCCTGGTTAGCTTCATGGTGGATGCAAGAGGCGGCTCCATGCAGGGCTGTCGCCACAATGGCCTGCGCATCATCATCCCGCCTGGGAAGTGCAGCGCTCCCACACGAGTGACCTGCAGGCTGGTGAAAAGGCACCGCCTGGCCAGCATGCCCCCCATTGTTGAAGGCGAGGGTCTCGCCAGCAGGTTTATTGAGGTGGCACCGTTTGGAGCCCAGCTTCTTGGGTAAGGAGGCAGAGACTCTGTCCCTTTTCTTTCTTTTTTTTGTTCCTCCCTCGGTTTCACTTTCTGCTGAATTCTGTCTATTAGTTGTCCGAAATTGGATCAAACCTCCGCATTGCATCCTGAACCAAATGTGTGCCTGTTTCTTTTTTCACTGAATGCTGCGCATTGGAACGCCAATGTCACAGTAAGCTCCACCTCCCCAGCGCCCCGCCACCTCTCAATGAAGGCGAGAGTTTGGTGAGCAGAATCCTCCAGCTTGGCCCGCCAGGGACAAATTTCCTCGGGTAGGCTGCAAGAAAAGAGAAGAAGAAACAAATTGTGCTGACGCAACAATGCTTTCTTGCTTATTTTATATTTTCCCTTTTTGTTTGTCGTTTTTTTGTGTGTCTATACACTACTTGCAAAAAGTTAGGCAATACTGAAATTTCCCCCGAAAACTCTTGGGTGATGATATCAGATGAGATGTGCTTGGATGTCTTCAATTTTGAATGTGCCGCGCATTTCTAAAAACCTGCTGTTCCTCCATCTAGTCCTGTAATTGTGGAGGTGCCCCACTTTGCCGCGCTGCGCGGGGGCGAGCGGGAGCTTGTCATCTTGAGGAGTGAGACTGGAGAGAGCTGGAAGGAGCATCACTGTGAACACACCCAGGAAGAACTCAACCAGATCCTCAACAGCATGGATGAAGGTCAGTCTCCTCAGTGTCTTGATCAGCATCTAAATGTGCTCCTGAAACTGATGCAACAGTCAGTTGGAATCTTTCTGTTATCCACCAGACCTGGACTCTCAGGAGGAGCTCCAGAAAAAGCGCATTTGCCGCATCATCACCAGAGATCTCCCACAATACTTTGCGGTCGTGTCGCGTATTAGGCAAGACAGTATTCTGATTGGTCCGGAAGGAGGCGTCCTGAGCAGCACAGTTGTGTCCCAAGTGAGAGCAGCATTTCCTGAGGGGGCCCTCACCAAAAGGATCAGGGTGGGCCTGCAGGTAAATTCCATTGCTTTGGAGTTTCTCATGTGTGAAGACAATCCCGCATTGGTGCTTAAAAAGAAGTTGTTTCACAATACTCTGCCTATAAAGGTGGCAGCCGTTCAATGTGTGGAGTGTTGAAGTCCTTGAATCTGAGTTTTTGGACCTTCCAGATATGACCAAAGTGTGTCCAGTTCCTTAGAGTCCCGGTGCCTTTGGTCTTGCATTTTGTACGCAAGACCAGGGCAGTAACCAGTGACTGGATTCCTTTGGCGCCAGGTACCTGAAGAAAATACCCACGTACCGATGACTTTGTCTGCTTCTTGAGTAGAATTTAAAAAGAATTGGAGAAAAAAAAAAAGAAGCAATTAAGGGACAGTCATGCCCTTGCGTGTTGGCTAGGAGAGCCACAGTCACTGATGCACTTTCAGCCATTTATTGAACGGAACAAACACTCAAACACACAAACATACATCATGAGAAAACTCGCAAGGAGCTGCTACAGGCTACAAGTCACTCCCAGACGCTTACACGGAGACGAAAGGTCTCCAGCTCCTGATGTCACTCAATCGTCTACCGATTCCTGGGTTTGTGTTTCAGTCCCGAGAAAAGTCATTTGATTCCAATTGTTTCTTGTCCAAGGCCCAGACAGTGAGTTTGGATATCGTCAGGAGGGCTCTTGGGAACAAGTCCAGCTTCAGCCCCATCGTCACTTTGGAGCCCCGCCGAAGGAAGTTTCATAAGCCCATAACCGTGACAATCCCGGTCCCGAAAGGCAACTGTGACCCAGTCCTTCACGGTTTAGGACGGGACACCCCAACCTTACGCCTGCTCTGCAGTATCACAGGTAAGACCAAAAACATAGCCAAACGAATGGTCACAGTTTTTTTGCAGAGGCGCTTTGGGTCCGTTTTTCCAGGTGGAACAACACCAGCCCAGTGGGAGGACATAACAGGAACCACTCCCTTAACATTTGACAGTGACCGCGTCTCCTTCACGACAAACGTTTCTGCTAGGTAACACATTTGGTTGAAGTCAATCGATCATGAAGGATTTAAGGTGCACCTGACCTCAAATTGTTTCAATGTTTCTAGATTTTGGCTAATAGACTGCCGGCAAGTCCAGGAATCTGTCAACTTCTCCGCTCAAGTTTACCGGGAGATCATCTGTGTGCCTTACATGGCTAAGTTTGTCATCTTTGCCAAAACCCCCGACCCCATCGAGGGCCACCTGCGTTGCTTCTGCATGACCGATGACAAGACTGACAAAACGCTGGAGCAGCAAGAGAACTTCACGGAGGTGGCCCGCAGTCGAGATGTAGAGGTAGCTTCTCGTACTGTATTACTAGATCATTTGTACTTTGTACGTTTTGTCAAAATGGGCTTGTTACTTTCATCAACCTCCGCGGATAATGTTTTTTTTTTTTTTTTACACGAGTCGATGTACTTTTACTTTAGTAGGGTGTGAGTACTTTTGCCATCTAAGGTACTTCTTTTTTAGGTTCTAGAAGGAAAGCCCATCTATGCAGATTGCTGTGGAAACTTTGTTCCCCTCACCAAAAGTGGCCAGCATCATCTCTTCAGCTTTTTTGCTTTCAAAGAGAACCGACTAACGCTTTTCATCAAAGTAAGTGCTCTTTTCTTTATTCGCGCCGTCATATACACTCAGCAGATTGAGGGTGACCTGGTGGCTGTTTGCAGATCAGAGACAACACCCAGGAGCTTTGCGGCCGCTTGTGTTTTCTGAAGGAACCCCGGAGTCACAGGTTACTCGCCCACAACGCCATATGCAACCTCAACATCACCCTGCCGTCCTACTGCAAGGTGAGGCCAAACTTATAAAACTACAACGAAGTAAAACGACTCGCCCTGTAAAGAACGGAGAAGTAACAGAGATTTATTTGAAGTCCGAGCGAGCCCTGACGCGAATTGTTCATAATTGCCTACGCTGTGTTATGCGTGTGCATGTACACACGCATAACACTGCTGCAATCTGTAAGCCATTTATTTTTAAGGGTAATGTTGTCAGATGAGCCAATGGGAATGGGAAGAAAAACTGGGTGTTTTCTTCTTCTCGGTTTTTTACACCGACTGCATATGCCAAGATTCTTTGCATACCACTGCTCAAGTCCTGAAAACCTTTTATTTCATATTGTTGATTGTATTGATTTTTTTTTTTGATTTTTCAGGAACAAAAGCCTTACAGTCGCTGAAAAAAAAAAAAAAATGCACTTTTTGTCTCTCTCCCTCTTCCTGCTTCGTTGCTTTGGGGAAAAAAGGAGTCTGATTCAGATCAAGATGAAGAGGTAAAGACGGCTAGTTCTTATCCGTCTGTATCGCATCAGCGCTGGCATATGAAATGTTAATTAATTTTTGTATGTTTTTTTCCCCTCAGGTCAACACAACACAAGAGAGATGTAAGCCATTTTTTTTTCAATTGGGTTGAAGAACAGATGAATCAATGCATGCATACGTACTTGAACTTCAGTTGCCACTTTGTTTGTGCATCTTGCTGCCTTCACTTGCATCTCGTGCGAATGAAACACGTGCTCTCATATGGAATAATGCTTTTTTTCTTTGAAACCCCTTTTTCATGTGCCACTCATACCCCTGACATTTTGCTCGCATCCACATCATCAGTTTTTTTTCCTTTCTTTTTTTGTCTTTTAATATTTAAAACTTTTTCTGTGAATTCCCCAAAGTTCAGATGTTAATTGAAAAAAAAAAAATGATTGAAATGGTATACCTCTGATACATTTTGCCCTGACCAAATTCTCAAATGTTTGTCTCCTTTCATTTGAATTTTTTTATTATTATTTTTATTTATTTTTTTACTTCTTACTTGTTCATCCACGACACGGAAGACGAAGAAATGGCCCCGTCAGTCCCCAAATCTGAGCTGATCCGAGAACCAGACCTCCTATTAGACGTGTCGGAGATGAAACAAGATTTGATCAAAATGACGGCTATTTTGACGGCTGATCCTTCGAAGAAATCCCCTTCTTTGAAAGGGTGTGTTCCTGAGAAAGGAGCGCACGGTGTTTCGACGGTGCCGTTAGAATTGATGGAAAAAGACCTTGAGAAAGTCAAAGAGGACCTTGAGAAAGTTAGCAAAATACTAAGGAGCGGAACGTATGACGTTGACGCGACAGTAAAGACAGTAGAGACAGTAAAAGCAAGTAGGGAGTGTGAGGATTGGGTCCTCCTCTCTGACAGTGAGATAGAGGAGGCCCAAATGAAGGCAGCCTTGGAAAGCCCAGAGCCTGCCTTACGTGCACATAAGGCTGACAGAGGGACTCCCAGATCTAAAGCCATAAAGGACAGCAGTGATGTTAAAGAATACCTCCTTGTTGCCCCAAAAGCAAAATCCACCACTTCAACCAAAGTACAAACACCTCTTGGGGTTGATGGGGAAGATGAGCAACAAGGTGACCACGCCACAATCTCTGATACGTCACAATCCGTGTCCCCGCTGGTTGAAGAGACTCCCATTGGCTCAATAAAAGACAAAGTCAAAGCCTTACAGCAGAAAGTAGAGGCAGAGCAAACGAGAAAAGGAATTAAGCCTTCACAATTGCTCATTAGTGCCAAACTGCCTCCAAAAGTCATAGGAATCCGTCAACATAGAGCAACGCCTGAAGCTGGATCAGAAAAACACGAGGAGAGCATCTCAGTTAAAGAGTTGATGCAAGTGTTTCAAAAAGAGCCCTCGCACAGAGAATCGGCATTGTATGAGCCCAAAACATCCACAGTGCCAATCTTGGAAGATACCGCAAAGTCAGAAAACCTATTGTTAAAATCTGTGCGCAAAGAACAAGAAGTATCGTCGGATTCTAAAACTTGTCCACTCAGCGAGGTAGAAAAGAAGAGCACCACAGAGTCAGAGCTGACTAAAACGAGAGACTTTGAAAAAGGTGACCGTGAAGATAACTCCCAAGATGAAGGTGCCCCTGCATACTCAACAAGTGCCAGTTCTGGAACTCCTCATCTGAGTTCTGAGGATAGTTGCAAACATGAAGGTCTTGCCACTCGTGACACAAGCTCTGAAAGTCTGTGTGTTTCGCCCAAAAATGAACAACAAACAGCACAGGTATTGGCAAAAACCACTGCGGTGTCTAAAAAAGGAAGTCAAGGCACAGAAAAGACTGGAATACCTTGTGAAAGTCAAGGACTTGGCCCTGGTGACCAACTGTCTACTGAATTGACCTGCGGTGTGTCTTTCAGCGAGGCTGCAGATGACTACACTCCAAGTGAGTCCACCTCTGATGCAAGGAGCAGACCTTGGTGTTTTAAATCTGATGCCATACAAAAGACAGTGTCAAATACTGTCGAGCAACTTAATGATGGCGGCAGCCCCAATTTTCAACTATCATTGCCTTTAGCTTGTTCGGAAACTTCTAAATCCTTTTATAAGTGCCATGGAAGCTTGGAGTTGCTTTTAAAGCAAGACTCCGATCCTCTAAGTCCATTAGCCGAAGACTCTTTGACAGTAAGCCACAGAGACTCACTCGAAGGTAGTCCTGTCATGGATGAAAACTCCTCCATTACGTCCCCAGATTCCATTGAACCCAGCCCCACCAAGGAATCCCCTCCTCATGACTCCTTAGAGAGTAGTCCTGTCGACCAGCACAGCTATTCATCATTCCCATTCAAGGTTGATCATCCAAGTCAATCCGTAATCCCTCCAGAGTCCTCTAATGAATCACCGATCAAAGATACATTGCACGGTAGGCATTTACGAGACCTTGAGGGTAGTGCTGAGGATGACAGTTGTGAGTTGACATCACAGATGACGAGTTCTGGTAAGAGTCCTCTCTCCCCTGATACCTCTAGTTCTGATGAGGTAAGTTATGACTTAAATCCCAACCATCCTGACCATTCATCCCTCTCTTTTCAATTCAAACCAGCAGTCATCTACGAAGACCCAGAGGAAGATGATACATCAGACAGCAGTGAAGCTCAGAAAAGAGTTACCGCTAAAATCAAATCGGTTGATGAGATGGAGGGGGACGTAGAGTTCCCAAGGGACACGCAATGTAAATTTGGGGTGAAAAGACTCACTGAGGAAACAGGGTTACCTCTTCTCTCTGTCTCCCATATTAAAGTTCCCTCTTCTTTTTCAGCAGGTGTGCATGATGGCGCCAATGCAAAAGATCTCCGCAACAAAACAGCTAGTGTGAGTCAAGAGGAAGCCCAGACAGACCTCTCAAAACTCAATCTGAAAACGGCACCGCAACCAACAGTTCCGCCACCTGTTGATGCTGGTACACACAGACCTTCCAAAGCAGCTCTAACACCAAACACAGAAAATAGAACCGATGAGCAAAAGGAGGACTGCTTACGGAAGTCAAGAGAAATTGTGCCAGAATTAGGGGTTGCCCGATTTCCAACCTATACACCAGCTAGTAACGTAACAGATGAAGTCAAAGCTGCGCCGGAGGTTGGACTTGACACACTTAGTGAAACAAAGGAAACTTTTAAACCAGAGTTCTGTATCTATGACGATACAGAGGAGGATGAACTTGAACATCCCAGAACTGAGTCCAAAGGTGTCACTGCGAGGGTGGACGCGGCGTACTCGTGGTCTTCCATGCTGGACAATGATGATGCTTTTGAAGCTCGTTTCAAAGTCGAGGAAGAGAAGGTGGTAGACTCTCAGTCTCTGCCAGGGACACCAGACACCACACCGGGTAAAACACCAACTGAGGAGAGCACACCAACAAGTGAACCCAACCCTTTTCTCTTCCAGGAAGGAAAGCTCTTTGAAATGACGCGAAGCGGTGCCATTGATATGACCAAAAGGAGCTGCGAGCAAGACGGTGGCAGCTTCGCTTTTTTCCAAATTGGTGAACACCCGCACGAGGAGCCCGTATTGGAAAACGGCAAGCAAGAATGCAGGGAGTCAGCAGCACAACAGGAAGTCGCCCTCAATCTAAAACTTGATGTCAAGATTAAGGAGCAGGCTGAAGAAACCGTAAACTCACAGCTTCAGTCGGCAACCGAGGTTGATCAGGCATCCGCCAAATCAAAAATCCCCAAAATGGGCCTTTCAGCTTCAGCCAAGCCTGTTGCCAAAGATCAACCAAATCCAGAATGTCGAGGGGCTGAAACAGACCACGGTATAAATAGAGCATCCTCCGATTTAGATTCAAGCTCCACTGATCAAATGATTATGAATGTAGAGACAGCAGAAACTACAGTTACTCGATCGATATACGCTGAGCAGGGAAGAGAGTCATCCGATTCCTCTCCAGATGAATTAAAGTCAGTGATACAGCCCCCCAATTCGACTGAAGCACCCCAGAAAAGCGTCTCTAGTCCTGATCCCCTCAAAATCCAATCTAAGCCATCCCATCAAGTTAAAAATAAAACGGCTACTGCCACTGTATCGAAATCGCGAATTCCCATCAAATTGAAGTCTCTCAAACCAGAACCTTTGGCCAAATCCGCTGAAGACAAAAAACCCGCAGGGCGTACAAACAGGGATCCACACAGAAAGTCTGAAATGGACACAGGCACTTGTGTGGATGTCAAGACGAAGATGTCCACCGAGAGCCTCTCTGACGGGGCCTCGACCAGGCCAACTACAAATAAAGGAGAGTCAAAACCAAAAGTCTTCCAGTCGAGATTGCCCATCAAAGGTAAAAGTGGCCTATCTTCTCAATCGTCAACACCCAGTAAAGATAGAAGCAAGGCACGCAAGCACTCTGCTGAAGCTTTCGAAGAGATCAGTGACGAGGCCGCAAAGCTCGTGGAAAGGCTGGCCGAGGCGAAGAAAGACGCCGACGACGCCTCAGAGGACGAGAGGAGTCTTATCGATCCGTCGGTAATCAAAAGAGACTCATTCGGCGATATGCACTCCCTGCCCTCGGGAGAGGACATTGCTATTGGACGGCGGCGCGGCAATACTGTTGAGACACAGATGCGGCAAATCACGGCCAGGAGGGCTCAAAGTCAAGGTATGCCACCTGCTGAAGCGGGCATTTGTCAGCCTGTGCCTTTCACACAGATAATACCAGTGACGGAAAGTGTCTGTATGCTCTACTCATTACTTTGTGAAAGGCTCGTTACTTTTAGTATCTGTACTTCTACTTAAGTAAACAGAGTGTCAGTACTTTTGCCACTTGTGGATATTACCAACAACTGCATTCAGAACTTCAGATGATAGCCTTTTCTGTGTGAAAGATATCAACATGTCACAGACAGTTTGGAGTCTTATTTCCCCCTGAAAGCTTTTCCGAATCGCCTGATTCAATTGAATAAATCCGGATCTGTCCTGTGCTCTTCGCAATAGACGCACAAGCTGGAGCGGAGAGCAAAAAGCAAACGTTGTCGATGATCGCTGACCACCTGGGCTTCAGCTGGGAAGGCGAGTAGCGGCTGCTTTTATCCACGTCTTCATCGTACGCCGCTCATAACGTTATTCGATTTTAACTTGGCACAGAGTTGGCACGAGAACTGGAATTCAGTGAGGAGAGGATCAACTTGATAAGGACTGAAAACCCAGATTCCTTGCAAGACCAAAGTTACGCCCTTTTGGATCTTTGGACCTCGGGAGAGGGCGTAGATGCCACAGGTCTGTACCAAGTTGTAGGATGTGTCTCACCTCTTTATCGTCACACCTTTTTATGTTTGGCACGTTTGGTTCTTGAGCTAGAAATGGCACTAATTAAGAGACTGAGCGAGATCAACCGCATGGACATCGTTCACCTGATCAAAAACCGAGCGACGCCGTCAGCACAGGAGGGCTCATCGTACACCGCCGCAATGAAACCCGAACGGCAAAACGAGATGGACACAACACGGTGAGCTTTCCAGGTTACTGACCCCCCCCCCAAAACCATCCCACTTCTGACACCTTTTATCACTCCGAAGTCTTATTTGAAGCCAAGCCTTTTGGGTTGGTGAAAGCCGATACACTGACCAGGACTCCTGCGGTACTGGCGCTATCCTCCATCACACCGCTCTCACCCGAACACATCATTAAACAACATTGGTAGCATCACATATTCTAAAGAAATGGTCAAGTTTTAAGCTAAATGTGTTTATTAAACTTCTTTTCTTGGTTTGACGCAGCAGTGGACAAAGCACGCCTGAAGATTCAGTGGAACAAGCAGGCAGTCTGAAACAGGCGAGTCCAACACTTTTTACAATTGTAGGCATAAGCCGAACAGAGTAACAAAAAAAGTCCAATGTTTAGATGAGGGTAGGTTTTGTCACGCACCGTCTGAACCGTTTAGGGTGTAAGAGACGCACGACGTCGTCTTTTTCCAAGAAAATGTTTTTCGAGGCTGCGTCTCACGTCGCCGTCGTGACCGTTTTCCTTTTTTCCAAGCAGCAGACGCCGGGTGCCGCGCCACCGTCGCGGTTCGAGGTGGAGCCCGCCAAGGATCGAAAAGTGGGCAAGGTTGTCAAGACGACAGTGACGACTAGACGACGGTCGCAGGACACGAGCAGGGAACACTTGGAGAAGGTTAGAGAAAAACTGTCGCCACTACGTCACAAGTAGCGAGGGTTTTATTCTTTTCGTAATATTTCCATTTTATTGTAACAGTACATCTTCGCCACAAATGAATTTTTTTTTCTTCATTTCTGGCTTTCTTATGTCATTACATCTTTATTATCGGAACATTGTTACTTGTTTTGTAATATTACGAATTTATTTCTGGAACAATGCAGCTTTTTTCCTAAATCTGACTTTACTCACATAAGATACCAACTTTTGTCTGTAACTTATTAGGGCTTTACTCTCGTAAAATTACTACTTTTGTCTTATTCCAACTTTATTTCTACAACAATGCAGCTATTTTTTTGTGATATACAGACTATTCTCATAATTTGTCATCCTTTTTTCCCTCCCAATATTCCAACTTTATTCTCACAACATTGCAACTTTGTTTGCAGTATTATGACATTCTTGTGCTGCTACGTTTCCTCGTAATATTCCAAATGTATTCTGCTAATCTTCCAACTTTATCCTCATGACATGAATTCTCCCCGTAACTTCTTTTATTTTATTTTCTTTTCTTTAAATAAAACCATGATTTCTTTACATTCTCTTTTATCGTCATTTATTTTGTTTTTATACAATACGGTGGCATTTTTGGAGGACTGTAACAAATGAACAGCATTTCAATTCATTTCAACGGAGATAATTGGTTTTATACACAACTAAAAGTACGAATAAACTCATTCAGTCATATGAACTCATGAATATTTGAGTACAAAGCGGCAGTTGAATGACCTTTTAAACGATGCACTATTTTCCCATAGTGTTTTGTGTGTGTTTTTTTGTGTGTTCAATTTGCCCCCTCAGACGCCCGACGCTTAAAGTCCGGCGGGTGAGCGGCCGTCATGCAAAAAGCAGCAGCTGCGCCCCGACAGCCGTGCGAGGATGAGCGTGGGAGACCAGAAAAGTCATCGCGCCCAGCAGCTGCTTCCATCTTAGTGGTTAACCACGGATTCTTTATTTTCTCTCTTGCGCCTTGTTTTTTTTTTTTTTATTGGGGGGGTTATTTATCTTTTGCTCCTTTTGTGGCCAAAGACTTGCGACCCTCTTGTCCCCGTCATGTTTACTGTATAAGCGACCGCGACGGTGAACAGATGATCATCAACTATCTACACAACCTCTTCACGCACCTTTATTGATTTACAGCTGGTTTGCCCAGTGTAGTCACGGCTAATCTGTGTGCGTGCCAAATGTTTTTCTTTTGGTAGACGTGTCGAGTCCTCTGTAACGTCGTCGCAGCCCCTCAAAAATGTGTCGGGAAGAAAGACGTGTCGGATTGATGAAAAGCTGTCAAAGTGCACAATTGTTCGTGAATAAATTCCATACAAAGCCGGAGGCTGCTCCTCAGCAGAGTAGGTAGAAGAGTCATCATTTTGGGATGGAAAAAGTCGGAATTTAATTTATTTAAAAAAAGAAGAAGAAAAAAAGAAAATTTCAGAAAAAAAGGTGGCATTTAGATATTTTTTTAAATTTAGCTCGGGAAAAGCTCATCTCATAGAATGCTAATTTTACCAGAATAGCCGTAGTTTTGAGGGTACGAATAAGAATACTGTAATCGTAATTTAGAGGGAAAAATTATTTGAGGATTTAGTCATTTTATGACGATCAAGTCAGAATTCCAAAAGAATAGTCGTAATTTATGAGTTGTAAATCGTGAAAATAAAGTTGCAATTTCGAGAGATTGCTGAGAACAGTCGTAATTTCGAGAGACAAAAAGTCCATCCATCCATCCATTTTCTGAGCCGCTTCTCCTCACTAGGGTCGCGGGCGTGCTGGAGCCTATGCCAGCTATCATCGGGCAGGAGGCGGGGTACACCCTGAACTGGTTGCCAGCCAATCGGAGGGCACATAGGAACAAACAACCATTCGCACTCACAGTCGCAACTACGGGCAATTTAGAGTCTCCAATTCATGCATGTTTTTGGGATGTGGGAGGAAACCGGAGTGCCCGGAGAAAACCCACGCAGGCGCGGGGAGAATAAGCAAACTCCACACAGGCGGGGCCGGGGATCGAACCCGGGTCCTCAGAACTGTGAGGCTGACGCTCTAACCAGTCGCTCACCGTGCCGCGAGACAAAACGTCAATTTATGAAAATAAAGTGGACGACATTGCATTTGTCATTTAAAAGAAGAAAGTCATACTTTTGAGGGAGGAAAAGGTATTTTTATGAAAATGGTCTAAATTGTAGGGGAAGAAAGTCACGTGGTGGTGGTAGTATTTAAAATCGCTGCCAGCCTTCCCAGTTAAAATGGATATTTGACTTCTAAAGCCGTCAATGGCAGTGAGTGTGTTAAAAAATAACAATAAAAAAGGAATAATTTTTTTTTGGATGCTTCAGTTTTATTTGAAAGTTCTTTAAGGTACCATAACTTGGTGGTGTTCCGACGGAATAATAACCAATAAGAAATCAGCTTTTTCTCCTTGCTGCTGTTAGTTTGTGTGCAGCGTGGTGGATCCGGAGCGATGAAAGTGGACGTTGATCCAGGTGCCGTTGCGTCGGTGCCACACGCGCGTCTCCTCCGCCTTGGCCACGAGTGCCTGCATGTCGTTGTTGATGTTCTGGGTGAGGCGGACGTACGCGATGCAGGCGGCGTCGTCTCCCAGCAGGTGCACGCGGGGCTCCACCATCAGCGTGTGAGGGACGCCTCTGGGCGCCACTGAAAAGGCAAAAGCACACCCCAAAAAAAGAAAAAAAAAAAAAAAAAAATGATTTTCGCACTGAACGCTCCCACTCCTACACTCCTACATATTCCGACTCGGTGCTCCTACTGCAGGGTTGTTCAACTCGTTTCGGTTAAGTTGGCCGGACCACAATTTTTGTGTCTTTTAAAAAGTACTTCCCCGAGTACTTTCTGAAAATATTCACATTTATTCATTATTATCTTGTTGCAGATCACTGGCGCAATCTGAAATTTTTAACAAAAATAAAAATAAATCAACTTTGGAATTTGTGAGCACGCGCCATTCAGTTATGCATCCTTTGTAAATGGATACATAATAAACTACAAGTTGTGGCAGTGCATGAAGAAACGAAAAAGGTTCCACCAACCCAACCTCTTTTGAAGTCAAGCTTTTGATTTTGGAATATTCAATGTTTTAAAAGATTTCTACAGGAGGAATTTATTTTCACAGAACTGTAGTGCGAAGGTATGTTCCTGGTTCTGGCCCGCGGGCCGTGTGTTTGACACCCTGTCCGACAGTTCTAAGTTGCTTTTTTTTTTTTAAATGTAATATTAGCACATTTTTATTGTAATATTGCAAAGTTTTTTTGGGCAGAATTCCGACCTTATTCTCCCGCAATTACAATGTTTTTATTTATTTATTTATTTATTTATTTTATTAATATGACATTTTTTTGGCCAGCGTCTCGACTTCGTTCTCATAACATTACGACTTTTTTTTTCGTCGTAATATTCCAACTTTTTTTTTTTTTCTTGTAAATATTCCAACTTAGATTTTTGGGTAATATTCCAAATTTCTAACTTTCTTTCGTAGTATCCAACTTTCTTTTTTGTAATATTACGACCTTATCCTCCTACGATTACAATTTTTTCATTTGTATTTTTTTGCTGTATTCCGACTTTATTCTTATAACATTACCACTTTGTTCTCATCCTTCTCCCACTTTATCTTCCGAGCATTGCAACTTTTTCTTGTATTATGACAACTTTTTTTCCACAATAATTCAACTTTCTTCATGTAAAATTAGGACTTCTTGTAATGCACAACTTCTACCATTTCGGCTTGTTCTTTGACAACTATTTGAATGTTGCAGTATTCCAACGTCATTTTTTTGCCACTTTTTCCTTTCAAGACGACCACTTTTCAGATCATTTTCGGACTTGATTCTCGTGACATTTTCACGTTGTTGGTGTGCTAGTCCGAATCCATCCTCATACATAGCACTTTTTTTGCGTATTGTAAATTAATACAGTATATTACCGTTTAGGAAGAAGTATTCATGGAACTCCATGCTCTCCACTAAGACGCCCAGGCCTTCGGACTCGAAGCTGGTGAGTCCCGGATCGCACATTTTCCTGAGACAGAAGGCGAAACCATGAACGAGCCCCGTGAATTTTCGCGAGCGGACTGACTGACTTGAACCAACTTGTACGCGTCGTAGTCGCTGAAGGTGATGGCTGTCAGCAGCTTCTTCGTGACTTCGATGATCTCCTGCTGTCGGGCTAGTAGACACATTTGGAATAATATTCAAAAGGACTAATCATAGAAATAGTAATATTTCAACATTATTGTCATGATAGGCAAATGTGCGTCTTCGAAAATGTCTTTTTCTGTTTTCTGACAGTCAAATATAATTGGATGTGAAACTGACTTGGCTAATGGAGCATTAAACTGAGTCGTAACCATTACACACGACGTAAAAATGTAGTCAAAGTTCAAAATTTCGATGACTTAATTTTCGCGAGGACATCTTATTTTTTTCTCATAATATTACATCTTTTCATTGTGTAACATTCTGAGTTTTTGTCTCTTAATGTTAATTGATTGGACTAACATGACTACTTTTTGACTTATGCTCTCCGTTGCATTCTTGTAAAATTCCAACTTCACTCCCATAACATGAGAACCGTTTTTGTAATATCACAGCTTTAATTTTGAAATACAACTTTTGTGTGTGTGTGTGTGTGTGTGTGTAAGTGTAAGTGAAATATTCACCTTGAACGGCATCAGGCTCGGTACTGTTCGCAGCCCACTGCACGGTCACTTGGCTGCTCACAATCTCGAGGGACAGCAAAACCACAAAAAGATGGCAAAGCATTTTTTCACGCGAGAAAATGTTTTTCTCTTCTGACAAGCTTGAATCCAAGCCGTCCAATTTAAATCCACAAGCCCACTTTTTTGATTGGACAGTTGCACAGATAAGCTGTGTTGGTTTTGAGGTGTCCTTTTGGACTCCCGCTGGACTTTGTATAAAAAAAAAATAAAAATTAAAAAAAATAAAAAAATTTAAAGCGTGCGCGGGCCTAAAACAAACCCAGTTGTGATACAATCAAATACATACAGGAATGATGACTTTTTTTCTCTCTCATAATATTGCCTTTTATTTCTTTCAACCTTACAACTTTCCCCCCCCCCCGCGTAATATTCCAATTTTATCCTCAACCTTTTTTTGTCCCCTCCACACAATATTTAGATTTTATTTATGGAACATTAGGACAGTCTTCTTTTAAAATTCCAAGTTTATACTCCTGCCATTATGACTTTTTTTTTCTGTAATATGGCTCTTTATTCCAGCATTACAACTTTTTTTTAATAATATATATATGATAAGAGGATCATAATAGTCCCACTTTTTCACACCAGAACTTTTTTCATAATTGTCTGATTTTATTCTTTTCTTTTTTTTGGAGTATTCCGACTTTACTCTCAAAACAACTTTTTTCTGCCTTATTCTGACTTTTCTCCCAATAATATTCCGACGTCATCCAACCATCACTTTATTTGAACATTACAACTTTATTCCTTTGGACATTACGACTGTTTCTCTTTCAACATAACTTTTTATCATAACATTCTCCTAAATTATAACTTTTTTTTTTTTTTTTTTTTCAGTATCCTGACTTTTTTCTCCCAAAAACAATTTCAGACTCTTGTAATATTTTGACATCATCCTGCCAAAACCTTTTATCGTAATGTAACATATCCTATTCGTGAATTATTATTATTATTGTTGGGGGGCAATTTTCTCGTAATATTAAAATCTTTTTCTTTCTTTTTCTCCTTAAAATTGACCTTTTGCAGTATTCACACTTAATCTTCATTGTTTTTTTTTTGTTTTTTTCCTCGCAATATTCCGACTTTATTCGACTAGCGTTTTTGTAATATTACGGTTTTTTTTTTTTTTTTTTTTGTCATAGTGCAACTGTTTTTGCAGTATTCTGACTTCATTAATTTTTCTCACCAGACTTATTCCCCCCCCCCCCCCCCCCCCCCCCCCCCCCCCCACACCTTAACTTTTCCCCCCTAATAATCGGATTTTATTCTTGTAACATTACACCATTCTTCTGTTGTTTTCCGACTTTGCTCTCGTAACATTTTTGGGGCGTTATTCTGACTTTCGTTCTCATGATGTTCCAACTTGATGGAAGGAGAGAGGGGGGGAAAAAAAGAGGGAAAATGCTTCCACGCGTCCTAAATGTGACTGCAGAGGTCAGGCAGGATATGGGTGGGACGAGTCTGATTCCACACGGTGTAAGCCGAGCCCCCTCAGCTGTTGAGTCCACTGAGGAGGAAAAGAAGCATCAATCTCCTTTTCCTCTTTGCCTTTAAAAGCGACGGAGAGAGAAAAACAGAGCGAAGGCCAGCTGGCCGAATTTCAAAGCGCCCCACCTGTCCAATTCCAGATGGTCTGAGAAAGGAATCGCGGGCGGAATGTGAAACATTGAGCGAGCAGACGACTCCAGCCGGGAAACAGGAGTTCAGAACGCGCGACCCAAGGTTGCGTTTATTTTGTCGGCGGTCCCGCGGTCGGGTCGACAATTAACTGATTATTGTTCATATCCACTTTAGAAAACAACAACAACAACAACAACATAAAAATGTAAAACAATTTCAATTAAAAGCCTATGAGGTCGAACATGTGTTGGGACATTACAGTCGTATTTTCATCACCATATACTGTCACAGTTTTTAGAATGCTTTTTTTTCCTCATAATACTATTCTCGATTTTTTTTCTAAAGCATGACAATTTTGGGGGGGTAAATAACTTTTTTTCTAGTAACTTCATGACTTTTTTGCCTTGTAATATCCAGACGGAGATTTCGTAACTACGTAACTTTTTTTCCGACTAGCAGTACGACCTTTTTTTTTTTTTTTCAATATACGTTATTTCTGTAACATTCCGTATTTTCCAACGTTATCCTATGAGCGTATTTGTTCTCGACTGTTTTCCTTTTTTTGTGTGCGTGTGTGTAATATTAAGACATTTTTTCATGATATCACCACTTGATTCCTTCAACTTCATCCTTTTGTGTGTGTGTGTGTAATTATTTTGTAAATTATGACTTTTGGGGGCGGAATATTATGACTTGTAACATTACAACTCTTTTTCTGTATTATTCTGTTTTGTAATATTCCCACCTTATTCTCCTAACTTCCCCCCCCCCCCATAATATTCTTACGCTATCATCGTGAAAACAATTTCCCCTACTTTATTCTTGCAATGTCATGACATTTTTCATCATTTTTGTCATGCTTTGTGACATCTTTTTCCTCAGTACATTTCGACTTTATCCAAGTAGCACTACGACTTTGGGTTTTTGTAACTTCACGTTTTCTTGCAACATTACAACCTTTTTCCCCCCCAGTAATCTTACATTATCCTTTATTTTTATTTTTTTGTAACAGTGGCTTTTTTTTCTTCCATCATGACACCTTTTTTGTAATATTCTGACTTTATTTCTCTAACATTACGTGTTCTTTTCTGTACGTTTCCGACTTTATCCTTTAACCATTGATTTATTTATTTTTTTGGGGTAACCTATGGACTTTATGGATTTTTGACAGTGTGTTATCTTGATCTTTTTTTTCTTCTTCTTGTAACTGTGACCACGACTTTATTCTCAAAACAGTTTTCCTCATAACCTACGAATGACTTTATTCAAGAAGCTTTTTTGAAACACTTGAAAGTTATTTTCATGATATTCCGACGAGTTTGCAATAGTCTGACTTTCCTGTCATAGCGTTACGCCGTTCTTTTTCTCGTTCCCTAGTAGTTCGATAACATGAAAACATTTTTCTGAATCTCAACGTTCTAAATTGAAATGCTCCGAAGGCGCCCACGAGTCGCTCATGTTCCCCCCGCCCCGGTGGAAATCCCGCCACTGGAAGTCCCGAGCGATCCCTGAGAAACGTTCCGTCTCGCGCAAAGACGACCGCCCCGCTACTCTCGGCCCTTTCTGTTTCAGCCCCGTCTGCTGCTCAGATGGTTGGTCAACAGATGTTCGTATCTCTGCCCGATCTCCTCCTTGTACCAGGGCCCCCACACACCCCCGTTGTACTGCGGGTTGGAGCGCAGGTCTTTGGCCGGGTAGCGCACTCGCACCGCCGTCTTGTTGTACCGCGCCAGCCGCGCGAGCATCTTCTTGACCACGTGCGGGTAGCGCTGCGACAAATCCACCCGCTCGTAAGGGTCCGAGGTGATGTTGAAGAGCCACAGGGACTTGCCGCGGTCCCAGCGCACGCGTTCGTTGTGCCAGCGCAGGGTCAGCCGCTGGGCGGAGAAGCAGAGGTGGGAGTTAAGTCTCGAGCGAGCCTTAATCTTCAACTTTCAAGCAAGTCGTACAATCTCACCCAGTCACAAAGTACACCGTCGTCCCTCGCCACGTCGCGGTTCACTTTTTGCGTTCTCACTGTATCGCAGATATGTAAAAAAAAAAAAATTTCCTCGCGGATTTGTCGCATTATCGCGGGAATTTGTGGTGATCGTTTTCCCACACGGACTAATGTTACTCACGTAGCAATAAGCGCCAGCCAGGACGAAAGAGTGCGTTCAAGACTATGTCCAAAATTTGGGATCGTTTCGCACTTGTATGTGAATGGAAACTGGCTAACGGCTAGCCAGTTCGCAGCCAGCCGACTGGACACTCTCATTCGCTGACGCGCACGTCACTCACCGGGCCAGGCTGGAGTCTTTTCAAGCCGCGCACATTCAAAGTCACATATGCGACAGTGTAGGTCGTGAGGATGGCGACCCCAAGAGGACAAAAATAATACCTGCACCTCACATGTGTATTTTGCATTGCTATTGTGCATACATCTTTAAATAATAACACTAATAAAAAAAAAAAAAAATTATATGGTGTCTCTATAGCGTCGATTTTTACCCACAGATTCTTTGGGGGAACCCATCCTCTGGTATGAGTTGAACTTGCTGCTTTTGTGCTCAGGCCTGTGTCCTATCTACAGCAACATAGATGTAGTGCTTTGGCACCATCTTGTGGCCTCTATCGGCAATTATAAACCTCTTTCGTGGAGGGCGTCCGTTGCGCCGGGTCTGGAACGAACCCCCCGGCGATGAACCGTCAGGAATGAGTGAACGATTCTGAAGTCACCCGAAAAGTCGAGTCGATTCTTTCAGGAATTTGAACACATTCACTGCCATTGACGGCTTTAGAAGTCAAATATCCATGTTAACAGGGAAGGCTGGCAGTGAATGAGTTAACCAAGCAAGTTCAAAGTCCTACAATTGAGTCGAGTCCACTTATACGATTCAAGTCCCCCACCTGTGTAGAGAAGGTCTGGGGAGGTACCCAGTCGCTATAACCGGGTACCCCTGTCAGCAGCTTCCAGTGGCCCACCCGCAGCGCCGCTTGCACGGCCGTGTTCCACAGGCCGTACCCGGCCTTCCACGAGCCGTTTTTGGCCTTCACGTAAATGGGGTCGATGTTGTGGAGGATGTCCTGGCGGGGCGAGGGGAGCCCTTCGCTGATGGTTTCCCAGACGTCGTAGCCGTCCAGGTTGAGATCCTCGTCCAGAGTCCCTTCGCCCAAGGTGACCAGCGTCGGGAACCAGTCGGTGATGTGCACCAACGAGCGACACTTGGTGCCCTTCTTGACCAACAAGGGGCTGTGGACGAAGCCCACCGCCCGGATGCCCCCTTCCCACAGCGTGGCCTTGCTCCCCCGGAGTGGCCAGTTGCTCCCGCCGACCAGCGGCTGCCCCCCGTTGTCCGAGGAGTACACGATGACCGTGTTGTCGTAGTAATGGTAGCGTTTCAACGCCAGGGTCAGGTTGCGTACCGCTTCGTCCAGGCAGGAGACCATGGCTGCGAATTTGCGACGGTGAGGGTTCACGATCCCCTTGTAGCGCTCCAGGTAGCGAGCCGGAACCTGAAGCGGCGAATGCACCGCCTGATAGGCTAAGTAGAGGAATAAGGGTTTGCGAGGGTCGTGATTGGCTAAGATCCCGATGGCCTTTTGCGTATACATCAGCGTGGAGTACAAGCCTCGGTCCTGCTCCCACGCGGCCTCTTCGCCCTCGTACAAGTCGTAGCCGCACATCCCGGGACCCTCGCACTTGTAGTGGCTGTAGTAGTCGCCGCTTCCCAGGAGCGAGCCGAAGAAGCTGTCGAAGCCGCGGCGGGTGGGCAGGCAGCCGCGTTTGTAGAAGCCCAGGTGCCACTTGCCCACCATGTGCGTGGAGTAGCCGGCCTGTTTCAGCTTCTGCGGCAGGGTGACGTTGTCCAGGGGGAGGCAGTTGGGCTGGGTGGCTCGGATGATGGAGTGCTGGAGGCCCGTGTGGATCTGGTACCTGCACAACAGAAACCGGCACCAAGTCACGACAAGTGCGTTCCAGGTTGTCACGCTTTTCACGTTTTTCGAGTTGCGAGCAGTCGGGTGGTGGTTGGTTGATTTATAATTATTATTATTATTATTATTATTTTTATGTATTTTTTTTTTGGGGGGGGGGACCTTCGTGTTGCGAGCAAAAATTATCACATAATCACTATCACAATATGAAGTAATATATTGATGCTTGACCAAACATCGTTATTGCCATGCAATGGTCTCCTTCCATTACGTCCAGTCAAACGCATTTCCTGTATCATGATACAATTGGTATCGCTAAACAAAATACTGGGATAGTACTGTATCAGTTACGGTCGCGATACAGCAGCAGTTAAATATTAAGCATGTAAAAAAATCTAATCAATAACTCGAGCACATGCACCATAACCACTATCGCAGTTTCGATAGCATGACGTACGGTATCTTGTCTCTTACGATACGTTGTCAAATATGACTTAAATATCGTTCTCGTCACGGTTTTCTTCCGATATATCGATTCACGCGCAACGGCCGTGTCGTCACACCATCAGTTATCGTCGTTCAGGATATCACAATCATATTGCAACGCTTACAACAGCATTACATGTTTGTGATTGATGCGTGAGTGTGCGTTACTGGCGTGAGGCGCATCGCACATTGGTTTTAGTCGAATAAGGTATCATAACGTATCGTTATACTGTATCTTGATCCTGGAGCAATTATTGACCAAGTAATTATTTATTGTTGTGAGGTACTGTACCAGTGATTTTCTTCCAATACAAAAACGAATGCGTGCGTCAACAGAAAAATATGGTTATAATATAGTAAGTATGTGTTTCCAGTGGAGTATTGGAAGTGGAAGTGTACCTGCCGGTCATGAGCTGGCTCCTGGACGGGCTGCAAAGCGGCTGCACGTAATAGTTCTCCAGCTTCACTCCCTGCGTGGCCAGTCGGTCCAGGGTGGGAGTCTTGATCTCGGAGCCGTGGTAGCCCACGTCCCGGAAGCCCTGGTCGTCCACCAGGATGAAGACGATGTGCGGCGGCGGCGGCGCCGGCGACTCGCGGAAGTCCGAAGCCCAGTTGGAGCTCCAAGTGCGAGACACGATAAAGCCGAGGAGCAAACTGAGCGGAACCCACAAAATCAGCATTTTACACACCCCGATCCCCGACTTTCTCTTTTTTTTTTTTTTTTTTGACCTTCTACCGTCGCCTTCCCATCGCCTTCACCGTCTTCCTTTTCACAACCCTTTTTCTCCAGGCATCGACGTGCGTGCGTCATTCCGCCAATCGCAAATGACTTCCACGCGCATGTTTCTGGAGCAGCTCCACGCCAGATGTCTTCCATCGTGTGGGGAAAAAAAAAAAAAAAAAAAAAAACTGCGGCCATGTATCACGCTCGCGGAGAAAACCGCGACGAGGCGCCCCCGGAGTGCCTGGGCGGGTCCGTGTGGAACTAAAAGCGGAAAAAAAGAAAAAAAAAAGCTTGACGGTAAAAGTGACAGCATATCAAATATTCTCGCCAGCGACTCCAAAACACATGGAACGAGGTTGTGCATCTATCACTACAGGGGACAGCCGTTTCAAGTTTTTATTATTATTATTATTTTTCTTTAATAGTCATCTGATTTCAAAACTTTTTTCGCCATTTGGAAGATGCTAAAAGTGGAACGCTGGAACATATACACTGCACTGTACGCCTTCCTTACATCAGCCCTACAAGTCCAATCCTGTCACTTTCGTGGTCCAAACACATTCCACACGCAGCACCTTGCGCTTTTTTTTTTTTTTTTTTTTTTTTTTTGCAATCCCAGGAGCCCCCACTGTAATTCCATAAACGTCCCGCTTTATCCTAAATAGAAGCGCGCCAGCTGGTCAAACCCCCCCCCCCCGCAACGCCCCGGTTCGGAATCCAACAAAGACCGCGTTGTACCGGGCCCAAAACAAGACCTGCAGCGTGTGAAAACCAGATATGGGGGAGGGGGACTCGAGTCAATTGACTTGACTCGAGTCGATTCGAGTTGCCGTTTTTTTTTTTTTTTTATTATTATTATTTTTTTTAATCATGACTTGTGACGAGGTTGCCAAATACTTAAGAAAGACTTGACTTGACGATCGACTTGGTAGCCAAGAGACTTGACTTGACTTTGACTTGAACACGTCAAACACCGGTTTGGAGTTGGAAGCCTGCATTTGAATTCAGACTGTCTGGCTTTTTATTTGAAACGAAGAAGCGTTGTTCATTCGCGCCAATCTGGCAACCCAGTCTTGCCAGTGTGACGTAGCCACCTGCGTCGACGACGACGGAAGGAGCTCCAAAGATGATCAAATTAGCATTTAACGATTGATTGTTGTCGATGAAGTCTGCTAAAAAAACAAAAGAAAAAACAAAGAAAAAAAAAAGAGGATGGCGACCTGCTGGGCTTTGCGACTGGCGCATTGAAAGACACAACAACGAACTTCCGTCACCACAAAACTCACAAAGGCAGGTAAGCTAATTTAACAGTTTAGCTAGCTGCTCAATCATTCGTAATAGTTCATAGATTGGTTTGAGACGATTAAAAATAAAAATGATGTGATTGTGAACGTTTTAGTACAGCTAAGTAACACGACTAAAGGTGGGACGGTTCGTAATAATTATCTTAAACTTTTGTTTCGGTTCATAAGCACGTAAAACTCTTCTGTTATTTATAATGAGAAGTGAAGCGATTTCCTTTTTTTTTTAAATTCTTTTTTTTTTTACGTTAATGTTACGTGTCACATTAAAGGTGGAAAAAAAATGTGGTGGCAGCATAGTTTGTACAGAAATAACGTTCTGTTAAATTGAGTTTGAAATACAACATGAACACAATTCAGTGTCATAAATCTCATCAATCATAAGCTCAGTTGTTGTTCATTGAGCTTTTATAAGGTGTAAATACTTTGGTTTTTTTTTAGTATTAGGATTTGTGAGAAAAACAAACGAACAAACAACAAAACATTTCATTACCACTCCAGTATATTGTATTGACTTGACTCGACTTGCTTGAAATTGAGTGGCGACTCGATTAGATTTTTTTCCCCCCGCAGTGGCTCTGGACTTGCTTAAGACTTGCAGGTTATGATTTGGGAGTTTTTGTGTTATGCTAAACAAATAGCTTGATAGAATACAAACAAACAACAAAACCTCTCATGTCATAGTCACCCTTTGACGCTGTTGTGAAATACGGCATTTTGCTGCCTTTTTTTTTTCTTCTCCATATTGCTGTTCTACACAAACGGCGCTGAATGAGGCGACGACGCCGGATCTGCTGCTTCCAAAGGGTGAGTAGTTTTGCTTTGACATTACTTCATTTAATGTCCGTACGCAGCTGTAAATGGTTGGTAAAATATTATTTTAAAACATTGCCTGCACTTGATAGCTGTTGTGTCAGCAAGTGTTTTTAGCACGTCGATGGAGCCACGCCCCCGGAGTATAGAAAGCCCACAGTTGACCAGCTTGTGGTCTTTGGGGTTGCTGCATAGTCTAAGTTGACTCAAAATGTGTTTCTGCACAGCACACTGACTTTCTTTCACCATACATCAGCTTCCGTGAAAAGGGCTTTTTCATTGCCCCTTAACCCCCCACCGCCCCCTTATTGACTGCCTGCACAGCATTGGAACATACACAGTCCCCCCATGGCTAAACATTAACACTGCACTTAAGGTAAATGATGTATTGCACACAAAACTTCTAAACATTTAACTATAAATGTACTGTTAAATACAACTTAAATGTACTGTATTTTAAAAAAGCTTTAAGCCACTGCAACATTATGCAGTGATTTTAAGTTAAAAAAAAAAAGTAAAAAGTAATTTATATTAAGTCTGTTTATTACCCTTTGAAATGGTGCCACATTTGTAAGCATTTGTGAGATGAGCAGCAGAGATTAAAATGTGCCCATGCAAAATTTGCCAAATCCTCTCTGCCAGTGACATCTTATTTTGCTCAGCCAAAAGACGATTTGGCAGCTTTTTCATGGGTGCAACCCGCGTAGTTGGCTCTGCTGCTCAACCCACAAATGCGTGTTGCTTACAGACACACATACCTTTACCAATGTTATATTTTAATAACCATTTATTATAAATTAAACACGCTTTAAAACTTTTTTTGTTTTAGGAAAATCCATTTTTAAATCTACATGACCTCTTTCTTTTAACACCATGTTGAGGATGTCGTGCAGTTCTATGGTGGATGTGCATCTTAATGAAGTTGAACAAAACATTCTTAAGTGGGAACAGAACATTACAAACCATCTTTATTTGCTTAGACACATACAGTGAACATTTATCATTAACATACAAAATGTCATTCTATACATCTATACATAAACGAAATACACCGACAGTATGCTAATTGTGCCTCAAAGTGATCATGAAATTGTAAGCTTGATTGGATAGAGAAATTACCTTGCAATCAAATTAGGTACAAAGGAGTTAAATCAATCAGAAGGATGATTTCAACTTACAAAATATAAGTGACGTGGCAGTGTTTGCTCCTGTGCTTTCGTCCATCTGAAGTGTCACTCATGCTGCTTTGTGTGTAAAATGTGCTGTGTTTAAAAGTTCCCAATCGCCTTCTGGAGCTCCTCCCTGATGGAGTTCAGCTCCACAACTCCATCATTGAGCACACTGGCGGCCTCTTTTATACGAGCCACCACTTCCTTCTTGAAGGCTCTCTTTATTTCCCGCGAGTTCTTGAAGTACTTGTCCATGCCGCTCTGAAGTCTTTGGACCAGCTCTAAGTTGCCGTCCGTGAGCTCCATGGCTCGCAAAACGGGCGAGTCCACCAAGCTGATCATCTGCACCGCCTTGCGCACCTCCCAGTCCTCGGAATAGTGTTGTGTGCCGGACCGGAGGAAAGGATGCCCACGCAGCTTGTATAGGCCGTGATTAACAAAGTGAAGGATCTTGGCCAAGTCCCGAAAGTCAGACTCGTACTCCTGCAGCACCGCCTCCACCTGCAAACCAGCCCACAAGATGACCTTAAAATGGATATCAAGAACATGGATTGAATGCTTGAAGGTCTTTCCAAAGCGCCGACCTTCTTGCGTTCCTGCACGTGGTTGACGTTATCCGAGATGGTCGCAGAAGCCGAAGTGATCCCTCCGGCGGTGGCCACGCCCACACCGACAGCCGTGACGATGAGGGAGGCGCCAAACGTGAACGGGGCCAGGGCCAGGCCGGCGATGGCCGTCACGCCGCCGACGGCCGCCGTGGTGCTGCCCGTGATGCCGGCCGCTTTAGCTTTCTGGTGGAAAGTGGCGAGGTGGTCGGCGAGGGCCTTGAGCTTCACCACGTGCTGCCACAGGACCTCGGCACGCTCCGTGAAAACCTTGTTGAACATGCGCAGGCCTCGGTTCACCTCGTCGGCCAAAAGGGTGAAGGACCTGCCAGAGGCAGACTGTTGTTACTCCGGAGCTGAAAAGTTGTGAAGAAGCTTACAAGCGTTTGGAAACACTTACTGGGTCTCATCGAGGTGTTTGGCCTCGTCATCTGATGGCAACTCGTCCCACTCTGGAAACAACCCAGCCACAGACCACAGATGACCACGTGGAAAAACGAGGAGAGCTTTTGTGAGGTCGCTTAGCATTACGAAACAACGCAGACTAAAATTGACAGACATTCCAGAAATAACTATATTGTTACTGTGACTTTTTTTTTTGCTGCAGTACAACCGGAGACAAATTGCATTGGCCAATTAAGAAAACCAAACTCTGGAAGTTGAAAGGGGCGCGTTGCGGTTTTTGCCATTTCAGTAACGTGATTTTCGGTTTCTATACTCTATGGAATCGGCCCGAGCTGTGACTCACGTTCCACTGTGTTCCACCACTCCATCAAGCTGTCCGTGTCCTGTGACGAACGAAAGGCAATTAGACAACAAACACACTGACGGCACTGCCGTGAGTCACACTGGCGTCACGCTGACCCCGTCGCCATCGCCGTCCTGCAGACCCGCCGCCGCGCGCTCGTCCTTCTGAGCCGCCAACCACTCGGCCTGGAACAAAAAGGAAGGGCGATGAGAAAGCCATTAGGAGTCTCAGCAGTCCATCGAAAACCACTGACGATTGGTTGCTCTGCGACACGCTATGAGCGCTATGTCGACAGAGATGGGAAACCGATTCCTTGTGAAGCTGAAGTTTTATCTTTCTAGTTTTGCATCTCTAAATTAGGTCAATAGATGAGCAGCCTGGCAGCAGGCTCGTCTTTCACAACTGACCTGCGCCGCCTCTGAGAGGTGCTCGACCGCCACGTCCTCCGCGGCGCCTTCCCAGGTTTTCTTCTGCCAACAGACAATTTGAAGCGCAGGTGATTCGAGAGCCCAAATCAGCGCTTCGCGTCGCAAACGATGCTCACCTTTGTTTTGTGCTTTTGGAAGGGTTTGTGCTTCATCTTTTTCTGCCAAGGGCGAGGAAAAGTGTGAGTCGTCCCCCCAAAAAAACGTGACATAATCCTGTCCCCCGGACCCTGTTACTTGTTTGTGAAGGCCCAGCTCATCCTGTTTGTACATGTAGTGCACTATGGGACTCCCGTGTTGCCTTCTGCTGAAGACGTCGTCGTCGTCGTCGTCCTCATTGAGACAATCGTCCGACTGCTGAGATTTAAAAAATAAATAATAATAATAATTATTATATATATTTAAATATCATAAAATATAGTGAAGCCAAAGCTCCCGCAGCATGCTCTGGAGACAAATCCAAAACGTACACAGGGCGTCTGTGCTCGAGCAGCATGACCAAATGCCATCGGCTCCCCCGGTCCAGATGAATTGTGGGTCCGCTTTGCTTTGCGGGCCTTGGGGACCGGGCCTTTGAACTTGTTCTTTTTCTAAAAGGAGGACACAACGTGTAATCCACTTCGAAACACAAAGACTGAGGATGACACATTATACTGCATGCGGAGAACATACTACAACTTACTATTGTAATATATTATAACTTGTGAATGAATTTAATTGTAATGCTTCAACGATGAGAAACTATTGAAATATGTGGAAAAGATAAAGCACACTTTCAAACAAGCACACAAACCGCTTTGTAGTCATCTGCCGCATTCTGCTCGTCATCATCCAGCTGCTCTGCTGGGAAGCTGCTCTGTTTAGGATGTAAGACCGGCACTTCGTCCTTGTACAACAAAAGACTATTTTAATCGGACACAACAGAAACGTACCTTGCACTGGATCGTTTTCATAAATGGAAAAAAATATCAATATACTTGGCTGTTGGAATGATGAAGTCTTTTTATCTCGTCCACATCCTCAAAGTTGTGCTCCTAGGACGACATTTGCGCCATTATTTGATTCACAAAAAGTAAAAGTGCATGCGAGTGTGTGAGAGTACCTGCCACGTGTCAGCTGCACCATAAAACTGGTCTCCTCTGTCCTGAAGGAAATAAAACGCACAACGTTGTTGACCACATCACAAATAACACACACTACTTTCCATTGGTACCTTTGAGTCTATGCGAGGGGTGTATCCATGCGCCCCCTGGGGCTGCTCTGCCTGAAAATTGGCGAATCCTTTTTGAGAGCCAAACTTAATCTTGATCTTCTTTTTGCCTTTCTGGAGGGAGAACACAAACTAGCAGTGGCTAAACAAGCCAAACGCTCGGGAGAGAGTCACGGATTGAAAAGACTTACGCTGCCGTAGGCGTCTGCCTCGTCCAGATGCGCTTGTGCCACCTCTTCCTCATCTATGCCGTCACCAAACATGGCCTCCTGAGGGAGAGCGGGTCTTAATATAAGCAGTCTAACTTCTTTTTACACTTGATTGACTTCAACTCTTACGCAAACCTTGTGGATCATTTCCTTTGCATTATTTCTTGATGAGGAAAAATTGTCAAAATTGGAATTTAAAAAAATAAATAAATAAAAAATTCACCAGCGTCAACCTGATGCTGCGTTCACACCGGACGCGAATTGCACGTTTCACACGATACGATTACATGTAGAGTCAATGCAGTTCGCATGAAAAAGAACGAATCAGTGCCGGGTAACGCATAAGAGGTACTTATCGATAAAGGAGATATTAGTGACGAGATGTTCGGAACTACATGTTACTTGCGGGGCCAAACTGAGCACTAGTTGTCATTTGCAGGTTACTTACAAGTGTTGGATGTTAAATACATAGTAAAATGTGTCACGAATAGTACTAGTCATACCGCAGAGGGCTCGCCATTGAGGCGTGCATGTCTGTGTTACCTGGGACCTCCAGCGAATGGTGGACTCTTTCATGTTCATCTTTTTCTTATGGGAGTCATCGTCCTGTCATAGGACAGGGAGAGCAAAGCAGTAAGCATAGCTGAAGTGCGGTCACCACAGCATTTATTTACCTTTCTCGCTGCAGCCGGATTCCGCTGGACCAGGCTGGTGGACGCACGCCTCAGCAGCTGGTTGACTTTATTCTTCAGAGGCTTTTTCTTCAGAACAAAAGGCGGTTGGTATAAGAGTGTCAGACTTTGAAGACGAAAAGGTTGAAGTGCAGAAGAAAATCCCTACTTTGGTTTCGGACCAACTTTGCTCTCCGTCTTCCCACTTGGCCGATGGCGTGTTCGTCTCGTAGAAATATTCCTGACGACAACATCATCAACAACAATAAAGACAGGAAGGATACTCCTTCGCCTCACATCACTTGGAATGATCCTGGCTAATTTCCGCTGGTACCTTCCCTGGAGGAGGTAAAGTCCAGCTCCGGCCATCCTTCAAGTCATCATCAAGTTTGTCCTAGCGAGTGAACATCTTTATAAGCACCAAAACGCTGTTAACATTTGAGCTTTTAGCTGCTTGAGTCACCTTTGAGGATCCTCTGGACAACCATGAAAACTTGCTCTCCTTGGTCTGTGACAGACGTGAACAACACAGTGAGCTAAAGCTGTGTTAAAGTGTTAGTGTTGTTTAGCAAGCAACACATCATCGATTATTATTATTATTTTTCTTAAATATATTTCGGTGTCAAACAGAAATATGTTACTGCTCCAACAATCTACGCTATCTGAGAGAGTTTCTTGAAACAGAAATCGGTTTTTGACAAACCACAGAGTGGATGGTCTTTGACTGCCGCCACTGATGGAAAACCCCAAGACCCTAGAGCAGGCGATTGTGCAAAGCCAGGGAGCTTTGCACAAAAGCTCCATTCATTGGCTGCTTCGGAGAGTGATGAAGCTTTACCCGGATCGACTTCAGATTGTTGAGCGTCATAATTATTCCACTTGAAGCCTTTGGAAAACCTGAAGACAGTTCTGGTAAAGCTTTATCACTCTTCGAAGCATCTGCTGAATCGAGGCGTTAGTGATGCCGAGTTCCAGTGCAACACTCCGGGTAGTAGTTCCCTGGCTTAGTGAAAATGAAAACGAACGCGTTGATTGTAAACCTGAATTGCTCTTCTGGAACTAATAAAGAAGTCTGAATCTGACAAATGGGGATTGTGTCACCTTGACATAACTTCCAGCATCATCCTGATCTTCTCCTCTTCCTCCTCCCTCAGAGTCCATCTTGAACTGAAACGAGAAGCTCAGCTTACTTTCCTTTCTTTTGGTCTCCACTGGTGCTTAAAAAAAGTCACTTCTTACCTTTAAGGATTCGCGGCGGAGTCGCAATTTTCCAGACTTGGAGGATAAAACACAAATATAGGCTCGATCAAAGTACAAAGTGGTGAAAGTGTGACAAGTGTTGGCTTACTGGTTTGAAGTCAGGCTGGAGCTGAGGACTGTCTTCTGGCCAGTCTTCGACACACTTTTCCTGTCAAGAAATTCCACTTATATGTTGCTTAAAAAAAACTCACGAAACCTTGGATCGACATTCCTTTCCACAAGCATTCGGAGCCCACCTGTCCAATCAGCAGGATGTCCTCAAAGATGTTGTAGTCCTCCTGGTTGAGCGCTTTATCGTCCTGCAGCACACAAAGACAATCAGCTTGGAATGATATATTGATCTGGCAGATTCTACCCTCCTGCTGGTATCCAGACACACACAGCACACCTGAGGCTTGGCTGCGGGGTCAATGACTGGCTTGGGGAGCGCTTTGAATGGTTTCGGAGGAGGTTTTGGCGGCACAGTCAGCACAGACTCGACCTTGACGAGCAGAAAAAGGTCACGCACAATTCAGGAAAGAACAGACGGGTTGTTGCACTGATCGGGGTGAAAGAGGTTTACTGTGTTCGCTGGCTTAGGGGAGTTCTCTGGCATGGTGGGCTTTTCCAACCTTGGAGGTCTGGAACGAGGAAGAGGCTTGGGCGGGCGCCTGGTGAGCTTCACCTGGTGCAGTGTGACGTTCAAGGAGAAATTTACAAACGGCAACATAACTTCAAATTGCAAACTTCAAACAGAAAACGCGACATACGTGGGCCAACTCAGTTGGAGAAGAGTCTGGCGACTTGTTCAGTTTCCGGGCCTGACTGAAGGGCGTCGGCTGGAGGATTCCGTGTTTGCTCCCTTGAGGAGTTGTGAGCACAACGTCACGCGGCGCATCAAAATGCTTCCATTGGACAGCTGACTCAGAAAGGTCCGATGTTGATTTAGCCAATCCGCTCCCGGGCAGCGTTCTGAAGAAGTCCTTGCTATTGGCCGCCTTTGCACCGAACAGGTCAGTCGTGCTGCCACCATCTCTGAATAGCTCCTTTACTATCGGGCTCGGAACATCAGAAGAAGGGGAGAATACATCCACATCAGATCCAGATAATCTGGAATAAGCAAGTTTGTCATCGTGTGAGAAATTTCCTCCATTTGTCTGAAACAAATGCGACTCGGTGGTCGAGGCCGAATAAAACGGAGCCTTTGAAGACTCGAACAGATCCGTGTTGGAAGAAGGCTGTAATGGGTCCGTAAAGACACCGCGATGCTTATCCAAGAGTTTCCCTGAAGGTGTCTTGAGGCTAAAATCGTCTGAAGAAGCTCGTAAAAGGTCCTGCATGCTGGAGCTCTTTGACTGCAGGTTCTTGAAAGGGTTCTTCGTATTATTCTCTGGTGAGTTCAGGTTTATGCTGTGATATTGCCCACTAGCAGACCCACTTTGAGTTGTCAGATAGCTGTCCGACACATGGTTTAAGCTGAAGGCCTGGACCAAGTCCTTCTGCGCTTCAGACACTGCGGCTCTTCCAGTTTCCTGCGGATCTAGCGGAGAATTCTGGAATCCAGGCGGAGGATCGAATAATCCGTCCAATCGCGCTTCCTGCCACAGTTTCTGCCCTACATCCTCGCCGCTGTTGTACATGTTCCCGAATTCCTAGCGGCACAAACACGTGACCGTTGCAACAAAAACATGAACCGCTGCCAAGACTGATAAACAAGGAATGCTGCCGGTCCGTACCGTACGAGAGGAATAAAATGGGTTACTGCTGGCCACACACTGTGGTGAATAAAAGACAAAGCATGTTAAACTGAATGTGGGTCATGAACTACAAGGAAGGGGTGGGGGGAATAAACTTCACCTGAGGGCTCGACTGGTGTGCTCCATTCTGTAACACAAAGCTACACATTAACATCCATAACATCAGGAGGCATTCAAACTGGTTGTGCACATCACACAGTGTGAGTGAAGGTGAAAACCAGAAGAAGAAAGAGAAAGAGAGAGAGAGAAAAAAAAAAAAAGGACCTTTGACCTCACCTGTCGCAGCAAACCGTCGATGGTCACGTTCGCAAGGCCGTCCTGTGGAAAGGAATTGGATTCCGTTATCGTTATGTCCCCCACCCCCCAAATATTCCTACTACGAATATGCAGTCTCTTAAAAAGCCTTTCTCACTTGGTTGCTTCTCGGCCCGTCCGCAGGCGACCCGCTGGAGTCTGAGGGCGCCGGAACGAGGGTCTGAGGTGCGACAAATAAAAAATAATAAATAATCGATGTCGTCATTGAAATGGAAAATAGGACGGCGTAAAAGTGACAAATACCTTGGGCTGATTGGGGAACGGGTTTTGTGGGATTTTCTTGAGCATGTTTTGCAGGACAACAAGACTCTACAAAGACAAAGACTCACTTTTACTATAAAACAATAAGAGACAACAAGTTGCTGGCTTGTGGTATGACTTGGAACTTTGCCGTGTACCTCTCCTGACTTCATATATACAGTGTTCCCTCGCCATTTTGCGCTTCAGGTTTTGCGGCTTTCAGTGCTGCGCGGGTTTTTCCAAAATATTCATCCAAAAAATACATATTTTAATTCATCAAAAAAATAAAAAGGAAAAAAATATAGCCATATCAGCAGCAATATTTCAGAAAGACGCATTGTTTCATGTTGATGGACGAGAGAGAAGGTTTCCCTGAATGCCAAACAAAGAGATGATTTGACTCAGAGGCTTTGTACATGCCTGTACTGTACTGTACATGCCACGGGCACTCATACAAGGCGCGTGATTGGTTCCCGGCGTGACATCGACCAATGAAAGCACGAGTGGATCTATCCCGTGAGCTGATTGACTGCGCATCATCGCAGCCTCACCCAGCATCTTCCCTTGTTGTGTCTCGCCAGTCTCGTCCACGCTGTTGACCGTCTCCCATACTGTATCTCCGTGTTGTGCTCGTGATGACGTTTTTTGTTTAGGCGCTAACTTTTTTGGATGAGTTAAGCCCTTACAATGCCGCAGGTTTTCACCTTTCGCGGGGGGTTCTGGTCCCCAATAACCGTGAAAAACGAGGGATCACTGTAGTAAACTTTACAACTGTGATTCCCAAAGTGGGTTTTACACCAAACTCTTATGGTATGCGAAATAATCACTGCATTAAATGTTGTAACTCTGCATCATGTTTCAGTGGCCTCAACTTTTTAAATCCAGTGCAGTACATTTGTTAAGTCCAGTTTTGTTAACTTGTAAGTGTAATGCATTTAACCACTTTTACTCAATTTGTACAAAAAAAAAAAAAAAAAAAAGAACACTTCTTCAACACTAACTTCCCAGACTACTACCGGTAGTTCTACAACAGTATATGTCATATTAGATCCCAAAAACTAAAATAAATATGCCAGATTAATTATTTTTCATTTATCGTTGAAGAGTAGGCTACTGTATATAAAAGAGCAAATTTAAATGAAATGAGAAAAAAGTAAGGCGACTCTTGGAGAGTTAAATGAGTTTTAAAAATTGGTGTCACATGACAGGGAGCATGACAGTGCAAAACACGCTTTCAGTGGCATGCATTTTGTTGCGTTTATAATTCGAATGATAGTCATCATTAAAAGAAAAATAAGTAACATTACTGGTCGTCTGTCGCTGGTGGCGCTCTCCCCCCGCTCGTCCCTCGCCCCCTCCTGAGCCTCCTAATTTCAAAAAACATTCAAACCATGCTCGAATTTCAACAAGAATAAAAAGAAGACAAAAATAATATCCATGAATTCATCTTTTTTTTTTTTTTTTTTTTTACTTACCGCGCTCGTCACAGCTCTCATGTTGCCTTTTTTTGCTCTGTTTCTGCTTGTTTCTTGAGGTGTTTGTGCTCATTACCACCCAGCTGCTGAACGCACCTGTGTCAAGTTTCCACGTCGAGGGCTCAACATCCGGTCCGTGACTTTCAGAGTAACGGCCAAGCCCAGAAGAGGAGGCAAAATTGATTCCTAACAGGTGTTAAAGCGCTCCTTTCATTCTTTTCGTATTCAGAATGGGACATCATGAAGACGAGGCACTGTATTTTTTGTTTTTGTTTTTTGTTTTTTTTACCGTTTACTGCTCCCGGTGTGTTCTTTTTGTGTCGTCCGTAAGGTTTTGCGACGCATATCCGGTTTGTGTCCGAGTGTGTTGACTTGACAAAGGGTGTCTGTCTTCTCCTTGTCACCGAGCTGAAAGATCACAATGCCGACCGACCGGTTGTCCTCGCTCTGCTGCTCTTTCGTCAGGACACATCTCCACCCAAACTTAAGCAGGTTTAATTTGATTTAGTATGTTAAGGGTCAATCCATGCACATCTACACACTGCTTGCAAGGAAGCCTCTGGATTCACAATTGAACCCACTTGTTTTAATTTTAATCCTTCATTATTTATAATTGTGACGGTGGAACAAAAAAAAAATGTATTGACATTTTCAAAATCGCAAGATGTTTGTAAGTTTTTATTCAGTATTCTCATTACAGTACGTGTTACACACTTATTTTTGTCACACAAATTACTGGGATTGCATTTTCTTTTTCGGAGATTATTACATGACTCTCGCTAATGCAAAAAAATTAAAATAATAGTTACAAGTGAAAAATCACGCGGTGGACTAATAAGTAAGCATTTGGGGAAAGTTCCACACAAAGATGACACACAACGAGGAAAAGAAAATGGATAAAACGTCACACATCCATCTTTGACTCCTCACATTGATTCTTCACTTTGTCTGACATCTTCAACAGAACTTTCATTTCTTCCTCAAAGCATAATCTTTATGATACCAGCACAAATTGGCTGTCAGGTTTGGCCCTCGTGAGTTTGTGGAAAACACTGCTCGAGGTGCTCCTGGCAGTGATTAGCTTTTGTTTACCGCAAAAAAATGGGAAGGTTTCAACTTCAACTCGTGACACTGCAGACATTTTGACTCCAGTTGCACGCGAGAAAGGATTCAAATGTAGAACCGATCTAAAATTCAAACTGATTATCGTTGACATTTCCAAAGTGTCTCGTCGCACGGCTGGCAGTGACGTTTTTGCGGGACGGCACTTACTGGACTTTGCTAACTTGCACGCACAACGTGGCGGCTGTGTGGCGTTGCTTTGGGCGCCCACCAACTCGGGTATGGCGGCTGGCTTTCGTTACGAGGTATCTGCGGTTTACGAGAGCTTAAAACACGGAAGATAACACAGCGATCCCTTCTGAACGCGCTAGCGTGCTACGAAGCGACGTCACCGTGCATCCCGGATGCAGTGTGGAGACCGGAAGCACTCATCAAGCGACACGGCGTCCTCCCATTTGCTTTCCGACATCGCATGCACTCGCGTAAAAAGTAGTCATTGGACGACCGAGCGGCCTAAGAAAGACAACCAAAATAGAAAAGCTTCCCATCCGCCTCCCGGGATGGTAACACAAAACGGCAAACGGAGGCTGGAAGACGCAACGACAGTACAAATATGCAAACGTAAAATGGGTTAAGGAGGCGAAAAGAAAAAGTAGCTTGGACGGTTGTCAAGACACACGATCTTTGCTAAAGTCTACCTTTTGTGCACAACACATCAGTCGTCAGCTTCTTTTGAGAACTATTACTATAGGTTAGGGCCTCTAGCGACCACATGTGCTAAATGAAAGGGGTAACAACAGAGCTGGGGGGTGCCATGTTGTGCCCTCCTCCCTCTCGTGAAAAAGAACCTTTCCTTTCGGACAGCGGGGATGCAAGGATTGGGACAAAAGATGTTTCCCCCTTTTCCCTTTGCGGCTTTTTTCCTCTCCTCTGCTGGGGATTGACGGGAGTTGCAGTGACAATTACGGGAACCCGTTGGTCTCGCCCTTTTTTTCCATTTCTCTCGGCTTACTTCCCCCGTCCTCGTCCGCCTTCTCTTCAGCAGGACACCTCCATGGTCTGCGAGGGGCTGGGCGGCATCTGCCCCCCCTGCGAGCCCTGGGACAGCGTGCGCGAGCGCGAGCGAGAGCCTTCCACCGAGTACGAGGACGAGAGGGAGGTGGTGCGCGAGCGGGACAGGCGTGTCATGCAAGACGAGGCCACTGTGGGCACAGGCGAGGAGGTGAGAGCGCGTACGCGGCACACGCGGTCAGAAAGGAAACACTCGACGCTCACTTACTGTAGCCCATTCCCTGGATGAAGTACTTGAACGCCTCGGTCAATTTCGCAGGCTGCAAACGCAAAGATTCTCCGATCAAATGTGCACTTTGTGCTCCTTGTCTCAACGGCAAGTACAGTGGCGCCTGAAGATAAGAGTGACCCGACGTAGAAGGTTTTTCATGTTTCACAACAATTCATTAAAAAAAAAAAGCTTCAAGCTGTTTAATTGAAGTTTACTGTCAAACTAAACATAAAACAAAGAACTACATCTTGTGCATTTAAAACAATCACAGCTTTGCCTTAGGAAAGTCCGCTTAGCTTAATGCTACCAAACAATGCAAAAAGTCATTCACGTGCGAACGGTTAGCATCGATAGTCGTGGTTGGTAACACAAATGGTGGCGCAACACATGTAGATAGATAGATAATATACCAATACTCACAGGCATATATTCTTTCTCCTGTATGAAAAATCACCAATATTACAGCATCTAACTCAGTCCCAGCGGCCAAGGCTGGAACAGATTAATAGTATTTCCTTTCATTCCAATGGTCAAAGATGAGTCGAATACTAGCGTGTTGTGTTATGAGCAAGGTCACAGAGCAAATTCAAACCAGATCTCATGGCGCCACTGTACTGATATTTTTTTTATTTGATTTTGTTTACCTGCGTGAGCTGGGGGAGGCCACCCGCGTCCGCCATCTGAGGAAAACAACGAAAACCAAAATGGCAAGAAAATGACAGTAGAAGAGCGCAAGAAGAGAAGGAAAGAAAGAAAGAAAGAAAGGCACCTTCAGGAAGGAGGTGGAGGTAGGGTCCAGTTTGCTATTGCATTCCACCTGTCGGACACACAGCGAGAAGCAGCGGTGAGGATGGCAAGCAGGCTGAGGAAGAACGAGAGGCAGCTCGACGCTCGCTACACTTACGGCGGCGTCCTCGTACGGCGCTTGATCCCCCACCACTAACATGACCGGACACCTGAGCGGCCACAGAGACAGAGAGACAACCGTCAGCGTCCGGCCAAATGACACGACGTGGATTATGCCAATAAATCAAGCGGTTACTTGAAGGTGCTGCTGCGATCCAGGTTCAAGTCTCTGCGGCTGAAGGATAAAGAAGATGCGACTGCTGCGGGCGCCATTTGGCTCGGTGCGCTTGTTTGTGTTGAGATTACCTGTTGTAGGTCTTCCAGAAGAGCTCTATGTTGAGCAGGTGAGGCGCTTTGTTGATGCGCTCCCTGTGAGACTGCACCACATCTGTGTTGGATGACAGCTCCTCCTGAGAGTCCCAACATTAGCTCACATTTAAAAGCAGGTGACAGTCGGCATTTGCACTGGACCGTCAGCGACGGACAACAAAGATACCTGGGCCTCGACCACGAGTGAAAGCGATAACATTGATCTGTCATTTGTTTCGATTTGGAATTCTTCATATCTTGCGATGAACGAATGAAGTCAATCAGAAAAAGCCAACGCTTAATCATTAAGTATGTGAACGGTGGGCAAGTGTCAGTTACATTGAGGACATTTAGTCAACTCATTGGCAAAATGTTTTCGGCAGCTGATCCTTCGTTATTTGTGCGTGCAAATTGTCTGAGGGGGCTCTACATTTGTACGCACAAATTCAAGTCAGAGCGTCTTGCCGAATCGCAGATGTGTGTGTCGACGTTTGCGACGCACCTGGCTGAAGAGGTGGGACATGATCTGTTCGGTGAGCGATGACGTCACAGAGCTGAGCTGCAGGCACAGATTGAAATATTTCAGTATGTCTGATCACCGCCAATCGTGAGCGTCCGGTTACCTTTTGAGCCGCCCAGTCCATCCACCCCCGGGCGTTTGGGTCGATGTTGACCAGAACCAGACCCTCCACAGAATCTGGGTTAGCGAGCTGCGCAGAGACACAAAGAAAGAATCACGTAACGCCGCTGTAAAGCGGACCGGGCGTCGACACTCACCGTGAATCTGGTCAAGATGTACGCCCCGGCGCCCACGCCCACGCCGATCACGGTACGGAAGCTGCGGGACACAAGGCCCGCGTTACGCGCCGAAACCTTAGCGAGCTAGCCGCGGCGCGATCCAGTTGTTTTTGGACTTACTTGAAGAACTGCAGGACGGCAGGAATCATCTCCGCGATGGTCTCCATGGACAGGTACTGATACCTGTTTGTAAAGACAAGATCTTTTGTCATTCGAGAACATTTATTGCACAGATCTCAAAATTAAAACTCGGCAGCCAAACAGAGCAGGTTAAAAAATGAATAATAATGGAGTCACAAAGGCACCTAATCCCGTAAAAAAGAACACATTTCTTGAAGGATTAAAGGTGACAGGAAGAAAAGGAGGGAAGGTGAGCTCACCCTGCCGGGTAAACAGCCGCCCCGTCCTCTTGGCCCGGAGCGTCGATGTGGATCAGCGTAAAATTCTTGACTATCTCTTGCATCTCGTCAAACTTGAACAACGGCTGGAAGCAGCTCTTGCCTGCCGACGACAGAGAGAGGTGTGAACGGCGCGCTTGGCCAGAACGACAAGAACGAGACGAGAGCCACGCACTGTCCAGGCCCACGTCGTGGAAGGTCAGGATGGCGGGCCGGCGGCTGTTCCGTGTGCCGTGCAGCGTCACGTGCAGGACGCCGTGGGGAGTCTCAACGCTGTGCTCCTGCAAACGGCGAGGGAACAATTCATGTTCATGCTGCACCCCATCACTCATCACTCCGATCATCACGTGCCGCAGACTCACCTGGCCCTGGTCCAGGAGTATCCTGGCTGCCAGCTCAGCATCCTGCTGGAAACCATCGCCAAGACGAGACAAAAAGTACAGCGCTTCGTTAATTTACGATGTTTCCGGTAACGAGCTGTCATTTGGTGGCTTTTTCTGCTTTGTGTTGTGAGCCAAAATGAGAAGTAGTCGTGTGCTTCAGATACGCCGGCACTTGAGTGAAGTGGGGGGAAAAAAATGCCTTGTTTTTAGCGGCAGTTGTAGGGGGGTGGAAAACTGTCCCAGGGCGTTGAGCGTTTGGGACAGTTGTCCCAAAGACAGTGTTGTGTATTTAAAACAACCACATAACTTTGTCTGCTATCATAAGGCTAGCACACAATGCAAAACACCATAGACGGGCTAACAAAACTCGCATCAATCAAGCGGTGTTATTTACGAATATTGCTGCAGCTTGCTGAGTTGTGACACTTTTTTTGTGTGTGTGCAGTACTATGTATGTCAGTATTATACTGCCACCTGGTGGCCAAGGCACACACCAAAAGGGGCCACACATTGAATTGATCGTGACGCGAAAATGGTTAATTCTTTACTTTCTCTTTAATTATACTCTGACTGTATGTTTAGAGTAGAGCAATAGTTAGTTTAGAGCTTGGCGATATGTAAAAAAATAAATACTATATATATGTATATATAATAGTTATGTTTGTGTTTTACAGATAAAATAAAACAGATAAAATAAAAACCTCTTCAAATTAAATGTGTAGCGACAGACTGATACAAATCATTTTTGTGTGTGTGTGTGTATATATATATATATATATATATATATATATATATATATATATATATATATATATATAAATATGCTCACGGACACCACAGGGTATGTGTGGGCTTGTACTTCCACCGTTTGCCACCGGGGGTCAGTCGCGAGGTGCTGCAAAGCGACTTCAGCAGGAGTAAAACCGAAGAGACCCCGCCACCTCCCCCCACCCTAAGCCCCCCAGGGCTTTGACGTCAAACCGGCTGCATCACAGGCACCCGCCGCTGCAGCATATTTGTGTGTGTCAAACACACACACACACACACGTATTCTGTGCTTGAGGATGATGGCACACAAAAGCGACGCAGTCATTGAAAAGCATGTATGGATATTAGCGTGTGTACAGTGCACGCGTATGTCCTCTCTGACCTTGCTGGAGTCGGCCTGACCAGTGAGCAGCGGCTTGCCCTCCGTGATGGTGATCTCTTGCATCTCCGTCGTCATGGCGATTCGTCCTGGCCAAGCAGAAGAAACCGAAGCGTCAAAATGTGCCGCGAAACACGCACGCGCAGTGTATGTCGCAGAGTTCTTGTGGGAGCTCATGAAAGTCAATTAGTGATTAGCGCCAGCGGAGATGAGAAGAAAAGGTTTCTGGTAATGAAGCAGAGGCCGACAAAGGGTTAGATTGGATGACGATTGGATGGAAGCTCGTTCCCAAGACTTTGCAATGTGCATGCTTTGGATTGTTGACGTGGACGTGTTTAAAGTGGCGGTAACTGAATTGATATCGTGAAATGAGCTGTTGTGGTTGCAAACGTGCACGGTATGAAGATTTGCAGCCTGGCGCACAAGATGGTGGAAACATGAACACGCTGATAACTGCGCTCTTCTGTCTAATCTGCTCCCACTCACATCCTGTCAGGTTTTAATCGGCCTGACACGCCGATCATGGAGGAGCCCGTGAGCGTTTCCACTGTTGACACCCTCACCCCACCCCACCCCCACCCCCCTCCCCGCTCCACAGTTCGGTCGAGGCACGGGCCACTTTGGGTCTCCAGAACACATTGGCAGAGAATAAAAGCAGCTCAACATAGCAGTTGAACCCAGATTCACCCTCCGGGTGTTCTACAGACCGGGGATTTAAAAAACAGCCCACGGAAAACCGATACGGGGCCTGTGATGCTCGACATCATGGCGCCGACCCTTGTTGCTAGGAGATGTATGACACCATTGCTGGGAATCGATCACGGCTCAATGGATTGGATTTGCCAGCAGGATGTCAACGTGTTTATTTCCGAACAGTATGCAGTACTGTAGTGGGCCCGATTCGCATTCAGGGCATTCCAGAGAAAGGTGCACTCGCCCCAGCAGGATATTGGACTATTAATAAGCCGTTAGGACTGAGAACAGAGCAGCTTTGTGGCCCGCCAGCATCTGGACGCCAGCCAGCGGGCACCCCGAGCCAAACTCCCCTCTCCAGGGCGCCCGCCCTCTCTCGCGCGGACGGGCCTGACACTCTCACATACAACAAACTCACGTTGTCTGGCACACATGGGGTGCGCGGTATTTACGGTATGCGCGGTAGACAGGAGACGTTTGACCTTCGGGAGAGTTTTCGACTCTACCGACCAAAACCCGAAAACGTTTGTTCATGTCTAATCATACCTGGCTCAGTGTAAAAACGGCGCCTGCTTTCCCGGTTGATCGCAAACTAGAGGGAACGCGAGGCACTAAGCTAACTTGCTCCACAACAGGCATAGGTCGGCTGCGGTTTGCTAGCTAGCGCAGCGAAACAGTATCCTCACGTATGTAAATGCAATAAAATGAGAATGTAAAAGCATGAAAACCCAAAATTTAAATGAAATGAAGCAGAGAGAGGAATGGACTTGTACTATCTGCTACTTTCAGAAATACTGAATATACGTTAATACGTTATCGTTTTTACACTTAAGTTCATATCGCAATATATACTGTAATCGTGAAGAGATTTATACAGTGATATGAATTTTAGGACATGTTGTCCAGCCCGATCACACACCTGAACACATCAGGGCCATACAGTATTCGCTGACCCCCCCAACACCAGAGAACAGGCATGTGCGCCCCAAGTGGTGCTCAAGCACCTGCCCTTTTTTTTTTTTTTTGTTGTTGTTGCTGTAGCCCATTTATTATTTTTTATATATCAATATTTAAACAATTAAAAAACTACCCGCTCTGTCATCAATTCCACCCAATGTGTTTTGATATTTGAGGGCCATTTATTTGAGTCCTTTGGAGAATTGTACATATGCTCCCACCACTATTTGGGGTTAATCAGAGGCACTTAAAATGGTGGCAGGTGTGTGACCCCCATTTAAGAGTTTGAATATAATTGCTTAATTCTAAACACAGCCACGTCCCCATTTATAAGAGGGTGTGTGCACTTGTGCAACTCTGTTATCTCAGTTTAATTTTACTTCCCCTCTCTTAAAAAAAAAAAAAAAAAAAAAAAAAGTTCAGGTTTCTAGGTGAACTGATGGAAAAAAAATGCTTCAAATAATTTTTCTTGGTCTTATATTTGTATAAAACAAAAATCTGCCGTTTGAACAGGGGTGTGTAGATTATTATTTTTTTTTAATCCAATGCACCTTCCCATTACCTACTTTGTTTATAGTTGTATAATTGACTGTGTTGCTTGTGTTAATAGAAATACATGGTGACGGGTGCCCCTTTGTTCTTTGGCTTTCGCGCCTGCACCCAAAATGGTCCGTACACGTGCCCGCCAGAGGAAGTCCGAGTCAAAACGCCAGCGAGACGGCTTTCCCCGTCTGGGCTTCCGCGACAACAACGGCTCAAGTTACAGGAACCCCCCCCAAAACGGACTTTGCAGGATGTAAACCGAGAGCGAGGCCTCGCACCTTCACGGTTGAGTTCAGTGTCAAGAATTAGAGCCACGAGCCAGTCAAGCGTTTCAATCGCTGCTGGTGGCTGAGCGAACATTGTCGAATTAAATGTTGAAATTTGTTCAGTCCACTGGTCAGGAAGTTCCATTGCTGTTGAAGATGGAACTGGTAGGTGCGACCCCCGCACCACAAGCGGTAACCTCCCCTAGCCCCTGGGATGGCAGGTAATTTGAAGGTCAAACAGCGTCCTGGTTAAAAAAAGGCCACACTTTGTTGTTTTCTTCTAACACGTTAGTAGGCCTGGAAGGACAACAACAGAACCCCCCCCCCCCCTCGCCCCCGCAGGGTGTGTGTGTGTGTGTGAGAGAGCCTCCAAATGCGGCATGACTCACGGAATGTGCACGCACGCGCTTGCTGAAAAACAGTCTGCGCGCGTGCACGCGACCCTTTCATTCAAATCAAGTTCACCGTTTATTCCCCCCCCCCCCCCCCCTCCCCAACCAGCTCTGAAAAGGTGGACTCGTAAGACACCCCCCCCCGCTTGACATTGAGGAACATTGTGTGTTCTGGCCTCCCCAACAGCACCCCCACACCGCCTTTCCAAAATACCACCCATCACCTCGAGAAAACATCAAAAATTGAGTGCTCACTTCAGTTGTTCAAGTTCATGCAAGAGGAGAATGTCAATAGTGACCTATTTGCAGCTTGTCAATAGTGACCTATTTGCAGCTGTCATGATGGGGGGCATGCCACGTGTGCACGTCAATAAACGCACACATGGGGGGATGGACAAAGAGGGTCCACTCTGTCATGCATTAATATTTACATATATGTCACATGCACGCGCATGTTTGTTCTTCTGGAAGTGCAGCATCTTAACAAGCGCATCTGCGTCACGTTACCTGTTTCTGCAGCACAATCTTGGGGAGATGTCCGACGAGGAGTCCAAGTCGGGCCTACTGCCTCCACACGGGTTCTGGTGCCGACTGACTCGCTCCGAGCTGGCTTCTGCTCCGGTCGGCTTTGTGTTCGCCTCTCCGGCGAGAGCGCAGTTCTGCACAAGGGGGGCGGGGCTTGGCCCGTCAAACGAAAGGGGACGTGTTGAGGACTCTGTCGGGAGGGGGGCGAGGAGTGGTACAAGTTCTGTCTCCTCACGTGCGCCACAAAACCCTCACAGTGGGGTCGCAGTACATTATAGTTCGCCGTAGGTCAGCGCGTACACAAACAGTACGAGAGGTGCCCGGCGTGTGTGTATGGCGATGGTTCATGCGTCCTGAAGAGCCCCCACCCCTTCTCTCCCACCCCATTTTCAGCTCCACATTGGTACAGTCCAGCCTTGTTTAGCAGGCAGATAAACTATCATTATGTAATATATGGTATTATACCACATATTATAAACGTGTAGGATCATGATTTATACTGTATAGCATTGATTTTATCTGCATGATCTTTTAAATCAGGTTTGCATCCATCATTTTTTTTTTTTTTTTTTTTTTACATATTATTTTTTATTTATTTCATGCAGACACAGTAACAAATGTTAAATACTTGCGCAAATGTTTTTTTTTTTTTTTTTTTTTTTTTACACACATAATTCAATGTCTTCCAAACATTCACTATCATTTGTGAGATAAATGTGTGTGTGTAAATAAATACATAAATAACAAACACGCAAAACAGCTGCTTGCACACATGCCAACCATGTTGGGCATGGCTGTACCCAAGATGCCAGCTGTCCCGCTCGGATAGATTAACGAGCCCTCGGGTGACGTAACACACCCACCAGGACCCCGAGTGTGTCGCACAACATCCGCACGTTTGTGCGCTCGAGAGTGGACAAGCAAGAGTCAACTCGCATTGTTAAATGTCTTTTTTTAATTCACATATTTAGCCCCTCCCTCTTCCTAAATTAGGACAAGTGAAAGGGCAAGTTTAGAAACCACCACGCCCAAGGAAGAACTACCTATCAGAGAGCGAAAGGCGTGACCGACAAGTTGTCAATCGTTTGCGTGCCCTCTCGGCAATTTGCCTCACCGCAAGTCTGTTTAGCGTAATGCTAACGTACAATGCAAAAGGCCATAGATGGGCAAATGAATAGCATCAATGTCACAGTGTTATAATGGATATGTATTTGAACACAGTGGAGCAACACATGGAGACAGAACAATTCTCACAGGCGTCTTTATTTCAAAAATAAATTAGTCACATTTCCATTCATTTCCGTGGGGGAAGGTTGGACTTTCGCAAGGTGAAATCAAATCCAATGACTGGTGCGGCGTGACGGTTGTTACCATGGCAACAGGCCAAGTGCAGCCATCGCGGATGACGCTGATCGGTCAAACTAATTGATGCTGGCACGTTTTGACAGGAGACACTCACACGAGTCCTTTCGCCTGACGGGTCAATAAGCCGCCAGGGTGCGTTTGTTTCGCCTCACTTCACAGCAACCTCTGATTCCTGATTTCCGATACGGTGGAAGTCTCCTGTCCATGTGGAGCTGTCAGCTGCAGAAAAAAAAAGGGGGGAGTATTTATGTATTTTTTTTCTCCAGGAGTGATGGGGGAAAAAAAGACAAATAGGGCTGCTGGTCCTTGGCCAACGGCTGACTCCGGTTGTTTGACATCACAACTTGACGGCTGGCCTACTTTCAGCGCCTGTGACGTCGGCCATTCTGTAAAACTCACCCACCCCCCACCGCCCCGAACCAGATGAATCATTTACACTTGCCAATAACCTCATTTTCAAAGATGAAAGCTCGGCTCATGAATATTCATGAAGTGGCGCAACAAAACGCTCTGACAAGCTTCTGCCATATGGAACTAACCATCGGAGATTTAGTGCTAAAAACTGCAATTTGAAAAAAAATAAAAGTAATTTACCCGGTACTTGTTCTGTGCTTCTTTTGTGACCATACAGGCGCATACAAATAAGGGTCAATATAAAACCAAGGTGGTATCCCAAAACAAAAAACACTAATTTAAAAATTGGTTTTGTTTGTTTGTTTTCCCCGACCAGTGTCCTTACCCAAATCCAACTAGTGCAAAGCATTTTTTTTAAAACTGCACTGTTTAGCGAAAGCTCGCTTATATGTTAAATTTCGACTCGAAACACCCAAAAAAATAGAGCAAGCGACAGCTTCAAACTGGGAAAAGTAAGTTGGGGCACTTGCAAGACAAGGTACCACTGATGCAATTTGTCACTCGGAAGTCGGAGGAGGTTGTGTTGTTTTCACAGTTGCTGGTGCACAATACGCTGCTGTTCGTTGTGCGTCCACGAGATGGCGCTACCAATGGAGTTACAAAACCATTTTTTTTTCAATATAACATAAATGAGAAAGTAAAGTCATAGTCAGGTTTTTTTTTTTTAAGTTTAATTAAAAAGATGCTGTGGCATAATAAAGTACATCTGCATGAGCACACCACGGAGCGCAGGCGTGACACTTCATTTTATTTTGAAATCCGTTCCTTCTCTTGCGCACTTCCGCCCTGTTTCCTGCTGCTATTCCCACACGGCCCGAGCTGCCAATCATCTCTACGAGTGACGTCATGAGGGATTTGCGACAATGTCAAACATCGTCGCGTGCGCTCGCGTCGCGTCCAAGCGCCAGACTCCATTTAGCGTTTCGGCCTTGTCGCGTGTTGCACCATTGTTCCAGGTAAGATCCGCGACTGTCTTTATTTCAACCGTGACCGCGTCGAACGATTGCCTGCGTGTATTTGCGGCTTTCGTGAAAGTCACGCATAAGGGGTCAAGTTGTATGCGCTAAATGGGAGTTTGTCGCGTTTGCGGCGTCGTTTGGCGTCTGGTCCTGATGTGGATGTGAAAAGTTGCCTGTTACGTAAAGCGAGTGCGTGCCGCACGCCGGAACCGAGGACAGCATCGAAGTTATCATGAGTTTTCAAATTCAATGCACAAGAAGAGTACGCAAAACATAAACCTGGATGTCAGACTTTTTAAAATTTTATTTATTTTTCTTAGCAAGCACATCCATTTTTTCTCTTTTTTTTAATTTTTTTTATTTGGGCAGCTTGAACATATGCACTGCACTTAAATACAGTTAAATCAACTGTACTTAAATGGTTTAATTCAAATGTGTTGCACATAAAGGTTAAATAAAATGTTTTACCTGATTAAATGTTTAAAAGCATCTATTAAACATTAAATTCTAAAGTTTTTAACTTGAGCGTTGAAGGTGAAACTGCACGGTAATTGTAATAAAATTGATTATAAACAAAATCATTTTTTCGCATACCACTAGAGGGAAATCACACAGAATGACTGACTTAGCCAAAGATGCTATGAGGCTAACAATGTGATGTTCTGTCGCCGAAATGAAACAAATAAAAATAATAAATGTTCAGGACGGCAGCAGCACCCAACCCTGTCGACAAAAAGAAATGGACGGAATTTTTTAATTTTTTTCTGTCATATTATATTTCCTCATGTGATTGCCGGGAGCAGGTGAACGGCGCTCAGTCACCATGACCCGTTATTCCGAGGGATACGGAACCGAGGTACACTCCAAAAAGTATTGAAAGCAGAAGCTGTGAAACAATTCCATTTCCAATTGTAGCACCAAAGTTGATGTTCATTTCCCGACATGCGCAGGAGGAGTGCGTGCTGTCCGACCCCCAGGGAGAAAGCGACGCGGACGCCGACATCGAGGACGCCGACTGCAGGTGGGCGCCGACCTCGCACCGGATTTCGCCGGCTTTCGTCTCACCGCTTCCAATCTCGTCTTACCTCTAGACTCCAAGAGCCCGGCTCTCTCCAGCGAATCAGCTCGCGGCGCCGCAAACGGCAGCGCCTGGCACGGCAGGACACCACCGAGAGCGAAGATGACGGCGGCCTCGCTCACGGCGCGCATCGCTGGAATCTGCGGCTCAGTCCCGACAGGACGCGCAGCCGCACCATTCTGGAAGTACGTGTTACCCGGATGATGAGAAAACCTGAGACGGGTCATTTATTTCTTTTTTAAAATGATGCCCTTACTGCCGACAGACCATTGTTGTGTAAACGAAACTCCTCAACACGCGTCAACGTAGTTCCTTGAGCCCAAACTGCCACAAGATGGCGGAAAAGCACTAATTTTATCGAAAACGCCACAGCTCACTTCAGCATAGTTCCCTGACATCAAGATGACACAAGATAACGGTGAACCACAATATTTCTGTTTAAACATGACTCGTCAACTCACTTCAACATAGTTTCTCGACAGCAAGGTGCTGGAAAGCCGCTATTTGTCTCGAGGAAACTTCTCAATTCACTCTTACATCGTTTTTTTTTTTTTTTTTTTTTTTGGGACACCAAGAGGCCAGCAAAGCACTGTTTTTGTCTCAATGAAACGCAACTCACGTCAACATAGTTCCTCGACGCCCAAATTTAACTCCAGAACTCACTTGAATATACTGGGTGACAGAGCACCACCTTTATCGAAATGAAGCTCTTCAACCCACTTCAACATAAAGCACCTCCAAGTAATACTTTGATCGCAAACACGAGATCCGTTCACAATGGCGACAACGATCCTCACTCGATCTGCCGTCCTCGCAGGAGAGCATCTCGCAGGTGAGGCCGCTCGTCATCTCCACGTCCGGCGCCGGCAAGCGGGCGCAAGCGGCCCCGCGACCTCGCACGTGCGCCTGGGCGTCGCCCCTCGCCCCCCAGCTGCTCGTCCTCTTGCTCGCCCTCGCTGCCGCCATCGCATCCTTCCTGCTCCCGTGGGTCAGAACCTGACGAGCGCGGCGGAGAGTCCGACGGGATCGCGCGCCAACGTGTTTTCACTTTATTTGTGTCCGTGTCAAACATAAGAACGCTCACTTGTCTTACGTGGCAATTTTGGTCCTAAGCGAGGTCACCCCATCTTCGAAATAGACCCGCACTCCCAACAATGACGACTATGCAACTCCTGGGTTTGTACCGTGCTAGTTGGCGCAGTGCTGAAGAACGCCCCCCGACGTCCTTGTCCCCGTCTTGAGCGAGCGCCACCAAGACCCGCTTTCAAATGCGAGAGCAGCAGATGTGCGCCATTTTAGAACTTCATGTACTGTACCTCCATTGTCCTGATACGATTTATACAAAATGTTGTTCAAAGGCTAAATTGTGGTTTGAATTGTCCTTTTCAGTGTTTACAGGGTCCAGAGTGTTTCAATAAAATGACTTTTTTTTTTTTTATTTGACTGAATTTTTTGAAGACTTGGGATCATCTCAAACCCCTAAACATGTATCAAATATCACAAAAATTCCAATTATCTTAGTGAGCGGTCAAATTAGATGACAAAAATTAGATGGTCAAACAGACCATGTGTTGTAAGGCTTTTGAAAATAAAACAAGACTACGGAGATACGTCAAGGCTTAAAAAAAAAAAAAAAAAAAAAAAAGATCCGGTAAAGTCAGGTTTTACAGAAAGACTTAAAATAAAACACAATTCCATGAACAGAAAGACTTGAAAGAAATACCATTTATAAGAAGGCTTTTTCAAATTATTTTTAAAAGGGACACATCATGGCTTTGAAAAAGACCATTTTGTGAGGCCTTGAATAAACACGAATCCTAAGACAGATCTATTTGTGGCCACAAGGCGGCGCCAGTTGGCGGGCAAGGGCCAAATTAGTGACTTCCGGTTTACGTGTTGGCGGGAAAATGTATGTACATAACCAGGAAATGGCTGTCATTTGAATTTCGGTCGCGGCGCACGAGGACGCCGACCCCGACCGACGTCCTTAAGTTTGTTTTTCGAGGGAGACGCGCTTTTTTTTTTTGTGTGCGACTAAATGCATAAATGAATGATAAATTAAAACAAATTCCTTTGCGGCCATTGCGGTGTGAGCTGTGGCGCTCATTGGAGACAGGTGTGCACCGGGGAGCCACGAAGGGCACGCAGGTGGACTAATGGCCACCAGCAGCAAAATGGTGAGCGACTAAGCTGTGTTTTGTCGTGTATGCATGCAAGCAAATGTTCGATTGGACACGTTTGTAACAGTGGCAATGTGCTTGTTGCAGGCTTTTCACTGCCACAGGAGCAGCATTCAAGGAAAGGTTTGTGCATGGGTTTGCTTGAGCACAGCACATCCATTTCACTTCGGGGTCCACACATTGGTTCTTTTTACATGATTTTTATGAATTTATTTTTTTAATGCTGGCCAGCTCATGAGTGTAGTTTTATTTTTTTAATTTTTTAAATTGATGTAATTAACTGTTTTTTTTTTTAAGTGTTCATGTGCAGTGATTATAATCTTTATGGTGGCGAGCTGTACTTTGCTTTTTCTGTCTCCATAAATATATATATATATTTTTTTTTTTGCAGAGCTCAGAAGGACCGGGAAAAGGAACAATTCCACACACCAAGTGAAGACTCAATGGGTGCAAAGAGTTGTCTTTGCATGTAAATGGTGAACAGGAGGGGCCGGAGTACTGAGCTTTGCGGTTTGCCTCGGTTGACTGTGGCTACGGAAGGGTTGCGTGGCGGTAGGTCCGATTTGTAATGAGGGCAGGCGTGGAAAGTGTCGGTAGAGTTGATGGTTGCACGCGGTGGTTTGGTTCAGTGGTTGTTGCGAAGGAAGGAAGGAAGGTCGAGACGGTCCGCAGGTTGTTCGGCTTGTCTCGGTCCCGAGCAGCTCTCGGTTTTGCGTTGACGTGTACAGTGCAGGCTTGGAATGAGGAATTTATCGTATTGATCAACACAAAACTGAATAGAATTTCAGGGTGAAGACCAACAATTGTAGACAACCGGCACGCAGTTCCAAGATGAACAGCTTCTTCTCCTTTGAGGCAAGTGTGCAAATAATGCGCATTATCGATGACGACACATTTTAGTCTTTTTGTTGTTGTTCTTTTTGGCAGCAATCCAGACTGAAAGTGGAAATGCTGCGCCGCTTCAAGAGCCAAGCAGCAACTTTTTAGGGGGAGTACATCTTAGTTTACTTTGTGTTTGTGTCCACTTCCTCACTAACTCACTGGGTGCGCATGGACTAACACTCGTTTGTGCACTGAACTGTATGCTGTTTTGATTGTACTGTTTTGTTTTTCTGCTTTTAATCATTTAAAGCACATTTGAGTTACCTTATGTATGAAATGCGCTATATAAATATATATATATTTTTTGCTTTGAATGAGCAATGTATCGTATGGATCAACACAAAACTGAATACTTGTATTTTTTCAGGGTGAAGACCAGCAATTATACACAACCGGCACGCCGTTCCAAGATGAACAGCGTCTTCTCCCTTGAGGCAAGTATAGAAGTCATGTGCATCATCGATGACAACACATTTGAAGGCGTCTCTTTATTTTTTTTCCCATTTAAATTTTTGTTTTTGGCAGCAATCCAGACTGAAAGTGGAAATGCTGCGCCGCTTCAAGAGCCAAGCAGCAACTTTTCAGGGGGGAGTACATCTTAGTTACTTTGTGTTTGTGTCCGCTTCCTCACCAACTCACTGGGTGTGCATGGACTAACACTCATTTGTGTACTGAAATGTATGATGAGATTGTAAATAATTTTTGAACTGTATGCTGTTTTGATTGTACTTTTTTGTTTTTCTGCTTTCAATCATTTAAAGCGCATTGAATTGTGTATGAAATGCGCTCTATAAATACATTTTGCTTTGAATGAGCAATTTCTCGTATTGATCAACACAAAAACTGAATACTTGTATTTTCTTCAGGGTGAAGCCCAGCAATTGTACACAACCGGCACGCCGTTCCAAGCTGAACAGCGTCTTCTCCCTTGAGGCAAGTGTCCTTTAACTACTTGAATTAAACTTGTAATAATGTTAAAGTGGCACTATATGTACAAAAATACACAACAGAGTAAGACTTAAATTCAGTGAAAGGCACTTTTTCAAAACAATGTACAGGAAGGTTTTCTCAAGCAGGCAACACTTTTTGTACTTTGGGGGTCTTGTTTGTCTGGCTCCCCCCCCAAAATTCATGTTATACTTTGTGGTTTTTATTCTCAATCTCACTCTTCATGTGGAAGTGTTCAATCTTATTTTCTTTTTAACATTATGTATTGTACTTTTAATTTTTGGTTTGTCTTACAAAGGTCACTGTTAGGGTCTTTTTTACTTTATTTATATATTTTTTCCCTCCCTCTACATCTGTGTTGTTGCGGGGCAGAGGTCGAGCTGGATCGGGTAATATTGACAAAATCACAAAATGGAGTTTCCAGCTCACAACTAATGCGAAGCAAATGTATTCGTATCGTGCAGGGGTGTCAAACTCATTTTTGTTGCGTGCCACATTGTTGTTCTGGCTTCCCGCGGAGCGCCGTTATGACTGTGAACCTATCGAAAACATTGTCTCATAATGACAATGATGGGTAAAATGTTCACTGTTATTTCAAAAAGGTGATTGTAACATAAAATGCTTGCAATATCTCATCGTTATAAAAGTAACGACACCAAGTCACGTGAAGTCGACACGCGTGCTTTGCTTTTGCGGGCCAGATCTGGCCCCCGGGCCACCAGTTTGGCACCTTTTGATATAGTGCAGTTCATACACAACTCAACGTGCTTTACATAAGTTTAAAAACAAAAAAAGCTTCACATTTAAAACAGAGAGAGGGAGAAAAAAAGGTACAATTAAAATGGAGTGCAGTGCAAGAAATATTAAAAAAAAAAAAAAAAAGTCCTCCAAGCTTCTCCAGCTCAGCGTCTTATCTGCCAGTGGATTTAAAGCTTTCTGACCAGGCGGGTGAGGCTGGTGGAGGCCACCTCATCAGCACTGGGGCGCCCCAAGGTTGTGTCCTCTCGCCACTGCTCTTCTCCCTCTCCACGAACGACTGCATCTCAACGCACCCGGACGTCAAACTCCTGAAGTTTGCAGAAGACACCGCAGTCATCGGCCTCTTCAAAGACCGTGAAGAGTCTGCATAGCGACGGGAAGCGGAGCTGCGGTGCGGCCGACACAACCTGGAGCTGAACACGCTCAAGACTGTGGAGATGATCGTGGACTTAATGAGGGATCCTTCACCACAGCTGCCTTGTCACCCGTCGAGACCTTCAAGTTCCTGGGAATTACAGTCTCTCAGGACCTGAAGTGGGTGATCAACATCAACTCCGTCCTCAAAAAGGCCCAGCAGCGGATGTGCTTCTGAGGAACCACGGCTTGCCGCAGGAGCTGTTGAGGCAGTTCTACACACGATTCAGTCCTGTGTTCTTCCATCACAGTCTGGTTTGGTGTAGCTACAAAAAAGGACCAACTCCGACTGCAACGGACAATCAAAACTGCTGAAAGGGTTGTCGGTACCCCCCGACCCGCCCTTGAGGACTTGCACGCTGCCAGAACTAAGACACGAGCGTGCCAAAACCTCTCGGACCCTCCACATCCTGGTCACCGGCTCTTCCAGCTCCTTCCCTCAGGTAAGCGCTACCGAACAATGCAAACTAAAACCAGCAGACATTCCAACAGCTTCTTCCCACTTGCCATTAACTTCTTAAACCGCTAACTTACAATTCCCTTGCAACATGCTGCCAGTTATTTGTCTTGAGCTTGTAGTCACATTTCTGTCGGGCCAATTATACGTTACTCGTGCACTCGCTGTTGTAGTCTCGTCACGCTGCACTATTTGCATATCTGGTGTTGACCAATACTGGCCGCTCATGTCAGAGTAACATCTGACTGAGGAGCATCTGCAACATTTGCACAATCGACATTGTCGCACTACTCGTCTCTTTAAACTGCGTACGCTCCTTGAAGTCTCGGCGGTCATCCCGCTGGACTATTGCGATAGAAGTCATTTTAAGTGCTCGAGGACTCTGCATGTTTTTGCACAATTTTCAAAAAATAAAATTAAAACTTGTTCTGGCATGACCAGATTACTAGCAACCTTTTATTGCTCAGCGACTGTTTTTCCTCAATGTCTTTTTGTCTCAAAGATTATTCTGTTAATTGACTTTGTTGTGCTCGAGCAGCTCCAACTACCGGAGACAAATTCCTTGTTTTTTGGACATACTTTGCAAATAAAGATAATTCCGAAAAACATTTTTAACCTAACCAAAGATGCATTTGTGCTTTTGCAGGTTGGAAGAGGAGCCTGCCAGATGGGATGAGGGCAAAGGGACCCTTCCACAATCAAGCAGCCCAAAAGTTAATTCTTATTCATTGTCCTCTTCCCTACTTGCTGTGGTGCAGGATGGGACGAGGGGCATCGAGATCCACCGGACGAGGGTAATGAGTACAGACGCGTGCACGCAGGTGAGACCCGGGAGAAAAGTAATTGTCTCGTATGTTTTTGCAGGTTTAGAGATGAACTGAGGGTAACCGACACGCAAGCCAGTGGAACAAGCGACTGACTGACAGCTGTAGGAGGCTTGTTTTTGTTGTTGGAGGAGGAGGAGGAGATATTTGGGACAGGAGGCAACAAGCAGAACCAGAACGAGGTAGTAAGTGCAAATGCGCAAAAAATAAAGGAGACCTGCTCCAGAGTCATGGTGTTGATGTGCTGGTTCTGTAGAGTGGAAGGGGAGCCGGATGAAAGAGAAGGTAATGAAACGCAATCAAAAAGAAAATCAAATGTCACACTTTTTTTCTTTTGCACAGCTCAGAAGGTGCCGGAATGGGAGGAGGGAAAAGGAACCATTCCACACATCAAATTAAGACTCAATGGGCACAAGAGTTGTCTGCATATAATCTGTCTGCGGGTGCATGTAAATGGTGAACGTGGGGGGGCAGAGTACTGAGCTTTGCGGTTTGCCTGTGGCTACGGAAGGGTAGCGTGGCGGTAGGTCCGATTGTAATGAGGGCAGGCGTGGAAAGTGTCGGTAGAGTTGACGGTTGGACGCGGTGGTTTGGTTCAGTGTTTTTTTGCGAAGGAAGGTCGAGACGGTCCGCAGGTTGTTTGGCTCGGCTCGGAGCAGAGCGGCTCTCGGTTTGGAGTGGACGTGTACAGTGCAGGCTTGGAATGAGGAATTTCTCGTATTGACCAACACAAAACTGAAGACTTGTGTTTTATTAAGCGTGAAGACCAACAACCGGCACGCCGTTCCAAGCTGAACAGCTTCGTCTCCCTTGAGGCAAGTATACAAGTAATGTGCATTATTGATGACAACACATTTGAAGTCTTATTTTTTTTTAATTTTTTTTTTTTTATTTGGCAGAAATCCAGACTTTGTCAGGATGAAGCCCAACAACTGTACACAACCGGCACACTGTTCCAAGCTGAACAGAGTCTTCTCCCTTGAGGCAAGTGTGGAAATAATGCGCATTATCCGTGATGACACATTTGAATGTGTCTTTTTATTGTTTTTAATTATTTTTTTGGTTTGTTTTTGGGAGCAATCAGAATGAAAGTGGAAATGCTGCGCCGTTTCAAGAGCCAAGCAGCAACTTTTTAGGGGGAGTACATCTTAGTTACTTTGTGTTTGTGTCCACTTCCTCACCAACTCACTGGGTGTGCATGGACTAACACTCATTTGTGTACTGAAATGTATGATGAGATTGTAAATAATTTTTGAATTGTATGCTGTTTTGATTGTACTTTTTTTTCTTCTACTTTTAATCATTTAAAGCGCATTGAATTGTGTGTGAAATGCGCTATATAAATACATTTTGTTTTGAATGCGCAATTTCTCGTATTGATCAACAAAAAAAACTGAATACTTGTATTTTCTTCAGGGTGAAGACCAGCAATTGTACACAACCGGCACGCCGTTCCAAGCTGAACAGCGTCGTCTCCCTTGAGGCAAGTCATGTGCATCATCGATGACAACACATTTGAGGGAGTCTTTATTTATTTGTAATTCTTATTTTTTTGTATTTGGCAGCAATCCAGAATGAAAGTGGAAATGCTGCGCCGCTGCAAGAGCCAAGCAGCAACTTTTCAGGGGGAGTACATCTTAGTTACTTTGTGTCCGCTTCCTCACTAACTCACTGGGTGTGCATGGACTAACACTCATTTGTGTACTGAAATGTATGATGACATTGTAAATAATTCTTGAACTGTATGCTGTTTTAATTGTACTTTTTTTTTTTTTTTTCTGCTTCTAATCATTTAAAGTGAATTGAATTGTGTGAAATGCGCTATATAAATACATTTTGCTTTGAATGAGCAATTTCTCGTATTGATCAACAAAAAAAAAAAACTGAATACTTGTATTTTCTTCAGGGTGAAGACCAACAATTGTACACAGTTCCAAGATGAACAGCTTCTTCTCCCTTGAGGCAAGTGTGCTTTAACTACTTGAATTAAACTTGTAACAATGTTAAAGTGGGGACTATAAGTACAAAATATACACAATGGAGTAAGATGTAAATTCAGTGTAAGGCACGTTTTCGAAACGATGAGTTTTTCCTCATACAGGCAAGCAAATGTTGGCTGTTTTGGCCATGTTTGTAACAGTGGGAATGTGCTTGTTGCAGGCTTTTCACTGGCAGAGGAGCAGCAGCGTGCAATGAAAGGTTTGTGCATGGGTTTGCTTGAGCACAGCATGTTCACATTTCACTTTGGGGTTTTCACATTTGTTTATTTTTTAAACTGGCCAGTTCCTTTTGCGTATTTTTTTATTTTTTTTGTAAATGTGATGGCTTTGTGAATAAATGTTTGATGTGTTCATGTGCAGTGATCTATTTTCTTTGGTAAATTGTACTTTTCTTTTTTTTCTTTTAAAAATACATTTCAGTTGTTTTGAAATACATTGTACTTTATTTTTTTCCAATGCTAATGTGGAGTGTTATGTTTGGGTCCTAAAATAAAAATCCCAAAACATCTGTGGTCTTGTACTTTTGTCAATCTTACTATTCATGTGGAGAGTGTTCAATCTTCTTTTGGGGGTGGTGTCTTATGAAGGTTGCTATTCGGGTTTTTTTTGTTGCAGGCCAAAGGGACAATTCTGCAATCAAGCAGCGTACAAACAAGTTTGTTGTATATAATTTATCTCAGGGGCGCATGACAATAGTGACCAGGAGGGGCCAGAGTACTTTATGACAGAGCTTCAGGGCTTGTCTTGGTTGACTGGTGTTAGTTTTTTTTTTTTTTTACGTGTTTAGGTCTGATTTGTGACTATGGCAGGCATGGAAAGTATTCTAAAAGTTGTTAAAATGTTAGTGGGACTATATATACACAATGGAGTAAGACTTAAATTCAGTGTATGGCACTTTTCCCATTTAATGAGGTTGAAAATAAATGAATAAATTGAAAATAATGCTACAGGACCTGTATTTGGTTCATAAAGCGTACATGTTTCGAAAGGCAGTTTATGAAGAAATTTACGCTTATAATACATCGTCTCTTGTTTCAGTGTTTGGGGGTGATGGCAATAAAGTTGTTTTTGTTGACTGTGTTATCTTTTATCATCCAGTTGCGTCCATAAGTCAACTGCTTTGGTGTACCATCTTTGAGATGTTCCTGGTCATTGACCAATAGATTTGTAGAACATCGTTGACTTTAAACACTCAAGCACAAAGTGTAATACATTGTAACAAGCAATCGTGGACACTGTCTCGTGTCCATGAACGGCACCACTGGGCTGCTGGAAGAAAGACCATTGAGGCACTTGACCATCAGTGTTAGTTTAGGTTTTCTTTGTACTGAGCAATTGGGTCTTTAAAAAGTTACCATGTGGGGTGAGGCTTGAAGACCATTCTATATATCGTCTTGAAAATAAGGCCTTTTAATGTACAGTAGAGTATGGAGTTTGAGAAGCTTGGAGTCATTTTGCGTTGTTTAAAGTTAAAAAATATATATACGAAATAAATTAGAAATAGATTTAGGAGATTTGTTATTATGTACACTGCGTTGTTACACATTCTAGATCATATACATTAATCTCTCAAACTAACCAGCACGAGCTGACAGGTTCTCTCAAAAGAGCGTGTACTTGGAAGGGGAGAGTTTCACTCTCCAGATGGCCTCGTGAGCAGAGCAGCGGTTCAGTGATTTGTCGTGCCTGGTTTCAAATCCCCGCTGAGCTCCAATGACAACCACGGTGCGAAAGTTAAAAAACACTCTGGGCCAGGAGCACTAAAGCAGACCCAGTCTTCCATGGGTGGTGCGGACAAACAGCTGAGTTGGAAATCCCACGTTCACTGACCCACTCGAGCAGACGGTGATAGGTTCTCTCAAAAGAGCATGTACTTGGAAGGGGAGAGTTTCACTCTCCAGATGGCCTCGTGAGCAGAGCAGCGGTTCAGTGATTTGTCGTGCCTGGTTTCAAATCCCCGCTGAGCTCCAATGACAACCACGGTGCGAAAGTTAAAAAACACTCTGGGCCAGGAGCACTAAAGCAGACCCAGTCTTCCATGGCTGGTGCGGACAAACAGCTGAGTTGGAAATCCCACGTTCACTGACCCACTCGAGCAGACGGTGATAGGTTCTCTCAAAAGAGCATGTACTTGGAAGGGGAGAGTTTCACTCTCCAGATGGCCTCGTGAGCAGAGCAGCGGTTCAGTGATTTGTCGTGCCTGGTTTCAAATCCCCGCTGAGCTCCAATGACAACCACGGTGCGAAAGTTAAAAAACACTCTGGGCCAGGAGCACTAAAGCAGACCCAGTCTTCCATGGCTGGTGCGGACAAACAGCTGAGTTGGAAATCCCACGTTCACTGACCCACTCGAGCAGACGGTGATAGGTTCTCTCAAAAGAGCATGTACTTGGAAGGGGAGAGTTTCACTCTCCAGATGGCCTCGTGAGCAGAGCAGCGGTTCAGTGATTTGTCGTGCCTGGTTTCAAATCCCCGCTGAGCTCCAATGACAACCACGGTGCGAAAGTTAAAAAACACTCTGGGCCAGGAGCACTAAAGCAGACCCAGTCTTCCATGGCTGGTGCGGACAAACAGCTGAGTTGGAAATCCCACGTTCACTGACCCACTCGAGCAGACGGTGATAGGTTCTCTCAAAAGAGCATGTACTTGGAAGGGGAGAGTTTCACTCTCCAGATGGCCTCGTGAGCAGAGCAGCGGTTCAGTGATTTGTCGTGCCTGGTTTCAAATCCCCGCTGAGCTCCAATGACAACCACGGTGCGAAAGTTAAAAAACACTCTGGGCCAGGAGCACTAAAGCAGACCCAGTCTTCCATGGCTGGTGCGGACAAACAGCTGAGTTGGAAATCCCAGGTTCTCTGGAACAGTTCCACATTATGGATATATACCTATCTCTTTTCGGCTTCTCAAAAGCAGGTGCACTTCGAAGAGGGGAGTCTCACTCTCCGGATGGCCCAGTGAGTAGAACAGCAGCTTTGTGATTTATTGTGCCAGGGATCAAATCCCCACTGAACACGAATGTTTTTAACTTGCGAACTGTGGTTGCCATTTGTTTCCAGTGGGGACTGGATCCCAGGCACAACAACTCACAGAGCTGCTGTTCTACTCACTAGGCCATCTGGAGAGTGAGACTATACCCTTCGAAGTGCACCTGCTTTTGAGAAACCGAAAGAAGATAGGTATATATCCATAATGTGGAACTGTTCCAGAGAACCTGGGATTTCCAACTCACCTGTTTGTCCGCAACAGCCATGAAAGGACTGAGTCTGCTTTAGTGCTCCTGGCCCAGAACGTTTTTTAACTTTTGCGCTGTGGTTGTCATTGGAGCTCATAGATTGGAAACCAGGCACAACAAATCACTGAGCTGCTGTTCTACTCACGAGGCCATCTGGAGCGTGAAATAATCTAGCACGTATAACAAGACAGTTCAAACTGTTAACTTGCAGAGAACAGACACGTCTGGGCCCGAGTTTCTCAAACTCCTTACTCTACTCTACATTCAAAGGCTTTACTTTCCAGTCTTATTTTCAAAACTACATATTGTATGGTCTTCAAGCCCTACGGGAACTTTTTAAAGACCCAATCGCTCAGTGCAAAGAAAAACTAAACTTACACTGATGTTTAGACGAGGGAGCGCTCGTCTCATTCTCGGTAGAGCTTCTGGAGAAGAAACATCGTTGTCCGAGTGGTCATTTCATCAGAGGGATGTGCAGAAAATGCACATGAAGTGAAGAGTGTTCCTCTTTTTCCAAATCAGATGACGACAGCGGACAAATTGAGAAACTGGAGTTGAGCATCTCATTGAAAGATGTGGATCCAGTCAATACCAAAGCTTCTGTACGAAGATATGAATACCCGCACAAGGTTGGGTGACGAAATGCAGCTCGCCCTCACCAATTGTTTGTGTCAGATGGAGGTTTGCGTCATTGCATTGACTGTCTGCTCGAGCCTCCGGTCCTTCCCAGACTTTTCACAACCATTTATCCTTCAGGCAGATTCCTCGACTCAAGTCGTCGGAGGAGTTTTCTCCCAGCGACAAGATGGCAAACTCCGTGTCTCTCCAGCATATGGTTCCCGCACGCAGTTTGCTGAGCGAAACGATCATCTCCACTCTGGGAAGTTGGAATTTCTCGCATTAAAATGGGCCATCACAGAAGAATTGACAGACTATTTCTACGACGGACCATAATCCACTTCTGTCCTGTCAAGTGCTAAACTCAATGCAACTGGATGTCAACGGCGAGCACAACTAGCCCATTTCCATTTTACTATTCAGTATCGTCCAGGTAAAGAGAACGTGGACGCCCACAGTCTCAAGAATGCCTGTCAATATTGAAGCGATCACGAACAACAGCGCATCACCCACAAGGAAATGTTCAAGTTGGACGCTCCACGCAAAACTTGCTACGACCAGAATGCCTTGCCGGTGCCGGCGATTAGCATGTAGAGAAGTTAAGCCTCTTGACCGCGTTGACAAATCCTTTGCAAGTTTACCAACCTTCCTCTATGCAGGTTTACTAATACTTTAATGTAGTGGATGACCATTCATGTTTAGGGTAAAGCTAGCATCAGTTACTTTTGGGTTATTAGTCCCAGGATACAAGACAATTAGAAGATACGAGGTAAAATCTTAGGTAAATATTGTGATGTCGGGACGACATCTAATTTTGCAGGGGAGTGTGAGATAGATTAGTCATAAATGACAGGTCATAAAACAATTGAAAATGTTAAAAGATTTGCGCTCTAAAAGAGGTTCAAAACGGATTTACGTTTAAACACGGTTAACTGCTTAAAAATACCAACACCTGTACAATGTCAGGTTTGTAATCTGCTCGTTTAGCCTCTTTAAGAAAAGTGATCGGCGATCGCCTGCTTATGTCTGCTAAAGACAGGAGGGAGCTCTCGGTCGCGCTTCCAGAGAAGCGAGGAGTAGTTAGTGTACAAAGCTATAGTTCATTGGCGAGCTTGCGGATATTGTGTCAAAGCGCACTACTAATGGTCATAAATCGACAATCGAAGATAACTGACAACAATTAAAAACACTGCCAACACAATGTACAATATTACACACCAAAACCACTATTTTAAAAAGGACAGTTTATTGAAACACTTTTCATCATTGGCGCCACGACGCAGAGCACAGTAGAAAAACCACAAATCGACTGCGTCAGTTCATGCACACCCAGTGAGTTGGTGGGAAAGCGGACAGAACCACTAAATGGAACGAAGACATACTCCCTGTACAGAGTGAGTGCTTGGCTCTTTCAGCAGTGCAGCATTTCCACCTTCGTTCTGGAATGCAGAAAAAAAAAAAAGAAAAGAAATAGAAGGAAAGACTCAACGTGTTGTCACACATGTTCATGCGCATTAATTGCACACTTACCTCAAGGGACAAGAAGCTGGTCATCTCGTCGATGTGTGCCATTTGTTGGTCTTCACCCTGGGTTAAAAAGAAAAAAACAAAGGAAAAATGTTGATTTGTGTTGATCAATATGACGATTCCTCATTCAAAGGGCTGCACTGTTCGCAACTCCAAACACAGCGACTCCGGACCGAGACGGGCCGGACAACCTGCGGACCGTCTCGACCTTCCTTCCTTCGCAAAGACCGCCGAACCCGACCTTCAGCTCAACTGACACTTTCCATGCCTGCCCTCATTACGACCAGACCTGCCACCAAACTACCCTTCCGTAGCGACAGTCAAACAAGGCAAACTGCAATTTAACAAAACCACACAAAGGAGCTGGCCAGCATACCGAAACAAAAGACCCCAGGTTAGTACATTTGTGTTTATTGCTCAATATGGACTCCTCCCTCAAACCCTGTACTGTACGCTTCAGACCGTCTCAAAACCTTCGCAAGAGACCACTTCACCGCACCGACGTATCCATCCCTCGGCTCTACCGACACTTTCTACGTCTGCCCTCGCAAACGCCAAACTACCTTCCGTCGCTCCGGTCAACCAAAGCAAACCGCAAAGCTCCGTACTCTGCCCCCTCCGGTTTACTCTTTACATCCACCCTGCAGATAAATTATGAACAGAAAACTCATCTGTGTGCCGCTTTATTCTTGGTGTGGAATTGTTCCTTTTCCTCATCCCATCCAGCTACTTCTGAGCCCTGCAAAAAAAAATGAAAAAAAGTTCTGCCACATATTTTGTTACCTTTGGCCAGCCTTTCCTTTTATCAGAACAACTCTACCGCTCCACAAAACAAACACATCATTCCTCTGAAGTAAGTCTTTCTTGGAACCTTGGTACTTCTTCCCCCGCTCTGGTTCTCCTTGGTGCTTCCTGTCACAAATGTCTCCTCCAGCCTGTGATGACAAACAAACTATAGTAGCCTCCTGCATTTCCTACATGATTGTTTAAAACAAATTCAATAGTATAGTTGAATAATGATTGGAGTGTCTACTTTGTTGGTTAACCTTGCTCTGCGTTGCGTCCCAACCGGCGCACCTTCCACCCTGCTAAAGACACTGTATAATTTGTTTTTTGCTAGCTCACATCATTGTGTGTATTTACTTATTACTTACTGTAGATTTTCCTCAAGATGTTGAAGCTGCCAGTCATTCGCAGTGGTTCTTTGTGCCTCTCAACTCATTCCACTTCACTGCTGCCCTGCAACAAAAACAAAATCAACACTCGGCGACAAAACTGTACAACAATGACAGACAGAAAAAAAAGACCGCAGATGAGTACATTTGTGTTTATTGCTCAATATGCCCCTCCCTCAAAACAAGCTGTTCTGGCTGCAGAAAAGTCAAACAAATGCCGGCCCGTATAAAGCGAGATCCTGCCAACACCACTTGACTGCACGACCGTGGCCAACCATCAACCCGATGAACACTCTTCACACCTGCCCTCGTTAAAAGACCTTTTTTACCATGACAATCACCACCCATGGGTATCGTCAACCAAGGTGTGCCACAAACCTCACGACTCTGCCCAGTCCTGTTCAACATCTACATGCTCCTCAGACAACTTGTGTGATGCTTGATTCTTGATTTGATGGATTGTCTCTTTTCCTTGTCCCATCTGGCTCTTATCTGTATGTGCATGTAGTCCCACTTCCTAATCTTTTTAGAATTTTAATTCAAGTCATCAAAGCACATTGAGAACAACTTTCACCATTCCATCCCAAACCCCCCAACACACAAATAAAAACAGTTTTTTCCCAAAAGTACATTTTACTGACCACAATGTTTCAGCATTGTTGCCTTAACATGATGCACATCTCAGTACACACACAAAAAATGGTGTTAGTCCGTGCACACCCAGTGAGTTCGTGAGGAAGTGGACACAAACACTAAGAGTAACTAAGTTATACTCTCCCCGTAAAGTTGGTGCTTTGCTCTTGAAACTCCACAGCATTTCCACCTTTGTTCTGGATTGCTGCAAAAAACAAAACAAAAGACACCTTAACTTGTGTTTGCATAGCTGTTAATGCACATTAATCGCACACTCACCTGAAGGAAAAATATGTTTATCTTGGGACTGCGTACCTGTTGTGTCATCCTGAAACATTATACTGATCGATATGAATTCCTCATTCAAAGGCTGCACTGTTCACAACTCCAAACAAAGCGACTCTGGACCAAGACGAGCCAAACAACCTGCAGACCATCTCAACCTTCCTTCCTTCGCAAAGAACACAAACCAAACCATGTCCACCCATCAGCTCTACAAACACTTTCCATGCCTGCCCTCTTTACAAATGAGACCTTGCGAACACCAAACAACTACCTTCCATCATTACAGTCAACCAAGGCAAACCACAAAGCTCCGTACTCTGGCCCCTCTCGTTTACTCTTTACATCCACCCTGCAGAAAAATTATGAACAGACAACTCATCTGTGTTCCACTTTATTCTTGATTTGATGTGTGGAATTCTTCCTTTTCCTTGTTGCCTCCGGTCCCAAATGTCTCCTCCACCAGCCTGCAATGACAAAGAAACAAGAGTAGCCAACTGCATGTCCCAACCTGCTCCTTGTTTAAAACAAGTTCAATAGTATAGTCATGTCACTTGAATATTTGATTGGTGTATCTACTTTGTTGGTTCTACTTGCTACCTCCCATCACAGCCTGCTTCTCTACCATGCAATAACAGGGAGGAAAAAAAATTATATTACTGCATTACGTCACTTGTCATGTCAGTCCTAAATGGGGGTAGGGGGGACTGCCTTGCACTTTATTTAACTCTTATTCTACGTTGTGTATGTTTGTCCAGTTCGTCCCACTTCCTAACATTTTTATAATTTTAATTCAAGTCGTCAAAGCAAATTTCGTACTTTCACCATTCCCTCCAAAACCCAACACACAAGCAAAAACATTTTTTCAAAAGTATTTTACTGACCAATATGTTTCAGCATTGTTGCCTTGACATGATGCACATCTCAGTACACACACAGAAAATGGTGTTAGTCCATGCACACCCAGTGAGTTCGTGAGGAAGTGGACACAAACACTAAGAGTAACTAAGTTATACTCTCCCCGTAAAATTGGTGCTTTGCTCTTGAAACTCCACAGCATTTCCACCTTTGTTCTGGATTGCTGCAAAAAATTTATTTAAAAAAAATTTGTGTTTTCATTTATGTGAATACACAATTGCACACACTCACTTCAAGGAACAACAGGTTTATCTTGGAACTGCTTACCCGTTGTGGCGTAGTCGTCCTGAAGCATCGTATGGATCGATAGCAATTCCTCATTCAAAGGGCTGCACTGTTCGCGACTCCAAACAAAGCGACTCCGGACCGAACAACCTGCGGACCGTCTCGACCTTCCTTCCTTCGCAAAGACCGCCGAACCCGACCGTCAGCTCAACTGACACTTTCCATGCCTGCCCTCATTACAACCAGACCTACCACCAAACTACCCTTCCGTAGCGACAGTCAAACAAGGCAAACTGCAATTTAACAAAACGACACAAAGGAGCTGGCCAGCATACAAAAAAAAAAAAAAAAAAAGACCCCAGGTTAGTACATTTGTGTTTATTGCTCAATATGGACTCCTCCCTCAAACCCTGTACTGTACACTTCAGACCGTCTCAAAACCTCCTTCGCAAGAGACCACTTCACCGCACCGACGTATCTATCCCTCGGCTCTACCGACACTTTCTACGTCTGCCCTCGCAAACGCCAAACTACCTTCCGTCGCTCCGGTCAACCAAAGCAAATCGCAAAGCTCCGTACTCTGCCCCCTCCGGTTTACTCTTTACATCCACCCTGCAGATAAATTATGAACAGACAACTCATCTGTGTTCCACTTTATTCTTGATTTGATGTGTGGAATTCTTCCTTTTCCTTGTTGCCTCCGGTCCCAAATGTCTCCTCCACCAGCCTGCAATGACAAAGAAACAAGAGTAGCCAACTGCATGTCCCAACCTGCTCCTTGTTTAAAACAAGTTCAATAGTATAGTCATGTCACTTGAATATTTGATTGGTGTATCTACTTTGTTGGTTCTACTTGCTACCTCCCATCAAGCCTGCTTCTCCACCATGCAATAACAGGGAGGAAAAAAATTTATATTACTGCATTACGTCACTTGTCATGTCAGTCCTAAATGGGGGTAGGGGGGACTGCCTTGCACTTTATTTAACTCTTATTCTACGTTGTGTATGTTTGTCCATTTCGTCCCACTTCCTAACATTTTTATAATTTTAATTCAAGTCGTCAAAGCAAATTTCGTACTTTCGTACTTTCAAATTTCGTATTCCCTCCAAAACCCAACACACAAGCAAAAAAATTTTTCTAAAGTATTTTACTGACCACAATGTTTCAGCATTGTTGCCTTGACATGATGCACAACTCAGTACACACACAAAAAAATGGTGTTAGTCCGTGCACACCCAGTGAGTTAGTGAAGTGGACACAAACACTAAGAGTAACTAAGATATACTCTCCCCGTAAAGTTGGTGCTTTGCTCTTGAAACGCCACAGCATTTCCACCTTTGTTCTGGATCGCTGCCCAAAAAAAAAAAAAAAAAAAAAAAAAAAGAATACAGCTTAACATGTTTTCATAGCAGTTAATGCACATTAATCACATACTCACCTCAAGGAAAAAGATCTTTATCTTGGGACTGCATACCTGTTGTGTTATCCTGAAACATTATACTGAGCGATATGAATTCCTCATTCAAAGGCTGCACTGTTCACAACTCCAAACAAAGCGACTCTGGACCAAGACGAGCCAAACAACCTGCAGACCATCACAACCTTCCTTCGCAAAGAACACAAACCAAACCATGTCCACCCATCAGCTCTCCAAACACTTTCCCTGCCCTCTATACAAATGAGACCTTGCGAACACAAAACAACCACCTTCCATCGCTACAGTCAACCAAGGCAAACCACAAAGCTCCGTACTCTGCCCCCTCTCGTTTACTGGTTACATCCGCACTGCAGATAGTTTATGAACAGACAACTCATCTGTGTGCCACTTTATTCTTGATTTGACATGTGGAATTGTTCATTTTCCTCATCCCATCCAGCTATTTCTGAGCCCTGCAAATAAAATAAAAAAGGGTACAATTATTACAATACCAAATTTCAAAATAAAATCAGGCAGTCATCATATTTAAAAAAAAAACACAAAAATCTACACTCATGAGCTGCCGAGCATTAAAAAAAAATTATAATAAAAATCATGTAAAAAGAACCAATGTGCCAACCCCAAAGTGAAGTGAACATGCTGTGCTCAAGCAAACCCATGCACAAACCTTTCCTTCCATGCTGCTCCTGTTGCAATGAAAAGCCTGCAACAAGCACATTGCCACTGTTACGAACATGTCCAAACAAACATTTGCTTGCTTGCATGAGAAAACGCAACTTCGTCGCTCACCATTTTGCTGTTGGTGGTCATTAGTGCACCTGTCTCCAATTAGCTCCAAACCTTACACCGCAAGGCCAAGCGGCACATTTAGTCGCAGGCTGCACAACATTGAGCCGCACAATTAAAAACAAAAATACAAACGACAAAAAATAAAATAGAAGTGTGTCTCCCTCGAAAAACAAAGTTAACGAGGTAGGTCGGCGTCCTCGTGCACCGCGACCGAAATTCCACTTCCGGATATGGGATATACATTTTCCCGCCAACACGCAGCCCGGAAGTAATTATGCCGGCGCCTGCAGACCAGCTGGCGCCATCTTGTGGCCACAAATAATACGTTAAAAAAAGGGCTTCGAAGATTTTTCAAACCCATGATACGTGTCCCTTTTAAAAAATTCTTGCTGTTCTTTTTTTTTTTTTTTTATTCTTTTTTAAAAAAATATTTCTGTTCATTGGTTATTAATTTTTATTTTCAAAAAAAAATCTGTAAAGCCTGACTATTTCGGACCTTTTATTTATTTTCTTTTTCGTTTTTATTTTAAAAAGCCTTACGACACATCTTTTAAAGACAAGGAGAATTTTATTTCTAATAATTTTTTTTAATGGGAATAATTGTCAAAAGGAAGTATTTTGCACACCGAAACCCCTCTTTCACTTTCGTTTCTTTTGGCGTTCGATTCATTTTTCTACCGTATGACTCAGCATGGGCTCGTTGACTTATTTTTCGATTAAAAGTGATTATATTGACATTTAAAAAAATAATAATAATAACATTTTTAAAAAAGCTACTCTGGAGGCGGTTGTGTGGGGAGGCGTGGCCCCCGGAGCTGAAGATGGACTGGGACAGCTGATGGACAAACGTGTCTGGCTGTCAGCGTAGAGCAACACAAAGCTCGGAGACATGGACTCGGACAAGATGTTTCATCCCAGGTTGGACCTCTGCCGCAAGTGTGTGCGTGACAGTGTGTACGTGTGTGACGCGCAGTTTTTGTGCTTCACAATTTCATGTTTATTCTCTTCGGATTCCGCATCTTTTTTCTGTGCGTGTTGGGGGTTAGGGGGTGTTTTTACATTTAGTCACGCCTGTTCGCAATGTGCGCATGCGCCGTTGTCAGACAAAGTTATTTCGAGCCGGCACAGCTGTCGCGCGCGTGCATGACACGCGAGGACCTGTTCGCCAGTGTCCACGCCACAGCGAACGGACGAATGTTTGTTTGTGCCTCACGATTGACTGCAGGCGACCAGTCCAAGGGCGGACCCCCGCCTCTCGCCCAAAGTCATCAGAGATCGACTCCAAGCTCACCTGCAACCCTCCGCAAACAAACTCAAAATCTTACCACCTTCTGTTTTATTTCTCGTCAAAACGAATCTGACTCCACTTCAAATAAGACCCGTTACGTTAAAAAGTAGCTTGTTTTTCGACAATTTTCATTTGTTTCGAAATTTCACTTGAAATAAGTCGAGAAAAATGTCATTTGTCAAGGAAAATAAACCGTCTCCACTGATCATTTTAATGTTCAAAGTGTTGATGTTTCGGTTATGCTTCCAGCCTGGCGGCGGCGTTGATGAAGTTGAATCCCGAAGACGGCGAGAAGATGATGGAGTATTTCCAAACCCAGGCGTTGCTCACCAGAGAGAAAGCCCGTAAGACCCTTCACCCCCGCTGACGATTCCGCCGAGCGGACAGAAGGGTGAACGTTTGTGCTCGTCGGCAGTCCTGCAGGCGTCCGTGCGCGAGCAGAAGAAGCTGCTGGTGGAAAACGGCAAACTGAAGAAGGACATCGAGCAGCTGAGGCGCGAGCTCAACGACAAACAGAGAAGACGCGGCGGTACGAGCGCTCGCGGTCGTTGCCGGAAAGGCGTTTTCCCTCCTCTTTCTGTCTGTTTTGTTGCAGCTAAGGCCCTCCTCTCACCCAGCAAACCTGCCAACTCGCCTGCCGCCGCTGCGCCGCAGACCGCCGGCGAGGCGACTCGCAGGAGAAGACGAGACAAGAAAGGTGAGGCCGGTGGCGGTTCTGGCTCTTTCTCGATGATGAACTGGAACAATGCCGTAACGACGCCCCTTTCCCTGCCCGCCCAGCTGCTCCCGAAGCGCCCCTTCTCGAGGCGGCGCCCGCAGTCGACGTGTCGCGCCTCGACCTGAGAGTCGGGCGCGTCCTCGCCGTTCGCCGCCACCCGCTAGCGGCCGATCTGACCGTTCGTGACGTAGACACGGGAGAGAAGGCCCCCCGCACGGTCGTCAGCAAGTGCCGGCCGGACGACGTACGAGCGCGTTCTTCTTCTTTTTCCTCTCGTTTCTTTCTGTCCCTTCTTTTCGTGCGTCACTAAATTGCTTCTGCCCGGCAGCCGACGAGCTCGCTGGCCGTGTTGCTCTGCAACGTCAAGGCCTGCAAAGTGAAGGGCGTGGCTTCGCAGGCCCGCCTCCTGCGCTGCTTTCGGCCAGACGGTCCGGCTGAGCTGCTGGCCCCGCCCGCGGGCTCCGCCCCCGGAGACAGAGTCACCTTCCTCAACTACCCTGGTAACCACGGTGACACGGACAGACAAAACAGTCATATAGCGGTACAATTCCACTCACGAGGCACATACAGGGGGTGGTGCCTTGGGATACGACTTCAATCCGCTCCGTGAACACACTCGTATCTCAGGTCATCGTGCCCCAATAAAATGAATGGAAATGTCACTGATCTGTTCGAAAGAATCGAATAACAAGTTCAGCGTGTACCCTGCCCCTCGCCCGAAGATAGCTGGGACAAGCTCCAAGCACGCCCGCGACCCGCATGGTGCGGAAACTGGACGGATGGATGGATGGAATGAAACTGTTTGTGCGTACCGATTTCATGCCGCGATTCCTTTCATTGTGCCGCTCCTTCCCCTGTGCCCGCCTTGGCCACTCGGAGGCAGCATAACGCAAACGCGGCGGTCAAACTGCTCGATACATCCCGGCGCCGGGTGACATGCATCAGCGCTCGTGGCACATATTTTGACCGCATCAAAAACATTCATAACATTTTTCAAAACATGTTACAAGTGCACCGTAATCTTCAAATTTAGAATGACATCAGTGTGCACGTGTGTGTGTGTGTGTGTGTGTGTGTGTGTGTGCCTACCAGGTGAACCTGAGCCGGAGCTGCAGGCCAAGCAGCGCGTGTGGGAGCACGTTCAGCCGGACCTCCGGGTGGACGCCCGCGGCGTGGCCAACTACAAGGGCTGCGGCTTCCAGGTGAAGGGGAAAGGCCTGTGCAGGGCGCCGACCCTCACCAACTGCTCCGTCGGATGCACATAGACGTGAACGACGGCGTTCCATGACGTCATCGCGCTCGCGTGGTTACTGTTGTCGCTTCGAGCCAGGCCACCATGGCTGACATTTGACACGCGAAAAAAAACAATGGCGGTGTGTTGTTCTCTGTTGGTGTGACAAATGAAAACGACACTCGTGAGTTCCATCATGTTGTTCCTGAACGCCACAGACGAAGGGAAATGTCTGAGAGCGACACTTGTGAATGCCATCATTTGATCCTGTCCATTGTGAACAGAAAATCCACTTGCTCGCTAATTGAGTCCGAGCGCTGATTATCGTCATCGTCACATTAAAAAAAAAAAAAAAAAAAAAACGATAACACGAGCGTGACAATCATTTCCGCGGCAAGCAAACAAAGCCCATTGACTCAAACGAGTCAGTCATCGCCAACGTCGATCGTCAACAAGCTTATCGCCGTCATGAAACATTTCAAGCGGGTAAACGACTCGAATGATGATGAGCGTTAATACTGTGTTTATTTTTGAAAGAAAAGCACTTTTTTTTTTTTAACAAATTAACAATGTCAAGACTATTTCTTTATCCGAATTGAAAATTTTTTCTTTCCCCAAAAAATAAGGACATTTCTAAGTGAGCCCAAAGCTTTGAATGGTAGTGTATTGGGCACTTTCAGCACAAACAAAGAAGTGAAGAACTGCTCACCGAGAGGAAACTGGCTGCGTGTGAATGCGGCTCAACTGGAAGTTCATTACCATGGCGATACTGGGCGCCCACTCCCCCTCCACCCGCTTTGACTCCACCTGCGCGAGCGTCACTTCCTCCGATACTCGTGCCGTCTGGTCTTTGCCGGGTTGGGTGGTGTCGTCATTCACCGATAAAGCGTGATAACCTTTCACACGCTTCGTTTCAATTGTGATTACTATGAATACCGTATTAAAGTGTTACGATGAGCTACTCTTCAGGCCGCAGTTGGAATTTACGAACATTTTTACGAAAAACAAAGCCCGTTGGTTTGCGCTCCGGCGAAAAGCGAGCCGTTCGTGGGGAACGTCGATCATCAACGTGTTGATCGGCAATAAACATTTCAAGCAATTCAGTGGTTAAAAAAGACTTATAATTGTTTGAACAGATCAACTTGGTACATGGCATCTGGAAATTTCACCCAAGGATGAACCAGACTTGTGCAAGTCCACAATTCTCTTCCAGATATCTCGGTTGATTTCTCTTGACCTTCCGATGACCGGTCACCTGTGTGTGAATGCAGATCAAGAGGATTAGCGTTTGCATGCCGATACTGGACGCCGCCCCCCCGCTCAACCCTACCTTTGTGAGCGTCACTTCCTCTGACACTCGTGCAGTCTTGTCTTTGCCGCCGGAGGGGTAGGGCGGCGTGAGTAGGCCGCGAACTTGGACTTTGCTGCCACGAAGGACGGGGGCAGGGCGGCGGCGGCTGGGTTTCGGGGGCCCCCGGGCGGCGTGCGGCAGGCCAGTCCTTCGCCGCAGGGACAGCGCTGGAAGAGCTCCAGACCACGTCGCCGGTGCTTCCCGCGTTGGCGCGAACAAACTTGGCCCTCGTGTAAGACGGGCTTGCAGATGCGCGTCCAGAAGTGGCGAGCGCAGCACAGCCCGTCCGAACAGTCGGCGGCGGCGAGACACGGGTCGCCGACTTGGCCTGGCGACCCGAGAACGGTTAGCGAAACATTTGACCACTTCCTGTCTTACGGGACGCGACACTTGCCTTTCCCGGACGCTCCTCTGACCTCCATCTTGCTCCATCTCGCCTTGGGGGAGGCCACAGCGCTCGCCCAGTCGTCGTGCTCGGGAATCTGCTGGGATGCCGTCGCGTCGCCGTCGGGAACGCACACACCTTGCGCGACACACCGTTTGAGTGGCACGCCTCGCAACTTTTAATGTACAATGAACCCTTGCTACAATCCCAGTTATATATATTTTTCATTTTTTTGAATTTACCCTAACATTGATGCTAATTTCGGTTAGCCCTTCTACAGTGTTTTGCATTACGTTAGGATTGAGCTTGTGGAAATGATGAAATTCTAAGTTTGGTTGAACATTTTAGTGTTTAAATACGCAATGTTTAATTCTATTGTGTTTTTCAGTTTTACAGTAACTTGAAGCAAGCACGCTTTTGCCTCTTATTTGAACCATTCTGTTGTTGTTTCCTCAAAGTGATGTTATACGATCACATTTTGAGAAGTTGAAATGTGTTTAAGGCATGTGAGAGGGGGAAAACCATTTTGAAAATGTTTTATTTGACGGTCTCGCCATACGGCGGTTTGTTATTTCTTGCGGATATAAACGGAGATTCCCTGTGCTGGAGAACATCGACGGGTCTTACTGTTGCTGCAGAGGTTGCCGGGGCAACACATGCCATCTCTATGGCAACGCTTCTTCCTCCTCCTGCAGGTCCGGCAGCTGGAGTGGGCGGGGCCTCTGTAGGGGGCGTGGCAGTAGCTCCCCTCGCTGCACTCCAGGTCGCTGATGCACTGCCTGTGCTGCACATGCGAACACACACACGCACACATGCGCGTTAGCGAGCAGGCAACCACTCGCGGACACGCGCAAGCGTTCAAACACTCACCGTCAGCTCCCACGCACTCCCGTTGAACGAGACCGCGGGCCCCTTGTGCACGACCACCGTCCGGATGGAGTTGAGCCGGACACGCACATCCCTGCCGCACGCCACCGTCGCCAGGGAGAGCGCGCACAGCAGCGCGTCCACGTTGCGAGTCATGCCCCCCACCCAAAAAAAAACCTCTTCAGCTTCTTCTTTCCGCAAACTGGCACGCGTGCACTTTATAGGCCACGCGCTTGTGACCCGCCCCTGCCCTTTCACGGACACCGATACCCCCCCCCCCCACACACTCCAGGACCACCGATACAAGGGGGTGGGCGGTGGTTCATTTCGACTGTTGTTGTGAGTCAAGTTTCTTTCATTTTGTTATACTTGAACGGTGGCTCTCAAACATTTTACATCGAGTACCACCTCGAAAAATTCTCAAAGTACCACAAAAACGACCTAAAAGCTTTTCGTATGCTCCTGTAATATTATGCAGTTTTGAACATTTAACGCCGCTCTTAAATATCGGAAGTGTATCGGAAGTAACGATCCAATTTAAACGTATTGCACATGAAAGTTAAATACAACTGAATTGTACTCGGGCAGTGATTGTTTCACGTACCACAAGAGGGAGCCTGCGGACCACGAGTGGGACGAGTACCATGTAAAACTGAAACGAAAAAAAAAGAAAAATTCATTAAAACATCTAAAAAGGACTCAAATGTACAGTGTACAGTACTACTGTGCATTACTGTTTGTTTAAATGTTTGAAAGGTGCTTAAAAGTAAGTGTTTCTAATAGGAGTGTGTGGGAGACTGGGGAGGTTCATACAGTTTTAAATTGGGAATAAATACGATTTTGCGGAGCGGTTTCAAAATAAGACAGCATACGGACGTGCTGCTTTCAAAATGAGTGTGAACACTAATGACTTTTTTTCCCCAAGCACACACACGACAACCCTTCCCCCACTCACGCACAAACACATGCACACACAAACATAGACACACACACATACACACACGCACGCACACATTGGCCAGTCAGTCACACGGCAAGAGTCCTCCAGACGATGCAAACATTCCCTCTGGTGCGTTTAATGGCGCTGACTTTCATAGCAGGCGCAAACAATCAAAGACGACGATGAAGAGGAAGATGATGATGATGGTGCCGATCACGAGTTGAACCGGGTGACGGCGGGCCAGCCCGTGTGCAGGCGGATCCACTCGAAGTAGTGCGCCACCTGCAGACAAAACGTCGGCCAGGAATTGGACCGTATTATCGTGTGTGATAGCAATTTTTTCCCCCCGCCTGTGGTCCAGGGCCGGCAAATCATAAATGCTAAGCAGGGTGCACGGAGACCGACAATCGGGCCGAATTTGTATCACCTGAGTGTAAACGCCCGGGAAGCCCGGCTGGCCGCACTGATCGCCCCAGCTGACGATGCCCCACAGGTAGGACACGCCCAGGTGGTCCTCGCACACGAGAGGGCCGCCGCTGTCCCCCTGGCACGAGTCTACGGCTCCTTCCAGGTCACCTTCACGCAAGCGCGCGCACACATTTCAACGTGGGCACGGACGGACGCGCGCCGCTGCGACTGGCTGACACTGACCGGCGCACATCATCCCGGGTCTGAAGCGGTCTTTGTAGAACCGCTGGCAGTCGTGGATGAGGGACACTTTGGCCCACAAGAGAACCTGCGAGGCTATTCCCACTGGAAGACCAAAATATGACATCACAGTTGGACCACTCTCAGCAGAAACAAGTGAAATCAGGCGCTTTCTAGAACTTCAAATGAGTCTTTCACATTTCTGTGGAGATATTTTGGCCTAACGGCCTTTTGAAGGTCATGCCACAGCATTTCAATGGATTCAAGCGCGGCCTTTGACTAGGCCACTCCAAAACCTTCATTTTGTTCCGTTTGAATTTGAAAACTTTGAGCAGAGTTTTAAATCCACACACACCTGCTGTGCGGCCCCAGCCCGAGATGCTGCACGTGTGGTTGGCGTTGAAGAGCCGCTTGGACCAGGGGACGCAGGCGGGCTTCACCGCAGGGTTGTCCTCCATACACTTGCCCACCTCCTCCGGGAGGTCCTTGAGCCGCACCAGGGCGATGTCGTTCTCGTACGTGCTGCCGTTGTACCTGCGCGACAACATCGAGGCTAGCGACGCTAGCACGCCGACGCGAGCTAGCGAAGGGGCGGGGAAGCCGGCGCTACCCGGGGTGGATGATGACCGCGCCCACCGGGATGATGTCGGTGGTGTCCTGAGGCCTTGACTTCTTCCAGATGGAAAACTTCACGCGGAACGCCGACGGGTTGGGCCTGGAAGGACGGACAAACAAGCCTGTTGGTTGGCGACCCGGCTCAGGGGAAAATCCAGAACAGCACCCCTCCAGTGGATATAAAAAGTCTACACTCCCCTGTTCAATTGCCAGCATTTTGTGCTTTTTAAAAAATGAGACCAAGATACATCATTAAAATAAAACAAAACTGAGATATTGTGCACACCTTTTAGAACAGCGAATGCGGCCGTGTTAAGAATTAACCAATCGCATTCAAACTCATGTTAAATGCAAGTTAGCACACAACTGTTACTATTTGAAGTGCTCCCCCCCTCAAAAAACTTTCAAATGTTCTGGTAGGCTTTTCTTTCATGAAAAAAAATTTGCTTGAATGTGATTGGTGAATTCGTAACACAGCCACTTGAGCTGGACGTCAAGAACTAATTCTCAAAAGGCTTTCCACAGTCGCACCTGACACAGTGAGCCGCCGTGAGGACCCAGCAGCCTCCGATGTAAGTTGCCCCGCAGTTCATCCTCCCGTTTTCTGCCAGGCCCACCTGCCACTGGATCTGCGTCTGCGCGGGAGCGACGCAACGTATGAGACACGACTTTGAGGCCCGACAACACGGCAACTCACGCGGTTGGCCGCCACGCCGCCGACGACTCTCTTGAAGCGGCTCACTCGGTCCCCCACGCTGTCGTCGTAAGCGGCGGTCATGTTGGGAACGCCGCACTGCAACTTGGACTCCAGATGTGCACGGTTGCCGCGCGTTTCTAAACGCACATGAAGTCGGGGCATTTTTGACTGATATTCTCTCTATTATCGTAATCAATAGTCAACCATAAAAAAATTTAAAATGTTAAAACTTCACTGCCAGCCCTCCCAGTTAACATGGATATTTGACTTCAAAAGCCGTCAATGGCAGTGAATGAGTTTTTTTAAATTTCTTTGTCGGTGAGCAAAATTCCAAATTCAGCAGGGATCAAATCATCGCTCGCCCCACTGTGTGTCGACACCAGTTGGAATTACAAACCTTTCCTAGGGGAGATGTACTCTGGAAGCAGGAGAGGGAATGACGTAATCAGTGGTCAACATGGCGGAAGCTTCTCAGCGGGATCCTTTCAGAGTCCCTACCTGTGCTGTTCGACCCCGCCCTGGCCAGCTCTGCGCGACAGTACAAGTCCATCACCGAATGCTTTCTCACTGTTCATTTTCCGCACACACATCGGAGGTTTCAGGTCAATTTTGACCCGGGCCGAGAATATCCTCATCATAATTGTCGACTACAGATATTTTAAAAATGGATTCATAGCCGGTCTGACACGAATAAACAGAAGCTTCATCCTGAATGTTTCAGACTTATAAAATACAATATTTTCAGGTTTGGATCATTTTAGTTAAAGTCATTGAGTGTATTTTTTTTTTTTTTACTGGTATCAAATGTCGATACCATACAAAGCGTATGCAAGAGGTTCAGTTCCTCTCGAATGTGCTGTGTCGGTGCGTTTGTGTCTCACTGTGCGTCACCGCCTCGTCTTCTCCCGCCAAACAGTCCATCTGTCCGTCCGCCACTGCGTCCGCGTGCACGCACACGCCCGTATCGCAGCGGAAGGCGCCACTTCTGCAGCCTGGCGGGGAAAGGAGGGGGGGGAGAAAACGGCAGTGACGGCGGAAAGGGTTTGCGTGCGCGTGCGTACGCGACGTTTACGTTTGCAGCACATCTCGTCGCTGCGGTCGCCGCAGTCGTCGACCCCGTCGCACGCCCGGTTGGCGGACACACACTTCCCGTTGGCGCACGCAAAGCCGCACTCTGCCAGACAAGGAGCAGGTCAAAAGGGTGTGTGTTTGTGAGCGAAGGCGCCACACACCTCATATGACGGGTCATCGGCGACGTAATTCCATCACACACAACAGTGAAATGAGTTCACACACACAAACAACAAACACTCAAGCACGACTGAAAAATGATTCAAAAACAAAACACACGACAAACACACACACACTACAGAAAAAAAAACTCTTGCACAACTGAAACTCTCACACACTACCCAAGTGCTCTCTCTCTCTCTTTCACGCACACACACTACTGAAACACTTTCACACGGCCGCACTGTAAAATTCTCACTACTGCCACGCTCTCACACCCACCATAAAAAAAATAACATTTGCTCACACACACTACTGAAACACTCTCACATGCACCATTAAGACGCTCTCCGAATCACTTTTCAGTCGTGCATGTGAGAGCATTTCAGTAGTGGGTGTGTTTCAGTAGTGTGTGAGAGAGTAAACTTTCAGTATTGTGAGAGCATTTTAGTGGGGCGTGAGAGCTTTCCAGTAGTGTGTGAGCATTTCATTAGTGTGTTTATGTGGGAGTGTTTCAGTCGTGTGCATGAGAGCGTTTGTGTAGGGTGTGTTTCAGTCGTGCGTGAGAGAGCGAACGTTTCGTGAGTGACTGTGAGTGTTTCAGTCAAGTGTGAGAGTATTACAGTAATGTATGTGAATGAGAGTGTTTATGAAATCATCTCAGTAACAAGTGAGAGGTAATCCTGGATTTTGTCCTTTACGGGCCCTCATACCTTCAGGCACGTTGGTCTTGTCATAGCAGGTCGCCGTGGCAACCTTCCCGTCACCGACCCGGACGGCGTCGTGGATGACGCACTCGGCCAGCGACGTCTCGAAGCCCCGACAGCGAACGCTAACGCAGCTGTCGGGAAAGTGCGGAGCGCTGCCGTTGCGACGTAGGGTCGCGAGGGCGAGCGCGCCGGCAGACGCGGCGCCGCTGCGGGAGGACACGACGCGCCGTTAGCTGTCGTACGCTAACAGTAGCGTGGCGAGAGCGTTTCAGTAGCATATGGGTCAATAACGATTGCTTTTTACAATGAATGCCTAGAATTTTTAATTCTCAATAACATTTTATATCTAGATAGAATATAGAATATAGGAATTTCAACAAGGGAGCATAAAAATATTTGCTAAATTAGAATTGTTTTTTTCTTTACCGCTACTGATCAAAAGATATGAAAATGACCCATATTTAAATGAAGACTTTTTCAGTACTGCGCATGCGAGTATTCTAGTTGCGTGTGTGTGTTTCAGTCGTGTGTTTCCGGTGCCCGCTCACAGAGGGTGACCGAGATCCTTGCAGGCCGCGTTGGCGCTCGCCATGTCCCAACGCTCCCCGCACACCAGCAGGCGCTTCCCCCCGCCAGGACTCGCGTCATCGGCAACGAAGAGGGCGAGCACGCCCGTGTCGGGATCGAGGGAACTGGAGAACTTGGGTTGCGCAACTGCAAGGGGGCGCACGCACACCGATGGCACGTTGGACGACGCGTCGGAAAGCGCCCGACCTCGACTTAAGACGAGTTTGAGAGCAAACCTGAGCATGATTCTCCGAAGTGGGACATGGCGGACTTCTGGCTGCGGCACGAGAGCGCCATGGTCTGCGCGACAAGCACAAGTTGCACTTTTGCAATACTTTTGTCTCAATGAAGCTCCTCAATTCACTTCGACAAACTTGTTCCTTTGGCCCGAGATGCCACTTGCTGATGACCCGAACGTTTGAGAACCCCCGCATTAGAAAGGCGAGCTACCTGGCAGTAGGAGCGGTAGAGGCGGCCGTCCCGTCCGCAAACGGGGGCGACGTCCTCGGCGGGGCACAAATACGGCGGCTTGCAGGAGCAGCGCCCTTCGATGCATCGCTGCCACGGTTTGCAGAAGACCAGGTCGCAGGACGCGCGCGTGGGCCTGCGAGCGCAAAAAGTCACCTTAGCGGACCTCGCCGGCGGCCGGGAAGCGCAACCTACTTTCTGTGGAGACACTCCTCCGGACCCGCGAAGTCGTCTGGCCGAGTCGTTATCGAGGTGACCTCCTGCGGGGACATGGTCACTTGATCACAACAACATTCATTATGTAGCGGGTGTCGTCTGATATTTTTTGTGACATTTTTATTTCGTAGTGTCCTGTGAGATTACTAGAGACAGCTCATTACTCCAGCACTAATATTAGTCGTTCTTCACAGAGGATAAAGAATATAAGCCAGTACTGTGAGTTGTCCGTCTCCGTGTCTTTGCATGTTTGTGTTCACGCCATTGCTTCAAGGGTTATTGGCTATAAAGCTACGTGGTTGTTTTAAATACACAATTTGCAATTTTCTTTGTTTAGTTTGAAAGTAAACTTCAAGTGGGAGTATGATCAAGTTATCATCGGCCCTCTTTGCCACCTTAACAACTGTCTCATCCATTCAAAGTCCAAGTCCAGGATCTCATCTCCCAGAGTTCATCCTCAGAAGTATTCACCGCAGGTTCTCAATAGGGTTGCTTTCAGGGGATACTGGCGGCCACATTTATCCCTCTGTCCCCGTAGCTAAAGCAAGTATTCTTCTTTTTTTCCATGCAAAGATGCATCAAAACTGCGAATTGTTTAATAATGGGGAACAACCAAATTGTCAAACCATTTTGAGATTGAGATCAGTGAGCGAAAGAAACAGCTCAAATCCTATCATGTCCGTAACAATTTGTACAAAAAAAAAAAAAAAAAAAAAAAAAAAAAAAAGATGAACTCACCGAGTTGGAGATGAGGAGAAGCGGCAGGAGAAGACAAAGTTTCATCCTGACTGAACGACAAACACTGTTGACTCTCGCGCTCCGCGGGAGCTAAACAAGCCTCTTGACGAGTTCATCCGTCAATTATTAGCTCGCCTGGCCGAAGAGGACAAACCGCATCGATCCGGCCAAGAACACAAACATTGCACAACATGAATTGGACATCAAAGAACATACGAGAAACCTCAAAAATTTACCTCTCACGGTCACGCCGGACAGCCAAGTGGACCCAGAAAGTGTTGGTCGGGTTGTTGGTGTTGCTTCGCTTTGGTTGTGTTGCTCGTGTCGGTTGTGCTTGTTGGCAAGGGTCAGAGGTCACGTGGAACAAATGAGTCGATGGTGCACTTTGTGTCAATCTGCTTTATTGGTGATAAACGTTTTTTCCTGGCGGGGGCTGAAATAAATGCCAATAATTCCGCATGTGCGTTTTTATTCCTTTCATTTCAGCTCGAGACCAGGGCCTGTGAAACTTTTGACACAAAGTGGCCCTAGCGTCAAAAACGATGCAGAGGTTTGATTTCTGAAAAGTATATTTAAGCCACTGTAACATTATGAACAAGTTTGAACAATTAATTCAGTGATTCTTTCGCATTCCAGTAGAAGGAGCCGACGAGCACATTGACAGCTGAGCGGAGGCAAAAAAAACAAAAACAAAGGCTTGTCTGGAATGCATTTATTTCCTTTTTCTTCCAATGACAAAAGAACAAGACTTGATGCCAGGTCAACGCGTCATAAAATAGGCAAATTGATTTACGGAGCGCGGTTAAGAGCATTGAAAAACAAAGAGCAAAAGAAAACAAAAGTACAGAAAAGCAAAAGAAAGCTTCCGAAAATGAATGACTTCACGTCGAAAGCGTATTTCACTATAAATAGAAAATAAAGCTGGAAAAGTTTGCATTGCACAAATTCACACATGACTTTGGATAATGTTGCAACACCCACACTTGATTTGTCATGCCTGAAGTACTTCTATGAAAAGACTTGACATTAGGGTAGGAGGCTATGAGCTTAGTTTGCTGACGTTTGGTTTAAAGCCATGTAATTGGAACAAAAAAATAATATTTCACAAAATCCTCCGAGGGCAGTTTCGTGACGAATTAATCACAAAGAGCCACAAAAAAAGGAAAGTGACACAATTATCAGACCACATTTATAAAAAAAAATATATACTTTCTTGACTTGTTACGCATATAATCTCGCCGATGAGGAAAGAAGTGTTTTTCAAGCGGGACAAAGTCTGCTCGTCACGTAAACATTCCACTCTTGTGACAACCCGCGCGTGGGCGCGCTCGACACGCGTTCGTTGGCCTGCCCGTGTTGCGTCAGCGGGCTGCTTGCCGTTTTGCGGAGGTTTTTGGTCGCCGCGGTGACGAAAACATGCTCGCGCGCTTACACGCCAATACGTCAGCTGGAGCGTGTGTCGCCGTTTAAGGCGGCCGGGAGTGCAGAACATATAAAGTCACATAAGAGCACATTTGTTTCATAATAACAATAATAAGAATATGAGTGTCGTGCGCAAATTGTGCTGCCAACTTATCAGTGTCAGGAAATTCCAAGACAAAATCATAAATAAAGAGGTAGGAGAGGGGGGGGAGAGAGAAAAAAAAAAAAAAAAAAAAAAAAAAAAACATTCTTTCCTTACTTCCCTGTCAACAAGCATGTTGCTATGGCGACGTACGGAGGTTGTGGGACGCGCCCACCAATCACATGCTATTAAATTTTGATTGGCGGCTGCGTGGGACGAACGGAAGCTGAAGGCGAATGAAAACAATAATACTTCAAGCTAGGTTTTTCATGGCAAATCCTCAAAAGAATCGTCAAACTTGAGCAAAGGTCAAAAAAGTTCGGAATTTGCGGTACCCGGTTCCGAGTGGGGCCCATTTGGGCCGATTGCCTGGTGAAAATGTGTAATAGCGAGTACCGAAATTCAACCCAAAATGACCAACTTCATGTTCAATTTCAGGCATGGGTCCTTGAGCCTTTTTTGCGCCGCCAAATTTCGAGTCGGTTGGCGAAACCGGTGACGGGGGGCTCCTAAGTTTCGCGGGGTCATGTTCACGACTCCTACAACTTCAAACATTTGTGTTCAAGGCCCACGAAGAGGCAATTCAACTGTCGGCACAAGAAAAAATTATTATTGCTCGGGCCCGGATTATATTCCAAAATAAACCAAGTGCCGCACGCATTCACTGGAGGCGGCGGCCATTACGGGCTGGCAGCAGGCGAACTTTTGAGGCTGTTGAGGGCCGCATGAATGCGAAAGTGCAGTCTGGACTCCATGGAGTAGTCCTTGTAGTTGCTCCTGACGCCATGCCAACGACAAAACGTCAGATGCCTGACGAAAACGTGTGTGTGTGTGTGTGTGTGTGTGTAGGAACTTACTTGGCGTTTTCCATGTACGTGGCAGCCTTGGCGTCGTCACCCTGCTGTCGGTAGAGGAGGGCCAGCTCGTAGAGCGTGAAGGGGACAAGGTAGTGATCGTAGCGGATGCGATTTTCACTGCCGGGGCAACACACACACAAACACGGACAGAGACGCACACACTTTGACTTTGAGGACCTCACACGTGCCGGCGAGGCCGCTTTGCGAGTGCGCGCGCGCACCTGGACAGGACGTGCGTGAAGCAGAGCTCGGCTTGCAGCGGGCGGCCGGCGTGCTTGAGGCAAAGACCCTTCAGCATCTGCACCAGGCAGCCGTCGTCCACGTGGAACTCGGACGGCTCTGGGAGGGGGCGGGTATTTGGGGGCAGAGGTCAGCGTTAGAGCGTGCGGCGCACAAGCACCAGGGGGCGCCGCGTCACTCACGGGAGTCGCGGCGAAGCTGCTCCTCGGCCGCCTCGATGGTAACCAGCAGCGCTTCGGTGCAGTCGGCTCGCTTGCCCACGATGGTGAAGCCGCTCCAAATGTACATCATTTCCTAGGGGCACACCCACACACATATACACACACGCAAACAAACAAAACGCATCAACGCGGGCGCTCTGCGTGACATCGGAAGGGAAATGACGAGCGTTAACTACCAGAGCGGGAAGCACCAGCGGCACGGGCGTGCCGGCTTTGTAGCGGCGAGATTTCCTGACCGCGAACTTCTCGGTGGGGATGGACTTTCCCGCCAGCCGCTGCTTGAGCCCCTCCACCTGCCTGCACGCACACGGACAATCAAACGCAATGCCCGTCCGACGAAAGCCACACAGCAACAACAACAACAACAGAAAAACTCTAAATCTCAACAAGAATATTTGTCTTGTTTCTCGTCAAAACTAAATCTGATGACAATTAAAAAGTCACTTCTTTTTAGACCATTTTCATTAGTGGACCAAGTTTTTTCTCACTCCACCTGGCAATTTTATTTCGAATAATTTCAAGGTGCCGAGTCATCTCGTTTCCCTTGAATGCGCTCGCAACTTTTATTTTAAGGGGAATCAGATTAGTTTTCAGTAGAAATAAGACAAATATTCGCGGCAAGATTTATTTTGCAGTTTGGTTCTCAACCTTATTCCACCAAATACCAACTCAAAACCATTTGGGTCAACATTAAAATACAGATACATAGTAGGCTAAAGTATTAAATCAAAAAGGAGGCAGAGGTTTTATTCCTGAAAAAAGTAAAATCTACGGATTCAGTAAAAAGGGATCGCACATAAAAGTTTGTACCGAAATAAATGGATGAAAAAACACATTTTGTAAAGATTAAATGCAAACTGAACTATATTTCAAAAATGTACTGGACTAAGTTGGAAAGTAAAAAAAAAAAATGGTACCAGATTTGGCTTCATGCGTTCATTGCGAAAAACTTGCTGACGGGAAGACTGAGAATCGACGCAACACGCACCTGAAGAGCTCCACCACGTCTTCGCCAGTCTTCTTCACGTCCTCCGCCGACATCATACTGAGGATGGCGGCCTTCTGGTACACGTATATGGCCTGCGGGAAGACGGGACGGGTCAGCGCCGCGTGCGCGCGTGGGCCGCCGGACCCCCGGCGCTCACCTTGGACCAGCGGCTCTCGCGGCAAAGCAGCTCGGCGTATCGGTACGCCTGCGGCCAATCCTGCCGGTACGAGTGCGTCCACATCAGCTCCCAGTAGCACAAGTGGTGGATCTGCTTCCACTCCTGTTGGCTGCTCACACACTCCTGGTAGCCCAAACACGCCTGCAACGCGCACAGCAAACTACACGCGTCAGAGCCCGCTCGGCCCACGGCGATGGCGGCGCTGCGGTCGAGTCACGAACCTCCTCGAAGTGTCCCCGCAGCGCGGCGAGCCGGGCCGAGTAGAACTGAATGATGGCGCCCTGGAAGGAGCCGCGCGGAGGTCAGCGAACGGGGCCCGAGGAACGCGCGAGGGGTGTGAGCGCGAGGTCTTACTTTGGGATACTTGTGAAGGTACGGCTCCAGCAGAGCTTCAGCTTCCACGACGTTCCCCTCGCCGCTTCCTGGGCGCGCACACACACAAAGATATTAATTTTATGAATATTTATTATTTTACCTTCATTTATCCAGGTAAGGCAATTGAGACACGTGCGCGCACGCACCCAGCACCAGGGAGACGTATGTGTGGTAGAACAGCAGCGTCAGCGTGCACAAGATGGAGCGCAAACTGGAGCCGGACGTTCCCTCTCGCAGCTGGGACAAGCCAAACTCCTGTCGGGAAGGTTTTGTGTTTTCAACACACACACACACACACACACACACCGAGAGACACACACGGTGTCACAATTGGTAGACGACGACGACTTGCCCTGTTCCCGGAGAAGCCCATGAACTCCAGCAACCTCAGGATCCTCTGCGGGAGGAGGGACACCATCTGGTGGGACCCGTTGCGTGTTTGTTAGCATTCACAGAGTCAGAAGCATAATAATAATAACCATAAAAACATCATAAAAATGATGCCAGTGAACGCCCCACTATATCGCACTTCAGCGCTCACGCGTGCCCCTGCTACATAACAGAATTTGAGGTCATCCGTTTTTGGTACGTCACGGGCGGGCCCGGGAACGCATCCCACGCGATACGCGGACGTTCGCTGTCATCTGATTAATAATCCCGAGCGGTAGAAAACGCCACAGCGGGAGCACCAGAACCCACCAAGTTGAAGGAGCCGATGCCCAGCTTGACTCCGCCCTCAAACTGCCTGCGCGAGTCTGATTGGCTGCTCAGCTCGCGAGCGACATTCAGCACATTGTGACAGTCCCTGAGACGGGAAGTGACAAAAGAAGAAACAAAGGTTAAAAGGAAACATGTATTTTTTTTTTTGTTTTTTCACAAATAAAACACAAGGTGTTTGACTTGAACACCTTTTTCTTTCCGCGACTCACGGCAGAGCTCGAGCCTTTATTCCATTTGTTGTACGAGCAATGAAAAAGCTTGCATAATATGTCCACTTGAATGCATGCAAGAGTGAACCAAGAGGAAGAAAGGACTGACTTGTAGATTTGGTAGCTGCTTCGAATTTTGATGCCTCCTTTGATGAAGCTGATCATGTTCTCGTCCTGCACGAAGGTCAGCGTGGCTTTCTGGAGCAAGCACTCGGCGTAGCACAGCTCGGCGTGAATCTCCTCTGAGGACGCAAAGGGCGTCGCACGTTACGTCTCGGGTGGGGAGGGGGGAGCGGGGGGTGGAGCTTGTGCAAGTACCTTCCTGAAGGTTGGACTGCCTGCTGATCAGACTGGATAGGGACCCCACCACCGAGTTCTTCTTGCGAAACCTGAGGGAGGGCGCAGACACGAGCGTCACGAAGGGCGACGAGCGTTTGGTTTGGTCCCCTCATACCTCTGACAGGTGTGTAAGGCCTCCTTGATGGTCACCATGGCGATCTGGATGTCCCTGTGCTCGAAGGTCATGGCGGCCTGCATCACTAAGATGCTGCTGTAACCCAACGCGTGGTACATGCTGTCCCGCCACCTACGCAAACGCGCCGCGGTTACAACAGGACAGAGATTGGACCCAGACTGGCAAATGGCTACCATGGCTTGAGGAGTTCCAGGGCTTCCGAGAACTTGTTGTTGAGGACCAGATTGAGGGCACATTGAGTCTCCTGGATGGCGGACTGCAGGTCCATCTGACATGCACTGCGGACGGGCACAAGTGTGCACACGCGCAGGTTAAATCCACAAAATGTGAAAGAAGCGCACACACGAAGCGGCGGAGTGCCACGAACTGCTCAACTCACGTGGGAATGCGGTCGTAGGCATCCTCAAAATGTTCCTGCCAAACACACACACACACACACACACAAACACACAACTCTGTCGTTAGGGTCATCTTTTTTTTACGAATGACCTGACCACCCGAAGAAGAACCCGAAGTACAACCTAAAAAAAAAAAAAAATTTTAAAACACCTCAAGGAACACCGGAAGGCAAATTTAAAAGAAAGACCTCAAGGAGCAACTGAAGTTGAACTTGAAGCAACACCTGAAAGAACACTTGAAGAACAACCGAAAGAAACACCTGAAGGAGTACACCGGAAGACAACTTGAAAGAAACACCTCAAGGAACTCCTGTGATGAAACACCTAAAGGAGAACCTCAAGGTGAGCACCTGAAAGACCAAAGAAGTTGAAGGACAACCTCAATAAAGACCTGACAAAACACTCGAAGGAGAACCTGCAGATGAAAAGCCTAAAGCCCGCCGCAAAACCGATTGACGTATGCTTCATATACGACATACTATATTCACAATTTCATATCTACCTGTGGCTAGAAAGCAAAACACATAGAGTCTTTGTCACAGCAATGTACTCGTGCAGTCAGCGATTATGGCGACGGATCATTGCATCCAAACTCTCTACTTTAACCTCACCCGATTCCTCTTCTTTGAGGACTTCTGCATCTTCATTGACAATCGCCCCGTGTCTTTGTGGTTCAACAACGAACTAATACAGTGCGTTGTAGCGCCTCAAAGCCCCCAAAATACAGGGTTGCAGTTTTTCTCGTCACAGCGCCTCGGCCGAACTTTTTGCCACGGTCAACTAAAGACACACCCGAAGATCAACAAAACACCACCCGAAGGAATACCCAAATAAGAGACTGAAGGACAGCCTAAATAAACACCTGATGGAACATCTGAAGGAGAACCTGACGAAAGACCAAAAGGAGGTGAACCCCAAAGAAACATGTTCCTTGAAGCATTTCTTTAGGTTCTCCTTCACATGTTCCTTTTGGTGTATATGAAGAAACATCGAGAGTTAATTCTGCATGAACATGATGATGAAACACCTGAGGAAATGCCAAAAGACCTGGAAGAACACCTACAGGAACACCCGATAAGGAGCACCAGGGCGACAATAACCCGAGCAGCTCTGCATTCTGTGGGAGAACAGACTCGCCTTTCACAATTTCGCTGGAGTCTGCCACATTCTCAAGATTCCAGACACGGCTGCTCAACCTGCCGTCTCAGCACATCCTTTCGCCACACAATGGACGTTCACACCGGCGAAAAGATGTCGGGCGGGGTTCCTACATCCCAACCGTGTCCGGTGTCGAGGACGGCATCACATTACAGAGAGGAGGGAAGGGAAAAAAAAATAAATAAAAAAAAAAACACCACGTCACCACACACGCGGAGACCAAGACCACAGGCTCGCAGGTCAGAAGCTGGCTGATGAAAACCTCTTTCACGTGAGTTGGAGGAAGGTTTCTTCTGCTGGACCACAGAAGATCTGCAAAGTCCAACGACCTCAACGCAACACCTCAAGTATTCCGCGGACGCGTCGCGAACACCCCCGGAAGTCAACCCCCCTTGGCCCTGCGCCCGGAATAAGGCCGCGAACGAACATGCGAACACGTGTGTCACATCTTTCGAGCTCGCCCGTCACCTCGTCCTCGGCGCAGGCCGCGTCCCCCATCACGTCCGTCGCCCGACCGACCGACGGACAAGTCGCTCGCGTCAGGTCAGGTCGGTGTGTGCCAGCTCGCCGCGTCCGTCACTTCCGCGTACGTCGCACGCGAGGACACGCCCCCGTCTGCCACCGAAAAAAAAAAATAGATATATAAAAATATATATACATATATATATATTTTTTTATGTATATCTTTTTTTTCTCGCCGTGGAAGACAAATAGTAAATGAAAAATGAATATAATTTTTTTAAATTCGAAAAATGTTGTTTCCCTGGTAGAAAAGTCTTGTCTCTCAGTTTGCGCGTTCTGCCTTCGATCGTGTGGAATTTCTGCGGCTTCCTCCCACGTTCCAAACTACATGTGACGTTCATGATAACGCGTTGGGCTTATGCACAAAACTAGCTGGAATTACCTTTGTTATTAATTTTAGCCATCGATGTGAAGACATTGATCGTGTTAATAATCTCACAACAGTGATTTACCCAGGGAGGAATTAGATAACTTTCAATGTACAACATTGCTTCCATTTTCAAACGATCAGTTCGGCAATCTTCCTGTGAAATCACAATAGCCTCCTGCTGAGTTATGTATAGAACGGGCCCACTTGTGTGATCCTAACCTGGTCACCGTGTTGGCGTACCCTGCCTCTCGCCCGAAGATAGCCCAAATAGACTCGAGCTCGCCTTCAACCCGTGAAGAGGACAAACGCAAGAGAAACCGGATGGATGGTATGTCGCAGGCTGCAGGGGTCGTTTTCCGCAGCAGTGCCACCAAACAAGTCAGTCAACTGGCCAATGGTGATTTTAAAAAAAAAAACAAACAAAACAAAAAAAAAAAAAACACTTATGCCTCACTAACCTTTAAAACATGAGAAGTGTGAGAAGAAACATCACACCGGGTAGTTACATTACACAGTGGATTGTGAGGTCAGAGGTCATATCAGTTGGCAGCGTTTCTATCAATCCGATCAATGACAAAGAGAGCATGAGAGCATTTATTGATTGACGGCATGTTGCATGAGACCACATTCATTGGCGGTTCCCATTTAAAACAAACAAACAAACAAATTCCCATCCGCAAAGCCTGACTGGCATCACTTCTTTTCAGGACCTTCCTGAACAAGATTGCGGAGAACGGAGACAGAGTGTGGGGGGGGGGGCGTGTCAACGTGAATATATACAAATGTCCGATCAAGACTAAAATCTTGTTGCAGTTCAAGTTTCCATGGGAATTGTGTGGACGTGGATCAGTCACATTCAACTCGCACACTTGACTTCCTCCATGTTGGCAGCTAGTCCACTGCAAATGAGACCACATACTGTAAGAGATGACGATTTGCTGCAACGTTTCGACACAAAAATGGATTCCGAATCGCAAACCTGAAGGCGTGTCCTGTCTGCCGACCTCGTCCTCCTCGCCTCCCGCCGCCTTCTCGGCCTTCTTGCAGCGCTCCGCCTCCTCACGCTCCTTTTCCTCAAGCAGCGAGCGCAGGAAGGCGGCGCTCACCACCTCTTCGCCCTCGCCGAGGAGGAAGGCGTTTTTGAAGCGGTTGTACAGCATGGCCGCCTTGTCCATGATGTCCTGGTTGGCTCGGTAGAAGCGCATCTGCGGGAAAACAGTTCAGCGTTTGTGGCGTTATATATAGAGTTAATAACATCTTTTTTCCCCCTGTGTGACTAAATGTCAAGTGTGATATTATTCCAGCCATCGATCTCGCTTGTCACAAAATAATTCACACTTGTATTTGAAGCTAAGTCGCACAGACTGCTACGTGCAGGTTTTGTCGCTGGCACTTTTGAAGTACTGGTCCTATATACATGCGGTATTATTTTATTTTTGATGGCGATGCCTCGCGATACTTTTCTCGTTCTTGTATACAATCATGTGGCGGCGCAGCTCCACCTACCTTCCTCAGAGTGGAGATGAGCTCGCTGTGCCTTTGGACGTGCTGCAACGTCACGTAGATGCCGCTGAGCTGATCCAACGCCGCCAGGCACTTGGCAACGTCCTGACACGACAGACAAAAGTTGAAACAACACGTAAAAGGCGCTACAGACTCATCGACTGGTCAATGTAGTCTTTATTACTCCACGACGTTTAGAGCGTCACATCCGCTCTTCGCTAATCTTGTGTTTTTGCCCTCAGTCAGTATTAGTTTCTAAACATTGTATAGAGGTTTGAAAGAACTAAAAATAGTCATGTTAAATTTGCAGCATTAGGTTATTTCCTGAAACAGGTCAAGTTACATTTTAACATACAACCCCTTAATTCATTGCAGCGTCACAATTTTTACATCCATTGAACTTTTTTTTTTTTATATAACTCCTCCACTGCCAGCTCTCCCGGTTAACATGGATATTTGACTTCTAAAGCCGTCAATGGCAGTGAATGGAAGAGTTCCTGCTTTTTGGATGTGAAATGCCTCCCACCCTTGTGCGTAATTTTGCTTGAGGATGATCCAAAGGTTCAACAGGGTTGAGGTCGGGGAAGGATAGGGGCCACAAAAGAGCACGAGTTTCTCTCCTGTTATGCACACGACAGCCAATGACACAGAGGTATTCCTTGCAGCATGAGATGGTGCATTGTCATGCATGAAGCTGATTTTGTTACAGACAGCACAGTTGTTCTTTTTGTACGATGGAGGAAAGCGCTCAGTCAGAAACTGCATATGCTTACTTTTTCAGCGGTCATTTTCACACCTTTGCGAACGCTCAAGGGTACGAACAGCTCTCTCTTCATCAAGCTGAATCTCTGTTGTGCGTAATCATGTGGAACAGTGCAATTTAAGTTTATTGAAAAAAAAAATACTGTTATCATTGGGGCGTTTGTTCAAAAACCATTCCAATCATGCTGACTGCCATTTGCGGCGACTGTTTCGGAAAATCAAACAAATATATTTGCGTCGTAATTTGCAACGCAATGCAGTCGACATTGACTGGACTTTCATCACGTTAGTGTCGGCTGACAAAAATGCGAAGTCGTGCGGACCCGTGTGAACCTCCTACCGGGTTGTCGCTCTTGAGCGAGATGCGGATGTCCCCGTGGATTCTGTGCAGGGTTGAATCGGTCAGCGTCAGGTTCAAATTATTCTTGTGCTGCTGCTGGTTGTTCTCCTCGCCCGCTGCTCTCCAGACGCAAGCTTGCTCGTCTTCCGCAGCGGGCGCGGTCGCTTTACGACTCCTCCCGCCGCTTTGCTGCTTCGCCGGCGCGCCGCTCTCCTTCTGCGGTTCGTTTTTGTCCCGCTTCTCGCCGGTCGCAGTCTTGCCTGCCTTCGCGGCGTCCTTCTCCTTCCGCGTTTCGTTGCGGCGCTTCGTTGCGGCTTTCTCGTCGTCCGTCAACACTCTTTCGGGCTTCCTCTCCTCCTCGGAGCCTCTGTCCACCGTCCTCTCGATGCTCGTCGTCGTAGTCGCCCTCTTCTTCTCCTCCTCCTCCTCCTCCTCCTCCTGGGGCGGCGGCAGTGTCGGCGGAAGCGTGGCTCCGCCCATCATGGTCTTCACCTGAACCTTGGTGGTTGCTTTCACGATTTTGCCGATCAACTTCCTCGAGTCTTTCTTCTGAAGCTCCTCCAGCCCAGCTTCCGGCCTCTCTTTGACTTTGCCGTCACTTTGGTTGACTGTCGTGGCAGTTGATAGATTTTCTTCCCAGTCTTTCATGTCCGTCACGTGCATATTTTTCTTTGCAATGTTGGATTCTTTGAGCATCTTGTGGGCCCTGGTCCTCTTCGCCTTGGCCCTGACGGCAGACTTCCTGTCAGGACGAGAAGCAGACATGTCAGAGGTGGTCTCGGGGTGAGGGTGGGGGTGGGGGGGTGGGGGTGTGTGTGTGCTCGGAGCGTTCGTCTCACATGATGCTCTTGGTCGCCGTTTCCCTCCGCTTGCCGCCTCTCGTGGCCTTCAGCAGACCTCTCAGCGATTTCAGGACGCTCTCCTTCTTGGCCGCCAGCCGGCGCCGCCGCTAGGGAGAGACGCCATTATCAGGTCAAAACAAAGCGGGAAGAAGGGAATAAGAACAAGAAGCCTCACCTCCTCTTCCACATCACTCACTTCCTTGGTTCGGACGCCATCTTTCGCCTCCTTGGCCGTCCTCCCTCCCTCCCTTGTGCCCTTCTCTTTCCTTGACCTCTTTTTCTCTCTTCTCTCCTCCGTCGCCTCTTTTCCCTTTTCGCCCTCCTTCTTCCTTTTCATCGTCTCCTTTTTTGGGCTCTCCATCCTCCCCCTCTTCTTGCTGCTGTCGCCATCTCGTTGAGCGTCCCCTCTCGTCGCCTTCATTCTTTCCTCCTTGGCCGTCCACCTTGGTTTCAGTACCTCAGTCTTTCTTTCCTTGCCTCCTACCCGCTTGGTCTCCTCCTTTCCCCCTTCCTTACGCTTCCTCTTCCCTCCTCGGCTAGGAATTGGCTCCTCCGCCGCCATCTCCATCATTCCTTCCTTCCTTTCTTTTGTCTTCATTTTCTCTCCTTGGCTAGGTGTTGACTCCATCTTTCCTTCCTCATCTCCTTCCTGCTTGGTCTCTTCCTTTTCCCCTTCTTTTCTCCTTCTCTTCCCTCCTCTGCTTGGTGTTGGTTCCGTCGTCGTTACCTCAGTCTTTGCTTCTTCAATTCCTTCCAGCTTGGTCTCCTCCATTTCCACTTCTTTTCTCTTCATTTTCTCTCCTCGGCTAAGTGGTAACTCCTCCATCTTTCCTTCCTCGCCTCCTGCCTGCTCGGTCTCTTCCTTTTCGCTTTCTTTTCCCTTTGTCTTGCCTCCTCCGCTAGATGTCGACTCCTTCGTCGTTACCTCAGTCTTTCCTTCCTCACATTCTCCCAGCTTCGTCTCCTCCTTTTCCCCTTCTTTTGTCTTCATCTCTCCTCGGCTAGGTGTCGACTCCTCTGTCATCACCTCTGTCTTTCCTTTCTCATCTCCCTTCTGCTTGGTCTTCTCTTTTTCCCCTTCCTTTCGCTTGCTCTTGCTTGCTTGGATAGAAGTTGACTCTTGCGTCGCCACCTCAGTCTTTCCTTCCTTGCCTCCCGCCTGCTCGGTCTCTTCCTTTTCGCTTTCTTTTCCCTTTGTCTTGCCTCCTCCGTGAGATGTTGACTCTGTTGTTACCTCCGTCTTTCCTTCCTCACATTCTTCCAGCTTAGTCTCCTCCTTTCCCCCTTCTTTTGTCTTCATCTTCTCTCCTCGGCTAGGTGTCGACTCCTCCGTCATCACCTCTGTCTTTCCTTCCTCATCTCCCCTTTGCTTGGTCTTCTCTTTTTCTCCTTCCCTTCTCTTGCTCTTCCTCCCTTGGATAGGAGTTGACTCCTGCGTCGTCACCTCAGTCTTTTCGTCCTCGCCTCCTGCCTGCTTGGTCTTCTCTCCTCTGCTCGGTATTGTCGTTTCCCATTCTTTTCGCTTCCTCGTCCCTCCTCGGCTAGGCACATCCATCTTTCCTTCCACACTTCCTTTCAGTTTGATCTCCTCCTTTTCCACTTCTTTTCTCTTCATTTTCCCTCCTCGGCTTGGTATTGACTCTTCCATCTTTCCTTCCTCACCTCCTTCCTGCTTGGTCTCTTCCTTTTCGCCTTCTTTTCTCTTTGTCTTGCCTTTGCTAGGTGTTGAATCTGTCGTTCCCTTACTCTTTCCTTCCTCACTTCCTTCCAGCTTGGTCTCCTCCTTTTCTCCTTTTGTCTTTGTCTTCCCTCCTCGACGAGGTGTTGACTCTTCTGTCGTCATTGCCATCTTTCCTTCCTGCTTAGTCTTCTCCTTTTCCTTCCTCTTCCCTCCTCGGCTCGGTGTCGACTCAGTCAGCACCTCTACCTTTCCTTCTTCGCCTCCCTTCTGCTCGGTCTCCTCCGTTTCTCCTTCCTTTCTTTTCCCTCTTCTGCTAGCTGTTGACTCCTCCGTCATGGCCGCTGCCTGCTGCTCCACGTGTCTTCTGGGCCTTTGTGCAGGAGAAGGTCGGGCCTTCTGATTAGCTGTTTTGGGAGCACCGGGTGCACTGTGGGATTCGGGCGATGTGTTTGTGGCAGCGGGACCTGGGACGTCGCCTGTCTTCTTTAGCATTCCAACTGTGATCTGGCAAGACAAAAATAAAGAGACCACTTTCATTCATGGCGGAATAGTCCCACTCAAAGGCTTGGAAGAAAAACGAGCAAAACCTGGCAATACACTCACAAATCTTTCTTTCCAACAGCACTGAAACTATTTGCTGATAAACGCACCTATCCGAGTACTTTTGCGCCCTTTCTGTAACGACCAAACTTCCTTGTTCCAATTAGAAATCCGTGAGTAGCCATAACCAAAGAGTCTTGAGGTCTACTGTACCTCGCTCTTCTCTCCGCGGTCTTTCCTTGGCCGCCCTCGTCGTCTCTTCGCCATCACAGGCATCGACGTGTGTGTGTGTGCAGAGACGCTATCTTCTGGCGTGGAAGCTTCCTGCGGAGTTCGGAGGTCACCCGTTGGCGTCGGCACAGACGGCACGGACAGAACGTCCGGCTTGCTCGCTGGCTCGCTCGCGGTCGCCAACTTGTCGGACTTTGCGTCGCGAGTGGGACTGTCGGGGGTCTTCGTGGGGACGCATTTGACCACGCAGGGCTTCAGCCGCAGCGCGCTTGCCGTCACATATGCGCTGCTTGTTACCGTCTGGCCTTCTTCAGCCTGGCACAGATGACGCAATGGAGACAGTCAAAAAGATGCAGTCAACACGCACGCCATTAGGAATACATATATAAATATATATATAAAGTTCAGACATTACAGGTGATAAGGAAAATTGTTTTGTAGTACTTAGCTGGTGTAAGCTGACAATTTTTAAAGGTGTGTTCGCTTCATTAAGACCATTCGTGAGTCGTTTATGATGTTTTTTCGGCTGGCTGTAATTGTACTTTTTTTGTACTTGCTTTTATTTTGCCTCGTTTTGCCCTGCGTTCTCCAGTCAGGTCGGCACAGTCAATGAGAAACTGTTCTCAATCGCCTTACCTGGTTAAATATTTTTTTTTTAAATAAAATTGTCGCGTTATAACCGCGATTTTTGTCCCGATTTTAGTTGGTCCCTTACCCCCCTGTGAATAGCGAGGGTTGACTGTCGAATTATTCCTATGTGCATGCCAACCTGTGGTATGTCGCTCTTCATTTCTGCCGAGGCTTTACTCGGCCGCCCTCGTCTCCGCTTCACCAAAGGCGCTGAACTTGACGTCTGTGACGCGTCGCCACCTCCGGGCGTGGAGGCTTCCTGCGGGGTCTGCATTTTTATCTCATTGTCCTCCGTTTGTATTTGAGCAGATGACCTGGATGAAGATCTTCTCAGAGTTTTTGTCGCCTGCACACTTTTGGCCTGACTGTCAAATCCGCTTGTTGCCTGGCCGGCGTTCGGCAACTCGTTCGCAACACTAAGCGAACCGTGCGAGGTCTGAGCTGGGACGCATTTGACCACACACGGCTTCAGGCGCAGCGTGCTGCCAGCGCACCTTGCTGCCATAGACGGACCTTTAGCCTCTGAAGATGCTTTGACAGGCGTGGCGTTTGTGTCTGCGCATTTGCCTCTTGAGTTTGCAGGCAACGATGGCTTTGCGGGTGTGCTTTTGGCTGCGGCGGTTGTTTTAGAAGCGTCGGTTGATTTCACAAGTGTACTTTTGGCTGGAAACTGAGGAGACAAGTGCAAAAAGAGAATTGGAGTTACTGTGGGGGGGGGGAATGATTTATTCCCCTGCTGAAGTTGTAAGTTTGCTCACTTACAGAGAAATGCCCTTTTTCATGGTTGATGACCATAACAGTGAGGCGATCAGTGCAAAATCGTTTTTAAAAAAAAAAAAAAAACACAAAATGGATTCAACCTCCTACAACTCGTACAAAACTCGGTCTGGCGCTCAATATAAGATCTTGCCTCCTGGAACATGGTTGATCATGAGAAAGATGTATTCTACCTTCAGCCATCTAACGGAAGAACATTTAATTGTTCTGCCTTTCATTATATGTGGCTCAAAATATAAATTTCAATTCATACATTTCTGACAAACGAGGTACAATTGGATCATTTACTGGTCGGGGATGACTGCATAATGCATTTACAACTCTAAAATGTATAGTTTTGAAATGTTTGGGGAAATAACTGTTTCCATTGAACGTTTGCAGTAGAGTCATAAGTACATGTAAAAATAAAATAAATATTTTCTAAAAGAAAATACAACTTTAGTACGACAGCAAAAGTACTTACACTGTTACCAGTGTATCTCGTATGAAGAAATGATCATATTAGCAACAGTGAAGCAGAGAGTAACACTGACTTTGGATTTCTTCCCGACTCCAGGCGTGTTCTGGATCTCCCACATGCCTTCGGTGAAGCCTTTGAAGCGTACGCCACTGCCGTACCTCATCTTGTTGCCAGCGAACGGGACGATGTGTTTCGGTGTGAGGTGACCTCTTAAGAAAAGTTGAGTCAGTCAGGTGATTAGAAAGAAACCAGATTGCGGTCGGTGTGGCACACAGGGAGCGATGTCACACGTGTACCTACATCTGATGGGTCCCGAAAAAGAAGACGGCAACTCGCTTCTTTTGTGCCTCATCCGATTTACAGATCTGTGTCACGAACGGCAAGATAAACGAACAAATGAAGGCGATTACACGAGATCGTGTCTCTTTGGGTGTCTGAATCTTGTTTTCAGTGTAAGAACTTTTGCGATGTGTGAGAGTTGTTCTGGGAAGCATGAGCGTTATTTATGTTTGTGCAAGACCTTTTTAGGGCCTGCGTATGTGAGTGAGGTTTATGTGGGGCTTGGGTTTGTTTTTTGATGAGTGTGAGAGAGAAATGTTTTTTTTTGGTCTTGTTTGTAAGTGTTTTTGTGTCTGTCTGGTTGTGTGTGTGCGTGTGCGTGCGTGTGTTACCCTGGCCGGCCAGTAAGGGAAGCCCTTCATTTTGGCGAACACAAGGTCCCCTGCTTTGAACTGCTGACCCTGCTTGCCCGGCATCTTGCTGCGTCAATACTGCACAGTACAATTCAAATTCATACAAATCACATTTATTATGCTTATTACTTACATCCACATCCAATATAACCACAAATATTGTCGTGCCACACGCACGTATAGCCGTTTAGCCATCGGACATGATTGCCGGTGCTCAACTGATTAAAGTCAACTAAAAGACATTGAAGTAGTAGCTGAGAACTGATTTAATTAAACGGGCCCGGGATTGAGAGTCATGCATCATGAGCAGCGAGCTAGGACAATTGTTTACAAGCATGCTAGCAAGGATGCTAACCGGGAGCGACTCGGCTCTCTGGGAGGATTTTAAGACTCAACTCGGCGTCGAATTGAGCCGACCGACATGTGGTAAAATAAACGAAGGCTTAACTCACCGGCAACTATGACAGCTATCCGTATTACTGACTATTAACGCCGCAGGACGAGAATAACGCCGCCGTGTCACCGGAAGCTTATTGGTTACTACGCTACGTGTCACGTGACACACACACAAGGTGAGAAGCTCACTTCCTGTTTCATCTTCCCGCGTTAAGGGGTCAAAGTAGAATAATAATGATCGTTATTATTATTATTATTATATCTATTTATTAAATAAATTATAAAAGTCTGGTTTATTGTCAGAAAAGCACAGACATTTTGTGACAGTCTGAATACGAGTATTTCATCTCAGAGGAAAATAATAAATATTAAAAACATATTTGGGGGGCTCGTCTCTAGCGCTTTTAAAGAAGAAAAAAGTTGTGTCTCAGGTCACCTTTTGATTTGATTCATAGCCAACCCTATCATGCAAGAATTTTTTTTACAGGCTCTCAACTGTACCTGACTGAGTTATTTTTTATAAAAAAAGGTCTCCGGGAAAACCCGAGTTTAGCCGAGCTCAGGTGAAGTGGGTGGTGCGGGGGGCGTAACCGGAACTATACGTCGCACCCACCACAGCAGTGTGAAACCGTTGCGTGTTCAAGTCGAAACAAGACGCCAAGTTTGCCAAAGAACTAAAAGATTCCAGTCTGGGGAAATAATTCTGTTTTTCGATCTTAAGTCTCAGCGGTGAGTGTGTGTTTGTTCACTTTGGCAGTTTTTATGACGATGAAACGGCTTCGATCCGTCCCAGCAGGTGTATGTCTCATTTCCGGTCTAATCTTTCTTGACGGACTGGAAGTCTTCAATTTTTTGGTGTTTTCACTATTTAAAACACTTGTCATGTCTGGTGCCTATATCGGGGTTAAAATTGCAGTGAAACACGAAAATGTCTGTTTGTTGAACACTTTTATGGGTGTCTCCTACTTCCTCTTGTTCTTCTTTTATTTATAATATATATATATTTTTTTTAAATGGTCAAAACAGTGACATCACGCCCGCTGTTGCCGAATAGGCTTTAATTAGATTCTCCTGATGTTGATTCAAGAGGCGTAAACAGGAAGTAACGCAGGATGTCAACGTCAGAAGGGGGGGTGTCTTATTTTTTTCAGTGTTGAAATACCGAATCAGTCATCTTTGTCATTTAATCCTCAATTTGGACTTTTTTATAAATGTAATTTTTCAAACTCTCCCTCACCACACACACACAAACTTTCAGCTCCTGTATCCCATTTTGTTCACATTTTGAACATTTAATTCAGTTATTATTTGTGTACCGCTAGAGGGAGCCCACATATCACAAAGCTACAGGTGCCACACACCAGTGTTTGTTTGACTGAGTTTGGTCATAACAAAAGGCAAAATACAGCCATCTTGAACTAATACCGCACAAACCAATTATATGTTCATGTTTTTATTGAAAACAACATGTAGTAATTCAGAGTAGGGTGGTGTAAGCAGTCAGGAGCAATTTTGGACCATTACTCTTGATCAAATTGTTTCACTTCAGAAATATTTTTGAGATGTGATGTGCGGTGTAAATTGCTTCTTAATGTCAAGCCACTTCATCAAATTGAGTTGAGGTCAGGACTCTGGTTGCTCCGCTCCAGCTATTCTGTTCTTAATGACGTTCTGGGTTATAGTCCTGATGCATCAGCCATCTTCTGTTGAGCTTCAATTGGTGGGCAGATGGTCTGAAGTTCTCCTGCAAAATGTCTTGATAAACTGGGAATTCATTTGTCCGTCGATGATCCCAATGCGTCCAGTCCTTGAGGGAGCAAAGCGGTTCCAAACCATGATATCCTCTTCACCGTACTTCACAGTTGACATGAGATTTTAATGGTGGTGTACTGTGCCCCCCCCCCCCCACACACACATGTAGCTGTTGTGTGCTTCTTCCAAACATGTCATGTTTAATATTATCTGTCTACAGCGGCAGTAGTTACCCACTCACTCTCTGAGTGGAATCTTTAGTGTATGAAAGCACTTATTTCCCAAAAATTATTTGATTTTCAGCTTGGCGCCAAAACGTCTTGAGCAGGCGTCGTTTTGGAGGCGCCATCAGGATCGATAATCCGGGCGCGGTGATTGGTTTTGGGACCGCATTGTGAGGTGCATTCGTCCGAAAGAGCGCCATGGCGGCTTCGGGTCTGATCCCGGAAGACGACGACGACATCCGCCCACACGTGGAAGTGAGCGTAACTGCAACCGCCCCCTCGTCGCTCGCTCACCCCAACGGCAGCCCCAGTCGCCCCGCGTCCCCGCCCCCTGCCGACGCCCCCGACGGGAGGAGCAAGCGCAGCAAAATGAGCGGTCTTCTCCAGCAGAACCAGCTGGTCCAAACCCTGAGCAGCGGCCTAAAACGCCACTGCGACTACGTCAAGATCTCAGTACCTGAGGAGCACGCCGACCGCCTCCCCAGGGAGTGGTGGAAGACGGGCGTGGCCTTCCTTTACGCTGTCTTCAACTTGATCTTTACCACCGTGGTCATCACCATCGTGCACGAGAGGGTGCCCGACAAGTCGGTGAGCCCGCCGCTGCCTGACAAGTTCTTCGACTATGTGGGCCGCGTTCCCTGGGCCTTCACCGTGACCGAGGTCAACGGGCTGATCCTGGTGGTGCTATGGCTTGTCCAGTGGCTCCTCCTCAAACACAAGTAAGCTCAGGAGTTGTTGTTTTGGGTTATTCTTTGCAAGTCATTCTTGGCAACCATAAGGAGCTTTATGGTCATAAACACGCAATTGTTTACAGTTAAAGGGGGTCTTCGGTGTACGACGGTACCGACGAATGACGTTTTGAGGCAAAATGAATCTTTGGTCATGAGGCACATGCGACTTCACTGAGGATGAAGACAAATGCAATTTTAGCAAGAGTCCAGTCATTTCTGGCCAAAATCCATGACGGACCCACAAACATCAGATTACGCCAATCAACAGTTTCATACATTTTACATATTTGGCGTATTATAATTCGTCATTGTATTATAATTCGGCAATAATATTATACTTATACACTGTAACTTGCAAATATTACAGGAGCATCATTACATTGCTTCTTACCACATACCTGCTCAGTGCTGCTCTTGAATTTTTAAGTTTGTTTGTTGTTTTTGTATTATTAATCCAAGTGTATACGTGCAAATATTGCGCAGGTGACAATTGAATTTCTTTCACGTCAGAGCCATCGTGGGGCGCCGCTGCTTCTTTCTTATCGGAACACTCTACATGTACCGCTGCATCACCATGTACATCACCACCCTGCCTGTGCCGGGCAGACACATGGTGTGCGCACCCAAGGTACACAAACACACACACTCCGGGTCATCAAGTCATCACCTTATGTTGACGCGTGCTGTCGTGGAAACCTGCAGCTGTACGATGACTCGGCAGGAAAGATCTGGAGGATTGTGCGGCTCATCTCTGGAGGAGGTCTCTCTCTCACACACACAAACACCTTTTTCTGCAAATTCCAAACCGTCAATATCGGGGGTTTACTATTCATAGAAATCAGAATAGGTTTTGCAGAGCTAGATCAACAGAGGGGAAGAACGTACAGAAGAATTAAACTGTTTTTGATACCAACATTGAATACATTACTATATTAGGAAAATAACAGTGGTCCTAAAACAGACCCTTGTGGCACCCCTTTCAAGTAAATGACTTCGGTTCATCTTTACTGCAAAAATAAAAATAGATTTTTTTTCCCCCCCCATCAAGTCATACCCATTACCAGTATGCGTTTAGATTAGACAGAGAATATTTGAATGCCAGCAGTTTGTCGTTCTTAGGCTGGCACATGACACAACGAATTTGCCACACGTCATTCTTGGAGCCAACCACAAGAAAATTCTCCTCAAGAAGGTCACTACACTTAATCGGCTACATCATTGTTAATGGTTCCCGTTTCCCCATGTTTCTGTTACCCCTATTTTTTACTCTTTGTAAGTCTCCAAGATCTCAATCAATCCACCTCTCTCGTTCTTTTGTACGTTGTGTCGTCCCCCACGGAAAGTGAAAAAATTAAAAAGCCTATTTTGACAGTAAGGAGTAGAAAGTACAGATATCAACTTTCAAATGTAGGATGTAAAAGTCGAAAGTTGTTTTAAAAATGTGAGGGATTCCTGAAAAATCTATTGAAGTACAGTAACAAAGCATTTTTGTGCGTGGGTGCATGCACAGGTTTGTCTCTGACAAGCTCCCACATGATGTGCGGCGACTTCCTGTACAGCGGCCACACAGTTATGCTGACCCTGTCCTACCTCTTCATCAAAGAGTGTGAGTACCAGAATGGCGGCATGTGTGTGCGTGTGGCGTGATCTAAACATGACCCGGGCACTGGCAGATTCTCCTCGGTGGATGTGCTGGTACCAGTGGATCTGCTGGCTGCTCAGCGCCTCGGGCGTGCTCTGCATCCTGGTGGCACACGAGCACTACAGCATCGACGTCCTGGTGGGCTACTTCGTCACTACCAGGCTCTTCTGGTGGTACCACACCATGGCCAACACGCACGTAAGAGCAAACATGCTCTCATCCAAAGCCTGTGTCAGCATTTAGTCCACAATGTTGATACCCGGTTTTTGGTCCAAGTAATAGCATGCCCTTTGTCCTCGGTAGCCAGACAATTCAGCACAATAGTAAAGGGACTGTGTGTTAGTAGTAGTAGTAGTGTTTTTCCACTACTGTATGACTTTTCAGCACACTAGTAGGACAACTACAAGGCATACTAGTAGGACAAATACATGTTAAAACTCATTCACTGCCAGCCTTCCCAGTTAACATTGATGTTTGACTTCTAAAGCCGTCAATGGCAGTGAATGTTAATCGTGAGGGAAAACTAGTCGTGTGCATTTTGGTGCTATTAATTGGGTCCAGAAGGCTACTAGAATCTGACACATGCCTAGTAGTTGGGCCCAGTCGTGTTACTAGTGGAACACATTTTATTTGTAGGTTTAAATGCATACTAGTAGGCCGAAAGATGCACTAGTAGTGGAAAAATCTTACTACTAACTTAGGTACAGTTGTTCTACTATAAATTGTTTTCCTAGTGAGGACAAAGAGCATAGTAGTCCTAAAGCTGGATATCGAGAATATAAAATAAATGCTCAAATGGCTTTCCATACGCACGTCCAAATAGTTGTACGTCCCATCTCACGAAAGTGTCAACCGTACTTCCTGCCAGGCTCTACGTCGGGCGCCCAACAACTTCCTGTCGCGTACCTGGTGGAACCCAGTGTTCAACTTCCTGGAAAGAAACGTCCAGACCACCGTGCCCGTTGTCTTCTCGTGGCCGCTAGCGCTGCCGTCCTCGTGCCGACAACGGTACCGGATAGTCGAGGGGGGACGGGACGAGTAAGCGGACGGGACCATCAGACGACCGCCTTGAAGGCCGAAGAATCGGCAGCCGATCGCAGTAAAACGCTCCTTGTTGCTTTCTAATTGGGGACCACTTTCAAGACCAACGCTTGGAAAGCTCACTGCGAACTCATATTTGGTCTTTTACGCTGATGCCTAATCTTGTTGTAAATACTATTTGTCTGTGCTTAATGATTATTATTATTATTATTTCTTCATGCCATTTGTGTTTTCTCACAATGGACTGTTGCCAAGTCGGCCTAATGAAGTCAAGTGTTGCTATTTTCTATGCTAAAAAAAAACTGTCTACATTATTAGCGCACGTTGTAAATTGTCTTGGCTCTATAATATTTAGATTTGTTTGCTTACCTTTTTGAGCTACATAAAGGGTACCAAACATTCCAAAAACTACCATAATTAAACATTGCTAGATATTATTATTATTATTATTATGAATAGAATGTGTAATTTCACACATAGTTTGACTCGAATAAAACAACAGAGATTTATGTCCTCTGGATTGTCTTCCAATTTATGAAGCTGTTTTATTTCGTTTTCCTACATATTCAAAGAATATTCCCGGAAAACATTTTTGGGTCATCAACAATTAGGTTAGGGCATTTAATTGCGCCATGTTGCAAAATGAACCCAAATAAGGTGCTCGTGTGCAACACAAAAACACACTGACACAGCGGGAAACATGCGCACACAACGTCACAAATGCAGAAACACAAAGATGCAAACACATTCAAATACATGACACAAAAGCATGTGCACGTACACAGAGACAGACACACGTGCACACACAGTGTTACACAAAAACGCACACACAATCATGCACACAAGTGCACATGCAGACAATCATATACAAAAACAAGGACAAACACACCGATTCACATACAGTAGCTAGGCACAGATACACAAAGACACACAACCATACGTACACCCAAAAACGCAGACGCACGTGCACGCCGATACATGTGGGCACGCGAATGGCCGCACACACTATCGCAAAAACAGACGGACTGTCACACAGGCAAAGACACACAAACACACTCATACACACAGATAGACAGAGGCAGAGGAACCGTGGGGGCAATTTTGGAGCGTGGTTGCCATCTTTTTTGGAAGTGCCCCTGAGCACGAGGCCATAGACACACACACACACACGGTGTCATATAGACAAAGACACAAAACACACTCATTCACATCAGAGACAGACACACAAAGCACATACACAGACAAACAACACCCCCACTAATGGACACGAGCACGGTTCCCGAACTGGAACTCTTGTCAAAATAATGAATATTCACAGTTATGCTAACAGGCGTCCTTCTCCAGTCCAAGTGTTGCGTTACGTCTGACTCAAAAACGGCTTTGTCACCCTCACACACACTAAAACGGACACCTGCCGTCAAACCGGTAAGAGTGGCGCTCCCCTCCCTCTACGTGGACACTTATAGCTGTGCCCTTCGTCACGAGGCTAAACTTAGCCATCATCATGGTCACACAGATGCAACGCGGGCGGTTGTCGAACTGTTTGTTTTTTTGTTTTTTTTCCTTCCTCCCCACTTTTGCGTCACTTTGCGAAGCAACGTTTTCCCTGGCACTTGCGACCACGGCGGCACAAGTGGCAAATCGAGTCAGTAAATATTCTTCAAAAGGAGCTTCAAGCTGTTTGTTGCCACTCTCAGTTGAAGTTAACTCTCAAATTGAACATTAAACGAGCAGCATTTCACGTTGTGGATCTAAAACAACCACATAGCTTTAGTCTGCTAGCTTAAGCGTAAAGCTATTGACAAATTATATCTCAATGAATTAGAATATGGTAGATAGGTCCATTTATTTCCATACTCATTTTCAGGTACATTGCCATCAATTACAAAAATGTCAAAAGATTTATTTCGTTAGGTAGTTTAATTGAAAAGTTACACTCATATTATAGGGTTACACAACACGCACCCAGTGAAATCTGTCATGATTTTTTTTTTTTTAATTTGGATTATTATCGCAGTTTACAGCAAACAAACACCCCAAATTCACCCTCTCTAGAAACTGGAATATTACGAAACAATCAATCAAGGAAGAATTAAAATGATTGTTTTATAATGTAAAAATTAGGCAGGAAATTAACCTCTGAAAAGTGGTTTCCAAATTATGGAAAGAATCTATTTTATGTATGAGTCTTACTCATTACTGAGAGCAGTAGTAGTAGTTGTAATAAGTAGTACTCATTGAGTACTGAAATAAATGGTCTTTTCTACCCTATTCAAATTTATTGACCTGTCCCTATAGCTTAATTAAACACGTGAGAAACTACAAGGTATTGGGTACTCGTGAGGGCTGCCGATATTAGCCACCAATACGGCAAAAAAAAGAAAATCTGACATCGGTAAAGTCCTCCTCACCAGTAGTTGGCGCTACAATGTGGCGAGTCCTCGTGTGCATCAGGAAGAAAATTTCATTTGAATTTTATGTATCGAAAGTACTCGAGGTATCGTTTACTCGGTATCGGTGCGGAGTCAAGAGTGAATACTTGGACTGTTCTCAATTTGGCAAAACAAGCGCTGTCGAACATCTCGACTTTATTTATTTTCTTTTTTTCTTTTTGTGGGGTCACGCGCGGAGGTTGAAAAAAGTAACAACCCAAAGTCAGGTTTAGGAAGTAAAGACATCTGTTTTCAAATGCAGGGAGTCCAAGAAAGAAGTGGTCAGAAAAATAAATACTCAAGTGCACATGCCTGAAAAGTCCACTTGACTACAGTAACAAAGTATTTGTACTTTATTCCTCCCCACTACTAGTGCGCGTGTGTGTGGGCGCAGTTGCATTTTACGTAAGGAAAGGCAACACGGTGGGGTCGCGCTCCCTGAACGTCTCACACGCGCGCTCGGGTCGTCGCCAACGTCGATGCTGTGGAGGAGACGGATCCAACGATGAAAACAATTATCCTCGACATGAGAAATGTTTGATTTTTTTATTTTTTTTTGGCAACTTGTGGTCGTCATGCTAATTGCGTTGAGGGGGAGGAGTTACGTAACAGGTGTCCGGAGGTGAGTGTTGACGTGCAAATGAATGGAAACAAAAGTCTATCCGGCAGTGCAGTCCTTGCATGTTGCCGAAGCACAGAAAAAATGCAACGGACGCCAGGGAAGAAGCAAAAAATAGAAATGCACAACGTGGTGTACACAATGTGTCACTTATTTCTTTTCCTTTTTTTCCAAAGCTTCGTGGAAATAAACTCGTAGCCCCGTTGCCACTTTACCAAGCGCGTTGGTGTGTGTGCGCGTAGCCTCGGCTTATCAGGGAAAAGGTGTTTCACTGAGTGGGAATGCCTGGTAGAACGTGTAGGCCAGGGTTGCCATGGCAATCATCTGCTGCTACGCCGGCGAATGTTCGCCGGCAGCCCACACGGCGTGACATCCAGCAGCCCGCCGAGCCGAGCGAGCATCACGAGACCCTGAAAACGGACCTCATCTAACTAATGTTTGGGGAACCAGTACAAGTGTTCACTCCTGAGTACTCAACAATACCAAAACCACGAGTACTTTTGATGGAACGAAGACCTCTTTCTTTCTTTCTGACCTCTTTCTTTTCTTTCTGACGCACACGTTGATTCGCCGACGTGTCAAAAGGCCGCAGTGTAACGCCAACTTCTGGCCGCGTGGAATTACTCATTTTTTTCCCCTTTAACTATCGGTGACTGGTATCGGCGGCCATGAAATACTATGCTAGCATGAAATAAGACCGGTGTCGGAAAAATCTACTTTTCGCATCAAACCATCCTCGTCAAGAGGAGACAACCAGAGCTAGCAAAAGTACCTACACTCGGAAGAAGTACAAGTACTCATTTGACTCCTTAAGTTAAAAAAATAAAATAAAATAAAAAAATAAACGTACAGTCGGAACTGTACTTAAGTCGCCACAGTTAGTCACTTACGTGATTTGTTCGTTTTGTTTTGATGCCGGATGCCCTTCCTGGGGTAACCCTCCCGGGTTGTCGCTGTGTTTGGGCACTGGCCGGGAATCCAACATAGGAATAAAGAAAATCATGAGATGGTCCCCGTTCAGTCATCCATCATATTTTCCCCCCAAAATGCCAATATTTCCAAACATCTGCCAGGGTGTGTCAAATAATTAGCAAGTGATATCCAATTGAAAAAAAAAAACAAACAAAAAAAAAAACTGACCTGTATGTTTTCTTGGCTATGTCGTAAGATGGAGGATTTTATGTTGGCACGCCACAAATCATTCTTGTAGCTGACAATGTCAAACACTTTTCAGGTAAGTTATTATTTCAATGAAATTGGCAGAAAATGACAATGTTGTCACTGGTAATGAAATCGTGCGTTACCGTAGGAACAAACCGAGTGTGCCAGGAGGAGCCCGCATATCCATCCAGGCAGCCATCTTTACACACGTGTTAAACATGATATTTATTAATAAGGAACCTAAATATGTGTAGTTGGGGAAAATATATTTTCTCATAATCCTGACTAAAACAACCAGGTCTCATCGAAGTAGAGTTAAATATGAAGAGGCCGCCCACTGCAAAAAAAAGCAGAAGCGAGGGCTGAAGAAGCTTGAGGGAAGACGCTGAAAACATTCCACACTTGTTTAAATTTTAATGACAAAAAAAGAAATCTGTTGCAATGTCGGGCGGCATTGCCAAGGCCGCGACGCACAGGCAGCCGGAGGCCGCCTCGCACGCGGGCCGAGGTGCACGCCAACACGTCTTCATCGCTTCTCATTAAAGCCACGGCGATGTGTCTGCGTCTCGTCCAAGCTCCACGCAGACTTCTGGAACTCGCTGAACGCGTCGGAACTTCAAAATCAACCTCTGGCGTCATCGAGCGGCAGGCCTGATCCTCGGATCGCATTTATAAACCCCAATTCCCAGAAGAGAGTTCATGCCGGGTCTGAGGAGAACCCCTGCAGGTTCCCCCCCCCAGGTTCTGAGGAAGAGGGTTATGTTGGCCATGCGAGCGCCTCAGGTCACCTGTCCTGAAGTCCCTGTAAAGTGGAAATAAATGTCTTCCAAATTGAACTCACCACAGAGAGGAGTGTTGACAACAACCCTGCCAAATTTCAAGGACGAAAGAAATCTAGAAAAAGAAAATTGCGACAAATCAAGGCCTTGTGCCCGCTCTGAAATGCTATGAAACCACGCCCTGATGAAAAATGGATGCTACTTCGTCGAGCATCTTTCCCATGCCTCCACGTCTGTGCATTACTCAGCCACGAAAATATATCCGCTTAAAGCCTTCGATGGCTAGAATTTGTCCCAGTGAGTCGTCGCGCGGCTTTTCACACCACGTCGCCATCAGCGAGCTCGTGAGCTAACAGACAGCCTTGAAAGAAAAATGAAGTCGCTCACAATTGTACTGGATAACCACTGAGGCGAACAAAGGGTTAGGGTTAACCCTAACCGAACAAACACTAACCACACTGGCCCACAACAACAACATCCTACTGTAGACCAGCCCCAGGGATAAATAGAGACTCCACACCAGAAATTTGAAAGAAGAAGCCTTTGGAATTCAAGCTGAAGCATCTTCAAGAAACAAGAACAGTCCAGTTGCCCTGATTCAACCTTTGCGGATCACTTTTAGAGACATCCGATCATCGGGCCTTTTCGGACTTTAATGGAAAGGGACACACAAAGTCAGTATGTGTGTCCTCTTCTTAAGGTAAACCACCCGTGCTGAAGTCTGGCAATCAGGCCCAGCAAAAGTGCCCGCCACGTCTAGCCGAGCTGGACGGCGACAGCTCTGAAGAAAATGATTGGCATTCCCATTCCGAAAGTGCGACCCAAATTCAAGGTTCCCGCCGGCGGCCGCCGCTGCGTTGACGAAGGTAAGTCATTTGGGTGTTTTTGTCTGGTGGAGGATCAGTCCCGGACGTGTGGGCCAGAACTTCATCCTGGTTCGGGGTGGGCTGCTCAAGTCGCTCGACCACCGCCTCGTCATCTTCGTGCGGCGCCTGTGCAACTCCGCTTGCCGTCCCGAGGCCGAGTTGCTGCTGACTGGAAAGCGGCGAGCTGGAACCGCCCGTTGAAGGAGAGAGGTGACCCCGTGCGAGCAGAATCCAAATCAAAACCGACAAGACGCTCATTGTTTTGCTTTGCACATGTAAATAAAGAATATAAAAGTCACACAGCCCCGTGCGTAGGCTTTTGCGTGTGTTGCCTGGCCATGCACGGGCTTCTGGGGGATCGCTGGGCCGCTCGCCTTCCTTCCTTCCTGCACTCGGCTTGATCTGCTTTTGCGTCGGTGGGAGCCATTTGCATTTTTTTTCTCCCTCACTCTCGTTTATCATAAAAAGATCTCACAGGCCCACGCACGCTTGGAGAGCGCACGATTCAAAGGGGTGGGGGGGGGGGGGGGGTCAGTGTTACAGTAGAAACATGGAGTCACTTAACGTATTTGTGAGCGAACAAGATGGCCACGACATGTATTTCAGCACAGGTGAGAGAGGCGAGAGAGAGAGAAGCATGCTGGGAATGTCAGTAGTGGGAAGTAAAGTACAAATACTTGGTACCTGGACGAGAGTATTTCTTTTGCGATGACTTTTTACGTTTACTCCCTGCATTTGAACAACGATATCAGTACTTTATACTGGTTACTTTGTCAAAATGGCCGCGTTCGTTTTTCCAACGTGAGTCAATTTCCGATGAATTTCCCACGGGAATTTAAGGTGGGGAACGTTGGAGATGTTCCTCGCTGGAACTCAGAACATTTTGCAGGAATTCACTCAAGCGGTAGCGAATCGGAAGCTCGCCCGTACCACAAATTTTGGCTCCCAATGCAAAGCTAAAATGTGACCAAGCAACGACTTGGAACTTGGGAACTTCTGTACATTTTGCAAAATCTGGTTGGTGTAGTCAGGACTACGTGAAAATATATTTTGCCACCTACATTTAAGTTCCCAACCTTCAATTGTTTTATTCCCATCAATTCTCACGGGAAGTTTTCAAACTTTGAAAATTTCCCGAAGTTTGCAATCCTTGTCGGATCAATTCAAATGTGGACTGCTTGGTTGTCAGTAGGGCAGGAAGTGAGCTGGGAGGACTTCCTGCCGTCGCTGTACTCCGTGATCGTTGCGTCCAGCAGGCCTCGCGTCCTGACAGGGGTCGCGAACACGGCGGAGGTCCTGACTCGGCGGTGAAGGTGAGTGCTCAGCGGAACATGGACGTGCCGAACCCGCGCGGGGTCCACTTTGCTTCCAGGTGGCTTCTAAGCGTGTCGGCGAGCCTGCATCTGATCCAGATCCCGGAACGGGACCGGACCAGGTAGAGCTGGTCGGGATGTCAGTTGCCGTGGCAACCCTGAGGTGAGACTCTACAACAAATAGCTTTTGGGATCAGAGTGAAGGATTGTCCGAGTTCCTGACACCAGGGGTTCTGAAATTGGTGTCCTGCAAAAGCCTGAATGGCCCCCTTCCAGCTTTCATAAACATGCTCGAAATTCATTTGCAGGGATTACAGAGGAAAGGTAATCCTCTGATGTGGGCCACGCAGGAACACACGCACGCACACACTTTCACCTGTTATGACGCCGCTGGCTTCAGATTGGTCTGAGCAGATGCAGGAGAGGGGAAAAAAAAAAATAAAAAAATTATGAAAAAGAGGCATTGTCAAGCACAACGTTTGCGTGCGGTCACGTGGCGCCTCCCCGGGCTTCAAATAGCCCGTCCAAGTGAGCCGGCAGCCAGATTCTGCTCCGACACAGGCGGGCGATCCGTGAGGCGAGTGCGATGAGAAAGTGGGCGGTCAGATAACATGAAATTTATTGAGCCGCGTCTACGCATCCAAGCAGGCAAACGCAATATGCACACGGACAGCGAGGAGCTCGGCGACTCTGTAAGTTTGGACCTGTTGACATTCGTCTCTGATTGCTGTGTGTGTGTGTGTGTGTGTATGAGTGTGTGCGTCCACTGTTATACAGTGAGCCCCCACCCCCACCCCCCCGCTATATCCCGGTTGATCTTTTGCACTCCTGCAATATCGCAGATTTTTAAGCGGTCGTTTTGTAACAACACGGGCCAATCGGAATTTAGAGTTGCGCGTCTTATAGTAGTGCCACGTTGTGCCGCAACATGCCGGGCAGCGCTGAGGTCCAATGGATGTACATGGAGCGTAATTAAGAGCTAGAAGAAGAGGCAAAGAAGGTCCCCAGCTGAGCTTCAATAGTCGTCATTGTTCGCCAAGAGAATCTATACCTGTGAGTAATGCATGCTCTGTTTTTACTGTACGTGTTGCTGCTCTGTGTGTATTAAAGTAGCACTTTGAAGGTTTATAAATACTGCAACGTCGATGCAAACTGTCTGTTAGCAGATCTGTGGCGTTTCGCATTCAGCTCGTGTAATTGCGTCGGGCGAAAATTGTACACATTTGGTTGAACATTTCGGTGTTGAGATTTACAATGTTTGATTCTCTTTTGTTTTATGGATGAGTTTTACAAATGCAAACAGAAATTCATTTTAAATCCGAAAACATAATTGACAGTTTAAAATAATAGTTCGCTGGAAGCCCTATGACAGAGGGAGAACAGGCGCTAAGCACTACTTTAAAAAGTGTTTAGTTAAAGTTCAATATTAAGGTTAATATTGGGTTCAAATTAGGAAAAATAGTAAATAATATATTCAATATTAGGTTCTTTAAATGTTAAAAACAGCAAAAGAGGAATTGATTGGATTTGTAAAAGAAACCGTTCTCGTTTCTGGGGCAAGGCAACGCATTTTGAGACAGCGGCACCTCGACGTACACATGAACAGTTTGCTTCGTTTTTTGCTGGAGTAAACCAACCCTCCTACAAACAGTGAGTCCGTAAATACCCGGATTGTAGATTGCGGTATTTTTTGTTGTTCAAATATGACGTTTCAACCAAAGGCTGTGTGCTTCCACAGTTTTTCTTGCTTGTTTCAAAAAGTCAGATATTCCTTTTAGGGGCCCTTGAGCACCTGGAAAAGCCAATGGTCTGGGATGACAAACGGGGGGTTCACTGCATAGTCAATGGAAAGTTTGCACTCAAGCGGTGACAGACAACTCCGTCGCCTCCTCGATCTCGAAGTGTTGTTTCTGCTTCTCCCTTGCAGAGGCACGTTCGGATACTGTTCCAGGACGGCGAGCGCAGCGCCGTACGGACCTTGCAGTGGCGCGTGGGAGAGACGAGCCAGGCGCTGGCGCAGCTGTGCGCCGCCACCTTCGGCGTGTCCGACCCGCAGCAGTACGCGTTGTACTGGCGCAGCGGCGGCGAGATGCGCGCCCTGCCGCCTCAGGCCCGGGCCCAGGACCTGGCGGGCCACAGCGAGGGAGGACCCTCCCTCTCCTACCTGAGGACCGACCACGACTTCAGCAAGATGCGGCGGCTCACCAGAGGTGGCGCTGTGGACCTGAGCGAGTCGGTGTGCGAGGAGTGAGTGGGAGCGGAGAAGGAAGAGGAGGCGGGAAGGAAGAGACGGATGTCCGCAGGGGGGATGTGGGTTGGAACTTGGCGTGAAACGGACCTGGAGCAGAACTGCGCCCGTGTGGAGGAGGGTTCTGTTTGTAACTTGGGCTGCGGACGGATGACGTCACGAAAACGGCCGTCCGCTCTAAGACCTCGATGCCAAAGTTTCCAGCTTTTGACTTTGAACAAGTCTGAAGTCATCTGGCTTATGAAAAGCTCTTTGTGCAGTTTTGCGAAATCCTTGATGTCCTGCTTAAGGTCCGTGTACTAGTATGCTCTTTGAGCCAATTCAGCGCACTACTAGAATGACTGTACTGCTTAAGGTTGTCCTTCTCAGCACTTGTAGTAGAAAAACATTACCAGTAAGACACAGTTGTTCTACTAGTTCACGCTAGAAGAATGCATGTCTTACTGGTTGCATTTTCTTTCAGTATTGCCTTCCACGACTGTACGACATTTCTGCACACAGGCAAAAAGTTTGGCATTCTAGGACAACTACATGTTGCTAGTGAGGCAAAACTGCTCGTGGGTATTTGATGCTGCTACTGCACTAGGGTTCAGGAGGCTACTAGTGCATGACACACACCGAGAATTTGGGCCTAGTAGTGCAGCACAGTAGTTCATTAGTAAGCTAAAAGTGGCATTAGTAGTGGAAAAAAAAAGAGAGTTGTTCTACTAGTGGGCCCTAGGCCTTCTAATCGTGCAGTGAATTCCTAGTGAAGAGAAAGAGTATACTAGTGCATAGGCCTCTATAGGAAATGTGGCTCATCCATTTTTTCCCTTTGTTTTGGTGTTTTTCTGCTTTCCCTGCAATTGTGGTGAGGTGTCTCTTCGCACGACGCAATGAGGTTCTTCTTCTTCTTCTTCACTTTCGGATTCTAGAGACACACGACCCCAAATTCAGAGTTCAGCAAACAAACCCTGACTATTCGCTCGGGACAAGGGACCAAGCCAAGACCAGGGGTGGGGGTTACTATATCGCAAATGACTATTTTTAGCTGAGCAGCTATCTATTACCGAGTGATCAGCTCCGGACCTTTCTTTTCATCATCTTGAGAGGTTTATCACCTTGCTCTCATCAGCGTCAACCTCACAAGGAGCCTCGTCTGCCCGTCGGACCTCTACTAGAATATTCCGTCACGCTGCTGTTTGTTGTCAAGCCAGCTGGAGGCCAACGCTAGCCACTCTGAGCACTAGGTGAGTTCTTTAGCGAACAGATGTCTGTTCGATTCTACCGAAAAATTCACCAGTAGGTAAGTCGGCGAACGGTGAATCGCGATTTGGTGCGAAAGTACTACTGTACTTCCTGACAAAGACTGGATCGATCTGACCGGAAGCGACTCTCACGGACTGTTCAACTCCACGTCTTGCATTTGAAACTAACTTTGATTGTTCGGCTTGCAGGGCGGATGTGTGCAGCGCTGTGCGGGCTCTCACCAGCAAGTGACGACTATGTGTTTTAAACATAACTGCATGCTTTTTTTTTTTTTTTTTTCTTTAATTTCATTTTATTTTTTAAATTGCATTTTTTTGAAAGGCTATTTGAATGTGGCGTGTGCATGTGTTTGTTGTGTGAGCTCGGTATTCCTCTTCACTGTAAATGTGCCAGGTAACTCGCAATAATTACGAGAATAAAAATAAAAAAAATGTTGTGCAGCTGTTTTTTAACTGCCCCCCCCCCCAACATATTTGAATGAAAGCAAGTTCAAGAGAATGCACTCAACATTTTCGCATTTCTTCCCCCCACACAAACATCCAAAACACCAGTATCCCTTCCCCCTATAATCAACAAACAGACCTCAACAGACAGACAAGAATGAAAGGGTGGGTGGAAGAGTCAAAGAATACACAATAGACTAAATACAAATAAAATAAACATGAAAAAACAAAAAGTACTTTTGAAAGTGGTGTCCCCCAAAACATTCTAAATGATGAGGCAAAACAAAAGGATTCATGGAAGTCTGAGGAGTGGAGGTCGTAAGATTGTCACGAAACATAGCGAAAATTGCTATATGGGGAGAGGGATTGATCTTTAAGCCTAAAACGTTAGCGATGGACTTCAAGACAGATTGGCAATAATTAAAAAGGCCGTTCATGCTTGAAACCCCTCCATAGTTGCTGAATGACAACAACTGTGCAAGGAAGAGTGGGCCAAAAATATCTCCACAAAGTTGTGAAAGACTGGGCAGTTCTCGAAAACGCTGGATTTCACTTGCTGGTGCTGAGGGTGGCAAAACCAGTTCTTAGCTTGAGTGGGCCATGACTGTTTCGCACAAGGCCAGGTATACAACGACAGGTATGAACTACTGAAAGCTATAGCTTTAGGAAGTTAGCCAATTCATTTCAATGTCCATGTATGAAAACGAAAATAAATAAATAAGCCAACCTCCCCAACATGGCCGCCACGTCAGCACGTAGGGTTAGCCGGGCGGCTACAGCGCGTTGGCGTACCAGACGTCATATCTATCATTGGAGTTGCATTGTTAGCGGAAATTACCGTCAATTTGGTGAGCCACGGTCGCGGCTCCCCCACGCGAAGTCACGAGGAAACACGCTTCAGCAGGTCAACGTTTGACTGTGGTCGCTCCAATGCTTGTTATTGACTTGCAGTTTGCTGTCTTGCTAACGATAGAAGCTAAAACCCGGAAGCGGTATACAATGTAACTTTTGGGACGCAGAAATTCCCAAATATGAAATATTTGTTTTCCCGATGGCTTCGACGATGACTATTAGAATTTTGTTTTAGATTTTTTTTTTTTTTGTGGTTAAACTCTGTTAAGGCACCACGTGGTGGGGGTTTTGGGCGTACAAACAGCTCATTTGCATACGTTAAAAAAGACCATTCATTATACCATTATTACCAGTTATCAAAACGGAATATAACGTTACCTTTTAAACATAATTGGGCTATTTACATGGCCTCTGATGAAAAAACAAAAATAAAAACAAAACTCATTGCAGATGCGAATCTTTTCTTTGGAGTTACAGTTATGCCACTAGATGGCACTTAAGTCATGGAAGGGACACCTGTCATGATGGAGTGCAAAATTTCTGGCGGTGATTCAAAATAAGCCTTGATTTAACTTGCATTAAATCAAGTGGCCTGTGCAAGTTTGTATTATAGCACCAGATGGCGCTAAAGTACACCAATTGTAAATTTGTTCGGGCATTGCTGAGTTCATGAAGTCAAGGTGTACTACCGACAACAAAATGGGCATTAGTATGCAAAAAGAGCCCAGTAGTAAGTGGGGAAATGTCATGGTTGCACAAAATTGAGGAATGTGGAACAAAGCATACTTGTTCACTGAGTAGCACACCAAATAAGTCCATTGTGGTTCTGCTGTGGCAGTTGGACCGTGGGGCCACACAGGCCAGTTTCCCCCCCAGCTGGGTAATGGAAACCCGTGCTGAACAAAACAAAACAAACAAGTTCAAAAAGATTCAATATAAATGTTAAAATTAAATACATCTAAACTGTACAAAAAAAACAAATACTGATTTCAAAAAAATAAAAAGCTCAAGCCGCTGTCAACATTCTGAACATTGAATTCAGTTTTGCTTGTGTGTAGTTCAGGGCTTTGTGCGCATGTTCAATGCACTCATTGCCACATTGCCTTGAAAAACACTTTTAAGCTAAACACTTATTTTACAAGGCGTCGCTATAAAGCCAAAAAAAACAGAACACGTAAGATCCTTTTTTTCCTGAGAAATAAGACATAATTGCTGACAAATGATTCACCCGTTTGAAAATCCGAAAAACCTGTCCCACACATTTGCAGGAGGAAAGAAAATCCGTCATTCACGGCTCTTCTCTTCTTCTTTGCTGGCTTTCGAAGCGAATCTTTCCGATACAGCGCTAGCACGTTGGCGCATCTCGTGCAACGCTGATCAGATAGAGGTTTTCGTTAAGTCAGAACTTTTGGAGCTGGAGGTGGCCAGAAATTAGACGGAGGCGCCGGCCTCCAAATTTTATATGAAGGAAAAACACTGGATGTAATCATTAAATGATGGCTCTTTATATAACTGGTCGCTAACCCACTGTGAGGCCCTTTCAGCAGTGAATTTGTGAGCTGTGATCGTGTAGCCACCGCGAGAAGGAAATGTTTTCCCAAATGATTTTGTCAACAAGTTGGAAAACGTCTCTGATTGCGTTGCGCTGGACGCTGACCTCTAAGGAGAGCAGAGTCAAGTCAAGAATGAGGAGTGGGAATAAAATAAAATAAAATTGAAAGCCTTCTCAGGTTTGCGGATGAGGAAATCTAATTGAGAAGGATCTGGAGCCAAATGTTTACCGAAAACAGCTGCTTTAATAGGCACTTAGAAGGAATTAGAATAAAATTTTGGGGGCGTGCGTGCCTGGGTTGGCAAGCCGGGCAGCGATACAGGCGATCTCTTTGTTTTGGACGTGTTCGTTTATGGGCTCCGGGGACAGGCAGGAGCCCACAATTATGCGGCTTGCTTGACGTTCTCTCGTGAGCCGTGTACCTGACCACAGTGTCTTGTTTAGTGTTGTACACGCTAGGCAAAACCCGCCGACAGCATTTGGCACCTCGTGACACTTTGTGCCTCTCTTTTAGCTTATTCAAATAAATCATTTTGAATTGGGACACACTGACGTGAGCGTGAAAAAAGTAAAGAAAAAGAACAGCTCCGCATCGTTTTGAACGGTTTCTCAATTTCCATGTCGGCACAACTGCCCAGCAATAACTTTTCGTGATGATCCAGATGGAAATGTGTCTTTTGTCTTAGGTTATACTGTGACCATATACCATAATTTCTCGTGTATAATGCACATTCCCCCGTCCCCCCTTCCAGAATGAGAAAAGTCAATGGTGCACATTATACATAGGTATAGGGGAAAAATGCAAAAAAAAAACCGTTCCCATTATATAAATGTACGCCGCTATCTAGAGGTTATGAAAAAGCTGTACACTTGCATTCCAATATGACACCCCCACCTCGAGGTTATGAAATAGGTGTAGCCTACACTTTTATTCCAATATGACAGGGGTACGTACATATGATTGCATCATATCTACAGTTGTGCTCATAAGTTGACATACTCTGGCAGAATATGTAAAATATAGTTTTTATTAAATATGACTGATGACTGAACAACAATCAGCATTAATTTCTTTATGGTTATATATATATATATTTATGATAATGCTTTTCTGAAATGCTTGACAGTTTAATTTGAATCCCATTAAAATACAACTAAATGTGTTTCGCCTGGCCCTTCATCTTTTCTTTAAAGAATTGTGCCCATCTTACAAATTCTGCCTGGGTAATCAAACATATGAGCAAAACTGAGTTTTCTCTCATTTACCAAATAAAAGTAGGGCTGTCAATTTCAAAATAAGAGCAAAAAGCAAACGGTACATTTTCATTTCAAAGTCAAAGAGAGTTTTGTTGATTTACGTGGCCTATTCCACTTCAAAGCAAAACAAGGAATACTGCTGTCTTCCACGGCGAAAGTGCACTAAAGCGCGGGTCGGGTTTTTGTAATCATGTCTCGATTGGCCCTGCGGTTGCGTTTCCAACACGCTTGAGCAGACGTTTGAGGGCAAAAACAAACTAGCCCACTCAGTGTCCCATGAAGGGGCATGTCGCTGGCAAATTCCTGGCCCGCTCTTTGAACACATGTGACAAGCAGCACTTTGACTCGTGGCCCAAACGGGACCGATCGAGCAGCTCTGCTTGGGCTCGGCCTCAAGGGGAGACAACCAGGTTACTCATGCGGGGGGCGAGGGGGGAGCCTGACCTCTGAGGAGAATGTTTAGCTAGGAAAGCTACACATGCGCTGTACATACCGCCGCCTCGTGCGCACTTGTAAAGTCGTATGAAAATAAACTGCAGCATACAGAGAGAAGTAATCCGCTTTTAAGCATTTCCAGTACCGAAAAATAAAGCGGCGACCCAGGAAAGGCAATATTGAGCCAGTGATCCCACTTGTAATACGAGGATGTGGCTTAGCGATGCGCTTGCCGCTCTCAATCTCAACTATTCATGATATTTGGGGGCATAGGAGGGTCAAAGTTCAAGACCATCTTGGGAACCTTTGATGAACAACAACAGCAACATAAAAAAGCATGAAACCTCAATCTTTAGATGGTTTGTCTTCCCTTCCTGGGGTTGGTAAACATTTGCGTTCGTGTGCGCGGCGTGTTAACGGAGATTAAGCCGAATTCAAGCCTGCGTGTCAGTCAGCAATTCAGGTGGCTCATACCGCACATACCTGCGCTATTGTGTGCCTCGCGTTCTCTTGGAGCTCGGACGGGGACGTCGCTTGTGCGCCCTGTTTTTATGGCAGCTTCAAAAAAAAAAAACAAGCAAAAACCAGATATCCCAACAATGTGGGCCTGCTTTGTACTTCATAAATTGTCTGACCCACTTGTCATTTAGAATGGGGGGAAAAAAATACGAGCCCATCGAGTGTTATCGCAAAGCTCACCAATTATTAAAGCAGGTCGAACTGACATTTGACCACCTGCGTGTGGGAGGGGCTCGTAAATTAAAAAAAAAACAACAACAAAAAAAATCCCTTGGATTTCTGGAGAAAATGCACATACCACAACTGGCCACAACAGTTGTGGTATGTGCGTTCAACATGCTAGAAAACACAACACGTTGATGCAATCATGTGTATTCTGGTGAAAATATTTGTATTTTATGGCGCCCTCAAAAGTCACTCATTAGCGCCCGCAGGAAAATTAGAAACAACATTTCCGCTGACACCAGTTTCACGCTTGAAACTTGATATACAGTAAATCCCCGCATATTCTCAGTTTGGCATTTTTTGGGGAACCTATCTTCAGTTATTTGCGGAAAAACTTGCCGATTTGCTGTTTTTGCGCTCAAGCCAAAACCATGTCGTGCGTTTGCGCCATGTGGTGGCAAACACCCATGTCGAACTTCTTTCATTTTGTTCGGCCATCGCTTTGTCTCACGGGGGGGGGGGGGGAAGTGATTTGCTGCCATCTTGTGGCATCCATAGGCAATTACAAACCTTTCTGTTCGGGCTTCGTTTTTGTAGCAGGGAGCTTGGTCCCGATGACCAGCGAGTGGCGGCATGTCTATCGTAACAGGACGCTCGAAAACGTCGCAAGGAAACAGCTGTTTCTCCTGCCTTTGCGAATCGGCCACTCATTTCGACAGGTATCGGCGAAAGGTAGGCCGTGCGAAATCGCCAAGCTTGTTTTGGCTACGCCATCTCATAGCATCAAAACGTGAGCAAACGAGTGGGGGATCGGGGGGAAAATACTGGAGCGATTGAATGGCATTTGGACCTGTCAGTGCGGAACCACGACAGCCCAGGATCTTGTTTCTTTAAGATCCCCCATCCCCCTCCGTCCCCCGTCCCCTTCCACCCTCCCCTTGTTGACGCACGACTGGCATGCAAGCATAAATTTAGCAGCAACGTGTTCGCACCGGGAGCAACATATCGGGAAATGTTACATCACATGCCTTGCGACGTCGTTTCGGTGCGGGACCGCGGCTCGGAGCTAAGCTGAGTCACCCAACCCAGTCATTCCCGTTCCCCTCCCCTCAACCCAACCCTCTCCCACGCCCCCTCCGCACTGTCACACAAACACACACACAAGCACCAAGCAGAGGGAAAGAGACGCGCTCACTTGTCTCCATTCAGTGTGCAAACGCCGAATTTGGGGAGAGATGACGGGGGGCTGCCGGGCCGCCACTGGACTGGTTCTGTTCGCTGTTTGGGTCGAGGTAAGGTTCGATATACTTCCGTTAGCACAGTTCTGGAGTCGACAAGCTCTTATCGTGACAAATTACTTTCAATCACGCTCAATAATACAGTAAGCAGTTCGTTATTCTACGATATGAAATCTATTGCGATAAGATAATACAGAACAGCTGTAAATTGTTCTATCATTGCAAAGTTAACAGTATCTTACCTTTCATCTGATTTCGAATCAATTTGGTGATCGTAAATACATATACAACCATGCATTTATTTATACAGTACCTGGAGTTCTACATTCAGCAAAATTTGGATGGTACCCTCAAAATGAATTGTAAATATGAAAATAATGACTTGGATTGATTGTAAAGGATTCATTTAGATTCTGGGTATTATAAATGTAAAATCACGCTATATCACGTTATGGCGCAATAAGGGATGTAGCGGGGGGGGGGGGGGGGGATTACTTGAAATTGTTTTGAGTATTCCTCCAGCTGAGTGCGTGGGGGGAAAAAAAAGCGCATCGCTGTTACTATGCGCCATACCCCCAGGAAAGACCCCAAGTCAATCAGACGGCGCGCGTGTCGTCCTAATCAGCGGCGTGCGTGCAATGCGTGCCGCCAGCTTGCGCTAATCACCTCTCCGGCATGTTATCTGCTCCGGGCGGTCGTAGAGCTGAAACGGAGGACACGAAAGCACCTGTCGACCGCCTCGCGGTTGGTCCGGCCTTCATTTAGTCCACGCTTAAATCGGTGAATGAAGGCCGTCGCCAAGTGCTGTCCTCAATCGCGAATCTGTACCTTTTTTGGCCTGACAAAAGCTACAAACTGTTACCTCGAAGTCCAGGAATTAGACTCTACCTTGAGGAACTTTGGGGTTTATCTCGAAAACACTCATTGGCAAGACTTGGTTATCTTGGCTCTCTGCTCACCATCCATACCACCACCAGCACTCTCCATTTGAGCGGTTTTATGAACCTCTTTGTTTGTTGTTTTTGTATTTGCTTTTATTTTGCTTGGTTTTATTCTGCTGTCCGCTTTCAGCTCGGTCTAGGGAAATCTGTTCTCAATTGCCTAACCAGGATAAATAGAGGTTCAAAAAGAAGAAAGTACTGAAACATGCTGACGGCTTTTGGTGTACAATGGCTTGTCCCTGGGATAGTACCGTTAAAAAGGTGCACATTTCCAGCTTGGGAACCTACGTCTACATTTTGGACCTTAGAACTGGTCCAAACATGACCTCGGAGTTCGCTAATCAGTCGTCCATGAGGGTAGATTGTACTTTTGACGGGACGGGAATGCTCCCCCCCGTCCCCGCCTGTAATTCTCTTTATGACAATGGCAGAGAGGGACACCAAAACATGACAAGCATGTGTGCGAGGGTTAGCATGAGTCAGCGCAATCGCTGGCACCACGGTGACCCGTGTGCTTGACTTCAGACAGCGGGGATCAACAAGTGGTCCCGGCGACTCTCTCATGTTGGACCTCGGGTCAGGGTCTCAGCGCGACTGTTCTGGTGAAGAAGAATGGCGCTCTATGCTTGTGTGTTTGGTCTTCGGAGGTCCTCCTCCGTGTGATTTGTGGCCTGTGGCTCGGACCCTAAATGGAATAGACCTTCCTTTGTGGGTGACATAATGGCATACCTTAAGTGATTCTCGTAGGGCTCTCACGCCATTCCCTTGATTACTGCAGCCATGCAGAATCTTCATGAAAAAACAAACCCAAAAAAGCACCTATCTGCTTCTTTACGACAACGACTCAACAATTTCAACAATTTCTCTTGCGTCCCAGTGCTCGGCCGCCACAATTGCTTTTAATTATTCTGCTGGAATTCACAAGGAAGTAGGGAACAAGAAGCAACAAACTGTTTTGTTTATTCAAGGAAATGGCCCCACTTAACGTTTGACCGCAGCCTCCCGTGGACAGACACGCAAGTTGATGGCCGGGATCCAGAAGGGGGTTAAGTCATGTAAACGGTCCGAAGTGAGCAACAACATCTAGCGGTTTCCCTGCACCTCCAATAAGTCCCCCTCTCCTTGATTGCGTGATCACAAAGATGCCGAGAATGTCCATTTAGCTTTGATGAGGGCCTTTGTTGTGGGAAGGAATGGGAAGTGAATTAATATGGAGAAAGATCGTCCCAGCCGACGAGTTAAAGGAACATCTGGCCCTGTGATGGATGGATGGATGGATGGAGCAAGTTTTTGGAGTGTGTTAACAAGAACCACTGTTTTCAGTTACACAATAAAAGCCTTCATTCTCATCATCTCATTGTTGCCATCTGGTCTTCATCTCTGGAACGACGGCTGCCGAGTGTGGCATTGCTTAAAAATGCGTGTATGTGTCATGTCAAGCCAAATTCAAGTGGTACTTATGTTTGCAAAGGGCGAACCTTTCACAGAGTGTTGCTGGCTTTCTTGTTGAAGGTGTACCGCGACGCTACCGTTCCAAATTGGGACGAGCGGGCCTTTATCCCGCCGGAGTTTGGCCGGAAAGCGCCAAGCTCCATCCCTCTCTCACTGCTGAATCATCATAAAAATAAAAAAGAAAAATCACAAGGAACAGACTAAGAAATGGCAGATTCCAAAGAAAGTACTTGCAGTGGACACTGACAAAGCGCGGCTGAAGGCAGTGGAAAATGCCACAGTAGGAATCCTGAATTGACACACTGGCATTTGAAATTGTTGCGGAAACTCAAGGGTTAATACAGTGGTACTTGGACCTATGTGTGCCCCCAACGTACCCGTTTTCCAAGCTGCAAGGCAAAACTCAACTCAATAAAACATCCGCAAACAGGTGAACCTGCGGGTGCCGAACCGCGAATATGTGGGGGTCCCGTGTAATACCCTGGCATTTGTGGGCAAGGAGAGCCACAGTTGCCTGATGCACTTTCAGCCATTTATTGAACGGAACAAGCAGTCAAAGACATAAATGCTCGCAAGGGGGCTGTCATCAGTCACAACTCACGGCCAACTGCTCACGTGCAGACGAACCGACTCCACATCCTGACGTCGCTCACGAGGCCACGCCTCTTAAAGGTGCACATCCAACACACCAGTCCAACAGTACATTCAGTAATTACACTTCATAAAATCTTTACATTAAAATCTTTAGATTCTCTTCTATGTTTTTATACAATACAATGCTGCCTTGTGGCGGTTTTTTGGGGGGGCTGGAACTGATGAATTCATTTCAATGAATTTCGATGGGGAAACTTAATACATAAGTAAATTGAGTTATGAGCTCGGTAACGGAACAAATGAAACTTGTAAGTCAAGTGACCAATCAACTTTGATTTTAAAATGCATGTGTACGGACATTTCTTATATCGAGTGATTGGCATTTAATCTGGGAAAAGGGGAAAGATAATCAGGAAAACCAACAGCAAAAAAAATAAAATAAAAAATAAATACAAATACAGTGAAATGATAAAAGTTGAGGCAGAATTGCTTGGATTTCCTTTCATGGCCACTTGTCACCGGGGAGAACGTGGCGGGCTCAAGCATAAGTGCGCCGTCATTGCCAATGAACAATGACTTCATACCATGCATTGCCCAAGGGCTGCCAGTAGATGGCGACCTTAAAGCAGAGGGGCGTTTCTGTCCATGTTCATCCCGGATAGACCACAGTCGTGTGATTTGTGCATCTGGTTGGCCGCCTCGGCCCCGTCCTCTCTTGTCCTTTCTCCTTCCTCTGGAGCCTCGTGTGAGTGCGCTTGTTTCTCACCATCCAGGCTCTGAAAAATGTTGCACCCCTCCATCTGTCCCTTGCATGAATGCAATTGAGCGCCATTGATTGATTCCCGTTTGTTTGTTCCGAGCTGCGTCATCTGCTCAGCATATTTTTCACGAGTGCAGCATCTCCTCACCCGTTCGGCTCTGTCGGCCCGGCCCCGGGCTTGACCTCAGATCCCTCCGCAGGGCAGGAACTGCAGCGGGAGCGCTTGGGAGTGGCGCTAACGAGAGGGCAGATCACAACTCTGGTCACCCCCCTCCTTCCCCTGGGGTGACATCTAATTAGAGGCAAATGGAGGTAGGAGGTGTGTCCGCTCTTTCAGTGTTGAAAAGGTACTTGGGAGAGTTGTAAAGCTGGAGGAAGAGGCCCCCGTTTGACACTTCAGAGGGCATGACGAGGGAAAAAAATGGATTAAAAGGTCAGTGTTGAAAGAGGAGGGGTTTTTTTTTCTTCTTCTGAAGCTTTCATAAGAATTCTGTACTGAAATAATATAGCGAAAAATGTATTTGGCGGCGAGCGCAGGACACGGGGCGAACACAAATGCAAGGGAGTGAGAGGGGAAGTCGTATGAAGGATGCCCACAGAGCAAAAAGGCCAAGCGGAGGAAATGTACACGATAAGCTGTCGCACGGAGCAGATAAACTTGCACAGTCCTGGAGCAGGGGAGCCGACTGGCGGCAATTCCAGATTCCGTGGCGGCTTGAAAAACAAATAGAACGGCGGCTATCTGTCTCCTGCTGAGGGGGGGGGGGGGCGGAAGGCCGATTGGATTTGAGTGTGAGAAACGTAGACCGGGGAGGGGGGAAATATAGCTAAATCTACTGCTAACAAGATTGACTGTTTTTTGCGTGACCGCTTGGGTGGTGTGTCATATCAAGTCATGCCATGTCACAAGCGTTCACGAACGGAGTAAGGATTTGTCACAGTGGCGGGATGACTGATGTTCTCCCGTCTTTGTTCCCGATCAAATTGCTGCCGAAACAAATGGAGAGGAAACTGAAACAACGCAAGTTCGGTCCCGTTTTGAACGGAACGTTGCGAGTAAATATTTCAATATTGTGACCGGACTGGTGCCAAGTGAACAGAGTGAGTAAGGTTCCCCCAGGCCGGAAAAGTTAAAATAGCTTCGTGTAACTTTTGTCCCCTCCTCTTTTCAGTGACTGGACTGTCACTTGTCTGTTTTTCAACACAAATCAGTCATGCCTAGATCAGACTACAGGATTTTAGCCCCGATATTGGCCTGATTAGCTACCGCGGGGGATTTCCCAAATCGGGCCCAACATATTTTGTCGGGAATGACAAAATGTATTGCAGTGTGAAATAATCCATGACCAATGATTTGGCCCTACGACGGCAAAATGAAAAGTCTAGCACGTTTGATTTTCTTGGATATCGTCCGTGTAGTGCGACCTATCAACGACAACTCTCCGACAGCGCACCTCGACGTCGACCAACAGGATTGTGTATTGTGACCGCCGCATCGCCTCCCGTGCCTTCTGTTGTCAACGTACTTGCACACCGTCGTCAACATTTATTCACGCGCACAAACCAATGTTTACCGAAGGTTTGGAGCATGATTCGACAGAACGCCGGTATGTTTACGTACAACCGTTAGTGCTAGCACTGGCTTGCTAGGATACATAACGTCGCCTGCTTGCACACACACAATACATTGGCGCGATCCATTGTTGTTGTCGTCGCCACGGTAAAGAGTATCCGTTGTGTTGACCGGTGACACGTTTTCTGGTTCCGCCTCTCCGACAGTGTTTGAGGAGACAAGATAAAGCCCAGTGATCGTAAAAGACGGGATACGGTGGTATCGGAATATATGTCGTGCAGTGTTGCAACTGTCTGACTGAAATTAGGCAAGACTTTATGGCAGTAGTCAAACAGTGCAATCGTGAAAGACCAAATTTGTCTCTTAGTCTGATCCAGCCATTAGATAGAGCTATGTTATTTTCTTCCATTTGGCTCTTGTGTCTGTTTCCCAAAAAATGCTAGCTTGGAGCCTCAGTTTATTCTAACTATATTATTGCCAAAACCCCTTTTTTTTTTTTTTTTTGTATACAGGGTTACGGTTTACTTGTTAAGCGTGCTGTTTATTCCACTTCGGAAAATGCGTTATTAGTGTCTAATCATCAATTAGTACGAGAACCTGTGATTGATGAAGCACTGTAGTGCGAGCAAAGACGCCACGTGTTTATGTCAGGTAGCAGCTGGGAGCCTAACTTTAAGACCGAAGAGTAAACTTGACCGTGAATTCAATGTGACCTTATTTATTATTATTATTTGTCTTCCATAAGCCTGCACCATGTTATTTCTATGCTGAGCAGTGATGGATGTTTGACCTGCTGTACAATAACCAAAACAAAAAAACAACATGGACCCGCCGGCAACTGTTATTTCAAGGCATCGACTCGCTTGGCGGCCTTTGTCTGTGCCTGGGGTTAGATGCGATGTGCCGCTGTGGAATTTGGTCCCGGGATACCGTCGTCTGATGACTTTATCGAAAGCTTGCGCTTGCGCTTGCGCTTGCTGGGATCTCAGTGGGGGACAGGAGAAAAACGCAAAAACTGTTGTCCACTACTGCATTTCCAATTGCTTCCTTTCCGGCTGCTGACAAGCATGCAGCAATAAGAAAAGAACATAAGATTGACCTATTTCATATTTTATTCATTTCAGTAATCTCTGGGGAAAAAAAAAAAGAAAAGTTTTTTTCTTTCATCAAATCATGACAAAAATATACAGTACATGTTTTGAGGCATTTTACCTAAATATAACACTGCTCCATACAGGGGCCAGTCTGTCATAACACAAAGTGGCAAACAATTGTTGAACAGTTATTTTGCCAATGTGGGGAGGAAGGAATGTGTGATTTAATTCTGACTGACAAAGCAGGAATGTTTCCACTTACAAAAAAAAATGTTCGCAGCGCAATAGCCGCCATGCGTGTATCGTCTTGAATGTGTGTGCGTGCGTGTGTGTGTGTGTTTTTGATGAATAGAAGTCAGGTATCTGCAAGAGGTTGATTGGCAGGAGGGCAAAGCTGGAACGGGCTCCCTTTAAGCGGGTACAGACGCCGTTATCAACCTCGAGATTAGTGAAATCGTTACATGATGGGCAGGTTGCCAGGTCGTTGCCAACAAAGTCAACAGAATTTTCCTCAGTCCAGCCACCAACAAATACAGTGGTAACTTGACTTACGAATTGAATTCATTCCGTAACTCAGCTTGTAACTCAGTTTACTCAATGCAGGATGCTGGGCAGATGTCGAGGCATCTCCGAACCTCCATTTTTAGCTCACAACACAAAGCAAAAAATAAAAATAAATCCCTGCCGCTGTATCAGTTGTAGCATCGTTCCATCTTCTTCCCTGTATCCGGGGTCGCCTTGCCTCTCCCCAGCCGCTTCATCTAGCCTCATCTGAGGGGATCCAGCCCCGGTGTGTCCTGGGAGCCGTCCGGGGGCATGCTAACTCGATGCCCCAACCACCTCATCTAACTCCTCTCAATACAGAGGAGCAGCGGCTCAATTCTGAGCCCCTCCCCAGATGACAGCGCTTCTGACCCTATCTCTAAGGGAGTGCCCGGAGACCATGCGGAGGAAACTCATTTCGGCCGCTTGTATCCGCAATCTTATTTCGGTCACGACCTACAGCTTGTGATCACAGGTGAGGGTAGGAACGTAGATCAACCACTCAATCGAGAATCCTTCTTCACCGCAACAGACTGATACAGAGTCTCCGTTGCTGGAGATGTCCGCCTGCTGATCTACCACTCCATTCTTCCTTCACTCGTGAACAAGCACTTGAACGCATCCACTTGGGGCAGGATCTCCTCCCCAACCTGGAGAGGGTACTCAACCCTGGTCCACTGTTCCATGGCCAGGACAAAAACAACCCTTCTCCTCCCGAATCGGAGATTCGGCTCTCCGACTATGAGTTGTACGTATCATGATATCAACTGTGTCGTGACATAATCAGCTGTATCGCCACGATTGCATGTTCTGATTTCCACTCTATTAACGTGGGTGACATTTAGTACTTTGCACAGAAAAAGGCCAAGGATGGTCTTTTCCTTGAGCTCAGGGCCAATATTAAACTTTTATAATTCATGCTGACTTTATGTAATTGCAAGTGTTCTGCAAAAGTGAGTGCAAAACATGTTACTTAGCAGCAAAATCCTGGCAGCTGGCAACACATACATTTATTTGGCACACAAGTCTTTTTGCACACCAGTTAGAGAATTTATTGCTTTTTCCCCGGCGCCAGCGAATGCGCTAGCTCGTTAATGAATAATGATTACTCGCTCGCTGTTAATATTGCAGCACATGCCCGTAATTGCTGTGGCTAATCCGTGGCGACTTTATTGCAGCGGGAATATTTTTCTGACAACCACACTTAGCTTTCACACAGGCAGTTTATACAGCACGTGCAAACGGGCGATGTACTGTACATGAAAGACCGCCACTCACATACTGTATCGTGAGGGTATGTTTTTCATTAAATCAAGCAGCCATGCAATTTGATGCAACCATATGTGTTCGTAGTGGAACCTAAGGATATTCGTTGAGCTTGTATCTGTGTTTTCCATGAATTGTCTACTTTTCTGGACGTTTTCAAGCATATGACACAAGCAGCGCACAGATGTATTTATGTCGTATATCCTGGTTTCATTTCATCATACGGAGCCTCTCCCTTTTCCTGGAACTAATCGATTTCTGGTTTCCTGCGCCCCACTAGTTGGACTCTTCAAACGGATGACTGCTGCTGCAGAGTAGAGGAAGGGTCACAGAGGGCAAAATTATTTCCTCTTATAGAGTGAAAAGGGATGGGTTGTTTTTTTTTGGTTTTGTTTTTTACTGTGAACACTCCATGCAAGATTGTCAGGTTGAAGTTATATTGAAAGTTGTCGCTGTGCCCCAGTGCGCTTGAGTCATGGACCCTCAGTGAACCTGCATGCCCTGGTAATCTGGATGACGCAAGAGAATCAGGGCAGTTCCACCACTTGCGTCTCATCAGTTTCAGGCACACCCAGCTGTTGTCATAATTCTCCCCATTTGAAAGGCCTTCTGTGCTTCTGTCTTCTTGGACTGTCCAAGTCACTGGACAGGGACAAGACTGATCTTTCTTCGGTGGGATAGGTTCCGCCCTCATCTAAAACTGTTCTCATAAACCATGAGCATGATGACCTGAAAAGCAAAACTATAAACACAAACACAGTGGCCATTTTGGCACCCACAATCGTCTTTAAAGAAAATACACTCTCCAAAACATCCTGCCCTGTCACATCAACTGTACTTAACCTAAATCCAGACCATTGTAGGGTCGGATCAGGAGGATCTAACAGCGTTACCTTGTCGGAAACTTCAACGTCCTTGTTCGGGTCCTGCTTATTCTTGGTGAGAACTCGAGAGACGGGTTGAGGGCAATCAGTTTGCAATGGTATCTTTCGTCCAAAGTACCCTTGTTAATACTTTCTGGATCCAAGGGGCGGAACAGCATTTGGCACCTTGCTGCACTCCATCTCTCCATCTCTTGAGTTGACATGTATCCTTAGGATCTTTGTGTCATGTCTGGATATGTACCAGACCCACAAAATGCAATGCTGTTACACGAAGCGACTATGGGCTCAATGAACAGCGTTCTAAGGTTTTCGGTTGCAGAAACAATTTGGACGCGATCAGACTGAATCCTGAGATTCCAGAGCAAGACTGAGCTTGAATTTCTGAGATGAGTATGCACATTTTGAAACTTTTTTTCATGCTGCATTATATGTTACAGACTGAAATGTCTTTGGGCATTTACAGTATATGCCTGGATGTCTTTGAGAATGCTGGGTGTAATTATGTCCAGTTCCGTTCAGCACTTTTGTTCCAAACTCAATTGATCTTTTTGACTTTTTTATTTTATTATTTTATTTTTTTTTAAGTAGGACATCCCCTGGATGTTTTAGGATATGGCCAGCCAAGACCTTTGCGCTGACCCTCTCAGCTGCTAAACTAGCCATTGTCTCGTTGTAGTCTTGGTTTAAAAAACTCAGCTATGTTTCTCTGGTGGTTAAGTGGTTACCCTTGTTCAAGACACCAACCGGCAGAAAGAATGTGGGCAAAAAACACACATGAGCTTGACAGAGCTAGAGAGGATGCGGCTATGGATCATCCACTCCCAATATCTCCCCGACCCACAGCTGTCGTGTCCTTGAGCAAGACACCGACACCCTGAACTGCTCCCTGGGTGCTTAAGTAGCCTCCTGCTCCAGTATGTGCCACAAACAAGTGTGTGTGTTTGTTGTGTCCACTGCTGTGATGGGTCTAATGCAGAGGACGAAAAAAACCTACTAATAAAGATGATGATTTTTCTGTATAGCTTAAGGGCTTCAGACTCCTGTTGGTGAGCCCTTTAGTGAGTTTAACCTGCTTGTTTGTTGGAAAGGGGAATGACAGGGTTAGGACAGCCAGGGATTCTTCAGCACACTTGTTCTGTAGCTATGCCCGACGTTGCCAAACCCTGCTCCCCACTGAGATGACCCTGGGCATGCGCTCCAGCTGTACAAACACAGCCTTATTGCTGAACACACTCATGTTTAAGCTGAGCCAAATCCAATTATTGAGCTAGCCTTGAGACTCCCCCCGCCCCTGTCTTTTATATATATTTTTTTATATTTCAGTAGCACATATTCAGCCACCATGTTCAGAACATGAGCTGCTCTGCCAGGCTAAACAAGCCTGACAAATGTGCGCCAGTGTTCTCTTCTACATTCTACATACATGTTAGCTTTTGTTCAACTCTAACTTGACTTGTTCAACTCTAACTTGACACTTTTTATCCACCTTGTTTTAAAAGAGAGAGCTCAAAGTCAACAGGGAGGGGATGCAAACACTCTCATGATGGCCAATCAACAGGAGCAGGAGGCACCTAAGAGTCAAGCCCATATGAACATAAGTGCGCAGACAGTTTTGTTCCCTTCGATCACCTTACCTGCTCACTCTTTGTTGTTGTTTTCTTTTTTTTTAAAGTTTTAAGATGATCTTAAAAAAACAACTGATTTAGAAGCTGCCACATCACCCTATAGACCCCCTAACTTCTAAGGCTGGCTGTGCTCCAGATGTCAGGAGTATATATCATGCAAAAGCTCCTTGTTGCCAGCTATTGCATGAGAGTGACAGGGAGGTTTGAAGGATTAGTCAACATACTGACAATTCTCCTCCATTATCGCTGTCGAACACACCAAAGTTCCAGACACACGTTTTCAGAATGTATTTTAACTTCTTTAATGTTTTAAGCAGGTCCCATTCCCCCCCCCCCCTGCTTGTAGGGCACCTTTCAATGATGTCGACGGACATAATTGTATCCTGTCGGAGTCACGTTGACGAGACAATGGTCGGACCAATTTACACTGTCACGCCATTAGATTGGTGACAAAACCCCAACTGTCTGTGATCTCCATTTTGAGACCCCTAGACACGACACAGGGTTTTTAGGGGTGAACCTGTTCTCATGCTTGAGTTTGAGCTCCCGAGTGATAATGGTTTCGACCATCGCCTCACTTATATCATTAGGAAAACAGCAACTGGATGCAGGCGTTAAGAGTTAAGTTAAAGGCAGTGGCCTTGCTTACCGGTAAGCTTCTGAGCACATTAAGCCAGGTGGGTTGCTGGTTTTTAATGACGAAAACAATAATGCCTTCCCTGTTACAGGCATGGCAGCATTCCAGATGAGGTCAGGCATCAAGAATTCCACCGATAAAAGCATGTCGTACGGTATGTTGGTAAGTTTGATCCACAATTTGGGGAGCAGGCCCTCAAGAGTGATTGGGCAGTGACCGGACAGAGCTCTGCAGTTGAGCATGGCAGATTTTGCTGCTGGCTGAAGAAGTTTGGGAAAACTCGGTGGTACAAATTTCTTGGCCCTGAGGCGCTTGTGCGGGAATCTTCACATACTGCATTTTCTCCTTAATGGTCTTTGCTTTACAGTGCCGAGATTTCATTTCCTTCATTGAGTGTGGTCATGATTCGGGCCAAATGTTCTGTATTTCAAAGAAAATAACTATTACTGCATTGGTCTTCTGGGAGGTCTGGCATGGGCAGCCTGCATGCGTTTTAAAGGGAGGTCTGTGTTTGGGGAACTGCCACGGTCGATTCTACAGAGACTTGCGTTGGGATGGCACATTGTTACAGCCTAAACGGATCAAATTATATCAATTGACCAGAATTGAGTGTGTTCTCAATTGCGGCTGAAGTCAGGCGAATAGTAAAGAATCATGTTTCTCTCACATTTCTGGCACTGTTACAGTTGAGTGACAAAATAATTGAAAAATGACCAACTTTGCTCCAGAAATGCCTCATTCAAGGTAACATTTTAAAAGAGGAATTTTATGAGTGTTATCTCTTAGGTCAGTATGAACTTGTGGAGTAACTCCTACTCATTGCTTGATGTGCTCAGACATGTTGTTCCCGATTTAAATGGAAGCTTCATTTTTGCACACTGTATTCTACTGGTGGACCTCACGAGCAAAGTGTGGTCTTCAATCATCCAGTGAGTCTTACCTTTGGAGAACACAAGCAAACAGTGAACTAGTGGAGCATTGTGCCACCCAGCTGTCAATTTGAATCCCTCAACGATGCGATATGATAAGGGCGGTCATATGTTTCTGGGCTTTGCGCAGAGTGCAGCTATGAATAATCATCATCGAGAGCAATGCATTTTCTTGGTTCTGGTAAGGAAATTATCCATGAAGTCTTTGCGATTTTTAAATTGGCATTGGCATTCCATATTCTTGGTTACGGTAAGGGAAATGAATCAATTATCCATGGAGTCTTAGGAATTTTTAAATTGGCATTGGCATTAGATAGTAGAAAACATGTTTTCTCGCTACGAAACAATTTTTGTCACGAAGAAAAAAAATTAAACCCCAATAATTTTTCTCTCACCTGTTGACCATTAGGTGGAGTGGTGCGTGAGGTTCAGAGCTAATCATCGTCACGTACGTTTAACAAAAAAATAAAAATTCCTCGTCTTGAAGCTGAAAACACCCATTTCGAAAGTGCAAAATCCAAATCATCATGCTAACTTTGCCAGCCCAGGGAACCTCACTTCGGCTTCCCATCTCTTTGGAAACCTCCTAGACCAGTTCACAACATTGGGTTTCCCACAGGCAAATAAGTGAAACTCGGTGCTTTTATTTTAATTGAAATGATTTGTGGCAGTTATTGCTCAATATGCAGTAACAGATGCCCTTGCAAGTTATTGCATCATCAGAGCAAATTGGCTCGATCTGATCTTGATTTAATTCGATCTCCACAGACTCCTTTATCTCTGCCCGACTACATTCAAATGAATAACATTTAAAACCTCTGCTCGGCGAGAAGCTAAATAATGCATTAGTCAATCTGCTCTTGGACCCAAGGACAGAGGAGCGGCAGAGGAGCGAAAGATGGATCATTTGGGGGAAACAAACCCAGGATTGTCAACCCTCGCTTGCTTGAGTTTCACATTCTTACATAATCTCCCGGCTGTGTTACATGCTGCAATCGGCTAAATGCGGGGCCAAGGCCATCAATCACGGCTAGAGTCAGTAGTCAGGAAAACAAGTGGCTTTTTTCCATCTTTAAGTGGGTGTGATGGAGGATGCATTCTGGGTGGATGGCAGTCCAACTGAAGCCTTCCAGCTGCCTCGTTGTGATGCGCTCACCCTTGGGAGAACATCAACCAAAGCAAGCCAATGAAAATAAATGACCTGAAGAAATGTAATTAGCATCTGTGAATCTACGGTACCTCCTTAATGACCGTGTCACGTTAGTCCGTCTAAGTGTTGGTCCAGCCTTTGAATAGACGCGCTTTCAGGAAATGACGAGCAGCGGTGCCTTCACTGACATCACCGTGGGAACCAAAGTGGGGCTGTCATGACTTCCTGCTGCTGATATGCACTTTGAGCACCAATGGGCCAAAGGTGTCAATTTCCTCTGCGACACATGAAAGTGCACTGTTCCACTGAATCGTTCCAGGGCTTGCTGTAGCTCTGCACGTTTAGGGTTTTTGATTGGACGGTTATTAACTTTGCTGCTGTTTTGTGAGCTGTCAAAGGGCTTCTGAGGGCCTCATTAAAAACCTCCACGTTAAATGTAAAACCAGCTATTACTGAATGGGACAACCGTACCGTGTCTGGTGCAGAGATTAATGTAAGTGGTAAACCTATTTTGGTCATTTGACAGTTTCCCTCAGTCCGTAATGGCGTTTAAGGCCTCCGGCGGTGGATTTCACAGGTCTTTCTGTTTGTATTGTCCCACCACATAATCAGCTCGTAGAAGCTTGGCCATCGTGACCACACACATGGTCGGCAGGTGGGCTCAACCTCGAAGGAATTATGCAATTTTCTTATGTTACACTCTTTGGTCAAATTTTCAAGTTGCAGTCAGTTTTTGTCAGGTCCGTCGTGATGAACCATGATTTATAGCGAGGCAAGGGCACAGCCGGTATGAACATTATCGTATTCGCTCCCTGTTTGTATTGCAGGCCCATATTTTGCGGTCCCCAAACGGCAGCAGATAGTTTAAGAAAAATGGCTGCCGACAACTATTCATAAAAAATGATGGATGCTATAACATTCGTAAGATGAGTTATCCAGTTCCCTTTTAACCCCTGCACACAAGCTTTTACACGAATGTGCTTTATCATGTCTGCTTGAGTTTACAGCTGTTCCAACCATTACCACTGAGTTGCCTGGATCTTCCCATTCTAGCTCTTCCCAAAGGTGTTTCAACAGATTGAGGAATGGATAGTCACAGTGATTCCCAAGTTGTTCCTGCAAAGTGGGATGCATCGAATGGTCTTAGTCAAGAGTCCACGTTCAGCCGACAGACGACGCTCGAGGGACGGAGGAGTTGTAAGAAATGTGGCAGATGGATTTTGATACTTTCAAAGACGGTTTTGAAGAAGATTTGTAAGATAATTAAAACAATCCATCAGGAAGTGGAGAACGTGATGAAAGTGCTGGTTTGGTTTCTTAGGTGTCCTGTGTGAAAAGGGAAAATTGTAACCAGGAGTGTTCCTTCGCAAGGCAAGCCAAGACTCTGTCATGGCCTTTATGACTCCTCACTGTCGCAAGTTTACAGAGTGGCCACAAGCAACTGTACACACGAAATAATCCCAGGGTTTCATCATGATGAGTCGAAAATCTCACATTTGGACCAGGACTAGGTATGGCAAAAGTCCTCCGATAAGAGAGAAAAGGTTCCTTTTATTTCCTCTGATGAGGCGAGCAGCGAGGGAGGGGAAAAGAAGGCCACAAAGTTTCCGCTCCCAAAATGAAGTGAAGTGAATGTTCGCAGACTTTAAATCCCTTTGAATGTGGATTAGCAAAAATATCTTTTCTTCCTTCAGTTTTATTCAGACAGGAGCCAGTTATGAAAAACGCCTGTCTATATTTCAACATTGGATGTGCACTTATCAAATGCAGACATGCCTGTAACTCAGGTCCAGGGTTTTGGTCCATGGTCTGAGTCACTCCCTTTTTTTTCTTTCCGTTTTTTATTTATTTATTTAATTTTTTTTCATCCCAAACAGTTGCAGCAGCTGACACAATGTCAATTAAATAACATAAGGCTGCTGTTACTACTGTTGATTAGTGCTTTTGAAGACCCAGTGTAACCCCGAGTTCGCTTCCTTGTCTGCTTCCCTGCACGAGACTTTGAAATAATCGTACTGGCCTCAGAGGTTAATGAGTTGTTGACCTAGTTGTCTGCTTTACTTTCTTCACTTGCCCTTTGTCACCTCGAAACAAATACTTGGATACCTGCTGGAGGAGTGGCTGTTTTCTTAACCCTCTGTCAGGTTTTAGCCTCATTCTCTTCGTCTCAACTGTTGCCACCGTTGTGACATCAGACAGTGGACCTTCGAAATGCGACTACAGTCTGTTCCGGGACTTGAGGGATTCCAGGGTTTGTTTAGTTTGAATTGTCAGCACTGGTGGTCACGGACGACACGCTTGGGTGCAATGCTGGATGTTTTGGCCGAGGTTTCAAGTTGCATCAGTATTTTGATAAAGCGTTCTCATATTGGTCATTTGTGTTCCCCTACGACAGTAGGTCCATTAAATGTGCATTGATATGTTCTGTGGGGGTCTTTAAACTCTTGAGAACAGTGGAGGAACATGCAGTTGAATCATGTTATTAGCTTTTCGCACGTGTATAAAGTGAATTTTAGTGGTTTTCAAATCTGACTGGCGTGCCTCCAATGTAGTCATTTTGCTGGTGGCTAGGAATAATCAGCATTCAGGGTTTAATGCATTCACCCCAGCCCTTACACCAAATTTGATCCAACCTACTTCGGAGTACAAATATTTCCTCAGAAGGCCTCACTGATGAAATAGTTGTTTCACTGTGGAAATCAAACAAAACGTGGTCCGGAATGATTTAGAATACTTTTTTTTCCCACAACTTTGACAAACGTGAAGATGAAAATCTGAATTTATCAGTGTGCATTCCGTTCTTCTTTTATACAGAGGGGTACATCCTGGACTGGTCGTGAGCCATTGGCAGGCTCCATATAAACAAACAACTATTCACACTCGAATTCACATCTATGGACAACGTAGGGTCTTCAACGAACCTAACGTACGTTTTTGGAACGCGGTGCTGCTTGTTTTATTGTCTCGGGCAAAATTGTACTGAGCAGCCTGGACAGAGACCAGACACCTGTGGTGGCATTTCAAGGGTGTTCGATCATCAAGTATCCCCGCCCGCGCCGCCGGCTCTGCTTGCTTCGCTCTGACTTGGCAAAGGCAGTTGACCCGTGTCATTGCCGGGTGTTTATGACCCACGAAGAGCAGCTGTGGGCCCCCTGTTCTGTGAATCCTTGAGAATGCGGGTCCTGCTGCGTTGCTAATGGGCCCTGTCCAACATTCCTCCCGCCTGTCCCCGCCGCACGAGATTGGATACGAGTTTATGTTCCTTGACATCACATCCTTCCCACATTTCGTCTGTCGAGAAGGACTTAAATGACTGCAAACTCACACAAAGCTTTCCTACAATATAAATGATGCTCATGCATCGTGAAATGGATTGTGCCAATGTTTTTGCAATGCTTGCATTGACATTTATCTTGCCTTGTGATGGTCATTTTTCGAGTGACTCTTGATGATGGAATCGCTCGTGTCCAGGTTTTCGTGAGGGCCAACAACGGAGATGCAGTGTTCATCCGGGAGTTCACCCTAATTCGACGAGACCACCTCTCAGAGGACATTCTCCACGACACCAGCCAAAAACCTGAGGACCCGGTAAGTGATTTTTAATTCCATGTTGGGATGATTTGTATACATTCCTGAATAATTCCTGCGGAAATGAAGCTGTGTCCCTTGGAAGCAAAAAACTGCCAATAAATCAAATGTGTTTACACGTGGGAGGATTCTGCTTGCTAATTATGTGAATGGGACGTGTAGGTGGAGTTGTGGGCGGTTTGACATAAAACAGTGCGGTGGATGCAAATATGCACTCGCAGTTTCTACATCAACTAGTTGAATACGTTGAACCCCCGCGTGCCGTGAATAGCGAAAGTCCGTGAGTAATAGAAGGCCCCCTAAAGGAGGTTTGTAATTGCTTATGTATGCCGCGAGATGGGGGCGAATATGCAGTGGTTCACTCTATTCAACATCCTTCCGTGTTGACGCGAATCAAGTATTGAGACTTTTATTTTCATTAAGCCGTGATCAGGAGGACGATTACAAATCAATGATGTGAGCCACCCGTTAACATGCGACATCACTTACATATTAACATACGCCGTCACCAACTGCTGAACCGGCATGCATATTTCACTGCATTTTTGTCTGTACTCAATGGTATATTCTGTGTTTCAGTTAAGTGAATTTTCTGTGAAAGAGGCTTGTCGCAAAAATTTGGTGGGCTTGGAGGCCGAACAGATGAAAAGCAAATGAGCGATGTGACCAAAGACTTCTTCGGCCTCATGTGTCATGCACACACGTCTTAAGACGAGGAGGCCCCAGCCTCCCAGGAGCCGTATTTGTGATTCCTTTCAGCACTCACATGGCCTCGGACTCCATGTTCCGTGTTGGATCTCGGTTCAATATTGAGCTTGATTTGCAGCCAAGATAAACGCAGCTTAATTAGCGAGCGCTCCAGGAGGCAGATCGCGGCCTCCGATGAGTATTCGCTTTGACTTGTGTGAGAATGCCAGGGCTGCTTGGTGTGCATTAAGGCTGACCTCGCCTGCACCCTTTACCTCATCCCCTCGAAAGGGGCACGACACCTTTGTTCCCTCCTGTTTTTCCTGGCGACCGCACTCTGATCTACTTCCGCAGACTCAAGTAACCGTACACGAGCGTAGAGCATGTCACCATTCTGAGACAAATATCCAAAGTTCATCAAAGTGTGAAGGGATCTGATGACTGAAATTTTGGCTGACTTGAATGAGTAAGAGTGAGGATTATAGGATGATTCCATTTTTTTTTTTTTTTTTCCACTGAGGGGAAGTTTTCCCAGACAATTTGCTCCTGTTCGTCAAGCGCCAAACCTGTAACATCAATGTCAGTTTAATTGAACTCTTTCAAAGCGCAGTTTGTAAGCATCCACGCGGAGTGAGATATGAGACGAGGGAGAGGAAAACTGCTGGTGATTGAACAAAAGAGGAGTGAGGTGGTGACAGGACAAACCGTGTGGATTTCTCCTCGACCGGCTACCGTCCAGACGGCAAATACGTTCATCCTGTCACTAGGCGACTTTGAAGCGGTCTCTGAAAGGCGATCTCTCATTTAGGGTGGGCTTGTTTGGAGCTGTATTTGTTTGACACATGAGGCTTGGATTCCCACCAGTGCTGACCTAGTTGTATGGAAGCTCCAGCCTCCGTCATATACAGTATGTGCAGCAACTCACAGGTTTGTCGAATACTGACAGGTGCTCACCTGATCAAAAATAACAGCTAACCCATCCAGAGCAATCCAGAAACGACTCTCAAACCGATGCAAGGATTCTTTGTGGTCAGGACGCACTGATTGCCGTTCTGGGTCCACTGTGGGGTTTTCCGCACCAAAAACCCAGCCAGGATAAGATAGCTTGTGGCGGCTGAGTGGTTGTAATCACAGTCATTAGTCAGCAGTCACTTCCACTCAGCATGCCTTTGCACGTATAGGCAAAGGTGGTTGTGTCCTCGTACTGTCACCTTTTTACAAATTGCACCCTAGGTCGAGAAAGACTATAGGAGGTTTTTATTTATTTTGTATATTTATGGTCTAACGCAAGGTGTCGGCGTCGGGCAAGTGGGGCAAAGGGCGAGCAGCGAGCGCACTCAGTGGCTCAGCCTCAGCACCTGTGTTTAGCCTCTACCTGAAGGTGGGGAAAGGGCAGGGGCCCTGCACAATTAAGCACTTCATTCATCTTCATGAGGCAAGTGTGGTGTTAGTTTTGGCAAGCGCTCAGGATGTTTAGGTTCAGCTTTCTTTCCCCTGTTCTGTGCCGTATCCGCTGGGTTAGCATCTTGTCTTGTTATACAGAGAGTCATGGAGCTAACAATAAATCAAACCTCTTCCATGCATCCATTTTCCATACTGCTTATCCTCAGTTAGGGTCACGGGTGAGCTGGAGCTTATCTCAGCTGACTTATGGCGGGAATAAATCAAACGTGAATGTTGAAATATTTGCAGCAAAGGACAGCAATTATTTGCAGAGAAAGAAACGATGCCATTAAAAGCACGGAATGGCTCGACAGGGAATGAGGGACGATTTGCCTTTCTGACATGTTTGCTTTGACTAACCCGTGTATATTTACAAGATGCTGTTTGGACAGAAGCTCCCAAGCATTGAATGTGGTGTCACGCCACGTGACGTTGGCTCTTTGGAGCGTTCTGTCATCCCCGTGCGTTCCGTCAACATACGCTCTCAGTAGACACGGCAATCCATACGACCACCCCCAGATGGATGTGGTCTCGCACGATTGCACTGTGGGGACTGGAGTCATGTTGCTGAGGTACAAGTCCTCACACCACATAACAAACACAGCCACGAGTAGGCCAGCTACTGTTGCATGCAGTTTTACACATCGATACGCACGTATATCACTGCTACATTATCTCCTTTGTTTTGAATTCACTTTGTGGTGAAAAGTTGAAAACCCAAGCCAGCTTGGCGTTTGTCACGCTGAGCTGTACGATGCTCCTTGGTGAAACAGGTGAAATGGGTTTCATCACGTCATCATCATCATATCCTACTCGCTCTCCTTCACCCACAAAATAGCTGCGCTTCTTCACCACGTTAAGTCTCGCACACGCTTCCCAGGTCAAGTGATTTTATGTAATTGTTTACATAGCAGGTTGCACTAGGTTCCGATGTTTATACTCCACAATGTTCCGTGTGCATTTCCATAAACAGATATGCTTGTACAAGTGGGGAAATAAAAAGACTCATCCAAGGATTCTTGGATGTCCTTGGCTGTGCCTTGGCACTGCACACTCCAATGGACTCCAAAAGGAGGTGATTGTTACTTTAAGCCTCTCTTCATTCAGTGTGTTGGGATGGTAACCATGTTGTCTTATTATTATTATTATTATTTTTTCTGTCTTGTTCAGCTGCTAGGTCACGCAGAATGGACAATCTGTATCCCTTTTATGCCAGAACAGTTTGAATGTGCAACAGTGGAATTGTTTGTTTATCGCCACCGTTGTTATGAGGGATATTTATTGAAAATTACAGTTGGACAGAACGAGATTTTAAAGGGGAGGGAAAGAAAAGAAAAAAGGAGAGGGCAGAGAGAAAAATATGAAAAGACTTGACAATAGCAGTTCGAAAAACAAACGACGTAAAGCATTATATGCATACTATAATGACCAATGGGGTTTGAGTTGTATATGGGACAGTGGTGCTCCACTCTGGGAGGGAAGAAAAGTACAATTTTCTGTCATGTTGTCTTTTCAAGGAATTCCCCAAACACCTTGTCTGCTTTTGGACTTAAGTGCTTTTTTAAAAAAAAAAAAAGTTCCCTCTTTACTATCTATCACAGGGTGTCACTTTAATAAACTTTAAGAATCACAGAAACAGTGCAGTGTGAGCTTCTGCATGAGTCGCTCCTTGTAGGCACTTAGGCTCAGACAGCTTGCTGTAATCTCCAGTGTACGCAGCAGCGTTATCCTGGCTGTAATTTCCTGCCGCTGAAAGATCCCTCGCCACCCATGTGGAGCGGAGTTGAGGTGAATCACTGGGCAACATGCAACCCTAAACGTATTCATCTCTTTAAAGTGGGCTCTCATGGCTCCAGTGGCTGGGCATGTGCCGGGATGTAGTCGAGAACTCAGTGTTTTTCGAGTCCAGAAAGATATGTAACGTTCCACTCGCTTTGGGAAAAAAACGCCAGTTGTAAATACTATATCTTCTTTGTATGCAACGATTCTAAATCAGCCTTATGAACCGCGCCTGGCTGCAAGTGGTGATGTGACCTGGACTTGTGAAGGAAATGCATTCTCGAGGGAGTTTTTCCCGGTCCGTTCAGCCGTTAACTCATCCTTGCACGCGGATGCGTGCGGCTAACATATTGAGTGAAGGTTCTGGTCTTCACGGCGAGAGTATCCTGGCGTCCCTGAGGTGTATTTCAAGAGTCCATCACATCCTACCGCTGTGAGCGAATGCATGCAAAAAGACAATCGTGCAGCACTCCTGCTGGGCCACAAACGCACACCTGCGGGTTCACGCGCACACACTTTTCAAAATGCTGGAGACTGCCGAGAAAATGTTCACAAACCGCAAAATTGGAACGATAACCCCAAAACGCTTGCCAAGCTGAAAACACTTTGAAAACGACACTTGAAACAAGGCAGACTTTGACCCAATATTTATGGAGCACCGAGATAAGCCTTTGACTTGAATGAAGAATAATTTAACCCCTACTTTAGCTTTAGTTTGGTTAAAACTAGCCAGTCCTGTCGACCCAACTGCTGTGGATAGAACACAAGGAGGAAAGTGTATCGGTGGTGATATGTGACAAAGTTTCAGTCCATAAAAAAGCGGATGTCCGCAGTGACTAGAAAAGAGAGAATAAGAAATCAATACATTAGGGGGTCAATGAGGGTAACCCAAGTTAAAGAAAGTACAAAAAGCAAGACCAAGGTCGTTTGGACATCTGATGAGGAGAACTGACAGTATGTAGGAAGCCTGGAAAATGAGGAAGACCAAGAACTAGACTAGAAGAAAAAGACTGCCTTGAATCAGATCTGAAAGCGAATGTAGTGGATGAAAGGAACGCCCTTAAAAGGAACATTTGGAGAAGGCTCATACAAAACCTCGACCTCGAATTGGGAAAGGTTGGGAAGAGGAAGACTGACGTCCAAACTATCTTACCAAATGCAGTTGAGTTCATAGAACCTGATTGTGGGGGAACTAAAGTAAGGGGTCTCGTCTAAAAATGGATGGACTTGCGAGGTGTATGAGTGTGTTGACTGAAGACGTCAAGGGGTAGGAAATGATTTGTACTTGAGGGAATATGCATCCTGTTGCAACATGTGTTTTCCCCAACTTTCCAAGTCACAATATGAGGCGCTCCAGCGGAGCTTCCAAATGTATGCGTGATTGCGCACAATGAGGGTTTCCCCCCGTGAAACCTTAGCATTCAGTTGTGATGGCGCATGTGTCTGTGATTTATGACGTGAAAAAGAAAGCTATCTGATGGGATTCTCAGCTATCAATCAATAGATCGGCTTGATTGCGCCAAAATCAGGCAAGCTATCGTTTTCACATTCTTTGCAATGATTGTGATAAGGAAGGGTTTGTTTGGACTGTAAAGTGTTTTAAAGGCAAGGATTTGTGGCGCCTGGGGTCTTCCAGGTTGGACCACAAGCAAACCAACAGCATTCCGCAGCAAATTCTCGGTGACCTCACTTGGGATAATGACAGGATGAAGGGCAGCCCCTCAGAATGGAGTGACGTGGAGATGGTTCGTACATGGTGTGAGGTTTATTCAAGGGCTGGCCCTGCGTTCGACTCAATTGCATGGTGCGACTTGATAATGGTCTGGTGGTTGGTCTTATTTTTCAGGTTTCTTGTAGCTTCTGATCCCTCCCACGAGGTGCCTCTGTTGAGCTGAAGGCTGCAGCACAAATGAGGCGTTGGAGGCCAAACTTAAAAATAAGACTTTCCTTGTTTTCCTTTCCTTGCCTCCTCTTGGTGTTTACTGGCCGAGCATCCATTAGATCATGTCAGCGTATTTAGACCGCTGTGAGGCTGAGGAACACCGGTTTGAGGGGTTTTATGTGGGAGTGGGATAGGATCTGGGTGCCCTTTTATTCATGCATTTCCATGTGGGTGTGTACCATTTCGAGCTTATTGACTGGTTGTCGTATTAACGTTTATTCAAATTCATTCCAGTTTTCCACCAGGAGCAACTGAGGTCGAGGCATTTCTCTCCCATTTTGATGTACTTTGTTGATATTTGAACTTTGCTGGAAGCCACAGACGAGCCTTCATGTGAGAGGTGGAGTAATTGTTTGATACATTGCCTCGTTGAAAACTTAATTGTACGCATATCAAAAGAATCTCGGTGAATTTATGGGTTTCTCTCAGGAAATTTTGCACTTGAGGTTTCCTTAGATGTTTTTTTTTCTCCTTTAATCGTTGCCATATTTACAGGTCAGGTATAGGTCATGACAAGGAACTGCAGCGCCTTCTTGTGCTCCTTGTTCTTGCATCATTATCTAACCGAGGGGAAAATGTCAGATAGCGGAGGACGCTCCAAAGGGTTAAAGACTAACTTTGACCACCTTTATCACATTATTATCGCTTTCTGTGGATGTTCTAGAGCCAAAGACAACACAGAATACATTCCCAACAATGAAAAACACATGTTATCGATGTGACTCAATTTTCAGGTTGAAAACCGAAACCGTGGCGCTAAAGAGCCTTTACAGCAGATCAGAAGTGTCCTTTGGTGGTAATAACAGCTTTGACTCACTTGTAGTGTGAATGTCCTGCACGCTCATCAGGGATAATGAGCTGCCGAGGAAAACCAGGTGACTCGATGCTCGCTTTTGGATGGTTGTGGATCTGTTTCGTGTTGATGGTTTAGTTCTCTCGATGCAGTCATTTTGTCTCTGCCCTTTTACCATTGACACACAATTTGGGAACACACCTGCACCTTCTTGTCCATGGAAATGGCACCAAGGGTTACTTTGGAGTCCAGTATTTAACCTTATTGGGTTGTACCTCATATGTACTGTAGGTAGAGACCCAGTGCCCAGCAAGCCAAGTCCCAATAAATTCCCAACAGTGTGTTCATCATTTTGTACTTTTTATGCTTGTACTTTAAAGTGCATCAGGGAACCACAACAAATGTGTTAGTCAAACAAGAAAGAGTTTAGTCCTTAGGTTTGACGTATGGTACCATCTCTGTTTTTAAACACAATCCATTTGATTGAGATTTAGCATCCATATACTGTATATAAACTGCAGTAGCCAAATTGGAACTGTAGGTCTCACGCTCTTCCTATTTTCTTCCAGTCCACGGTAGGAGGGCCAGTTTAACCGACACAGGTAAGTTCTCACTGCTGTTTAATGCTCCTACTTTGGGTCAAGGAGGTGGTGCGGTGGCTGTGGCGGCTGTAGTGGGAACCTCGGACTGTTGTCCTGTGCATAAACCAAGAATATGCTCTCTCTTAGGTGGCCCACTGTAAGCTTTTACCCCCTGAAGACTTTCTACCCATGTCCTACATTTGAAAACTTTTCCGGACTTCAATAACCCAAAACGTTGCAAAGAACAATCCAGTCGCCTCAGCTGGCCTTGCGCTAATCATCAAATATAAGCATGGTAGCTAGAAACTGGGTGGGTTCAAACAAGTAAAAAAAAAATAAAATAAATAAAAACTATTTTATGAGAAGTACTTCAAAAAAGTATATAAAATTGCAGTTTTTCTACTCCCCTTCAATCTGTCTTAACTTGGAATGGCGCTGGGGGAATTACATCTCTATTCCGATCATCGGGTTTGGGCAAGCGTTGGGAAATGTGGTCGCTATTCAGCTGCAGGTCATTAAAAAACAAAATAAATCTATCCTGGTAAAACATTTGAAGGCAGTAGCCTGTTTTAACAATAACTTTTGTGTAAATCAAGCCGGGAGCATAGAGAACTACATTAATACACTCCCTGCATCAGGTTGGTGCTCGCAATATTCAGGGTGTCCTGGTCAACCACTGAAGCAGGTGATCTGGAGTCGTCATGGCAACAACAGCCTCCTTGTCAATAAGCCAGTGTAGGATTCAAATAATTTTCAACCTTTTACTTGTTGGTCCAATGTTGTCGCAGTATTGTATACATTGATTTCTTCCTATGCAAGCTATTATCCAAGTCTCGCGTGAGATAATGATACAAATTTCTCATCTTCAGGAGAAAGACACCTCCAGCAATGTTGCGGTCGAGGATTGCTTCCAATGGGTTGTCAATCAAACGCATTCATTTCCTTCTCCGGCGGCGGTAGTTGTCAAGCCAAATGCCGCGGTTTATTTTCTGTACTTTCACACTCGCAAATATGAGAAGGATTTCTTCTGAAAGCAAACATCAGGGCGATGGATAAAGGGCTTGTGAAAAAGGGTCAAGTGGATGTCCATTCGTGGGGGAGTTGCCGTGTTTTAATTAAAGGCATTTGCGCAAGTGCAACACATCTTGATTGGAAGGCTTGGAGTGTGAGCAGAACCAAATTTCATTGGATCACAGCCCGGCACTAGATTTCTATCATCCATTATTTCTTTTGTTGTTGTTGTTGTTGCTTCATGCCATGGCAGAAACGGGAAAGCCGCTCAGTTCATGATCCAGTCCCTCTGCGCCAAGAGCTGTCCATCTAATGGCTCGTTTTTTCCTCCAGAATTGTCCGTCCACCTGGCCTGTTCCCCACCTCTTCGTCCACTGGGCCAAAAGTGCCAGATGTTATGAAAGGCTCCATTCAAGTTGCTCGTAAGAATCACTCCTTATTGGCTTTTGTGAGCAAACTGTCACGTGATATACATGACACTCATTGGCAGTCACAGGCATCAAATATGCCTCTGCTTTTTTTCCGTTGTATTTTTTGGACATTCCCGATACAAACTTGGTGGGCCTGTCCAGAGGGAAGCAAAAAAGGGGAAGCGAGGCACAAGCAAAGAGGAGGCAGACATTTGAGCGTTCAGAAGAATGGAATCAGTCAGTTGGACATCATAATACACGCAAAGGTGTGAAGTTGCAGCTGCCCTCCAACTCCTTGTTTGAGTTTGCACGCTTGACTGAAGCCCATTTATTGATTGGCTCCTGTGCCAGACTTGAGGACTCCCTCCCCCCCCCCCCCCCTCCCCCTCCTCACATTGCACAGACAAATATACACTCCTCCCTCCCTTTCATGAATCCAACTTAGTACTGAGGAGCACAGGCGCACAGAGAAGGCTACAGGCGGACCGAGCGCATAGATTGACCCAAAGAGGAGCACAAACCTCTTCTGCAGACTTCATGAAGTCATGGAGGGTTCAACAGCTTGCAAACTACTGCTGGTGACGGCTATTCTTATCATGGTACTGTAATATCTGTTTCTTCTTCTTGTTTCCTGTTTTTTTTTTGTTTTTTTTTCCCTTTACCACGTCTGCATTAGTACCCTTAAATGTCACATGATGTTGTTTACTGTGTGGCATGTGACTCCAGCGCAGCGCTTGGTCACGCCGAGAGGTCCTTTCAGCTTTACTGCAGCAGCTGAAAAGTGGCCCTTCTTTCCCTTGAGGTCACATAGCTCCCCTCCCCCTCATGATGCGCAAGACAAGAGATTGAGCAGATGTGCAAATATCAAATGTCTTGCCAACCTGACAAGGCCACGCAGTGTGTGTGTTCAATAGAAGGTGTACGAGTCGGGTTTCTCTTTCCCTGTCCAGGAAAATGTCCTTGCGTGCTGACAGGTGACTTGCATTGAATCTGTCCATCAGTGAGCATCAGCGTTCTTGCTCATTTCCTCCTTTCTGCTTGATTGAGTACATGGATGAGAGGCCACCTTTCTGTTTTTCTCATCGGGACAATGCAAGCGAGCCGAGTCCGTCTGAATGTGCTTCGACGGCGAGCAGGACGGATGAGAAGGATTAGACGGCCGCCAAACAGACACGCGAGCCGTTTGATTATTAGGTCCAAATCCCTGCAGGAGCTTGTATTATCCCGCTTTCATTGAGAACAATAGCGAAGCCAGGAGCCAAAATGGCTTTGTCCTCCTCCTCCTCCTCCTCCTCCTCCTCCTCCTCCTCTGCTTCATGCCTCTTGTCCTCTCCTACCTCCTCCACCAGCCTCGTTCGGCCTCCTGCTTTCTTGGCTCACCAGTTGACTGCAAAATTCCCCGATTGCCTTTCAAAAGGAGGAGAATTAAGAGCCTGCCCAACAAAGTCCGCTTATATACTGTCGATCCAAATATCGGAAGAGTTAGCCCGTACGCAAAGTCAAAGGTAACGCCATCGCTTTGGCTCGGGTCTCTGTTGGTAGCGTGTTCGCGGCTGCCATCCCCTGTGCCATTTACAAAAGTTCATCCACACTTTTAACAAGCCGAACCCCGGTGCCCCGTGCTGCTCGGCAGGGTGTTTTTGCAACTGTGTCCCAATGAAAACAAAATCATTTTTGCACATCTGCTTTCCTGTGAAAGTTTTTCTTCAAAAGAAAATTGGTCGAAATACAATAGAACCTCTAAGGTGGACGTAGGATCACTTTTGAATTTCAATAACTTTTCCCCCATTGGAAATACTGAATGGAGTTTGCTAAAAAAAAAAAAAAACACCTGAAGGACTCCAAGATGGTGAGAAATGAGATTATGTGGTCTGATGAGACCAAGATAGAAATTGTTGGCCTTAATTCTCAGTGGCATGTGCGGCGAAAACCAGGCACTGCTCATCACCTGTCCAATACAGTCCCAACAGTGAAGCATGGGGGTGGCAGCATCATGCTGTGGGGGTGTTTTTTTCAGCTGCAGGGACAGGGAGGCTGGTTGCAATGGAAGAAAAGATGAATGCGACCAAGTACAGGGATATCCTGGACGAAAACCTTCAGAGTGCTCAGAACCTGAGACTGGGCCGAAGGTTCACTTTCAAAAAAGACAATGACCCGAAGCGCACAGCTAAAATACCGAAGGAGTGGCTTCAGAACAACTCCGTGACTGTTTTTGAATGGCCCAGCCAGTGCCCTGACTTAAACCCAATTGAGCATCTCTGGAAAGACCTGAAAATGGCCAATGTTCACCAGCCAACCTGACAGAACTGGAGAGGATCTGCGAGGAGGAATGACCGATGATCCCGAAATCCAGGTGTGAAAACCCAAAAAGACTCGTGGCTGTATTAGCTCAAAAGGGGTGCTTCTGCTAAATACTCAGCAAACGGTCCGAATACTTATGACTGTGTGATATTTCAGTTTGTCTTTTTTAAGAAATCAGCAAAATTTTCAACAATTCCGTTTTTTTTTCTGGCAATATGGGGTGCTGTGTGTACATTAACGAGGGGGAAAAAAATTCTTAAATGATTTTAACAAATGGCTGCAATATAACAAAAGAGTGAAAAATTTAAGGGGGTTTGAAAACCTTCCGTACCCACTGTATATTTATGTGTGTGTGTGTATGTATGTATGTATATATATATGTATATATGTATGTATGTATGTATGTATGTATTTATATATATGTATATATATATATGTATATGTATATATATATATGCTGAATATACATGCCGAAATTTGAAAAAAAGTACATGACATTTTAACATTGTTTTACAAGAAGTCAATTGGCTCGGACAGAGATGAGTATACGTCCTGATAGCTTCCGATTCCCGTTCTGTGATCATCATATGTTTTTCTCTTTTGCTGACACTGGTAACAAGAAAAAAGGGAGAGTGAATCCTTTCAGTGCTCACTGAACTGAAGTCTTGAGGTCTGTGTTTTTGTTCGACTTCAGGGGTGTTTTTGAGGGTGCGGGGCGATACATTTGATTGCCCCCTCACTGCAGAATTTTAATGCTTGCATGGATCTGTGGTGTAAAGATCCCGTGGAGAGTATTTCTGCAAATATGCTTTGATGGTCCAGAAAGACAGCCTTTGTGTTTAGGTTATTGCGAGAAATGATATGTGTTTTTTTCCCCCCGACTTGGCATCAATTTTCTTTTCACGGCCTTAAATCCTCGAGTGAACGGCAGATTATTTTATTGAATGTGTTTGCACCCGTCTTTTCGGCCACGTTCCGTCTACCTTGGGAGGTGCGTGATTTGTCCCAGCGTTAGTTCCATTTCCCAGAGTATTATTTTTTTATGAAAAAGAGGCAACGGAGGGTCTCTCGCCTGTCTTTTATTGGGAGTGGCAGCTTTTTGAAGCATGCCAGCTTAGCCACCATTTCTTCTCACCCCTTGGCGTCATTCAATTGGCTCCGTCAATGGCATTGTCAAGCCAAAAAAAAGAGAAACCTAACGCGCACGCAGTCAGACGGAGGTGATGCGTATCACATGACCATGCCAGCCTTTGCAGAATAAACAGCTTGTTTTTATAGCTTGATGAATCGGTCCCGTTCAATCACTTGAAAATGAAGCCCGTTCTCCCTGTGCAAGAGCAGAAGAGAGAGAGAGGGGCTTGAGAGTGTGGTAGCGGTGCAACAATTAATCGGTTAATCGACAAGTCGTAGATGATCAAATTCATCGACTATTTTTTGAGCCATTGTTTCACGTAAAACTTTCCAGATCCTCTGATTTCAGCCTCTCAAGTGAAAATATTCTCTGATGTCTGTGGTCCTCCATGAAAGCAGACTGATTATCTTTGTGTTTGATCAAAATAAGACCTTTTACTTTTGAAAACAATAAACACCATTTTGGCCCATTTCTGTCATTTTCCGGACCAAACCAGTTACTGACTCATAATCATTTTATAGAACAAATAAGTCAGTTTAATTTAATGGGAAAATGTTTATTTACAGCCGTCGTATATCAAACTAGTAGCCCTTCCTTCGCATTCATCAGTACCCAAGAAGTAGCGTACGTCACTCCCGTTTGTGTCATATTGCTGAGTTGTTATTTGGTTTTGTTTAATCATTACACAATATCAACTAAACAACAATAATTGGCGAATAAACAATCATGAGAAACAAGCTTCAACGCAAAATCATTTTGTGTCCGATTATTCAATTAATCGATGGAATAATTGACAGACTAATCGGTTGTAAAAATATTCAATAGTGAAAGCGCTGACGCGTGGGTAGGATCATCGCTTTTTTTGGCTGTCACTCGCCATCTTAGATGCATATTGTCCTCCGAGTCGCAAAAATTCGTCTTCTCATCATGTCGACTTTGGCTGCTGCGGTCGTATTCCGAGCCAAATGCAGCCACGATGCCATTGAGAGGACAAGCACACGTCAGGCCCAAAGTGGAGCAAGCGTTGCCGTTCATGACCGGGTACAACCAGAATCGTGACCCTTGGTCCATTTGAACTCTCTTGATGTGCAGAGCTCCCGGACGGCCCGCTCGGAAGAGGACAGAGACACTCTGTGGGACGCCTGGGGCTCGTGGAGCGAATGTTCCCGTACGTGCGGAGGAGGAGCGTCGTATTCCCTGAGACGATGCCTCACTTCCAAGTAAGTCTTCTACACGAATGCAACCTGCTATATTTAGTTGGCACAATTGGAAAACGTTTAGCGCTCGCCTGAACCGGGAGATGCTTGGATCCCACGAGCCGTATTTAGAAAATTAAATACCTCATTGACCTTTCGATAAATGGAAACCTCTTATGGGTAATTTGTAAGCGTGTTCAAACGCTATCCAGAGTAATTCAGACTTTTCAAAGAGAAACCTCCTGTCTGAGGTTGGGCTGCCTTCTATTCAATTGACATATTTTGCCTTTAAAATTGAATCTGGTCGGCCTCTCTCTGCTGCTCCCAATCGCTCCGCCAAATACATCCAGACAATAGCCCTAAAATTGTGTGAGTAAACCTCCTGTCGTGTGCAATTGGAGTTCTCGAAATACTGTTATGTCGTCGGTCGTGCACCTACTGAAACTGTCCAGACGTCCAAAGGAGCGGGCCAGAGTTTATTCCTGACAATGGGGATTAAAATGAATAGCTACACCAAAGTACAATCTTCATCAAAGGATCAGAGGGACAATAGAGGACAAAGGACAAGAATTGAAGGTAGAAGGACATGTTTTCGAGTAATGTTGTCACATTTATAGACTGGGCAGTTACCACAGTGTGACTTCATTGCATTGCGCGACTTTACAGTTCCCATAATGTATCACCCACCCAAACCACCAAATGTATCCAGCTGGACCGCTGACTTGACTAGCAAATGGAACAAAGCGGTCGGCCAGGCCAGTTTCAGTTCGCTCCACTGCAACTTACTACCACACCCGATACTGCGTTCCGGGACCCTTTTTATGCCAAACGGTGGTACTTGAGGTTTACGATTGTGTCTGCCAGATGCCGTGCGTCAATAATTCGTCAGGTGCCTTGTCCATTTGGATTGGAAAGGTGTGTGGAACATTTCTGGTGAAGAGCCAACCTTCAATTTTGCAGTTCCAGTGGACCCCCGCTTTTCGCGGGGTCTAGGGACCGGGCCGATAATTGACACCCATTATAACTGCATTGGGGAAAAAAGGGGGAAAAAAACTCTAAATCGGTGAATCTGCATGTGCCGAACTGCGAGTATGCAGGGGTGCATCCATTTTTATGGTCCAGGAAACTACTGCACTTCTGCAGGTGATAGCCTTTCCCTTTGTTTGCCAACAACTTCTGTTTGGACAGAACTCAAAACGCTATTGCCTGTAAAAGCCGCCGACGTGGCGAGCGAGTAGGCAGCAACGGTGTAGACGCACGCATTTTGTATGTATTAAAAATGCCGACGGGTGCGTTTACAACTTTGGCAGCAGAGGTAAGTGTAGGAATTTGAGCTGTCTGTCCTCCCTCGTCTCACATCACCTCGCTGTTGGTGTGGGAATGAAGCGCCCCACCTCCCGTCGCTGGAAGATCAAACAACATCATTAAAAAGCACAAGGCCCCTCTGTGTGTGTGTGTGTGTGTGTGTGTGTGTGTGTGTGTGTGTGTGTGTGTGTGCGTGTGCGTGTGTGTTTTTGGAACGATACGCTGAAAACATGCCTGCAACACCTCCGGGCCATTACCAACAATCTGACCCTTAATTGCGTGCGCGTACACGTTTTTTTTTTTACACAAATGAATCATGTCTCCTTGATTAGTCCCGCTCCTGCAACACACTTCACTCACATCTGGGTTACGTACCGCGGACGAATGGATTGGGTGTTGTGGCAAGACTCAAGCGCTGCGGCATTATTTATTAGGTTGGCCGCCATTCAGAAACCGGTCCACTTGCTTCCTGGTTATTCTAAATAATGGGCTACAAACATTTAACCGCGCATTAGCTACCTGATTTCTATCCACGAACTTTGCGTGGCCCTGGCACTGTTTTACAGACCGGTGTGTGTGGATTTGAAGGCATGCTTAATTAACATGGCCTTGGCGTGATGTCTCCTGCCTTAGGAAAGGAGTCCACCCTGTGTTTGGCTCCAAAGCAAAACACCTCCCTTTGCTATAGCACTTCTGACAGTATGAGCACAAAATGCATCAAATAGAATGAAAAGGTAGAATTTTGTGAAACAGTGCAGACTTGCAAATTTAATGTATTCTTCATTTAATTTGTATATCAAATCAATTTCCCCCACTGAAAATAACTGAAATGCCACTAACCCGTTCCAGCCGCCCCAAAAACACCACCATGTTTTTGTTGTTATGTATTTAGTAATTTAAAAATACAATTGTGTTGCAGCGGTCCGCAACCTTCATTGCGCAACGGATCAATTTCACAGACATACAGTATTTGGACGGATCAGTATGGAAACAAATAAAATAATTCAATATCAACTGTAAGCGGGAGAAAGGTGGACGACTGGTTAGCATATCTGCCTCACAGTTCTGGGGACCAGGGTTCAAATCCCAGCCCCGCCTGTGTGGAGTTTGCATGTTCTGCCCGTGCCTGCGTGGGTTTTCTCCGGGTACTCCGGTTTCCTCCCACATCCCAAAAACATGCATGCTCGGTTAATTGAAGACTCTCAATTGCCCGTAGGTGTGAATGTGAGTGCGAATGGTTGTTAGATTATATGTGCCCAACGATTGGCTGGCAACCAGTTCAGGGTGTACCCCGCCTCTCGCCGAAGTTAGCTGGGATAGGCTCCACCACACCCGCGACCCTAGTGAAGGATAAGCGGTACCAAAAATTGACGGATGGATAAAATGAAAGGTATATTTATATGCTGCTGCTTACAGGACACTAGGGCACACACACACACACACACACACACACACAAGCTTTTGTTTGTTAAAACTGATCACACTATGTTATGAAGACACAGACACATGCACACTAAAAGGCATATCGATGACATTCAGGCTGAGAATAGGCAAGAACCGGTTTGATAGGTGTGGGGAATGAAAAGAGGACTCCCTTGGATTCTGGATCCGACGAGAGAAGGAAGAGATTCCAGCGCGTTGTGTCTTCCACTCAACCATAGCCTTGTCAACTTCTATTTCCAATTGCATTGTATTAAATACTCAAAAGACAAATTTACTGCATCAGGATTCATATTTGGAGAAGAGATCACCAACCAAACATTAAAAGAACAGGGAAGAAGGAATGCCATCACAACGTTTTCCTCACGAGGCTGGCTGGGCAACTCCTGGGCCTCGTTTGGAATTCCTCACAAAAGTCAATATTAGACCTACGCCATTAAAACGAACGTAGTTGTTGTAATCAGCGGGGCTGGTCCCATTTTGGGGTAATCTGTTTTTTCTTTGAAAAAACTCCAAAGACTGCTCTTTTAATGCCTGGTGATTCATTGCCTCATTTGGAAACCTGTTGCTACATATTGCATAAAGCGGGTTCCGTATGCTAGTCAACTTACTATAAACCCGAACCCTCAGTATTATTTGGGAGTTGTAGGCGCTTCCTCTGTCTCATTATTTGGCCTGTCTCCCTTTTCAAAGAACCCCTTCAAACACATCTTTAAAAATAATTTTTGCAAGTTTGTAGCGTCCCCCCCCCCCCCCCCCCCCTCCATTTCTCATATTTCACCCTCAAAACTCTGACACCGTATTGAATTCAAGGTTGGTCAGGAAATGAAAACGTGTGTTGCTCATCCCGGACTGATTTGTTTGCCATCGCTCAACTCCGAGCCATGGCTCCGACGTGGCGGAGGAATGAGACTGGATTCCACTGACGTTCTTGCCGTTCCACACGCTCTGCATCCCCTCCCTCTGGAAGAACCCTCAAGCCTCTTTTGTCATCTGTCGGTCCAGAACCCTGCCGTGTTGCGTCTAATCCTGGTTCCACTTTCAAATTCTTCTGAAGGTTTTCCAAAATCAACAGACCCGCTTTGGATTGGTTTCCACCAGAGTTGCAGATAATTGGCCCATCACAGTCGCCGTCAATGGTTTACCATCAGTCAGCATCAGCAAAGCACAACACAATTCTAGGTTTGCTCGAGAATTGGAGCAGAGATACCGGAGCTTCTCGGACCGAAATCGCAAACTGTTCCAATGTGGTCAGTCAGCTGGGAAGGCTGACTTCACTCGAGTGTCAACATTTAGGGTGCTTTCCTGGCTGATCAGTAGAATGATCTCAACAGTCCTCCCCATATAGTAAACAACTAATGGGTGACTGGCGGGGACACGTTGTTGTTGTCTACCCCCATGTGTTTGAAGTTGAGATTTATCGTGGCATTAACCAATGAAAACATGAATAAATGGTGATTTTGTCCTGTATCAACATCTTCATTTCATTTCAGGTCAGCAGATTTGAAAGTGTGATAAATCTACTTTGACTATAGTGGCACAGTGTTGCGCTTGATGCATGGTCACATTATACGGCCGCTATTATGTCTTTGCGAGCTCGCTGCAGAACCTCATGCTCTTGCGGCTCGCCACATGCAAAAAGTTTCGGGCAAATCTCGAGCTAACCGCCCCCTTTGAGTGCACATGACTGGTGTGTATTGTGGTTCGCCTCATCATTCACCACCACCCAAAGCCAGTTCACACAAATGCTCCTTTTCCCCCCACCTTCCTCCTCCTCCAGGACCTGCGAAGGGCAGAATATCAAATATCGCACATGCAGTAATGTGGTAAGTTCAGCATCTTCATACAGTAGAGCTTCCTACTGGGGGATTTCTTGAAATGAACATACAAATACAGTGAACCCCTGCCATGAATAGCAAAAATCCACCAAGAATTGACACCTCTCCAAAGGGATTTGTAATTGATACACGTTTTATTTAATTAAAATGGAGAGAGTAGTTAAATTATTCAAGACAAACCACCTTCACATGAGGCTCATTTACAGTGTTAGCCTGCATACTAGCCCAAAGAACATGTGAGCACAAGTTGACACGACATCACACGTGGGCAAACACAAATGGTGTGAATCACAAAAATCCCCTTTTGGCATTGACAAACAAATGTAAGGGAAGACAGGCAAATTTAAACAACAATTTAGACTACATAGACTTTCTTACTAGCTGCATCGGGAGAGAAGCAAAAACAGCGTTTCACTTTTAAGTTGATTGCGCACAAGGTACATTCAAGGACTGCCAACAAAACATCTGTAACTCGGACGAAAAAACTATCAATGAACTCAACCCAACAACAACACACAGACCCCCCCAAATTAAATAAGGCTGAACCAAAAAAATGCGGGGGTTCACTGTAATGTACACTTGATGAAAAGCAGCATGTCATTGCACTTTTACACCATGTTACCGTCAGGACTGTCCTCTGGATGCCGGAGACTTCCGGGCTCAACAGTGTTCAGCCCACGCAGACGTTCGCTACCAGGGCCAGTATCACGAGTGGCTGCCCGTGTATAATGACCCAGACAACCCGTGCGCCCTCAAGTGCAAATCCAAGGGCTCGGGGCTGCTGGTGGAGTTGGCGCCCAAGGTTCTCGATGGGACACGCTGCTACACTGAGTCCTTAGACATGTGCATCAGTGGGCTGTGCCAGGTGGGAGAGAGACGTGTTTACATTTTCAAATGATCACATTCCTAGGAAACCACAATGTTCCATCACTGGTGAACTATTATTAGACCAGGACGGTTTGCATCCATTCCAGATTGTGGGCTGCGATCACGAGTTGGGGAGTGCGGCAAAAGAGGACAACTGCGGCGTGTGCAGTGGCGACGGCTCCTCGTGCAGGCTGGTGCGAGGGCAATACAAATCCCAGCATGCCTCGGGAAAAAGTATGTCCAATGCCAACATTTGATTGTGTCGTTGCCCAGGATGAAATGCGTTATTAAACATTTTCTCCCCCTCCTTCTCAAGCGGAGGACGCCATTGTCGTCATCCCGTTCAACAGTCGACACGTGCGTCTTATCTTGAAAGGCCCGGATCACTTGTGTAAGTCTTGGTAGGTCCAGGGTGCTCTTCCATCCAAGTCAGCCAAATACTTTATCTGGATAGCGTCAAATGCATTGCTTGACTGTATACCCTTCAACACATGTTCATCCATTGCCAAATATCGAGCATGTGGACCCAGCAGATGCTTCCATCAACAAATGTCATCACCAGACAAATTGAATTGAGTTGTTCAGCATATGTTTAACATACTGTATGTTTTCATTTCAAGTTGGCTTTCCCAAGCCCCTTTTCTGAATGAAGAGGTTTTTCATTCTCCTTTTGGCATACAAATTGTAACCATGTGTGGACAGATGTTGACTGCTGTTGGTTACCGCTCAATCCCTTGCGCCCCAATGTTTTCGTTGCCCTTAATGTCCTTGTTGGAAAGCCACATGGCCGTGTTGGGTCAGGGTTGAAGTGAGGTCAAGCCCTGAAAGAGCTTAGCTGCAGCATGTCAGAGGCAGTGACTTTGTCTCCGAACCTTCAAGCACATTTCCTGTCAGTTTCTTTAAAGTGTGCTCACAGTTAGCTCGCAAAGAGTTGCCAAGGATACAAAATGTCAGCGGAATCGAAGACTGTGACAATTGTATGGTTTTCCCTTCTTTAGATGTGGAGAGTAAGACTCTGCAAGGGGTGAAAGGCCAACGTATCTTGGAGAAAACAGGGCAGTACCAACTGGAAAACACTACCTTGGACTACCAGAAACTGTCCGACAAGGAAGTCCTGAGAATTCCCGGGCCACTTGGGGCTGATTTCACCATACAAGTAAGCGCTGCCTGTCACTTCAGGTGCTTTAAAATCTGGAGTTATCTTGATGCATGTTCATGACAATAAAGTGGAATAAAATACACTTTTTAATCGATTTGCATATTGGAATACATGCAAAAACCTGGAAGAAGCATCATAGACATCTTGATTGCAGGCCTATCCATTCAGGTATGGGAAATAGATCTTCACCTCTTCAATATTTTTCTGGCAGATCCAGTTTGCAAGTGGACCAGACAGCGTTGTCCAGTACATATTCTACCAGCCCATCATACACCGTTGGAGGGAAACGGACTTCTTCCCTTGCTCTGTGACATGTGGCGGTGGTAAGGGAGAAATAGCGATCCTCCTTTTTAGAATGTTTGTAAACAATACGTGGGGGGGTCACGTAACATCTTTTCGACTGACACGTCACACATTCAAACTGTGGCGGTAGAGAAGAAGGCTACAATCCTCATTCAAGCCATTTCCAATTTTGTCTCAACACGGAAGGGTTTGTTTCCAAGTGGTGCCATGGGAGAAAGCTCCGTCTTTTGCCACCCATAAGTATGTGTGACATCATTGTGAAAAGGTCTATAAAAGCCTGTTTTCCTTGGCCCAGGGTACCAGCTGACATCGGCAGAGTGCTTCGACCTGCGAAGCGGTCGAGTGGTGGTAGACCAGTACTGCCATTATTATCCCGAGAACATCAAGCCCAAACCCAAACTCCGAGAGTGCAACATGGAGCTGTGCCTGGCCAGGTTAGAACGCCTGATTAGTTTTTGGGAAGACGCCGGAAATAGATTTGAAAGGTCATCTCTTGTCTTTTAGTGATGGCTACAAGCAGATTATGCCATATGACCTCTACCACCCCCTGCCTCGGTATGTCCTCCTCACTTCTTTCACATAAATGACTACACACAGTACATGCATACGCATTTCATCCTTTTGGCCTGGTTTTTCATGTCAGGTGGGAGAGCAGCCCTTGGACCGCCTGCTCCACTTCCTGCGGCGGGGGCATCCAGAGTCGCTCGGTGTCCTGCGTGGAGGAAGACATGCAGGGGACCGTCACCGTGACAGACGAATGGAAGTGCCTCTATGCCCCCAAGACGGCCATCTTCCAGCCCTGCAGCACCTTTGACTGCCCCACCTGGATGGCCCAGGAGTGGTCACCTGTAAGGTTTTTTTTGTTTTTTTGTTTTTTGTTTTTTTGGTTTAGCACCATGTACAGTTAGAGCAAACTCACGAGACAGTTCATTAGGTACACCTGCCCACTCAAATGAGAATACAAGGCTTGAATACAGGTATTTCTCAAGTTCCACATTTTTAATGACACTACTCACAAGGTTAGGGATAATCTGCTTTGGAGTGAAATCCCAGGATGAACCTAAAATGCACTATAACCTTTACAGGTACACTTAATGACCTTTTCTAAAGCTTTGAATGCACATATCCAACTGTTGAATGTTTCAGTACTTCTTGTACAACTGGCTGTTTGACAACAAGGAGCTGAAGAGAAAAATTCTCGAGTGTTCAATCCATGAAAATGTCTAAGGACGTCCTCTTCGATATCTTTCTGTGCCTCTTCCAGTCTGTTGCAACCAGCTGATGACACTATAAGGTCGGTGTCCACTTACTGTTTGAAGCCTCGCAGAGGCAAGGTACTGTTGATCAGTTTTTAGCCATCGTCTTGGTCTCAACAGGTCAAAATATCAATGAGGAGGATGGTTTAAATACCAATGCTAACTTGGAACTGTTTCTGTTCATTCATAGGTCAAACACCTATTATATATTTTTGTCATTCAGCTCCTTATTAGATGACTGCAAGTTGTGAACTATATTGAACCATTGAACAGTTGTGCATTCCAAAGATTAGACAAGGTCAGGTTAAATTCACCTGTAAAGGTTATTATGCATTTTAGATCAATCCCGAAATTTCACCTGAAAGATGAATATCCCAAACTTTTTGTGAGCCGTGTAAATACTGACCACCAGCTCAGATTCCCAACCAGCGGGTTGAAATGTCACCCTTTGTTGCATCGGGCTCCATGAATTCATCTTAAATCTGCTGTGGCAGCCACACAAACAGACCGAGAGGCAAAAAACTTGGATGCAGTTTACCTTGCACATTCTTCCCGGAACTTGACGTTTAAATGCTTGGTTTGGCAGTGGACATACAAAGTTCACCCCAGTTTGGAGCGCAGTGGGGGATTTTGGACTGTCTCCCGCTGTCTCTCGAGTCAAAGGCCAAGACATTTAGTCAGTCAGAAAAGGATGGGAGCTGCCGAGCTAACACAAAAGTATCTCTGAATATATCCAAGGCAAAAGGTATTGATTGTCCTGTCATGTCCACCCCCACCGCTCCCCCACCCCCGCCTTCAGTGCACCGTCACATGCGGTCAGGGTCTGCGCTACAGGGTGGTGCTGTGCATTGATCACAGGGGGCTCCATGCGGGGGGATGCAACCCTACAACCAAGCCCCACATCAAGGAGGAGTGCCTGGTGACTGTACCCTGCTACAAAACCATTGGTGGGTTTGGAGTCATCCAGGGAAAATAGTTTTAAAATACCCGTGAACATAGCCTTTTTCTTCCCTCTTTCTGGTGCTTCAGACACGCTCCCAGTGGAGGCCAAACCGCCATGGCATAAGCAGGCCATAGAGCTGGACGAGGAGATCGTTGTAACCGAGGAGCCGAAGTGAGTTACTGAACTGACAGTCCGAATTACAGAAAAACCGAAAAGCAAAATGGAACTCGGTGTTGATAGTTTCCCAAAGCTCGATGGTATTGCGGTTGCAGTGGCGTCGAGAGCCAGTGGCAGTTTCCAGTGTGCACCTGTTGTCCACACCTGTCAAAACACCGCACGCGCTGTTTGGCGCCGGGTTCAGAAAACGCCGTGTGTTATATATCGGCATACAGGGGCTGAAAGAGCAGCGTGGATAAACTCAATTTACAGTTCAACGATATTGGGTAGAGCCCAAGATGGATTTGCATGTGTGTTGTGTTCATTGTTCGCCTTGTCCCAAGTTTGATGCTTCGCGCTTCTTTTGCTGTGCTGAACACCTGCGTTGTCAGATCCCGCTCGTAAATGTGATGTATGGGGGTCACGCAAGGTAAGGAAGGGGAAGTTGAAAGTGAGGTGGGGGAGAGCTTTTGGAGTCGGTCCGCCTCCTTTGTCACAGGCTACCCGTGTTGCCTCAGCACACCCGCGCAGATGTTGCAGATGTTTTTGTCTCGCATATCAATTGACTAATAAAGGCTGTCCTCTGAAGACATTTGGAGTGCGGCCCAGCGCGTTGCATGACTTACAATAGCGAGCATGTTCGCCAGTTCGAAACATCTGCGACTTAAGACTAATCTCTGTAGTGAGAAAGCTGCAAGAAAGGACTTCTTTCCCCCTGCAAATACGTGCGTGTAATACAGCCTCATTCACAAGCCAACACTCATACTGTGTCTGCCAACCATCCATCCATCCATCCATTTTCTGAGCCGCTTATCCTCACAAGGGTCGTGGGAGTGCTGGAGCCTATCTCAGCTATCATCAGGCGGCAGGCGGGGTACACCCTGAACTGGTCGCCAGCCCATCACAGGGCACACATAAACAAACGCACTCACATACACCTACGGGCAATTTAGAGTCTTCAATTAACCTACCGTGCATGCTTTTGGGATGTGGGAGGAAAGCGGAGTGCCCGGAGAAAACACACGCAGGCACGGGCAGAACATGCAAACTCCACACAAGCGAGGCCGGGGATTGAAACCCGGTTCTCAGAACTGTGAGGCAGACACTCTAACCAGTCGTCCACCGTGCCATCTGCCAACCACATGGGACAAAATTACAACGACTCGTCCTGTATTGGATTTGCAAAAAAAACACCACTCAATTAAATATTTCCACTAAACGGAAATGTAATCGATGAGATTAGGAAGGAGCTTTGGCGGATATTACAAACATCTGCTCATGGAAGACATCAAGAAAACTCACAAACATCTTTGTGTGGACGGCTTTTATTTGTTTATGCTAAAAACCTCGCGTCCTTGTGGCTGCAGCTGAAGTTCTTTTGGTGAGAAGATTCAACCAAGGCAAACATATTCATCCTTCAGTGGGGATTCTGTTCATGAACAACAGCTCATTTTCCCATTAAACATCGGTGAGTCTTCACGGACGACCTTGAAAAGAGTATAATTTAACCCCCCAAATCCTTTCCTTGATCTGTTTATTCAAGCTGATACTTTTTATGCGCATTCCTCAAGAAGTTGGATTGACAGGAAGTGTGGGTCTGAAAGAAAGTGAGCGGGATTTCATCAAGAGTTTCCCAACCTTGACAGATACCAATGAGCTACAAGCGTTTCCTCTTCCTGATATGCTCTTTTTGAACCAGGAAGGAGAATGGTGGCGCAGCTAAATGACACATAATCCTTTAATCCCGGCAAGGGGCACGACACCAGTGATTTTGATTGGTTGGGAATTTAGAACGGTTTTCCCGAGTGACGAATCAAATGTGTGCTATTGTAATTTCGACTCTGAGCTACTTGAAATGGTCTGGCGAGCTACCCTTAGTTCACAAGTGACGAGTTGGAGATAGCTGGTCTATATCATATCTCATGTGATGGAGAAGATGGCTATATGGGCTCTTGTATGATTCTCGTCTCTCATTCCCAGCTTCATCCCCGGTCCTTGGCAGCCCTGCAGTAGAACGTGTGGTGCCGGGACTGAGCGGCGCACAGTCAAGTGCCGGGTGTTGCTCTCCTTCGCACAGACTGTCTCCGACCTCCCAGACAATGAGTGCAGGGGCATCAAACCTGCGGCGAGCCAAATCTGCTACCGTACTCCCTGCCAGAAGCCAGAAGGCGACAATGACCGAGACATGGAGGAGGAGGACGAAGAGGAGGAGGAGGAGAGCCTTCAGAGAGAGGAGCTGCATGAGTGGGAGTATGAAGGGTTCACCGAGTGTTCCCAGAGTTGCGGGGGAGGTAGGAAACCTTTCCAGTGTCCATTGCTCATATGTACTGCTCATGAACCGGAATCCTTTTGGTCACTTGTGTTTGAATCTCAGGTGTGCAGGAGGCTGTTGTAATCTGCCTGAACAAGCAGACCAGGGAGGTGGCAGCAAACCAGAGTTTGTGCGTGAGCACCCGGAGGCCCCCACCACTTCTGCAGGACTGCAAAACGCAGCCTTGCCCCCCGAGGTAAAAGCCTCAAATCAATGGTTTGAAATATTGAGCATGGATGTTTTTGGTTTTAGTAGAATGTGCAATGACAGTTGGGATGTCGACGTCAATTTCCAAGAGCCCCTGTGCCTTCGTTAGTCTCACAGCTGCAACTGTTTGACTCACATCAAAATACATCATGCTATTAAATGAATATAATCACATCGTATACCCATGACATTATTTCAATGAATCAGACAGAGATGGATTGCTAGCCGTGTCACATAGAATAGGAAATAACAATTCAATTTGAATGACTGCGAACCACTGATGGCGCACATTTGGCCTTAACGCCTTTCGTGGTGTCACGCTCTACTGCTCCCTCTCGTCAGCAAACACGGAGGCTGGAAGTCTGTTTTTGCAGGCCTTAAGACTTGTTTTCAGGCACAACAAACACCGTATTGGACGTGTTTCCTTTGGCCTTCCGCTTTCTCCCCGAGGCCTCCTCACGCTCCCGCATTAAGCTGCACTCTTTGGATAGTCTTCCCCATGAGAAGACACAGCCATAGCATGAATGCAGAATGCCTGAAACGTGCTCCGTTCCCGATTCTCCTCAGGGCCTTGCACTAAACATGAATCAGTTGGAAATGACAATGTTTAAAGTAGTCTCAATTCATGAAGTGGGACTCTGATTAGTTCATCAGAATCCCAGTGTGAGGGTGAGAAAAATCAGAAGTGCTTACGCTCATCCAAGAGCAATCATAGTTTCCGGATTGTACAAAGCACATATTAATCAGAGTGGGACATTGGAGCAAGGTGAATGCCCTAGCATGGCTTGGTGTTGTGGTAAATAATAAATATTATTCACAGGTGGGAAGTGGGAGAGTGGAGCCATTGCTCTGCTTCGTGCGGTGTCGGCCTGATGTCCCGCACCGTGACATGCGCTCGGCGGACGTCTCGGGACAACAACAGCACGGAGATATTGCCAAATGAAAACTGTCACGACCCGAAACCAAACCCCATCCAGGCATGCAATCGCTTCGACTGCCCTCCTGTGTGGGAGACACTGGAATGGGGGAAGGTAAAAATATAAATCCGTAACTCCAAGTGATCCCTCACAAGAAGATGACATCACACTTTCACACTTGTTTCTTCATTGTTGTTGGTGCAGTGCTCCAGTCGTTGTGGCGACGGAGTTGAAAGGAGGCGGGTCTTGTGTAAACAGCGCTTGGCTGATAGCAGCATCCTGGAGCTGCCGGAAACATTTTGTCCCTCCAAGATGCCAGTGAACCAGCGGCTGTGTAGCAGAGAGCGGCGGTGCCCACCACAGTGGGTCGCAAGCTGGTCCCAGGTAGGCTTGGTCCAGTCGATCACACTTACGTATTGTATTTCATAGGGATACCAAGCAGTACTGATAGCTTGTTGTAACATGCTTTGGATTGTTGAACCTCCATAAAAATTGTATTTTACAGGTACATTATAGTATGCAGTACCAATGAGTTACAAGCCATTGTCCCTCTAAAGGTTGCATTTTTTTGTGTGTGGTGTCCATGTGCAGTGTTCAGTGACCTGTGGGAATGGTATGCAGAGGTTTGAGGCACTCTGCAGGAAACAAGGCGAGGACGGACGATATCAGACCTTAGATCCAAGCAATTGCTCCTCTCTGGCACGACCCACCAGGATCCGACAGTGCTCTTTGAGGCTCTGCAAGAGTAAGAGACCCTCTTTACACTTTAAGTGGAAGATTGGAAAGAGAATAACCAAAGGAGTCCGTCTTTCGTCACAGATTCACTAAGGTCCGGCCCTACCATCCTGGCTCAGAGGAATGTGTATATTCAGTGGAGGAAGAGCAAAAAGGTCCATTTGGTGGTCGGTGGCACTGCCTATCTGCTCCCTTGGACAACTGTGATCCTTCACTGTCCAACCCGCCACATCCGAAAGGCAAATATCCGATGGTTGAAAGATGGGAAGCCTCTGGTGAGTCTCCCACACCTGTCCATGCCACCACTGGGATTAGTGACGATCCAACAGGTTGGCGCGTCTGATGCCGGGAGGTACACCTGCGTCGCAGGCCAAGCCGAGGAGCATTTAGTCCTACAGATCACTGGTGCCAAGCAGAAGTTGCACAGACCAGAGGCAGCAAGGGTACAGGAGCTCTCCATCTTCCCGACCAGGCATGACCACATTGTCCAACGCTTGCTACAACTCAAGGCAGAAAAAAACCAGACTGCCTCGGAAGACAGGCGGGACATTTTCGATATCCCGAATATTGTCATTCTTGATAGCCAGAGGCTGGATGAGATCGACGGCCTCAGAGGACAAGGCGAGCAAGTGATTACTCAGTTACTCAGCGAGCTGTCCGTATCCCACTATGAAACCAATGAGTCAACTCTTCAAAATCCAGAAATAGATGTAGCCACCACGCGAGGGCCTCTTTTTCGTAAACCAAACACGAAAAGCTCCTCAACTACGTCCAGAAGCCCAGTGATCATCCAGAGCCCCGGGAAAACTGCAACGGTGTTGTCCGCCGATGTCACCTTTAATATAGGTGCGCTGGTTTTGCTGCGGAAGCCCTATGCCAGTTTGGAAATCAAGTGTGAGTCTCTCGGTTACCCAGAACCATCCCTCACCTGGACCAAAAATGGAAAACGGTTGCGCTACGATAGCAGGTATGACCAGACGAATCATGAACAAAATTGCAGGTGAGCTAAAGATTCAAGTGAGTGGACTTCACACGTGTTTGCGCTGGCAGAATAGACGTATTGCCAGGTGGCTCGCTGAAGATTCGGTTTCCGAACCAGGCGGATGAGGGTCTGTACACCTGCACTGCCAGGAATCAACTTGGGTCCTCGTCGCGCTCATCTTGGCTGCAGATTACAGGTGAAAAACCATAACCCTAATAAGTTAAGATAGCAAGTAAAAGATCCCCCCAGAGCTTTGTTCAACTATCGCAGCTCATAGGTCTGCTTATGAGATTCCAAGGTAGCTGTTGCTACGTTTCAAAGGCACAGAAATGTTCGACTTTGTTATTCGTGCTGCTCCAACACCAGCGACAACCCTCCGTAAAGGGACAATGATGTACTGTTGTTTTCAGGTGGTAGAGATGTGTCTACTTTTCCGGTTCAAGCTTGGAAATTCTGGGAAGTCACACACACACACACACACGCACGCACACACACACACACACACACACACAGTGGAGCAGAGTCACTGCTAATATGTTTTTATACTGGGTCGTGGAGCAGTGGCTGGTCTGGCTTAGTCAACAGTGGGGAATGTGCGCTGCGTGCCATAAGCAGAAGTCCCTTCAGTGCTGCACTATCCCACCTCTCCTCAAGCCGTGACCACTCACGCCCTCTCTGGATTGCAATCAAAGCGATGGCGCCGCTGCTTTCCTCACGTTCTGGCGCTTTTCTCACCCATACGACAACAATTTGATGGCTCAGGGGGGAGGTTTCAAAGAAGATAAGCTGCTGCATTCAGAGTTACAAAGGATAAGGAGGCTGTCATGGGACAAGTTATTCTTTTTTGTTTTTTTTGTTTTGATTAAGTCTCGTCCACTGTATTTTCAGGAAGCAGCGGAAGGAACTGCGTCCAAGCTGTTGGAGCCAGTGGCCCCGATTGCCCTGATCGGAGCAACGGCAGCATCCAGTCAACTGTGCACAGGTTGGCGGCAGCAATGCGCCGTTTTGGTTCCGGAACGCTCGCATCGATTGGAGGACTCATGAAACCCTCTCCAAGTAGTTGGCGCGCGGACCCGTGGGCACCGTGCTCGGCCAGCTGCGGCGGCGGCTCCCAGACCAGACGTGTGCGCTGCATGGAGGCCGGATCAAGGGAGGTGGAGCGCCGCCGCTGCGCCGCTGCGGGGCGGAGACCCTCTGATGCCAGGATATGTAACATTCTTCCCTGCGCCAGTTGGGCCACGAGCACCTGGGGACTGGTAAGCCCACTCGTGTTATCCAATCATCATACCGAGTCATGGAAAAATTTAGGAGGTGTGGTCCCTTACACTTTGCTTGAAATGCATCATTTTGATCCTCGTGGCGAATGGTCAGGGCAAGTACTGACCTGCATTTACAACCTAAATTCTAATATTTGTTTCCATTAAATTTTACTAATGTCCACCCAACTGTCTGTTATGGTTACAAATATTAACTCATTGACGGGCAGCCATGTTCAAAGCAGAGCTGTTTGAGAGCATTTGGCCTGATTTTCCAAGACGCACAGAATATTGTGCTGTGTGGCAATATAAACGTTGAACCTATCAAAGGGAAGTGTAGACTCTCTTCTTTGACCAGGAAAAGGTATGTTTCTAGCATTTTCCGTTCTTTAGTCATCAACAGAAGGACTGGGGTTGGTTTCACCAGAAACAACTGGTTCCCGACTAAAAAAAATGGATACAATTCGCTTTTTGTGAAAAGAAACATGTCAAACAAAGTTTCGTGACATCTCAAAAAGATGAAACAACAAAGACCGTGAAAGGGCTACGGATGGCAAATAATCATTTATGTAGCTACTAAATGATACTAAATACTACATAACCAAATGTGCTGTGAGCAACGCTGACTCATCACATTGCTCCAGTTGAACGTCAGGGGCATTTCTTACATGGAGTCCGCCATTCACTCCATAAGCGGTGTCATCTTTTCTCACAATGGCGACACACACTTTCTCCTCTCTACCGTGACACATACTCGATTTATACCACACGTATACACACGTGCGAGGTGCCTAAACTTTTCCGGCTTCTAACGTGTCGGCATTTCTCGCCCTCATAATTGACACGACGAGCTGAGATTCAACCCTGATCTTGCTCTTCAACTCAAAAGCTGTGCTGACCTCGCATTCAAAGCGACGCAATGCCGCCATCTACAGGCATCTGTTAGTCATGGCGGTGGTTTACAAATTGGAATTTCACAGACCAGCTTGGCGAGGTCCTCTTCCACGATTACCCATGTTGCCGGCAGTATCCGGTTGGATTCCGGATGACAAATATAAACGTCCACAGCCGTGGACTGATTTAAGTCGGCGGTTCTCAAACTTTTCCCAATCTCACATTGCGAATCACTGATAAGCAATTATAAACCTCTTCAGATCCGTGCTCGGTCTGTTTACTGTATTTTCAACGACCTGCGCCAACCCGTTGTTCTGATTGGATGTTTTAGTGTAACGGTCACTGTGTGGGTCCAAATTTGGCCGCACAGCACCGCCATGTTTTCTGCCGAGACACAAATGGCACCAAGGTCCCTTCCGCGATGTGCAGTGGACTCCGACGGTAAACATCGCCGATCTGCCGGAATGTTCCCTCTGCCGGGTTATCGCTTCTTGACTCCGATGTGTTCCCATTCCAAGACCGAGCTCCGTGAGGAACTGCTCGGCGGATGCCTGCGCCCAGCAGTGGAGGGTCGGGCCGTGGACGCAGTGCACCGCCACCTGCGGCCGACACGGCTTCCAGTCACGCCGTGTGGTCTGCGCACAGCGGCCCGGCAGACGGGCGCCGCGGGAGCACCGGTGCGTGCGGAGGCCTCGTCCACCCAGCTGGCAGCGCTGCAACACGGCGCCCTGCGGCAGAGGTGAGCCGTTCGAACCTAACCGCGCGAATGTCCGAGAAGTGTGACAGTCATTGATGCTTTGATGACCGTAGCCGAGGAGTGTCGTGACAGCACCAGGTACTGTGAGAAGGTGCGACAGTTGGAGCTGTGCATGTTGCCACAGTTTAAGAGTCGCTGCTGTCACTCCTGCCTCGACACCTGATGGATCGGGAACGTCGGACGGCAGGAACGTCGGCTTCGGGACCTCCTTGAGCCTGAGAAGCTCCCACTGAACAGAGGGATGTATCACACGATGGACATTTTCATACTGTATGTGATGTGATAACCACTGGAAAAGATTTGAAATACGTTTTCCAAAGCATTTCGCGCCGGCCAAAGAAAAGAACCTCCAATCTGAGATTTTAATTGACGAATTGAAAAAAATGGGAGTTTGAACTGAATGTTGGGGGGGTGGGGGGTAGGGTATGGTGTGAGGGGTGTGTGTGTGGGGGGGGGGGGGGGGGGGGGGGTTGGTGGGCGTTATTCCTGCTGGGGTTGCACTTGTGACTGAAGAAATCAGAATGGATGGAAATAGGAAAAAAAAACGAAAAACATTTTGCACTCAAACTCAACTGAAGTCTGAACATGTTGATTTTTTTTGTTACATTTAAATATTTTACTTGGTGATTTTCAAAAGATTTGTCTAGATATGTATTTTAACCACTTTTTTTTTTTTTTTAAATGCTTTTGCACAATTGTGACATGTGCACACATGTTGTCGCCTTTTTAATTCCTTAAACTATAATTCCTCCTTATGGCTCATGTGTGACACATTAGCGGGAAAGCCAGCACAATGTTGGAAAACCGCGAGCTTGCAGCATCAGTATTGTGTTTTTTCCTGTAATTTTTCACTTTTCTTTTTAGTATATATTTTTCTTTCATTATTTATTCACCAGATGGGCACTTTTTGATTCAAGTGCAACACGTTAAAGAACCAGGCTATTACTTGGCTTTTAGTTGACGCTCAATTGTTTGATTTTATGAGAAGAAACTGTCATCATATCATGTATACGCTTCGATTGTGTAGATATGTATTTTTTCCTTATTTATTTCCATGAGTCTCTGTGTGTATAGTTTTGTAAATAAATAAACACAAGGTTGGGTTTTAAATTTGAATTCGCCTATTGATGACTGTATTTGATGTACATATCGAGGGCGCCCTCTGCTGGTGACTTGATCTGTCAAGCTTGTTATATCATGGAATAAAATGAAGCACATTCCTTTTATCACGCTGACTTTTTCAGGTGTTTTATTGAAATAATACAAAGAAATTGGGCAAATGTTATAAAAAGGATTGTAGAATTCATTCACATCTTCTGTAATTTTTCCTCACTACGGTTAGTTTCGGATAGTTTGCTTAGCTAACAGGTGACTTATTAATCTTTTCAGTGGGAGCGTTTGTTTCCAAACTAAAATCAACAGAAAGGAAATTAAATAGACTAGTTAAACTGTCAATTTAGTAATAAACTATACAGCACTGTGTACCGAACTATAATATGAATATTTATTTCTACAATTTATATACAGTACACGACCTTTATGATAATTCTACAATGGCCCTAGTGAGAATAAGCGGCCCAGATAGATGGATAGCAATACTAATAACTTCGTTTTTATGAACCAAACTTTTCATGCAACCTATTTTTTTACAGCGTGTTTGTCTTACATGTCCAATCGAATATTGCTGTGTTTGCTATACAATTAAATAAAGGTTTGTGGAAAAAAAATAATGATAACAATGATGCTGGCGCATACGTGTGACGTATTATCGCGCGACGCCAGTTTTCCATGAGTTCTTTGATTTCCGCAGGCTACATGCATCCTTTCCACTTTTGTTTTGCCCGTGCTCCGTTTATAATTGAACTTAATCGCTTCTTTAATTACGCCACTTGTGCCCACTAGCGCTGTAATTGGCGTTTTTCGCGAATGCATAGCTGGCAGGACAGTGTTGCTGGTTGTTGTTTTTTGAACGCCGAAGTCCGCGCGGTGAAAAGCAAAGGATGAACGACTCGAAGACGGCGGCGGCGGACGACGGAGGTCAGAGCAAAGAGACGGACAAGAAGAAAAGATCCCGGGTGAAGCAGCTGCTGGGCGAAGTGAAGAAACAAGTGGAGTTCTGGTTCGGGGACGTCAACCTGCACAAGGACCGCTTTCTGAAAAAGCTCATCGATGAGTCGGACGATGGCTGTGAGTCTCCTCCACCTGACAATTCATCGAATTATTATGATTACTATTTATTTATTTGTAATTGTTTTATCTCGAAATGTTTTTGTTTTGTTTTGTTTGTTTGTTTGTTTGTTTTTTTTTGGGGGGGGGGGGGACGTCTCAGATGTTGACTTGTGTGTCTTGGCGAGTTTCAACCGCATGAAGAAGCTGACGAGCGACACTAAACTGATCGCCAGGGCTCTGAAGAATTCTTCTGTGGTGGAGGTAACCGACATGGCTTCAATGCATTTGTCATATCTCACCCGGTGAATGGCAAACCTGTGAAAATTGCAGGTTAATTTAGAGGGCGATAAAGTGAGACGGCAGCTCCCCATTGGAGAGGTGCCAATTGACGTGGACAGCCGCACAGTCTATGTGGTAAACATATTACATTTTTGTATTTTTTAAAACTCCTCCTCATAAATTAATCCAACTGTTTCTGTCGCGGGTGGAAGTGACCCATGTTCACACTGTCCGGCCCACAAGCCCTGATTTCTTTGAATGATCGATTTTTACGCGGAATATTATATTGACCACTCAGTGGCATAAGTGACTAAAAGGTGGGCCAAAAATGTCACATTTTTACATGTTCATGGGTGCCTTTGACCCATGAATATCTTTGTTGTATCAAAGGACAAACATAACAGGAGGGTTAAAAAAAACAAAAAAACATTTCTGCTTTTTTGCGTAAAAAAATGAAACTGACTGTTCTTAGGAGCTTCTGCCCAAGGACGTAAATCACAGCTGGATCGAGAAGGTCTTCTCCAAATGCGGAAGTGTTGTTTACGCGAGCATCCCCCGGTACAAATCCACCGGCGATTCCAAAGGCTTTGCCTTTGTGGAGTTCGAGAACCCCGAACAAGCAAATAAAGCCATTGAGGTGATCGATTATTGTTAATAATAAGTGACTGGTGTGCTTTAAGAGAAGAAAATGGAAATATGCTTGCTCTTTCGCCATCAAGATGCTCAATAACCCTCCTGAAGATGCTCCCAGGAAACCGGGAATTTTCCCCAAGACCAGGAAGGGGAAGCAGATCCGGCTGCATGCAGACAATCCGCCTTCAGGTAGGGATCCGCCCGCACAAAACGCAGCTCTTTCCGTTTGATTTTTGCCACCGCGCTTGTTGCAGGGGGCGGCGGCGGGGAGGAGGAGAAGAAAAAGCGCAAGAAGAAGAAAAAGAAGACGCTGGCCGAGGACGCCAAAGCGGCGCCGATGGAAGCCGAGCCGTCGGATCAGCAGCGGCGGCAAAAGAAGAAGAAGCAGCGCTCCGACGGCGCCAGTCACAAGACGGCGGGTAAAATCTCGGAGAAGAAGAGGCGGCGCTCGCACGCGGCAGATGAATCGGACACAGGGGTACCCTCCAAGATCAGGAAGCTCGGGGACAAAGATGAAGACGTGCCCAAGAGCAGTGAGCGTCTGTCCACTCGGCAAACGTTTAGGAAGGGAAAAAAAAAAAAAAAGGGGGGCTGGGAATGACAACGTCGCATGTGCTGTGCAGATCCTCGTGTGGAAGGTGAACGCGGGAAAGAAAACCAAGAAGACTCGCTGATCAAAGCCAAGCGGAAGAGGAAGAAGAAGCATAAAGAGAAGCTGAAAATCGGGGACGAGGTCATCCCGCTGCGGGTCTTATCCAAGTACGAACACCTGCAGTTGTACGAGAAGTGCCAAAACGTGCGCGCGAGTTCCACCAGTTCAAAGCCGTCAATGTGTTCATCTTGGTAGGAGAGCTTGGCTCGAGCTCAAGGAGGAGTACATGAGGCTGCAGAAGCGCAGCATGGCGTCCCTGAAGAAGTGCATGACGCAGCTGGACGGAGACGAGCGGCGACACGACGACAGGAGTGAGTCCAGAAGCCCTCACACACACACACACACACACACACACACACACACACTAAATGTGCAGCGCTTTCTTATTGATGTTGGTTTTCTTCCAGTGGAGCCGAGCGAGAAAGTGAACAGTCAGGGTCCTCGGTACACCAGCGGCGTCATCGTGAAGATCACAGACAACAAGGCACTTCCAGGAAGGAAAATGATCAAAGTACGTCGAGTGCACTTTTCTCTCTCCTCTTATGTTGTGGGTCATATTGACCCGGTTCAAAACCAAATATTTCCAAAAGGTGTTCACGTGGCGATGGTCATTGACCTTCCTTTCTGACACAGGATGCCCTGGGCAAGATCTCGCCCGTGGCGTACGTGGACCTGTTGGAAGGCGACGCCGAGGGCTACGTGCGCTTCAACCGCCCCGAGGACGCGCAGGCCGTCAGCGACGCCAAGGCCGAGCTGCGGCGGACGCACAGCTGGCAGCTGGAGATCCTCTCAGGTGGGGCGCACGGGGGTCCTTAACTTTGTCTTCTGAAGGTTGCCTCCAGAAAAATCGCTCTTTGACATTCTCTACCTTTAATTTGGTGAACATGGTAAAACCAATCCGTCGGTGCAGGTCAGGATATGGGAAACAAAGAATCTCCTGAATGCAATTTTCCAATCACCTGCGGAGAGGCATTCCGGGCACACACGCAGATCCTCACAAGAAGATGACATCTCACTCTAGCTCCCAATTGCAAACGGCACGAGCCGTAACGGGCTTCGTGAATAGAAATGTTTTTACCATTTTATGGATGTGCGATTGATGGAGGACAAGGAAGTGAGAGAGATGAGAACAGATTTCTTCTTCTCCTGGCTTGCTGCTCGTGTCGTAAGGAAGTACGATGCAGGCGGGGCACGCACGTGGCTCGAGTTTGGCGTCCATAAATGTTTGTCCGTTGTGTTGTTGTCAAAAGGTGACCACGAACAGAGGTACTGGCAGAAGATCCTCGTGGATCGTCAGGTCAAGCTGAACCGACCCCGGGAGAAGAAGCGGGGCACAGAGAAGGTCAGATGGCAGCGCCCGCACGTGGCTTTCAAATGACATCTACTGTATACTTCCAATCCTTCCTTTCAGCTCCTATCCAAAGCGGAGAAGATCATCACGGCTCGCGCCAAGGAGGCTAACAAGCACATTCGTTTCCAAGAGGACTGACGGCCAGTTTGTGAGGCAAACGCTCGGCTTTGTGTGGCAAGAAACGTGCTTCAAAATACATCTGCTTGTCGACTGCAGCAAGTGACGTTTGCCATGTAAATAGGAGGAAGCTCGCCCGTCGAGATGTTTACAAAGTTTGTTGTGGTTTTTAATCTCATTTGACAGGTAGACTGTTGAGAAAATGTGCAGGACTGGGGTTTGAATAAAAGAAAACCTTTTTCAAACTCGAGGATTCACATCTCGTGTCGACATAAAGGTCCAACGAATGCGCATGAAAGGAAAGCCTTCAAGAGTTGTAGTTTGGATGTCAGTTCCTCCTGGCGTCCCTTTCATAGAAAATGTAGCCCCGTGAACATCAATGAAGTTGCTAATTTCAGGATGGGGAAAAAAAAAAAAAAAAACAACAACTTCAAACTGTTTTTTCACAGACATTTTAAATCACAGTAGTTATGCTCTAAAATCATCTCTCAACATATGCAGCCCTGTTACAAATAACGTAGAGAAGAAGAGTAAAAAGAAAACGTGAGCTCAACGACATGGAGGTAATTGTTCTGAGCCTTCGGTAAGTCCTCTCTTCTGTATTTCATATTTTGACAATGTTTTCAGCCATAATACAGAGTGCGACTCAAATCAACAAACCCTTGTGACGACATTAATAACGTTTTTAAAAACGAATATGGCTTTGTTTGTCTTGGGCCAGGGAACACTGCTTGAGCAAAACATTGAACGTTCGTATTGATTTGCCACCCTGTTATGATAATTAGACTTCATACATACCAATTCAAATCACATTTTATTTAATTGTGAATGATTTTTATTGAGCAGTATTTTTTTAAAATGTTTTTCAGGTGCCTGAATACCTGTGACAGGGTTTTGCCAAACAGCAAAATATGATATGACAAAATATAAGTGTACTGTTGAGCTGAACAAAGATATAACAAATGTTATCGCTTGAATTGTCCAATTCTGGAATGGCCCATATACTAGATATATTACGGTATGCAATATTTTCCAAGGTATCACTGTTAAAAAAAAAAAAAAACTGAAATACAGCCTCGCTATGATCAACTGGTAGCTTTTGCATCTTCTGTCCACTAGATGGCGACATTTCGCCCCAAAAGCCTCAACGGAAGACCGCTAATCAACATTAGTATCACGTGTGCCTCCGTGTTCTCGTCCTGATGGCTTTGTTTTGCGTCATGTTCAAATGTATGTAATATTGTGTGTGTGTGTGGGGGGGTTATTGCACGGTAACACTTAGGTCGTCTGTGAATTGAATTTTGACGGTGGTCGTCACGCAGGCTGAGAGGCTGCAGTGAGTGACTGCACGGTGTCGGGGTGCCACGAGAGTTTGGGGGCGTGTTGTTGCCATAACGAGGGTGGGGGCGTGCGCGCGTGGAAAAGCTCCGAGTGCCCACGCTGCCTTCACTTTCACGCGATTCGTCACTGCCTCCTCTGCTGGCTCGTGTGCGCGCGGGGTGCAACAAGTTTCCCTGCGGTGACCGTGAAACGCGTCGTGATTCCGATGGAGAGAGGCGCATCCGTCGACTGCAAGAAAGTGGCCCCTCGGCGCCGGGCAGCTCCGAGCGTCATCCCGTCGCTGTGCTCCGCGGCGTCCGTCGCCTTCTGCGTGGTGCTCAGCATCCACGCCGCCGACGTGAGGCGCCGGCTGGCGGGCTTGGAGCGCGGCTCCCCCGCGGACGACTTGGACGCGTTGATTGCGCAAAGAGTCGACGAGATGCTCTCGCAGGTGAGATCCACTCTTGCGCATGCTCATTGCTCGTGGACGAAGCCACGCCGACGTCACAATGTTTTCATGTCACCTCCCTCCCAGCGTTCTTACGAGCAATTCGTCAAGATCCGGAGCGCCCGGCAAGCGTCACCTGAATGCAACTGCCCTCCAGGTGAGCAAAGATGCCGCTTAATTCTGAGTGAATGGGAAGTGGTGCGTTCAAGGACACGTACGGCGGATGTCGCCGATAGTTGGGCAGGTCCGCTGTGACGGATGCGCACAGCTGAGACCGCGAGGCCTAAACATAGAGGTGCCGAGTGGCTGGCTCACTTGCGATGTTGTTGTTGTTGTTGGGAAACGCGGACGGACGCATGAGCTTCCCACTTCCCACCACTAGATGGACTCATTTATTCTCTCAGCGTTTTGTGTCCAAAACCCTTTTCCACTTGGACTTCATTGTGGCTCCTGGAAATTTGGATTGAGCTCGCAGCAGTCTCGCAAGTACACGGTGGAAGCATGCTCCTGAACGCACCCTTAATCAAATGGCACAGTATCTTGTCAGCGATGTCAAATGTCAACAGGCCAGACTTGTCATGAAGTTCAAGTCTCAGTCAAGTGGAGTCTTTTGCTAAGTTTGAGCCAAGCGAGCTCCAAGTCCTAAAATTGGTGACTTCAGTCTGACTCGAGTCACAGCCTTTTTCGTCGACAGCGCCGGCACACTTTCCCACTTTGCTTTCATGGCGCGCGTGGAACCTGCGGGCAAAACTCTGAATGCAGAGCCGACAAACAAAACCCCAAAAATATCTCTTGAGTGCTTCTTCCTCTTACGTGATCGGAAGGATTTACTGTCCTGCTCGGTTGACTTCCTGTCGACGGAAGTCCGCAGCCTGGCTGCGGGTGTGCGGGCAATTCCTGTCACGATAAGTCATGTGATCCTTGGAAATGTTAGCGAGAATTTGCAATAAGCTGAAATCATGGATGTGTAATATGGTTAAGTGAACTGAGGAGTTTCATTCAGACAAAAACAGTGCTTTGACGCCGTCTTGTGGAATCTTGTCTCAAGGAACTATATTAACATTGCAAATTTTGGCATTGTGGGACGAATCAAGGTGATATTAAAGTAAGTTGAGGAGTTTCATTTTGACAAAAATTGTGCTTTGTTTGCCATTTTGTGGCATCTTGGGTGTCGAGGAACTGTTCCAATGATTTGAGGGGTTTCATTTCGACAAAGGTAGTGCGCTTTGCCACTATCTTTTGGCATCTTGGTGTCAAGGAACCACACTCGAGTGCGTTGAGGAGTTTCATTTAGACAAGTCATCCTTTCCGAGGAGCAAAAACTCTCGAAGGGGGCTTATATAGAAAGGTGGGGCTTTTTTTCCAGCCGTGGGGGAGGTCGGTTTTCTACCAAGGGCCATCTCGTGTTGCGGTCAGCCGTTCGTTCATTTAAGTGCATTTTTTTTTTCGTGTGACGTCATCAGTGCTGCATTCAAGCGCCCTCCTCGCACCCAGAAATACCAGCCCCCCCAACCGCCCTTTGATGATTCTGGGCTGAGGTTGCGGGGGGGGGTTCAAACCCAGCACAAACGCCAGCTCACAGACCCTGCGTCTCATCATCTCACCCCACCGGTGCCCTTTGACACCTGACTCAGACCTCCTTTGAGTTCCCTTCACTAGCCCACGCTGCAATTCAGTGAAACTTTCTTTTTTTTCTCTCCCGTCGACCTTCTTTGTGCGCAACGGTCGCTCTATTGTTTTCATACGGGGGAATTTTTCCGCACGAGAGTTCAGCGATTGGCAAGGATGTCTTCCCCTCATGCCAGTCAAACGACACTTTGGTTTCTGTGCTACGCATACAGTAACGCAAACTCCTCATCCTCGTCGCGCATCTGACGAGGAAGAGGACTGACCAAACAGCTGCGGAAGCCACGCTTAAAACACCGAGACCGGCTTTGCACTTGATTTCAATTGGCCGGTCACTTGATATCACTCGAGCAGGCGAGACGGCTGCTTCAACAGTCGCTTTGGACAGAGCTCATTAGGACGCTCAAAATAGCTGCAAAATAGCTTGCGCTGTGCTTCTTAAGCATTGGTCCTCTTTTCAAAGAGATGACATTGACACACATATCTCTGAATTCACTATACAGGGTCTTTCAATAAACTGTGTCAATGGAACACAAATGTAAAAAATATGAATCAGTTGAGTTAAGTTCATGAGCAAATTTGAAGAATTCTTGATTGTTTTTGGAAGGCAGATCGGGTTTGCTCCAACTAAGTACTGTACAGTATTGCGTCTGATTGTGGGTTACTATGGCAACCGCAAAGATGCTCTCCTCCCAATTGCAAGCCAGTGGAGCGTTATGATGATTTGAAGGCGAAAAGAGCTCCCATTCCCTCTTTGGTCTCTTTTAAACAGGATGTGAATCATCAGCGATGAGACTCGAAGATGTGAGTGAGCCTCTTTTCCAACTGGCCAAATGAATGATGATGGAATATCAAATCGAGCGTAGAATCCCAAATTGAGGATTAGTTTTTGGCAAAGCGCACAAGCTCAGCCTCAGTATTGCACGTGACATGAGGGCAAGTGATGCACGTGTGCCGCTTTTCCAAGTGGGCTTGTCATTCTTTTTTGCAGCACGCCATTGGCCGAGAGGATGGAGTCTCGGGTGGAGGTCGTTCGGCAAAATGTCCACCGGGCGCCCGCAAATTTCACGGCACAATTGTGCCACCGGCGCCGCTATTCGCCTGGGATACGGCGTGGATTTGTGAAGAAAAGTCCCACGGGAATTTCAAATCCAACATGTAGAGCGCGCGTTTGGAACCAATAGAAACGCGGCAAAAGTCATTTCCTCTTTTCATCATGGCCTGGTCCTTGGTGGCCAGCTGGATTTGAAGCCGCAGCTGAGGGGCCCAAATGTTTTGGATTGTAATCCCGGCCCGCCTCATCGGCCATGATGTCGGCGGCGGCGGCGGCGGGCTCGAGACGGGCCACTTGGCAAATGTGCCGGAGGGTGGAACGCAAACCCCGCTCCAGGACCCTGCCTGGCTTTTCGGCGGGTTTCTCCAAATTCCTCCCACATTCGACAGCTCTAAATTGCGCGTCGGTCTGAATGAGTGGAAATGCTTGTGAAATCAGAATATTGAATGTTGGGGGGCTGAAATTGAAGGATTTGGACAATTTTTAGTTCAACAATGGCTCTCAACGATGAATCGATTGTGCAAATAGTTGATGAATTTGATCATTGATGAGTTGTTCCTTTATTGATGATTTGTTGCACCTCTAGAATGCACGGCGGAAAATTTGGGTAAATTTCCATGGGAACTTAGAAATTTGGGAAATATCTCAAATTGGAAACTTTGGGATTTCTGTGAATTGAGGGTCATTCCTTTCAGGTCACGTTGGGCCCGGTCTTCAGGTATCCGACGTGTCAGTCGGGACACGTCGCTCGTTTGGATGCCGTGTGCTTAGCGCACACGCATTCCAGCTCGGGTTTTCGCTCTTGGCGAGGCTCCCGCTCCCTCGTGAGCAAGAAAGCGAGCCCTGTCAGGAGCCGGAGGAGACAAGCGTGTGCTGATGTGTGAATCTGTGAGCGGGGAGGGGAGGGGAAGGGGAGGGGGGGGGGGGATCTCGGCCCTGTGGATCTCGGCCTTGTCCGCCGGGTGTAAATACGGCCGCCGCCGCAGCAGGTGTGACGAGGCCGCTTTCACCCCCTCGGCCGCAGCCGACCCGTCCTGGAGGAGTCAATATTTGCACTCGCTATCAAAGCCAGGCCTGTTTATGTGTGAAAACACAGCTTGTGCCGTGTTCCAGGGGATGTGCCCCTGGAACATTCATTGTCGTTGGACAATTTTAGCTCAATTGATGGTTTTTGTTGATTCACGACCTCCAAATGCAGGGGTGTCAAACTCTCTTTCTTTGTCTCGGGCCGCACTGTAGTTATGATTTCCCTCAGAGGGCCGATAGAGCAGTTGAAACCATATAAATGTTTAATCATCACCAAAACATATTATTACCGTGACACAACAAATGGAGCGGTAACTAGTTTTGAAATCAGAAGACCAGGATAATAGTTTGTTCAAGTATTGTTTAAGTTACTGTCGAAGAAGGGTTTGCACATCTTAACACTAAATACAATCAACAAAAAAATAATAACTCATTGACTGGCAGCTGTTTTCAAAGCAGAGTTTCCCATATTGCCAGCGGCCGTTTTAGGGCGTTTGGAATCATCTGTCAAGACCCACACAATATTGTGTGCGATGACAATATAAACGCCGAAAGATGAGACTCTCTTCTTTCTCCAGAAAAGTTTGTTCCGAGCTTTAATGTCCTTTTAGTCATCAGCGTTAGAACAGGGGTCGGCTTCACCAAAATGACCAGTTCCTGACCAAAAGAAGAGAAAACAAGCTTGTTGTAAAAAGAAACGCGAGTGGAACAGTGACTTGGATGCTAAAATCTTCTTTGTATTTGAGACAAACTAAACGATAAAACAAAAACAAAACAAGGCCTTTCGGTATGGTATGCCAGAATTTTATTGCCGGTCGTCAATTTATGCGGAACATACAGAGAGCCGAAATCACTTTCCCAAGATGCGACTGTGACAAAAATAATACAAAATAACCAGAAAGCATAAAACATCCATTCATACGTGCTTTTGGCTGCTATTTATTCCCGGATAGCTGTGCTCGTCGCAAATCCAAAGCGATGCAATGCCGCCATCTACAGGTTCGGCATTGAGGTTACATTCCGCACACACGCAACATAAATAAATAATAATAATAATAACAAAATGGGAAGAAGGAATCACGAATACGCATGAGCATGATTGTGTTCCCAACGTCTCGGAGTCATCGTTAACTTTCTCGGGAATCCTGATTGAAAGCGGGTATCCCGGACAGACTGACCACACGACAATGAGAAGTGTTTTCGCCTCCGCTCTACTGCGGATGAGCATGGCGTCAAAGTCTGCTCGTCATTTCGAAGATTCGGGAGTGTGAGGTTCCGTTTATTTTGACCGAGTGCAGGTCGGCGTCGCCAGAAGGTTTGGGGGGTGTCCGATTTTTGCAAAAGCACAATGGTAACGTTTGACCCCACGCGGAATTGTGCACCCGCTTTGAAGACAACAGTGACATTTTCACATACTGTCGCAGTCCGAATGTGGTCGTCGACCGAATGTACAAGTACGGCCACCACGAAGCCGTAATCCTCCTCACCTTTTTTAGGAACGGGCGCCACTCTTCTCTTGCGTGCTCTCGGGAAGTGTGTTGAAAAAGACTTGCGAGGGCACTGCTGGGATTTGCGTCCCCTCGTGCGGTCTGCTCATTGAAACCATCCGCTCGCCGGGCATTTCTTTAAATTTGCGAAAGGAAGAATCTGGTTTGAAGCACGATGAAAGATGACAGTATTCAGTCTTCCTAAAGCAGACGGGCCAATTCTACAGAGCAAGTCAGCCACATCACACGTTAGCAGACATCTTGCAGCAAACAAGCCGGGAGGAGCGCGCCCTTTTTATAGCCTCCGAACTTCCTTCCGTCGCAGTCCTCCGAGAAGCCTCGGCACACTGGGCAGCGAGGAAGTCGGCGTGTTTCATGAAGTGACGGTCCCGGAAACAACGCAGGCTCTGTGAAGGGGGGTTGGTGAATGACACTTGGAAAGAAGAATGTGCCAGAAGCTTGCGGCGGAGTGCGCGAGGCCAGATGTCCCACTGCGGCCTCTCGCAGTTTGCATTTGAAAGCTTCTTTCAAAAGCCAAAACGGGAAGTTCGCAAATCTCCAGCCGTATAAACTGTGACGCAGTCGACTGCATTACATTCCAATAGCTGGCTTGCGTTTGACAACGTTGTCTCCACTTTGCTCGAGGAACTTGTTATCACCCGTTGAGGAGCATTTCCTCCAAATCATGACATTTTATGAAGTGTCAACACTGTGGTTGAGTTCTGGTTATGCTTAAAGGCATAAAAGCGCTTTTGTTAACGCTCGGCAAAAGTTACCTCACAATTTCTCCACTTCTGTGGGCATATTAATTGCACTTATTTTTGTTTCCAGTATTTGAGTGATTGTGATGTTACCACATTGACCGTAATGGTGTTCAACAACAATGAATGGTGCTGCAGGGGCCGCAGACGGTGAATCGATCCCGACGGACGGGTGCACCTCTGCAACGGGGGTTCTTGTGAGGGAGGTGAGGACCCGATAATAGTCAAGGTGAGAGTGTTGAAGATCTACTCCGAGAAACAGAAAACAGATGACTTGGGTTAGATTGGGGGGGGGGGGGGGGGGGGTGCTGAAAGACCTCCTTCTGTTCTTTGTCTGTTTACCCTCGAGGGGTGTCGGCAGGTTATGGCTGCCATATTCTGCCTGGTGTGCTTCAGATTTTGGGCCACCTGTTTGTGCGTAGGCGCACCCCTCCAAATATCCTCGGACCTTACGAGCCATGCTTTGGGCCTTTCACAGTCATGGTTCAACTATATCTTCCCTTCGGACAGTCCGCTGGTGTAGCCACTTTATCACCATCCCGAAACCTCATAATATACTTGTGTGTTTTTTTTTTTGGTTTTTTTTTTTTTTTTTTTTTTAAATCATTCAAATTTGGCAAAGTTGATCACACGTATTTCACATATTTCGTTTCTTTTCACCGGGACTGAAAGAGGGGGAAAGGTTTCCTGTAATTCTTGATCACTGGGCATGTTTGTGCCATGTTATTAAAACACCTGCGAAGTGTTTTACAGAACATGTATCAGTCTGAATTGGAGGTTTGCCTTCGTGTTCCAAGCAAGTCGGTTCGATGGCTCACGAGAAGTGGACCTTTCGAGGCGCCAGATCAGCGCGCCGTGCCGTCACGCCAGGCGGTGTCCCGACCTCCGCAACGGACGTCTGAAGCGTGTTTCGAGGACTCCCTCGAGCTGGCTTATCAGTCGACACCCCGCCGAGCTCTTGAGCCTCTTGCGGAAATGCCGCGGATACCGCTATCTGACATCAGTGGTGACAAACAAAAAGCGGCGGTGGCGACTACTCTCGTTTTTGATCGGGTGCCCGAGGCAGTTGAGGAGAGAGCCTACAGAAGAACGTGCGGGACTAAAATAAAAACATCAGAGGCAACTTGAGATCTCGGCCCATCTGTTGTGACGCCGTGACTACTGCAGAGAATTGTTGCAGGCAATCATGTCTACTGGTACTAGGCCTTGCCGCATTGGTCCAAAGCCAGACTTCGGATTGACAGCGCATTCATGCAAGCTTTTCTCTTTTCATTGTTGAGGTGGCATGTGAGTGGAGATATTAGTCTCCTGCTGGCTTTGAATCCCTGAAGGCAACCTTAGTGAACTCAACACTCCATTTCGCTGTCAAATTAGTACCATGATGACTGACTTCTTGGAGCCAGTACACGCATCGCAGTCTCGAAATGGCTTTAAAAAAGCAAACTCCGAAGGGATGCCAGTGTTTCTGTCTAGTCCTAAGTGTCATTGCTTGTCATGGACGTGTTATTTTGGACAAAAACCCCGGTGGTGCAAAAAGTTGGCCCGCCCACACACACATAAGTGGCAGATTCAGCAGGTCTTCTGGCTGCAGGGACAGTCCAGCAGTTTTCCACCTACGAGCCAAAACACACTTTGGTGCCGTGGGAGAGATGGACGCCAATTGCTGGGGAGCATTTCCTCCAGTTTGAAGGCTCGTGGTAAAATCTTTACAATGTGGGAAGCTACACGGCGTGGCGTAATCCGTAGCTTAGCGCTTCTGTGCGTCGAAACCCTACCTTCCTTTGCTTGTATATGGCACAAGGGAGCTTTTTCTAGTCTGGCAACTGCTGTGGGAGTCCGACAGTCGAGTGCAACAATGGAGTTGAACGGTGACAATCGGAAAGACTAACCGGAACAGCGAGATCTGTTTGCGGCGCACAACTCGCTGACTGTGCCGATCCACCGGTTGGGAATTTGGGGTCGTCATGAAAAGGATCAACACAAAAAGGGCGTCACTGAGTGAATGGGTCGCTCCGTCGCGCCCACTTATACCAAATGGAGCAAGATGATAGACCAGTTGAACAGTCAACAGTCGGGCTGTAAAGGTACTCCTAAAATGGACACGTTTACGACACAGTAAACGTGGCTGCTCCACTTGTTCAAACCTGGTCGCGGCAACTGAGCTTAGTGGTCCCAAATGCAGATAATGTTGCGTAATTCAAGCACTTACAGCGAGCAAGTCCGTTAATCATATAATTATGGCGTCACCCGATTGAGTTTCTTGGCATTAAACCGATGTTTAGTGTGATGCAGTTCACACTCAGGTTGAATGAAATGACTTTGGCGTGGTTCAACGCGGGTTTCACATTGTTTCAAAGAGAAACTTTGTGTCCCTGATTTCATGAAAAGCTTTCCAAAGGGTGTCCGCCAACGAGGAATGGACAGCTGGGAGCACGCGAGCCACAAACAGTAGCCCCGCGTTTCCTCATCCTGTTTTAGCAAGCTGAACGATACAGTCCAAGCTAAGCGTGAGACGATTATATTGGCTGCTAATCTGACGATGTCGGCTGGGATTTCAACGTAGGAAAATAAAGCTACACTGTCTGGGATACATGATTGTCACTTGAAACGAGGGCAGATTATTTCTTTATCCCCTGGCGGTTTCAATCTGTGTCAACAACAACAACAAAAAAAGACAACAATTGTGGATGTTGACTTGCAAAGTCTGCATGTGTGGAGTTACAAGATAGCGCTGTCCACCGTTCCACGTAATTGTTTTGTTTTATTGCCACGTCAAGTGGCTTCATCCCACCGTGAAATCCTCCTGCTAAGCGTGCAGCGCTGTGCAAATATTGATATCCCGGTTTATAAAATTCTTCCCAAGGGAGCTCTTAAGAACACTGTAGCAAGGTCACATCAATCTGGCTGCGTCCACTCGTACAGTTGTTAGCTAGAGCAAAGAAGCTAGAGCAAAATAGCCACGTTTCTTGCTTCGTGGAAAAATAAATGTTTTTGGGTTTTTTTCCTCTTACACATGTAATAATGCTGTTTAAATTGTAGGACCATGGACGTAAATGTGTCGTATCTGATGGAGCTTACGTTACAGCCGGCTGCCCACCCGCGTTTCCTGGCAGCTTGAGGTGTCCAAACTCAAACCGATGCCAATTGTGAGCTCAAGCCTTCACCCAAAGGGCTATTAGTTAAAAAACAAACAACATGTCTGCTGCAGAAAAACCCCTGAATGAAACTCCTCCTCCGCCTTCCGATCGGAAGGCGGAGGAGATGCCTCGTTAACTGCTGGAAAAGATGTAACGTGCATCATAACATTTAGAGCGGAGAAGCTGGCAAGCTGTCCGAGAGAGATTTCGCAGGAGGTGTATTGTTGTGGTCAAAGACCCTGTACAGTGAATTCAGGGATTTGTTTCGAGATGCAGTCCGTGATACGGTTGAAGGTAACAGTTGAAAATGTGCGAAGAGAGAACTATGCAGGAATCAATTGTGGATCCACGGTGTTACACTGTTTTTCACCTTTTTTTCAGGGCGTGGCTAAAACAGGGCCCAGTGACACCACAGCGGTAAGAAGAACTTTGAGCGTCTTTGACTTCGTTCGCATTAGCGAAGTGCAGTTTATAGTTTGCTAGCTGCATCCCAAAATTAAATCTTCCTTCCCGGATATTCCATTGGTGTGGCTGCTTTAGAGTGCCTCGTTGTCAGCCGTGAGTGTGCACACGTGACCCAGAGAAAGATGGAAGAGCGAGGGGGACAAAGTTCTTTTTCTTTTTTTGAAGTCAGACCTGACAGCCAGCATGTGGACATGGGCTTTGCGCCGGCACGGCCACGTTAGAGCGCCTCGTTGTCACGGTGTGGAAAATCCCCGAAACGAACCCGGTGGGATACATTTCAGCCATGGGAAGCTTTGAGCTGGTATATTTTCGCTTCTCAAACATAGTTATGTGTCGGCATAAGAAAGATGCCAGACTAAATAGGATCCATTTTTTTTCAGGTTTCAGCGCATTCAGAGAACACAGCGGCTTGATTTTTCACAATTTTGAAGCCTCATGTATGTACCTGGCAATTTCTTTTTTTAGGGTTCTCGACAACACTTCTGCGATGTGTCAACTTTACATGGCATTTTTGTTTCCACTTTTTCAATTTTTTTTTTTTTTTTTTTTTTTTTTTGCGCTGCATCATATTCAAGGCGAAGGAATGCCCTAAAAAGATAAAAGATGTCGTGGTCATCTCCAACCACGCGGTTCCTCCAAATTTCTGGAGGTGTCCCCGATCGCTTCCTCACGTTTACTGCTCAATCAACATGCCGTCTTCTGTTCTTAATGACACATTTTTTTATTTTAGAATAACTTGGCCTCGTCGTCAGGCCGCTGCTCATTTCGTATTTTTATCACCATGGCAACATATTCATGCCAACGGCCAGCGAAAGGCCGACATTGTCCGCGTTCCAATGATGGCGTTGTGTGAGGCCACGTTTGACGGCGTCACGTCTGTGAGGCAAGCGTGTTTGAGGATTCGCAATTGGGGGGGGGGGCCTTGATGAGGGCCCCACTTGACTTTTATTGGCTCGGGCGGCAGCTCGTCTCTCTTCCACGATCCTCCGAGCGGTCGCCTCGGATGATGGATCCTGCCAACTGTCATGTTTTCAGCCATGCTCGGTGTGGGAACGCTGGCGGGGCTTCCGTTCGAGTGCCGTCTGTGTTTTTCTGAAACCGAATTCGCATCTCAGTCCCCTTGTGTCGCCTCTCCGTCTCTTGTCATGCGAATAGCATCCCTTTTGTCGCCGTGGCAACCCCAGATGACAGACGACACCAGCCACCCAAAGCCAACTTTGCTTTGTGCTCGTTGACTATTCGTGATTGCGTGCAGCGCTTGTATAAACTGAACCACATGCTTACATTTCATTTAAGAATAATAAAATGAAAAATAAAACGTCAAACTGTGGACCCTGGCAGCACAACATTTTGGGTTGGGGCCTTCTGGGTTCTCGCCAAAACCTTTTATAAAACAAGTGGTGTGGTTTTATTTTATTTGGCCTGTTTCAACACAATATGTACCTTGGTATCTGAAACATTTGGAAGACCACTAAAGTTGTTTTGTTGTTGTTTGCTCAACATCTGCTGCTGCTGTTTGGTTTTGATGTCGGGTCGCGGGGGCAGTCGCTTTAGCAGGGACGCCCAGACTTCCCCCTCCCCAGCCACTTCATCCAGCTCTTTCGGGGGGATCCCGAGGCGTTCCCAGTCCAGCCGAAGGATGTAGTCTCTCCAGCGTGTCCTGGGTCGTCCCCGGGGTCTCCTCCCGGCGCAACGTGCCCGGAACACCTCACCGGGGAGGCCTCCGAATCGGATGCCCCAGCCGCCTCGTCTGGCTCCTCTCGATGCGGAGCCCGGACACCCTGCGGAGGAAACTCATTTCGGCCGCTAGTATCCGGGATCTTGTTCTTTCGGTCACGACCCACAGCTCGCGACCATGGGTGAGGGTAGGAACGTAGATCGACCGGTAAATCGATAGCTTCGCCCTTCGACTCGGCTCCTTCTTTACCACAACGGATCGATACAAAGCCCGCATCACTGCGGACAAGACCGGATAAGCGGTAGGAAATGGATGGATGGACGAGACGCAAGTGCCCCCTAGTGACGGTCCAACCTTGTTCTGTGCAGAAGAAGGAGCCTCGTCCTCTCGCTGGGGATTCAGTCACCCTCTTCTTTTTCAACATCACCGCCGCCGCAGAGAAACACTTGATTTATGAGCTGAAGGGTTCGCGTTACTGTCGTTCTTCGTGCATCCACATCACAGGCGCCGAGAGCGTCAGCAAGGATGTTCGGCGGCTGAGTCGGCCGTTCGTCGCACCTGTTATTTAGTGCCGTCATAAAGTCCTTTAATCGTCTACTCCATCAAATTCTGACATAGCCGAATACACATTGGTGCATCGCTCAGCTGTCACCCAATGCTGCACTAACGAACGATGAGCGCACAGATGATATGAAAGTGGTCCATCACAGTGGAGCAGCCAGGACCTTTTTGGAACTGGATGGATGCTACCCAGAAGTATCACTCGGGAAAAATGTCGTGTATTCCAACTTTATTCAAAACGCTTGATGACTTGCAGAGGGCAAGGTTTTTAGATGGCCGTTTATTACTGTTCAATTGCACTCGTCAAGCTTCCACTTGTGCGGCCCTCGCCGCCTCCCACTTCTGCAAAAACAAACAAGATGGCTCCTTGGCAAGTGGCTCCGTTGATCTGCTAAACAAAGAGCGGTGGCGGCGGCAGCCGTTCAACGCTCGTTCTCTTGGTTCGAGTGGAATGCAAAGTTTTTGGTTTTTTTACGGCAAGAATTTCAAGTACGGTCTCTTCCTGCTCACAAATGAGCGCCCAGTGGAGCAGCTTTTGTATTGTGCTCATTTTACAGGTGACGCTTCAGAACACAAATACTCCGGCTATGACATGCACCAAGGCTTTTATTCTTATTAACATTATTTGGTTTGCCCGTAGCGACACTCCTAACTTTTTCCTGGAGGGCTGAGGGTGAAAATGAAAAGCCAGTAATAAAGACGGTTTCAAGGTATTTTTTATTTTTTATTTTATTATTATTATTTTTTTAATATAAAGTCCTAAGCCTTTTGTTTGATAATGGGCTGATTTGCTGACGGAGCTGTGTCCAGTCAAGTAGGTACCGTGCCGTGGAAAAGGGTGCCTAATTTTAGCCGGAACAATTTGCGCCTCATCTCAAGCTGTTCGTCACTCGATTTTTAATTTAACGAGGACGTGCCATGAAGTTTTAATAAAGGCAAACAAAGGTCTCTTAAGAGACTCTCCAGGCTGTTTCTAAATAATTCCAGACCACAATAGTAGAGAATGAACTGAAGTGAACTGTTACAGTGGCGTTAGTCAGAGTCACTTCCCGAAGCATGTTTTGCTCATTACTTCGACTGCACGCGCTTCCTTGACGCTTGCGCTCATCCGTGATGCTTCAGGCCTTCGTCTTCGAGGCAGCAAACAAAAGGATTTGATTTACGAACGTACCAACGGGCCCACCGGAGCAGTACTGAAAATGCGAGACATTTTGGGGCTGGTGCGGCGCAAGCTATCGGACCCTTAATTGACAACTTCTCCGCTCCCACGAGTGACGGCGGGCGGTTAAGTTAGTGCGTAATGATTGGAGGCCACAATGTAAATCTGTCACTGCTTATGGCAGACGGTGCTTCAATGACTGGTTCTGTCACCAAACTATGATGAAAGACCTTTTTTGTGTGCGCGTGTTCCAAACACATTCACTGAAGGAGGTCAGCGGCTTCATTTAACATGAAAACAAGCGTACGCTGTTTCTGCTTTTGTCACCTATTGCCACATATAGAAAGCCAGCTGGCCGCTATGATTAAATCCAGTCAGACTGTCAAAGTGTCATAATTGATCCCAGAGAGAAATCATGTGAAATGATGTGACACAACTGAATTGCAGTCAACTAGTAGGCATGCCATTAAAGTTGGCATTTAGTCCATTTTACAATCCTGGCAAGGTGTACAACATGCTTTATTGTAAAAGAGGGAAATGAGGCCAAAGTCAGGTCTGCACCCTGCAGCTCGGGGGGGAGGAAAAAAAATCCCTTATGGATGCTAAGCATGGCGGGTTTACCCGTTAAAAAAAACATGCAACAATATGAAAACTCGGGCTTGATGGTCGTCCTCTAAAGTTGTTTGGCATGTTCAAATGAAATGTGTAAACATTTGTCATGAAAGTGAGATTCTCTTGTGGTTTTGTGGGTCCAATATTGGAATGTTTTTTTTTTTGTCTGTTTCCTTTCTTCATGCAATAATGGTGATGGTCGCGTACACTCACTGGCCACACCAAGAGTTACACCAATATTCATTTACTTAACAGTCCGAGTGCACACTTCCTTGTCATTTTGTGGAAAAACAAGTCGGGGTGTTTGAGGAATCTTTATGGAGGGACTTTTGTGGCCAAATTAAATATAAGTACGAAGTCAAATGACTTTAGTTACTTGATGCCAGCTGAACGACGCATGGCATATAAACAACAAGCTCACGTGGCGCACCTCAGAGAGCGCTCTCGAGAGCTACAGCTGACTTCTCCCATGCCGCAATTCTTCCTAATTTCACCGCGTTGTCGTCCACAGCTTCCTCCCCCTCGTCGTCCGGATGCTCGCGTTGTCCGGGGCGAGCCGCCTCCTCGTGCCGTTAGGCGTAAGGGGCCGAGGACGTTGCTTTTACGGAGTCGAGTCATGCCACGTGGCATTGGAGCCCGGTGACTCACGTGCCGGCTTAAAAGAAGCCCGACGGAAGAATAGCTGGAGCGACGAGGCCAAGGTTAAAGCAACCTCACTTTTTCAACGTTGTTCTTAAGACAGGATGCCAGCCCTTGGCTCTTTTGATTCTCTTTTGCCCGAACTACAGCTTCTGCTCCCTGCTGATCAAAAGTAATGTGGCTGTACATTTTCGTAGGCTGAAGTATTATCTCTTCATTTAATTGATGAATAACTTGATAGATTAGTAAATTTACTCATGCATGCGCGCTCCTCCTTGGGGGCTGAGTGTTTGGTCATTGATACGTGTTCCCAAGCAGTTTCCCGCTGCAAAATACTTGGCGCATGAAAGTGTGCACAGCGGGATGAGATCAGGGTGCGGAAGCCGGGGGGGGGGGGGGTCACAGGTCATCGCTCTCAAATAGCTCCCCGTCCGGGGTACGAGCAGCCCGGCGGCTCGAGAGGCTTTGAAACGAGACCCGTTTATTCTGGACCGGGCTCTCGGCGTGCCGGGACCCCGGCAGGATCACAGTTGTCGCGTCAGGTGCCGGCTATTTTGGAGACGACGAAGGACGGGCTTACGAGTGTGCGATGATCCCGCGGCGCAGAGGAAACGACAGTACGAGCTTGTTTCATGTCTGCAAGTTTACACTGTGGATTTGTCACGTCATGTTACAACCCCAATTCCCATGAAGTTGGGACGTTGTGTTAAACAGAAATAAAAACTGAATACCATGATTTGCAAATCGTGTTCAACCTCTATTTCATCGAATACACTACAAAGACATAAACATTTTTATCAAATAATCATTCATTTAGAATTTGATGGCTGCAACACGTTCCAAAAAAGCTGGGTCAGGGTCATGTTTACCGCTGTGTTACATCACCTTTTCTTTCACGTTTGGGTACTGAGGACACTCATTGTTGAAGCTTTGGAGGTGGAATTCTTTCCCATTCTTGCTTGAGGTAAAGCTTCAGCTGTTCAACAGTCCGGGGTCTCCGTTGTCGTATTTTACGCTTCACAATGCGCCGCACATTTTCAATGGGAGACAGATCTGGACTGCAGGCAGGCCAGTCTAGTACCCGCACTCTTTTACTACGAAGCCACGCTGTTGTAACACGTGCAGAATGTGGTTTGGCATTGTCTTGTTGCAATAAGCAGGGGTGTCCATGAAAAAGATATTGCTTGGATGGCAGCATATGTTTCTCCAAAACCTGCATGTACCTTTCAGCATGAATGGTGCCTTCGCAGATGTGTAAATTACCCTAACCTTTTGATGATATTATGGACCGTAGGTGATGAAATCCCTAAATTCCTTGCAATTGTACGTTGAGGAACATTGTCCTTAAACTGTTTGACTATTTTCTCACGCACTTGTTCACAAAGAGGTGAACCTCGCCCCATCTTTGCTTGTGAATGACTGAGCAATTCAGGGAAGCTCTTTTTCCACCCAATCATGGCGCCCACCTGTTCCCAATTAGCCTGTTCACCTGTGGGATGTTCCAAACAGGTGTTTGATGAGCACTCCTCAACTTTTTCAGTCTTTTCTGCCACCTGTCCCAGCATTTTTGGAACGCGTAGCAAGCCATATAATTCTAAGTTGATGATTATTTGCTAAAAGCAATCAAGTTGATCAGTTTGACCATTAAATAGCTTGTCTTTGTCGTGTATTCAATGAAATACAGGTTGAGCATGATTCGCAAATCATTGTATTCTGTTGTACACAACGTCCCAACTTCATTGGAATTGGGGTTGTAGGATGAACGGATGAACAGAAGTCGCGATTTTTCAATGTTGGCAGAGGTAGAAATAGACTTCTTGAGGCCCCCGCTGTACATCTGCTCAAAAATTTCATTTTATCCCTTCAAAGGGGGCTCAATCAATTAGTCATCAAAAGTCCCTCTGAGAAGAATGATTAATGAACCTTTCGTTGCATTAATGTTTAAACAACCCCCCCACCCCCGTGATCCCTGCCTTGGCCAAGAAAAAGCAGTGCCATGGTGGTCAATGTAAATAAAAACGCTGCCGTTATTATTCTTTGTCCACTCACGGATCAGATTTATCAGAGGCGATGCAGACGGGGGGGGAGACAAAAGCGGCGTTTAATGAATGTCTCCGAGCTGCAGGCGGGTTCTCATGGATTATTCATATTAAGAGATTGTGGCCGGCTAATTGCTGATATGCTGAACGCTCACTGATGCCCTGCAGACATGTTGATTCAAGCGACACTTGATTAGGCACATGATGGGGATGCTTTCAAGGTTTAGGATGTCGCCAACCAGGATAACCCGCAGGACTTCGCTCTCGCCGAGGTCAAACGTGAGCCAAAGGTTCATCAGAAAATAGTGGTGATTTATTTCCCTGTGCCCCCCCTCCCTGTCTTGTTTTTAGGGGGCTCATTAGCACCAACTCTGATTTCCAGGCAGAGTCAGTCATGCAGACGAGCAAACGTTCAAAACTAAAAAGGGGCTTTGTCGCCAGTGATGATTAGAACGGCCCTGCCGTCCAAAATTCTGAGCAATGGAGTGCTCGTTTTGCTGAGGGAAGACGCTTGGATTCCAATTTTGCTTCACATTCCCTGGAGCAACAATTGAAACACACACAGTGACAACACAACACTGCAACTGTGTAAAGTACTAAAAAAAAAAAAAACGAAAAAAACAGCGGCGGAGAAAGTAATCCTGCAGAGTAGGATGCGTTGCAAACCTAAAGTTCTCAAAATGACCGCAAAATACCCAACCCCAATGATCACCTATTAGAATATTGGTGGTCACCCAGGTGTGGACACCTAATCTATCTCAAGATGTTGTGCTGTTATCAGCAACTAGATTCCATTCTCTGGCCTCACTTCTTTAGCTTCTGACCAATTACCTCTGTTTTTACCTCTATAGTGTAAAGATATAGCCGGGAGCGAAAAGCCCCAACCCTTTTGTCCTCCTGCTTAAAGTTTTGAGCTCTACTTCGAGAAACTGCCTTTTGGGGTTGTTTATAGTTGTTTTCCATTGGACAACCTTGACTGTGTCTGGATAAATACAAGGCAGCGTGTCATTGTTTCGTTCGCAGAGACTTACAGAGCCACCGTTGGGACATACTGTTAAAATTCCTGGAAGTCACAGCCGTCCTTTCATTTTGGCTGACCTTTCACACAAGACGCCACCCTTTACGTTTCATTAAATGCTTCTCGGTCACGCAGTGAGGTTTTCGCGGGAGGAAACCCAAACCGCAGGCATCCCCACCAGCCGTTCCCATCATCCCGTCCCGATCGGAGATCAGAGAGAAAACCCTCTTGCTGACATGCGCCGGTGGTTTTCCCAACTTTTTCCCTCCCTGCGTGCTAAAATCACGCTTATAGTCCATAATGACAAGATACAGCTGCCCGCAAAAAATGCGAAGGATCTTTCCAACTATGCTAATACGGCAGTGATGAAAACCGTGCAAGCATCTTTTTATCCTAGGATCGGGTTTGACTTAAAATGCGCCTTGGACGAGTGAATGTGTCACACGATGAGAAAGCCGAGCAGCTCGGGAGCCATGTTGTTTGCCGGTCTCTGTCTAATCTGGTCGAAACACAATCTCACTTCAGACCTGCTGCTGGCAGTCTGCATTCTGCCTGTCCAAAGAAATGTGCATTGTTGCCTCTTTGCTCGAGCAAACGACACATCAGACACCAGCTGGGGAACTGTTAACAACCAAGTAACACTGGACTGACCGGTGAACAGCTTGGCAATGGAATCATTTTGGTGTCTCGCCGCATCGCCTGCAGAAGTTCACGCCTCTCAGTTGGCACTCAGCCGGTATCGGATGTCTTCGCCAGACACTATAGCCTTATCCGGCAGCACAATTAGCCTCCCACAATTAGGCCTACTCCTGTAAGTCTACAGGCAGCATCTGCTTGGACTCCTTTGGGACCTGGGCTCACACTAATGAAGCGTTCCATTTTTGTTCCTTTTCCAAGTTGGCAACATGCATCCGACCGCTTTTCAAAGCCTCGTTGTTATTTCCCATGTATGTTTATATTCTGCATTTCATTTGGAAGAATGTTCGTCATTCCCCTGCAAATAAATCCTCTTCGCTTTGACCAAAATCCCTCTGGGTTTTCACACTCTTGTGCTGTGTGGTCTCGTAATGCGTAAATCCACTTGCTCTTATCGATGGCTGCACGTTGAGGAGTTTTGGGATGACTTGCACTTTCCCTTCTATAGGATCCGTCAAAGGGAACATGACCGACATTTATCATTGGAGCATGGGATGTGCCTGAGTCACCAAGAAGCGGTCTTGGGTGTCTCTTCGGTGTTGAATCAAATCCACTCCACAAATCTTATCCACTCTCATGAATTCTTTTGGATGTAAAGGTGGAAGCCCAATTGCTGTGGCGTAATCCCCATTTGGTTTGTTTCCTCCCAGTTGGCTGTGTATAATGTAAAGCATTTTTTTGTGGGTGCCTTTTGTCCATGACCCTTTCTGTTGCTCTTTGCTGCGTGTACCTGGATGAATCGAGGCCAGATGTGGTCTGTGGAACTCACTCTTGGCTTCTCGTCGGGCTTATTTATTTACGAATGACTTTCCCCACCCAGCCAACAGAAAATCAATTCACTGCAAGATACAGTCATGGTGAGGATTTTTTTCAAACATTTATTCCCTTGACTCTCACACTTCGTGGTGGTTTCTGGCATGTGCGATATGTGTGGCTGCACAGGGCGCCATTCAAGCTCGGACCGCCACTGCTCGTCACTGGCAAATTTCCTCGGACTGCTATTTGGATCCCAATTGGCGCGGGTGATGTGTGCGCCTTCAGTGATGGGTCGTAGCCAATTATAGGATTGAATTTCCATTTCACTTTGTGATGCCAAGAGACAATGAAAACGTGATCAGTTAAATGCTGCGTCATGCAAATCTAGATATGCACTGCGTAGGCCGTTTGGAATTTCTTTGGATTCCCAAGTTCAAAGTATTGATTGATTCATTGATTCCTGGAGGCTTCCTCTGGCATTTTGGCTGCTTATGTTAAGCACAATCATCGTCAGAGACTTCTACCAGTCCATTTTCTGGTGCATCTGTGACAGCTGACTGGAATTCTCGTTTTTGCTCCTCTCATATTTGGCTCTTTGCACAAGCCACAAAATGTGACTTTTAGTTTGTGCGGCGTCCAGTGGTGGAACCCCAAGAGTGTTTCAACTTTAGCAGTTCTGCATAGTTGACATTTCTCATCACTCAAGTTAACTCATTTGGAGTTTTTCTCTTCTTTGTCATTGCATTTGCCAGTAAGGGTGTGTGTGTGTGTTTTTTCAGACTTTGCAAACACTGCACTTCCTTAGCTTTTTAAATTCATGACTTTCAAGCCAAAGACCTCCTTTGCAAACCATATTGGAGTCCTTATTTCGAGCCCTGCTGCCACCTCTCAGTGCGTATCTTGTTATGCATCAGTAGTCTGATTTAAAAAGGGTGACGCTCGCTTGCCTCCCGTGTCAAGCGCACTTCCCCGGTGCTGCTTACTTGCTGAATCTTTGGCTGCAGTTTCCGCAACACAGCAAGTTCTTTGTGAACTTGGAAATCCAAATGCTGCTGAAAATGGCGACGCAGACCACTGAGTATATCAGAGAGATTCTGGAAGTTCACGGCTGCGAATTGAATTAATTGAACTGTAATGTGTACTGGCAGATAGAGTATATTCTTGTCCCCTTCTGCTCGTTCCCATGTGACAATTACTTTGATTCCAAATGAATGACGATGCAAAGGAGTGGGCCGGAGACTGCGACGAAGGGCAGTCTGCTCTCAAATGTACCAGTGTGTTTTTCCCGATTTCCCAATCCCCTTCTCCCTTTGCAAAGCAAACCCCCTCCGATTAACTCGGGTGTTATTGTTAACAGCGCACTCACTTGCAGTGTGCAACAATGACACATGAGCAGTGATTAAACCGTTCTACAAATACCCATGTTCGAACATTAACATTTCTACGTAATGAACAACAAAAAAAGCTGATGTTTCATTATGTTGCGGTTGAAGTGCTCAACTCCACCACGTTAAGCTATATTAAGAGCCGTAAAATAAGATGGTCTGTGCTCTGGAGACCGCTCGTTCAATGAAGAACAGCATGTTTGAGGTAATGCAATGCCTTGGCAATGAATTTTGTCTTTAATGGCAAAATGACAGGACTGCCTGCCTCCAAATATGGCATAAAGGTAAAGGTAATAAGTACAACCACAAGGATTAGCTGTCCTTAGCCTCTCACCCATTGCAGGTCCTCGTTAACCTCTTTGGTTCATCATCCGAAGAGCCTTCCCTCTGACCTCCATGTTTAATTTCTCCGACTTTCTCGGAGGCGGTTTGTTAATGATGCTTCTGCTCTTCTGCCCCCCCATCCACCGACCCAATCAGCCACCCGCCCCCACCACCTTTATTGTGTGCGGCAGGCTCAAGGGAGAGGTAAACAAACACTTGCTTCCCCAATGACAATATAACAGTAAGACCTTGTAGTGAGATGAATTCAAATGAATACAAATCCCACACAATTATAGAACGTTTTTAATTTGAAATTGGCACGCAGCAGTGAATTTGGTCCGTTGCAAAAGCCACTTCATATTAAAAAAAATAAAATAAAATCCATCCTGTCATGAGGTTTTAATGTAATGTCATCTTACGCCAGGCACGTTTGATGGATGATTTGGTGTGTTATTACCTCCGCGAGAAAGCCTTATCTGTGAAAAGCTAAGCCGAAACACAGCAATTACCCCAGAGAATTGAAATGTCAGGGCGGGTTGAGCATTTTCAAGAAGGGAAATGGGATTCCGGAAGACTTCTTGACTTCGATCATGTACACGAGTGTATTATCGGTTTTCCTCTGAGCGAAACAAGCGAGCGTTCTCCTTTCATGAAGTGCAGTTTATCAGGTACATTATGATCAAAGTGGAATTCCTTGGCTTATGGCGGGTGAGGAGGGTCGAGAGGATGGAACTTGTTTATTTTAAAGGGCTTTGGTTTTAATAGAACACTTCAAGCAAAAAAAAAAAACGTATTTTTTTTTTTTTTTTTTTTTAGCGAGAGGAGCAGTTCAGTGGATGGACTTCATGTGCAGCCTTGATCCCTCCCCACCTCTGAGAGTTGCGAACCCAAGTCAAGGTCGCGCTTGCTTACGTGCAGCTGTCAGTGCCTGCCAGAACCCTTCAGTGGCCAATGAAGTCAAAACAGCCCGTGACTTTTTCTCTGATGCATCTCACCTCGCTGTCTTTGGCATTCGGACGCACGTGTCTCTGCGGGCCGGACGTCACTTGCCCGTGAGTCGCTCACTCTTAAGAGAGCCTTGAGGTAGTCCAGATGCAGCTGAAGGGGGTGTAAGGTAGCAAAGCATTTTCAGGGTGTAAGTGTCTCTGTTAAGGCAAATGTCAGCTGTCGGGCTTCTGCTCTTATGTTTGGAAAGTGAATTCAATCTGAAATATGATGAGGCAAATTTAAGCACCTCTCAAATTGTGTTTGATGGATTCTACCACTTGTGTATTTTCAGTTTACAGAGTTCCTTTTTACTCTGAGGTGGTCTTCAAAGAGAAGAGGCATCCCTGTGGATCACCCCCGATAAGACGCAGAACCGTCTAGATCTTGTCTCTCGACACAGACACTTGTATCCCAGGGTGCTTTTTTGCTGTTGGGGTGAATGCTGACTTAAGACAGGTTGCAGACCAGTGATGTGATTTCCATAGCCCCCCCCCCCCCCCCCCCATCATGTGCGTGGCACCAACACAGCCTCAGCATTCCAAGTAGCCGCCCGACAAGCAGCTTCTCATGTATGCACGCTGCCTACTTTTGCATTAACCCTTCACGTGTCATGCCCTCGGGCAGCAGGCTGCATGTCCCACGTCATGTGGCAGCATAACAACTGAGCTGTTTTTTTCAACAATGCGGCAACAATTGCGCCTTTGTGCACTTTGACATGCCGTGTACTGCTCCTCTGAAGCAAAGAACACCACAGACAATCACTGAGGAGTCTTGGGTCAATTTACTTTAATACTGGTGAAACCTCAAGGCTGATTCTGCATCATTGGTGTCTTTGTTGAGTCTCTATTGTAAGCCAAACAATTTTGTGTTACAGCGAGAGTAGTGAAAATCATTTCAAATCGTACTGGAAAAGTTATGTAGTGTTTAAGCCAAGTAATTGGCCAATCTCAAGCATGCTGACTTCTTTCCCTGCTCCAAGTCCTATCCAGTAAAAGCCTGTAGTCAAAGGTTGCGTGGAAAACTATTGTTGTGGAATTACTGCAGTGTGACTGTAAATTGTGTGCGAGGATCATTTTCAAAGGGTCTTCCGTGGCAGTGCTTTGGCACATGGGAGCCCAATAAATGGAGGACTGGAGGGGGAAAAAAAGTTGAGCTTCCACAGTAAACGTGGAGAACTTTTTTTGGCTCTTCCAAAGCCCTGTGAGCATTCCTAACCGTTAATGAAAATGGCAAAACCTGAAAAGTATGTTGTCTGAACTTGCAAGATGAAATGGAGTAGGGTTCAGTTTCCGCAACCTTTTGGGGGTTTAATCCAAGAAAAAAGACGATGTATCCTTTTCAGGTGGTGTCTGCAAAAACACTCCCTAATTTAATGTCCGTTATCCCTCAACCAATTCAAATATATTGATAAAGATGGAGTCCATAAACCCTTCATATACTTTATGGCCACTTTTTCTCTTAGGGATGATCTGGTACTGGTCAGTTACCTGGAGATGCTCATCAATTTGATGTTTTACACAACGAGCAAGCAGCTCTGGGTGCCGACTACCTTTTTCAGCAAGATGGTGCACTTCCACACTGGCATCTCACGGTCGGGAGATTTCTGAATGAGCAGCAGCCAAACGCGCTGATGGGCGATGTTGGACAAGATGATCAGATGTTGTGCAAAAGGTCTGCAACATTACCGGACCAAACTGCTTGCGACTTCCTTCTTTACAGAGTTAGGTTTATGTACATAACTCCACTTCCTGAGATGGAAAATTGTACCACTCAAGCAGTATGCGTGACAGAGCTCCACTTCTGCATCAATGTTTGCCGATGCTAAGTAACCAGAGAGGCAAACATTTAAGAGAACTAATACTGTACATGCAGTCTGTATCTTGGAACAAAGATTGACATTTTGGGTTAAAAAGACAAATTTCTCCACATCCCACAAGCTTTAATTTAGCCTATCCTAAACATACCCTCACCTGTTTTTGATGATGTTCATCTGTAAATGTTCAGTAGTTTTAAATCGCGGACAATGTGATCCAGTGGAATTACATGCAGAGCCAATACCAATTCATGATTGATAAAGTGGAGTTTGTGGAAAATGTGGGTTGCCTTGTAGGTGTTTGGTGCTGAAGTCACTTTTTCAAGCGGCACGTGCACTTGACAGAGGTGCTCATGCTCGGGCCATAAAACACTACAAGTTGATAGAAGTCCTGATGGATTTCCAAGAGGTTCGTCAGGCATGGCTCAGAGCAGAATCCGGACCAGAGCACCCGAACATGCGGCACAGTGTACAATTGAACCCCCAACACTTTGCCTCGCCTTTCGTTTGCTTCCCGCAAGTGCATGGCATCGACAAGATCTGACGGAAGATGCTGATGCCATAAAATGGCAAAACGACTGTAATGTGAACAGTCTGCCGCCACTCCCCTGCAGCAGACCGGCAATCAGTGGAGGGGGAAAACTGGTTTTGTTCCTCTGTTCCATGGTTCCATATCAGAACTGTCTTCACTGTCCTTGATGTCGTCATCTGTGGCCTGGTTCTGTTTTGGAAGGAAGCTTTGGAGTTCCGTGAGGCAAAGGCGTGGTGAAAGATGGCACGCATCAATGCCAGTGGCGGGAGGTTGTTGTTTTGGAAGAACCCCACCTCCTTGGATCATTTGAATTGAGAAAAATGATGAAGACGCAAGGCTGTTACACCACCGGACAAAATAACTTTGCTTGCAATCGGCGCTCTAATTTATTCCAAAAGTTGAGGTTGAGATCATGGCTCTCAAGGGCTTGAACAGACTGTCCAAAATGTGGTCAAGGTGTATTCTAAAAGGGTCTAGGCCAATTCCAAGAACCCTGAACTTCAATTCAGAGAGACCTTTACATCAACCCATTCTTCATCAAAGTGTAGTATCTAAAATGTGGTTATTTTTTAGGTCCAAACCCTTTATTGATTCATTGATTCGGCACAAAAACTACATTGTCTGTTACATTTTTCCTCTTGGCTGCGACTAGAACCAATGGGTGGCCTGAAACGAGCTGTTAAAAGTTGCTCCCTTTCTTCCAATTCCACAGTTCTCCATTCGTACCTGGCTGTTGTTTAGAAGTCCAAGGTTGGTGAACGGTTTTCCTGCTTGCATCACCATTGCAATCTTGCGTGTCCTCTTTTGATTCGTGGGGGGAATTGGATGGATTCCGAGCGGGATCTAATCGACGTAAGAGGAGACGATGGTCCGGCTTAATTCGAACCGTTTGCAGCTCTCCCTTTGCTGCTTTGATATTTTCACGCTGGCTCTCGGTGGTTGCGTGTGGCTGGACCGCTGTGCTGGATACGGTGCCTTTAAAGGTCCCCCAAAAATCTGACACGCATCTTAATGCAACACTTTGAAACCAACCCGTTAGGCTGCTTAAAGACCAGCTCTATTCTTATAGAATTTGAGATTATGGAGCGAGGTAGCTACCGTCCAAGGCTGAGGTCTTGGCTTGTTTAAATTGGCAGCGTCCTTTTCGGATGTCCCTTTGGGATCAAACCCATAATAAGAACGAGGTGTGTCGACAAAGAGTCGTGCCAGCGTTTCTCCCCGTGGCTCGTCGGCCAGCTGAAACTACAGGCTCCGGATTACAAATTATCCCAAGAGGACGAGCCCCTAACTCTCACCCCGTTGGCCCTTTTGACCTGGTCAGTTTGAGTGACACATCAGGAGGAAACACAAATGCAGCGAGGTGAATGATGCCCAAAAACACAGTCTTCCCTGGGCACCCTGATCAATCTCCTTTTGGTTATTTTGACGCGTTCAAGTGTTAATTAAAATAAGAAACCCATTTGTCATGTATGATTTCACCCCCGCCCACCCACCCACACAAGTTCCCTGCAGCCGATACGCTTTTATGTGCAATCCTGACTGCTGTGAAAATAAATGTGGATAAAGCTTGTTGTTCATTGCAATGACTCAGCTCTAGAGCTTCTGTGAGAAAAACCTTTTAAAGGAAACATGGATAGAAGTTAGGAAAACAGCAGCTTTGTTCATTTGCTGGAACATTTGGCTTCCTCTCTCATGCTATTTCTGGTGCTTGGATTGCACTTCTGCATGCTTTTTGGTGTCTTTTTGATCACAAGCCAGTCTTTGAAAGTCCCAAGTGCAAAGATTATCTTATAATGGGGTCCCTGATGCCGATGTATGCTTCATTTGGTTGAGTTGACTTGGTTGGAGGAAGACTTCATTTCCCCAAGAGTGGGTTAAGGGTTGTTCCGGGTTGAAAAAAGGAATTGTGGAAGTTGTGTGAGTCAACTTTGACACTCCGGATCTGTGAAAGGGAACTGTTGTGATTTGACACTTTCTTTCTTTGCAGGTTACAAATGTGATGGCTGCAGATGGGCATGTAACTAATTACCTTCCGCTAAATAATACCCAAGTAACATTGTCACTTTAAATTAGCTCATGTTGTTGCTTTTAAAATGTCCATCCCTTTGTCATACTCTCTCTGTGGATGTCAACGAGACGGAGTACCTGTGACATCAAACTGCCGCTCAAAGTAATCCTGCATGGGTCAAGTAAACTCCGGCATGGGACCCCCAGCTCTGGCTGCAGGAGGGTCTGAGTGAAGCCCTGCGGTGCTGCTGTGGAAAGAGAGAAGTACTTTCGGTTTATGAGTCTATCAATTATTCACATCGGCAAAAGGCCCTGAAAAATCTGCATGAAATTCTGCATGCAAATGGAGTGTGAGAAACTTTAGGGTCGAACCAAGTTCAATCCAGAGTCAGATCCACATTGCGCATTTAGTAGCTATGTAAACAGAAAACAACAAACTTGCAATTTGCAAGTGCAGCTGCAAAAGTGTTTGGAATAGCACATTTTTCATTGTATTTGGTTTTATTTGGCAAACCTTTTTAATTGTGTACGAGTAGTATACTTTTTCGTCTGAACAGGTCACAATGCCACTTGGCTGTTGATGCTACTGTATTTGGAGGCAGGATTTCTGTCTGTTCTCCTGCGATGTCTGTCACGATGCAAGACCGACAAAAACTGTCCTTGAGGCGTTCGAGGGCCCCTGTGGTCCCTGTTTTACGACTTCTGGGTCTCTTAAAACTTCCCGCCACAGAGACAAGCGCAGGCGGGCACACACGCTCGCCGTCGTCGGGGTCGGCCAGCAGTCATGGCGTCCGCTGGCCGCAGTTGTTGGCTTCCACATGTTTTCACCACGACATCCAATAGCCCCGCAACACAAAGTATTTTATTTGAACTCCAGCAAGAGCGCCGCCTGCTCTATGCCATTCGTGCGCCGTCGGTCTCACTCGCGCCGAGGCGCACTCTTGACCACTGCAACTATTTTAGCAGTCAAGTGCACGCGCACGAAGCTGGCATAAACATGTGCATGCAAGTCTACATGATACCATGTCGCCATTGCTATGCTAGGTGCGGTATTCAGTGCACATACCCTTGATGAGCTTCAAAAGCGCAACCAGGACGCTTCACAGGCTCATGTGTCCATAATATCTTAATAGTCATGCCGATCTTTTTAAAGCCGGACTAACTGCTCTACCTACTGATGGTAGTAATCCTACTTGCGCATCGGATGCAGTGGGGTGCCAACAGAGATGCTTCATGTTTAAATGTTTTAATGTGTGCAGTTACTACAGACGGGTTTAGCTGATCAAACTTGGCTGTAACAGATTTTGCTCTGACCAACTAGGAAGAAGACGGAAAAATGGTGACGTGAATAAGGGTCAGTTCACTGGCCCCACCTGGGATGAATTTGAAATCTGATTGGTTAAGGAAACAGTCCCATTGCTAGTACAGCTCAAGTTACATCAGATAGCACTACTGATTCTGAAATCTGATTGGATTTAAAAAAAAAAAAACATCATAATAATCTAACATCCACATACATGTATTTGAAACCACTGATTGTAAGAAAGCAGGGTTAATCTGTCACTCATTGGTCCGGATCAATGGCTGTTTTCTTTGGCTGGCATTAATTAATAAACAACAAATCGCGACAAAACGTTGACGTAGGACGACTCTCGCCTCTTCATCAATGAATTCCCAGAGAAGTAGAAGCAACTCATTCCTGTTATGGCCAGGTGTCCCAAAACCTTTGTCTATTTTCTTGGCTCCAGACTGCCATCCTGTCATAACATTAGTTCATCTGGTGTATTTGTAACCGCCCTACGCGCATGTATTCCAAGATATAACAATCAAAAGGAAAACTTTCATTGAGAAGTCATGCCAAGCCAAACTTATTATGCCTCTTTTATTTTTAATACACGCTGAATAGTTACTGCGGTGATTATCCAAGAGTAACATTGTGATGACATGCACGTGTTATTCATTCTGAAGCTTTTGCTATGATAGGGCCGAGTGGGACGGCCATCCGAAGAGATACAACACAGCCAATCAACAGTCTTATTACTGACCCCCCATTATCTTGCGTGCTTCCATTGCCTGCCTGGCAAGACTCTCAAGTATGTCAGCGTTATTGCCAGAGGAAAGCATATTGCTCTCTCAAGGTGATGAAAAGATTCTCTCAGAAAGGCTTCCGCCTCTCGGGACGCGCCGGCCTTGACTCATAACCCCGGAGGAAGGACGCCCGCCATCCCTGAACGCCTCACAGCAATCGTCTTTGTCGTCCTGTAGGTTCTAACAAAGGTAACAGCTGCGTGCGGCCTTAAATGGAGCATTTTCACCACACGTGGATTCTGTGAAATCAGGATTTCTTCTCACTCAGTATCAGTAGAAAAGTTATTCTGTATATCAGTCAAAACTGAGCATTAATGTTTGAAACTTTTATGATAAAGCTGTCATGGTCAATCTCTTTGCAATATTGTCTTTGTTAGCAACACATTGGATGCTATTCTCCAGAGATAAAACAACAACAACAACAACAACAACAACATACACATGCAACACAGTGGCTCCATCTTAGTGCTGGACGAGATTAAACAAACACTCTTATTTGGAAGACCGCTTTAATCCTCATATTCATCCGGGATGAAAAGGCTAACGGAAGTCATGTAATTACCCATTGCATTATGGGACAATGTTGCTTTGGGACTCCAATATGCAAAATGGACCTTTGGATTCTTTTACAGACTTCATGCTTTTGTTGTGTGCACAATGCTGGGACTTGACAATACTACCTTTGTGTGCTAGGTAGGAAAGCACATTGTGAGCATGTTTGAATTCATTTTACACAAACTGCTTGAAGTTGCAAGAATGACGGTAAGAATTCTTGAGCATCTTGTTGTTCTGTTACCAACCGATAGTGTTCGAGCGGTAAATGTTGAAATTGTTTCGCTGAAAAGTTTTCATTTTCAGGTTCCGTCACTACAAAAGCCTAAATTACCACTTGTGGTATTTCATACGTACCCTCGGTTACCAGGAGGATGATTATGTAGGTTTCTTCTTACTCGAATACTTGGAATCGTATGCCGGGCAACAAAAAGCATCAGTGTTGAAGGCAGGCAACATCCTCAAGCTGACAATTGCTTTTAAAGTTGCAATTTATTACCTCCTGCTTTTGTACGCCAAGCTGTATTCATTGTCATGCACCGTAATTATGATCCTGGATAAAAAATGGTCCTCCCATTTGCCAGACCTTTCCGCAAAAATCCACAAAAAAAGAAAAAAAAAAAACAGAGCGTACAGCTTTGGTTCTGTATGACCTGGATACTCGACGGTTGCCAGGTTGAATCAGTCCATCCGAGCGTGTTGTGGGATTTAATGGGAGATGTTCAAGTCTGTCTCAACTTAATCCTCCTGAAATTGTTGGATCGGCCGCACAGCCGCGTTTGTCAGCTACGCGAGAAATAAGCATGTCACTCAAGAAGGCTGTTGAACTGCGGAGGCGTCGTAAAAAGTCTGCCGACGTTAAAGACTTGATTATAAATCATCTTCCGAGATAGGCTGACAAAACTCCCTATTCTTTTCTTTCAGTCATGTTCAAGTTTGAGGATTGGGACCAAGCAAACTGTTTCTCTTGGGAGCCCCTGTACGGTGTGAAATTCAGGATACACACTAAGGTCACTGGATTTATAGGAATAGCAGAGGAAAAACCAAGGGGCGAAATGCAGTGTGAGGTGCTGACACAGCAATACAATCATTCAATATGTACTCTGCCCCTTGCACAAGGCCGTTTTGAACAAAGCAGCTTCTTAGCGATGCCACCAATAGGCCGGTTTTGCCGCACCAAAAAACCCATTCCGACGGCGAAAAAAGCACTTCACAGCACTCGTCAAACCTGATTGATGCTTGTGAGGTTTTGCGCCGGGACCCCAACTTTGCTATTTTTGGCCTCACTCGTGCGTTAATGCTGAAGAAATGCTTGGAGTGGCCTGCTCGGCGCTCACAAACGATCCCCGTGTTTGTCCACCGAGTCTGGCTGGGCTCGCATGGCCTCAGTGTGGTTTTGTTGGGAGCAGAAGTGCGCCATTGTTATTTGTTACAACCATAACAGTATGTTACCGATTATGTGGGCTCGAGTTAGTCACACATCAAGAGCCACTTGAACAAACTTCCACGAACTTAAGGGTAAGCCTAACAGGCAAGCACCTAGTCAATTTTCATGCCACTGCAAAACAATGCCTCTTAGTTAAATATTCCTTCATTTTAATCCCAATGACTAATTTCAAGCGTATTCAGAAAGTTCGGATCCATACGGTGCACATTTTTCGGTCCTTATTCGGTGCCATCAGTCAATCAAACGTGTTTTGTTGCCATCCATTTCATGAAATGTCCTGTTTTTCATGGAATCCACATGTTTTTCCTTCTGAGGAGGCTGTTCCACGACTGCCTTTGGAATATCGGGGCCAAATGACACACGGCAAGGATGCCTGGATGCTTTGGGTCTCGATTGTCACACTATCTGAAAAGCTGTTTTCACTGGTACCGATCAGGTTATTCTTTTATTTGAGTTTTGTTCAGTAAAATATTTTCAAAGTTTTCTTTGGCCGACACTGGAGGCCCATGCTGGTACACTTTGCGGCAATCTCATCTTTCAGGCTGTAATCAGTCTTGAAATAGTGTGAATATGTGATGGTGTCTGACAAAGAATATCGCTTACTTTGTCTGGCCCGTCACACTCAAGAGTGCGTCGTATCGTTGTCCTCCAAGCTCTTTCCAGTGTCATTCCAAAAACAGTGACAAAGATGTGACTGCCAAGAACAGGAAAACCTCTTTAAAAAGGGTTTGATGAGAGTGACTCAAGCTTGAGTCCACCTGTGGTTACGCGCGGCTGGCAGCGTCTGACATTCTCCGGAATGGCGTCCAAAAGAGCTGAAGACTGAAGCGCAGCCAAACGCCAAGATCAAATTGAGGAGCGAGTTTGGAAGTCGAAGCAACATAAGCTTGGGTTTTGCACCACGGTAAGCCGTCTGGAGGGACATAAATCAGTGCAGCTTCTCTTGTCAACAGGATGAAATGTTGAAGAGGAGCGCAGCGGAGGCCGAGTCGGGTCAGGCGGATCAATTCAATACGAGACAAATAGTCTTTATAAATATCAAAGATGGCAAGTTTTTTTCCCCACTTTGATGCCAAGAATGCCGCACACAAAATCCACCATTTCACCGTGAAATGAATGCAATTTAAAGCAGGAGTGTCGAAAAATATAAGCACAAATCCAACTTTTTTTGTTTCCTGTAATTTGGTTGTTTTGTTTTGTTCTGTGTGACAGACACAGTGTGAGGATGTTCTTCCTCTTTAGTTGCGTTGACTTCCACTCGACGTGATCCTGACAGGTCAATTTCATGTGAAGTGCAAAGCAGTTGTCAAGTGCACCCTCGGGTACTTCTGTCTCTCTCCGAGCGAGTGCTTAACTTTTCATTTGCAGCATGTGTGAAACAGAGCCTCACCCTTTTGACTGCATCTGACCAGCGGAAGAAGGCTTGTTTCCAAACCTGCGATCAGTACACAAAAGGGGGCAGAGGGGCATCAGTGCTCCGGCTTCTCATTGCCTGGGAGTGAATGCGCCCTCATACAAATACAACCCAGGCAGTTTCCGCAGCACATAAAAGCCACCAAAGCGTGTAATTGTCTTATTTCTTTGCTCCGGCAGGTTGCTCGTGTTGATGGGGAAAATTAGCACAAAAAAAACAAAAAACCTATGAATAAACAAATCATTTGTACTTAAGAGAAGGGGGGGGGGGGGGGGGGGTGTCCTGTTTTCTTTTGTGGCTTTATTTGAAGTCATACTAAGGAATGATTTTACAGCTACTTTATAGCAATGCGAGCTAATTCAATTGACATCATGTTAGAAATATTACCAGGACATCAGATGTCCTGGCTGGTTCGTCGGTAATCGAGAAAACAGAAGTAGCGCATCCAGAGTAACCATGACAACCTTCCAGGCCAATGTACCATATAACATGGTTTTAAAACGCTTGTTTTAAATGTAGGACTTTAAAAACAAATAATAATAATAATAAATTAAGACAATAAAAGAAGTCACTAAAATGTGTCCTTTTTCCTCTGTTGTAGGACATCCGGGGAAGCGAGGAAGACGAGGCCGGAATGGAGAACCTGGTATGTGAGTGACTGTGTGTGTGTGTGTGTGTGTGTGTGTGTCCGTGTGTGTCCACAGCTGGCCCGATCCACGATCATTTGAGGAATGATTCAGAAGGACATGGGCAATCCATAGTGTGCTTTACAATCATGTAAAAGTTCAGTGTATATCTTTGGAGGCCAAAAAGGTTCCAAGATGTGTAATTAGTGGTTTCAGTGTTGCAGTTTGGGTCGCCATAGGAACGCTACATTTTCACTGTCCTACCAGGAGAGTGGCCCGTTTGGAGAAGGGATGAGAATGTCTTTCAACCTTCAAACCCAAAAAAAAAAGCTCCCGAGATGACTCGTCAAAAACCCTGCAGTGCATGAACTCGAGACGATGAGCTGCATTGTGTTCATGGTGCCGTCCGTGTGTGGCGAGAACACGAGGCTGTTGAATTACCTCATACAGTTGTGCTCATACATACCCTATGAAATAATGGGGGGAAAGTATGAATGATAATGTGGAAAATGTTCTTTTATCTAAGGATGGTGGTCAGGTGAAGCCATTTATCACATTTGTGGGTGCCCTTTTTAAATCATAATGTTATTCACCAAAATGATATCCTCTGCGTAGAACTAATATTAGTGCAGTACTGATGAGCTCAAAGAATGGTTGAGACGTTATGAATTCCGTTTGCGTTCTCGGCAGGACACGACCCGCTGCAATATGATTAGCTGACGCAAAGTGGCAAGGACTGCCGAGAAGACCCCAATGACCAGTATATCCAGCTGTCTGTCTTATACTGCCCCCAGGTGGCAAAGGCAGGCACATGAGAAGGACCGGTGTGGCGGCCATTCGGACCACCATGCCACTCAGCAGCCATGTAGGTGGGGGCGTGGTTGGCAATGGTGGTTTTTGCCGCAATATTGTAATCGTTCACTTACTTGGTTTGGTTGGCTCTCTGAGAATAAAGACACGCAACGTGTTCCTTTAGCCTACCACATTGGTGACCCCGTAGAACATGTTCCTAGCAGCGGATGAAGAGGTGTCTTCCTTGCCCATGTCGCTCGGACACTCACAACCTGGTGTCGTCGCTGCAGCCGTTAAGCCACCGGAGTTTTGGCAGAGCAACGTGGTTTCGTGGTTTCAGCATGTCGAAGCGCTGTTCCACCTGAGAGGAATCACCACAGATGACCCGGAATACGACATGATTGTTGCGGCCCTCGACCAACTGACAACACGTCGCCCGATGCAGCTGTTGCGTGCACCTCCACAATATGAGTAATATGACGCACTCCAGCAACTTCTGCTCAGGAGGTACAGTCTGTCTGACTTAGAGGGCAGAGAGGCTCCTTTCCATGTTGGGGGATGGGACAGTAGGAGACCTTATGGACAATATGCCGTCGCTGTTGGGCTCTGATGGTTTGTTTTCCCAAACATTTTCCTACGCCAGCTACCGCCTCCAGTGTGCACCGTGTTGGCTAACTCCGCTTGTCTGACGATCGGCGACTACCGGGGCTTGGCCAAGGAAGTGGATCGAGTTCTCCTTGCTATCAGACGGTTCACTGCGCAGAGCGTGGAGGCGGATTCTCTCGACAAGGGGGCGCAGACCTGACGGTGGTGGCCACAGTAGCTACATGGAACCTCTGCTTCTACCATCAGCGGTTTGGCACCAAGGCTCAGCGTTGCGTGCCCCCACCCCCCCTGCACCTACGAGACTTCGGGAAACTCCGACGGCGGCGTTCAGTAGCAACTGTGGGCACCGGTGAAGAAACCAAGCTGATTTTCATCACTGACTTGGATTGCGGCTCTAAAGTCAGCCTTCTTCCCCCCACTGATGCGGAAAAGGCGGACAGTGGGTGTGGACCATGGCTGAGTGCAGCTTACGGCTCACCCATTACCAACTTCGGCTGAAGGTTGGTGACTGTCTGCTTCCATGGACGCAATTTCCAGTAGGACTTTACTGTCGCCTCCATCACTGTCTCCAATTTCCGCACAGATTTTCTGTGCTTAAGGACCGCTTGTTGATGTTGCCAACCGCCCTCTGATCGATGGTGTGTCTTTCGCTACTTTTGAGGCTGGAGGACTTGTGCCGTGAGCACACGCTAATCATTTAGCAACAGGTGACATTTTTCAGCAATTGCTGGCAGGTTTTCTATCACTAACGACTCCCACTTTTTCGACCGCCGTTACTAAGCACAGTGTGAAGCATTTCACTCCCAGCGTAGACCCGGCAGTTTTTGCCCGCGTGCGACAACACGACACAGTCAAAATGGCTATTGCTAAGGAGGAGTTTGCTTGGATGGAGCGTTTGGGCATTGAGGCATTCTAATCGCCTGTGGGCCTCACCAAAGTCAGACATTGTCATTGACAAAGTCATTGACTTAATGCGACTGCGAATGACCGCTACCCCAGTCCACACATCACAGAGTTTTCTGCATGACTTTCAGGAGTTCTTGGCATGGTGAATTTTTACAACTGATTCCTTCCTTGAGCAGCCCACCTTCTGCAGCCTCTTTATGGTGCCGTGCGAAACAAGAAAGCTCATGTTCCTCCCTCTCAATTCGATCCACTCCCTCTCGCACTGTAGCGTTACAGTCAGTCAACCTGGTTGGCGTCAAGTTTGTCTGGCCTGGACTGCAGAAATATGTCAGGCAATGGGCGGCTGCAGGCGTGGCATGCCATGTCAGTGAGCCAAAGTCCACCGGCACACCAAAGCCATCCTTGGACCTTTTGATATTCCAACCAGGCGGTTTGATCAGATGCACGTGGACCTGGTAAGGCCTCTTCCGCTGTCGCAGGGTTTTACGCACCCGCTCACTACGGTGGATCGGACAACCAGATAGCCTGAAGCGTTTCCCCTGTCATCCACTACCACTGAGGACATAGCTCGCGTGTTCCTGTCGACCTGGGTTGCGCATTTTGGCACGTCGTCTGACATCACCTCTGACAGGCGACCCCAGTTTGTGTCAGAGCTCCAGTCGGCTTTGGCGGGGTCCTTGGGTGTGCGGGTACGCCGCACTACTGCCTACCACCCACTGGTCAACGGGTTATGTTTATGTTTCACCGGTCGCTCAAAGCTGCATTACGTAATGCGCTCTCGGATGGTAACTGGGTTGACAGTCTGCTGGACGCAGAGATTGCATTTGATTCGATTAAGCCGGCTCATATGGTAGCAGGCGAGGTACTGTTGCCAGCCCAAGTCCCCCCGGCCGTGCTTTCACGTGTCCTCCTCCTCTTGAGCGCCCTGTCCGCCAGGTTTTACCCGCACTTCCGAGGGAAGGACAGCATAGCCTTTGCGGCAGGCTGGTGAAGCCCCCTGAATGGTTTTCGTTTTGAGTTTCATTCTGGGTGTTCAGGTGGTGGAGTTGAGGGGGATGGGGGGCTGTGGGTGGACATGCCTCTCACCCAACAGGCCTGTGGGAGGGGGCATGGTTGGCACTTGGGTTTTTTGGCACAATATAGTGATAGTTCACTTACTTGGTTTGGTTGGCAGTTTGAGAATAAACAACGTGTTCCTTTGTCCTGCCACAGCAGCATTTAATTGATACAGTGTGACAAAAAAGTTGATTGATTATGAAAATGTTATTTCAAATTCTAGGCATTCATAGTAAAAGGCAATCCTTATTGACAGGGCAAATGGTGGTAGCCCACTGAAATATGCTTCTTTTTATCAAGGTAAAGACAAAAGTGCAAAACAATCAAGGAAAAGCAGCTTCATAAAAATGGTGTGAGTTACACACTTTCCATGTGCTGCCCTACAAACTGCACATACAAGTGCATAAATGATCCTAACTACTCATTACACGCATTACTCGCCTTTGTACATTCGTAATAATGGTAAAAACGTGCAATAGTTGCAACACTTTCACCAATTCATCGATATTCATATCTCAGAAGTAACACCACATTTGCCTGTCTGCTATTGAATGCAACACTTCGGCTCACAGATCCTTCTGGTGTATTGCAACACAATAATGAGGCTCTCTCCAATAGCATTAATGGTAAAGTCAGCTTGACTGACTGAAGGAGCATTTGTAAAAGAAGCAACAAAAAGGAATGCTTTCGACACTAAGATGCATGTGTGTTAGTTTTCATGGAAATGGCATATTAAGCAACAGGAGAAAAATCCCAAAATGTCATTAGCATCTGCACAAAACGTAATTTGGGACACATTTTGACCAAATTTGAAACAATATGACTTCAACTTTTGTTTTTTTCTTGGAAACAATTATGACCTTTTAATGGATAACAACTGCCAACAATTCAAATACTCATTGCAGTAAAAGTAATTGATTTTCAAAAGGAAATTGAGCGGGCCATGTCTTTACAGTAGTTGATCAAAGTATATGAAAATGACCGATGCATGTGGGCGTTTCCCCTCCTTTCAGTACCATGAGCAGTTGTTACCCCAAAAGAAGTGTTGAAAAGTGCGACAATGCACAGGATTGTTTTGGTATGGCACAGTTCAAAGCTTTCCGCTTGATTTGGATGCAAGAGGTGGGAATTCCAGTGACAGCCGGACAATAGCGCGACGCTCTGCTCAGCTGCCGCTCTGTCATGCTGCAAGGCTTTGTTTACGCGGTAATGTCTCAATAAACAGACAGAATGCAGCCTCCTTTCAGTGGCGCCATTGTGCATCACTTCCCTTTCGCTTGCTGCTCAGCCAGCGCGAACGCCCGCTCGAGTCTGCCGACCCTTGCTTTCATGTCCGACTCGGCTGCAGACAGCAGGAAGAATTGTATATTCTGTCAGCATTTTTTAATAACTGCACCATCATGGAAAGGAAAGGGGTGACGTGAGAGTTGCCAAATTTGGAAAACATGCTCGGAAGTGCAAAGTGCTACAGGATCAATCCCGTAATTCACTCTGTTGTCCGGCAAATGCTCATTTTGAGTTGGATGTGACATTTGTGCATTCGCTTTCAAAGTTTGTTCACAGCTTTTACAGAAATGAAAAAATAACACAACAAAAAAAACTAAATGGTCACATTAATTTTTACTCGATTTACCACCGCACGCATCTCAACTACTAGGAATATAGGAATAAAATTGATACACAGACCACTCTGTCTTTTTTTTAGCCATTTAAATTGACATTTGTATGTGATGATTTCATAGATTTGCTATAAATTTCCACTTGGGAGTGAGCAGTTCGACACAGTGGGAACAAGTTTAAATAAAAAAAAAAAAAAAAAAAAACTGCTGTGCATGTTTATCGGGGTCTGCTGTAAGTAATCCAATGATCCATAAAACAAAGGCCAAAAAGTGCAGGCCGGCACACGGGCGTCCATACTGCTTGCACCAATCGTTTGATTTCCTCCTCTCTTGCCTGTGAAAAACACTTCAAGGACGTAGGAAGGAATCCAAAATGTCGTCCTTTTTTCAGGCGGCTTTTTAACAAGAAGCCCTGGGCGCACGGCCGTTCCAGGTGTGGTCATTAGGGGAAGAAAGACGGGTGTCACCTCACAAAAAAAAAAAAAAAACGTGGGCGCTTTTTAACAAGCGCACAGTCCCTTGTAGTTGTAAAAATAGAACCAACTACAAATGTTTCATCTGATTGCTGGTCCTGGTGGCTACAGAAAGAAATTTTCTGACACATTGCTAATTTTTAGGAGAAAACCCCTTTGGGGGATACATTATACTTCAAATGTGTCTAACAAGCACCATGAACGTTGTCTTTCCATTAAAAAAAATCCTTTTTTTTTTTGTGTCTTTTTCAGGACCTCCTGTAAGTATTCCTGCTTTGCATCTTCTACTTAAAGACACAAAGGTAAAAAAAAAACTAACCAAAAAAAATAACACAAATTGAGAGGCTGAACAGTCACAAAGGGGAAACTGATGTTCATTTCCTGCTCCAAATCTCAAAATAATGAGGCTGCACTGCCAAAACAGGAAGTAAACAGCCAGACTCCTCTGAAAACAATACATTTGTGAGCCTTTTCTTTTGTTGTTCTGCCCCTTCCAAGACATGTTGGACAATTGCTTGCGTGAACAGTTTGGGAGCTTGCAAAGAAAAAAGAGAAAAAAAAAAAAAAAGGTCCAAATAGTTTGATTCTAACCGATTTGGTATCAGAATCCAAACTTCTCCCCTCAGCCAGCGAGTGGCACCCGCAGCCATTGTCTCACCTCATTATACATCCGGCTGATCGCACATTTGTGCCTCCCTTGAACAGATGGAAAACTTTCTTCAAAGATGAAGACAAATCCATATTTATCTAAAAGCAGCCGAGCTTAGGATGGCTCGCCATATCTCTGAGGGAACTGTGTGTGTGTGTGTGTGTGTGTGTGTGTGTGCGCGTGTGTCGTTCCCATTTATTTATGGTCCAGAGGCGGGTGCGATTGAACGGGGATAATTCGCATTTGCTGACTTAGCTGTAAAAGTCATAAGTTAATCCTTGGAGCCTTTGCAGACGTTCGCTCCGGGTCCTGCAGGGAAGTAAGTGAGCCCAGGTGGTCTCGCCTCTCAGCCCCGCTGGCCCGAGTTCTGAATGGATCTGACAAATAAAATCATACTATGAGATCACTCACAAGCTGGCCTGGGCCCAAACGGTGCTACTCCACGAGGGCTTGGATTTTCCAGTTGGGCATTTTTTCCTCCCGCGTGCGTGGGTGCTTTTAAGAACGACTGCAATGATCAATTTGTGTGACGAGATACTGAGCATGTGTTGCTACCTTGAAAGTAGCATGATAGACCTTGATACACCTGCACAATCTAATAGGACTCTATAAAAAAAGATTTTCCTTGAACGTTATGTTGTTGTCGTACCCATCGCTTAACCCGTGCATACTGTTCAATTTCCATGCGCACACAGTATGTTGCGGGTCAATTTTGACCAGGGCAAATTGTCTAAATCAAAGTAAGAACTATGTCTTTTCAAAAGTTATTACTAGCCTGTTTGACAATAAATGAATGATTAATCACTCATCAACGTTTCAGAGAAAAAGGGCAAGTCTTACTTTCACACCACAAATTTCTGGATCAAAACATCTATCCAAAAAATGTCCTACTTGACCTAGAAAATGAACAAAAAAATGATTTTGAGATTCTTTTATGACCCTTCAAAGACCAACGGGTGCATTTTTCTACAGTCTTGCGCAAATGTGGTAGAATCTCAGACAGTTCTCTCTTTCAAGCTCCCTCTTGAACGTTACCACTGTCCCATAAAAAGTTCTGGATCTGCTGCTTCATGCACTTTGAATGATACAATTGTCCCGTGCTATGGCGCGCTTTGAATTGTACTTGTATCACAGATTATTCACTATACCGTGGGATTTTTTTTTTTTTTTCAATTCAAGTGAGAGGTTCCATAACAAAAGCACCTGCACTTTATTTGAAGCTGTTCAAATGTCTCCCTTTCCGACCCCCTTTTCCGACTGTGAGCGGAAAGTATAATCTCCAACATGTTAGCAGATAAAGACTCACAACAAATCTCAGAAGTTTCCATAGTGGCTCGTTCCAACTCTCATAATACAGTATACTGTCATTTTCTACTGGCTAATTGTGACAAACTGTGGATATGGGAACCAGATGCAATTCCAAGTTGGTTTTCCAGTGTGGTTTCTCGAGCCCGGCCTAACCTCTACGTCCAAATTCTCGCGAAGAGCACCAGCTACTTGTGGTCGTCCGCCTGTGCCCATTCTCCTCTGATTACTTGCATGCGTGTCCTCCAATTGTTTAAAAAAAAAGTCTCAGGGGCTTGTGTGCACCAGTAACAGATGGTGTATAAATTCCCTTTGTTTTGTTTTCAGTGTACGGCTTGTGGGCCTTTCCAACATTGAGCAATTTCTCCACTAATGATGCCCACAGCAGCCTTTTATATGCAAAACTGTTGCCCCAGCACAGCCACAGTAGATTTGCGTTCGGTGCATCCAGATGGGCCGTTTTTGCTTCGAAAATCATCGCAATTCAAGAAGACTTATTTCTTGGTGTGTGTAAAGGAATAGTTTGATGCTCTGGGAAAGAAGCTCATTTCCCCTTTCTTGCCAAGAGGTAGACGAGAAGGTGGCTGGAGCTCAAATGGCTCGGTGAAAGATAGCCAGTAGCTGCTTAGCCCTGTGGCATGAAGATTGGAAACAGGTGCCAACAGCCTCTGTTGTGTCGAAAAGCACATAGGCGCACGGAATACCTTTGGAAAAACTCATGGACACTATATGGCCAAATATAGACACCTCTTCAGCCATTTGTTAGGGGTCGGACGTGTTCGCCTGTAATTCATGTCCTTAAATGATTGCTTGAATGAGTTCGGTGTGGAGAAACATACAAAGCCACACTTTCTTCGGATATACTTTTGCTGCCCGTAGTGCAGCAAGTACGGGGTGGGCCAAAAGTAAGCTTACAGTTCTTTCACGTTTTAGATCTGTGCATTTTGTTAAAGCAACACTCTTCTCTGTGGGGTGGCAAACATAAAGGTCAGAGGACAAAGATTTGAAAATGTTTCTTGATAACTCGAGAACCCCTTGACAAACCACATCTGCCATTTCGAAGTGATTTACATACGTAGCAGATATACAGCAGTTAAATCGATAAATATGATGCAGAATGCGCCTTCTGCTTTTTGCATCCAGCGCCTTCTGGTCTTTGTCTCTTTCCGGCGCCGTGACGTCACACAAGCCAAACAACCTGTTCCTTCGGCATTGTGTGCTATTGTTCCATGCTGTTGTTCCCGTCCTTGTGTATTTGTTGTTGTATGATTTAACGGTCACAATGGTTTGTTGTGTGGCATTTGGTTGTACAAATGGTTCAGGCAGTTTTTTTTTGGGGGGGGGGGGCTTTCCAAGTGAATAAGGAATACGTGACCAGTGGATAGGGAAAGTCACTCGACAGGGGACAGTGGTCAGCTATGGGTGCCAAGCAAGCATTCGAAACTGTGCTGATCACTTCGAACCGGCGTGTTTTGAGAAAGACTTAGCAGAAAGCATCGGATACAGAGGTAGAGGCTGAAACCAGCTGCGGTGCCAACTATTTTTCCGACGGCCATCAGGACCTCAACCACCAGCAAGAGAACTAAATCTCGCAGCCGTCACGGTGCCGCAGACAAGAGGTGAGGATTTCCTTGTATATACCTACGACTCCATTATGGTTACTATGCACTGGGGAGTAGGGGAAAAAAGACCCACGTAGTATTATTCAGTACTGTCGTCTGTACTTTTGCCTTTGTGACAAGCCAACAAACACGGCAAAGACTTTTAACTGACGCCATAACATCTTTGTCATCTGACCTTTAATCCTCTTCATTCCCTGTGGAACATAAGTATCTATCTGCATCCATCTGGTCCTATCCTTTGCAGCATGTTGTGCCTCGACCCAAGTAAGGTTTGCAGTCTTCAGCTTTGAAGTCACAGTTCTCCGCCAGGTTGTATTTGGCCTCTCTTGTTTCATTTTCCAGGTGGGGTCCATCTTCAGCATACTTTGGGAATGCAATCAAGGTCCATCCTGAGGAAATGTCAGCGCCATCTGAGAGAGTTTAATTTCTAGCACCACATTGTAGGTCTTCACTGGAGATCTTTTCCGGCCAAAAGATGCGACTATCTTCTCAGGACATCCATTATGGAATCCATTGATCTTTTTCATGTCGCTCTCAACCACTCTCCAGCATTCTGAGCCATACAGAAGAACTGATCTTGCATTACTGTTATACAGTCAGATCTTGGTTTTAGGGGGTCGTGCTTTGATTTCCAGCTGGTTTGAAGGCTTGTAAATTTGCTGCGAGCGCTCCCGAGTCTTATGGTGATGTCCTTGCTGCATGCATTATCCTTGCTAAGGAGACTTCCCAGATATGTTAACTCCTCAACATAATCAAGAGGGTTGCTCTCCACAGTGATTGGTGCAGGTGGTGTTGAATTTATGCACATCACTTGGGTTTGGAGATGTTAATGTTCAAACCAATCTGTTGGCAAATGTGTCAATCCGATCAGTCTTCTCTTGCAAGTGGGCATGATTTGTGGAAAGATCATCCACTGGATGCCTCTGGGCTTTTCTGAGGTGGTCATATGCACGGTCCATTCAATAGCAATCAGGAAGAGTATGTGAGAGATGATGCATCCCTGAGGCAAATTTAGAAGACATTTATTTTCACTTTATGAAAAGAAAATGAAAAGGAATGTATATTCAGTTGTTTACTTCCGGATATATGAGCTGTTGTCTCCATACTAGTCTCCATCTCGTGGCCAGAAGACATTTCATGCCCAGAAGCAAATCAGGTGACGTCCACAGTCTGCATGGATGAGCGACAAGCCAAACGTCGCGACGGGAGACTGCCAGTGGCTTTCCAACTGCAAGATTCATGTCCTCCTGCCAGTCAAGACGCGATCATGTCCTAACCTTAACCATGTGCTCATTATTGCAAGCATGTCAGCCAGCGAAGGTCACCTTAGCATCAGGGAGTAATTACCTCAAGCCAAAATAGGATATTTCCCTAAACCGTAACCATGGCGTTGACACGTTGTAAAAGAAAATCTTTTTTACAGACATTTATTGGTTTTACCAGGCGCAGTCTGTGTTTGATGATGTTCCTGATGTTGTCAGGAGTTAGAGCTTCTGCTCCAGCGGTCAGAGATGTACAATAGTTTTACTTGATCAAAAAATCTATTTGATAGATTGAAAAATGGTGCTTATCAGTCCGCTTGTTTGAAAGTCTTGTGTAGCCCTTCCCCGTCCCTCCCCCCCAATCCTCTGATTGCTGTCAATACTTAAGGACGGCTTTGTTTAGCTTCCTGTGTACACACAGGCTTACTAAAGATGTGGAGCTGCTCACGCCTGTAAAGAAGAGGCCGTAAAAAGCATAAAAAAAACGCTCCACGGTGAGCTGATTGGATCCATGTGCTTGCAGGCCACTTGGCTCGCAGCCTCCAATAAGGATCCAAGCTCTCATTTGATGGATGGGTTTTCTGGACCTGGCTACGCTAACCGGGTCGCTGTGATGAAAAGGACTCCAAGCTGGGTCCAGCCAGGTCCTGCGCGCCATCCCATTCCTGATGTTTCTGCATCTTGTCGAGGGGGGCGGCCAAGCCCGCAAGAATGATTTTGCTCGTGTCCACGACAACTACAGCAACACTGCCTGTGTTAGTGTGAAGGCTTATTTGCCATTGGAAGTATGACAATCGGGATCCTGCCAATGAAAGGATTCTGGGCTGTTGGTCGTGTAGTCCTTCACGTTAGCTGACTTTTATGCAGCTGGTGTTTGGTTTGTAGTTTGGATCAATAGTTTCGTCTTCCTCTGCATAAACGCTGTGTAGTTTCCAGCCACGAAATGATGAGAAGAGTACATTTTGGCTGTTGAGTAGGTCTTTTGATTGACAACATCAAGTTCCATCAACTCGTCAATGTACATTTCTCTCTTTTTACCAGAATGTAAAGCAAACAATGTGAAATTTTGGATTTTCTTCCCCCAAGTTGTGATAAATGCAAACAAACATTCAGTTTCCAGACAAGTGGTTATAATATTTTTAAATGTATTTGTGACATGGCGCAGGACCAAAACACAAAATGAAAGGTAGACAGACACACTGCAGGAAAAAAAATGTAGGAGTCATAGTCAAACCCGCCAGGATATTTTCATTAGGCGTCATTTACACTGTCAGTAATATGAAGTGAAGTTGCATTGTGCGCTTTAAATGTCGATCCTCTCCATGTTGCTTGTGGCTTTGGCCCCTGCTAACATTCTGCCTTTCATATTTTCCTCCTTCCTTTTTTTTTTTTTTTTTTTTTTTTTAAAAAACATCAACATCTTGTTCGGTCCAATACAGGAGACGGTGGTCACGGTTTGGCTGCAAGAGACACGAGAAGCTAGATTTGTATCTGGATAGGAAAGAAGCATCATCGGCATCCAATGCTCAGCCATACTGTAAAGTCAGACAATTTGTACACACATTTTTGGTACATATGCAGTATCATGTGTTGGAGTTTCTTTGCCCTTTCATTCACAGAGACTAAGTTGGCAACTTGTTCCCATGGCAACCACTCTACAGCAAATCATGCTTCAGCGATGCGTGGCGCAGTAAAACTAAAATGTGAGCAACACTCAAAGGTGCTGATTGCAAAGCTTCCTGGGAGAAGACAGAAAAGCAAAAAGCTGCACAGAAAATGTGCTAAATAGACGACCGCTGGCGTTTTACTGGAATACACTTTGAAGCAATCTTTGCGGGGGAACAAGGAGGCTCTTTAATGGTCTTTAAACACCCGTTGGTGTACGTGCACCAAGCTTTGTCATGTGTGGCCAAGTGACATGCAAACGATAAGCCAAGGTCTGAGGCAGGTGCAGCCGAATGACTTGCACATAATGCTCATATGAAAATTAAAAACACTGAAAAGTCTGGTTGGACTTCAACCCGTGGACCTTGGTAGTTCTGTAAAATATCCACTTAAAATACTTTTGTAGTGATTTGGGAGTTGGGAATGAGTGATTGACGACCACTCATCATTCCCTACTCCCGAATCACTCAAATTAGAAATGTGACAAAATGTCAAAATGTTGAGTGTGGTTGGCATGGCCCCGTCAACCTGAGTACAACACATCAAGAGTTTTTAAAGTTAGGTGATGGATTCTGGAGAAAGTTCTTTTTGTGTGTTGAAAACCAAAATGTAATTCCTTTTTGGAGAAAATGTATGTGTGATGTCACCCATAGAAAATCTGGTCCAAAAAAACCAACAAAAAAACTTCAAATTTGAGTCAAACAGTATAACTGGATTATTTCTCAACATACATATCTCCTCAACCCTTCCATTTTGCCCGCTAATCAGAGAAGCCCTTCTCTGATTGGCTGACAAGTTTCAGGTAAAAATAGCCACCCAAAAGCTGGTACGAGCCGAAATTCCCAAATGGTTCTCCAAGTCTGCATGTCAAAATGACCGAGACGTTTCATGCCTTAAAACTCTACTTAAATACAGTCGCGCAAATGCAACGTTATTCATGAGAGGAGCTGGGTCGGCAGTCGTAGAAGAGGTGACTGACTTTGTTATGGAGGATTTGAGAGGCCATTGAAGTGCTCATTCCATTTTTTTTTTTTTTTTTTTTTATTCCACAAAGATGGCGGCCGCTTGTCACGTTGCTTGTTTTAGGGATGGACACTTACACTTGATTATGAAGCTCAAGTTTTCAAAGCTGGCATGTTTGTTTTAAAACTGCAAACAAAGGCAACAAAAATGTTGCACTTGTCTGTATTATGGTTGCTGTTTGCTATGACTGTAGGCTATGCAAAGTCACAACAAGCGAAGCAATTCGCACATGCCGGTTGTTATTTCAATTTCAGCTCCAAATGTAGTGAGCGGGCTACAACGGTTGTAATGAAGCATCGCTCATGTTTGCAGCATGATTTTCACGTTGCCCAAATTGCAAAAAGCGACTTTCTCACATATTGAATGGCCCAGCGTCTTGAGAGGTTTGATTGCAGTTTCGTAATGACAACCGTCAGATACATGACTTCAAGCCAAATAACCTATTAGCTGTTGAGGCAAAAATAGATGTTTAAATCCAGATGGGAATGAGGGTGGTTGAAAACAAACTGTGTGCGTGTGTGCTTCATTATAATGAATCTATACTGCATGGAAGCCTATAGCCTTTAGTTTTTACCACAGACTTGACTACTTGTGTGCACCATTATTTAGCATCTCACAGTAAAGTTAAAGCTCGCGAACAGCCCAATAATTCATGGTGCATTCATCTTGCTCATGGTCTACATGTGTCTAAGTGGGTGGTCAATTAGTCAGCTTACTGTTGCCTAATCCTGCATGCACTAACTCATCCAATGTAAAATTTTCCAAAACCTCAAAGTGAGGAACGAGAGTCGCTGAATGTTGATCGTACTTGAGCTATAATTATTATTGAACACATTCACAGTGGCCTCAGGTAAACGAAATCATTTGTGTACTTTGCAGTCTACAGTGACTGCAAAGTACACTTCCCCAATATGAAAAACTAATTCATGTTTTGTCCTACACTGCAATGTTGAATTTAGTCATAGTCGTTTGTTGGTAAGCTAGTATTTTTTCTTTTCACAGGGTCCTCCAGGTCCAAAGGGTGAAAAGGTACTTTTGTTCATTCAGCCAATGATGTTGTTAGTTCTTGTCCATAATGTTTGTCCATCTTTATTCTTTGATTCACCAGACAGCACGTGATAAACACTTTTACAATTTGTCCAAGGATCTGAATCCATTTAGTCACTAAACGTTTTTGTTTCACTAACAACTTATACAGTTGTCATTTTGCATTTGCGAATCTCTAGGACGGGAGACTAAAATTCTCCCGCCGTTGACAAATCCACAGCACTGAAAATTAATAACTGAGAGCCAGATGAAGCCCTTCAATGCTCCACTAAGCATTCCTCCACAAAACAGCAGCCAAGCCAGTAATATTAACCGCAGTGTGTGCAGGAGCTAAATGTTTGGCTTCAAAAGGCTAAAACTGACGGCCCTGGATTTACTCGCTCGTGTAAACCCCTAAAACACTAACTGGCACGATCAATGCCTTCCGTAGGCTGCTGATGATCAGTTTATCAATGAAAATGGTAAAAAGTAGGAAAACCCATCTCTGGCAAGGGAGCGAATCGTGGTCTGCTTCATGACTTGGTAACTTCTTGTGGTTCGCAATGATCGGCGAAACAGAAGCGAGACGCACCATGCCAGTTGGGGATGTTTGCTGAGCATCCGGAATGAGCGGTTCGATATTGCTGCCTCTTCTGTGAACCTCTTCATCATCTGCAGTTAAATGAAATGAGAAACAACTGTGCAAAGCCCTCCCACCCAAGAAGTGCGCAGCAGCGTGGCCGGTCTCCACTAGTTTTCCGATAAATCTGGCTCCAATGAAGCAGAGGATTCCAGGAGCTATTTTGTTTTAGTTCACTCAGGGACTGAATAGAACTCTGTGTAAAAGCCCTGTCCAGAACTGACACCTTGCTTGGTTGACTCTGGCTGAACGCTACCAGAGAAACACGGTAGTTACAAGGTGTTAAAGTAAGTAGCCGGTGCATTTTGTCTTTATAATCTGTCGCGTTTCAATTTAAGTCCAAACAGGCATCAAATCCCGCCTGGCAACGCTCATTCACGCCACCCCTCGCCAAACCCATCCAACCGCCCCACGTTGCAACTTGTCTTTGTCTCGCATACCCGCCGCCCGTCACCATCTCTTATCATAACACGCTCCACCGCAGTGAATAGTTGCGGGCTCACTTCATCAGTGTGTTCGGAGTTAGTTCACTGTTAGTCTTGGCTTGTTAATAACCATTATTGAGCAGTGTGCGCTGGATATAAAATTGTCTTTCGTCATCTTGCAGGGGGATCAAGGTGACCAGGGACCACGGGTATGTGCCTCACGCTGATTGATGACTGCACTCACTCGGCAGAGCTGTGGGCAACAGGGTTGGGATGCATGAAATTCTTGGGATAGCGTGTGCTGCGGGCCAGGCCAAATACAACAAGAATGAAAAGTCTGCTTATTTAAAAACCAAAATGGGTAGAAAACATACAGATGACCCTAAAGGACAAGGGGCCGTCCTCAGATCCAACTATGTAATCATTCCCAGCTCTGTCGTTTGACATCTCTACCAAAGTCAAGCGTCTAAATCATCGTCAAACTAAAAAAACGTAGATTTTAGTACAGATTTTAGCAAGTATCATGGAAGTTGATTCACATGATTTGTTTTTGTGGGTCACATAAAATGAACTTCACCATACATGAGTGGACATGTTGCCAGCGAGCGTAAGAGCAAAGAAAAGTTTGATTCCATTGTTCAAATTGTTCTTATTTTTTTCCCAGGTCTCTTCAACCATGTTCATATTTAAAAAAAAAAAAAAAAAAAATGTGAATTTTTGGCAGATATTTTTACAGAGGAAATATATTTGAAGTTGAAGTTGATTTGTTTTGGGTCCTGTCTGTTTTGACTCACATTTATGTTAAATGTTTTAGTTTGTTCAAAAATGTTTATCCTCTTCGGCCCGCAATCTCAAGTGGGCTTTGAGTTTTGATGACCATGTGAATGCTGCTTCCTCCCTGACAGGCTTCGAAATGATCTTGTTTTTTTCTTCAAGGATGGTTACAAATGCATCCAGTCCCCGGTTGGACAGGTTTTGTTTACAGTAGACCGCACAGACTCCCCAGAACTTACTATTTGCCACTCCCTCATGGGAATGCTCTTAATTGTATTTGATGGAGGCACAAGCCAAGGTTGAGTACAAGAGAACAGCACATAGTCTTGTCAATGTCACAAGAAGCAGCCATCTCCCAAGCGGATCTGATTCCAATCCCTTACTGGCGCCCGCTCAGACGTCACCGATAACTTGGTCGGCTCTCCTCTGAGCTGCTCGTACACGCATTGCAAAGCATTACGTTTCCTCCAAGTGGGAAGTCTGTACAAATGGCCTTCCCTGTGAAATTGAATTACCATTCTTAATATGACACGGCATGCATCTTATATTACACAGACACAGTGACTCTCGTTTGACTTTACATATTTAGCAGTATCCGTGATAATAATTGCTATTGCTTTGGTTGATTCAAATGTAAAGTAGACCACAACAAAACAGTACAAAGGGGGGAAAAAAACATTGTTCTCCAGACAAGCTGACCGAAGTAAACCCCCTCCTTTCACCTAGGATTTCACGGTTGCCCATAATTTGTACCCTTTTAACCTAGGAAATGGAGTCATCTGTCTCTAGCAGTTAAATGATTCATACCTCAGAGGGAGCAGCAGGGCTGACAGCTCAGTAACAAGGACCAGCCAAAGCCTATTTGTCATCCATAGTCAATAAATAAACTGCCCACTTCCAGATACTATTTCATTAACGTTCAATTTGCAGCAGCATTGTTCTCAAATGGCTACAAACGAACATCCAGTCTCATATGAAGGACAACAAGAGTTATTATCCAAATCCTATTACCTCCACAGAGTAGCCTATTGATTGTGCATGTTAGATGAGAGTTGGTATATATAGGTGGAGGAAAATGTTGGGGAAACAAATACTAATGGGACAAGGGCTGCCTGACCTTGCGTTTGTCTGGCTTTCATGTAACACGCAGAGTTTGCTCAAGCCCGTGTGGAGATGCATCAACATGATGCCTGCCAATTAATGTCTAAAACTAAGCAGATTTTTAACGAACTCTGCAAGCCGTTCCGGGCTACTTTGAGCTAATGTAAGGTCAGTGTTGAGTTTGGTGCGTGTCATGCAAAACGGGTCATAAAGGCCATTGCTAAGGTTTGACAATAACACATACGTATGGATAGTAAGTTAGGGTATCGGAAAGCATGAGAGTCAATCATTTCAATTGTCAGTGCCTTTTGAGGTCACTTCACATCTGTGCCAAAGACTGAGAAACCGCACATGGCCCACAGTGCCTCCTGCCCACATGTCAGGTCAGCCATTTGTTGGGCCCAAAGGTGAAAGGCCAAGTTCCAAATCAAAGGTTATTCAAACAAACCAATAACGAACTTGCCAGTTTTCCCAAACAAACGTGCAACCAGTGTTAAAACGCGATATGTGGCTGTGTGGTCTGCCCAAGACGTGGCCACTAGCTTCAGCTGCTGGGGTTCCTGGGTGGCATTTCAGTCGCCGGCGGGACAATGCCTGTGACTCCTGAATGCAAAGAATTCTGTCCAGTGTTATGTCATTTCCAGTGTTCGCTTGAACCGAGCAGCAGCTAAAAGTGGCGCATCGTATCCATGTCCATCGCATGCCGACGACTCCGTTCTTAAATGTATTGAACCCATCTGTGCACATTGCCACTAATCCTGGCCACATATGGAGACAAGCCTTGCCGGCTGTAAGTGGGCTCGCGCTGTTTCTGGTGTGGTTGAAAGGATGCATGTACTGGCCGGGGTCCTATGTGGCAGCTGTTGCTGATTGTCCTTGTCACTGCTTTTCCATCGACTCCACTAGGGGCACATCAGCGAATAAGCAACATCCGGTTGTTGTTGTTTTTTTTAACAGGGACTCTCTGAATGGCTTGGACTTGTCCATTGTCCTGGTAGTGCAGGATCACCACAGATAGTCAATCTATTGTTTTCTCTTGCAGAGGTCCCCTCCATTTTAGCAAAATGAGAACCACAGCAAATACACGAGCTGAGCAACAAAAGCAGTTCCAGCCTTTGCACAACTGCTCCGAATAATTATCTCTGAACTCCTGTGCATCGTGTATTTGCCTTGACCGTAATCCAGTTTTCCAGTTTTCAAGATATTTGAGGTAGTCAATAACTTGCGAGATATTTGCACTTCAATCCCAGGTATCGCTGTTGTGTGTTGTGTTGTGTGTTGAAGCGTATCTACAGCTGTGTTCTTTCTGCTGTATGGCCTCAGTGAAAGCAGCCTGTGGAGTTTAAATGAGCCACGCTTTTTGAATTATCTTGGCAAAACCAGAATGATGACACAAAAGACATGTTTGGATTGGCCAGATTTGATCTCCACTTGAAATGTATTGGAAGAGCAAGCTATAAATTCAATTAAAATAACTCATACCCTCAGCAGGGATTCCTCCCCCCGGCCATTTGTGGTCAAATGCGCTCACAGAATCTGAATTGCAACGCTCCACTGACAACACAAAAACAACTACATCTACACAATTTTCAAGAATAATAAATTGGAACTAGGCTTTACATGATCAGGATTTCTGGGGCCGATCACCGATCAGCGAGTTTAAAAAAAAAAACGATAACCGATCACCGATCCGATCACACGATAGAGGAATGTATCTATTTAAATGACCTGTTCATTTACTGTATATACTTGTGTACCTAATTGCGCAAAAAAATCTATTTATAATAAATAATGTGTCTTTGTTCCTCTATTTATGCCAGTGAGGCATAATGACAGACAGGACAAATGAATGGTCTTCTATTAGATGACAGGAATATAATACAGTAATTAACGTATCCACTTTTTGTGAAATTTTTGCCTGTTGGTGTGCCGTGAGATTTTTCAATCGTAAAATATGTTTCTTGGCTCCATAAGATTGGAAATCACCGCTCTTGTCAGATCGTGTATTCTCATCAGTCAGGTCAAATCAACCTTACGGAAATAATGGGTGCTAACTTACTGTAATTACTTTATTTTTAATTCAATTACTTCACCCACACCAAAACCTTAGAGCATGATTCGACAGCATGTTTACGTCCAACCGTTCGTGCTAGCAGTAGCTTGCTAGGCTACATAAGGTTTTGTTGCCTGCTTGCGAGCCGTATCGTATTAAACGTACGGGAACATACCTCAAGCAAGCCTTAAACGAACGTCCTCTCCTCTCCTGAGCACCGGTGACCATCAGCACGCGTTTTTCCCCATTTTGTTCTTACAAACACACGCCGTGATCCACTCTCGTTGTCGTCGCCACGGTAACGAGTGGATCCGGTCGCATTTGAGTTGACAAGATAAAGCCCACTGATCGTAAAAAAAACGGGATGCGGTGGTAAGATTTTATTGCAGTCGTCTGACGTAGTGCAATCGTGAAAGAGCAAATTTGTCTTGTAGGCAGACGTGTTGTCTGTTCCACACCGCCGACATGTTTTTTTTTTTTTATTAACTTTATTGGCCGTCAGATATTTACAGGTCTACCTCAAAAGACACGCGACAGGGTTAAAAATAAACTAGCTTTTGGATTCAAATATGCTGTGCACGATGACGACGCGGAGTAAATGTCTTGATCGGATCGGCCTTTTATGACATTAAAGCCGATCAGCCGATCAGCATAATATCCTAATTATCGGCCGACACCGATAAGGCCAATTCAAATCGGTGTAACGTCTCATTGGAACCGTTACCAAATTGCTGAAAAGTTGCCAAAACACACCTGCTGACAAAGGGGTGATAACGAGATCAACTCCAAGAGCCATCTCTCTCACTCACTCAAGTGTAGATGTCACTTTCTTATGCATAAACCTCCGCTTTACAAATCTGCTCTCGTGACAGTGAAGAGCATGGATGCTCCTAAAAAGAAAGGAGAGCGCTTGCAATTGAACCTCAGTGAACTTTTAGTTCTAACAAGGCATGTGAACCCCAAATTATTTAAACATTGCTGGATTGAGATTAAAGTTTGTTTCCAGTTATAAGATACAAACCCCAGTGTTTTCCTTCTTTACTCCGTTTTCATGAGTGGATCATGTCTGACATGAGGATTGTTGACCGGGTAATTTGGGAAGCGTTTGCCTGAATTCCCTTGATGTTGGAACAACACGACGTCTCAACTTACCACCACGTTGGAATTCGAAGTCGATTGTGTGATAATCATGTCAACAACTGCCCCATCTGTTTATAGCATGTGGCACAAACAACAGGGAATGATTACGTTGTGATTTTATTGGAGTGCCACGGGACACAATTTCGTAAACTTTTCTGAAAAGACGCACGTTTGAAATCCAATACTGTGCCTTGAAATGTGCACAAAATTAAGACAATGGGGTCTTTACACTCTTTTTTCATGTCAGTATGGCTGACTTTCTGTTCCATTTCAGACACGGGTCCTTAAGACTTTTTGAATGTGTCCACCTGGTGCTCGGGTCTAAATACTATCGAGCCTCCACCCTTTTGGGACCATCGCTTTTTGGGTTTCCCCAGCGTGATGGTGTCTTCCATTCTGTTGTGTGTTTGAATCTCTTGAATGTGTGCATTGTGCCATATGTACCCCTTTTAGGGATTGCCTGGTCCCCCCACGCTAGCCGCTTTGCACAGCAATCAGATCCTGACCGTCAAGGTTTGTCGGCGGCAGCGTCACCTCGCTGCACAGTGGCGTCCCTCCGCTGCACTTGCCAGAACAATGCCCATTTACAGCCCTCCATTGTCACAACTTGCCTTCATCCACAATGTCCTCAGGTTGAAAGCGTCGGTGGCCTACAATCCACGAATATGCAGCCTTCTGGAACAAGAGGCAGAATCCCGAAACCGAGACATGGTCTGGTTTGTGTTCATTGATGTTCAAATGAACAGAGGAAACGCCAAGGAAAACACTATTCTGGTGAACCTATGTGGCAAAGCGCTGTTTTAAGGTTCATGCCAATGGTTCACCACAAACCCTTAAACCCATCAATGTGGCCTTCTGTACTGTTTCAGTGAGCGCTAATGCCGCTTCCTGCCAGTGGACAGCAGCAATGAGGTGTTTTGTGCATTGAGCAGCTCCTGGGGTTCCACTTTGCAGCAGGGACAATGATGATGACAGCATTTTCACAGAGACGGAGAAATTCCCATTGTGTCCACATATTTCGACATAATTATAGCCTTGAAGCAGACTAAAATAACAGACTTTCAAAGCATGCTGCCTCTTGTGGTGTAAAAGTGTGGAGTTCTCTGATTATCTGTGAAGATGCTCCTCAAATGTTCAACAATGTCGACCTCTGATTCAATCTTTCTCTCTTTTTGCATTCGCTTTCCGACCGCTCCTCCTCCCTCTTCTTCTGGGATCTCATCCTTCTTCAACCTTATCTCGCCTCTGACCTGCTCACCTGCTCAGATGGTCTTCCCTAAGATCAATCACGGCTTTCTTTCCGCTGACCAGCAGCTCATAAAGCGGCGTCTCATTAAGGTAGCAGCTGGAGTCACCTCTCTTTCTTTGCTCGCATGTAGCATCGCTTGTCGATTGTGAATTGTTTCCTCGCTTTTTAACCTGCGAGAGAAGTCACGGGAACCATGTAGCGTTCATCTCTGGATGCTTCTGTATGATATTTCAACTCGTGATCCTGAATGTGTAGTGCACGACGTGAAGTCGAAATCCAAACGCTGCCTTCGCATTTAACTGCAGTGCCTTCGGTCTAAGCGGACTTCACCATATTGCAACAGGCTGACGTTGTCTTTGTTTTGCTGGACAGGGGGATCAGGGGCAAGCCGGACCACCCGGGCCTCCGGGGCCCCCAGGTCCTCCTGGCCCACGGGGGCCCCCAGGGGACACAGGCAAGGATGGGCCGAGGGGGGTACCAGGCCTAACAGTGAGTAGTGACATATATATATACACTAAATATATATCTGGGGAAAAACAACTTGGGTTCTACATTTGGCCATGGTACGGCAAGTCCGCTTAAAGTAAGCCGTTTTAAACTACCAAAAAAAAAACGTATCCGGCGGGAGAAGCAGCAGTCAAAATGCGACGGCGTACGTGCTTTCTGGTTCAAGAAATAGTTTTCAAATAATCCAATTGAATAAATCAAAATTTTCATTTGTAGGACAATAATTTCGGTATGTTTGTGATTCGGAAGTAATCCGTTACTGTCAACACAAATAACGCATCCGAATTTAAAGGGTGAGTCCGAGCCTTAGCGTATGTACAGTATTCGTGATTCGATTGGAAAATGTAGATCATGCTGCTCTTTTTTTGTCTTCCAGCTTCTTTGCTCGTCATATTTAATTTGCCTCTCAGTGCTGGACGAGATGCTTTGTTCCAGTACAAACCACCCTCATGAAGGCTCGACAAGCCCAACATGATTGTGCTTCCCACGAGAGTAGTTCCTTGTATAGATTTACATACACTTGGCCCTGTTTGGTTTGAGCACAACATTTTCCAGGTCCGCGTCACCGGCATCTCACTAATTGATGTGCTCTCTCTCTCTGTGAGACAAAGAAGAAGCAGAAAGGCCTGTCAATTACGCTGAGCCAAAGCCTTCCCAGGAGCGCCACATGATCTTTATTGTGCTGGCAGTGGGAGTGCAGAGAAATTAAGTGTTGTAAGCTGCCTCTCTCCAAGTTTCTGATGATTATTGTCAGCTCTCCCTGTCACAGTTGCAATAGTTGTTGTTTTTCCAAGAGATTAAACCTTCCCGGGCTCTCGGTGCTTTTCGGTCTTTCAATTTATTTCTCCCGCTGCGATTCGACTCGAGGGAGCGGAGCCGGAGTTTTCCCTGTTTAATGTAAAAGAGGTCGATGTCCAAGCTTGACTGAGACACGATGCTAGGTATTTATTTTTCACATCATCTTGGAAAAACAGTGGTGGTCAGGTCGAGGGACGAGCACAAGTGTCACTTGAAGTACAAAAACTAATTCATTAATTCTCTTCTTTCCTTCAGGGTGATCAAGGGAATCCAGGGGAAATCGGGCTCATGGTAAGAACACGCCTTTCCAGAAGTCATAAATATTTGTGTGTAAATGGACTCATTCACATCTCAACTTGAGCATTTGAGTGTTCGCATTCAGGCAAGGGAAACTAAAAGTGGATCTTTTCCAAAAAAGGTCTGTCAAGTAGGACTTTACAGGGAGAGGACAATCAGCGTGTCAGTCAGTGCTGGATATAAATAAGCAGAAACACTTTGGGTGTAAATCTCACCATGACGGCCATCACTTGGCCGAACGTAGACAGCTTTACCTCTCAAAATTGTAAAACAAAACCTAATATCGCTGTGTGATTAGCTTTGACTTTGTAATGTAAACCCGTGCCCCGGTGACTTCGGACTCAGTCCAACAGGCTCCTTTAAAATGTATTTGATACAAGCTTGAATCTAAAACGCTATTTATACTATGGCTATGGCTTGGCTGAGGACCACATTCTGGTGTCTGCCAAAATTGGTCAGCAAATCTTAATTTGTTTGCTCTCGCCGACGGCTGCAAGAATGCAGTTAACCTTTAACGTTGCACCTCACACACTGCTATCGCTGACATTATTTGGAAGTACCAAAACAAACAAGTGGCAGCTTTGTGACAATTCTAACGCGCTCTGTCATTATTTATTCCAGTGAACGGTGACACAAATGGCATTAAAGGCCCTGTCTTAGTTAAGACGACACGACAAGCTGTGGAAAAGTGCACTGTTGACTGCAAAAGGAAGCTTACGACATGATCGTACTCAAAGTGGATTAAATCTACAACGTTTCATAGTTACTATGGCAAAAATGACTCATGGCGCGCGTTATAATTCTGCTACGAGGGGTTGGCGCCCTGATACAGTAGGGACACGTTGTTCCAGTTAATGCACATTTGATTGAGCTTTTGCCCGTAAAAAGCTGCATGTGAGTTTGAAAGTGCAGGAAGGAAAACACGCGATGATGTCACAAGTCAAGGGAAGGACGCATCTTTTTCCACAGTGTCTGTCGAATACAGAAAAGGTAGCGGAGAGAATATAAGGTGGCCAGGCTGATCTGACCGAGGGTAGGACAAGGTTGTAAATAAAAACCCCACTGACAGCGTACAAGCAGTGTGCTTTCCTTTTAAAATCCAAGCATCATCAACAGAGAGTTTGGACCCAGCTCTGAATTAAAAACCCGAAGTCGTCGCTCACTGTAATTCCTGAAACGAAGCCAATTGTTTCAGAAGTGCGCCGATATTGGTGCTTTGCAAAGGGGAACGCACTTGTCACCCAAGCCTGTTAAAATGTTTTGAAATGAGAACGACCCCAAGGGGGTTAAAAGATGTGACAGCAAAAAAAAAAAATTCATGAACAAAACATCTCCACCATGCCTCCGCCCAGGACCGGTCCTTGAAAATCAATGTAAAAATATGATATCCATGGAGAGAAAATAAGCACTTTGATCTCCAGGTGAAAAACGTGAACTCCTCTTGGACCGAGAGTGTCCACTTGACGCAGCCTCACGTTTCTGATGCATGCTATTGTTTAAGAGGCATAGAGGAGATTCCGGAGTTTTCCAGCAGCCTTCAAGGACATCTGGTGCTGGTTAAAAGGATTAGAGGTTCTTGCGGGCCGGAGGTGGGAAGGAGAAGAGAAAAAGGAGGGGCTACTTTTCAGGATTTCAAGACAAACTATTGATGCCATAAGGGGTCGAATAAGAAAGCTCTTCAGCTCCAGTCTTGTAATGTAACAGAGTACAAATACTTAGTTACCGTGCTGAAGCGGAATTTTCGCACGTGTACTTCATTGTCGATATTTCTGGAAACCTTCACGTTTCCTCCACATTTTCTCAGTATAATATATTCTTTGACTCGAGCATTTCCCCCCCCATCTTCGTTATTTGTACAAACAAAAAGCCGAAGAAATTTTTCGCTGGCATAATAGCTGAACTGCGGAGCCCAAAGCAGAAAAACTGAACTGCCTGCACTGAATTTTAATAGGAGAGCTGCATGACTGTCTTGTTTGCTAACTTATATTTGCTTTTTCCGCTGTCAAATCAAGAGGCAGTCTGATCACGTCTTTGGCTGCCTTGCTCCTTTTTTCGACAGTAAGAAAAACTGGGTCCAGTTAACCAAGTTTATTCTAAAATGGTCAGTACTTTTTTGTTATCGGACATATATTACGTGATCACTTGCTATTTTTAAACGTATCACTACTGCCACTGTTGCTGTTGGACAAGCTACTTGGAAAATGGAGTGAGCTAAGATAAACGTTGTTCTACATTAAATTAAGCTTCACTGCACTGAAGCTACCCACCACAGAAATGCCGCAAGCTAAGCTACAACAAAATGACAGAAGTAGCAGAGCTACATCAAAGCATTTTTGTTGTTTGTTTGTTTTTCTCATCCATTTTCTCTACCGCTTATCCTCACTGCATCGAGCCTAATTTTGTGATTGTACTAATGGGGTATAAATAAATACAGGATTCAAACCATGGGTGTATTTTCAGGGATTCTTTTCACACACTAGAGTCAAATCCAATTAAAAACATAAAACACAAAGTGCTTTACAGGAATAAACAGACAATTAAAATAGCAAGAAACATACAAAAACCCACACCTCCCATCTGTGCATATAGATTTAAACACACCCGTATGAACGCACATTCAAACACACACACACACACACAGGATAAAGAATTAAATAGATAAATGAATAAAAGAGTAAAAGATACATGTCTTAATAAATAATAAGGAAATCAGTTACAAGTTGAGCTTCCTTTAAAAAAATAAAAATAAATAAAAAAAATCACAAGTCTCTGTGGTCCGGCTGCCCCTCCGGCAGGCTGTTCCAGAGGTGCGGGCCACAGTGGCTTTGATTTTCATTTCAATAATCTAAACTATGAGATCAAATCATGCATCAGCACCTCTGTGTTAGCCTTTGTAGATTGTGAAGTGCCTCTTACAGTATGCCATCATAAAGTGACAGAAATATTGGTATTCGAAGCGTCCTACTTGGTATGTTCAATTTGATATGAATCCGGTGAAGTCAAAACGTCAACGTTCTATCAGTTATCATGAGCTTGTTTCGGCATAAAAGTCATCATAATGAAGTTTTAAATTTCTTGTGTTCAGACAAACAATTTTCTGGGTAAAGGGAAGTTGTCTTACCCGGCTGGCGCTTCAGCGTCCATCACAGCTGTCAAGGGCTAAAACGTCAGCCAGGTAAGACAACTCTCTACCCAGAAAATGAAAGACAAAAGATCTAAAACTTAGAATCAAAGACATCCATCCATTTCCGTACCGCTTATCCGCACTAGGGTCGCGGGCATGCTGGAGCTATCCCAGCTGACTCTGGGCGAACACCCTGAACTGGTCACCACCCAATCGGAGGGCACATGTAAACAAACAACCGTTCACAATCACCTTCACACCTACGGGCAAATTAGAGTTTTCAATTAACTTACTATGCATGTTTTTGGGATGTGGAAGGAAACCGGAGTTAGCAGAGATATCTCATGCAGGAACAGGGAGAACATGCAAACTCCACACAGGTGAGGCCGGATTTGATCCTGGGTCCTCAGAACTGTGAGGGAGATGTGCTAACCAGTCATTGACCATGCAACCCTCATCAAAAGACATGATGAACGTAACCGATGGTTAATGTCAAGGCCAGGCTAACATGTGCTTGCTGACTTTGCTCATTAAACAAACAGAATCAAAACTCCAACCACTTTCCAAAATACTTCATATACTCTCTCTCTCCATACACATAAATGCTATTTTCATTTTAAACTTGTGGGAAAGCAATACCTTATGCACAGACAGTATTGTGTTTGTGGTGTTCCTCCAGTAACTGAAAAATCTCCCTTTTGGTGTTATTTCCATTTCACGCACCACAAGTTCACTGTTCCTCCTAACATTCTGCTCATTCCAAAACGACCCACAATGCACCAGTGATCCACCTTCATTTTTCTCAACCCTGCAATGTGTAAACACAATTGAGTTGCCTGTCAGTAACTCAGTGTTTGGAAAATGCGACGTTGCTGCCAACTCGACTCGCTGACGCGTTGTTTACGCTTCACACAAAAGCTTTATGATTGAAATGTTCACCGTTTAAATAAAGCAAACGCCTCCGTAAACTCCCTCGTGCTGTGGTGACCACACTGTTATGCTAACCTACAGGTCCGTTGGTAAAACGTAAGACCCTAAGACAAGTCCATACTGTCTGAAAATAGTCTAGGAAAGTGTCAAATCAACGGCACGTATCAAATGAAAACAAACTGCAGAGATGTTACGATGGGAACGGACGCTTCAACTTCGAGAAGTTCATATCCCGCTTTTTTTAGGACACTTCCTAAAATGCGGCTATTTCCTCTTTGTTTGTCGTTTCCGACCCCGAACGAAAGTGGAAAGGCACTCTGGTCCCGATTGCTTCCCTTTTGTTCATGTTTGTCGAACTTACCATTTTGGAACAAACGCACTGTGCCGATCCATAGTTTGGCAGGAACAAAGGGCCCAGGATTACCAGGGAGCTCTTGACTCTCCCTCCCCCCTCCCCTCCAAGGTGCTTTTCAGCAAGTCGCCCCCTGAGTGTTCTCAGATGGAGCCAAGCTAATTAGTGATCAGGCAAGTGGCGCATGCACTCGCATAGCTAGTGGCTCATAAAGATCTTTACCAAGCTCCGCTGAGGACAGATTCACAAAGGCAAGCAGAAGTAAAGTCCTTTTCTTGGGATAGTCAAAGCTGCTCACTGAGGGTTTGGTCCTCAGAGTTGCTGCAACTCTTGCGGATGCGGACTTGCTGTCAAGGCCGCGTCTGTTGGAACACGTTAAAACACGACGTCGCTTTAATAAAACAAAGCAACTGCAATTGATTCTCTCCTGAAGCGAAAGATGTAGTCCTTGATTCATTTGGTTCCGTGATTACAGTCGAGAACGGTGCCAATATTAATGGCTGCGATGAGTTTCCGGGCTTCTCCTACACAGCCTTACATTTCATTGAGGGGTTAAAAAAAAAAAATCCCTGGGGTTTAAATCACTCTTCGTTTAAAGGGTCCAGTAATTTGATCATCTGGAACAGTGACAATTGTACAAATGGTGCAGATACTTCTCAAGCGCATGAGTGGCCAGTATTGGTCAACAACAGATATGCAAATAGCGCAGAGTGACGAGACGACTACGGTGAGTGCACGAATAATGTACGAGTGGCCCGACAGAGATGTGACAAAAATCTCAAGACAAAATTGGCAGCATGTTACAATGGAATTGTAAGTTAACTGTTTTAGACGTTAATGGCAAGAGGGAATAAGCTGTTGGAATGTCTGCTAGTTTTAGGTTGCGTTGTTCGATAGCGCCTACCTGAGGGAAGGAGCTGGAAGAGGGGGTGAGGGTCCAAGAGGATTCTTTTCTTATTTCTGGCAGCGTGCAAGTCCTCGAGGGTCGGTAGGGGTGGGTACAGACAATTTTTCCAGCAGTTGTGTCTGTTCTTTTTTATTTTTGTGGCAGCACCAAGACTGTGATGTATAAACACAGGACTGACTCAATGACTACTGTGTAGAAGTCCCTCAAGAGCTCCTCTGGAGGCCGTGCTTCCTCGGATGTCGCAGGAAGTGCATCCTCTGCTGGGCCTTGTTGAAGATGGACACTGAGTTCACAAATTGACTTAGTCGGTGTGAAATGTGGGTCTGTTTAACTGAACACAAAGCCGAGCTATCGCAGGAAGCCAGGACTTGGGCTGTTATATGAATGGCAACGGGCCGATACACAGGTTTATCATACCTTCTGCCATCTAAGAGAAGCTCATTTGTTTGCATCTCACCATACGCTGCTGACATCGATGAACATTGATGGATGCCATATAGTGAATAAAAGTTTTTGGACGAATGACGTGAACTATATCGCGGGTGGGTCTGGAACGTATCCGCCACGATAAACGGGGGTTGGCTCTACATGACCTCCCTTGTGCAACTCTGTTTCCAGGGACCCGAGGGACCTCCAGGACTCAAGGTAAGTTACCTTTTTTTTTTTTTTTTAATTTACAACCTTGGCTTCTCAATAAATACATGATTCTGGCATACGCAGGAAGTGGCTGTCTATGTTGACAGGCTTGAATAGACATGTTAAGGGTTATAGCTCTACCGGCGTGGAGAATGTAGAGGGGACGGAGTGAAAAGTGCGATGTACTGATACAGGCTGAGGGCCGCTGATGTGAGGAGCAGATGTTGGCCATATCCAGACATCAGGTAGCTGCCGGTGTTTGTTCAGTGTAACACAATCAGGCCCTTCCTGTCTGCGCTGTCATGCGTGGGCAGGGCCTCACCGCCGCCAAAGAAGATGTGTGTGTCGGTCTGCGGGTGTGCGTGCATGTGTGTGTGCGCGCGCAGGGGGTCAATGATAACACGCCGGCGTGTTAATGAGTGGCGAGGCCGCCCCCGAGGCTCACTCAATTAGGTTTTGTCGTTGTGCCGTGTTTAGTAGCTGTTGAGGTGCCCTTCATCTGATTGAGGTGACCACAGCACGTCATTTCCCAACCAGCTAATTTCTACCACTTGTTTTTTTGGGGGGTTTTTTTGGAGGATTTACAATCAAAACAGCAGTTGCCATGGCAGCAGTGAGGCGCGCTGTCAGTGTAAACCATTCTTGATTGCCTTTTTAAATACTCAGTGAATGCAAACATTTGTTTCTCTGCTTAATGCTTTCTGCAGTGCAGTTATAATGTGCCTAAAGCCATTCATAATTATTTTCCCAGGGTACACTGGGGCCTCCTGGTATTCCAGGTGTTGATGGACTGAAGGTGAGTCGATTCCAGTAAAAACACATTTAAGCGCTGCAGTGGTTGATTCTCTTTTTGGCTTTTTTTTTTTTTTATTATTATTTTATTTTTTTATTGTAGTTCCCACATGAGGAAAAACATCTACAATATATCTTGCCTCATAAAATGACCACAGTGCGTAACTGCGTATCCGACTTGGTTCTGCGTCAAATTCCCAAAGCAACAAAGAGGACACGGTGCAGGTGTTTCTCAACAGGGGGTAAATGAAGCCTATTTATTCCAAAGTAAAGGACTGATGGGGATTCATTTGAGAGATGCCATATTTCTCATCTCAATGCGGCATCAAGAATATGAGAGCTTTCATGGCTTGAAACAGGTAACAGAATGGCGAGGCAAAAGTCCGACTGAACGTTGAGTCAGTATGTTTGTCAGCTTTTAAAAGGTTGAATGCGGCAAAACCATCCGAATCGACAGTGTAGAGTCAGTCCCCTATGGACAAATAAAGCTGATGCGGCACTTGTGTTCATCTTGTGCTGTCCGTAGGGGGATCTTGGCGTCCCGGGACTGGACGGCATCCCCGGAGCCAAGGTCTGGTGCACACGTATTCCGTGTCATCATGCCATTTCCTTGTTGCTTTGTTCATATTTCTTCCTTCTTAAACTTACCTTTCCATGCTCTTTTTCCGCCTTCTTTTTGGAATGAATATGTTTTTCGTTTTACTCTGCATGCATTCAGATGTAATGGTTGGATTGAGAAATGTGTGTGTCCCTGTTATGACTGGGGGAAAATGTGATACTTGTTCTGTCTGGGGATAAATGCTGCCACAACACAAGAGAATTGTCCTAGTCCAATATGAATTGAGCACACTCGATACAATCTGATTTACTGCGGCGTCGGTAATACCCTCTGCTTTCTTTCCCAACAGGGTGAAATGGGAGAGCAAGGTGAAAAGGTAAGCGGGTGGTCCGGATCTTTCGGGGTGATTGTCCACTCCAGCTAATTCGACAAACAGGCGAGGAACCATTGCTCCTCTGTGGTCACGTTAAAGCGTAGGTAGGCCCTGTTTGGCAATTATTTGGCCGCGGACGGGGTCAGAGGTGTGACCTCAGTGATGACCCGTCGACCACGAAACCCACCAGGTGCCTCTAAGGCTCGCTGTGCAGTTTTAGAAGCCGGCATACTTTTGCTTTTTCCTTTTCAGAGTGGCGAGAGCCAAAAGTGCCCCAAACTGACATCACCTGAAGTGTTGGAATCATGTGTCAACCATTAGAGTGACGTTGAAGTGGACTTAGTGTTCATAAAAATGCCCCCCACCCGTGCACCACCTGTGCAGTTTTATTTGCTGCGCTCTATGAATAAAGCAGAACACTCTTCTGAGAGTTTAGTTCTGTCTGCCTCGAAAACATATTTTCTCTTTTCATTTCATTGCAGGGTGATATGGGGGAAGAAGGACCAAAAGGTGAAATTGGGGAGAAGGTACGTGCATTTCACAGTCTTTCTTTCTCATGGTGAAAGTGTCACTTTAGTTTACATCAAATAACAGAGAGGTTTAACATCATTCTAACGGAGCAGCGGTTTTCACACTGAGGCCGAGCGCGTCCAACGGTGTTCGTCAAAGTAAATGCCACTCCATAACTGTAGGGGGAGCCCGGGGACAAAGTCCAGTGGCGAGTCCAGAAAAGGGAAACAAAAAACAAAGAAAAAGTCAATCCCATCAGAGTGAAGACCATGTTTCACCACAGCAGCTTGTCAAATGGAGATCCATCAGAAAGGAAAACTTTCTGTAGCACTCCCCCACCCCCAAAATCAGTTTTATGGCTCTGACACACTTACCTTTTAGGCACTTTGCATGGGAGGTGAATTGGTGATGGATGTTTAAAGCTGCAGTGCTCGCTGTATAGTTATGAACTGTTCTGCGAGCTTGAACACTCATGCATCATTTATAGTTCAAATCTAGAGCAAATGATGTCAATATGTACCGAACAATGTCACTGAAATCACATTCAACATTTGACAGATAGCTGAGCACTGAAGAAAATCCTCGCTTGGGCCACACGTGCGCATGGAGGCCTTCCCTTGACGACACGTTCCTGAGCACTTCTATCCCAGGCACACCGAAGCACACTATAAAATAAGATGTATAAATCCTCATCAACTTTGTCTGCTACCGCTATATGTCCAAGAAGTCACATTTTAAACGTTCATACTCACTCGGAAGCTCGGTAGAAGACCATGCGCCCGCTTTGTCGTCCCCGGCGAACGAAGCGCAGCTAATTGCTAATAGCAGGCCTTGTGTTGCGCTAATGATGTAACACCATTTCACTGACCTCAATTCCACTCGAACGACTACTCACGTTGCCCAGGTAGTTCTAGCAACTCTTAAAATTACCGCGAGTTAACTTGGCCAAACTGTAGAACTTGAACAAATACTGTATTTGAAGCTTCGTTTTTCTTCATTTTTTTTTTACTTCTTCTCCGCACTTTTTACCCCACCCCATTATGAATCTGATACGTTCATATTCATCACCCCAGTTGCCTCTGATTGGCTCTTGATGTAAGAGAGACACCTGTTTAAACATATGGTCAACGAGAACACGGCGATGAGACGTTCAATGGTCTACTTCAATTTGGGAAATTTCTGGAACCCTTACTAATTACGTTGTCTTCTCTTGTAATGCAATCAAAGAAGCTTTGTGGTCATTGATGAACATTACAATACACACAATAAATCCAAACTTCGTAGCAGGGTGCTACAGTTATTATTGTGCAAGTCTTCATGCTGCCTGGATGATTATTGGTAGAGTGAAAACCTGTCAAACGCCTGACAAAAGGCATTTATACAGTTAAAAAAAACTGTTTCAAATGGCAATTATGGCCTGGCACATCAACACTGCAATATTTCTTTTGAAGCAGTCTATTTATTGTCTCATCAGCATGCGCAGAAAAGGTCTATAACATCTTCAAAAAGATCAAATATTCCTCTGTGGACAACAGATGCTTTGTTTCTGTATTTTATTTCTTTGCGGTTTCCTGAAAGCGGCCGCTATCAAAACAGAATGCGCATTTGACTGATCGCGGGAACGCTGCGCTCAAAATGTCACTGTCAATTTAGCGCCACTCAGCTCTGATTGTTGCGTATGCCGAGGAAGACACACCGTTCACGGGAGACAGATGCCAAACGTGTGCGGAAAAGGCAACGGCGGCGAATACTCCACTGGGATCAGGTCTACCTGGGAAGCAAAGCCAAATAGTAGGAGAGTCAAGAGTACGAAAGGACAAATAGAATCGAGTTGTGCTTATGACATGGTGAGAAGCGACAGTGTCGTGTGAGGAGCTGGAAATGCAGTAAGGGACGAGTCCATTTCTGCGGGGCAAAGTATTGGATTCCGAGGGAATATTTGTCATTGTCAAAGCAGGAGCCCAATTCATCAGCGGCAATATACGTGCTGCGTGTTTTTCGGGACGTAAGATGAGGGCACACGGCGATGCCAAAGTTAACAATAGGCAGCATGCGCTGCAGGGAAAATAGCAGGGAACGCTCTGGGAAAGAGCGAAACCGCAGAGAATGAGGTCTTGAGGGAACTTTTCACGTTACAAAGGGGGGTTTGTTTGGACAGGGTTGGATGGAGATCGTGTGTGTGTGTGTGTGTGTGTGTGTGTGTGTAAGGGGGGTTCGTACCGGACCCAGAGGAGTTAGCAAATGACAAGATGATAGATACACCTTCACTTGTAAGCGCTGATGATGTCGTTCACTATGAATGTTTTTTTTTGGGGGGGGGCTGTCGACAAATATTAGCCGCTGTGTTGTTTTCAAAAGCCGTCACCATCGGCTGCGAACCCACTATTGCCGCAGTGAAGTGAGACCACAGTCAAAACACTTTTTGTGGTGAAGCTCAATTGTCATTTGTAAAAATAAGTTCATAGGTTTGAGCAAATGGCGAGCCATATGGTTGATGCTGGAGTCTCAGGGCTTGATTTGGTCAAGGCCCGGGTGTGCAAGCTGATCGACTCACCGGGCCCACCATTTTGAAATGACAGAAATGCAACTTTCGAGTTTGGGAATGATCGCAGGGCTGACTTGTTGGCCAGTCACAAGAAGGAATCATGTCATATCACCTATGACAAAACAATGCATCAACTGCGTGTCCTTGCGTCTGGCCCCCCCCAAAGCATTTTTCGGGTTTGCTGTCCCAAGTTTTCAACACTTTAGGTAGGATGGGGACATAAATCTAATTCCCACACATTTGGGGCGGATTAAATCAACCTAAACATGTCTTTTTGGTGGTTGCTGGCTTTCCCAAAGTTATCGGAGTGAGATTTATTAAATGTAACTTGGTAATATGTTTGTTTGCCGGTGCAGGGAGGAAGGCAAGCTTGCCCATATTTGGTGCTGGTTGCTTAGGGACCGAACAGGAAGTAGCCTGGTGCCTTTTCCCGCTGGTTTGTCACTGTCAGAACGGAAAGCCCTATGCTTTTTTTTTAATTATCATTTGAAGCTAATCTTTTTATTGTTAAAAATGCTGACATTACCACTTTCAACCGACCTGGTTTCTTCAAAGTTGTTAGGATCTCCCGCCATCGATGTCATTGTTCCACGTCACGATACGGCGTTCGTCACTGCAGTTATTGATTCATCAATTTTCTCCTTTTATTCTTTTCTCTGCTGTTTGCACTATAGAACTCCACTAAAATCTTTTGCTGTTGTCGCTCTGAAATCACTCCACCACCGTCTCTCCTATTGGTTGTGCAGCGATGTCATGGCAGCGTGCCGCGACCCAAACGGAATGTTTGTTTTTCTATGGCGCTATGTCAAAGAATGGGTTGGTCTTCCCTGCACTGCACTGTCCTAAGTGCAGTCTGGGAAGGGTTTTAACACTTCCAATTGCATCACTTCGAGCTTCATTTTGCGCTTGCAGTGCTCTCCCAAATATACCAAGTGAAAATCATCAGCGCCAGCTAAACTAAACTCATTCGCTGCCATTGACGACTATAGAAGTCAAACATCCCTTTTAACTGGGGATTGTTCCCCACGCTTTTACATGTGCTGCCAACAGCGCGCAATCTGTTTGGGTGAACACGCAATTTAGCACCAGTTATTTGGAATCTTATATATGTATACTCTTCTGACCTTCTTTCTTTTGAAAGAAGTGAAATGTAGGATTTGTATGCAGCTGCTTCATTCCTCGCTCACGGAGCCTCCACCATCCCAGACATCCTCGCTCAGGCAAATAGCTGGAAAATTGCCCTATTTAGCGAGCAGCAGTTGCGCTTTTATCTTGAACTTGCAATCGTCAGCGCGGGTGCCTGTAAATTGGAGCTGGGGCGACACGGTTTAATCACAGGATATAGCCGCAGTCGGCTAATTGGCCCAGTCGGGACATTTCAGCCGGCCGTGCCACACGCAGTCGCGGTTTCGGGTCCGGCTCTTGTGGCTTGGAGTGAAATATTTATGAAATGAGGAATTATGACACAATGCGTCCCCATAAATTGCGCAGCGGCAGCCGTTCATCGGCATGCTTGTGAAGTGCTCAGTGCATGTGTTGCATCTTCTAATAATTGTTTGCACGTGGCATTTTTTTGTAGCATTTCAAAATAAAAGCAGGCGGACCCTGCTGGTAAATTGCCCACTGCTACATAAGCTAGCACTTTGACAAAAGGGCTTTTACTGAATTAATTGCTTGACTAGCAGTTTAATCAGGCTTTTTTTTTTTAACTTAGTTAGTTAGTTAATGTATTTTATGTGACATTTATAAAATTAAACACAGCTGTGTTCCTTTCCCGGCCTCTGCAGGTGGAAACATACTTTTTCTTTTCCCGAGGTCATTCCTCCAAACGAGCTTCTGTGCAAATTCTGTCAATTGCAATTCCGAGGCGAACGTGCTGACAGCATCCTTGTTCGGAGTTCAGACGCAAGTAAAGGCGTCTTGTGCGCCGTGCATCATAATGCGTCCCATAAAAAGCTTGAAGCGCTGTGGAGGGATTTGCTTAGCAACGTCTGAGCACCACGTGGAGGCAAAACCACAAAGTTCATGGCAAAACCCACTCCGCACTAACCCCCCCCCCCCCCCACACACACACACCGACCGCACGTCATTAGACTCATTGGGCCCTTGTTTTGTCTGCAAGGTGGCACACAAGAGAGGTCTGGCTTCTTCATGTCTGCAATTAGCGGAAAGCCCTTGGAGCATTTATATTCCATATTCTACAAGTGTGCCGTATTGCCTACGGCCTCTCTTTGTCCTCGCTGGTAAAACAATTCAGCACACTAGTAGAAGGGCTACGCCTGTCTTACGTCACGTGTTTGACGCTAGATGTTTACTAGTGGAACTTTGTCACTTGGTACGAGTAATAAGGGCCGGGAACTAAAATCAAATAGGTTGATGTAAAATTTCTGACTCGATGCTCCGCCGTGACCAAATAAAAAGTGGGCTGAATGATAGTTAGCATTTTTTGTTTACCTAATATAATAATCGCTGGTGCGCTCATGCTAATCGCGATTGCTAACCGTTTTAAATGCGTTTAGCATTTTGTTGTCTCAAATTCTGTACAGCACATTTACACCATTCGCTCGGTAGCAATATATTCAGTTTATGGATCCAAGTCCGCAAATGAGAATAAAATGCATGTTAGTAATAAAAATAATAATAATAATAGTGGGGGCAGGACAATTATTATTGTATTATTCAAGCAATAATCAATAGGGGAATCGATTCTAAAAAGATTCAATAGGGACAGCCCGACGAGTAATAATAATAATAATAACTAGTAATAATCATAATACATTTTATTAGTAAGCGCCTTTCGAGATCCTGAAGGGCACTGTACATCCAATAAAGCAACAATAAGTAGCACACCATTGTCAACTAGTGCACAGTTCTGCCTCGCTGATAACATGTAGGTGTCCGACCTAGGTCTCGTGTGCCCGAGTAGTTCTACTAGTGAGGACAAAGAGATTAAGCTAAATACCGAGTAAAGCCAGTTTAGTCCCCCGCGTACTAGTCTCATCTTTGTCCTCACTCGTAAAACAATTCAGCACACTAGTAAAGCGACTACGGTGCTCGAGTAGAATCAACTGTTTCTTAGAAGTAGGACAACATGTTACTACTGAGGCAATACTGTGCACTAGTTAACATCTATGTACTACTAACGTGAAGTACTTCACGTTAACCAGCAGAGCGTCACGTCACTCGCCGGTCTAATAGTGCACAGTTGTCAACGAGTGTGTTTTTTATATTTGACCTTGCTTAAGAAAAATAGTCAGGCGCTTCTTAGCAGCCGCCAACCTGTTTTTATTCCGACGTTTTTATTCAATTGTATCTGTCATTTTTGCCAAAGTGCTTGTCCCTGTCTCTTGTGTCCAGAAGAGTTCATGTTTCTCGTGACATTTTGTTTTTTTTCTTAAATTGCAGGGGGATGCAGGCTCCTCTGCAGCAGGCATCAAGGTAAACACACCCGGAAAAACTCCTTGTGGCAAGTTGAAACACTCAAACGCAACATGAAGCTGCATTGTAATCGCTTGTGTTCCAGGGCGAACCTGGAGAGCCTGGAAGAAGCGGACACAAGGTAACGACGGCTTTGCTGTAGCTGATGCTCAAAACACAAAGCAAATGCCACATTGACAGCCCTCTAAATCACCGAGCAGCAATCTGAATTACGTTTCTGTGCCAGCGGACGCCCGACCGCTAGAACAGCGAGCGCGCGTGTTGCGCAAGATCAAATAGCTCGGGATCGAGTTTTGACGAGAGAATTCCAATCGGAGTTGACTGTCTGTGTCGAAAGGGCAGAATGAGGACCAATGTCGGCGGGAGGCCCACCAAGCAGAATCTGACGCTTGCGTTTTGGGCGGCGGCGCTCTCACGTTTCATTTTGTTCGGCGAGAGGCAGGCTAACGTCGCAGGATTCGCCCAATTCTTGTGGATGCGCCAAAAGTGTCTGACTTTGTGCTGAAATATGTGATGCGGCTCTCGTCAAACCGGGAATTGTGCGTGCAGCAGGTTCTTTCAATGGCGCCACAATACCGCGCCGCTTGAATAACTCTCCGCTTTTTGTGAACCGCTCGCATCCTCTTAGCGCACTATTTACAGCCGCCGCTCGGCATCACGTGAAATTACTGTCCCGCAATCAACGCCGCAGTTGGACGGCCTTGCGCAATGTCGCTGATGTCGCGAGATAGGCTTTTGTCCGTTCCTTTTTACGGCACTTTCATTTGCCACAGTGTCAATTTACAGCCGTCTCCGTGATCCCCCGAGAGTCGTTACAGCTGATCGCTCCCACACTCGGCTGATCATTAAATATGGCCCTTTTAATGGGGTGATAGCTCATTCCCAGTCAGAGATGTTGTTTGGAAAGTCTCTCGGAGGCCTCGCCCTGGGATTCGATTGTCGGCGCATTATTCCGAGTTCTCAGCTTGTCCGGCGACCTCGGAAAGTGCGCCAGCCGACCTCCGAATGACTTCTGAGTCGCGGCCGCTTTTGCAAACGCCAAAAAGTGCTCTCGCCACTTTGCAGTGTGTGCAGTGTCTAACCTTTTCCCCCCGACAAAGATCAAACCTCATCGCATTGCAGGTTGCGGCTTTGGGTGCCTTAACAAACTAATCTCTGAAGACGGCATGGTTTTGTACGAAAGTGCATGCGCGCGAGCTTCCGCTGATGACAGACGAGGCACAGCGACTCTCTTTGTGTTCTTTAAATACTGTATATGTTAGCAAGGGCAAGCCATTTCTTCCTTGACAAACGTGCCATGTTTGTGGTTCAATGAACAACAATACAGTACAGTATACATGGCACCCTAAAAACTTGTTTCCCGATAAGAACATGCGTGATTGCATTTTTTTTTTTTTTCTTAAATATCAGTTCCAATGAGTTCATCACCAATTTATTGGGCGGGCCTCAAGGAGGAAGACATGACAATTGTTTTCACTGTAGTTTGTCCGGCGGATCAAATTTTTGGGAACTTATTCATGTCCACACGAAAAACCACATGTGGACTAGCAGATTTGGAGCAAACCACTTACTTAAATTTCGGTTGACCGGTTGTGAAAACAATTGTGTGTGTGTGTGTGTGTGTGTGAGATTATAAAATAAATCAGTGAGGAGTCACTTTTTCGACTTTCTCTTTTGAACGTTGAAAGAACAAGGATTCCCAAAGCGCCTCTTAGCTTAGTTTGGCTGTAACATGTCCCAACTCTTCCTGTGTAGGGAGAGCCAGGACTTCCAGGGCTGCCTGGACTCCCAGGGATTAAGGTAAATGCTCTGTTCTTTCCATCCCCCGTCATACCCTCTCCCTACCCGCTTTCCATCTGCTTCAGCCCACCAGAGCAAAAACTATTGTGTTGCAAACAAAGCATTGTGCTTTCGCGCACCTTTGCCTTATCCGGAGCCACTTGAAGTCTTTGCCGTAGGAACAAAAATACAGTAGAACCTCGTTTTTGTTTTTTTTGTAAGATTTGGTTTTCAACTGCTTTTTTTTTTTTTTTTTTTTTTTTTTTTCCCCCCCCCCCCCCCCCACCAAAATGTTGTCCTGGTTTTTGTACATCCGCTCGGCTTTCGTCAGTTTGAAAATGTTCCATAGCAAACTCATCCGTCATTTCTTGAAATCGAGCGCCCACGCAAAGCATTCCATACACATGGACAACTTTGAGTGTTTTCTTGTAAGGCCTGTGAACATGTCATCAGGCCGTTTTGCATCGTGGACGTGTCGGCCATATTCCTGTCTTTTGTTTACGACCCAGGGGTGCGGCATCCTCAGTCCGGATTTCTATGAAATTCATATTTTGTCAGCCGAATTGAAGTACGCTCAGAAGTTGTCGCATTCCAGGGTGCAGCACTTCCTTGAGTGAAGCTTTTGCACGACTGATTGCTTACGACCGAAATCGCGATTCAGCTGCACGATAAACCTTTTACCAATAGAGGGTACTAACACACTACAACAGGGTCATAGGGACCATCATTTCTTTTGTCTTAAATTTCAATATTACGGTCAATAGAAGGTAAAAGTGACATTTTTTCAATGTATTTTAATCCATTTCTTTATTTAGACTTCTTCCAGTGCATTTTTGCACATTGGACAGTCAAGAGCCTCCTATCTTCTCGGTTTCTTGCATGACTTTCAATGGTGTCCCAGTTACGTTGATTCCGAGTTCTTTTTTGCGTTCCTTTTAGTACGAACTTAAATGTTCTTCTCCAGTTGTTTCTTGGGCGGCCTCGTTTTCTTTTCCCGCCGAGAGGTGTCCAGGTCGTGGTATGGACTTTGCTCTTTGCAGGATCTCTTTGTTTGCTCCGTGATCTGTGTTATTGTTGAACTATAGTGATCCTCTTTTAAATTGACTTTTTTTTGTCCATGTCTGGAGCAGAGTAATGCGATTTACATTATTTCCTCGAAGAAATTGGTAATTATGAATTGTTTTGGTTTTGGTACGATCTGGTTTTAGGCTGACTTTTTGGAACAGATTCATCACAAAAAACCGAGGTTTCACAACCCTAGAAGCAATGACACCGGCATTGCTTCTAGGGTTGTGAAACCTTTATTAATCGTACGTATAGAAGATTCATCGATTCAATGACCACCGTTCGGATAATGCCTTCGCAAGTCTCAGTTCTGCATTTTTGCGTTGGTTTTGCATTCCACTTTCGAGGGCGTGAAGTCACAGGTCATAAATCGACCACTGTCTGTACCGACCGACCTCTCCGACTTTTGTGTGAAGATGCGTGAACGGACGGTCGTATCGTCCGGTTGAGTCGCCTGCGTTCTTCATGTATGAAAAGAAGACCTAGAAATTGCTTGCCTACAATGCACTGAATGCAGAAATGATGACGGTGCCTTTTTTTATGCTTGGTCAAGCTTCATATCCCATGTTTGACTGTTTTGTTTTGTTTTTGGTTTTGTTTGTTTGTTTTGTTTGTTTTTTAACTTAAGAGGCTTGAATGCTTGATGGATCTAACAGCATTTCGCTAACGTAGCACTCACCTACATCTGAACTTGCACTCTGGCTGTGTTGTGCATCAGGCGCAGGGCTTCCGTAAGGCTTTTCTCGAGTGGCCCCGGCCGGGCGGGCGCAGATGGTTTAGCGATCCGTCGGCGTCGAGCTCCCTTGAATAGCAAACGGAGCGTCGCACCTCATAGCATCGACTCGCTCCTCGTAAGTCAAAGACGAGAACTTCTTCTTTGTCCCGATGACTTTCCAACTGGGTCAGTGCCGTCGGCCTGCTTTGCGGCGCAGCCTTGCGAATGGATCTGGAATCAGCTCCCGTGTATGCGTTTGTCCATGCATCTTGAACTCAGAGATGACTCTCGCTTAGTATGTCTGTTATATGTGCTGTTGTTTGTCTTGAATGTAGGGAGAGCCAGGATTCTTTGGTCCCCAGGGAGAGCCAGGTCTCCCAGGCCTTCCAGGAACTAAGGTTGGTGCGCTCCACTTTGTAGAAGAACTCGGTTTACATCACACACGGATGCCTCCTTTATCCCTTACAACAGGAGTTGTCCAAACTACGGCCCAGGGGGCGTTTGCGGCCCGTCGCCATATACTAAAACTAACGCTTGACACGGTCACCACTGCTTTGAAAAAATAAAGTGTGCGGGTGGCAGTTTTTTGAAATATAGTGGTGCCTTGAGATACAATTTTAATCAAGTTTAATTCGTTCCATGACCACACTCGTATCTCAAATCATCTTTTCCCATCGAAATGAGTGGAAATGCAATTCGTTCCAGCCCCCCAAAAAACAACCAGCATTTTTTCATGCAAAATATTGCACTCAACAGTATTGCACTGTATAACAAACCCAGGACTAACATTTAGCCCTAACATAACCTTCGAACACAAAACAATGCAAGCACAAAAGATGACTGTACCTAATGTATTGTCCTTCCTTGTTGTTGTTCGTCTATGGTGTCTATTGGCAGTTGGCAAACCAGCATAATGGCTGATTACTGCCCCCAACTGTTTTTGTCCATGTATCACAAGGAAACCAATGTGAATTGATGGTGGCGGGTGAAAGACACATCTGTCTTCCATCAGCTCCCCTCAGGCAGGAGGCTACAGAGCATCTGATGCAGGACCACCAGGCGGAAGAACAACTTCTTTCCGGAAGCTGTTAGACTATTAAACTTGAACAGTGCTCTGTAGCCCTGACATCAGCCCCTATATCACGTAAATATTATGTGCAATGCAAGTGTCTAGCATTTGTATTTTCGCCGCATCCTAATGGTTGCTGCATTTGCACCTTTATAAAACATTCACAACTACAAATAAGTATTTCTCTTTTTTTTTTTTATCTTGTCTCATTTTATCTTATTTTGTTTTTCAGTTTAGATTTGATCGTCTTGAGCTTTATTGGGCTAATCTGGGACCTTGGTTATCAAATTTTGTGCCATGTTGCGTGAATGCGTGTTGGTATGACAGTTAAGCTTTGAATCCCTTGAATCCTTGCGGAGTGTACTGCCGCCATCTAGCGGTGGGAGTCTGAAGCACGCTCGGATCTCAAATTTTGCTTGTATCTCAACACAAAAAAATCGGTCACTTGACATCTCATGTCGTGAAATACTTGTTAGACAAGGCGCTCGTATCTCAAGGCACGGCTGTAACTTGAATACACTGAGACTATTTCATTACTTAAATTGTCTGTTCTTAGCCTGTGGAAAAATGTCAACGTGGCCCTCGCGTCCTTCCATTTTTTTTCTGTGTGCGGCCTTTTGGAGGAAAAGGTTTGCACACCTTGCACGCCTTCTTGCTTCCGTTGCGTCCAAAATGTCAGTCGACGAGTGCTTTGCGTGACATTATCACACTGAGAAGTCTGCTGTGATGCTCCACACACAAACACACACACACACACACACACACACACACGCTGGAGGATAATTGTGTGTTCTTGTCAGGGCATCCATTATGCACGTGTTTGTATTGGATTGTGGATGAGTCCTACACCACGAGCGAGGGAGTTTACTTCATGTATGCTCACAATGGCAAGTCAGGGCTTTATTATTATTTGTGTGTGTGTGTGTGTGTGTGTGTGCGTGTGTTCGAAAAACTATTTAGTTTGATGGTCAGTTCCAGAAAGATGATGCGTGGTCCAAATGTCGTTTAGTAGCACCACACCGCCATCTGTTGTCTGTCTCTGCTCACTTCACGCCAATGCACACTCAGACCTGGAGGAGGGGGCAGGATGCAGATGATGCTGCTGCTGCTGCTGCTGCTGATGATGATGGGATGATGATGATAACAACAAATGACTTCTTTTCGGATTAAATTGTTGTCGTTTTTGTGTGTAAAGGGCGAGAGAGGCGAGCACGGAGCGCCCGGAAAAGGCGAACGAGGCGAAATTGGACCCGTCGGGGCAAAGGTGAGTCATTCGGATTTGCTTTTTTCTGCCCTCCGGAGGCATATTCATAGACTTCGAGGGTGTTCTGCCTGCTTGTCCTCTTTTCCATCAATGGTGCCCTTTGTCCGCAACTTTTTTTTTTTTTCTTCCTGTAAATAGGGGTCCAGTTCCGATTTGAAATACTAATTATTATGTCAGCGGAGTGCTGCCTAACGCATTAGAATCCAAGTTCTGATCTTAACGTTCTCCTGGGAGTTTGCGTCATGTAAACGCAATGGAAACGAGCCGGCCGTTGTTTATGTCTGGCTCGGACCCGGCAAGTAGCTTTAATAAACTCCAGCCTAAACTCAGATGACCCGCAGATGTGTTTCACGTGTTATGAAAAGAAAACAACACCAAAATGTGAAACCTCGCCTTAATCGGTGACAGACTTCAAATAAACACGCGAAAGCCGACGGCGAGGCTCCCCTCGGGAGGAGTGTGTGTGATTCTTTGAAATTGTACCTCACGGTGGTCAAGGTTCCGTCGGCGTCCCATTGGTGTGACATCAAAACTGCATCGTCAAACTTGATGACCCTCCCCCACACTCCGAGACACATTTCCTGTTGAATATTTTTAGAATCGATTATTCTACCGTTCATGCCATTGATTATTCGAGTCGTCGCACAAAACCTATCCCAAATAGGCATGAGAAGGCGCAGGTATTATTTTTGTCCCCTTGGGGTTGCCGTCCTTATGTTCTGTGACTTTGAATGTGTGTGGCTTTAAAAGACGGGGGGGGCCTTGCCTGGTGAGTGACGTGGGAGTCGGCCAGCGAGCGTGTTAGCGAGTTGGCGGCTGTTAACTGGCGACGCACTTTGCTTCATCTTCTTTTTTCAAGTTGGAAATGATCCCAAACTTTTGACTTTTTATTTATTTTTTTTTTTTTTTTTTTGAAATTCGCAATATAGTAAGACTGCGAAAAGTGAACCGGCATATGGCGAGGGATGTTTGAAATGTACTCAAGTAAAATGTTTATTTTATTTTTTTTTTAAACTAACTTTTACAGTCTATCTCATACAATACCCATTTTGATAACTGCACACATAATAGCTTCTTTTTTTCAGAACCGTACAAAACAAGAACAACAACATCACGTGACGTCGCATGCTGTTTACGTGCTAGCTATCACCGGCTCAACGTGTTCCCCGAGATAATGTTGTGAACGGATTAACATCAAATGTGTCATTGGTTTATGATAACATCTGAAAAGAAGAAAAGAAAAAAAGAAAAAAAAACCTAGACTGTGTTTGTTTTACATCGCGTCGTCATCCGCCGCGGTTGAAAAGAAGTAAGAGAAATAAATATTCAAAGTCATCTACCTGAGATATCAGTAACAAAGTATTTGTTGTGACTTACCACCACTGTTTGTCTTGTACTAGTAATTGGCATACGCGTATTTGGCAGGGTTCGCAAGGAGAGGCAGGCACGCCTGGTCCCAAAGGGTCAAAGGTAGGAGATGCATTCATTCCTTCCCATCCCCAGTTAATATTTCATGAGGTTTTGCTGGCGTTCAGTTTTTTTTTTTTTTTTTTTTTTTTTGTATTTAAATGGAGCCCATGAGGTCAAATATATTCTCTCCATTCTGAATTAGGGTGAAACTGGAGATAGAGGAGACTTTGGGCCCGCGGGGCCAAAGGTGAGAGGTCATCATCCAGTGCCGTCAGCGTATCGCATATTTGTGCTCTGCGCATTTCTTTCTTTATCCTCAAAAATGAATGTGCCAAATGCCCCGCCACGTACAGGGCCCGCCTGGGCAAAAAGGAGACCAGGGGGCCACCGAAATCATCGACTATAATGGGAATATTCAGGAAGCATTACAGGTCAGACAATGAATAGTTCCTTTTTTTTAATGATTGTTATTGTCGCACGGAAGACTCACATTTGGGTTTGAAGTCACCGTTTGAAAGCAGTGCCGTTAGGGTGTGTCTGTGCAAAAGACAAAATATGCTGACAAAAAGGTTTGTATTTCTCTCCTTTTCTCATTCCACTCGTTTGGTGGGCTGCAGAAGATTACCACTGTTACAGTGACGGTAATTATCATTCATAGGCTTTGTGTGTACTAAGAATTGCCGTCATCGTTTGTTTTTGAATTGCATGTGCACAATCCTAACTTTGTTTTGCCCTGCAGTAGTATGTCTCCCCTCCCCCCACCACCGCCCACCACCATTTGCGGACTTAACAATTAATGAAACGGTCTGCGTCTTTCTACATTCAATCAATCATCCTAGAAAGACAAAAAAAGAAGTGACGGCATCATTCTCCGTCGCCAGTAATCGATTGATCTTTGTGACCCAAAGAAACAAGTGATGTATGGAGAGCCATCTGTTGCAGCACTTTTTAGGCCTCAAGGGGGTGCTGTTTTTTTTGGGGGGTTTTTCAAATATATTATTTTAAAAGAAAAACCCAATCTACATGGACATTTTTCGATACGTTTTAATATGAAGTGAGTTGTTGTTTTTTATATACAGTAATCCCTCGTTTGTCACAGTCCAGAAATCCCCCACAATAGATGAGAACCGTGCAGGAGCAACCCATTTTTTATTGTCTTATTTATATACATTTCAGAGTTTCATGCATGCAATTCAATGTCCATTTGTGATATTTTAGAGCGGGGCAGGTGTTCTATTTGTCCACTTGCTTGTTTTTAACGACAGGTTGTGGAAAATCAAGCTAATTGTTGCTCTTTACCGACAATTGTTCTCGTTCCTATTGTTACGAGTGCGCTCGGTTGGGATTTGTGCATTCATTTCACGACACTCGGACTGCGGCTCGTGTGTTCAACAATGGCATTTAGGTCATGTTCCCTGCTTCATGAAGGAACTTTGGGGCCTCACCAAATGTGTGAGTTGAAATTATTCAGTCAGGTTTCTTTGCCTGTGAAGTAAAAGAGTCTGTTAGTCCTTATGTGAAGTCATTGCTGCCACATTATAGTCAAATAGCCAGAAATGCTAACTGTACCAGAGATGTGTCGGTGAGGGACTGCACGCCACTGATCAATAATAATCATTTTTTTTAAAATCTTTGGGGTACTGAATCCATAATAAGTGAATCGTGATATAATGAGGGACTTATGTTCCGACTAACACCTTGCGCTCATCCTTGGCATGTGTTCAGTTCTTCTCTTCTCTTCCAAATCATCATGCCACGTAACACAGCTTTGATTTTCCTGATCGGTTGACCTGTTTGCGTCATTGTAAAAGTGACGTCTTTGTTCTCGCGCAGGGCCCGCCGGGTCCTCCCGGGCCCATAGGACCGCACGGAATCAAGGTACATGATGAAGGTTTTCCAGTGAGTGCTGAGTTCTGTTAAATGTGCAAAAAGTGACAACGCGTCCTCTTTCTGGTCCGGCAGGGGGACCGTGGTTTGCCTGGCCTCCCGGGACTTGACGGAGAACGCGTAAGTTGACGTCTTAGAGTCGTGTATGAATCCGTTCAAGACAGGACGAGTGTTTTTTTTTTTTTTTTTTGTTTGTTTGTTTTTTTTCCTCATCAAAGCTCGTTCTTTGTCAGGGCTACAAGGGTTCCAAGGGAGACATGGGAATGCCAGGAGCGTCGGGAGACAAAGGAGCAACCGGTTTACCTGGTTTACCTGTAAGAATGTGGTACCATTCACAAACATGAAGAAGTGTGACTTCATGGTGTTTCTTTTGTTCCTTAGGGTGTGAATGGTGTGAAAGGAGACAAGGGAGATTCTGGTCTCCCAGGTCCACAAGGTTCTTCAGTGAGTTTCATAATCCGCTCAAGTCATGCTAATGTTAGAACCCTCATGTGTCAACCATGTGTATCCCTTTAGATTATTGGCCCTCCAGGGGTGCCAGGACCTCATGGGCCCCCGGGACCTATGGTAGGTCTCGCCACCAAACAAACAAAAGGTTTCCAGTCGTGTCCACTGTATTGTGTTCCTCCCCCAAAAGGGTCAGAGCCTTACTGCAAATAGCCAACATCCACAAGTGATTGACGCTCAACCAAAAAAATGGAGTAATTACGTATCGGCGGTGAAGCACTTTTTGGATGAGACAAAGCTACGGCCTGACTGAATGGCGCTCCTTACGACGCTTCAACGGGGGCACAAAGATGGCACCAGATGGCGCCAAACCAAAAAAATAAATAAATACAAGTCGAATTTGGGACTCGTCACCGTACAGCCGCAACACAACTCTAAAACTCGACTGTAAAACGTGCTTGTTCTTTCGTTTGTCTTCCAGGGACCCCACGGTTTCCCCGGACCAAAGGTAACTACCGAGCCCTTTCATCAGACGCGACTCCCTTTTTGGCGTCCATCTCGTTTTTGCTGCGCCGTGGTACAGTTACACCCATGTTTGTCACACAGGGCGAGCCCGGTTTGCACGGTACCAAGGGGGCACGTGGGGAACCAGGCCATAAGGGAGACCGAGGACCATTAGGTCTCCCTGTAAGTACAACAAATCCTCGTTTTATTTCCCTCTGCTAGTTGTGCACTCGAGTAAGTCTTGGTATGTGTCGATATAGTTATGGTGTGTGTGAATATGTGCTCTCATTCATTTGCCTGATTAGTTTGCCAACTTCCCAGTAACCCAGTGTGTAATTTTAGAAGCAAACCCTGCCATCAGAATGTGTAGTAATAACAGTGTTCATCTGGTACTAATCCCGCCTTGTCCATGTCACTCATACGTCCGTAACCACACAGGGAGCCTCCGGCTTGGACGGCAAGCCCGGGATCAGGGTGAGTGACCAAGAGGCTTCGACCACCCAAAAACTTCTGTTGTCCTCTCATCCAGACCCTGTCTCGCTTTCCCCACCTTTCCGTTTTTCACCCATGAACAAACACCTTGGCTAGCACAGTGGTACCTTGACTTAAGAGTGGCCCAAGAAATTGTTCTCGTCGCCAGCAGTCACTTGGTCAGTTTTGTTGTTTTTTTGCTTTGTGATGCGAACCAAAATGTGTATTTTGAAGTGATGAGCCGAAGTAATAAATCCCAGTGACTCCACTTTGTGAAGCCTCAAACCCAAAGTTTGTCTCAAGCTTGGGTTTTAATTGGGTCAGTTATTTTAAATTGGATCTGAAAATAGTTAAATCTGTCTTTTTTCCACTTCAGGCATCTGGCAAGGGTGAAGCCTTTTCTTACTGAGCAGCATTTTGAAACAGTAATCCATGTCTTCATCGAATCCCTGCTGGATTACGTTAACGCACTTGACTTTGGAGTCAGCCAGTCCCCCGAGCAAACGTCTCCGGTTGGTTCAGAGTGTCTTCTTGTCGATTCATATTTACGTAGAGCACTTTGCTTTCCACTACGTTTGTTCTTTAAGCGCTCTGTGACTAAAATTGAGTTGAGCTGAGAATGTCGAGCGAGCTTCAGATACCCAGCTGGGTAGTGCTGTCAGCGACGGTGGTGGCGGCGTCTATTAGTCAGTCCTGCACTTGTATTTAAGCGCAGGGTACCTCTCAAATTGACTTAATTTTCCAATTCAAAGTGTTGTGTGGGCCTGGGACATATTAACAGCATTTGAATTCATTTCAAGAGGGAAAATAAATTGAAATTGTTTCAAACTTGGACGTGGATCAAATGAAACTCTTAAGTCAATGTACCGCTGTATCAGTCAACCAAACACACAAAATGTTGTCAGCATTAACACACACTCGTGAATTAACTGCAGCAGTGCATGTGTCCATGATTGTCCAAATGTTGTTTTGGGAATTCCCTTTTGGAACCGTGGCGACGCTTGTCATTGCAGGGCACCGACGGACCTTCAGGTCCAGCCGGTCCGGCCGGCCCAAAGGGGGACAGAGTAAGAAGCGCTTCGCCGCGCTCCGATCCGTTTTGAAGCCTCGACTGATTTTGTTGTTGTTGCCGGATTAGGGGGAGCGAGGGGCGGCGGGGGACCCGGGACCGAGGGGACCCTACGGATTGCCTGTGAGTTTGTGATGTATATTTCCCACCTTTTTTGCCAGCTTGTATTGAGATTCCCTCACATGGTACTGATCCAGGTCGCTACTTCCTTGCAGGGAGCAGCGGGAACACCGGGCTTGGATGTAAGTCTCAGGAGACTTGTAAGAAACAGGAAGGCCGTCAAGTATAATGTTTAAATGCATCGAAAGGTTTCTGTGTATAGGCAGCATTGTCATTCCAAACGTCCCAACAACATCCATTGGCTAATTCAGTGGATTTTCATCTTGACATTCCATCTGAATCAGTATGTACACCTCAAAAATGTATCTAGTTCCTGCTTTGGTATAGAACAGCACTCCCAGAAAGTTCCTGGGACCTCGGATCCCGTCTAGCGATATCCTCGAAACGTGTTTGTTTTCTGTAGCTCTTTGTTTTGTTGCGATTAATCAAGTTGCCCTCTTCCAGGGGTTGCCGGGTTTGAGAGGAGAGAAAGGCGACGTTGGGGAAAGAGGAGAGAAGGTAGACGTAGATGTGCTGCACTGAATCTAACGCGAGACGACTGGTGTCAATGGACGGGACTCGTTCCTTTTATCCCAATAGAGTATCAGGCCATTTGTTAGCGTCGCGCGGCTCGAGCTCGTCACGATGTCATCTTCACCCCATGTGAACCGTGTCTACCAATCACAAGCGCTCACTCGGTCACCCCTTCATATTCATTCCAAGCGAGGTCCATCCATTGACAGCAGGCTCTTGGCGTCCATCTTTGATTGTCACCGTGCATCTCACCGCCTGCAGTCCCCCCCCCCCCACCCCCCCCAAAATGACTCTTTCCTTCCCCGCTTGCACTAACAGAAGCTAAATACTCCAACTGTCCAATGAACTGACTCTCCCCTCACTGACCTGCAAAGTCAAGAAATGAGAAGTTTTGTCTGCAGCAGATAACCCGAGTTGAGGTGTGGTCGACAGAGTAATGCATGACTCAAGTGTTTGTCATGGATTTCAAGAATGATTCGCTTGTTGCAGGTGTTTTCCCTGCGACTCTTTCTCATCCTTTGTGCCCTCCGACAGCCTCAAAGGCTGTCAGCTTCACTCCCTCCGACTGTCATATTTCCCTTTTCTTTTTTTCCCTGAGAAATCAATCTAACCTCCCTCCCTGTCGTGGGCTCGCCCCTTCTTTAATCGCTCCCCCTTTTCCTAATCTCAGCGCTGTTCCACGGAAGTGACTTTTAACGTGACCAAATGGTTGTATTTCACAGGGGGAGAAGGGAAAGAAGGGAAAAAAAGGGCCTAAGGGCGAGAAAGGAGAACAGGGTGCCCCTGGATTAGATGCACCCTGCCCATTGGTATGTCCCAACTGTGAGCTGGAAGTCGCCTCCCAGCCGTGTAGGGCGGTCTCCCCGAACAAGGAGGGGTGCCTCGTGGCCACACCCACGCCCGGCTAGCAGCCTCCACGTGGAAAACTGCCAGAAACCGAATTCAAGGCTGAATTTGTGGCGTCGGCAAGGTCACGAGGCAGCCGCTCCTTGACGCGCGTTAAAACCGGCCGGTCGATCGGTCCGCCTCTGTGCCAGTAACACTCCGAGGTCATCTTTGCAAACAGGGTTTCCGGGGATTTAAGGGTGAAAAGGGGGAGCCAGGGCAGCCAGGTCTGGACGGGCTGGATGCCCCGTGCCAATTGGTACAGTATTCCTCTCTTTCCTCCACCACTCACCCTTCTGCACGCCACTCACTTTCACCCACGCATGCGCAGCCATCTTCTTTTGATTTATCGCACATGTGCACAACACCCACTGCATCCGACTCACCCCTTGACTGCACGCAGCCTTTTTCAAACGATCCAAGTCGATGGCGACGCACACAAAAAAGGAAACGAGTCAATTCTGACGAGCTCGCATCAAGTCCCTTTAACGCACCCCCTTCCACGCCCCATTAAAAATCCAAATCCCATTTTCTTGTCGCTACTCCCTCCAAGTTCCCTGCTAACATTACGCTAACCGACTTTTCTACTGATTCATGACCCCGTGCTCCTCCAGCCCTACGATTAACTCGTTCCCTCCTCTGCTTGTACCAATTGGGCCAGACCGTCACAAGAGGGATACACGCCGATGTTGCGTGACGTTTCTGATCATATTTCACGTGCTACACTGGAAGTCAAAACCGCAACGCGGGAACGCTTGTGCGCGTGCGAGCGAACTCGACGTTCACGCGCACGCGTTAAACGTTTCACCAGAACACAAAGAAACACTCAATGTTTCAGCTTGCATGCCATTTACAGTACTTCATTTTTTTTATGTGTATTATTTGCATGAATGACAAAGTGTTTGTGTCCACCGTGATCATATCGAAACCTGAGTACAGCTATCACCAAATGATGAAATTGAATGCACTGGCAGTCAATACAGTATGTACGCACTACTACTAAAATATCTATAAATGCAAAGTTTTTGTGTGACCCAGAATGAGACCGAGATAAATAATTTCAAAACTTTGAGTTCAAATGACATTTGTTAATTCGGAACACAGCCACATCGCCGGTTGTGCACATTTGCACGTCTCAGTTTTTTTTGTTATGATTATCTTGGTCTATTTTTCATAACGCAAAAACCTGGCATTTGACAAGGGTTGTGTCGACTTTTTGTGTCATCTCTATGAATATTGTGCGTTAGTTATGTGGCGTCGGAGCATAAAAATCAAATCCACCCATCACCATTTTGAATGAGTGCGTGCGCTCGTTTGTTTGTGAACGGGCTCCCGATTCCGGTTCGGTCTACATTGTGCGTTTGTCGTGTGCACAGGGTCCCGATGGCTTGCCGATGCCTGGCTGCTGGCAGAAGGTAAGAGACTGAGCAAACCATTGTTTTGAGGAGAAAGGAAATTTGACATTTACGTGGCTTCTCTGAGTTTGTTATCGTCACCCATGTTGTTTTTTTGCATGGTCTTTTTGTCAAAAAAAAGAGAGAGAAAAGTTGTAACGTGAGCATTCATGTGGTTCTCGTTTTTTTTGTTTTTGTTTTCTTGCAGTGATCACGCTAACCTGAAACGCATGGAGTTTGTAAATAATGTTTTGTTTTTTTTTGTATTTATAGTTTTTTTTTTTTTTTTTTTTTTTTTTTTTTTAATAGTGTTTAAAAAAAAAAAAAAAAAAAAAAAAAAAAAAAAAAAAGAAGTCTGTGTATGAAGATGCAAAACCAACCCCGACAACAAAAGAAACCCTGGGATGCTTCACACCCCTAAAGCTGCTTCTACTCACACCACCGCCTGGGAAAAACCTGCGTGGCCGCTCTCACATCCACATTGTTTGTGCGTTTGTGTGTTCGTTTGGAGCTCGTGGCGGAACTTCACCGCTTCCCAGACCGGCTGGGGTGCCACAGGGCCCCGGCCTCAGCCCGTTGGGTCTTGGAGACAGGAAAGCGGGGCAACCTGGACTGGCTCCCTGAGGCCAAAACTGTGTTTTATGTTGTCACTCAACGCAGCGTTATTCGTTTACGGAGAAAAAAGACAAAACCTCGCCAAAGCATGTTTATACGTCTTGTGCGCACTGTTTTGGCTTCTGCAGAGGAAAAACTAACAACAACAAAAAGGCCGACAGGAGAGAGAGAGAGTGAGGGTTTGTTTTTTTTTTTTCTCTTAATTTCCACTTTTCCTAAATCTTCCCAAGGGAGTCACGCCATGGCTGGTGGCCTGAAAAGTCCTGAAAGTGAAAGATGTTTGTGGCTTGAAGGCGCCCGCCCGTGCCTGCAAGAGGCGATGATGGGCGCCGTCCGCTTCGGTACGGGGTGCCCACACCTCCTTTTGTTGGCTGCACTGATAAGAGTCCACAAAGGGTTTTAGTTGGGTCGGGTGTGTCGTCGCCCCCCCCCCCCCCGACCCACGGACGGTTTTCACGGAGAAGGCTGAGGATCTACTGAGAGTGTTGGTGGAATGCAATCATGTTTTTGGATTTTGTGTTTTTGAATGTTGCCGATCTTGCCAAAGCGCAAGCGACCTGAGATATGTTGCGTCGTATGTTTGCATGTCAGGTGCTTGTTCTGTCCCTCACAAATAAAAAAAATAATAATAATAATTCATACAAAAAGAAAATGTTTGCAAATGTCTTGAAAGAAATACAAGATAATATATATATTATCTTGTATTTATATAATATATATATATAATATAATAATATAATATATATATATATATATATATATATTCGATTACTTGCTCATCAAAATACTACTTTTCGATTAATCGATTATTTTTTATGATCAAAAAATTATTTTATGATCAAAATCGTAGTCCATTAATTTGACAATCAATTATTTTTCGATGAATCGATTAATTGAACCTCTAAACTCAACCTCGCTTGCAGCTCAAGAAAGACGGCAAACGACAGCTCATAACTCGAACAACCCGGGATGTTAGGGCACTCTGAAATTAAAGTACATCAGTACAACAACAACAAAAACGCTGAAAATGTCATCGATCAATCGAGTTGTTTCCGTCCTCGGTGGACGTTTTGATGCTTGACCTTTAGGTGACCAGGTCAAACATCAAAGCACACCGACTCCAACCTGGACTGAAGGCCACCCCCCCCCCCCCCCCCCCGGCGATTTTCCAAATGATTTTGTCAACAGGTCACATGACTAACGTACGGTAAAGACATCACGTGACGTGACGGGACGTCGGGGCGCTTTGGCAACATGACGCTACGACGATGTTTTGTTTTCTCAATGCTAATTGTTTTCTTTTTGGTGTATTATCGCCATCGGTGCCTGAAGCTTTTATTCATTCCTTTATGACTTTTCAACTTTTCATTTATTGTGTTTTTGTTTGGAGAGGAACTGGTATGTTTTTGTTATTTCTTCACAATTGTTCAGCTTCAAGTAGGTGCAAAACAACAACAACAAACACCTGAATGCTACTTCGGGGCGTCAGTTCACCGCCTGCACATTTGTATTTGTCATAAATGTTAACACCCATGAAGCCATTTTGGCGCATTATGTTTCTATAGTCGCTGCTATGCGAAGTCGTTTCCTCCCGAACACGCAGAAGGAACGATTCCGCCGCGCTCACCAATTTCTTTGTTGATGGTTGCCACCATTTTGTTGCGTATCACCGTGTATTTGTTATTTGATGACGTAATTTATTTTTCGATGGTTTCTTGGATTGCTTGGGTTTTCCGAGCGGCATTCCTCTGTGTCGCTTGGGGCGTCGCCACGACGACACGTCCGCTTTTATTTCGCCGACCTGAGTGTTGTTGGGCCCAGCCAAGGCGATGTTTCGCTTTTCTCCTTTCCCTTTGCATTGAATGTCGTTTAGCTGGTGAGTTAATGTACTGTTGAGATGTGTGCTCATTTGACAAAGTGCAATTTTATGATTACCGTGTGTTTGTGTGGAACGCAGCTGGAACGTCACATTTGAGTGAGGATTCTGTCTCTCTTTGGTCCAGTTGTGCACCCCATTTTAAATAAACCACTTTTTTTTGGGTGGGTGTGGGGGGCGGGGGGGGGGGGGTGATAAATATGAGAAAAGTGAACTTTCAGATACATCTCCAGTTCAAATGCTGTCCATTCACCTCGTGTGTTGCCACAAATAATGAATATTAATGTATTTTTAGTGTTCCTCTTTGATTTTGAGTTTTTGGAGTTTGTCCGCACAAGGTGCTGTGTCTTTAGCATGTGCAGCTATTTCTTGTTTTATTCAGTTTTAGCTCATGGATTCCTTTTTAATCATGTGCAGAAGTGCCAAAATGTCGCCATTCGGAAATGTATGAAAAGACTGTGAGATGCCGTGCGTGGTTTTGGAACAAAGGACAAACAATGTGTAAAAATGTCAATGGAAAAACAGTTGTGTGAGTTGAAATATATATGTATTATTTTGGATTGTGTTGGACTTTCTGGTTTCTGTTCTGCATTTGTACGATTTTTTTATTCAGTTTGTATTTTGATTAAGTTTTTGTTTTTTTACTCTTTTGATTGACATTTCTTTAAAAAAAAAAATTATAATAATAATAATAATGTGTTGTGTTGAAACGCAACTGACTGTCCTGTTGGAGCCAAATAAACGCAGTCTTTCAAACGCATCACTGGTCACCGCCGCACACATTTGCAATGCTCATGAATTTCATTGATGAATGAAGTGCTTGTCCTCGTTCGGCTTGCAGGTGAGCTGCCAGTGACACCAGTAACACTGACATTCAATAAAGTGATCATGCATAAGTCATACATTGCTCATTTCAATATTTTTATTCCACCCGGTTTTCGCAGTGCATATTTTTGGAACCCCGAACCTCACAATCGTGAGGCAGACGTGCTAAACACTAGGGCGCGTTACCGACGTATTCTGATAAAGCAGATTTTTTTTTTTTTTTTTTTTTTTTTTAAATGGTCTCAACATTTCTTTTGGTGCCAGAATGGAAAGGTGTATAATTTTAATGGCCCATAATTGATACTAATGTGAAAAAGAATTGGCAATAATTGCATTAGATTTTTCCGCATGTATTTTCTTAAAAAAAAAAAAAGAATTCATGTTTTTGTAAAATCGAAAAAATGTGTCAAAGTTAGGAGCGGAGAGCTTGTGGGTGGTGCACTCGCGTCGCCAATAGGTGGCGGCAGAGAATCGCATAGGTGCGGTGCCCTCACGTGGGTGGTGCGCATCGTCACGCGTTCCACCCCCCACCCTAAAAAAAAAAAAAAAACAAATTAATAACTGCGTGGAGTTCTCCTCCCGCGGGACACTTCCACAATGTGCGCAGACAAGCTGGAGAGGTTGACCAAAACCCAAACGATTGACCTGAGGGGAAAGCTCATTGGGTAGGAAACAAGTGTGTTTATTGATTTTAGGCCGACTTCTTTTTTGATTTGATTATTATTTATATCTAATTTTTGGACTGTCTGATTGCTTTGCTTTTTTTCTGTCTCGTGGGCAGGCCATCCTGTAAAATCTTCTTTAGCGATGACCCCATCAAGATCGTGCGCGCCAGGGGTCAGTACATGTACGACGAGAAGGGTCAGCGCTACCTGGACTGCATCAACAATGTGGCTCACGGTAACAACCAACGTCATCGGAGTGAAAACGTGCGAATTCTGGCTTGAACTGTGTCAAGTTGGAATTTAAAATGCAGTGTACCTGTTTGAAAATCGTTGAAAGACCGAGAACTATGTCGTACAGAATTGTGGCGTTATGGCGGGAAACTGTTTTTCACCATTTCAGTCTTCCTGGACGCAACTCCCCAAAAATATCAAAACCTGAGCAGCTTCATTTGAATCAGCGTTTTAGAGCGCCTCGTCGTCTGCTGTGAGTGTGTGCGCGTCACAGAGACAAGGTAGAAGAGCATTTGGGGAGAAAATAAATGTCCAATATGACAGCCAGCATGGGGTCCGGGGTTTTAGGCTGGCACGGCCGCTTTAGAGCGCCTCGTTGTCTGCCATGAGTGCTCGCACGTCACGCAGCGAAAGACAGAAGAGCAAGGAAGAGGGAAAATAAGTCTGTGGTGACAGCCAGTGCGTGGATCGGGGCTTCAGGCTGGCATGGCCGCTTTAGAGCGCCTCGTTGTTGCGATGCGGAAAAGCATGATGACCCGTTGGGATCTATTCCAGCCATGGGAGGCTTTAAATGATTATATTTTTATGGATTAAACATGTAGTTATGTGTAAGCATCAGAAAGATGCCAGACGAAGTAGCATCCATTTTTTCAGGCCGTCATAGCGGTATTTGGTAAATTGGCAAATTCGGCAAGGTTGGCATTTCTCTGTTCCGTGTCAAATTTAGAAGATACATTTGTTTTCACGTTACACTTCACTTTTTGTTGTTGTTTTTTTTTTCCTGGCAAACGCATCGTGGATGTGTTTAACGTGCGGCCGCTTGCACTTGTGCGCTGCTCGACGCTCACTTTCAGCTGCCCCGACTGTGACCGCGGTGCAACGAGGGACGCGTGACCCCCGTCCCACCTAGCTGGGCTCACCCGTTTTCTGTTTGGTCCCCCGCCAGTGGGTCACTGCCACCCGGATGTGGTTTCGGCGGGCGCGCTGCAGATGGAGACGCTGAACACCAACTCGCGCTTCCTGCACGACAACCTGGTGCTCTACGCCCAGCGGCTGCAGGCCACCCTACCCGCCCAGCTCTCGGTCTTCTACTTCGTTAACTCTGGGTACGTGCCATACTGCGTGTCTTGTCAACTTGCCGCTGGCACAACTGACTAGTAGCCGCGCCACATTCCGCCAAGCCCGTCCGACGTGGAAACGTTTTGGATCGGAAGATGCACCCATTTCGAGCTTTGACTAATTTGACACTTAAAGTCGAGGAAATGGGACCTCAAGATTATGACATCAAGTCGACACTTTTTTTTCCCCTCCCATCTTGTTTGCTTTAAATTGAGCAACATGCAACGCCATGTGACCCAAAGATTATTCCATACTGTCGCTTTCATTTGAGGGCCATGCAATGACATGTGACCTTGAGATTGTTACATCATGTCGCTTTAAGTGGAGGAGCATACATTTGAACCCTGATGAAGAACGTCATCTTTATGACTTGTTCCGAAGAATTGATTTCCCTAAGAAGTCATAAATCTTCATCCGGGTGCCCGTTCTGACCTTAACTTGGGCAAGTCACGTGTCAATAAGTCACCGCACCGAGGATCACCAATATTCCGCTCAGGTGATTTTATCTGGGGGGGGGAGAAAAAAAAAAAAAAAAAAAAAGACAACAAGCTTCCTTCAAGTGCAGTCCCCAAAACAAAATGTTCTCGTTTGGATTTGAAAAAAAAAAAAAAAAAAAAAGTGTTGTCGTCGTGTGTGTTGTCGTGTGTGTGTTGATTGTGAATCGTGTATTTGGGCCTGAAGCGAGCGAGCGTGTGTGTTTAATGGTGACTCAGTAACTCGACGAGTGACTGACTCCTACTGACCTTTAACTCCAGATCGGAGGCCAACGACCTGGCGCTCCGCCTCGCCCGCCAGTACTCGGGCAGCCAGGATATCGTCACCCTGGACAAGTGAGTGTCCCCGCAATGGCCGTGACCCCCCCCCCCCCCCTTACACCTCTTGTTTGTGGTTTGTCGCAGCGCCTATCACGGTCACGTGACATCTCTCATCGAAATCAGCCCCTACAAGTTGCACCATATGCCACATGCGCCGCTCAACCCATTTGTCCACGTGGTGAGTGCTATTAAAACGCCGTCACTCAAAAGGACCTGCAATGCCAGCTGAGGAGTCACACCTGCTTTACTGTGTGCAAGGCCTGGTTTGACATTTCAGTAACAAAAGAAGCGTTGACGACAAAGTTCATCCGCTTCAGTAAGATTTTATTTTTTTTTGTTATCTGGTCAGGCCCCGAGCCCGGACGTGTACAGAGGCCGATACAGACGTGACCACCCGGATCCCGCAAAAGCCTACGCCGACGAAGTCCGAGATGTCATCAAGCGAGTGCAAACGCGAGGAGGCAAGGTACGGAACCCTGACATCGTGTTCGGATCAAATTGAACATAGGGTTCCGGAGCGTACCGCCTGTGCATGGAACGTGAACAATATGTCGGATTTCATCGACGAGGCCTGGAGAGCAAAGCGACGGCAACATTTGCATGCAGACAAATGACGCTCCGACGTGTTTGCTCTCTTTGCCGCAGATCGCCGCTTTTATTGCGGAGTCTTTGCAGAGTTGCGGTGGGCAGGTCATCCCTCCCGCTGGCTACTTTCAGCAAGTGGCCGAGTACGTGCTCGTCACATGAAACTGCTCTGTTGTTTTTGTGGTTGACTAACCCCTCCCCCCACCCCCTCACCCCCACCCCTGTACCCCCCGCAGGCACGTCCATAAAGCAGGGGGACTCTTCATCGCCGACGAAGTGCAGGTGGGCTTCGGCCGGGTGGGCACCCACTTCTGGGCCTTCCAGCTTCAGGGCGACGACTTTGTGCCCGACATCGTCACCATGGGCAAACCCATCGGCAACGGGCACCCCATGTCGTGCGTGGTCACCAGCAAAGAGGTGGCCGAGGCCTTCGCGTCGTCGGGAAACGAGTATTTCAACACGGTAAGAACCACCGCTCCGCACGGGCACCGAGGTCCGAAACGGGCTCCAGTTGTGGCTATGACGGACAAATGAGGTCCTGGAACTTTTCGGAAAGTTTGGATTGTCATCTCCTCCCGTTACCCCGAGATGGGACAGGCTCGTTGAATGGAAACAAGTGCAGGGCTCCCGCAAAATGTTTTGCACATTTCTTTGCGTAAATGCCGGTCCGGCAAAATGTTGCTTCCGTGAAACCGCTCTCGTTCTTGTGGAGGACGCCTCCGGTGTGATGCGGTGAAATTGAAAACCACAAGAAAGAAATGGTTGCTTTTGTGCAGGGGTTCCTAATGAATTGTCCCGCGACGTGACGCTTAACCAGTGTTTTGATGGTTTCTGCGCTCGTGTGCTTCGCATGGAAACGTCCCAGTTCGGAGGTAATCCGGTGTCGTGCGCCATCGGCCTGGCCGTCCTGGACGTGATCGCCAAGGAAGACCTGCAGGGTCAAGCTTTGCGAGTCGGGGGGTACCTCATGTCCCTGCTGGAGAAGCAAAAGTCGAAGCACCCGCTGATCGGCGACATCAGGTAACACGGCGGCCGAGTGCCAAAGAGCGCGGGGACCAATGACCTCCTGTGTGACCTCCCGCAGGGGTCGCGGCCTCTTTGTGGGCGTGGAACTGGTCAGGGACAGGTCCAAGCTGACGCCCGCTACAGCGGAGGCCCAAGAAGTCATCTATTGGTAAGAGACTTGATAAACACTCGCTGCGAGTGCGCAACAGAGCCGGGGAAGCCTTGAACCCTTTTCCGGCCCAGGTTGAAGGAGGAGCGCGTGCTGATGAGCGCCGACGGGCCGCACCGCAACGTGCTCAAGTTCAAGCCTCCCTTGTGCTTCGGCACTGACGACGCCGACTTTGTGGTGGACAAAATGGACGCCGTACTCACCGGTGCGGCACGGGAAGTGCTCAATTGACTCGGGTGGGCCGGCTCACAATGGAGTTTTGGTATTCTGCTTCCACAGAAATTGAAGCGGCCATAGGTTTGAACGCTGCCAACGTGCTCAATGGAGAGAATGGCGTCAACTGAAGAAAGGTATAGTCAGGAAAGTATCGTGAGACGGTCGCGCAAACGCAACAACGGCAAACTCTTGACGATAAAAGTGCATAAGTGATCCGAACCGCTCACGAAAGCCGTTACACTCCTGTCTTAATTCGGTGGGCCATGTCTTTACCGTTATTGATCCAATTATGTGAAAATGACCCAGATAAACGCGTTTAGCTGCTGCGCTACTGTATATTGCATCACCATCACAAGAGCTGTGGTCAAACTTGCTCATTTTTCTTCTTTGTTTGCTTGAAGGTGGCATCGAATGAAGGCACTTTTACATCATCCTCGCCACTTGGCGCACGGTCAACGTGTGATGATATCGTGAGCGCAAGCCTGCCATGGGCAACACAAGTCAAATATTTACTGTTAAATCAGAATGAAGTCTGCTCAGGTATATATATATATATATATATATATATATATATTTTTTTTTTATTATTATTATTTTAAGACTTGACTAAGTTTGCAACATCAGAGATGCAAGCTCATGCGTGCAACGTCCTCACTTCTCGGTGCTGAATGAATTGATTCTGATGATTTTTTTTTTTCAATCACAGCCTTAGAATAGCAGTATAAGTATTTTACATGACATACATATTTAATTCATGTGGGTTATGATCGTCAACAGGTAGGAATTGTGCAATATGTTTTTGGATGTTGTCATTGTGAGTGATTGACGTGCAATACGCGAGCATGCCTCTTGAAGTGGAGGAAACCTCAAATAACAGAAGTCATTAAATGCAACATTGAGCAAACGTGTGTCGTTGTATCGGGAGATTTTTTGGTTTTGTTTTTAGTTCCTTCAAAAGTCGACCACCACTGCAAGAGCTTCTGAAAACACTTTTATTTCAGGATTGGGTAGCAAAAAATAAAAATTCAAAGAAAAAAAATAAACTGGCAAGTTTAGTAGGAAAAAGAAAGAAATCCCACTTCTTGATGCTTCATTTGAGTTGCAAGTTGTTTCTCTCTCTTGAATTTCGGCAGAAATGTCCGCGCTTTCAGTCCATCGTGAATCGTCACGACGATTCATCACTGTGACGATCGTCCGCACTTGAGTGCGGCGGCAGGTGCGTTCATCCCATAAGATATCCGCTAGTGAGGAGAAACAAAAATAGAGCGAGCCAGGCGGAATGGCGGCCGACAGCGAAAGCGTTTCGGGAGACTTACGGCAACTTCATGCGCATGAACACTCGGGCCATGAAGAAGCTGAGGATGACGCTGACGAAGCCGATGAAGAGCAGCAGGAAGCGGTTGAGCTTGGGGATGTTGGGCGCGTTGGAGCGGTCCAGGATGATGAAGCCCAGGCCTCCCATGGTGAACAGGAAGCTGGAAGCCAAGCCCTCCATGATGTACTGGCCGTTGACCCTGCGGAACGCCGCGCGCGCGCCGATCGTCATTAGCCTCGTTAGCGTTGCGTACATTTCCACCTGGACGACGCCTTCACCTGTACGCCAGGAACGCCACCGGCCGCTGGTGTCCGTGCTCGTCCGTCATCGAGCCCACGCTGGGCGGCTCCACGATCACGTCGTAGATGATACCTGGAACAAAAAAAATTCATTATTGTCTGTCTACGTGTATTTGTGTTCAAATATCCGTTGCTTCAAGGGTTATAACACTGTGACACAAATGCTATCAGTTACCCTGTCTATGGTAGTTTGCATTGTCTGTTAGCATTGCGCTAAGCGGACTTCCCTATGTGGTTGTAACTTCAACTGAAGCGTCTTTTTTTAACAATTATGGACAATTACAATTATATGCTGCAATTCTGCTTGATGCCACGTCATATCTCAAAGTTTTGCTCGCAAGCAACTGCTCATATCTTGGGGGGAAAAAATGGTAAGTTTCCTTCGGTTGTATCAGCCTCCTGCTCCTCATCATCAACAAAGCCAGCGCTTTCCGACAGTGACAAATACATTTACTACTATCCGTCCAAGCCAGCAGGGAAAGACACCAGGCTACTTCCTGTGCGGTTTCTTAGCAACCAGCGTCCAATTCACAAGTTAAAAACAACTCCACTGTGAATCTTTCACATATCACCTGTGTAATGCGTCCTTAATGTACACAATGCATCTTGAAAAGTAGGGAGGAGTGTATATTAGAGGTGCAACAATTGATTAAAGGACAATTATTTTGATAATCGATTAATCATTTAGAGACATTGTTTGACTTAAAATTGTCAAAACCTCTGAGTTTTACCCTCCCACCAGTAAATGTTCTCAAATTTCTGGAGTTCTCTGTGACAGCAGACTGATTATTTTTTTATTTAATCAGAATAAAAGTTTGCATTTTGAAAATAATGATCAACATTTATGTTTATTTTTTTAACGGATGTGAGGGACCAATCCAGTAATGAATCATAATTAATTTCTGTTTGTGTATTTTCTGCACTGAGAATTTGAATGAACTTCCTGTTTTTGAAAAAAAAGGGCTGGAAATTTAATTGTCAATCCAATTATAACTTGATTTGTTCCAGCCCGAGTATATCATTCCTCCCATGATGCATTGCGTCGCTAGCGACATTTTTCTTTTTTGCAGCGTACTGTTTGATTTTGGGCACCAGAAAAAAAATATATAAAAATAATTATTTTTTTTTTTTTAAATATTATTCATACAACACATAACAAGACTGATGGACATAACGTGAACAATTTGTAATCACTCTGTAAAATGCACACATCTTCAAACAATGTTATTATAAAGGGATTATAATCTGAGGTTATAATTGTGCGCCGGCAATGACGTCATTGGCGGCGCGCCCGAGTAGGAAACCCAAAACTCTTTTTCCATTTGACTGATGACTGAACTATTTGTGCACTTGTATATAAGGATGTCCACGTAGTGATTGAATATGAATTTTAGTCGCATCCTAACCCGTTGTAATGACTCCAATTGGCGGCTAACGCTAACTCGGTTTGCTTCACGTTCGTTCCTTTTTCCTCAACGTTTTGTGCCACAAACGCACACGCTTGACGACACTAAAAGTCGCTTCGCGTCGTGTTCGAACTCCTATAATGTCATGTGTTGTTGTTGTTGTTGTTTGTCGTTAGCATCCCCGCTAGCCTGTTAGCATGCAGCCTCGCCATTACCTCCGGTGATGAGAAAGTAGGAAACGATGACCAGCGCGTACACGCTCATGGCCGACGGCATGTGCAGCCAAGACGGCTTCTTCAGCTTCACGTTGGGGCATTCGAGCACGGTGAATGGCATGCTGTATAAGGTCTCCATCATGGGGCTAACAAGACACTTGCACGATTGTCGTTCCACTCGCTGCCTCCAGTTTTTCGTCCTGCACGCGGAACCATTTGGCTGACGTGTCCCGGAAGCAAAGTAAGTGACGTTTTCTTTTGCGTAAAAAAATAATAATTTCGTCCAAAAATGTACCACTTCATGTATGTTTGTTCCTTTTTATAGAATGTTCAAAAAAGGTCATTTGTACTTGTTCTTTATTTCTATGAAATGCACTTTTCAAATGAGACAACGCTATGGCTACTTCCCCTCAGTTCAACAAGATGCCACCAGGGGGCGCCATGGCAATATTTCATATGCGATGTAGATTTGCTCTGAGCACAAAACACCTGACAAGTTTTTCAGAATATCCAAGACAAGTTCCCAGAAAGAAAAAAAAAAAAAAATCACAAATTGGTGAATATGTGTAGAGGCCTGTGTGAGGGTCATTTGAAAAAGTTTCCAATGACCCTCTACCTCACATTACCCCAAATGCTTTTTTAAAAATGTTGAACGTTTAAACCCAAGTGTTTATTAATAGAAAAAATAGTGTATGTGCCTATCATTGCCAGTGAGATTTGCTCCATGTTCGCATTGCAGGGATGTCACAGTCAGGTCGGCTTGTTTGGGACGGGTGTTGTATGCAATTCTTTAAGTGATACAAAATTTCTTAAATGATTTGAGAGCCGCTGCCTAAATTCATGCCCGTCGGATGCCAAGGGCTGCCGCAACATCCGCCCCCTTTGCACACCACTGCTTATATCAGCTACACTGTAAGACATACAAATGGGACACTTTTCCACAAATGAAAAATCGCAAAACTTTATATTTTTATTACACCAAGTACAAGCTAAAAAAATATATACATTTTAGTAGTTGTATATGTCATACGACTCGAGAGGAAGCCAATCAATCACGATAGATGTTTAACATCAAGTTCAGTTCTCAACTTAAAGAGTTCCACGCACACAATCAATGTTTGTATTTTTTGTTTTATTGTGGCAATACAAATACATTTTACTTTGTCTTCTGGCTCTGTGCTTGTGCCTTGAGCACCTTGACGACGATCTTCTGCTCCTCGATCAGGAAAGCACGCTTGATCCTACGAAAAAGGTGTTTTTTGTTCCCCAGGTGAATAAAACGTGTAGAACCATTTTACAATTTTTCTTCTGAGCTGTGCTCCTTCTTACCTGTCACGTACACACTTGGCGCACATGGAGCCTCCATAAGCCCTACTGACATGCTTCTTGGTTTTGGAGAGCCTCATGAGAACCTGAGGTCTCACAGCCCGGATCTGCTCAGAAAGCACAACCAAATAAGAACATACGCGGGTCATACGTAGCATCTCCGACATGTTTCCACTTACTCCACGCAGCCTTCCTGGGCAGATGCCACATGCTGACTTGGGGGCTTTGCCAACCTTCTTCGTGTACAGGTACACGATGCGGTTACCGGGCGTCCGGGACCTGCAAGGAACGGGCGTCGTTACAGATCAGCACAACCGGCCTACAAGCAGTGGAGCCCAGCGGAGGGCACCTACAGTCTGGTCTTGTTGGACGCGGTGTTGTAGGACAGCCGACGTCGGTATGTCAGGCGCTGCACCATCTTCACGCAGGCTGGGGAAAACAACAGCCGCGTTACTTCACGGGATGCTAGCGGCAAGCGTGCTAGCAATGCTACGGCTCGCCACTGTCGCAAATGTAAATCATACACAACCACGGGAGACTCATTCGGAACGACCGCAGTTTCGAATTCAAGCGCCACTTAATACGTTTTCACCAGCTAGCTTGTTTGTACGTTGAACGCTGAATTCTGTGACTCGGCAGCGGCCTCACGGAGTGACACATCCTTCCTAATACTTTCAAGCCGCAAAGGTAGAAAATAATATCCGACACACAAGGCGGTCGTCATACTTTTAATATCCTCGTTTTGCAAAATCGAATGGAAACACAAATGCACACTGGATGAAGACGGATTTGTAAACTGCGATTTCTCATATTTTCCATGGCCTCCATACCTGCTGTCGTCGTGACCGGAAGAGAAAGGCCGATATCGGATGTGGAAGGTTGAAACCGCCTCCATGCCGGTTGTTGCCCTGCCCTCTACTGGTGGTGACCATGAACCGCATGATTCTTTTTTTTTTTTTTTAATAAAGATAAACTCGGCTAAAGTATTCAATCTACTTTAAAAGAAGTACATATTGTAATATAAAAAAGTCTGGTAAAAGAAGTAGTCATTCAACATATATACTTAAGTAAAAAAAAAAAAGCAGACTCTAAAATTGAAAAATTTTACTCCCCCTGTTTTGAAAACAAGCGAGCATTGTCTCAAGTTTTGTTGTCGAGACAAATGCTAATGTTAGCGTAACAAATAAACCTTAATACCTGCATTTCTTTTCATGAGTTTAAACTCATATGGTGCTGCTTTTTCTAAGCGACGAGAAAAGGTTCAGCCAGACGTAAGACCCGTTTCGCAGCAATAAGACTTTGATTTAATATCAAATTGTTAAAATACAAAATAAATAAAAAAGCAGAAAACGGACATTTGTTGGCGATCGCTCGTATATTTTGAGTCATTCGCTTCCTATTTTGTTTTACTTCCGGGTCACCGCTTGCTGTAATTTGCTTCCATGCTAAGTGAAGAGTCAGGGTGAATCTATCCTCGAACTATCTGCCCGGGGTAAGAAATGCGGCGAAAGGATTCGATTTAATCTTAATTTGTTGTTTTAGAAGCAGAAAACAAACATTTATTGGCGAAGGCAAGCGTAAGTGTTGCCTCATTTGGGCCACTTCCTGTTGTATTCTACTTCCGGGTGACGACAACAACTCGGACTGCTTGTGTATAAAAAATGCTTCTGTGCTAAGAGACAACAAAAAAGCGAATATATCCTCTAATTATCAAGCGGAGGTAAGTGTTGTGGCGATAAGGCTTTGATTCAAAGTGGAATTGTTTGTTAAGAAGCATAAATCACATTTGTTAGCCTACTTTCAGTGCCTTCATTAGTTCTCAATTGACATTCAGTGTTGCAATGTGTCTCGGCAGTGCCACAAAATGGAGACATTCAGTCATAGTTGATTGAGCTTTTGTCCCGATGCAGTATTTGGCAGGGATATGACCGAGTCTCGCAATCCAGGGATGTCGTCCCTCGCCGCGGCTGCCCCCGTGCAGGTGTCCGACATAGACCCGGTGGAGTACACCCTCCGGAAGCGGCTACCCCGCAAACTCCCCAAGAGGCGCAACGACGTGTACGTCAACATGAAGACGGACTTCCGGGCGCAGCTGGCCCGCTGTCAGAAGCTGCTGGACGGCGGCGGCCACCGGGAGATCTGCGTGCACGGCCTGGGCCTGGCCATCAACCGGGCCATCAACATCGCGTTGCAGTTGCAGGCCAGCAGCCAGGGGGCGCTGCAGCTGGCCGCAAACACCTCCACGGTGGAGCTGGTGGACGACCTGGAGCCCGAAGACCCCGACGAGGCCTCCGAGCCCATGACGCGCACGCGGAACAACTCGGCCATCCACATCAAGGTTTTTTACCCCGACCCCCAGTGAGCGACCAACAAGCAGCCGGAAGAATTAGTTTTTTTCCCCCCGGCTGCGTGGGAGTGTTTCGCACCTATTATTTATTTGGATTACTGAACTGATGCTTTTGCAAGACCTTGGAATATTACTTGCTTTCCATACGCACCGTTTATCGTTCATATCTCCAGTGCAATTTTGATGTTACTGCTTCGTGTCGTTGTTTTGAATGTCCACCGGGTGTCAGTAGTTGATAAACTTCACGAACCACCGTTCTTCGTCAGTCCCAAACGTTTGCCAGAGGGAGTCTTCTGTTTGTAAATTACAAATAAAATGAGCTGCAAGACAAACAGCAGTGTGTAAGTTTTATTTCCCACCGGCGCACGAGCGTGGAAGCGGATTTGTTTGCAGATCGCAACCGTTGATTTGCAATCTTTGCGGCGATTAAGGCAGGACAAAACAAGGACAGACCGCTTGTTTTCGATCATTTCTTTATCCAAGAATAATGTTTTGTATTTAAATAGCAACGGATACAGTGATTGGACTCGTAATGTGAGAACAGGAAAGGAGAACATGTGCAAGCATCCTCAAAAGCATCTTGCACTTACGCAACAAGTACAAAGAAAAAAAAATGAAAACAACAAGAAAGGAAAGACTGGTCTGGAAAAGTTGAACGTCTATTTTGTCCAAATGACGCAGATTCCGAGGCAAGATTGCTTTTACGCTCGTTGAAAACTGTTAATTTGCAGGATGTTTTTGTTTCTTCTAGCATGCTATCACTGCGCAGGCTCTCGTTGATTGTTTTTTTTGACAGATAATGACAAAACAGCTTCACAGTTCTCATGTGTGATTGACCTCTGGCTGACTCACCGCATCCTCTCTTTGGAAACATGACAACACAAAGCCAACAGTGGCTTTCACAAACATCTGTTGGCCACACAAAAGATGAACACTGGAAAAATACGCAGCTAAAAAGTAGAAAATCTGTATAAATAATTATTACGCAATGTTTACACACAAAAAAATAATGCAACCTGGTCACAGAGTACAAATATAAAACACTAGACAGAACATCACGGCTCAGCAATGTGTGAAGGCGTCAGTCATGTTTTGGTTGGTAATCAATATTACTCAGGGTCCCGTTCCGTATGTCACTTTGAAAAGGTTAAACTGCCTGGGAAGAGACAAACACACCCACGTGCAGTCCCGACTGGCACACGCGCCACTGCATTGACACAAACAAAGTGCTTCTTCCAAAAAGTCTTATTTTGGTCGGCATGTCCACGTGACATTTCAAGGTGCGATTCTCTCCAGCTGTGACTGTTCTTTGCCCTTACTTAGTTTAAAAAAAAAAAAAAAAAAAAAAATGGTTGTGGTTTTGTGCTTTGTTTTTTTTGTTTTTGTTTTGTTTCCCCCCCCCCACCCCCCCCTTTATTCCGCACCACTTCCAGCAGCTAGCAAGTCGGTCATCGTAGGGGAGGCCTTTCTCTCGCCTTGCCAGCACAAAGCGGCTAAAGCCTGGAGTTGGTGGCGGCCCGATCAGCTGACCTCTTGCTGACAGGCCTGCGCGTCCGCGAGGAGGAGGCGCACTTTGCCTCGCAGGAAGTTGACGTGCGCTTGGAGCAAGTTGGCCGCGGTGGACGCTCGCCATGTGCTCTCCAGGCCCGCTGTGCTCGCGGGGGGCGCGTATTCCTGAATGATGGAGGCAAAAACGTGAATTGACATACAACCCAACCCAATCTTTTTACACCAAGTACCACCTAAAAAAAAATAAAAAATACAGAGCTTTCCAAGTACCGCAATTACGACCAGCATTAAACTATCGTAGTGTAGTAGGCCCAAGCGTTCATCCAACACGAATGTTTTGAGTTACCAGCACGGCCACCGACTGAATTAAGGCCGTAATTCAAAGTACCACTGCATTTGATATGATTGTAAACCACTGTAACGCGAGGCACAGTTTGAAAATTAACACTGCACTTAAATATACGAAAATGAAAAAAGTACTTCAATCATTTAAAATGTGTCCCACTCAGTATAAATACGGTACATTCGCATTTCAGCACCTGCAGATTCACTTAAGTTGATTTCTATGATTCCAAATTTTTTTCAAATTATTTTTCAAATTTTTGGGTGGAACAAACCCCGAAAACGTTTATTGGCTCTCTATCTGCGCTTATTCAAGAATTTATGGGGTATAATATAAAATCGATATACGTGTATTTATTCAATGCAATTATAATAGGCGTCAACGATAGTGGCGCAACTAAAATATGAAGTGGGTCCCTCCTTGTGCAGCTAAAACAGCTTCTGCTCTTCTGGGAAGACTTTACTCAAGATGTTGGATTGTGTTTGTGGGAATTCCGCAATTCCGGTGGGTGCCGCACGAGGCGGAACGAGTCTGTCCTTTCTCCCGTTTTGCCATCCCGACTCACCGGAATGTTGAGGCTGCGCAGCACGGCGTTGATGCTGAGCACGTTCCTCAGCAAGTTGTCGATGGGGCCGTGCAAGGCCGTGTTGGTGACCGAGTTGCGCAGCAAGCTGAGCGCCTGCTGCAGAAGCCACAAGCCGCACTGCACTTCCTGGGCTTTCTCCATGGCCTGGTCAAAACACAAGTTACAAATTAAGTAAATGTAAGCCGTCGGCAAGAAATAACACCAAGCATGTCAGTGTATCTCTTACATTTTTCCTCTCCCAGACATCAAAATCTACTCCGGTTTGGGGAATGCTGACAGACTGGGACAGGGTGCATCCATCCCGGCATGACTTCTGAGGAGACAAGCGCAGGCTTGATGCAACGCTGCAATCGTTAACGCTCCCCGCCCGTATCGCATCGCCGCGGCCTCACCATGGCGACTTCGGCGTCTTGCGCTTCCTTGATGAAATGGTTCAGCACCCTCAGGTCGCAGATGGGCCTCAGCGGGGATGGTAGGCTTGGGCAGGTCCACTCCAACACCATCAACAGCAAGGCAAGTATTCCTGGAACCAAACGCTCAGTTGAGATGCTTCCAGCGTGATTGGACATTTGTTTCATCCAGCAGCGCTCTATGGTGGCAGCAGGCTCAACTCACTGCACAGTCAGCAGCAATTTGGCAAATTGTGAAAAATTCTTCTTCTCCATTAAAAAAAAAAAAAAAAAAAAAGAGGCTTCAAGCTGTTTATTGCCACTCCCAGCTGCAGTTTACTATCAAACTGAACATTAAACAAAAAGAATTACACCTTCAATACCATATAACTTAGCCTTTCAGTCTGCTAGCTGAATGCTAATGCTAAATAACATTGACGTTGCGGTGCTATAACCCATTGGTAATGAATTGAAATCACACGGTTCAGCAAAACATGTAGAAAGACAATATGCCAGTCATCAGTCATACATTCGTTGTCCTCTCTGAAGAAAAAACAATATTAGTGATGTACCGATGAGCCGAGAGGCGTTTGTACATCTAATTGAGCAGTATAACAATCTGTCTTATATGGCACCCAGGTGGCCAAGCCAGGCTCACCAGAAAGAAGTAAAATATTATCGAGTGCTATTTTACTCTTAAAAAAAATAATAATAATAATAATAATTTGCAAATTTGAGGCTGGAATGGATGAAAGGCATTTCCATACTTTTCAGTGGTGAAATGGTTTGTGATACAAGTGATGTGAGGGACGAGCATAGTCACAGAACCAATGAAACGCGTATTTCAAGACAGCACTGGGGGGGGGGGGGAACAAAACAAAACCAAAAAAAATAAATTTCAGTGGAGATAAATTTGTGAGGGCATTTTTTTTTTTTTTTTTTTTTTTATACACACAGCTGTCAAGCTAATTGCTGATCCGAATAAGAATGATTTAACCCTTGGCAGAGGTCTGAGCACTACTGACTTCGCTTGTTAGTCACGCGCTGCTCAACGCAGCTGGGATCTTGCGACGCTCGCTGTTTGCATCGACGCTCAAAGCATTGCGAACGTTGGAGCCCACCAGTTCATCGGGCGTGCCTGGCAAATGAGAGTGCTGTCATGTGGGCGGCTCGCCCGGCCCTTGTGCACCTCGAGCTGAATGCACTCTTTCAATGCAGCCCCAGTGTGACGCACGGCGGGAGCATACGGAGAATCACCAGATTGAAGGCGAGATTAAGTTCCGCAGGAGCTTCCCCGAAGCTTTCCCATAAAGTTAGAAGCGTGCAAGTGGTAAGATCACTGAGTCAGAAGGAAGGCGTCCAGTCCCACTCTTAATGAGCAGGGGGTGTCAAACACATTTTTGCCACGGGCCAAATTGTAGTTACAATTTCCCTCAGAGGCCCTTCATGAAAGTGAAACCATATCAATGTTTAATCGCCTAATCACATTATTACATATACACAACAAATTGAAGGATACATTTTGAAATGAGAAGACAAGGATAAGAGTTTTTCTCAACTCTTGTTCAAGTTACTGTAAAAAATATCTCAACATTATTGTTTCTTCTTGATTACTTATGAGAATTAAACATTTTGGTCCAGATTTGAGCAAGAACCATGGCATCTGGCGCTCATGATTTGCTTTCGCGGGCCACATGAAGTGATGTGGCGGGCCGGATCTGGCCCCCCGGGCCCTGAGTTTGACACCTATGATTTCGAGGGTAAACGCTTTCTTGAACGTAGACTGTGTTGCCAGCGGTGTGTGCAAATCATTAGCCTTCTTTGTAAACACCACAAGTGTGTGACTCCACCGTCAGGATTAACTTTGACCTCTGCACCTTCACCGTTGCCTTTGTGAGAATGCGTGGGCCTGCATGATCACCTCGCACGGCAAAGGAATTTGTCAGCGCAGAGGCGGCGGACGAGCACGGGATGTCCTGACGGGGCAGGTTCACCCACTTGTGGGAGCTCCACCGAGGATGGCCGGCAGGGATGGCGTCACTTCCTCCTCGGCCGGGCTCGAATCCAGAGCGTGACCTCTGCACCCCCTGAGTACGTGACAACTTGTCTATCTATAATCTGCACAGTCAGTGTACACATTAGGTGCAACTGACCCCAGTCTGTGAAAATCTACATGCATTGAAATCTCCTTTGCAATCATCCACTCTTTGGTCGTGAACTATTGGCAAAAATACCTGTGAAGGTTTTAAGCCGTAGGACAAAGGTGCAGGGGGTAGCCGCATGAACCTTGTGGCACTCCGAACACATTTATGTCCGTTTTCAGTATTCGCAGCCAAACGAACATCTCAAAAGAGTCTCAATGGGCTCCATAGGCCCGAAGTTGACAAAGATTGACGACTTCCAATGATCTAAACCCCCCCAATTGGGCAAGAAAAAACTCAAAACCCAATTTGAGGGAAAAGAAGAACCCTTGAAAACGGGACTGCAGACGGAGGGATCCCCCATTCAGGATGGGCCAGGGTGCAGTGCGCGCTGAGCGGATTGTATGGCGCTGTACAATGTTCACTGAGACACGAGGAATGCTGAACAAATCAATCCAATCGGTCAGCATTCAGTATTTGAACCGCCTGTGGAATCTGCTGCATTGTGTGACGTCACAGTGCACTCTCAGCCCTTTCTGCTGTTGCACACAATGGTACAAAATGACTGGAACGTTTTAGAGCGAGAAAAGGCGCATGCAAGTAATCCAAAACAAGTTCAATTAGACTTGTGCGATTGGACTCCTGCCCGTTTTTTTTTTTTTTTTGGGGGGGGGGGGGGGGGGGGGGTGCGTAACCGGTGATCCTGTTTTAAAGCAGGAATGACTGTCCAAGCCCTGCAACAACAATGCCCACGCTCCATATTTACGCACACGCGCGGGATCATGCTTTTTTTTTTTTTGGTCACGGCAAATGTCGCACCTGATCGGACAACGTGACAAGGCCCTTACCTCTACCGGTGTTCTGCAACATTCGCACACGGCTGCCTCATCTTTCAACAACATTCCAGCAAACGCGCATCAATGAAGCCAGCGCCCAGAAAAGTCGGCCTCCGAAGAACAAGAAAGCTCCGTCTGTCTGTGTCGTCGAAAGATCGAGACCCCCTCCCTCCCCCAGCAGACTGCATGGTCATCAACGCTTGGCTTTGGCGAAAGCCTTTTATTCGCCTCACCACCAGCGCCCTCCCAAAGGCGCAGCGTGGGCGAGGACGCGCGTCTTCTTATTACGCGCTCAATGGAGGAGGAGGAGGTTTAGGGCGGGTGGGTGCGGGGCGGGTGTGTGTGTGTGTGTGGGGGTGGTGGGGGGGGTGGTGGTGGTGAAAAAGCCCAAATCTGTCCTAACTCACCGGGAAAGTCCATGTCGGTGTCCGCATTGCTCGCACCATCCGCCCGCCTCGGCCGGTTAATTGGAAACGAGGCTCTTTTGAGGATCCGCGACACTTATCCGGTAGGTGTTTCTAAAAAGTGCTCCTTTTTTTTTTTTTTTTTTTTTTTTTTTTTTTTTTTTTTTTAAATAATTGATACCCAGGGGGATAAGGTCGCATTGTCCACTGCCCCCAAAACTGTTTTCTCTCATTGTTATCCCAATGAAGAATGCGTTCCTAAAGGTAAATAGTGGCTCGCAATAAAGGTGCAGAGACTTCCCACCCATTGTTTGGGTGCTTTTTATTTTTCAAATGAATGGGGAGGGGGCTTGGAGTGGAAAATATGAAAATAACTCATGATGTCTGGAACCTCGATGGCACCCGGCTGCCTTTTAAATTGGACCATTCAACATCCATGTGACAAAGAGGGCTACAGAAGTTGGTTCTTAATGTACCCAAATGCATTTTACTGTACCCTATCCATGTCCACAAGGGTACTAGTGTGTTGTATGTGTGTGTTTTTTTGTTTTGTTTTATTTAGCCCTGAACTGGGTTTGACCGGTTTGTCGGGTCGTGACAAGGAACTCAATTACATTTTTGCTATTCTGGATTATTCCAGTGGGCAGAGGGCACCTAAGGGGAATGGTTGGATCACGGAAAAGATGGGTCAAGATGGCTCAGTTCCACATGGGAGCCGGTCTCTATCGCTTCCTTCCCAAGCCGATCTGACAGGTCAAAACCAATTTGGGTTCCGAGAATCCCGTCCATGGCGGCCTCGCTAGTGCGAGCGGGGCCGTGTTTCTAAAATAAGCGAGACATGATATAGCTTCCTTGTGATACGATGACACAAACGGCCCTCAGTCGAACACGGGAGACAGGGTGGCGTAGGCCGGGTTTATTGGCTGCTTGCTTTATTCGAGTCACGGGAACGGTAAAGAACAGCGCGGGTCGCTTGCGGGAGAGTCAAATGCACGCGTCAGGTCGGCATGCCAATGTGAAACATCCTCGCCGAGGCCCTGTGGAAGCGCGGCTATTAAAAGGCATTGACCCTTCCTGGAAGTCGGAGTCATGCGAGGGGAGCTAATGGCTATGTATGTGGAACATCATTCTGCATCGACGCGAGTTCTCGACAGCATGACGCGGGCGTCCCATCCGTGGCGATTGGGTACACTTGCACAAGGCGGGAGTTGACCTCGCCAAAGATGGCAAACGCTCACTTTTGATTGACAATATCGGACACTCGATGTTCGTTGCGTCGGTGCGGAGCCGCACCGCGGCATACTCGGAGCCGTTTCAAATATTTCGGTGACCTTCTTTAACTGAACGGGTCTGACGCTCTCCGATTTAAACAATTAGCTCTTTCGGCGCTTTTCCAAGTTTCCCAATCCCCCACAAATATGCGCAGAGCACTGCTTCAAATTCCTGTACTTGGAAATGCACGTATGTCCTTCCACATCACGAACGGCAGCTTTAAAGCTCAACCGCTGCTGCGTTAAAGTTAAGGAGACAATGTTGACCGATCGTTGCAGTGCTGTTTGCTTATGTCTGAGCCAGCATGAGAGCGTGGGGAAACGGAGACAAGGTACGTGCCGGAGGCCATGCTTCATGATCAGAGGGATTGGGGTGGGAGGTGACTGTGGGGGTTTTCAGTGTTTGTGAGTAAGAGTGGGTGGCGGGGGAATGTTGTCATCATGACAGTTTGGCCGGCATTGACGGAATTTCAGTTTGTCAAGGTGAAACCTGATGGCGTTATGAGCCACAAAGGCCACATCCGGTCCAATGTCGTCGTTGGCGTGCGTCTCCATTTCTCGTCCACGTTTGTGGGCTTGTGGCCAGCTACGTCTACGGTCTGGCACCACACAAGACGGGAAGCTGACATAAAAGAATGGGGGGCGGGGGGGGGGGGGTAGTGGCTTTAATGCGAGGGACAGCGGAGCCGAGGTAGGAGCCACCGACTGGGGGCCGGAATTCCTTGTTTCGGCTTGCGTGCGTCCACGGTGACAAAAATATGGTGACCTTACTGTGATCCCGCGGCAATGACGTGACTGGGCGGAGGGCATTGCAGGACAGGAACCAGGCCGCAGAGATTTCCCTCAGACTATGGCTGTATTCAGAATCTCTCCCTATCCACTATGTAGCGCTCTCTCATGAGTTGGCCATTTTGAAGTGCTTCCGAATGTGTCGTGAATATCTTATCCCATCTATAGTGCCCTCAATGTATCCCACAATGCACAATCTTGACAAGTAGTGAACAACCAATGGTGAGCAGGCTTATCGACTAGAGCTTGAAGTCAACTAATCACGTTTTTCGATTTTTGTCTTCCAGTCGGCCAATTTACAGAGAACTTTCAACGACCCCGTCTGCTGCTGTCGCCGCCAGACTATAACACTCGGTCGGTGAAGCAAGGAAATGTCTGGCCAACGAGAAGAAACAGTCTACGTACGTCCGCGCGAGTCCCAGAGTACGAAAACAAGATGGTCGTGGATGAAAATGGTGGTTAGCCTCTCTAGCTTTAGCTATTCTGATAACAGCTAGTCTTAAAACATTCATACCAGAGTGACCACGGGACAGGCGCTGAGGAGTGAGGGCATCGGCGCAAAGTGAAGCGCCAGCTTTGTCGCCAAAATATTATGTCCAATAATGCGTGGACAACAATTGCGTGCTAACAAGAACTTTATTTTCGGCAAGTCTGTCCCCATATACAATAAAAGTGAAAGTGAATAGAAACAATGAAACATATCAATCATTTCGACCACGGTCGATCATCATCCTGAGTATAGAGAAAAGCCGAGCTCGATTTGCAGGCTCTGCGATGCTCAATTAGAGATGTCAGTTCTGTGGTATTTTGAAGACCAGTATCCTCAAGGAGAACCTGCACATAGGTTTTGTGCCTGGTACCTGATGATCCATTCTTGGGTGCCCAGAGTATAGAAATCTGTTTGCTGCTTCATCTTGGTGGCGATAAAAGTGGCCAGCAGCCCTAAATCTGCGTTCTCTCACTTTTGAAGTGATTTTGGGAATATCTCTGTGCAGTTCCTTGTTTGGTGCCTTATCTTTCCAGCTAATATTCAGGGCAGCTCTCAGTGATCTGGTGTAACACCCATCCCGACGTCAAGTACTGGCTCGACCAATGTTTGAAAGATGTGGCTCTTCGTTTGTCTGGGGAGTTCATCTTTTCAGATCTTTGTAGCTTGTTGATAGCTTTCCAGGCTCGCCCCTTGCTGACATGTATGTCTTGACTTGTTGCAATCCAAGAACTCAAATATTTGAAGTCTTGTACCTGTTGGAGTTTGTTGCCATTGGTGGTGCATATCGGTAAAACAGATGTCTAATTGAAGCTCGTGTGCTGAGTTTTGTTTGAGTTCATCTGTAACCCAACCTTTCCTGCTTATTTCCAAAGCCAAGAGAAGTTCCTTTGTGTTCCACTGTATCAGACAGCAAAGCGAAGTCATCAGCCAAGCCAAACACTGTAATGATCTGTTTTTCAATCCTTTTTGACTTCCTCGGTTTGATGATGAAGCTGAGTTCTTGAGCGCTGTCCTCAGGTACAGAATTTCAGCGACAGTAGTCCAAGATAAAGAATCGAAAAGGAGCACATGTGTTACCTTGTAATACAGCTGTTTGAACAATCAAAGACTTCTGTTTCTCCATCGGGTGAGATAATCTTAGCCCTTGTGGTCTCATACATGTTGATGATAGCCAAAAGCCAAAAGCTGACAGGATCTTGCACATTTTAACTCTGCGGATACTGTCAAAGGCCTTCGGAAAATCCACAAAAGTCAGGACTGCAGGCAAATTCCAGGCTTGGACCACTTCAATTAGGCGACGAAGTGCCAAAATCTGAGCAACTGTTCCTTCTCCCTGTCGAAAACCATTTTGGTTGAACCTCAGAAGTAGATCAATGCAGTCCCTGATGCGATTGAGTAGCATTTTGGTGAAGGTCTTGCTGATGATGGATGTCAAGATGATCCCTCTGTAATTTTCAGGATTGTGTAGTTCGCCAGACTTTATGGGGACTATGCATTGCAGAAGTAAAAGAGAATATCAATGATGTTATATTACTTCTCCTACAATTTAAAAAATCCGCTCCACAACTCTTTCCATTTTTACGTTAATCCTTTGTCTGTTGCAGTTCCTCTTCATCAAAGCTATCGGTTGGAATCTGAAGCGCAGAGAACACTTGTTCTGCTTCTTCATCCTCGTCAGTAACTACAGGGGGAGATTTTGAAAGGTTTGATACCAGTTGTCAAGTCTCTCTTGTTGCAATCGACCATGAACCTTTCTTTTGTTTTGCTTTCATTCCTGCCTGTAATGTTGATGGTTTTCCATGTTGATGAGATGTTCTTTCCTTTGTTCTCCTTTTTGACGGCAGCAATTTGTCTCTGAAGGAAGTCTTAGTTAGTGTCAACATATGCTTTGTCTAGGTTTTCCTTAGCGGATTGAAGTTTCTCCCTTGTTCGTTGGGTGTTGATTACAGGTGTTGTTCTCTTCAGAAGCCCTCTGTAAATCACCTCTTTCATCTGAAGCCCTCTGATCCTCACTTGCAAGAAGCTTTCCGTCTCTGAAACATAGAAATGCTTACATTTATTTACCTTGGCGACGACATCCCTTCTTACAACTCTCTTGCACAAGCGCGGCTCAGTGAAGAGAAGTATGCGCAAGGATCCCAGTGTACGAAAAATTGTCACCGTTCCACGACAGTCCGAATACGACATGATCTACTTCGCACATGCCAATTTCCGCCACTGGCTGGCGCTGATACATAGATATGTAGTCCTTTGCTTGTATTTATTCGATAAAATACGCTCTTCTTAAAACAATATAATGTTACTGCAATTTGTTCGATATTTTTCGATCCACCAGCTGAAGTTGATCCTGTATGTTGAGTGTTCCGAATCATCCTTGGCATCCATATGCAATGCACAAATTGGATTAGCTGTGCTTCCTAGAAGTTTGTCAAATGTCACACGTTTTCTTTTCTCAAGTTCTCATACAACACACAAACTGTGACCAGAATTCTTCCCATCTCCCGGCTGACTATTGGCAAACTATGGCCGAGATTCAATTCCTGTGTACACATAATGAGAGCTCTATTGAACGTCGATGGACCCGGGCACCAAATAACAAACAAAACACTATTTGATAACCCGGGCCCAAGCATTTATCTCCAACCCGCGGCAAACATGGCAATGATTGACTCGCATCCTTCGAATGACCAATCCAAAGCAGCAATATGCCCCAAAATAACAATAAAAACGGACTTTTAATTATTACTACATGCATTTCTGCTTTATATGTTGTATATCAACTATGAATGCATCAACTGGAGTTCAACAAATGTCCATTCAAAGTCATTAATGCTCCTACAATATTAAATATACTTGGAAGAGTAGGTAGTAGGTCGCTTTTTGTAAATTGCATTGCTTCTTTGCATGTCTGCTGAGATTATTCTGTCAGTCAAGTTTACACAACATGCAATAAAGTCTAATGGCTAAGTAGCACCTCAGATTGATTGTAAGGATTTCATTCTTTCTGAGAGCGGCGAGTTGAAAGAGTTTGAATGATCGGCTGTCCTATTACTACCTTAACATCACATCATTTGCTAGCGTGTGTGTGTCTTTGTGTGTGTGTGTGTATGTGTGTGTATGTGTGTGTGTGTGTGTGTGTGTGTCTGCAGGGAGACTTTCAAAATTAATGTGGTCTTAACGTCGTACCATGAGGAACTCCCACTTGGTCGGAGAAGTTATATCGCTCTCGACTTGATACAAGCAGATGCAATGCAGTGCATAAAACCCATGGTTATCTTGTATGTAACGCTATTTTTTGACACACTTCTTCTTTTGTAATAGAAAAGTATACGTTTAATGCTATCATTTTTTGGGACGGAATGAAGCAGGAGGTTCATGAGTGAGTTTTTCATGCACAAATCCATGCCTGGTGATGATCTAAGGTGTAGCGGGGCCTCCCCACTTGCCTCGAGGTGCACTTCTTCCCCCTGCTGGAACTCTCGAGAACTGCCTGGAGAACCGCAATCACCTGCTCAGGTGTGCTTTTTTAAAAGCGAATGATGCCTTCACTGACTGACCCAAGATACAAGAACTTTAATAAAACAAAAAATGTATCAACTAAAGTCTCTTTCAATCCTGTATGACCTTAAAAAAGGATTACAGCTATAGAGTCCTGAAACACCACGAGTGAACAAATTCTTCCACCTCCTTTGAGCAAGGCAGAGGGATTCGGGAAATGGGTGCAACGGTTTCAAATGATGATGTTTTTTTTTTAACCTTCTTCTCTACCTCTGTGGTTCGAATGTGTAAAGTAAAAATGTGACGTGAGGTACATTTCTTCCAAGGGAGATGCCGCTGATTCAAAAACAGATGTGGTGGATATCACAATTTGTGGGTATAAATGTAGATGAGATCATAACAATTTCAGTAATTATACTTTTTGGGTCATGCTTTTTTGGTGGTTTGCCCTGACATTTATTATTATTTTTTTTTTAAATGTGAACTGGGTGTCTTGGCTCAATAAAGATTGGGAAACAGTGGTTGATTAAAAGTTAAATGTGAAATATGATTTCATTCTAAAAGAAATTAATCTTGTGAATGACTAACACTGGTTTTGTTGATATGAAATGATCAAATCCTTCACAAAGATTTGTTTAGTTTTGCTGTTATCATTAATGAAGAAACCAAACCTTTGTTTCCCCCCCAATAAAAGTGAAATAAGTTTTCCGCCGGAACTTTCTCTGCAGCCACACGGACGATTAAAGCGGTTGCACAAAAACAGGAAGTCAATGCAAACGTGAGCGATTTGCGCGTTTTAAACATGAACCAAAGCGATTTCACGTCGGGAGGCGACACGGGGATTGATTGGGGTGGAAACGCCGCTGGAAATGTGAATTTCACGGCGACGGTGAGGCCTCTTTTGACGAACGTCCACAAGGGTCTGCCCCCCCCTGTGGCAGAGCCCATGAGGACGACCCTCGCCGAAGGGGAGTACGAGTACTACCACTATGGCTGCGATGGGCAAGATGACAGAGGATGGGGGTGCGGATACCGCACCATCCAGACTATGGCTTCCTGGCTGGGCCACAATGTGGATCATCCTCAAGTCCGAAACAGACCTCCACCAAGAATCCCAGAGATCCAACAAGCCTTGGTGTCCATGATGGACAAGCCCAGCTGGTTTCTGGGTTCCAAGGAGTGGATTGGGACATTTGAAGCCTCTCTGGTTCTCTCTTATTTTTACGATGTTCCCTGTAGGTTGGTGCACGTCAGAAGCGGAGGAGGCGAGCTGGAGACGGTCGCCGTGGAAGAGCTCCATCAGCACTTTGAGAAACGCCGGTGTCCTGCCATGATGGGCGGGGACGGGGACAACTCGTCGAAGGGGATCCTGGGGGTCTGCACCGCGGCCACTGGGAGCTACCTGTTGATCGTGGACCCCCACTACTACGGAGGTCAGCTGGAGAAGGGAGAGGCACAAACAAGAGGCTGGGCGGCGTGGAAGAGATTGTCATCTTTCAATCAGTCTTCCTTTTATAATCTGTGCTTGCCTCAGACTGACCAAACAAACGTCACAAAAATAAAAAAAGTCACTTCCAACTAGAAAATGAGCAAAGTGGGACTATGTCATGGCCTCCTAATCTTTGAAGCTAACATTGCTTTTTGTCAAGGGTTTCGTTGCTCAATTATATTCATTATTCCAAACTCAAGGTTCATAAAATAGTTGACGTTCGCGGAAAAGAAATGCTATGTAAACTTAATGAACATATGAACACATTTTGTTTTGATCTCAAACTTTTTCTACATGCAAAAAATGCATATTTCCCCCCCCCCCCCCAAATATTGTTCACTAAATTTGTAAATCTGTGTTAGTGAGCACTTCTACACAGCCAAAATAATCAACCCGTATTAAAAAAAACACGCAAAAACCTAAATTTAAATCCCATTTTTGCAATAATCCTGTTTTTTTTCCATGGTTGTTCAACAGCCCCCTCTGTTGACCATAAATTGATACTACAGAACTATTTGGTCATGTTCAGCATCATTGAGTTAGCTTTATTTGTAATTTTTTATTTTTTTTACCAAGATGAAGTTGATCTGAGAGAAAGAAGTTCTTGTGGTCTTGTTTTATTTGGTGAAATTAACCCAATTTGGTGCATTTTGTCATTAAAAACAACTTCAATTCAGGAATTGTTTGACATTGAAAAAAAAAAAAGAGTCCTGTGAATTTACTCAATTTGAACATGTACATCGGTTGCACAGGATTAAAATGTGTTAAAACGACACATTTTAACACATTTAACGACCCTCCTTTAAAAATAATAATTAAATGTCATTTTAACACATTTTAATCATGTGCAACCGATGTACATGTTCGAATTAATTCAAATGACTTTCTTTTCAGTGTACATGAATGATTCAAGAGTTTAATCAGTGCATCTTTTTTAATTATTATTATTTTTCTGTGGTTGTACTTCAGTGCAGACTGTAAGTACTTTTGCCACCTTTGCGTGGAAACAACAGATTTGGAATAGCAAGACATTCGCCAACTATGGTTTTAGTTAAAGAATTTTGGCATGCTGACAACAATGATTCAGAGCTGAATCATTACCTTTTGCCTACGATTTTACTTTACGACCTTACTTACTAATACTTTTACCTGCTTACCTTACATGCTACCTTTATTTAAAATTGTACACAAGTATCTGTACTCATACCTCAGTACAGACTCGAACGTGAATACTTTTGCTAGTTCTGCGATAAACAGATTCGCAAGAGCGTGATTTGACGTTTTTGACCAACGAAATGATTCGAGAGTTGAATCAGTACTTCTACTTACGTACCCTCTACTTTTTTTTATTTTATTGTATTTATTTTTTTTACACACGCATGTGTGCTTGTACTTCAGTCCAGATCGGTGTGTGAGTACTATTCTTTTAAATTTATTATTTATTTTTGGGGGTGGGGGGCCTTCTCTGGTTGGCCCGCTGCTTGTCAGTATGCAGTCACGTGGTATAACACGGACGGCCATGTTTCCGAAACACAAACAACAAGACGAGCAAGGCAGCACACACTCATACAACACACACAGACACTGATGCGACCGTTGGAGGAAGGCGAGGAAGAACAAAAAAAATACGACATTGAGCACAGAGCACGGCTTCCCGGGATTGTGTCGATTGGATGCGTTCGCAAGTGTTCGGAGCGAGCAATGCGTGCCGAAGCTCGGCTGTAGGCGACGCGGCCCGTTCTGGTGGTTGGGCTTCGAAACAAGCGAAGGTAAGCGAGCCCGTAGCGGCGCTGCCCGGGTGGTGGTTCCTCTTCGCTAGCTAGCGGGCTAATAAGTGTTAGCCGCCGAGCTCGCGTCGCGGGTGCCTTTTATTTTATTTATTGTTTGTAATCAATCGACGCGGTTTGTTGTTTTCGCCCCTTGCTCGCCCTCGCCGTTGGACTTTGCGCCATTGCCGAGCGAGTAGTGGACGAGCAGGCCCCGAGGAGTCACTCCGCCCCCCTTTCCGCCATCACAGCTCGCTGGTGTCATTTGAACCTCCCGAGGCCTCCTCGGCCGTCGACGCCGAGCAAATGCGCGAGCTTCGGTGCTGCTAGCTTTTACGTACGCCACACAAATGTGATGAAAACGTTGCCTTCGATGTGGTTCTGACACCCGCCCACACAAAGCAAACAAAAACTAAAATAAAATCAATAAAAAATAGCTTCCCAAGACCAAACAAATGTGGATTGCATGAGTCCGCGCGAGGTATTTGGTGGATGCTATTGCTAGCTGTTTATTTCCCCGCATTAATTTGAACATTTTCAGCCTTTTAAAAAAAATATATATTTTATTTTTATTTTTTTATGAACAGTGAGGTGCACTCTGGAGGTATTTTGGCTTTTAACGCCGTGTTTTGAAGTCAAAAGTACTTTCGAGATCAAACGCGATTCAAAACAAATGCCGTGTCCAAAGGACAATACTGGCGAGATGTAAAATTATTTTTTATTTGGTCATTATTGTTTTTTTGATAATGTTGTTGTTGTTTTCTAGTTATGTAAAACAAAAAATGATTTCCACCTCATTTTTAAAATATATATATCTATATATATATATAGATATATATATATAGATATAGATATATATGCATACAATTCATCATGATTCAGTTACTGGTTTGGTCAGAAAATAAGGAAAAAATGTTGATCATTGTTTTCCAAAGTTAAAGCTAATGTTTAAAATGTTTTATTTTGATGAAACACAAAGATAAGCAGTCTGCTTTAATGAAAGATGACAGAAATCAGGTTAGCATTTCTTTACAAGATAATTTAAAAAGTAATGAAACAACAATATACAAGGGGGGGGGGGGACAGGTTTAAACATCAGAACTTGTATTGTTATTAACAGACATCTTTCAATTTAAAATCCTGGTCAATTTCATACTTTTTCATCAACATGGGTCTGTTGTCATTTTTGTATTTATTTTTTATTTTTTTCAAATTACTAACCAATCTAAAGTGTTGAAAATAGCTTTAGAAGTTCCACAATACAATGTTTAATATCTCATTCTTATTTGAATTTTCTGAAAACGAATTGTTTTGGAGATTTGACGATATGTACTTCCGAACACACTGTCCAACCACGATAATCAGTCTTTACAGTGCTGTTCTCACTCTTCAAAAAAGGTAAAAAAAAAACAAACAAACAAACAAAAAAACCGAGTACGTTGTATTAAAATGACCATAAGAAAAAGGTCAATTGGCTTGAAATCATACAATTGTGTAATTAAGCAATATGATGGTTGTGTTAACGAAGTGATGCGAACAATGTTAGAATTCCCCGTGCTTGTTGTAGTTTGGATAAAGTGGAGCATGTTGAATGTTTGTTTTGTTGCCATCGCATTTAAATGTTTTATTTTGAAAATTATTTCAAAGCAGAAAGTAGCTGCACTCCATCAAGAGGACTGCAGATTTCTCTCGTAATTTAAATTGAATTCTCGTGTTTCTTCATCTGTGTGAAGGCTGCAACTTTCGCTCTCTCCTGGATATAGTTTACGTGTATAATGAACGTGTATATTTTCCTTAGCGCAATGCAGTTTAACAAGCTGCCTTCCGCTTTGCCGTCTTTAAAATTTTACATCACTGCAATACAAAAGCGAAAACAATTCAGATCAGATTTGGGTGTGTTTATCAGTGTGTTTTTATTTTATTTTTTTCCCCCCCAGTGGCGCAGAGGAAAGGAAGACAGGAAGTCACGGCATTACCTGCATGGTCTGCGCCAGTCCACATTTTAGTCGGAGCGAGCGAGAAAGGCGCCAAGAAAAAGGGAAGGGAAGGAAAGGAGAGAGCAAACGGAGAAGAGGAGTGCGGGTCGCGTCTGCTCTTGGCAGCTGTTCCAGCAGCCTGTTGTTATTGTTATAATTTTTTGTTGTTGTTGTCGGCTGTGACTTTTCAAATGTTCCTGTGTTTCCTTTTTTGACGAACCGGTTCAGGTTATGACCTTAAATGTGAGATCTAACTGCTGTAAAAATTAAACAACAAAAATATAGTGAGAGTCCAGGAGAGAGGGTGGGTGGGGGGAGTACTCGCAATTACTATATATATTTTTTTGTTCCGTTGATAATTTCCAAAGTACCATTTTTTTTTTCTTTTTTTCTTTTCAATGTTTTACAACCTTAATCGGCTGTGAGTAGCAGGAGCTTCCATTCTCCAATCTGTCGTCAAAGCCTTTTCTTCACCAAGCACGGACTGATAACCTGGTACCCCTCAAGCACCAACAACTGGCAGCTATTCTTGTGGATGTTTTTTTTTTGGGTTTTTGTTTGATTGTTTTGAGGAGGGGGCGCCCTGTGACCACAGTTTAAGCACCACTCAGCCTTCTAGTCACCCAAGCCTAACTTAACCTAGCCAGCTCTAGCCTGGTCCTGCCCAGTCCAGCCTGCTCCGATATCTCTGGACAGGGTAAGCTTGTCCATACCAGAGAAATGCATCAACCCAAAATGTCTGCTCACTAAGAATGCATTTGCTTCCCAGATACTGACTTCTGTGCGGACGTGAGGAATATGACTGCTGAGACTCTCAACTTCGGCCCAGAATGGTGAGAAACTGCGCAGTTTTGACAACACCTTTGCACTCTGCAACCGCAATCATAAATTTGATCTTAAAATAACGTTTGTCAATCAGAAAGGAGTCTCATTATCCTCCATGCCACTTCTGAGTGTTGCATTGAGGCTTCTGTGTTGTTGTTTTTTGCGGTGTAAAGAACAATGGATGCTTTGTTCATCCCAAAAGAAATTCAAGTTGAATTAAGGATTGATTTCAAGTCATCACTGAGGCATCGTCACTTCCATTTCCTCCCTCGTCCTCCTGGCCAGTGGATGTTTGCGTAGCGATTAATGGGAGGTGTTGCCCGCTGTTTGGTCACACTCCATTTCCAACAGGCCGCGACTGCCGCTAACGTTCCTGGTTCACGGCCAGACGGGGAGAATATTTCTCTCTCTCAGCACATCTGCAGCTGCTTGCCTCTCACTCTGGTCCTCGTTCCTCCCATCTTTTTTCTTTTTTTCTTTCAATGGCACGGTCATCATCATTTCGAGGGGTGGGGGGGGGGTGAAATTGAATGAATTTCTAATGTCTGAGAGAAAAAATGCAGTGAACTCAACGCGCCTTATGTTCACACTTATTTTTGATATACGACAGACAGATACATCATTAATCTTGAGATGTTGTTGTTGTTGTTGTTGTTGTTTTTTTCCCTCCAATGGGTTTTGCCGCATTCTCCCTAGTGGCCGTCGTGGTGCTCTCTCTTTCTCTCGCTCCGTAGCGCTCCCGCTAACACCCGCCTCCTCTGAGAGGTACATATGGTTTAGATGTGAGCCTGTGAGTCAATAACGCTCCACTGAGAGGCAAGTGAATGGCGCCATTGTTCAGCTCGCAGCTTTGGAAGCTGGTCCTCCTTGGAACAGCTTCTTCTTTTCTTTTTTTTTTTTTTTTTTTTTTTTTGTCCAATTGGAAAGCTACTTTATAGGAAGCCGACTTCATTCAGTGTGGGCGCGACAGTTGATTTGTTACAGACTGGGAAGTCAGTGATGTTTCTAGTTGGATGCATGCTATTATATATAATATATATATGTATATATATATATATTTCTTTTTTGTGGGGGGTGGGGTATTCAGATGAAAATGATTGCAGTTACATAATAGTACTCTCCCTTGTGCGCACAGCAGAAGTCGGTAGAAAAATTCTCGAGTTACAGATCAGTGAAAAATGAAGTTATAGCTGTGTATGCTAACATTTAGGTGTGCTCATCCCATCCAGGCTCCGTGCACTGTCCAGTGGGGGGAGTGTGACGTCCCCCCCTCCCTCCCCCGCCATGCCAAAGTACAAGCTGGCCGACTACCGCTACGGCCGAGAGGAGATGTTAGCACTTTATATCAAAGACAACAAGGTTGGTTGCGCCACGCATAGCTGTGTCACGGTAATGCACCATTGATGTTGCGGGCAGCCTGCTTTTCATTGGTTAGAGGCAGGCGTGTTCCCTGAAGGCGCCGTTGTTGTTTATCGTAGGTCCCGGAGGACATGCAGGATAAGGAATTTGCTGCTATTCTCCAAGATGAGCCCATGCAGCCGCTGGCACTGGTGCCTCTCACTGAGGAGGAGCAGGTCAGCCTCTTAACACAAACTGCAGCGACACACCAAGGGTGAGCGTTTCCATTGGCTGCCATTCCTCACATTCCTCCCCATGCACGCTCTTCCCACTTTCCCCCTCGCAGAGGAACTTCTCCATGTCTGTGAATAGCGTGGCTGTACTCCGGCTCATGGGAAAGGGGGCGGGCGGAGCCTCCCCGGCCGGAGCGGTCCGAGGACGAGGCGCCGCACGAGGCAGCAGGGGTACGGAAAAGTAGAGAATGACTTCAGATAGTACAAAACACTCTTTATTAATAGACTTGCACAACAATAATTAAAAAAAAAAAAAATGCTATCCAAAGCGTTTGACTGAAACTGCAATGGCTACGCGGTAGCTATTTGGGGAAATAGTAAAGTGTTCATGGTAGAGGTCACTTCCTCTTAACCTCCTTTTGTGCAGCCACACATGCCTCAGTGTGCATGTGCGTGTGTTTGTGTGTGAATAGGCCGGGGCCGCGGCGAAGGTGGATTCTACCAAAGAAGTATTGAAGATGCTGAGGTTGGTTTCGGTCGAAGCTCCAGAGAGATACATCGTAGCCAGAGCTGGGACGACCGGTAAGGAAGTCACCGAGCACACTTTTATTCCCCCCATCTTTGTCTCCAAGGAGGTTAATGGAAGTAGGGTTGCAAGATTTCTTTCTAAAACAACCACATTTCTTGCTGAGTTGTGGTACCTTAACTTATGAGTGTCCCAACTTGCAATTTTTTTTCAGTTTCGAATCGTTGCCTGGTTGTTTTTCTTGCATGTGCGAATTTTAAGCCACGAGCATGCTTCGGATATGACATTAGAGTGAAGTGGGGGCGGGGGGTGCAGCCATTTAGGTAAGGTAATGCCCTCACACGTGTGGGCAAGGAGCGCTATCTGTTTTGCATGGATGGGTGCTTATGGCAAAACAAAATGTGTATGCTTGAATGTGATGCTTTTCCATGAAATTGTCCTCAATTCCCATAGGCTCCCCTCGTTTCCAATTACGAGTACTGTAATTTCTTGTGTATAATGCGCATTCCCCCCAAAAATTGTCAAGTCAACAGTGCGCATTATGCAAAGGTATAGGGGGAAATGGGGGGGAAAAACTTTCGCATTTTATAAATGTATGCCGCCATGTAGTGGTTATGAAAAAGCTGTACACTTTCACTCTAATATGCCACCGCCACCTAGTGGTTATAAAAAAGGTGGAGCCTACATTTTCATTCTAATATGACGGGGGTGACTGCATATATGTACAGTTGTGCTCATAAGTTTACATACCGTGGCAGAATTTGTGAAAGTTTTTTTTTTTTTTTTTTTAATAAATGACTGAACAACAATACAATTAAATGTGTTTCCCCTGGTCCTTCATGTTTTCTTGTATTTGTAGAATTGTACCAACTTACAAATTCTGCCTGGGTAATCAAACAAATGAGCACAATTGTCTGTTTTCTCATTTACTAAATAAAAGCAGGGCTCTGAATTTCAAAATAAGAGCAAGTAAATAAAACAAGTATTACGTGTTGAAATAAAGTGCTTAACTTCAGAATAATTATTTTTAAAATACTAACAATATACAGAATGCTTAGTTTTGATCATATGGGTAGAAGCAAAATCATGTATTGTAAAAATGCATGACACATAGGTAGAAGGGTTTTCCAGAATTTTGAGTTAAATTTTGGGTTTGGTGTATTATACATGGGTGCGCATTATACTCGAGAAATGACGGTATTTACGAAATGTTCACCCCTTTGCAACCATATTAACGAGCCATTGCTTTACTTTTTTCCCCCTCTACAATGTTTGAATGCCACTTAAGAGGTGAGCGTCGATTTGAGAAGCCGTTGCGACGGGAGGGGGGCCGTCCCGGCTTTGAGGAGTCTGCGGGCGCCGGGGAGCTCCGGGAGGAAAGAGTACACAAGGGCTGACAGCGATAACTGGCGCACCCTTCGGGAAGAGCAGGAGGGGGAAGACGCCGAGCCGGGAAGCAATTGGAGAGTCGCTGGACCCCGCAGGGACGGTATGAGAGAGAAAAACACTCTGCTTTTGTTCATTAAGTCAAGCAAGTTCTGATGGAGAGCTTCATGAGGTTCAAGCTTGACTTGCGTCTCACTGGCGGGTGCTTTGTCAGATGGCGGTCCCCGCTCAGCAGGCTGGCGGGATCACGGCTGTCCAGGGGAGAGTCGCCGTCGCAAGTTCGATTTTGACTTCGGCGGCTCCGAGAACCAGAGCAGTGGCCGCCGGCGTGCCGGCAGCGAGGGGCCGGAGGACGACAGGGACGGCCTGCCTGAGTGGTGTATGGACGAGGAGGATGGCGGCATGGGAACGTTTGACTCGTCAGGCGCGTTCATGCCTCTGAAGGTGAGGCTCGGCCAATGGACTGTGTGCCTTTCAAATTCATTCAGTACAATTTTCTGTTCCTGTCTCGTTGTCTATAAACGTACTCTTCAAACTATTTTTCATTTCCTGTGGGCATCATCTCTCAGAAGGGTGGCAAGGAGACAATCCTGGAAGAGGAGTTGGACTTCAAGGGCATTGAAGAGGAGGAAGAAGAGGCGAGTCTTCCTGATGTGGAGCGGAACAGTGGTGATGGAGACAAAGACAAGGGTTCGAAGCTTCATTCCAGTGATCTGTTGCACAGATTGGCTGCACCTCATTGCTTGGATTTAACCCGCCGTTGATGACTTTTCTTGCCTTCCTTCACAGAGAGTAAGGAAGCCACGTCAGCTGCAGTCGACGTGGAGGCAAAGCCAGCGCCGCCTTCCTCCTCCCCGCCTGCCCGTTGTGCTCCTCCATCCCTGGAGCCCCAGCCAAGCAACAGCGCGCCAACAGTGGACAGCACTCAACTGAACAACAACCACCCTTTAAAGGATAGTAGCCCTCCAAGTGAAGGTACGCGGCCACTGTATCTCTTGACTTTCTCGCATGCAGCCTTGCTCATCGAATCTCAGGCCAGTGCGAGTGGCTCATGTTGACATTTTGGATCGATGTCCCATACGTTTAGCCGCACCTATTGAATATCTTGTTGAATGAAACAGCTGCTCTATTGAACTAAAACTGAAGAAGGAAAAGTGAGCCCCATTGCTTTTATTTGTGTCAGATGTGGCTCTGGTTGTAGGATCCAAGACCCAGGTGAACCCAAACACTGCCTCCTCCTCAGCGCTGCCTCCACCACCCCCATCTTCTGCTGCTCCCCTCCTCCCCCTGTCCGGGGTAGGAGACACTGAGGATGATGAGGGCATGAAACATCTGCAACAGGTATGTTATCTTAACTGAACATAACCGAAAATACACTGAATTATGAAAGGGGGCGGGGGGGGACCTTGAGAACAAGCGCACCATAATTAGCCTTTTCAAATATTATAGCCTCACTAATGGAATCAACAGCAAGCTGCTTTTTATTTAGCCACACTAGTAATAATTTCTCTAACTCTATAATTTTAGCTCCGTGCTTCGTTAAAACAGTCACTCCTTTTGGCCGACGCAAACTGCGTGGCGAGATCAGACACATGAACACCATTCTCATAGTTAGCTATTATTTCCGTCATTGTTTACGCTGCACTCGAGAAAGCACAACTCAGCATTGCGCCTGGCTGGCGAGGCTAAGAAAAAACAAAAAAGAAGCAAGATTTAACTGTATATTATTGTGATGAATTGAAGTACATTTACATACACTGCCTAATAATGTGTTTCCAATCATTAAAAAAACAAAACATAAGAGTAGCAGACATGGCTCTTCAATTTCTCCAACTTTCTTCTGGCATAGTTCCATGAGGAGCTAAATTGGTATTTTGTGTGTACCTATTTAGGAGGCAGAGAAGATGGTGGCGTCACTCCAGGACACCTCTTTAGAAGAAGAGTGTTTTACGCAGGCTCTGCAGCAGGAGAGCAGGAACACCGCAGCCGCTCTGCCTCTGTCGCACGAGGCCGCCATGAAGTGGTTCTACAAGGACCCACAGGGAGAGATTCAGGGTATTCCTTTGGATGTGGACTAGTGCAGGGACTTACTTGGTCAGAAATGGTAATATCATAAATAAACAATCTCGCTGTATCTGCAACCCCCCCCACACCAGGTCCATTTACCACCGTGGAGATGTGCGAGTGGTTCCAAGCTGGCTACTTCACCATGACCCTCCTGGTCAAGCGGGGCTGCGACGAGGGCTTCCAACCCCTGGGCGATGTCATCAAGATGTGGGGCCGCGTGCCTTTCGCCCCGGGGCCCTCCCCGCCGCCCCTGCTGGTGAGACAGCCACCACCAACGCAGCGCCCGCAGCCCACCCGGGGGCCCGCCGGGACTGTGAGTCAGAGCTCAGCCAACATAGACGATGGGAAGGGGTGGATGCAGAAGGGAGGGAAGATGGATAGACAGGCCACGGTAATAGAGTTTCGCATTCTAAGGATTAACGGACGTCTGTGCATGCAGAAAAGACGTTTTCATCAGTGTTTGTGGTTAGAGATGTTGGATTTCTTGTTTGTCAAGGCACGCTACGAACTTCGTATGTCGTATGTCTCCCTCTCAGGGAAACCTGGACCAGGAGCGTCTGAAAAAACAGCAGGAGCTGGCAGCGGCAGCTCTTTATCAGCAGCTCCAACAGCAGCAGTTATTCCAGCTCATTAACCGGTGTGTACGCCCCACTCCCACCGTGCAGTTGCGCAGGACCGCTGCTTCCGTGTCGGTTGCGTTGGTCACTCAGCCTTTGCCTTGTAAATTGTAGGTGCAGTGAGCAGGGTATGATGCCTTCGATGAACAGGTCGATGTCAGTGCCAGATACAGGGTCCATGTGGGACATGCATACCTCAGCTTCACAGCCGTCAGGTGCGGTCTCATCTGCGAGCAGGGGATAAAAATACATAAATGGCGATGATGCTGTGCTTAAATATGCCCTTCTTGTTACGTCCACGTAGGTGGTGAAGCCAGTCTTTGGGACATAACAATGAATCCTTCTACTCAGGGTCCAACTCTGGAACAGCTTCAAAAGGTTTGTTCTGATTTGTGTTTTTGTTTGTTTGTTTGTTTTGCTGCAGAGTTTTTAATGTCTTCCATCCAGCTGCAGCAGGAGAGGCGAGATGCTGAACTCAGGGCAAAGCGGGAGGAGGAGGAGCAACGGAAGCGGAGGGAGGAGAAGAGGAGGCAACAGGAGGTACAAAAGCGAAGGGAGGATGAGGAGCTCTTCAGACGGAAGCAGGTGACAAGAAATGTTCTATTAGCCCCCTTTGTTCATGGTTTATAGCCGTAACGCGTTTGCTGTGGCGTCCTTGTCGTCACCAGCAGGAGCTGATCATGAAGCTACTGCAGCAGTCCCCCCAGCAGCAGGGGCCGGTGGCAGGCAGCTCCGGGTGGAGTGGGGCTTCTTCCTCTGGGCTCTCGAAAACGGGGAAGTCCCAAACTCTGTCTCTGCTGGAGATGCAGCAGGAGACCGAAAGGCTCCTGAAGCAGCAGCAGCAACAACAGAGAGCCCAGCAGCAGAGGGAGAGGGTAGGCACCTGAAACTATCATTCCTTTTATTTCTATGCATGCGAGTGTGGTTCCATAGTCCTTTCTGAACCTAAATGACAAAACGGAACACTTTTATTGGATGAAGCTCCAAACTGTCGACTAAAAAGGGGGGGTGTTCAGACGCCACATGTGAAGTCAAGACGGACAGAAACAAGGGCAAACTTTTGAGCAGGAGACAACGAGGTGCAAATATCAATCGATTAATCAACACCTACGTAATCGATTAGCAAGTTAATCGACAACAGTTTGAATTAATAGATTAGAGACCTTGTTTGTTTTAAAAGTGTCCAAATCCTTGGAGCTTCATCCTCTCATTGTGTTAAAATAAGACATTTGCAAACATCTGCTTTTACTTTGGGAAAACAATGATCCACATTTTTGCGGCTCAAACCAGTAACAATCATAATTAGTTTTTGCATTTTCTGTACTGTCAATTTGAAATAATGTGCTGTTTTTGAATGAAGGGGTGGCAATTAAAAAGGTTTTTACATCCTAGTTGTCTATTAATCAAAAACAGGTCAGATGAATTGTTTAGTCCAATAATTATTAGTCGACTCATTTGTGCTCCATTTATGAAACCCGGGAGTTGTCAGAACCGTACAAAGAGCAGTTGTGATCATTCTGAGCCCGACCATTACTGACGATTGGGTTGCCCTATATGGGCGAAGATTATTCTACGTTTGGAAACGTGAAGATTTAATGTTCTTTTTCGTCTCGCGATTTGCAGCACTCTGGCATGTCGATGGGGGGGAGTTCCTCCATGGGAAGCCAGTGGATGGACAGCGTGGGCATCTGGGGAGGGCCTGGGGGCATGGAGGGAAAAGGCGGAAGCGGCGGCATGGGCATGTGGGAAGAGGCCGTGAAGAACCAGGCCGGCCTGCGCGGCAACGGCAACAACAACCTGGGCTTAAAGAACAGTCGCAGCAGCCCTTCACTCAGGTTGTATGTTGCGCTCGCGGTGCTTTTGTCGCTGTGATGTTCGACTCGTCTCGCCGTGGTTCTAAGCCGTGTCTGTGGCGCCCCCCAGTGAGCAGTACATGATGCGTCGGAAGCGGACGGATGAGGAGGATAAGCTGCTGAAGCTGTTGCAGGGCATGAAGCCCCAGGATGGCTTCACCACCTGGTGTGAGCAGATGCTGCACGCACTCAACACCTCTGCCAGCAACTCCTCTTCTCTGGATGGTTAGACTGCCCCCCCCCCCCCCCCCCCCCCCCCCCCGCACGCACACACACACTCTTTGGATAAAAGAAGATTGTAACGTTTTGGTCATATTGCCACAGTTGCTACAATTGTGGCCTACCTGAAGGAGGTGGAGTCTCCCTATGCAGTGTTGGAGTTCATCCGGTCCTACCTGGGGGACACAGTGGAAGCCAAAGAGTTCGCCAAACAATTTCTGGAGCGACGTGCCAAACAGAAAGCCAACCAACAGAGACAGCAGCAGCAGGTAAACTTTGGCAAGTGTGAGGAGCAACAAATGAGCTTTGCTGCCATGGTCGCACACGTGAAATGCGGTTATTCCTTCTGATTTCAGCTATCAAAGGAAGTGGCTGGCCTGAACATGAACTTCCCTCTGCAGGTAAACCTGGATGCTGACACAAAGCGCTTTACCAATTACAGTACTTTTTTCGAGTTCCGCCGAGTCAACAGTTTAAACGCCAAGGTCGAGGTACGTTTCGTCAGTACGCTTATAAACGTTGCGCACCTGCGCTCTTTGCACAGGACTCGATGCGAGGCATGAACGCAAGCGCCCTGCAGTCCATGTTCCAGGCCGGCCACATGGGCAAGACTGGTCTCTATGACAACCAAGGAGGGAAAATGAAAAAGAAACAGCCCATGATGCTGCACTCTGATCCCAGCATCTTAGGTACGTCATCTCACAGCTCCACTTCTCCTTCCCTCTTTCTGGGAAGTCGTTCTCAAAATGGGGCCCGGGGAGCCTTCGGAAGTGTGTAAGCAAAAAATGATACAATAAATTATGTCAGATCATTAAAAAAAAAAAAAGTGCATACAAACAAATGGTGACCGGAGCACCAATGAAATAATAATGATCCAATGACCCCTCTTTACATTAGCTTGTGGATTATAAAACATTCTGATATGTTTGCGATGTATTATCACATAATAATATTATCACGCTCCTCGTGGAATTTGCACTCCTCTCTCCCTTTTGACGCTTGATTCCTGCTTCCCTGTGCCTTCTGCCCCTGCCTGCAGGCTACTCATTCCACAGTACGGCCGAGTGTCTGAGCCTGAATGAGATGGAGATGGTGGAGGATTACTGATGTGACGCAGCGCAGCAGCAATAGCTACCTGAGGCCTTCTTTGTCTTTTTAATCAGACAAACCTGATGACGAATGTGCACTGCGAGGGGAACCCGGGGGGTGGGGACTGTAAGCGGGGGCGGCCGAACGGGGGGGTACGAGGTGGCCGGGGTTGTGGCTGCCGCTCCTCACACGGTTGGGACAAAAAAAGGGGCTCCCTGCTGCACCACTTGAGCAGGGGCAACAGGGGGGTGGGGTGTGCGTTTCAAAGAAACATGGGTATCCTCTGGCACTCAACATTTTAAGCACCTTATACTGAACTAATGCACTTTATCGAGATGGGATTTGAATATTTCTTTTCGTCTGTATGTTTGCGTGTGTGCGGGTGTTTGCGTGCGTGCTCAGAATCAAGTGTGCACGCGGTATGTGTGCATCACAACTGGAAGTGTTAACACGGGCGGGGGTCTTTGGGTGGGGTCGGGGTGAGCGTTTCAAAGTCAGGGGGACCTTTTTAAGTTGAGAGCAAATCCTTTTCTCGAAAGACAAACACTGTTGATATTTGTTTCGCTTTTTTTTTTTTTTTTTTTTTTTTTTTTTTTTACATTTGTATAAAAAAAGTAAAGCTATTGAAAAACGGAATATAAAAACTTGAAGATTTGCACTTGCCTAGAAAAAAAGAAAAAAAAAAAAGGGGGGGGGTAGTCATAGAAATGGATATTTTTGTGAATGTGTGTGAAAGACTAATGTGTGATTGGTTGATTCTTGTCAGTAATATACCAGTGTGCACAGGTTTTTTTGTTTGTTTGTTTGTTGTTGTTTTTTCTTTTTTCTTTTTCTTTTTAAGTTGCTTACCAAGATGTGTGAGACAAAAGTGGCCATTCTTGAGTTGTTCTGTTGTTAGGTTTATTTTGGACTCGTGTGCGTGTGTGCGCGCGTTGAGTAAGAGAGAGGGCAATTGCACAACACATCCTTTCTCTTAGCAGCTCTTTATCCCCCACTTGGGTGATAAACTCCCTCGGTTGTGTTTGAATGATCGGGGAATTGAGGCGACGACGATTGCGGGCTTGTGTGTGATTGTTCATTTTGCTGTTGAAAGAAGAAATGAGTCCAGACTACAGGTACTCATTTTGAAAACTGTGCTTTTGTGTGTTTGTGTGTATGAATGCACATTTGTGCCTAAGAACTTGGATTGGGTGCGTGGCCATTGAGACATTAGCTCTTTTTCAGAGTGAGTGTGACGTGTGTCAGTGCTCAGCACAGTGTATGTCAAGCGTATGTTTTTTAAAAAATATATACAAGTATATATAAATGTATCGTTGATGTTTGTAGTTCGGTCAAGGGGTGATCCATCGGACGGTTAGCGGGGTGCGATCACGTTGCCTTTTTGTCAGCTCTCGAACTTGTGAATGAAAGGTGTCGAGGTTTTGACTCATGAGGAAAAAAAACTAACAAAAAACAAGATTACAGCATCTTAACGGTGCATGTAAGTTAGCATTATGTTACTTGTTCGTTGTTGCAATTTCAGAATGACGAGTTTTTTTTTTATTTTTATGAGAAATATATACGAATATATACATTATATACAAAGTTTAAAAAGTATTTGGACTAAGATAATGAGCACTTGGGGCTGCTATTTCTGTTTGTTTTTGTTTTTTTTTCTTACGTTGTGATACATTTTTTTGTGTTTCATTCTCGCCATGTGAAGTGTATTTCTTTCTTAAGAAAATATTGAATGTATTCCAAAAAATGACAACAAACCCGTGCTGATTTTTTATTTTTTTTCCTCAGAAGATTTCAAAAGTGGAAACAAAATACAAGGAAGCTTCAGTTTTTTTGTTTTTTTTTTTTTATTACACAGTGGAGGAAAAAAAAACAAACTGTGGATAGATACAGTTGAACACGCTGCCTCTACAATCCTGATCGTACAAATGGTGACTAAGAATTAAAAGAGGACGATTTCTATTCCATACTGGAGCTTTGGTTTACAAACCACATGGATATCAGTGGGTGCATTTTTAAAAAAACAAAAAACAAAAAAAAACAAAACCACAATTTACCATGTCTTTATTTTTTTTTTTTTTTTTTTTTTGGATTCCCATGTAAAATGGGCGGGGTTTGCAAGTGTGCTTCTGCCATTATGGACATTGAGTGCTGTTCTTGAGGAAAAATGGACAATATTGCTGCCTACCTGGAGCTTTTTGGGACTGCGGTGCCAAGGATTGGCCTCCATTGTTTTCATATATATATATATATATATATATATATATATATATTTTTTTTTTTTTTGTGGAATGGAGTGCAGGGCGATGCCAGTCGGAGAAGGAAGTAAGAGGCGATACGAGTCCCGGGCTCAGTCCTCGCCAGCACTCACCCTGCCCTAACCAACTCACCTATGCACTTTTGTTCACTTCAAGCTGTGAGGTACCATTTTTTTTTTGGGAGACGGGAGCACAATGGGAGGATGGTGGCATCACTGAAAAGAAATTCCCAAACTGAACTGAAAGACTGGAGCCTCCTGTACATAACAATATTTTTCTATCACCTTTCAGAGTAGACTATGATTATGGCTTTGGAAAAGATGAAGGAAAACTCATGACACGCCATTTATGTCGGAGTGAATGTTTTTTGGAGGAAAAAAAACAAAAAAAAAACGTTTTGGGCCTTTTTTTTTTTTTTTTTTTTTAATATTATAAAAACCCTGGAGTCAAGCAAGTGGAATGGAAAAGAAAAAACCGTTGCAGCTCCCAAAGTCTGAACATTTGGCACTGGTAAGATATGATGTGCTGGATCACCTTGCTCGCACGTTTGCGCCGTATATACTCATCTCCTGTTCCTCTCTTCCCGCAGGAGTTTGCCTCTGTGCTCTTTCTTGTCAACCAGATGAAGCCGACCCAGCGAACTCAAAAACCTTGGGTGCGGCTTCCCGGACAGACCAAGCAGAACTGAGGACTGCGGAATCCCATCTGTGACCCATGACCATCATCGACCCACCTCGGACAGGCTGCTCCGAATGAACCTACTACCAGCAGGTCCTGTTTGGATGGCGAGGACAAAAGCCGGTTTGGCTTCCAGTAGGTGAGAAGCCAGCACGAAGCTCTGCAGCCGTGGATTTGGGCGGACTGAAGACTTGTACAAAAAAAAAAAAGAAAAACAAAGACTCTACACGTCAACACTTTGCTCCATGTCACATAGATTCTACAGTCCAAAGGAGGTGGACACACACTCACACACACCAGTTAAAGTGGGGCTTTGTAAATAATGTACATTTGTATGTTTTGATTTTTTTTTTCCTCCCCTCCTGACTTTTGCTTTAATTCCCCAGTTCAACATGCCTTAAAAAAAAAAAAAACAGCAACTGTACAGTCGTGTTCCGAATGGCTTTCACTGACAATGTTCCTGAATTCGAGTTGGACAAATTGCACAACGCTTTTGTACCAGGCTTTCTGGTTATCAAGAACAGAGCAACAAGCTTTTCTTGACTCATGTATGTATATACTTTTTGGGATGGTGTTTGGCTTTTTTCCTTTTTTTGGGGGGGGGGGGTTCACCCTATTTTGTTTTTCTTTCAGTGAAGAGTTAGTGTTGTTTAGACGCGCATTTGGTGCAGACTGAATTAAAGGGTTGAAGTCTGTACTGTTTGGAGCTGAGCTGAAAGAGTGGAAGATGAATCAGATTTGTTGCCGTGTGACCAAATATCAATAAGCAATGTAAATGTTTCAGCCAAATTGAACCACATCATCCTCAAATTGAGCTTTTTGGGGGGGGGGATTAGAATTTAAACGTGTCCTTTTATTACTCTGAGATGCTGACTTTTTGTCTCCTGTATTTGATGCATGACTTGGGGCAAAGTGCATATGACACCGCCGTGTTTTGGTGCCCAAATTTGACCTCAGGTGACACCAAATGGACAACAAATGCTAGAGAATCAGATGTCAAAGATTTACGCTTCAATTTCCAGTGATTTCAGGTCTACTTTGAATTAACAGCATTGTAGATTGGTAACTTGCACGACATCGGATACTTGTCGGTTTTGACTGAGCTAAAAGGTTTGAAATCCAAACTTTAAGCACTACAGTCGATCAGGTAAAAACGTTTGTTTTTATTTAATATAAAGCACAGCGTTGGTCTTACATTGTTGCAGTTCGATTTGCTGCACTGCCGATTTTTACGACTAGATAAACGATAACATTTAAGTGTAAGAAGGTTGCATATCCGATCGAAAGGTTCTATTTGGCTTTCAAACATTGTCCCTCACATGTTTTATAACCCAATCAGCTCAGCTCCTTTTGTTCAAGTCTTTGAAAGTTGTTACAGAACCTTTATTTTTGGTGGAAAAGGAGCAACTGAAAGATGTGTAAATAGTTTGGATTGTTTTGTTTGAAGAACAAAATAAATACTAGCAGTTAGAGACTGACTTGGTGCAATTCACTTGCTCGAGCAAAAAAATAAATGCATCATTAAATGGATAAATAAATAAATAAATCACTTGCTCTGGAAATCACGCGCACCAGCTTTGTCTCGCGGGACCTGCTGAACACATGGCTGCCCGCCATTGTTTGCAGATTCAAGTTACGAAGGAAAACACCCGAAATATAATATCTACGTCTACCTATTGAGTAAATGCCCGCAACACAAGCTTCACTACACTCCTGCTGCCTCAACCAAGAAGAGGAATTCAGTCCGCATTTTAGGAAATTAACGGGGACACAGACTCGAGGCGGGCAAGTAGAGTGTTAGCATACTAATGCTAACGTGACGTCCACTTGTTATTGTACATAATGTAAAATGTAAGCTGTTATGTATCAAAACAAAACTGACTGGGATTTGCATGGCAACAGGTGGGGTTTGGGAGCCCTGATAACAATATGAGTGTTTTTTTACATTAGTGTGTGTAGTGCAAACAGTTTTCGACACGGATCGCAATCGGCGCGCTGTTAATACGTCATTGCTGTCGCATAAATAGAAAGTGCTGGTTTATTATGAGAGTAGCCAACAATTGTACTCGAGTAAGAAAAGACTCAAGTGAAAGTAAAATGTAGTCCAAAAAGTTACTTGAGTAAATAAACACTCACTGAAAATGAACTCGAGTACTAAGCAACTGGTAACTCATTTAAACAACAACAAAAAACAGCAGCATGAACGTAAAATGGAAACGTACAATTTCAAATATTGCCCAAAAATTATCACTAACTAATTAGGTGCACTTAATCTTTAGAAAATAGCACAAATCAAGACAAATCTAGCAACAACAAATTCTTAAATGTTCTGTTTACACGTGAAATGGATGTGTTTTAGCTCCTTGATAGTGAAACAGTTTGAAACAGTCAAACTCTTGGTGGGTTGTGTCACACATGATTTTTTATTTATTTATTTTTTTTACCTAAACTTTATGAGAGTCTACATTACTGCGATGCAATCAAGAGTAGCAAGTGCAATGTAGCTCAAAGTATCAGAGTAAGAGTAAGCATTTCTTCCTAATAAAAATACTTGAGTATGAATTAGAAGTACATTGCATTTAAACTACTCTGAAAAGTAAAATTTCCCCCAAAAGTTAAAGTAAATGTGAAGGCGTAAAAGTAGGGTGTTACTTTACGACCCGTCTGTGATTTTACTGAATTAATACAAACAAAATGCTTTGTGTACATTTGCCTTGTGATGTGTTACGCTACTTGTATTTGAAGATATTTTTGGATCACAGCTCAGGAATTAGTCTCTTGCCGAAGTCGCAAGTTTATTATTGGTGCCACACGCATAAAAGTTCAGTATCGCTTTATAACGATAAAATTTGACTTCCGAATTAGGCTAAACAAGCTCTAAGAAGTTGTGTACGGGTTTTAAATCTTTTTAGAAACTTTCCCCCCCTTTTTTAGAGTAGTGTAGTTACGAAGCTAGTAAGTTTGATATATAAGACACAAAAAAGAAGACTAGATAGGGCACTATTTAGTGGATATGGAGTCATTCCCAACACTGCTGAGGTCTTGTTCCAGGGAATTGTCATTGTTTGTGCATTAGGGAGCCATTAGTGTCTGTTCTCCTCGTTCGCAGACCCACGTGCGCTGTGATGTCCTCGCCCGCCAGCATATGTAGCAAGCCACACTGCACGAAGAAGGCCGACCACAGCTACGCGTCGTTGACAGCCCACCGCCAGGGAGCAGCAAAGGCACGGCTGACCCGGGTACGAGCGCCGAAAGCGCAGTGATGGAGGGGCAGGACACCGCGTCGGCCCGTGAGCCCTCTCAACAGGTGTCCGAGGTCCAGGGGGATCGGGATGAAGGAGCCCTCGGCTCCTGCCAAACGTCCCCGGCTGGGTGAGGAGGCTCAGGGGCCGTGTGGGGACCTCCACCCACCTGACCTGCATCGAGATGCCCCAGCACAAGCAGACGTGGAGCAGGAACAACAAAGTAGCGTATCTTTTGCCTCACTCTTTGACACTTGGCATGCTTTTGTAGCATCTTTGGAAAATCTTATTTTCCGCTCATAGGAACAGGAGCCCCCCCGGATGCCAAAGACTCTGGTGATGACGTGGAGACCACAATGGGTGGGGGCACTGAGGAGGAGCAGCACTGCCAGCAGAATGCTGATGGCGGCCCTGATGGAGAGATGCAAACAGAAGAGGAGAAGCTTCATGAGTCTGCAGACAGTCCGAATGAAGGACGGCAGTAAGTTGAGTTTACTTTTATATGGAATTGTATTAACATGACTCTTAACTCTCTTTCCCCCCTCGCCTGCAGCCTTGCGTTAGACTTTTCCCAGACCCCCCAGGTCCTGACTAGTGCCTGGAGCGAATATGCCAATTTCTCAGAGAATTACCTCAAAGGTTGCAAATGGTAAGTAAAAACATACCCAAGCGCAAGTGTGCGTGTGTGTGTGTGTGTGTGTGTTTTAAATGCAACAGCTCCCGAAATCAGAGCAACTTTTCCGCCTGTTTTCAGGGCTCCGGATGGTTCGTGTATCCTGAGCAACAGTGCGGACAACGTGCTCCGCGTCTACAACCTCCCTCCGGAGATTTACACCTCCAACTGGGACGTGCTGCCTGAGATGGTGAGCGTGACATCGGTTCGTTCGAACAGCGCTTTTCAGTGTGGCCAAGCGCTACGTGGGCTCCCTCTGGTGGTGTGCCAAAGAATCACTAGCTCCGTACATTTACGTTTTGTTTGACTTTTAAATTCAGTGCTATTAAGAGCTGTTTGTTTTTACACATTTATTTAGGTACGTTCTCAATTTAAATTGCATGCACGGCGGAATTATAATTTGATAAGTATTTCGGGACAGTTTTGTTGTGTTCCTATATCTGATTGCAGTGTTAATGTGTAATCTGGATAATGTAACAGTGGCTTACAATATGAAATTTACTTTTTAGGAATAAAACATCTGTCTCGTTTTTGATGAACACTTGGGTATACTGTTAATGTTGGTCATGATGGTGTTTTTTTTTTTCGAGGTGTTAGCTGAAATTTTAGAACCCATCGGAAAAATGCTCTCTGTAACTGTCTATTAGAAGTCCTTTGGTGCCCCCATCAGGTCTATGTTGGTCTTGCAACTTCAAGGAACCCTGCGCTTTATGAATTCTACCTGATTTGTGATGTGTATTTGATGAACATTATTATCTTTATATCGGCAGAATTGTTTGAGACATTTAAGTATGAACTGACCTGCTCATTGACCGCCTTCCCTCTATTTGCCAGAGTCCGGTACTCAGGATGGCTGAAGGAGACACCATCTATGACTACTGCTGGTACCCCAAAATGAACTCGCTGGAACCCCACTCGTGCTTGTGAGTGCGTGCTCGTCTGATTTCATCGCAGACGGCGTGTTTGTGTGCTTTTTGTGCGGAGGGACGCTGTTAGCGCTCTTATCAGAGGGCGAAAGCAGCAGCTTAGGTTTTTGTCCGCCCATATACGAACCCCGCTAACTGTTTTTTCGGTACGCTACTGGTGCTCCTTCTGAGTACTGACAGAACCTTGAGCGTCTTGCCCTTTCCTGACATGTCCTTTGGAGATTATCAATCATCTGAGTGGCGGAGTGAGAGTGTGGCAATGAGCTCTGGATAATTTATCTTTGTATACACGCATACACATTCTTCCAAGGCCACTTTTGGCTGGGTTGTATAAGAGACACGGTTTAGGGTTCAGGGTCTGCGCACAAATCGGTTTTGATGGAAGGTCGTCTTGATCAGAGCGGTCCTGTGGGTCAAAGACGCTCCTGCTGATGGTTGAAAATATTTCCTCTCCTCATCACAGTTCTGTGACGTCTCACGTCGATGTACAAGGAACCTTTGGATATTCTAGGTTCGCAATTCGCCCGTTCGTAGATTGTTTTTGGGAACACCGTATTCTGTTTTGGTGGGGCTCTTGGGGCCTGGGAAGGATGTTCAGGTGAGGGGAGGCGCTTCATTTTGCCACATTGTAGCCTTTTCTAATAGAGAAAAGTGCTATGCAGCCATCTTGTGGCGTCTTTAGGTAATTACAAACCTTATCGGGTGGTTGTCACTTACAGATTTTCACGATTTACGGCAAGGACTCAAAGAGAGAAAACTCTTCTTCTCCCTTTTCTAGAAGACGTTTCCGATGCCTCAACCCCTGGATCCTGGTTCCCCGTCATGGCTGAAGATTCGGAGCATTGCTCCAGGCGAGCAGCAGCGCAGCGATTATAATTGGCCACTTCCCGCCTCTGGGATAAAGCGGCGCTGTCGCGGCTAATTTGCGTTGCTCTAATTAAGCAGCAGTGATGTTTGGAGCTTTGCGTGATTACGTTGAGGTGGATGTGATGAATACATGATTGTTTTCTTCCCCCACTCCTCCGCTCAGCTCTAGCGATGGCTATGACACATCAATTTCTTTTCAGTAACTCATTCACTGCCAGCCTTCCCAGTTAACATGGATATTTGACTTTTAAACCCGTCAATGGCAGTGAATGTGTGGCTGTCTGTAGTTTGACCTTCTGGAATATGATTTTAAGTCAAAGCTGTGTGTCGTCCACAGTTTTGCGAGCAGTAGCCGCGACAACCCGATCCACGTGTGGGACGCCTTCTACGGCGAGGTGCGGGCCAGCTTCCGGCCTTACAACCACCTGGACGAGCTGACGGCCGCCCACTCGCTCTGCTTCTCCCCCGACGGCTCGCAGCTCTACTGCGGCTTTGACAAAACCGTCAGGGTCTTCCACACGGAGCGGCCCGGCAGAGACTGCGAGGAGCGGCCCACCACGGGTCGGTCGTCGCTCCCACACACATACGCGGAGCGTGAATGTGTTTGTGAGAGAATGTCCCTCTTGAAAGCGTTTGTGCTTTCCGTCCCGCAGCGAAGAAGCAGAGCGGCCAGAGCGGCATCATCTCCTGCTTGGGCTTCAGCCCGTGCCAGTCGCTGTACGCCTGCGGCTCGTACTCGCGTTGCGCCGGCCTTTACTCGTGCCGGGACGGCACCCCGCTGGCGCTGCTGCCCGCCCGCCACCGCGGCGGCCTCACCCACCTGCTCTTCTCTCCCGACGGCTACTACCTGTACACGGGCGGGCGGAAGGTACGTTGCAGACACTCAAATCAAGGCAAAATCCAGCCCTAGAAAAAATAATACCATGAAATTGTCACTACGACGGCGTATTAGGGGCACAGACTTACAGAAAAACAAAAATGATGGCATTTCAAGTCAACAATGAGCGAGTGTGTGTCCTGGCGTAGATTAACGATTAAAAGGTGTTGCGATGGCGCGCTGGGAAAAAGACGCCCGCCCACACGCACTCGTCATATTTTTCGTGCAGGATCCAGAGATCCTGTGCTGGGACATTCGAGAGCCCGGTCAGGTCGTGTTCTCCCTCAAGAGGAACGTGGCGACCAATCAGCGCATCTATTTCGACCTCGACCCGTAAGTTTTCATCTGGCCGCCCGCCGTCGCGCTCCGCCCGCGAGCTCCATTGTATTTCTGCGCCGCCAGGTCGGGCAGGTACCTGCTGAGTGGGGGCACGGAGGGGGTGGTGTCAGTGTGGGACTGCCAAGGCCCTGCAGGTGGCGAGGAGGTACTGCAGCCTCAACTCAGTTTCCAGGCCCACTGGGACTGCACCAACGGCATCAGGTATTGTGCATTTTTTTCCCTCAAAAATATGCAGCTTTTATCTCCATAAAATTTTGACTTTAATCTTGAAAATATGCAACTTTATTCTCGCAAAGATAGACAATTGAAACTCAGAACTGTGAGGCGCTCGCTAACCCCTCGGCAACTGTGCTTTAAAAAAATAAAAGTTTCTGTTTTTTAAATATTTGCATTACAACATTATTTCATTCTGATTTCAATTGTTTGTTTGCAATAATTGTATTTTTTTTTAAATTCGACAAACCAGTTGTTTACGGTGTTGCCCACCCTGCCCTTTGCTGCCCTCGTTTATTTTGATTATTTAACTATACGTAGTTTCATAAAAATACATCATTCTCATTTTTAAACGGTGTTATTTATAATTGTTTACGTCAATCTACTTGGATTTGCTTGCCCCCCCCCCCCGGTCCAGCATCCATCCCTTCATGCCGCTCGTGGCCACGTCCAGCGGGCAGCGGCAGTTCCTGTGGCCCGGCGACGGCGAGGGAGACTCGTCGTCCTCCTCTTCCGACGCCGAGGGAGGCGACGAGGCCGCGACGTCTTCCGGGGCCAACCGCGTCGACAACGGGCTGAGCCTGTGGTGGGGCGGACCGTGCGGACCCCCCGCCGACGAGCGGTGTGACGAGGTTTCAAACATGCAGAGCTGAACGAGAAATTTCACAAGGGGTACACTCGCAAAATCACAGACGGGTTCCTTTTCTTCAGCAAGGATGGAAATGAGGACAAACGCGCCAGAAGTGTTCTATTTTTATAAAAAGCACGGCATCCTTTCCTTTGTATGTCGTGCCAAAAGTCAGCATCTGATAATGTTTTTTTTTTTTTTTTTTTAACCTTGTGATCATGTTCACACACGCAACACACTTTCAATAAAAAAAAAAATTCAATCCACTTTCAAATTCTGCTTCACAGGCTGTCGAGAACATTCCAAAGCAACGGGGCGCTATAACTCCTTTAAAGTAAGGACATTTTTAGCCAACTGTGAGGCAAACGATTTTACCCTCCTGCCTCATGTTTGAGCATTCAAATTTGGGTGTTTTTGTGGAGAACTTTTTTTCTATTTATTGAACTAAAATATGTGACTTTTGTCGTAAAATTGCGACCAATCTCGAGTTTATACAACACTTGATCGCGATAAATATTTGGACTTTATTCTCGTAATATTCCAACTCTTTTCCTCCAAAATGTTTAATATTGAAAATATACTTTTTCAACGTGCAAATGTATCCAACTTAATTCTCGCTAAAGAATGACTTTAACCTTGAAAAGGTGCTTCTTAAATCTGATTTAGTTCTCGTAACATTGTTAATCTAAAATCTAACTTTTTTTTTTTTTTTTTAAGTATATATCAAATGTCTGACATCATTCTTTTAACATGGTGTTAATCTTGAAAATACAATCTTTTTCTCCGTGATATGCAATTTCATTCTCGTCAAATGATGACAAAGGGGAAGGAAATGCCAAATTTTTATTTTTTTTTTAGCGGGATGTGCCCCCACTAGCCTCAAGATGGTATTCTGATTCATGATGCGTTTGTGGAAGAAGAATTAAACGCATACATTTATCCATTTTTACCCATCTCAGGGGGCCGCCATGTCGGGCAACATCGCCCTCTGGTGTCGACTGAAATCAACGTCACGAGCGCCCTCTCGCTTGCGTTTGGAACTTCAGGTGAAGGAAGCGGCCTTGCCCCCGTAGCAGAACTTCAGCTCGACGACGGGATGGTTTGAACAATTTTCGAGCAAGTTTGGGTCTTCTTATTCGCGATGTTTGGCCCAAAATATCGGCAGGCGGCTGGTCTCGCCGGAGCCTGAAAGCAATTAAAGAGCTTCACTTTGATGAGCTCCGTGTCCTCCGCGTCCAAATGGCGTCTGTCGACCTTTGCCTCGGAAATGTGAAACAACCACTCGATGCGTTCACCTTTTGCCCGACACGTGATAGTTGAGGTTTTCTGAAGCCGCTCTGCGGCGGCTGTTGCCTGGCAACCGTCGCCGCCTCAGGGGAGGATAGTAGGTACAAAGCCGACAGGGAGGACAAGAAAAACGATGGGAAGTGGAATCAAGGGAGAAATCGCTGGTACGCTCGCCGGCCACAAAATTAGGTACGCCTAACAACGTTCGAGCGAAAGGGAGCGAAGGAAAACGTCCAAGTCGTCCTGATTTTTGTTTTTGTTCATTCTGAAACCGCAATCATAGACCGCAAACTTTTCCCAAATATATTTGTTCCTCACGGATGTCACAGCTTTTGTGGCATCTTTTGCTGTAGTTGCTGGTATGCAGTGCGTGAGTGCGAGATAAAGCGCACACACACACACACACACACAGACAGGAACGGACTGATGCTGAAGGATAAAGACGTGCAGCTGAGATCTATCAGCTGCGAGGCGGGTGAGGATGCTGTGTGCTGACCCACACACACACACACACACACATGCACGTTTGTGTAGCAATCTCAGTGCGAGTACCATTCCCATCACAGTGTGTTTTTCCCCACCCGTTTGAGCTCTTGTGTTGCTGCACCCACCTTGCCATAGATGAGAGCCAGCAGGAGGCATTTCCCATTCAACAAAAAAACAACAACAAAAAAAAACCAAACACTTATTTTTTTTCTTCTTCTTTCTTCCCCCTGTGTGCATTTTGTGCACAAGGTACAAGGCAGTCACGGTCTCCATGCAGGGAGCGGATGACGTGATGAAGGAGAGCTGAAGGTCGCGGTGCTAAAAGGGGGTTAACGCGGTTTGTGATTATTTATTTATTAAAATAGCTGACGAAGTTGATTCATTTCTATTGCTCCATCCAGCCATCCAAACGTCAATCTTTTGAGGGCCTCCAGGTGCGGCAGAACTCACTTCGTCCACATGAGGGCAGTCGAATCCCTCGATTTGCGAGCTATCGTCACGTGACCCGGAGCGGGTTCATCCCGGTGAGTCCACGACCTCGCACCCCCCCCCCCGCCGCCCCCACCCGAAATCAACACGTGTGTTGTTTTCTTACATGTGCGCGTCATCCTCCACTTTTTTTGTGTGTTTGTTTTCTTTTAAGCACGTTTGCATATCTCGTACAACGACATGCACGAATGAGTTCATCTCACGTTTTATTTTTAGTCACTTTTTTCTCTCTCTCTCTGTCTCTCTCTCGAAAACTAAAAAGCGTTGGGGGTGTGTTTTTAGGCTTTGTGGTGGAGGGGCGCACTCGCTCTTCCATCGAGGAGAACTGCTTCTCGGGTGATTTTTTTTTAAAGCTATTGTGCTGTGTCGTTGCGTCGTGCCTGCCAGTCTCCGAACGGGGGTATATTGCTCCCATGCAGTGCGTCTCCACTCCCGCCCCCCCCCACTTTCCCCTGCTTGGTTCTGGTGTTCCGGCCCCTGGTCTTGGTGGTTCTGCCAGTACGCGGCGAGCCTCCGTGCAGGTCGGACCGGTGTCGGGATTGTGACGTCGTAGTGTTGTGCCAGGCAGACGGACCGGATCACACACACACGCGGGCGCGCGCGCGCACACGTTGGACCCAGGCTCGCGTTTTCGTCTTTATTTTTTCTGTTAAAGCACTTCACAAGTTTTTATTTTTTATTTTTCCCGTGCAAGGTGTGGATGCTATTTTTTGTATTTTAATTTAAAAAAAAAAAAAAAAAAAAAACCTCTTGTAATAGACTCATCCACCTACCAAATTTGGATTCTTCTCTCACCTCATCACCCCCCCCCCCCCCACCCACCACCACCACCCCGTTGAATTACCAGCGAAATCAGATCTAAATTGAGCATTTGTGGATTTACAAGCCGGAGATTGTGATGTGCGCCGACTAGACTTGACAAATATGCCTTCATGAGCGTGGAGATGTGGAATTAAATCTCCTTGCATTTTTTTATGTTTATTTTTTTTTGTAAAAAAAAAAAAAACCCAAAACAAACAAAGACAGTATATGTATATTTTGGTCGCAGGGTGTGCAGGAGCAAGGTAATGGGAGAGGGTGCACACGCAACAAGGGAGCGTTGTTCGGAAACGAGACAATTGAGGCACAAGACGACATTCATTTGACAACATTGGATTCGCTGGAGCTTCTATTTTGTGTCCTGGACCGCCATTTTTATTTAAATTGTGCTTAAGGAGAACTAATGGCACTTTAGTGTGGAAGTCATGGAATTGCTGCAGAAATAACCCATAAAGTTATTTTTATTTTTAACCCCTTCCTCCCCCATTCTTTATCCATGAGGTTCTGACTCACCAGGACATCACCTCCAGTTTTGGAACTTTAAAAAAAAAAAAAAAAAAATTGTTTTAATCATTTTATTTTTTTTTTTTTTTTTTTTAATTATCTTTTGGTAGCGCCACTCGTGGTTCCGAACTTGGAGATGGCGAGTCCGTGGAGTGTGAATGGATTGTGTGTCGTGCTGGTGTTCGTACTGGATTTACTGGGAACCACGGCCAGCAATATGGAGCCCATCTACTGGAATTCTCTCAACGAGAGGTAAGAATACAGACTAGGATGTATTTTTGTTTACTATTTGGGTCCATGTGGTACATTACAGGAGATCAGAGGTTTCAAGCTCACTTTTATTTTGTGTATTAATTTTTTTTAAGTCATGGTTTCTGTGTATATTGCATATTGTCAAGGAAAAGTCTGTTCAGCGATTGTTCAATTTGTTTAAAAAAAATAAAATAAAAAAATTGATAACAGTAAATGCTTGTAATATCACAGTGATGTTGACAAGAAAGACAGTTTGGGACAGTTTTGTATCCAAAAACATGGTGGACACACTGAATTTGCATTAATGGGCCAGATCTGGCCCCCGGGCTTTGAGTTTGAAACCCGTGGTGACAGAAATAGAATCAAAAGTCCTTATGTGCCATGTCACTGAGTCTACATTTCATGTTTATCCTTTCCAAGTCATGCATGGACAGAAGCCTTAAGGGTCAGAAATGGACTCTGGCTGTATTTGACTGCAAGAGGAAAAGTTGAAATTCCTTTTAAATGCAACAAGTCAGCAGCAGAAGTATTTAAAAAAAAAAAATAATAATAATAAATAAATGATGTCGCATTCAACGCTGTATGTTGATTATTGAGGATTATAACAAGGCTGTAGTTTCTTACCAGACTGGACGGCTGGACGGGACTGTGAAATAAATGATTGACTGGAGATAAAGATGGAGATTGGGGGGTGTTTTAGCACGATACCGGGGCCTGCTGTTTGGTTAATCTTCAAGACTGTCACGATTCACCAATGTACGGCAGCTGCTCACAACACCTGCACAGTCGAAGGACATCACCAAGGGCTTTTTTTCGCGGGAGGCGGTTCGAATCACTTGACCCGAGAATAGCATCTCTCGGTGAGATGCGACACGGGCCAGGTGGGGAAGAAAAGAAGCGAGATCTGGGGATTTGTCGACGGGGCGGCCGCACAATGAATGAATGAAATCCGAATGAATGAATGCATCTGAGAACGTGGCCGTCGTGTCCTTCCACACCGTGTCACCCATTCAGATTCAGAGGCTCTCGCCGACATTTGTTGTTGTTGTTGTTTTGTTTGAAATATTGCGTCCGTGTGGCGGAGGCCACAGCCAGCCCCGCTTCCCCTCTTCCCGTGCGCGATGCAACAGTGTTCTGGAGTATGGGAGCCCCGCCACCTCCCACTGGGGAGCCAGGCATGAAGCCTCTAATGAGATTTTTTTTGTTGTTGTTGTCGGCAGTGGGTGGATTCAGCGCACAGGGTTGGACGTGGATGCGAGGGAGGGCTTGGGGGGGCGCTGGGCGGGGGGGAAAGGTCATTTCTGCTGAAGCTAACAGCTAGCAGGCTTCCCAGGTGCCTCTGTGCTATTGTTCCTTAATGGAGTTTAGCGTAAGGTGGGGCTTTGACGCCACAACTCCGGCCTCATCTGCAAAGGGGTTGCTCATGTATGCAAAGTACAAAGCCGGTTGTACGCCATTGTGTGCCTTCACAAAGCTTAGCATTCATACTTAATCAGCTTAGTCCGTCCTTCGCTTTATTTCATTTTTACACACATCCATGCGCTTTCTGCTTTTCCCCTTTCCATGCCGTAGCTTGTTCGGGCTATAGTATTGAGGCGGACCTGGAATATTTTATTATTAATTAATTTTCAATGTCTCTTTTTTTAACTCTTACTACCGTTCTATTCCTTACTATGGCTAAATAGGCTTGTTTTTGGTTTTATTTTTTTATTTATTAAAGAAAATTCTTTTTTTTAATATAAAAACCTCCACGTGCAATCACACGACATAAAAAAAGACATAAATGGAGAGCAAGAAAGTCAACCATACCGCCAGCTTCTGGCCCTCAGAAATTCTCCGTCTTATCTGGAAAAAAAAACAAAACACAATCAAGTAAGTTATAATTTATTTTTTTTTGTTAGTCAGTTCACAACGTTAGCGAAAGCTCGCGTTTTGATCGCATAAAAGCGGAGACAACGCTAGCTAGCTTGCTCTAAAAAGTCAACAGATTCGTGCGCTCCAAAATTCTCCGTCGAATCAGGTCAGGTGACTTTTCTTCAGTTATCATTGGCTAATTCATAAGTTTTTGTTAATCAGTTCAGTGTGAGCAAAGCTAGCGGTTTGATAGCGTAACAGTTGAGCCAACGCTAGCTAGCTCTAAGATTCAACAGATTCTGGTGCTCAAGAAATCTCTGTCTAATCTGAAAAAACACTCAAATCAGGTGACTATTTTTCATTGTTCTCATTACCTAATTTAGTGTTATTTTATTTAGGTCCGTTCACAACGTTAGCAAAGCCATCGTTTTGCTAACAAAGCTGGTGTTTTGATAGCATGAAAGTTAACGCTTGCTAGGACTGAAATAAAAACAAAAATAAACCCCCCAAAAATGTTTTCATCGGGAGACGTTACCAATATTGTATAATATAATTAAGAGTAAAAACCCATTTTTACTTTTGTATTTGCACATTTTCAGTCTGTACTTTGTTACTTTGACCAGACTCCTCCGTTCTCTGGCTCATCTCCTTACCTCTTTTATCGTTGGGCACTGCACAAGGTAGTTTTTATTTTTTTTTTATTATTATTATTTTTTAAAGAGTGGTCTCCTCACTCGCCTTGTAACACCAGGATCCCCCCTCGTCGAGACGCTAGCTTTAGATTTCTAATCCCCCTCCCTCCTGCTTCTAGTTTCTCAATAATTCATTAATCGCCAGCTAATTGGCTCCAGATAAAAGACAAGCTAACTAGGCTAAGTGTTTCTACTACAAATGAATAAAAATGAGACTGAAGAGTATTTTGTCACTTTTTTTTTTTTTTGTGAGAGTACAAAGGACACAAAAGCATATTTCGAATGTATTGGACATCTCAGAAACTCTTGTGTGTATATGTGTGCGCGCGCTGGACTGCATTAAACACACACGACTAAGCTCCAGACTGTAAACACACGTGAACGAAGACATTAGGTGCAGCTGCAATTTATAATTTAAAAAAGAAAGAGAAAAAAAAAAAAAAAAAGTCTTTCCAGATATCTTGAGGAATAATTAAGAGAGTTTATTTGCGGTTTCAGCATTGTGTCTTGCGGAGAGCTCTTCCTAATATTTTGACCTGACCCCAATCCAAAACTGTTCATTATCTTTGTCTCGTTTGTTGTATTGTTGCTGTGCGAGTGTGCTCATTATGTTTGTGTTTTACCCTTGTCCCGCTCAACAAACGACGAAAAAGTACATCGGCGGCTGTTGCTCTCCTTTACAGTACATGACAGGAAGTGTACTGTCTAAACCAATAAATAAATAATGATTCCTTTTAACTGCAGATTTTTCAAAATATAGTGAAGATTTCTGAGACCCCCCCCCCCCCACCCCAAAAACACAATATAAACACAATATAAGTGGAGCGTGAATGGTAAACTGTGATATACTGTTAACTGTGATATACTGTCATGAAATAATTGAATAGAATTAAAAAATTGTATATATTTTTTTTGTCACACACTGCATCGTTTGAATGCTCGTCGTGCTGCTCCTTCTGGACTTTGCCACCTGGGGGTAGTACAAAGCGCACAGACAGATGTGCTGTCCATTGAGACGTCTCAACTCCTCTCCCGGATCATCAGCGGGGCACTAATATTACTCGTTCTCCGCAGAGGATAAAGAATATATGATTGTGAGGGCCAAAAAAAGCATCCCAATGATGGCTTTTATCTCGATAAACCCGTAAATCAGGCCACTACTTGATATGGCAGACAGGAATTGGACCCCTTGATCGGACCCCAACCCAAAACGGTGGCGTACGTGAGACAGACCAGTCGAGTCAGAAGAGGACCCGCGAGCTGGAGGAAAGATAGAAAGGAGCGGAAGTGCGGTCGGATAGTTCTGCTCAGTTCAGATGGAGCGGACTGACAGAGTGACTGATTGTCTTCGGGTCAGAACCGCAGCGAGCTGCTTCCTGCCCACATGCGGCAGAGTAAAACCTCCCAGTCCTCATCGCTGACACCCCCTGTCACGTTCAGCCGCAGGAGGTCCACCTCGGTGAAATCCGGTAAGCTTTCCGAAGAACGTTTTGGGCAGAACCAAGCACTTTGATCAACTCGGCCTGAAGCCCTCAGAGAACTGGCGGCTCTGTGGTTCCTATGATAAGTTGGAGGAATGAGAAGAGTTTAAAAGCTTGGAAGCACGGTAAAACCACGTGCCGCGTACTCCGGCTTGTAATCGGGAGAGGAGTTGTTGCCATGGCAACCCATCATTTCGGCTAGTGGTCTGGAATGGACCGTTTCATCCTGACTTACGTGTCTTTAATTTGGCCTCGCCAGAGCAATTGATCAAATAGTGGAAATGGCTGGAATGACGATTTTTAGCTTTCTTCTTGAACGTATGCATGTATGTTAGCGGTCCGTTGTAGCGTTAGCTCGTGAGGAGCAAAGGTCGACATGCTAACTTGCTCGTGGGCTCGTTGACCTCCCAGCCATGAGTACTGCAGGCTTTGTACGCGTTCCTCAAAGGCTTGTGTGCGTGCGTGTGTGTGTGTGTGTGTGTGTGCGCGCGCGCAGTTGTAATTGGCGCTTAAAAGAGCACGGCCCATCTGCTTTTGGCGTTAACCCACCGTTGTTGCGCCGCGACCTCGGAAAAACTCACGCTCCATTTCCTGTACTAAATATAACTTAAATGGGACTCATGTCATAAAGGCGATATTACGTTTTGGGAGGTTTTTATGCGGCGGAGCTGAGAAAGGCGACGACTTTTTAATCAAGATCATATGCCGGTTACAGAAGAGCCAATGTTATTTTCCTCCCTTTTTTTTTTTTTTTTGGTGAGTAACTCTTGACACGTTCAGAGGACGCTTTCTTTAGCCAATCGGATTTTGAATTCTCGTTGCAGGCTGGCCTACAATAGTGTCCTCTGATTGGTCGGAATGTGCAAAAATGTTCAGCGAGCGGCAGATTTAATCGGCCGATATTAGCGGTTTTCGAAGCGATTTTTGCCCCTTTTTTAAATACATTAAGATATTACAGCATAAGACAGATAATAACATTCAAACAAACATGACAAAAAATATCTGCAAAAATCGGCCGATTTTCTTCTGTTGGAAAGTCAAACAAATGGGAAAGGACAAAGTACTGTAAAACAGTCAAATGTTATGTCTGTAAGTCTTGAATTTTGTAAGCTAAGCGGACCAAAATAGGTATTTTATTCCTTATATTTCAAATTCGTCGTTCATTGGAATTTTATTTTGCCAAATATCGCAATCGTATCCATATCGGTCGGGCCCTGCAAAACGTGTAGGGGACCATCTCATTTCTTCTACGACTACTTTTACAAAATTCCTTTCTTTCTTTCTTGCTTTTCTTCCCTGCTGAAGAATGCTGTTACAAAGGGTCAGAGTGGGCGGGGCTATCAAAGGTCTCCTCCTTTGGTGTGGAGTTGATGGATGTGCAGCGCTGTGTGGCTCGCTTTGCCCAATTCATTTTCTGTTACTCCACACCGAATGTATCCCAGAGTGCCTTATCTGGGAACAGGAAAGGAACTTTCCTGAACTTTTCCCGCAGTCTTTTCTCATTTAAAATTGTTATTTATTTATTTATTTATAAAAGACATGATTGATGCTGCGGCGGCCCGGTCGCTCGTTCCCAGTTTTTCTAATCAAACAACGGCGACCTTTTCCGAGTGGTCGTTTGGAGTGCTCGTCAGGCGTGTGTCGTGCGTGGGTGTGAGGACTTGTATACGAGTCCGCGTGGGCTGCTTGTGTACACTGTGACCCCCCACCCCCGCCCCTCATCCCCTCCACCTACATGCCTGCTCGCTCCCCCGCCGCCGCCTCTACTCTACTGCTGTCATTATTGCCGCCATTATTTGCAAAACAAGGCAGACAAAGGCAGTTTTGGGTGTGAAAACAACAGAAAGCGGCCAGTACCACTTGACCCTATCGAGCAGTGATGAGGTGATGCCGAGTGGGGGAGGGGTGGGGGTTTATAAACCTAGGGGAGTGATAATCCCTCCAGTAATGGTCCCCCCCCCCCCCCCCTTCTACCCCGTTGCCATGTTCTGTGCTCTTACGTGGCGCGCACGGCTGTCAATCACTCTACAAAACTGTCTGTAAGGGGATTAGGAACCACTGGACAGCCCCCACCCCCGACCTCCCGCCCCCACATTGCCTTTTCACCCCTTCATTCCACCTCTGCTTCATTTACCCCCCCCCCCCCCCCTCCCCATTTCCTGCTTGTAAAACCGATACTTACTTACCCCCCCATGGAAACAATATCCCGTTCCACAACTCTGCTCTCAGAAGCTCGTTATTCTTTTCCCGACTATCTCGCCATCTTTGTTGGGTTTAGTGCGTGTTTAACCTGAACGAACTTGAACCGGTTGGCCAGGTTGCACGCTGACTTTTTTTTTTTTTGCATCTCATTTATCTCAATCTGACCAGTTTGACCAGTCGTAGGACGGCATCGGATTAATCTGCCCCAATCCCGCGAATAATCTCGCCGCTTTAATCCCTGTTTAACGTTGTCATTAAGGTTTGATGAGGTTTGAAGTTTTCGTCAGAGCTCCTGTTGAGACGCCATTTTATGAGATTTATTGAGCCAGGGCACATGCAGCGGTACCTCGATTTACGAGTGACCCCATTTGTTTTTCAGGCAGCAGACAGTGAACAATTCCTGGAAAGAAATGGAGGCCATTCCCAGTTGAAGTTTAAGCACAAAACAGAAAATTACACGTTGTGTGTTCACATCCAACCACAGAACAAAAGTATGCTAGCTTAATGCTAACACACAATGCAAAATGCCATCGATGGGCTCAATGATGAATGTTACTGCAGTTTCCTGAGTGACTTAGTTGTGAAACTCTTCTTTTGTTTATTATGACTCTGTGTTATACTGCCCCCTGGTGGCCAAACCACCCACACCAGAAGGAGCACAATGTCAAGGGGCATTGAAGCATGAAATCCATACATCCATTTTCTGATCCGCTTACCCTCCCTTGGGGCAGGGGCATTTCCATTCATTTCAACGGGTAAAGATAAATGTCCGTCGTTGAGAAGAACTCCTCGGTAACATGGAACATGGATTTTTGCATGACCCTGCAAATGATTATAACATTATACAAGTCATGATGTTGTCTTTCAGTCCGGGCGCCTTTTAAAGGCTGGGAATGGGGGTCTGGTTTTGAAAGAGTCCCAAAGATGCACCCACGGGTACTTGTGTCCACCCCCCCCCTCGTCGTCCTCCCTTTCAAAGCCTGTCGTGGTTTCTTTGAATGCACACATGCAGGCAGGCGTCCACTCCTGTAACTCCGGCATATAGCCCAGGGAAAAAATAGAAGCCGGGAATACTGAGATAAAGTGTCAAAGTGAGGAATAAAAGGATAAAGCAAGCTGAGAGGGATCCGGAGACTTCACATTATTAATTTACTTGGAGAAAAGGGTGGAGGGGGGGGGGGAGGGGGATTTCTCCCACCTTCCATTTTTTTACTGCTCCTTCCATAGTAGGACACAATGGAGTGATTGGAGAGGGGGCACAGAGAGGTAGATAATCCATCCTGTGCTGTAGACTGTGGGTTTAACTGTTTCGTCGCCGTCTTTCGGGTTTCTTCGCTTAATCTTTGTCCATCACCTCGCTTCTCGCCATCCACCTCTCCGCGGGCCTCGCCGCTAATCCGCCAGCATTGCTTCCAGACCCGTAGGCTGGAATAAACCTGCGCCGAGCCTCTGTGTGTGTGTGTGTTTGGGGCGCTTGTGTGAATTGAGTCAGAAACTGTGCACAATGATCCGCTCGTTTTTTTGTGCCAGCGCGACTTTTTTTTTTTTTTTTGCGGCATCCAAACTTCGCGGCGGAAGGCAGAAGGCAGTTTTGTGCGGAGGCGGAAGCTCCGTGATTGATTTGTGATTGACGTGGCAAAAAAAAGTGCTCAAATTGTTTTCCTGACAAACGTACTTGCGTATCATATATATCAGATTCTGACGATATGAGCAAATTTTTGTTTTATTTTATTTTTTTTAGCAAATTCAGGATTTAAATATACTTTTTGTGACGTTTTTGTTTTGTGGTGTGACTCAATCAAGGTCGGGCGAAAGTCGACAGCTCAAGATGTGCATGCTTATGCACGCGCACACGCGGGAGTGACATCACATGCCAGCCCACGACGCCGTGTTTGCGCTTGGCAGCGTGCTCTCCTGTTGAAATTGGCCTCGTACCCCCCCGCCCTCACCCCCCATCTGGCACGGGAAGAAGGGAGGGCGTCCCGCGGCGAGGGATTACGCTGCTGCTTCCACCCGCACTCGTGCACACACACAAACTTGCACATCCACGTGCTCGTCTTGTTGGCGCGTCTCGAAGAAATGTAAAGCGTTTTTTTTTTGTTTTTTGTTTTGCCTGCGCACACGCGCTCCTGGCAGCGCTGGAGAAGATCTGACTTTGTGTGTGAGCTTTGGACACTTTGTCTAACGCAGGGGTGCTCAAACTTTTGGGATCCAGGGATTTTCCCAAGGATCACCTCATAACAAAGGGGGAAAAAAAACAGCTTTATTCATGGACCAATATCAGATTTATGTGATACTTTACAATAATATCAGAGCTTTTATTGGCTCGAGCGAAGCTAGAGAGGAGTAATTGATTTATGTTTGTTTTATTAACGGACCGTCCCCCATATGTAGGTTTGCACTTTTATTTCAGTGATACAACATAGTAATTTATTGCCGATGATGCGGACTCCCAAACTAGGTCTCGCGGACCCCCAAGGGAAGCCAGTTGGAGAACCAGCGGTGTAAAGCGAGGTCGCGGGTTTTTGTGCGTGGTGGTCGTGTGAAATCGGTTCGTGTCACGACCCCGCTGACGCTGCGGCAATGTGTTGCGCAGTGTGTCTTTGTCCTGCGAGGTGGGGGAGAGTGTGCCCCGGCCTTGCCCGCTGTACCAACCTGATTGAAAGGTGCGTCTGGCCTTTAGCCTCTCGTGTGGTCGGTCTGCACACGCACGCGCTTTCGCACAGCGGGCGGGGGTGGAAATCCAATTGTGTCTTTTCCCCCCGCCAATTACAGCACTCGTCATTCTCCCCTTACTCGCCGCCTTCGTTAACAAGCAATCTTGTTAATGTCAGTGGACCTATTTCGCCCCCTCCTGCTGTTCTCTCACATTCGGGAAAACGAGAGCAAACGTTGAGATTCACAGAAAAGCGTCCATCACAAAGACGGTGTATATGAAATTTGTTTAAAAAAAAAAAAAAAAAAAAATTTACAGTAATCCCTTGTTATATCGCGCTTCATTTATTACAGATATATATATTTGTAAAGATCAGTCAAAGCAACCTTACTGTGTACCTTACCTGTTTAAAACACAAGCCACTGTCAGAGTTTTATGAAATAAATTCACCAATACCAACCTCAGCCTGACTAATAGCAAAGGCAACACACTTGTAACAATATCGACAGGAGAAATGTCGATGCAAGTTGGCATTGATAGACGTATGAAATTTATATAGTCATAATTTAGTTGCTACTTCGCGGATTGCATTTATTGCGGGGGAGTTCGAGAGCGTAACCCCCACGATAAACGATTGTTTGCTGTAGAAATACATCGAGACTCCTGACCTGGTTGCTTTTTCCCCGCTTTGCGCCGCTGAGTGGCTGGCGAGGCCGCGGCTAAATCTGCACCGCAGCCCAGACGCTTCCCGTCGCGCGCGCGTGTGCGCGCGGAATGAATAATGTCCAGCCATTGAGTGCCGTAAATTATTCAGAGGCTTCATGCGTGGAAACATTATAATTCCATGTTGAGAATGAATTAGCCTCCGTTTGGCCCTCAGGCGCATTTCTCACTCAACCTCAAGGCCTCATGGGAGATTAAAAGTGCCAAATGCCATTGAAGATGGACCTGCGCTTTTTATTCCAGCCATGTTGAGTGGCCGGCAGCACCTGAACTGTTCGACTGTGTGGTGTCTATGAATGAAATTACACCGCTGGTCCAAGTGCCCGAATACAATTGAATGGCTATGTCCCATGTCATGTGACCCGTATCCCATATTGCACGGAAATGACGACGCGAGCGTCATTTGGAGGCCGTGACAACATGGAAGTAAACAACAGTACATGCATAATAATGACGTTCACACCATAGCTATGAAGAGTAGCGACGCCAGCGTGCTGTAGCAGCCCAGGTAACCAACGTGCCTCGGCGGCGACGACCCATCCTAACTTGCTTATTTCCCAACCCATTTTCATGAGCTTTACTTTTTCGACAACGCCAAAGCGTGTGCTATCAATATGTAACATTTGGGGGGAAAAAAACAAAACAACATATTTTTACAATTTAAAGGTTACTCCCAGTGCCGTTGTCGGGATCGTACGGCGTTGTACGCAACAATACGCCGCACAATGTGCCGGCATTCTTGGTCTTTTGGTTTTCTTGCAGTTCACACACACGGGATGCGCTGACGACTTTGACCCTCCTAGCTTAGCGTCGCCCGAGGAATACGGCTTTAAAGGGCCGTGTTGTATCTTCCTATTCATATCTGTGGTTCGCACACTCGCAGCCGACAACGAGACGTTCTCACGGCTGACAACGAGGCACTCGAAAGCGGCCACACCAGTCGACGATCCGAAGGGAAGCTGCATTCTCGTAGGCTTGGCTAGCAAGCTAACTGCATGTCACAATTGCACCGGATAGTCACTGATCTGAACAGGGCGTGACTGAAATGGTGAAAAACAGTTTAACGCCAGAGCTCCTCAACTGAGCACGACAGAGTTCTCTCTTTGCATATAATGTACTCAAATCAAACCAACGCAAACCTTATTTTGAAAATTTAAAATAAAAAAAAATTCAGAGGAAAAGTTTTGTGTCGCCAGATGATGCTCCTCTACTTCTTATTGAGTTTTGGACTTGAATTGAGTTGACAAAGTAAGTGCGTTAAGGGGTGCGTCAGCTCGCAAGGAACTTTGAACTCTGTGATAAGAGTGCGCTGGGAGGACAGACGTGTCAACTAAAAAACAAATCAAAAGTTCGAGGAATGTGCCCCAGGCTTAACCTGCAATTAGCAGGCTATGAATACTAACTGGGCTGCGACATCGCCGACTGCCGCACGACGCCGTTTGACCGCTGACTGCACGCACAATCGGAGCCTCCGCCGCTCATTGGCGCTTTGGGCAACAGATGACACCATCTCGGCCAATCGGCCGGCGGATGAGGGTGCGGGGCGACAGAGCGTCAGCCGGACCCACAACCTCCTGCAATTGTGAGGGTTAATCTGCTTTGTGTGCCTGCACGCAGCATCAGCACTCAAGCGAGACCCGTGACCTCTCACACCCGATTGTGGGGATGGGCCGGGACAGGCTTTCTTCCACGCCGAGCAGCTTTCCCACCATCTCGTGTCGAATGCTCGATGGTGGCATCAGCTTTACAGATAGCGAAATATTCTTCAAAAAAGAGGCTTCAAGCAGTTTAATGCCACTCCCATTAGAAGTTTACTGTCAAATTTAACATAAAGAGAATTACACTTTGTGTATTGAAACAAATATTTTTCCTTATGAAACTTTGCTAGCTTAATGCTAGCAAAGTTAGCTTAACACAATGCAAAACACCATGAATGGGCTAACAAAACTAGCATTGATGTTGTGCTGTGAGAGATATTACGTGTAAAAGGACGATATAACAATACTTACAGGCATATATTGTTTATCCTCTGTGAAAAATAACTAATATTACTTCAGCTTACTGAGCAGTTGTGACCGTCTTTTTCGTGAATACGTGTATATATTATATTTCCGAGGAGTCTGCTGCTGTGGAGATGTTTGCGGGAAGGCGACACAACCTCCTGGGAGAGCCTGTCAAACAATAAGCGCAGACTAAAAGTGTATTTCAACACTCCTTTTCTATTTCATCTCCGTAATGATTTGGGCTTCTACAGTCTTTTCATGTATATTTGACTGTGTGTTTGAGTTTCTTTTTTTTTTTTTTTTTTTTTTTTTTTTTTTGCAACAGTCCCCACTCGGGAGCCCAGAGGTTGAGCATGAACACACACACACACACACACACACACACATGCACTCGCCTCCCCAGCTGAGCCGGCTGTCTATTTATTCCTCGATTCATCCGATTCTTTATTTATTTTACACGGCCCTTCCTAATGCAAATAGGGTTTGGATGCTCCCTGCCGAACTGGGGCGCAGCACGGGACCGACGGTGTGTGTGTGTGTGTGTGTGTGTGTGTGTGTGTGTGTGTGAGAGAACCAGTGAGTAATAGAGCCAAAGTCCTTATCTGTCACCAGAGAGCTCCCTGGCTCTCTCTCAGCTGTCAATCATCCAACCCTGGAGACAAACAGTCAGCTTCAAACATAGGCAGAGAGGTTTGTGGGGGAAGGTGTTGAGGATGAGGGGATGAAGGAGCACAGGAGGGGGAGGTGCGGATGAAGGAGGTGAGGGGGCGGGTGGCAGGTGGATGAGGGAAGTTGAGGTGGATGGTCAAAAGATGCCTCCATGGGACCAATGGACCTGTGGAGCGCTCCAGGAATTAGACAGCCCGCCCTCCCATCATTCGCAAGCACGGGTGACTTTTTCACACCGCACTTTAGTAGCTAAAGTGGTTGCGAAGTGGCTGAAGCACACTCCCACGCACACACGCACATTCTGACACCCATAGCGCTCTTCAATATCTTGACAGGAGTGGATGGTGGTTTTCATGACCTGAAGCTGCTCTCTTTTAGATTTTCTCTCTGGCGCCTTGACTTCAACTTTAGTTCGTTTTTGTGACCGAGCTCGAAAGTCGTGAAATGAAATAGTGTGTTTTGTTGATCGCAAGTCTCTCACTGAATCAAGTCTGCCCACGCGCAGTACGAAGATGGAATAGTCCATTTCGTGAGAGGCGGTTGGGGGGTCGGGCACTGGAAACGATCGTGATAGATTAACTCATTCACTACCAGCAGTTTTTAAAGCAGTTCCAGGAGTTTTATAGCATTTTGACAGGATCAAAGAATGTGTTCTGTGAGAATATGAGCACCGAACCCACCAAAGGAAAGAGTTGACTCTTTTCGGTTTTGGTTTGGGGGTCGTGGGGGGAAGGCAGCCGAGGGTTTCAAGCCCAAATGGCTTCAAGATGCCGGAGTCCGACCAGCATGGGGAAGCGGGATTGTGGATTTAGCGCCATGCCCCCACTAGAATGCAAACACAATCATTGGCTTGGCTCTCATGTGGTGTACCTAATCAAGTGGCCTTTGAATCCCGAAAAGATCCTACAGGGATTTTTGTATTTGTGCACAGTGACACCTTGACGTACAAGTGCCCCAAGTTACGGGTTATTGCAGTAAATAACCGTTATTTGATCGCTTTTAAACTCGTAAGCGCGTGTTTCTTCTACCTTTCAAGTCAAAAGTGCTCTTTTGCAAGTTTACTTTGCGCAGTTGCACCGCACTTTTGGTTCCAGTCGACATCCCACCCACGAGTCTCCTGGCGCATATTTGGCGGTGCCGTGGGACCGCCGATGGATTACAGCGTTCCCCCGACACCGCGGCCCTGACTGAGGCGTCCTTAGCTGAAGTTTCAAACTCTTTGCAAACTGTGGCCTCTGAAGGGCGCACACACACACACACACACACACACTTACATAAACACACGCACACTCACTGGCAGGATCAACATCTCACCTCACTCCTCACCACTAAGTCGATGACTATTGGACGGTTCCTGTGTGTGTGTGTGTGTGTGTGTGTGTTGTCATGTGTCCACATATGCGTGTGCGCGCCCCATCCCAGGGTGACCTAATTAAATTAGCGAGGTGGTCGGCCTGAACAAGCTGAAGCTCAAAGACTCTTCACACGCCAGATGCCGCCATCCATTTAAGTATGTGTGTGGGTGAGTGAGTGTGTGTGTGTGTGTGTGTGTGTGTGATCCTCAGCACCATACTTCAACTGGGAAAACCTCAGTGGGGCTTTTAAGTGTGCGTGAATACACACACACACACACACACACGTCAGGACCTACAGTGCTGCATCCACACACACCTCCACTAAAGCGCCTTAATGGGGACCAATCCAGACTTGTATAAATCATCCCCAGGAGAAAAAAAAAAAAAAAAGCAGATGTGGGCAAAGTGAAGCTGTTCTGAGGTTGTGGGGAGACTAAGTGTGGCTTCACTTTCAGGTGACTCGTGATGCGCTGTGTCCCCGCTCGCCGATTCGCAATTCACTTCCAGACGTGTGGCTGACGTGGGCGGACATGTTTGGGGGGGAAAAAAAATAAAATAAATTTACGGTGGTCGTAGCGCTTGAACTGCCGCGCGGATAGCTGAGGAAGCTTTTCCGGATGTCATATATTATATATATTATATTGCTTAACACATTCACTGCCATTGACGGCTTTAGAAGTCAAATATCAATGTTAACTGGGAAAGCTGGCAGTGAATGAATTAAACACAACTAAAACATGCACTTAAATGATTTGATTAAAATGTAATGGATATATGTTAAATTTTGTTTTTCCTAAATAAAAGTTTGACAATAAACAGTTCTTATAGATTAAGGTCAAATACAACTGAACTGTTGTTGGGCGAGATTCGAACCTCCGACTTCCGAACTGTGTCCTGAAAGATCACGTTAAGTTTTTTGTCAGTTCCAGGATCATTGCTGTAGACTTATTCTCATCGTATTTTTCCTAGCTAGAATTTTAAGAGCTGGAGAAATGCGGTGGCGTTGGCGGGGGAAGTTGTGATGAGATGCCGATCACGGAGCGTCTGCGACGGCGAGAGTCACAAAGAAGCTGTGAACAAAAAGTTCTGAGCTGCAGACGCCGAAGCGGAAACATGAAAAACACACACGCAAAAAATTAAGTCAGGAAGGGGAGGAATGCAAATGAGGATGATGATGGCAACGTCAAAGCGAGACAGGATGGGGGGGGGAAAGTTCCTCCTGACCCGAATATGGCTGCCGTGCTCAAAGATGAGACGTAGAAGTCCTCCTCCATACTTTGCTTAGTTAGCTTGACGCCGCTTCAGCTTAATGCGATGCGCTCATCTGCCGCATTGTGTCCGACGCCGTACGCTCGGCTCAGCGGGAGCACCGCGACATTGGAGATGAAGGCCGTGAGGTACACGGTGTGTGTGTGTGTGTGTGTGTGTACTTGTGCTCTTTGCAAATGTCAAGCCATCCAGCATGGCTCCAACCTGCAACTGCGCTGTGATTTTTACTGGATGTGACACCGACGCTGCAGCATTCCCAACCGCCTCCTGTGTGTGTGTGTGATGACAAGGGCACAGTTACCTTCAAAGTCCCGAGGGGCTACCTCACTATTTTTTTATTTTTATTTTATTTTTTTGAAACCTCTGCTTTCGGGCTGCTTGCTTGCTTGAGTTAGGAAGGGATTCAACAAGTAGCAAATGTCAGTGCAAATGAGAGGACTGTCCATAAAGTTAGCATCATCACAAAGGCTGTTTTAAAAAAAAAAAAAAAAAAAAAAAAAAAAAGTAGGGTTGCAAAAGTCCAGGAATTTTCATAGTTAAACACTTTCTTCAGGTTTTTGGTCAGAAACTGGTCAACTGCTGGTTTACCAAAGAACAGAAAAAGGGAGTCAAAACCAAAAAGCATAGTCTTTGGTTTTTGGTCGCTTTGATTATCACCCAACAAAATATTTTGTGGGTCTTGAAAGATCAGTCAAAATGTTATGTACTGTGATGCCCTCGCACGTGAGCAAGGAGCGCTTTCAATTTTTCACCAAGGTCTGATGACAAAAATATGTTTTGATGCTTGAATTGGATATCTGTACTTTACATGACCAGTTAGTTTCCATTGAAAGTTTTCAATTTTCAAACACTGCTTCTGCATCCCCCGCGCCACCTCCCGTCTGTCTCTCTCTCTCTCTCTCTCTCTCTCTCTCTCTTGCTTTGCTGGCCCGCACGCCCGCCCGCCACATGGAAGCTGTTAACGCTGCTGTCGTTGATCGCGCTCACCACAAACATTCCTGAGGGCTTTGCAGCACTGGCTGACTTTGCGGCAACCTCGCGCGCCTCTCCGCTTGTCCTCGCAATGTTGGCGGGCCCGGTTTGCATGTAGCGAATTGGAACCTCCCCGCTGGTGGTCAAGGATAGACGGTTCCAATCGCTTTATTGAAGAAGCGGTGACAAAATAAACAAGAAAGCCGCATTCGTACGCTAACTTTTACAGCGGCGACGGACACCCGGGCACTCAAGTCGCAGACTGCCTAATAGTTAGCCAGTTAACATGATGTCGAACGAGAAAAGATGGCGGAAACAATACCTGCACCTCACGTGCATATTTTGTATTGGTATTGTTGTTTCATCATGTAAAATACATTTTAGGGCTGTCACTGTCGAATCTTTTCAGAATCATTTATCCTGTAGCCTGTTTCGTCCAGTACTCGAGTAATCACCCCCCCCCCCCCCCCCCAAAAAAAAATATTTCGGAAAAAAAAAGAGGGCTGGACTTTTATCCTTAAAATGCATAAGTTGGTATGACTATATGCTATAGACAGCAAAATCAGCCTTTGTTAAACGGTTAGCATTCAGGATTAGCATGAGCACACTTGCAATTACAATTTTAGGTAGAAACCCCGCTAACTGCCATTCAGCTCACTCATACATGATTTGATATGTACATTATGCATGTAATAGTGTCTTAAAAATCACTTACAGACACTCCTCTGTGGTTTTTGGCAATGTTTTTCACTGGTCCAACAATGCGCCCGTGTGCAACAAATGTCCGTGTGGTAAACCTGGCCAGTGGCCAAATGGTTTCGGGCGGCGCGAATATGCTTTTAATTTAATTACATTTTTTATTGCCCCGAGGCAGACATTTTTGCGTCGACGGAGTTTTGTGGTCCACTTAGCCGAGTCAGCCAAATCTTTTTTTCACAGCCATAATACATTTCTATGGGATTACTCAAATCATCGATGGGATGTCCGGTAGGATAATCAATAACAGTCAGTATCCCCAACCCTACTGCTGGAAACACGCTCGAAACAAATTCTCAAGATGCTAGATCAGAAAGCACAACGATATCATTCCTGTCACATCCTCACTGAACGCAAAATGCATCAACTTAGAAAACTGCATCATACTGTATGTCGTTTTTGTGTCGCCGCTGATGTTTTTGCCTCTCGGTTAAATGTAAGGTTAATGCTAACGGACACGCTCATCCCATGATAGAAGCGTCCTGAGGGATCTGGGCCAGGCCTCGGCCTCAACTCTCATCAATTTCCACGACAAGTCTCTCTTTGCTGCTGCTCCAAATGTTGGTCCATCACACTCAAAGAGCACTTGTGCTCTTCTTCTCCAGGGTATATGCTTCTTTAATGAAGACACTAATAACCATTATGGATATTTAAAGCCGCTTGTCCGACCCACGCGCTCATGGACAGCGGGCAGTCCATTTGGAATAAAAGGACATTATCATCATGGATTATTCAAATGGAACAAAAAAAAAAAGTTTAGTGGCCCTAATTGTTTGTTTGTGTGTGCAATATATATATTTTTTAAATTCCTATTTCATGTACAGTGCTGCCTTGAGATGCGATATGATTGCCCTTAAAAAAAAAAAAAATATTCTTTGTAGGGATAAATAGCACTCTGTACTATTGTACTTTGTAATAACATTATTCAATCCATTTTAAAGAACTGACTCATGGCAATAAATGATAATAAAAGCATATTTGCGGCCACTGTCTGTGTTTACTGCGCAGACTTTTGTTGCAGACAGAAGCGCTGTTGGACCAGTGATAAACATTGCTAAAAACGACAGAGGAGCCATCTGCAAGTGATTTTTTATTATTATTATTATTTTTTAAAGACACTACTAGATGTGAAATATGCCTGTAACTTGATGTATGAGTGAGCTGAATGGTCGTTAACGCTAGTGCGCTAATGCTAATCGCGAATGCGAAGCGTTTCGCAGAGGCTATTTTTTTTCTGTACAGTTGATCCCATTCATTTAGTACCAGCATATGCAGTTTAAAGATAGAAGTCCATGAGAATAAAATGCATGTTGGTAGTTAAAAAAAATGAAAAATGAGGGCGGGGATCACTCGTGTACGCAACGAAAGATCCATTTTTATCGATTCTAAAAAGATTTCATCGCGGCAGCCCTAATATATCGAGTTATGGTCGAATGGACTGTTACTTTCCTTCATTCGCCGCAGTCAGGTGTAAAAAAACAAAAACAAAAAAAACAACACACATTTGTGAAGGAATAACGACTGTTGTGTCAAACGAGGAGGAATTGAACCCGTGTTCCTATGTATTACATATTCCCGAGCATCTGTTCCCCATTACACTTCTGATTGCTGCAGCAAAACATTGGAAAATGCTAGCAGCTGCGTCTTGCTTCGTGTCTTTTCTCCACTCCGGCCAGTGATTTAATCCAGCGCTCAGGCTTGGAATAATATTTCTCCTCAAAGATGCCATGTTTCCCTCCTCTTCATCCTTAGCGCAGACATTTTATTCTTATTCTTATTATTATTCTTCCAGGAGATGGACAAATGTGTCGGTAAATTCATTTTGGATGTTTGCGGCGTTTCAAAACGGCGCGTCAGCTCGTGCTAACATATCGAAAATGCCAGATGTTTGGTATTTTCTCTCGTTTGTTTCATTTCCGATTTACAAATGGACATGTTGTACATAAATTACTCATTTTTCCTGCAGCCGATCGCTTTCCCGCCCCCCCCTCCGATCCCCTGCTGTGTGTTTGACGTTGTGTGTACATTGTGTGTCTGAAATTACTCCGTGAGATTAGAGCGGACAGCTTTATGCGGATGGGACGCCATAAATCTAGCCCGCCGCAAGAAAATGGCGGCGTGATCTTTCATTGTTCCCTTCGAGAACCCCATTTTGTTGGCTCCGCCTCCCGCCAAGCTGTATGCATTCAAGGACAGTGAAGGTTGACATCATGATTGATTTATTTACGAGGGTTACGCATCTATTTACTCAAATGTTAAAAAAAAAAAAAAAAGATTCGATTTGTTTTTCACAGCCAATGAAGGTATGGAAAAAGTATGCCATTTGGAAATGGCAAATGCGTCGGAACGCCTTCGCCGTGGATTTGATTATTTTCAGCCACGCATGACACACGCGCACATTCCACGCAAACAGACAAGCGGTGGCACCTGTGTGCCCAGCTCGGGATCCGCAATGGGCTCAGATTGCCGCTGTGGAATTTTGGAAATGTCCGTCGACATGCAGAGGAGAGGAGACACGCAAGTCCACCTTGCTTTTCAAATGTGTCAAATGGATGGGGAGGGGCAGCTGGGGAGCAGGAGGATTCAGCGGGGGCGGCGTAAGAAGACGCTCAAGGAGTGGGGGTCCCGGAGGTCGATGCTTGGGTGAAAAAAATGATGTTTCGGCCCGGGAGAAGAAAAGAAAGCCCCTCCTCCTCCTTCGCTCGAAAAAAAAAAAACTCCATCAGTGTCACCTCTGCCCCCCAACCACACCGCATTTCAAAGTGCGGCCACATGAATAGCTCCATTGTTGACGGCTGTGAGTTTAAAAAAAAAAAAAAAAAATGCAGTGAAAGGAAGCCCAAATGTTGATCGTGAGTCCGCTCGGATTCTGGAAAGTTGAGATCTGGGAAGTGAAAAAAGTTTGTGACATTTTCCTTAAAACTTGGGTCACTAATGCGTGAATTGTAATGTGGGGGGGGGAAAAAACAGAGGTCTTTATTTCGGAATCCCGTTATTCACATTCAACATGAAGCGTCAACAGCTGTGTCGAGGCTGAGAAGGATTGTCGGTGGCGAGTGTAAAATATGTTTCCCATCTCGCGACGGAGTTGTCTGCCGGTGGTGTACGTGTGTCAACGTAGCTTAACGCAATCCATTCCAGGAGGCTCCGCATCGTACGATAAAGTCACTTCGTTGTCAAATGCCCAATGCGTTTGGTCCAACTGAGACAGTGGATCCGAGAATCTGACCTGACGACTTCCTCCCGCCGTCCCTTGCAGGTTTCGAGACGATAAGGGCTACGTCCTTTACCCTCAGATCGGCGACCGGCTGGACCTGATCTGCCCTCCGCTGGACACGGCGCGCTCCACGCCCGAGTACGAGTTCTACAAGCTGTACCTGGTGTCGTCGCGGGAACAGGCGGACCGCTGCGAGGTGACGGGGCCGCCCAACATCGTGCTGACGTGCGACGAGCCCACGCGGGAACGCCGCTTCACCATCAAGTTCCAGGAGTTCTCGCCCAACCTGTGGGGCCACGAGTTCAAAAGCATGCACGACTACTACATCATCGGTGAGTGCGGCGTGAAGTGAATGTTTTGCTCGCTACGCTTGATCTCTGATTGGGGCCCGACTGCGTTTGTTTATCACGCTGACGGCCGTTAACATTGACGTTAACATCCACGTCGTAGCATACTGGTGGGTTGCCAGGTTTAAATTAAAAAAAACAAACACAAAAAACTTATAGTAACTTTTTAGTCACTGAACAAATGAAATTTAAAAAAAAACATTTGAAGCTAAAGCGAGACCCAGCTGGCGGCTGTGACAGCTTTTAAAAAATATATATAATTTCACGTGTACCTGTGGATGAAATAAAGCGTGCAGAGCAACTGTCGCCAAAATGCATCCGATCGACGTGGATGGGGCGAGGTCAAAATATCCACTCTCCTTTATTCTCCCCCACTTCCTCTGTTTGTGGCAACCGGCTTCTTCCTTGACAATTGCGCCATGTTTTTGTGGTTCAATGCGGTCTGCCGGTGTTTTTGCGCATTTCAGCGTCAGGGTCCAGTTTATCGGCCCCGTTTATTGTTTGCGTCAACCGCAAAAGGCGAGAACGCGTTTCGCTTTGGTCGATTCGGAGCAGGTTGTTCGGGCCTCTCCGGTACCTGACGATGAGATCATCAAGGGAAGTCGGGGCCCGGTTGTACAGAATGGAATGTTCCGGAAGCCGAGGGAGGGGGGAGGGGGGGGGGGGGCGCATTGTTTTATTCTGTTTTATTTTCACACACAATGCAAAAACACCTCAGGAGTGAGAGTGAGTTGTTTGGTTCTCTCCTCCCACGCACCTCGCAGGCGGGATGCACTCAGGTGCGCACACGCTATGTCTGTTCACTTCCTCTCATCTGCGGTGAGAAATGCAAAAAAAAAAAAAAAAAAATGTAAATAGATGAAGAGCGAGTCCTCGCTCTGCTTTGTGTCGGGTTCGACGTTTAACCGTGATGGGATGAAAAATCACATATTTATTTTCTCTTGGTAAATACCCCCCAAACACACATTGAAACGTATTCAAAGATACTTTTTAAACATTGTAAATGTCGGTGAAATGCAATTGCAATTTGAATAGATTTGTCAAGACAATTTAAAAATAATAATAATAATAATAATAACGTTTTATTTTATTTTTTTAAATTTTATTTACAGCTTCTATATTTGAATCCTTGTCCCTGCTGATGTGGGGGGGAAACAATAAATTTCAAAGCTTGTTTTGCATCAGGAGAAATAAAGCAAATCCCACAAGGGGGAAGAAAAACAAAAGTAAAACTTGCTTTGAATAAAGTCATTTTGTTTTTTTTGCATTTTCTATAAACCAAAGAGAACTGTGGATTAAAATCGGGAATTGGCCTTTGTGAGAAAAACAAAAAACGAAATAAACAAATCGGCGATTTCATTTGAAGGCCGTATCGCTCAGCCTGAGTGTGTGATTGAAAAATCCTTTCCTGACTTGATTTGGTCTTCCCGTGAGCACGCCAGTTAACATCCGACACTTTTATCGCCTCGACGCACACACGCGTTGCTCAGACGCATCGATTGACAGCTCCAGCCTGATCGATGGAGTCCGGAGGTCGCACGCACGCACGCACACACGCACACACACACACACACACACACACACACACACATGGATAGGTGTGAAAGCAGAGTAGCTTAAAGCGCAGAGCATCTGGCGCTGATAACTTATTGATAACGATATGTGAGCTTTAATTGGGATGGGCGCTTAATGAAGAGCAGCGCTTATGGTGTCCCGTTTCATGACGCTCCCACATCGTTAATAACCGGCTCATCGAAAGACGCATTTCGCGGCCTTAGTGACTTCAAGATGGCCGTACGAGGGGGATACGTGCCTGATCGCCATCATGCCTTCATTTCCAGACAATCTCCAAAATCACTGCGATTCAGGAAATAATCTTCCCGGATCAAAGGTCTTAGAGCCACGAGCGATGCAATAAATCAAACGATAAGCTGACTAAGCAGTTTAATAGGTGGGAATTAATCTGCGTATTACAGCAAGTATTACGGCGATCCATTTTGAACAAAACCCAAGCTTACGCAAATGTTTCTAACCGAAGTATTGTCACTTTCGATCTTGAGCTGGCATATCGCCGCACGGCTCCCGCAGTTATGTGACGCTTCTCGGACAGTTCAGCGTTTATAAAAAAAAAAATAATAATAATAAAAAAAAAAAAAAAAGTGAATCACATTTTATTTATTTCTTTTTTTCCAAATGAGACAGTAGGAACGGTGTTGACAGGGGGAGCAAGAAACAGTCCCGCGGAATCACGCACCTGTTGCTCTTTGAAAGGTCCATAATTTGATATAGACGATCAGGATATTCCAAAATTGGCACGGAACAGTGTCGGTGTGCATGGAACATGAACAGTACGCAAGGGTTAATGACTTTAAACTCACAAGCACGCTATTGCGTGGTCGTCACTGACAAGTACTAATGGCTTCATTTACAAATCGAGCGGCGGCGGGGATTTTCATCTAATGACTTTGTTTTGGAAGGTCACTAATGTATTACAGATGCCACTGCTGAGTAATCAGATTACTCGAATCCCATTAAAAGCCATTCTTTTCTTCCTTGCACCCCCCCCGGGGACGGGAGCGAGGGAGAGTGGCAAAATTGATTCGTCATACTCACTGATGGATGTTTTCATTCATAACAGGTCAGAGTTTATGAAAGTTTGTGTCCTCATCTCACACATGCACCAGATCTCACGCGCAAACATAACGTAGCATCAATATGCACACATCGATTGAGATACAGAGAAACCGGAAGAGTCACAGAAAGGCACCCGAGTGGAGATCCTTGGAAATTTTCAAGGCTCAAACATGTGATGTGAACTTTGCCGTTCGCCTCCTTGTTAGACAACAGCAAGCAAAAATGACGGAAACCGAATTAGTATGATGAGTAGACGAGTGTCTTAAATTTTTTTTTTGAAAAATAAATAACCAATCCACACGCGTCTTACTACTTCAAAAGGATTCAAACGTGACACACTCATGTGTCTGCAAACACGTCACGGTGAATGATGGCCGCCTCACAGTCAACATACATTTGACCTTGTGTGCATTAGTGTGTGTGTGTGTGTGTGTGTGTGTGCGCGCGCGTGCGTGCGATCTCCTTCACTCGCTCAACTCCCTCACTCGACCACGCACACACTTGACCACCGCTAACGAATGCACACTCACATCGGCGCACGCGGGGGGGGAGGGGGTGGGTGGGGGGGGGCCTTCCCCGATGATATGCACGCACACACACACGCACGCACACACTTACACGAACACGGACACACATTCGTAGCTGTAAACATCCTCAGAAATAGCTCCAAAAGTTTGCCGACTCGTTGTAGCGAGCAGGTCACACACTGCGGGACTGCTGTGGTGTTGTTGCATGCTGAGACAGATGGTGTGTGTGTGTGTGTGCACGCGCGCACAGGTTTTGTTGACGTGTTTCGTGAGTGCGCATGAATGCGGACCCCCCACCCCCCACCAACGCTTCCCCCCTTTGCCCGCGTGGGCGCGAATGAGCGAGCAACCGAAGGACTCCCAGCCGGGCTTTTATGCAGCAGGAGCCCCGGGGCTTTGCGGAGAGCCTGGCGCTCGCCGTCACTCACGGACCCACGTAAGCAACAAACTTAAAATGTATAATAGAAGAGTGAGTGGACTCTAAAAGCCGTGTGTTTTGAAGTCATTAATTGTGAGCGCGCGCGTTTGTGTGTGGTCTAATTGTTTGACGTTGCAGCGCAGTACGGCATTGTCAAAGTGTTCAATAATGCAGGGCTTGCGCGCTGAAATAAATGACACAAGCGGCGGCGGCGGCGGCGGATCCGGTTTGGAGGGATGAGGAGGGTGAAGGTGAGCAGCAGATGAAGAGGTGCAAGGGGGGTGGAGAGATGCGGCTCCGACAGACAAAAGAGGAGACGATGCGGCGGGAGGAAATCTGCACTGCGCAGTCAATGAGCTTCGCCCGCCGCCTCCACGTGGGATGCGCGCTCGGGTGTGTGAATGATGGAATCCGGGGAGTCCTGAGAAATGTATAGCTGCTGAATATTTGATGGTGTCGAAAGCCTTTTGACTTGTTGACGCTTAAGTGCGAGGAAAAGGACACAAAACAACAACGACCGAATTCTAGCAATGCACGTATTTTACTTCCTCTCGTGGCACAACACCAAACCAAAATGTCACAAAAAGCATCGACAGCGGTGCCGTGAGATACGAGTGGCCCGACTTGCAAATGTTTTTCAAAAATCGTTCACGACAAGACGTTTGGCATATCTAGTGAACAATTCTGCTTCTTCTTCTTCTTCAAGAAAAAAAAAAGAGGCCTCAAGTTGTTTATTGCCTCTACCAGTTGAAGTTTACTAACAAAGAAATTACATTAAAAAAAAAAAAAAAAAAAAAAAAAAAAAAGCACATAACTGTGCCTTAAAGTCTGCAGGCTTAATGTGGACACAAAATTGGAAATGCCATAGATGGGCTAAAAAAAAAAAAAAAAAAGGCATTTCTGTCATGGTGTTAAAACTCTCTAAGAAACGGATATTTGAACAAAACCATGGAGCAACTCACGTAGACAAATAATCCAATGTTCACAGGGTTATATTCGTTCTCCTCTACGAAGAATGACGAATATTACGGCGTCTTTCGGAGGTGGCAAAGGCGCCTGCACCAGAAGGAGCAACACAATCGCCACCGAAGTGCAGCAAAAAATATATCGAACACTGTTTACTGTCTTTACGTTCAATTTAATGACATCATCACTGTAGGTTTTTATAAACTACATTACGATCGAGTGCAATCTTTATGAAAAACACTTTACGACAATGTTTTGGGTGGCTGAAACTATATATATATATATATATATATATATATTGGGGGGTGGGGTGGAGTCATTTCAATTGTAGTTTAATCCGGATCTAATGCAAATGCAAAATCTCGGAACATGTTCAGGTTTTGTACTTTCCATATCCCAGATGAAACTTGACCTCCTTGCAGCGATTAAGATGAAAATGGAAGCTCCATTGATTTCAGCAGCCTTCGCCCAGGTGTCTTCCTCAGAGTGCCTTTCGCTTGAGAGCACGTTTTCCAGCCTCTCTTGAGCTTCATTCATCTTCATCGAAAATCCAGCTCTCTCCCTGTGGCCCGGTTCCATACTTGAGTCACTGGTCTGGAAAAACGCTTATTGAAATTTCAAAGCAAAGTTTCTTCATCGCAAATGACAAATATTGCCCCGGCAGTGGAGAGCGTTCCATCCTGGACCTCCGTGAATCTCACTGTATTTTTATTTATTTATATATATATATATATATATATATATATATATATAATAAATATTTTTTTTTTTTTCTTGGTAATATCACGTGACACCAATGAGGCGTTTTAGTGGGAGAAAGCAGCCCGGCCTGGGGTAGGCTGAATAAAAGTCACACGGGGCGAGAGAGAGAGGGATGAATTTGACAAGAAAAACAAACGAGAGCGAGGAGGAGAGGAAGGGGAGAGAAAAGACGCCAAAAAAAAAAAAAAAAAAGTCTGTGACAAGTGTAAGTATGAGAAAGTGACAGATCGCCGGGTTGATTTAGGTCAGCAATCAGAGGCCAGCTCCTGTCTGTTGTGAGATTGTGTGTTTGTGTGTGCGTCTTAGTTGTGGGGGGGGGGGGGGGGGGGGGGTGATTACATGCGAGAGTGTGAATGTGTCTCTCCTGCTAAAGGTCACACACGCACACATACACACTGAAGAATCCCTTCTTAATTGGATCGGGCCTGGTTAACATTATATGATTCATTTAACCTTTGTGCATTAGGTTGCTCTCTCTCTCTCTCTCTCTCTCTCTCTCTCTCTCTCTCTCTCTCTCTCTCTCTCTCTCTCTCTCTCTCTCTCTGTCTCACTCTCTCACTCACGCACACAGACACACATTTCTCACCGCTAACATAGACAAAAGCGCTATTGTGTGCAACCAGCCTTCTCCGAAGCAACCAACTGTGTGTGTGTTTGGAGGCAGGGGGGTGTTTAAAACAAGCGCACCTCACCAGCTGACCTCTGCCACCAGTAGACAGCATTAGTTCACTAATATAACGCTTGATTTAGTGGCCAGGATCACACAAACATGACCTGCCCCCCCCCTTGCCCCCCGCCCCCAATCAACTTCATGGACAAATTCATGTACATATTCTGATCTCGACACAAAAACAACAACAAACCAGGCTTCCTCAAATGTAGTAATTATTTTCCACTCGTTATTGTCCCAAAAACAAAGTTCAGACTTTCAATCTTGAGGCGACGCAATTTCACACGGCTCCTGCAGAGTGAGGGAACAGGCGGAGTTTTATGACAACTTCTCAGACAGTTCGTGTCCAAGACCGTTAATAGAAAAGCACATTTTTAGCAAGCAGATCTGTATTTTTAATTGATATTTTGACAGTAAGCGAAAATGACTTGGGCAATTTTGCTATTAGGATAATAATATGGATATCTTTATTAAAAAAAAAAAAACCAAAGATGAGATGTATCTTTTGCTTGTCTTACCCGGCAATTATTTTATATCTGGAAGCACGTTTTTTTTTTTTTTTTTTGGCCAGTCAGAAACTCCATTCCAATTCGCGGACTCTCGAACGCTGCAGCGCCGGCCCCTCAGACCTCCGCGGGGGCGGAAATACAGTTTCAGACGTCGACGTTCGGACACAAAGGAGGAGACATGATGGAGCGGGAAGGTCCACCGTCAAACAAACAAGGACAAACAATTGGCTGCAAATCCTTTTGAGTCACCATTTAAGCGTTCTAATTGCTTCCAAAACTACACAAAAGACGTCATTATCTGTGTGTGTGTGTGTGTGTGTGCGTGTGCGTGTGCGCGGTGTTTGTGTACGGAAGAGAGCTTCATTAGCTGTTGACTCGCCCTCCACTAATCTTCATTGTTGTCTTGTACTTTGGCTACATTTCACCCCGAATCACCGCGCCGCCAAGGTCACGACCCCTCGGGGCCCATAGGCCGCACTCCATTGGGCAGAGTAACTCATTAGCCGTTCCTGTTAGCAATGATTGTTTGTCGTTTCTCGCACATGATTAATTCATAGCAAAATACAGGAGGAGTTTATCTCCTGTACTTTGCGATGATCCAAATGAGAGGCCTTGGGGGAGGTCTGTCCGCTCACAAGCGCTGAAATATTCCCAAATGAATCCCCTCGGCTCCTCCTTCGGGGAATTATCGCCCGTAATACCGCACATCTGCTCTTGTTCTATCCGCTTATTATATATTGATGAAGTCGAGGGTGGATAATTGAATAGCGCCACCGTGGAGGGGAGAACCTCGGTCCCGTTTCTCCACTTGTACCTCATGTGGATCGAGGCGAGGGCGATGGCGCTAGCGAGCTCGCTCGCTAGCTAGGGAGCGAGCTGGCTTGCCACCCACGTGTTTCGTAAGTGTGTGCGTGTTCGTAGACCGATCTGGCCCCAAAAACGGCAGCTCACCAGCGGCTTAATATATGCAATTAAGAAGCTAATTAGAGTAATTAATTCAGCCAGGCCGGGGCCCCAGCCTGGCCCCGATTCACTGCGTTGGAGCTGCCATAATCCTTCACACACACGTATGGAATAACGCACACTCTCATTATGAGCGGCCTCTTTGTGCGCCAGAGAAGTTGGGAGCGACGAAAGGGGCGCAAATAAAAGAGCGAAAACGTGAGGCGTTGGGTGCGGCCTAATGAGTGAAAACAGTGGGCTAATTCAGCCGCAGCGCCCCCCGCTGCTTTCCTGGAGGCGCTGCGAGGAGGAGAAACAGGCCCTGTTGTGGCCATTTTTTTATTTATTTTTATTCCTTTTGCCCAAGACATGCTTTAGAATAGAGAATGGCTGCTCTGTTTTATTGCTTTAACCTTTATTTATTCCCTTTCGCCGCGTTCCACCTTGCTTGGAAGGCCGCGCTTCCCTTTAGGCAGGTCCCATTTTGGGATGGTTTGAAGCTTTAATAAAGATTGAAGTCCTGTTTTTATTCTACTTTACGATGTAAAAAGCCAAACAGTGTGGTTTGTTATTCTTCCATGATTGATACACGTGTACGCCGATCCAGGCTTTGTTATTTTTGGAGCGCAATTAGGAAACACGTGACGAAGTCCAGATCAGCGCGGCAGACGGGCAGCTCCTCCGACGACTTGGAGTAATTCAAGACGTTTCGATGAAATAAAACCAGCTGGAGACCAATTATCATGTTGTTTATTCAGGGATATACAATGCAGACGTACTTTTTGTTTAAGAAAACAAGTTTGAAATGACCAAACGCACTGGCTGTGCGTGTTGCATCAATACTTCGATTTGCACCGAACGAGCTGGCATTTGTCAGCCACTCAAAGGCAAATCGTCTTTTCCTATTGATTTGAATGTGAAAATGGCTGTAATGCGTATTTTAATGAGGAAAAGGAGAATTGAACAGTTTTTGTCCAACTGCATCGATTGAATGGCCGTTTTGCTGCTTTCTAGTGTGCCCACCTTGGCCACCTGGGGGCAGCATAAGACAGAGAGCTGCATATATTTATTGTTCATTGAAACGTTTCGGCTCATCAGTTCGGCACTGATATTCACTGTTCGACGCAGAGGATAAAGAATATATGACGGTGTACCGTTATGTTCTTTATCGCCATTTGTTGCTGCACAGATTGTGTTCAATCCGTGACTCAAAGGGTTACGGCGCCGCAACAAAAGATGCTATTCCATGAAGCTAGCGGACTGAAAGTCTCAGCTCAGTGGCTGTTTTCAATGAACAAAAGTGTTCGTTTGCAAGTCAAAGCCAAGTAAAGAAAAAAACCCCCCAAAAAACGTCCGAACGGCGGCTCGTAGCGCGATAAAGTTGAAAGTCGAGCAAACTCGTACCTCGAGACGCCATTGCAGATTTGATGCGGAAACAATTAGGGCGGGGATGGAGACAAACCTGCAGACGTGTCGACACACTCTGAAAACTGAAGACAGACCGATGCATCAGCGGCGCAAACACACTTACGCTCAAGAAAGGCGGACACGCACACAAACACACACATACAAACACACGCATCGAGGCTAAGACAACAGACAGATTGCCATATAGCTTGAACACACAGTTTGGAGCAGCCTGCTTTAATCGCAGAGGAGCTAAACAAACAACCGTCATCACTCCCTTTCTTTTACTGCTACACACACACAGACGCACACGCAAACGCACGGAGACCCTATATAATTGCACGATGCCTTCCGCTGTCCATCATCCTGCCCTTCATATTTCGCCCTCCTTCTTTACACTTTCTTTCTCTCCAATCTCTCCCTGCAGCGGTATGCAGGCACACATGTCAAGATGCATTATTTCGGCTGGCCGCCTCTCATGTATGTGTGTGCATGTGTATGCGTGTGTGTGTGTGCGTGCGTGCGTGCGTGCGTGCGTGCGCACACGTGCTTTCCTCCTTTTGGAAACAATAATAACGGTAGGCGGGGAGATCGGGAGGGGGGTAGCCAGCAAGAGAAAGCAGACTGGACTGTTGCAGATTAGCAAAACATCTCCGAATTGTACCGCATGTGCAACAACAAGGACACACACACACACACACACACACACGTACGCACACACACGCAGTAGGAACACAGTCACGGTGCGTGTCGTCCCCTCCCACGTTCCGAAAACATGCACGTCGGCTTCATTGAACTCCGTAAATTGTCTGAAGGCGTGAACGCTTGTTCGCCTTTGCGGCCTGTGATTGGCTGTCGACCAGTCCGGGGTGTCTCGCCCAAAGTCCGCTGGGATCGACTGTGCAGCCCTAACGTGCACGCTTGCTCTGAAAAATGGATGGCGTTCTGAGTATCAGCTGCAGTGCAGTGGTGCTTTTGCTCCAGTTTGAGACAAGTTTGGAGTGTTTTATCAAAGGGTCACCTTTCATGTCAGTGCGGGAAGGCCGAAGCCAAACAGCAGGTGCTGCTTTGGGAGGTCCGGCGTGGCTCAAGTCGTCTTTGCTTTTTGCAGGCTTTTGTGACTTTTACAACATTGGTGTTGAATGTGTGTTTTTTTTTTTTTTTTTTTTTTTAAGAAGCAAAAACTTCGGACATTTTCCCTCCACCAGTGGTGAACTTTTGAGTTTGTTCGAGGGCTGTCATAGGGTGGTCGCTTCGCCTGGGACGTTTTTCGAGACGCTCTCATTCGCCGACGCCCGCGTCACTCACCCGGCCGGGCCCCCGCCTGTTCAAGCCTAACACCATCAATAGTCGCAGATACTAAAGTAGAACATGAGGAACCCAAGTCTAAAAAAAAAAAATACCTGCACTTCACATTTACGTTTTGTTTCGTAACGGAAAATCAACTTTCATCCAAATCATAAGATGGAATACTCGATTCTAAAGCTGTTCGATAGCTTTACAATCCAGTGCTATTTTTCTTTATTAAAAAGCATAACTAAAAATGTGGTGTCTCGAGGGAAGTTGGAACAGATTATCATTTAAATTCATTTCAATGGGGTAAATTGATTTCTCAATTGAGGGGTGTCAAACTCACTTTTGCTGCGGGCCACATCGTCACATTTGATGGTTTCCCTCGGAGGGCCGTCATGACTGCCAACACGTTTACATCAAATGTTCAATTCACACATTACACGGAAAAATCGCTGACGGACTATGTTTGAAATCAGAAGCCAGTAAAATGTTGTTAATTCACAGTTTATTTTAAAATGGGGATTGGTTCCAAAAATGTTTGCAATCGACGCTATTAAAAGTGAAGAGGACTTGCAGTGTTGTCATTTTAGCGGGAAAGATGAAGTCGACGCACTTGAGTTGCTTTCGCGGGCCACATAAACCGATGTGGCGGGCCGGATGTGGCCCCCCGGGCCTTGGGTTTGACCCCAGCGGTCTAAATTGTCGTTGGGTGTCAATGGTTGAGTCTCTATACTGTACGTGCACTTCTACAACCACAGCGATGAACATTTTGTCGAGTTAATACCTAATTATGTAACTGTCATATCCGTTTTTGCGTCGGATCGCATGAGATTGTGTACCTAATGAAGTGGCCAGCCATGGATAGCCGTCGTTTGTTCCCTCATTTTTTCCCATCCTCAATCCCTTCCGCGTCCCGTCATCTTAAATTAGAAGCTCGCCCCCTTCTTCCCACTTGCTTTCCCTTTTCCCTCCAGATGCATGTCACAGATCGTTCCTCCCTTCAGACCGCCGACCCACTTCCCAAGAAGCAGACTTTTGTCCTTCACCTGGATACGTTCGCGCTCCAAAGATCCGTGTTATTTACTGAACTCCATCAGCCAGAACGTCGACTCTGACAGCTTGGGAATGTTGTAGTTTTTGTTGTTTTTTTCTTCAGATAAATGCAAAATAGGATCAGTGGGGTTTTCGCTCAAAGATCTCTCATCCCGCGTTGGCTTGAACGTTTTTGTGGGCCTGATGCCAACGCTATAAGCCAGCAATGACAGACAATGTCACAGTGGAGCATTCTGCGTGTGCGTGTGTGCGGTGATGAGTCTGACAAGTGACGGGGGGATGTGAAGCCTGCAGTTGGGTGTCGCTGTCTCCCGTTGTTTCCCCTTCGCTGCGCTTGAGTGACATCGCAGTACATCACGAGAGGATGTTTGTGTTTATGGAGAGGCGGCGAACAATCACACACACCCCAAATGTCTATTAACGGCGGAAATACAAGCACAATGTGCGACCCGTGTATATATAGACAGGCCAATATATGTGGAAACCTCCCAGGGTCCAAAAATGTGTTCGTTAGGTTGTTTCTTTGTTGATACGCGACCTGTTAATTCACTGCCAGTAGTCCCAGTAAACATGGAAACTTGACTTGTAAAGCCGTCGATGGCAGTGAATGTGTTAAATGGCTGACATCGATAAATGAATAAAAGCGCCATAGGACATGGATCGATGGAATTCAGTAACCTCAAATTTGTATTTATCTTTGCTGTTGAGCAGAAGCCTCGCGTCCAAATATCGTCAATTTTGTGTTTATTTTATTTAATTTTTTTTTACAAATGAGTCATTGTTATTTTTCCACATTAGCCAATTCAAAGTGTTGAAAACAGCTTCAGAACAAATCTACTAACTCTATGGAAGTGTTGTTAAACTCCGCCTCTTCCCTCACTCTGCGGGAGCTGTGTGGCATTATGATTGATTGAAAGTCTGATTTATTTATTTATTTTTTGACAATGAGTGAAAATAGTTAGGTTACATACATTTGAGTATGCTTGTTTTGTTAAAAATGGATCGCTGTAATGCAGAAGGAACTGGTCAGATTCAATGATTTTGTGAAAAGTTGCCCTTTTGAGAGATTCCGCCTGACAGTGGCGATGTATAATTTCATCTCAGCCCCTATTTTTTTTGGTCTTCCTTTTTCATTTTATGCTGACGAACAACATTCTCGCAAGACGTTCCAGTATCTTGTTTACATTTCCAGGATGTCCGTGTTCGAAGACGTATATCCTCCCAGGCAAGGTCCTTTAACACGCACACGCACACGTCTCCGACTTGCTGCGGGTTTTCCACGATGGATTTGAACGGTTTAGATCCTGCCGTGTTGGAACGAGCGGATTCTTGGAGCAGCTTGGGAATAAGAGGAAGAAGAAAAAAAACACAATCATGAGACGTTGAGGAAGAAGAGCTTGACCCATTTCTTCAAGGCCTTCAGTCTATTGGCTGAAGTAATGGAGGACGGCCGTGCGTGTGCGTGCGTGCGCGCGCGCGTGTGTGTGTCTATACGCTGGAATGCATAACATGCAAACACGCCGCTGAACTCGCCGACCTCAATGGGCCCACCAAGTTCGTCGCTCCGTGTTTGCGTGATAGGAGGTCACCGAAATAAACATTTCTAATGCGTGCTTCACTCGGAAGGGAGAGCATTTTGTAGCCGCAACACACACACACACACACACACACACACACACAGTCAAGAATGCCCTCGCTGCCCCGGGATGGGAGCGCTGTCCCAGTTGTGCGGAACATTGCTCGTGACTGTCCTACATGGCTGACACTTTAGCGACGTTACGTCACGCAGCAAGCCGCTCGCATTTTATTTTGTTTCGTGAGCCGTGTTTTTCCCGTCTGGGATTCACGTGAGAGCCTTCTCGCTCCGGCCTTTTTAAAAATGTGTCCAGAAAAAAAGGTCTATTGAGTGGTGCCTTGATATTAGAGTGACCCGACTTTCGGACTTGCGAGCAAAAAGTTAAGATACGATGACGGTGCAACCGCTTAACTTTGCCTTAGGAAAGTCCGCTTAGCGTAATGCTAACAGAGCCTATTAACAGGCTAACAAATAGTGTCGGTGTCGCAGTTATTTGAACGCAACACAAGTAGACAGACAATATAGCAACACTGACAGACACATATTCTACTTTCGATTGTATTACTATTATAGAAGTAAAAACTCAATTCGGCATCGGTCCCGGAATGTTTATTTTATTTTTTTTCTCTGCCTAGTGAAGGTGCATTTTTATATTTCTTTTGTCTATAACCAATTTTTATGTTTGATTTGTTTTTGTCTAATTCTTTAAACTCTATTGAATGATGTCATTGCGATGTGTTTTGATAAAGTAGACGATGAGCTCTTGAACAACTTGGTCTCAGGAACGTATTCGAAAACATCCCTGACCCTTTTTGTGCGCTCACACACGAAACATCAGCTGCCACGGAACACACACGCACATACACGCACACACACACATGGCTCAAGCTGGGCCTTCTCATGTATTGCGACACGGATTTAGTCAAAGACAAACAACAGCGTGACTGAAACAAGCAGCGTGGGGGCCTCCAGCGGCGCGTTTTACTCCGAGGCCCCTGGACCAACCATTCACATCCAAGGATGCGCATCCGTCCATGTGCTCCTCGCGTCAGCGCACACTTTTTTTTTTTTTTTTTTTTTCCTTTCCCGTGTCGAGCGCGCTTGGAGTTCACGGTGTCGACTTTGCGGGGCCATGTGTGAAATCGGGGACGATTGCGTGACTCCTCTGTAGCTTTTCCGTGTGCGTTTTGGTTGGCATGTGACACGTCATGTGGGGTCGAACACGTGACCGTGACGCCCGCATGTAAATGCTTTGATGTCATGAACGTCATGTTGTTCGTGAGAACCGTCATGCAAACAAAACAAAAAAAACAACTAAAAACTCCGTGGGGGGCTGAGGAAAAGAGGGAAATTGAAAATGTGAGGAAACTTCACTCCGCGCTGGAAGAAGCGGTGGGTTGTGGATCAGAGATGGAATGCAAGAGAAAAATAATACTTTACATTTTTTTTTTCTGTTCTGCCATGTGGAGACCAAATAGTGCCTGTCCTGTTTCAACCCAAATTCCGTTTGCCCGCAAACTAATAGCTTATGATGGCTTCATTAATGCTCAGCACATTTCTGAAAAGGCTTCAAGACAGTTTTTATTTTTTTTAATTTTTTTTATTTTTGGGGGTGTGGGTTCAGGAGCGAGAAATGTATGCCCTTCATCATCGCCCAGACACACATGGCGCTCTGGAGAGAGAGCAAAACAAATTTAAACAGGAAGGCAACTGTACATTCGACCCGACTGAAAGCGCACACATACACGCCACCCGCTTGAGAAACTAACTTGGCTCCGCGAAAGGCGAAGCCGCGCAGAAGGGAACGCTCTTCACAGACACACACGCACGCACACACCCAGGCGCGCCGGGAACTCGCGAAACTTCGCAGCAGATCGGCGGGGCGCCCCGATTGGACCCAACAGACCGAACCTAGGAGGAGGGGGGGGAAAAAAAAACTAAACAAAAAACAATAAGACGGTTCGTCGGCGGCAGAGAGGCAAGCGAAAAGCACGATGGTGTGAACAAAAGACATAATCACTTGCGATTCGATTTGATTCACAAAGCACAATGCTTACGATTTCAGTGCGATTTTAGAGCTCAGTGAAAATGTCGGACTTGTCGGCTTTTGAACGCGTCTGGTTTTGGGATGGAAAGACGACGGATCGTTGGCGTATGTTAACTATATCCCGCTGTGCAGTTTGTTTCTCAATGTATTTGCTTTTATTTTTGCTTTTATTTTACTCTCCTCTCCTGTTGCCATGTCGCCAAATTGTCAATTGCCATAGCTGTGTGAAGTGAATGAAAACAAATGGACCGCGCTGGTGCATTTGGGCGACAGGGACTCTCCACGCTTCGCTTTTTGCGGCAAAACTTTTGTCGTACAAAATGACATTTTAAATCAGCAGGTTACGTCGATGAAGGACTGATCTCGTCACCTTTTCGTTTCCTTTCCTGGCGTCCCGGTGTGACGGAGCCGGATTTTACTGATTTGGATTTTGTGAGACATCCTTTCTCTCCTCGGTCGTCTGGCGTTTCAACCTCCCTCCCTCCCTCCCTCCCTCCCTCCCTCCATCACTGCTCATCATTGTCTCAATTACTCATCCCTCCTTCGTCTCCCTTCTTCCTTCCCCGCTTTCCCCTTTCATCTCGTCCCAAATCGCAGCCACGGGCGGCCTTATCTTTCCTCATTTGAGTCCATTACTCGTCGCTGACCGCCACAAACGCCCTGAGATGGCGCGGGAAGTCGGGCCATCAGCTTTCGAGCCACATTTGAGTTACCGTTCAAAATCGCATGACATCACAAGCCCTCTCGTCACCGAAGTATCGGCAACACCTTGTCACGGCCGATCACGTCTCCCGCCCCCCCCCCGCCCCCCCCCGCACTACCTCCTCGCCTCCACTATGCCCGCTCGCCTTCCCTCCGGGTGTCGGAGAACATTAGTCTCAAAGTGGCCAAGGTTGAGCGGACGGGTCCGTTTCGTCGTCCTCGCTCATCAATTCCCATTTTGACAATATCACCTGTATCAGGTCAGCCCTTCTAATTCTGGACCGTCGAGCTTTACACCTTGGGAACGCCCCTGTATTCCCTTTTTGGACCTGAGAAAATGTATTTTGGCATCCCCGTGCATTATCCCTGCAAATGCACTCTTGTCGCCTTATTTCAAAAAGTATGCTTTATGCATTGACCCCGTCTCGCCTCTTCGCAAACAGCCCTCGTGCTTTCACACTCTGCATTATGCAGAAATAGAGGGAAGGAGGTGTGAGAAGTCAAGTTGCATCTTTTTCGCACCTCCTTTTTCTCTCACTCTCCTTCCTTCCTTCCTCCCTCCAACCGGGCTGATCGCTCGTGTGAAGGCACGTCGTTTTTCCAAATAAGCATGGATGACGTTTTGAAGAAGCTTTTTGATTGGCTCCTTGTGTGGGCTTCTTAAAGGTTGATGACGGATCCTATATTTTTCATGACCTTGTACACTAAATTCATTTGTTTTGTAAATGCAGAATTTATGTTTAAAAGATAATTGAAGAAAACCGAGAAGAAGACTGAGAACTATGTAGTACTCAATTGTGGGGATATAGCAGTCAACTTTTTTTATTTTTAATTGTTTTTTTTTTAAACCATTTCACTTTTCCTGATGTTAATTTTTTTATTTACCCCCCCCGAGCACCTCGTCATTGCGGTGCGCCGACTCCCCCGATGGGATATATTTCATCCGCTGGAGGCGCTAAAACATGTCGGGATGTGTGTTCCGGAGTTAGATTTTTTGCTATTGCCTCATTTTACATACTTACATACATTTTTAGAAGACATGTATTTTTCCTTTCGAGGGACTTGAAGCTATATATACTTGGGTGACCGCCCAAAGTTGGTAACCCCTAAATACCTGTTGGCGACCACAAACTTCTGCCTCCAAAACATCGCCACCTTTTTAGCTCAGATAAAACGAGCCTAACCGGTCCTGCAGCTTTCTATTTCACCCTGATAAAGACATTTCTGTCTCGGGGTCTTTTAATGCAACGCAATTACACATTCCAAATCTCAATTTAAGGCCAAATTGCCGGCCACAAACCCAGTATTAATCCGGTGTGGCTTGTCCTGGCTGAACAGGAGTCGCGGCGCTGCGAAAGCGGTCGAGTCCAAGCGACGCCGGCGGGCTTGTTAATGGATGCCAGCGAGCAGCTTAAAATGAGGACTTGTTAAAGTGCTCGTCGCCTTTCTCGTTTGACATTTCCAAAGTTTCGAGTCTGGCTTTTAAATTGCTGCTTCTGCAAATGTCACTTGTCGGCTCCCCAGATGGGTTGACGATATGCGCAGAATTTATCGTTTGGAATAGAAAGACATTGTGCAGTTTAAATGGATGTGGACTTTATGCTAGATGTGCGTGTCTGTGAGTCTATGTCGCTAACTGCCATTATGTCATTGCATCCTTGCAGCTACATCAGATGGGACTCGCCAAGGTCTGGACAGCATGAGGGGAGGAGTTTGTGCCACGCAGGGCATGAAGGTGGTCCTGAAAGTGGGGCAGAGTGAGTCCTCATGTGCTATTTTCACACTTTGTTTGTTGTTTCTTGTCACTGACTGACAAGAGAAAATACGGGATATTCGTCTTGTGTTTTATTTATTTATTTTTTTATTATCCTTCCTGTGCGTCTGCACCACACACACGCGCGCGCGCGCACACACTTGCTTGGTTGTGGGTGGCTCCTCTCAGTGAGCATATTAGAGCTTGTTAAGCGGTGGGAACAGCGGAGAAAGCGTTGGATCAGTCAGCTCTAATGAGGCCCGTTGACTCCCCGCGCACTTGCCTTTTAACTGCTTGCACCTCCTCCCTCCCTTGCCCGCACAACTGTACATTGCACACATAAACATGCCCACGGGTTTTTGTGGCAGCTTCTGAAGCTCGCATACATGTCTTATTGTTTTTTTTTTTTTTTTTTTTTTTTTTCTTTGGAAGGGGAATGGAATAACAAAAAAAAACAACAACTTTCAAACACTGAGGTTGCGCGTTCCCCGCTAATCCCGCGCCCGGACGTACGTGCGACAGTCAACGGTGAAAAGGTCCTTTAGCATTTCCACTCTTCATCCTCTCCTCTTCCTCAGCGCCCCGCTCCGTCCGTGTCGCCCTGTGTTTAAATTCCTTGTCCAAGTCCTCCATCTGCTTGCTGTCAACTTATTCTCTCCATTTTTATCACCCGTGCTGCTGAAAGGTCACGACCGCGTTGTTTGTGGTCTCTCGACACCCACGCGCGTCGGCGCATTGACTTATTTCGGTGCCCATCTATCTCGCCTGCTTCCTGTCACACTCGCGAGCGGCTCACTATCGATCCTGGCAGGCGCCTCCGCCCTCAACGTGTGTTTGTCGGGGTTCGTATTTGTCACTTTATGCCCAGTAAACTTTTGCTATCCGCAGGGGATATGGGCCCAGCCCGAAACGGCACGTAATTGATTCCCACACCCGCCCCGCCTGAAAAGCTTATAACTGCCTGTATTCATACTGTGGATTAGAATGCAAATACAGTGGTAGCTGCATTTAGTTTAATTCATTCAAGTTGCGGATTCAGTGTATTTTGAGCTCATGCTGTAAATTCTAAATGCTTCCTAGCCCAAAACATTCGAACTGAAAAGCAAAATTCATTAAAAAAACACATTACAAGGAATAAAATATACACAGTGGATACTACTCCTGTGCATTACTGCATGTTTAAGAGTTTAAAAGGGGTTTAAGAGTATATAAAGTGTTTATAAAGGAGTGTGGGGACGATTAATAAAAGTCTGGGGTGGCTCATACAGCTTTAAACTATGGATACCCAAAATATGTGGGCGGTACTTCGTGGGTTTCACCTATTGCGGGGGTGGTCCAGAAAACATATTTATATGCACTCAGATAGGCTGATTTAGCAAGAGCGTAGATTACAAGTCGTTGCGGCTTTGTTGCGAACACTCTTAAGGACGACCTCTTGACCTTGCACAATAAATAAAGCGCAATAACGGAGCACACCCAGGTATGTTAAAACACAACGGCTTTGTCTCGTGTAGTTGGAGTCACTCCGGCACGACAGTGAAAATGAAAGACGCTACACACATTTAGGACAACAAAACCCACCATTGTATAAATTACAGAGAGTAATTAGGTAAGAGAAAGTGTCCAATTGTGCGGGAGTATTGATCAATAACCCTCCGTCCTTCTCACAGGTCCATACGGGCTGCCCCCCAAAAAGGAGCCAGCTGGACGTTCCACCAACAGGAACTCAGGTCAGCAAGCACAGCAAATGGAAATGATCCACAAGATGGATGCAGGGAATAAGCAAAGGCTTGTCGATGGGGGGAAAACAACAAAAAGGAGCAGGGGGAGGGGGGGTTAAGAAGGTTGGGGGACAGATGGAGGATGTGCAGCAGTGACATCTGCGGATCTCTCTATTTAATTCCATATATTTTCTTTCCATCCTTCCCCGCTTCCTGGCTCCTCGGAGCTAAGTGCCGCAGGCGGGCAGTGGATGGCTAATAGCTACAATGGGCAAAGGACAAAAAGAAAAAAAGAAAAAAAGATAGATCGCAAGAGAGGGAAGAGGGAGGAAGAACAGAGGGGAGGCAAGGAGCCACGGCGAGACCAGAGGCAACATTTGTGAGAGTTATTACTGTCAGCCTGGATGGGAAAGGGGGTGGCAGGAGGGAAGGGCTGGCGGGGGCGACATCGGGGTGGGGGGGGGGTGATGGAGCAGGCAGAAGCGTGAGCGAGAATTCCGAAAAGGCAAAGACGAGCGGGTGAGCGACAATGAAGATGAGATTCTGTACTGTGCTCTGAAAAACAATCGAGGACTGCTTTGCAACGTATTCTGTGACCTTGCGTGTGCATTCAGTGGACACTTTATTAGGGACACACACACACACACACACACACACACAAACACTGTTCAGTTTCAGTCAACTGCTGACTAACGAGGGAAACACAAAAAATAGAGGAACTGGACTAAGGAGAGTTCAAAATAAGGTCGACACAAAATGTCTGCCAAGCTCCACAGGGATTAAAAAAAAAAAAAAAAAAAAAGGAACCATGTTTGTGTCGTCAGAACCCATGTTTCACACGAACATTTATTGCAGACGGACCCAGTGTTGGGCCAATGATAAACTTTGCCAAGAAATGAGAAAGGAGCCTCTGTGAGTGATTTTTAAGACACTGTTAGATGTGTAATGTACATGTAACACAATAAGTGTGAGTGAACTGAACGATAGTTAGCATTTTTGGACCTAAAATGCTAATCGCTAGCGCGCTAATGCTAATCTTGATTGCTAACTCTTTAGCATTTAGCATGTTGCAGTCTCCAATTCTGTACACCAAATGTATGCCATAACCTCAGTACCAACGTGCAGTTTAAGGATTGAAGTCTATCACTCATACATGAGAATAAAATACATGTTAGTCATAAAAAAAAAAAAAAGGCCTTCTTAACGGAGGGGGCGATTAATATTTGATTAGTCGATCAGTAATCAATAGGATTCTAAAACGATTCAGTACTGACGGTACTAGTTTTGACCTCATTTTATTGTGCAAGCGTTTCCAAAAACATCATTTAATCAGACTTTGCCACTTTTCTGTATGCTGGATGTAAGGCCAAGCTTATAATTATGTTCCTGCCTTGACCTTTCATATCTGAACCCCTTTGAAATTGGCATTATTCCCTGACTGTGATCCGCACACAAAGAACTCACGTTTTCTTTTTTTTTTTTTTTTAGTGAGTCTAGGATGGGGAAAAAAAAAAAAAAAAAAAAAAAATCAGAGAGAACGGAAAATAGGTGTCGAGGTGACGGAAGAGGGTTTATAATGCAGAGAGCCAGTGAAAGGTGACAGTCATAATGGAGATGGAGAATGAGGGATGTCAGTTAATGGAGAGAGGAAGAAAGCTGGCAGAGATGAGCATTAGCGCTTTGCTCGCCCTCAGTCCAGCACAACGGGGCGCTCGTGTGTGAGCTCAGTGCAAGGTAGGTCATTACTGCTCCAATAAAGCCAAGAATGGGAGAGGATGTGGGAGAAGTAAAAGGGGGATCGCGTGCCAAGAATAACGTGCCGCCAATCACAGGCGCTTTATACAGCAGCGACGTGCGCTCGCGAACCTTAAGCGGGTTCGCCTGCTCGCAACGCGGACGGCTTGTCGCTTAACATGCGGCGGCACGCGCGCACCTGCCGCGCCGTCGTTCGCCTGCCACTTCCCGAGGAGGTTGTTGCTTCGTAGGGATGTGTGTGTGTGGGTGGGTGGGTGGGTGGTCAATGCCCATAACAGAGTGGTAGCGCTAAGTCAACACTGTTGTTAGCTTGCGTGTTACCTTGATTATACACTGCGGCTGTGCCGCTACCTCAATGTCAGGGTGTTGAAAAGTGGTCCGGTCCGGAGCGCTTATTTTGCTCGCCTTCAATTCCAAAAAGCTGCATCCTGGTTAATCCGCTTACGAGGACATCCAAACTATTTTTAAGATTGAAAATAATTGAAATGCTAACAACTCAATCGCTTTGCCGGCTGTTTTCAAGTTTTGCAGCCGTTTTAAGAGCATTTGGACGGATCTTTCAAAAGCCAAGCACGATTGTGTTCCGTTGCAAAAGAGAAAAAAAATCATCAGAAAAAAAAATATGTTTCTCTCTTTCTTTTCATTCTTCAGTAATCAGCAGTAGAACACGGGTTGGTTTCAATAAAAATGCAGCTTTCTGACTAATCGGCGGAGAAAGTGACGCTTATATTTTTTTTGCTTTTGTGACACTCAAACGATAAATCAACAAAAACAAGACTGCGAAAGGTCTTTTGATGTCAAAATATTTACTTGCACATATACAGCTAAGAAACTTTTCTCACGATCGCAACGCAAGGCGTTGGAACAAGTTTTGCTCTGACCAACCAATCAGAGAACAGAAAAAAGCTGACGTCATTGATGACGGATTTGGAACTGGACTCCGTTAAAGGAACAAATATCGTTTGTGCTGCATCCACCAGGACTATTGACCTAAAGTGGCGTATGCTTTCTTCCAGGGAACTCAACCCATTCGAGAGGACCGAACACCTTCGGAGGAGCCGAAGGCGGCGGGGAGAACGGGCCGCTGCAGCCGTCCAACATCGCCCTGATTGCGGGCGCGGCCGGAGGTTCCGCTTTCCTGCTGCTGGTCACCGCCGTCATCTGCGTAGTGTGCTACAGGCGGCGGCACGCCAAGCACTCGGACACCCATCACCCTCCGCTGTCGCTGTCGTCGCTCACCAGCCCCAAGCGAGGCGCCGGCGTGGGCGGCGTGGGCAGCTCCAACAACAACGGCTCCGAGCCCAGCGACATCATCATCCCTCTGAGAACGTCGGACTCCGCGTACTGCCCGCACTACGAGAAGGTGAGCGGCGACTACGGACACCCCGTCTACATTGTGCAGGAAATGCCGCCGCAGAGCCCGGCCAACATCTACTACAAAGTATGAGAACTGGACTTCCCGGCCGTAGACCCCCCAGAATCACTCCGAGCCCCGCCCCAGGAAGTCCCAATGCCTCCCATCCGCCCGCCCCCCTCACCTTTCTCCCCCTCTCACCTGCCACAAAAATCCAACCACCGTCACACTTCAAGTGTGCGTGAAGGTTCGCCAGCCCACCGGGACACAGCCGGAACCTCTTCGAGGTGCAATTCCCAGAATGCACCTGGAAGTGCGTGACTGTGGTTTTTTGGACCTTCTGAGAGCAAAGGACTATATTTAAAAAAAATAAAAAAAATAATTTAAAAAAATAAAAAAAATCAATCAATAAAAAGCCCAGACAGTGCTGAGGAACTCCCAGTCGCCATACCTGCCTAGAACCCAGCAGCCCGCCCCTTCACAGTGCCATCAGCCAATCAGAGACTGGGCCCCCTTCTTTGCCGCTGACAGCTTCGGGATTTCTCAGAGCAAATAAAGAGGAGCGGCCTCTTGGACTCGGCCAATCAGAAAAGCCAGGGTGGAGGTCAACTGACCGGACCCGGGGCCCGAGAAGGTCTCTGAGCAGTCTTGGCGCGCTGACACTCAGACTCTTGTATATTTTAATAAGGCGTGTGTGCGAATGTGTATATGTGTGTGAGTGTGAGTGACAATGGCGTGACTGTGCTCTTTAGACTTGTCTTAAAAATACCAAAACAAAATAGTGAGCGGCTATCACAAAAAAAGAAAAAATCCAATCCAGTGAGATTTTTCTATGGCTATCAACACTTATAGATGATATATATATATATATATATATATATAAATATCTAGTAAATAGATGGTTTTTTTTGGTTTATTTTCTATGATTTATGTTGTATTTGACCAGCTAAAACCACACCTCTGTTGCCAGCCCCTTTTTCTATTCTTCACAATTTACCGTGGTACAATATGCCTTTTATATTCATTTAATCCCACTTTATTTTTTATTGTTTGTCAACCTGCCCCCCCACCCCACCCCAAGGTGTTTGTATATTTTTATAGCTTCTTGTTTGATGCGTGTAGTGTTGAAGTATAGACCTCGTTTGTGGAAGTGTTGAGGTAGAGCCATCTATGATCGCTTTTTGTTTTGTTTTATTCCAAAATGTTTAGTTTTTTTTCCTTTATGTGGAAAGAAGAGGGGATGAGGGCAAGAGAGAGAGAGAGAGAGCGAGAGCGAGGGCAAAGCAAAGCGAAGGACTGTGAGGAAATTGCACACGAACGACAAAAGGAGGACTGATAACGAAGGATCCGAATGGACAGGATGAGGAGGAGCAGCCTCGGCATCAAAACAAATTCCGGAGTTGGACTCATGCATCTCGATCACAAACACACACGCACACAAACCGCACATCGTGTTACATTATTTGTGTATACACTTACACACACGCTTGTTAATGACTGCTACTCTGATTGCATTGAAACACATACACAATCTCCCCCCCCCCCCCACTCCCCCGCCCTGAAAATTAGCAGCAAGCAAAAGCAGCAGATCACCACTGCAGGTGGTGACCAGTCGCTAGCGTTCAAGAGGCGCTATTTTGTTCACGTGCTTAGCGGTAAACGTTGTTTTGTGTTGCTCAGACATGTTTGTGGCTTCTGTGTAAACGGGGATGGCACACGCACAGCACTTGCGTTCAGGGTGTTTGCGCGCACATGTTTTGCGGTAAAGTTGTTTTGTGTTGCTCAAACATTTTGTGGCTTTTGTGTGAAATTGGTTGACGGTGGCATACACACACACACACACACACACGCGCAAACACACTCCAGCTTTTTTTGTGTGATCCTTCCTTAACTGTATTTTGTATCAGTACCTAACATCATCTACACTATGTATTAAGATGTGCTTTAATTGTCACATTCGCCCATGATGGTGATTATTTTTTTGTTTTTGTAGCCTGGTTGCTTCTGGCCGATATTTGACGGTTTTGAAATTGAGTTTAAAAAGACGAAACACGGTCGTGTGTGTGTGGGGGGGGGGGGCTCTTGGACGTCGCTCTTGGACAAGCCAAAAACTTTTGTTGTTTTTATGTTCAGTGTTCCCATCTTTGTCTATTTCGAACATGCAGAGAGAGTCGCACGCGTGCCCTCCGAGGCCTCGGTGGCAACTTGTGCATGTACTTGTGTTATGTACAAAAAAAAAAGTGGCTGCGACCTCAGTGGTGTTTTTTTTTTTGGGAAGGGGGAGGGGGGTGGAGTCCAGCAAGCATCCCCCCTCGGACCGCCAAGTTTTTCATGTTTTCACGTGGATTTGAACATCTCACTGTTTGTGTTTGACTTCTGGGTGAGTGCTAGCTGTCATGGAACCATGGAGGAAGGGGGGCGGCGGGCATAACCATCTGGTCAAAGTGTGTGTGTGTGTGTGCGCGTGTGTGTGTGTTTGTGCCATGCAGCCCCTCAAATGTGACGCGTTGTATTTGGGGCACCTCTGCATGAGGTGTGCGTGACGCCACCTCCCTCCCACCCCCACCCCCTTCCACCACACACACCTCTGAAGAGAGGAAAAGATGAGTACATTCCTGCTTTGGAGAAGAAAAAAAACTGTTGAATAATAAAAAAGACAAAACAAATGTTTAAGCACCACTTTTGATCGTGATGTGAGATTCATTATTGTGTTATTGCCTTGTTTCGTGCCGTGGCCGTGCGCATCAGAGGCTGGCCGAGCCGTGAACAGGTTGTTTTTTGTTTTCCTCTTATCGGGACTATAGACTCCTCTCGGCGGGGTTCCTTTTAAGTGTGTCTCTTAATACCATCGCCATCTCACGCACACACACACAAGCACTCCCTCGAATGTGATCAATTAACGTACCAAACCTGGCTTCGTTAGTGTTCCCTGGCAACCTATTGACAGACCTGATTTCATTCTCCGTCAACCCCTTTTGCTTCTCCTTTACCACCCACCGTCCGTCCATTCGTTGCTATAGCAACCGTTGGCGTCCCTTCAGTGTTTCCTCATTTGCCACCAGGGTGGGCTTGAGGGTGACCGCTTTGATCGATGGCGTGTGCGCGCGTGACAGTTGATTAGCGGCCTCCTCGCGCACACGGTCACACACACCTCTCCCGATTGTCAGTCGCGCTTCGACACTTTCAAGCTCAGGAAGACGATGTGGACAACTTCTGTTCCCTAGTTACCTTGGCAACCAGGTGTTTGCATCCCGCTCGTTTGCCATATTTCATTGACCACCGCTGCAGGAACTTTGACAAAGTTTGACCCGGTGCAGCCATTTTTCTGGAGTGTGCTGCGCCATGACTCACACCCACCACGATTTTTGGGTATTTTCCTCTTAAGTTGAAGTGTGATTCGCCATTACACGTCTTATCTATTATACTGTGACGACTCCAGCAAGAAAAGACAGTTTTAAACTTATTTTTAAATAAGAAACAGTCGTATCTCTTGAACGCAACTGGTGTCCCCCAAATCCAAGGCAAATAAACGCATCCTTGCAAACCACGTGACACCACTTTCGCTCCCGATTGGCCGAATGAGTCGGACACCAACAGCTTCAAGATGTGCCACCTGCGTCGTCGTACTGGTAAATAATACTTTTAATTAATGATTTATTTGCCTGCTTTTCCCCTAACAAAAGCGATTATATTTCAGCAGCGTGACTTGCAAAACTCCAATAAAGCATTTCGAACGGGGAGGACGTTGTTCGAGCGAGCTCGGCTTCAACTCAACCGAAGAGCGGTAGGTGTTTTTTTTTTTTTTTTTTTTTGCACGTGTACAAAATATGTTTTTATTTTAATTATTATTATTATTTTTTGCATGTGTACAAAGTCCTAGTACGAATGACACTTTATTTATTTATTTCATATTTTTTCTTTTTAAATTGAGTTTTATGTTGAGCAAAGCGAAGATTTTGAGCTGAGGTCAAATAATAGCGGAAGTGGAAACACTTGGTAACACGAAAATGTGGTTTGCTAAAGTCCAGTTAGCCTTGCCAGTTTGCTACCGAGGCAAACGTTTCCGTCTACGTTGTGCTGATATCGAAATGTATATAAATATACATCAATAAATACAAATAAATATACCAATAAATAAGGACAAATATGGTGTGCGTCTGTGATATTTCAAGGAATTGCCTGGTGGACTGACACTGCTTTTGCCTTCAAATGTACTTGCTAGTCAGAGGTTTAAATTTCCCAAACGTTTTGTCAAATTTAGCTCACAGAGACAAAGAACACAAGCAAAGCAGAACATATCAATAGTTCGAACTCGTCAAAGCACAAAGTTGCCAGCAACCGTATTGAAAAAGGGCCAATTTCTGAGATCTTTCATCGAGCCATGAGCGATTATACACTTGAATAAACAGTCAATAGATGTTGTTCCACTTACGAGCTTGGTGAAAGAACTCCTCTGCTCTTGGACATTTTCTATCCACTTGACCTTTGTTTTTGTTTTTTCCACAGCTCACTGGGCCTCATCATCATTTTTTTTTTTTTTTTTTAAATTGTATTTTATTTTTTGTCGGCAACAACCCGTCTGCTGTCACGCTCGCCTGACTGATGCGACAAAACACACAAGGTAGGCGTGAAAACATTTATGAGCTGTCACGCCGCGTATTGAGCACGACGACGGCTGGAAAATTGAGGTAACGCCTAAGACAGAGGTGTCGAAACTCCGACCGTGTTTGGACCGTCTTCTTTTTTTTTTTTTTTTTTTTTTTTTTTTTTGTGGCCCTCGGAGCGAAACGTTCCGACACCCCTTGTCTAAGAGGTTAAATATTAACGCTTTACTTACTTCTGCTCCTCCTCAGCGACGATTTGTCGCAATCGGATGTGGAAGGAAAGCAGAAGAGTTGGCCATAAGCTTGACTGTAGCAGCAAATCAATGCTAACAGCATTCCTTGAATGGCCCGCCGCCGCCCGCTTAATCCAGTGCTGCAAAATTCCCCTCAAAGAGGAACTAATGCTAATCTAATGGCTGTTAAACCATAATGAGTCCATGCTTAGTTCTTTGCATCGGGCCTTTTAAGGAGGTCCTGTTTAGATTGCTGTGGTCGCCTTATCATTACATGCTCATCATTACCGCTGCTAATCTGTTCTGCTCCCTGCACACGCGCATGAATATTAATGCCACTCCATCGTGATGGCGACGTATACACACCTGCGTGCTTTGTTTGTGTGTGAGTGTGTGTGTCAACAAGTGGCGATGGCCGAGTTCCCAGATCCTCCCTGGACGAAGGCGAGCGGCGGCGCGAAAAATGAGCAATTTTAAGCGAAATCAGTAGCGAGATGATTTCCGCCAAATTAGAAATTCTCCAGCTGCCGAGGCGAAACGTCAAAAGGCCGCGTCTCGGTCCACTCCGCGCGACAAACGGGAACAATGCGGTTGCCGTGGTGATGTCTAAAAGTCAAAATAAAGTACTTTTGTTTTCAGCGTGTTGTCCGTGTTTGTACACCCTCTCAAACAACGGGCCTCTTCGAATTCTTGTTTCACGCCCATAATCCTTTCGAGCAGCCATGTTTAAAGCAACAGACCACCGAACAAAGTTTACCGAAGACGCTGGAGAGTTTCACGCTCGAAACTCGTACGGCCACGTCGGTTAGGAGTAGTGGAGTTGAATTCATTTCAAACGGTGCCAGACAATGTTGGTTACCTCGGTGACTGAAGCAGTAAAAATTATTCCTTAATCGGGGGGGGGGGCGGATTTCGTGGGTACGGGTGCCAGACTCGGCGGATTAGTCTCAACAGCTGAAGCATGCCATTTGCCGTTCTGATCGCAGATGATGAAGAGGCTTTGTGGATGAGCGGCGCCGCCGCCGTCGTCTTCATCTCCTTTCTGCATCTTCTCCGGCTCGTTTGTGCGTTCTCAGTCTTTGGTAATAGTGGAGCGCAGAAAGAAAACTAAGCCGATCGCTTCATCAGACGGCTTTGCCGATTCCTAATGTGTCCTGCTCGCACAGGTGGAAGAAAAAGAGAAACAACATGAGCGCCTTTGATGGAAATGTGCTTCCAATGTATTTAGGTTGAACTAATGAACAATGAGAGGACTGTGCGAGACACAGTGGTCTTTTTCATTGTAGCATTTGATGCAGGTCGCACATATTGAAGGCCCTGAAACGCGTCAACGTTGCGGAACAGGATGAGAGTTTGCGTGGTAAGTTTTTTTTTTTTTTTTTTTTTTTTTTTTTTTTTTTTTCCTCAGTGAATTTCAAAGTTGGAGACGAGCCACAGGACGGCGGATTACCACCTGCACGCAGTTCCACCATCAAATTGTGTCATGAGAGCCTTTCCTTTAAACGACAAGTTCAAAGCGCATTCCGCTCAGAGGGAATCTGATGGAATTTTCACTCCCAGGAGTGCAAGCGTGATCTGCGCGAGGGCCACGCCCTTTTTGAACGCTCGGAGAGGTTGACGGCTCGGCACTTTTCAATCCATCAAGAAGGATTTCACAGCGCTTGGGCTTTGGCCGGCTACGATTAGCCCAGCCGGGTCATGGCGGTGCATACATTTGAATCATTTTCACGTCGCTCGCCGCTTGAGCCCGACACTGAACAAGTTCTGTAATCGTTAGGTTTTCCTGATCTTTCATGAATACTTGATTTCCCCTGCAAGCGTCAGAGCGTGTAAGAACATTTAAAGCATAAATTCAGTGGTGCCTTGAGGCTTTAAGCTATTTATTGCCACTCAGCTGAAGGTTACTGTCAAACTAAACAATGACGATTGCATGTTGCACATTTAAAACGCCGACACAGCCTCCGCTAGCTTCATGCTAACATACAACAGGAAACACCATAAGGACATGGGCGAACAATTAGCCTCTGCGTGGCAGTGTCGTTACCCTTTACGCGATGGATATCTGAACACATACTACACAGCAGCACATGTAGAAAGATAATAGAACAATACTCACCGGCATATTTTCTTTATCCTCTGCGAAGAACGACTAATAACCTGCCGCACTGAGGAGCCGAGAGAAGAGATGATCTTCTTGGGCCAATCGCTTGTGTTAACGTTGTTTGTCATCAATCACGCGAAACGGGAGTGTGAGAAAACAGTCGCCCAGCCCACGCGCTGACACACACACACACACACACAGAAAGTCTTAACTGCGAGCGCCTCGGCAAAAAGAGAGGAAAGTAAATGAGTCCCTCTCCGTCTCCCTCTTTTCTATCCCTTTATTGAGGCAGCTGCACCCTTTGACCTCTACGCTTGTGGAATGTGTGTGTGTGTGTGAGTGAGGAGTAGGGGGTAGCCGAGTTGGTGAGTTTGGGAGACGGCGGCCGTGGAAGGAGAAAGGATGGCTGGATGGAGGGATGGCGGAGGGAGGGCGAGTACAAAAGCTGTCAGGGCGCAACAATGAGCATGGAGAATGGTGTGTGTCCAGAGAGGCACTGAGCCGTGTTAGTGTGCGAACTGGGCAGGGAGAGGGCACACATTTACAAAAAAAAAAAAAAAAATCAAATAAAATAAAAATAAAGCCTGAGCAGGAAGGGGAAAATACGAGGAAGAAGAGGAAAAAAGGTGGAAGAGGCGAGCAGGAGGCTGTTTGTTTTGTCTCGCAAAACTCCTAAATACCTAACTTCCGTTGCCAAAGGAAACCGAATACAAGACTCAGAATAGGAGTGTGTGTGCGTGTGTTTGTTTGTGTGTTTGCGCGCGTATGTGGTCCGCATACCAAAAGAGTCCCCGGCTCCTTGCACACTGTACCAGTGACATCACTTCGGCTTTACGTTCACATAGTCGTCATTCGGTTTGTTTGTTTGTTTGTGTGTGTGTGTGTACTTGAGCAAAGACTAAACACGCACACATGGGCTACAGTCGTGTTGATTTTCCGGCGAGTTGCGAAAAATGTTTTGGTAGTGTGACGTAAACGCTGCGAAGTGTCTCAGAAGTGACCCCCGGCGAAAGATGATGGGAAGTCACGGCCACACGAACGGATCGGCGTAGACGCACCGACTGTACATATGCATGCTTCCAGAACATATTTAATGCATGGACACGAGCACGGCGAAACAAGTGCACCTTGGCGCGCGCGCTCTGCGGGCATTATGCGCACTCACACGCGTGCGGAAAAGGTACACGCTCTACTGTCGGCTTACGCGTGCGCGCACGCTATTCTGCTTCAGGTGTGAACTATAAAACGGTTGTTTCGTCGCCGTCAGAGTACCGAGCGACGCTCCGACGCGCACGTCAAAAGCAAAAGCCGCCGACTGCGACGTTTGCTTCCGCTACGTTGGGGGCGCGACTGGAATTTTAACGCACTCGAACGTGTGTGCGCGTTTTCTGTGCGCGGGTGTTTGAAGGCTTTGTTGACGGTCTTGTTTTATTTTGTCCGCTGTGGGGGCACGGTAGAGGGAATTTCATTATGCAAATTTGCCGTCGCTGCTGATGAGCATGGCCTCGGGCTTGTGTCTCACACGCACACATTCAGACACATATGCCAACAAACATGCGTGACTGCGCCACACAGACAGTCACGCGTGTCCTGATGTGTTTGCAGGCTCAACAAGGGAATGTGTGTGTGTGTGTGTGTGTTTGTGTTTGTGATTTGCAGGAAGAACTTGCTGAAGTTTACACTCCTTGCGCCTGAATTCACATACAGACACACACAAGCAGATGCACAATTTCTGTTGCTGCCATTGATACGGTGACATCGACATGTGCCTGGTAAAGGTCAAATTACGCACACACACTCGCATATACGTGCGCGCACACACTCAATCTTTCTCATTGATGCACAAAAGCAGAGAGCCCTACCCCATGTGGCTGTGACCCAATGACCCTGCTGTCATACACAGGGCCCATCTGCTACAGAGAAGCTCAGAGGGAGGGTACAGGGGTTGGTGAAAGGGTAGGGGGCTCCATAAAGGAGTGGGGGTTGAATGGGGGCCAGTGCACCAAAAGTTAGAATAGAAGCGAAGAAGAATGAGTCTTCACGGTACATTTTGAGTCAGGACCTGGGACAGATGTGCTTTTTGGGGAGAAGTCTTAGTGTGGTTTGCACGCACTCAACAACATGTATGCCTTTTAGCCCGGGGCTTGTCTTTCCGCTGCCTCCCGTCTCCTTTTCAACCGGGTGCCCTCTCAGGGCTCGCTACGGTAAATAAAGCCAATAGTCATGGAAGCAGGCTGACTACTGTCCTGAATGTGGAACAGATGAGGGACAGAAGGGGTACAAAGACGTTGAGGGCGGGGGCGGGTGGGGGGTGAGTGGGTGGGATTGGGTTGTGTCGAAGAGCGCTCTGGTTCTGGTGTAATGTCGGCAGCCGTTTGGCCAATACTGAACAGTTCCTCAAAAGAAGAGACTTCAAGCTGTTTAATGCCACTCCCACATGTTTTTTTTTACCGACTAAACAGAAAAAAAGGACAATTACACCGTGTGCCTTTTCGGCGCGCTAGCTCAACGCTAACGCTAAATAGCATCTGTGTTGCAGTGCGATAACGGGTGTAGTTCAGCAGCGGATTGAACACCAGCAGTGCAGTAACACATTTAGATAATATGACTACTCACAGTCATATATTCTTTATCCTCTGTGAAGAATGACTCATATTAGTGCCGTGCTGATGAGCGATCAGTATCTCCGTCTGTCTGTCTCAAACTGCCGTTGCAGCACACTGGCCCTTCAATTGGCGCAGTGTGCCAAAAACTGTTGAAATTCTTTGTAATTCGATTTAATTATTAAGTACAACATTTCAGAGCGCAATTTCTTTTTCCTGGAATGGACTTTCATCCATTTCAATGGGAAAAGATGATTTGAGATGAGAAGTGGAATTATTCTAAAGTAACAGAACTTGAGTACAATTTGTGGCTACTCTACTCCCCTCGTCTGTATCCTGTATATTCGCATGTCGGTGTGGACTGCCAACATGGCAGCACTTCCTCTCTGACCGCAGCTGTCGGGAAAAACGGCACGTAAAATCTGCCGTAAAGTTTTATTCTCCCCGCACACTGCGTTTCATCATTTTAACCGTCCGGCTGTATTTCTCGCAGATTAATACCTCGTTTAATGACCGCCAGATAACTGTTTGTCTTTTTTTGGGAGATGACAAGGAGCTGCTTTGAGGAGGAAGGATGGTTAAAAGTGGGACGAAACGGCCACGATCCCCCTTAACCTGCTTAATTCCCTAATTATCGTGATGCAAATGTTATGTGTGTGTCATGTGTTCACACAGAGGGGACTAGATTTGCATGTTCCCATAATTCCGTAGCGGAATCTGATTGTGCGAGGGCAAAATGGAACGAATACAGTTTGAACGATTGCAGCGTAAAATGAACGTGCAGACGCATTGTCCTCGAGGCAGTTTTAAGAAGGAACAAATGAATGGGGGGGGGGGGGGGGGGGGTGGAATGAAGTCCAAACTTTAATACAATTAAGATGTAGTCCAGATTATTTCTGCGTTAGAGCCCAAAAATAACCCTGAGGGGAATCCAGGATTTTAGGCACACACTTATATTGATTGTAAACTTGTTTATTGCTGGCGTTAAACTCCATTGCTAAATAAAATAACAATATTAGAATTTAAGAGCGCCATATTAAGTTATTTTATTTAAATTTTTATTTGATACCGCTCTAGTGTTTGCTGTCATTAGATTGAGCTTTTATCGTATCTTAAAAGGCTTCGTCTGCCTCGTGTAAGTACATGCAAAGCAGGTTTGTCTGACAGATGACTTGTATTTCTATGAACATATTTCAGCGCTGGCTCTTAAGTAGCCTCTGCACTGAACGCTGATGGAAGTTGATGTGCTCAACAAAGGCTTTAAATTAGAATAGTGCCGATAAATCCATTGAGCAGGCACAGCGTGTTGCGTCCTCCGATTTTTGAAACGAACTCCCGTCAAGCGTTTTCCTATTGTAAGCAGGCGCTTATTTTCCATTAGTAGCAAGTTTCCGTTCATTCGTCAGGCTCTGAAGTCGATTAGCCGTGACCTGCGCGGCGCAATTAGGCAGACTGACGGGAGTGGAGTCGTGTAGTCACCACACCCTGAGCACGTCGCACGTTATATTTCCTGCAGGCGTAATCCTTCTACAACACATCTCATTTCCTCTTGGCCTCCAGCTACAAGAGCGGCGCTAATTGCGGGCCGCTGCTGGGGGAGCGGGTGGGGTACGTGTGTGCAGCTCGTGCCGTGTGTGCTTTCAAGCCTTTTTTTTTTTTTTGGGTACATTTTATATACGTGGTGGAGAGACGGTTTCAAGTGCCGGTCCGGTCCGGGGTCCAGGGTGCTTGGCACCACCGGGGCGTCCCTAACCCTAACCCTATCCTTAAAAATACCTCGCATAGTGAATTCAGAGATCTGTTTCTAAATATATTATACAGGTGCAAAGATAATTTCGTGCCCAAACTGAGAACTATGTCGTACTCAATTGTGGAGAGAGAGAGTGTTAAACTGTTTATCAACGCTTTGGCGTCCAGCGTGAGTCGCATCTCCCCGACGATATAAGAACTTGAGCGCCTTTTATTCCAGCAGTTACTGCCGCAAATTGCGACACACATCGAGCTAGCTAACTATGCCTACACCCCCCAAAAAAATGTATCTTCCCTTCGGAGAGTCTGCTGCATGAGAGCGCCTCGTCGTCAGTCCCGAGTGTGCGCACGTCAAGCAGAGGAAGGCGGATGTGTGAGGAGGGTGGAAAAATGGAAGAAAAGGTCCAACTTGCCATCTAGCATGTGGACCGGGGCTTCCGTCGTTTTGATATGCGCCACCGCTTCAGAAGAAAAATTTTTTTGGGTGCGGGCAGGTAAGGGTTAAAAACGTGTTAACAGTCGTGGCCTCAGGCACCACCCGTATAGAGACAGCAAACATAAACACGGGGTGACCCCCGCCCTCCCCCCCGGCGAGTTTGAAACTGTAAACCTAATCACTCCGACTTCCTACACGTCAGCGTCGCAAAGGTGCACGCTTGTGCATCTGACGTACGATACTTTTGCTTTTGAGCCCTCGTGTTCCTTCTAGAAACAGCTCTGTGTATTAAATATTGAGCGCTGTTCAAAAGACATTAGAAAGCGTTCACACGCGCGCACATCGAAAGACTACCGATTTAATTAAGCACTATGTGAATAATTCAGTTTGAGCCTCTGGACTGAAGATAATTATTACGATCAGGATCATGTTTTTTGGGTTTTGTTTTTTAAAAATTGTATTAAAACGTCAATGTCTCTCCCACTAGCGCAGGTGCACTCTCCGGCGACTACACACACGGCGAGGACTGCCACTATGAAATTTTCAAATTGTGTCAGCGGTGGTCTGTGACCTTGCCCGTTGTTCGCGCACGCTCGCTCCCAGCGGAGCTATCAAAGCTTTCAGTGCTCACTTGAGCTGATCAATAATATATAATGTGATTACAGCTGTCCTCCGCTGTGTGGCTTCCATCAAGTTCTGATTAGTCCATGATTGCCTTCAGCGGACATATGGAATCAGCAGTCTATTCGCTGTGGCTGTATAATCATTGATTAATGCGTGGGAGCGGTAATTGCGCGTCATTGTTGGCCAGGATATATATATATATTTTTTTTTTTTTTTTGCAAATGGTTGCAATTTGCTATCATTTCAGAAGGTGATTGTAAGTCTGTATTCTTCATGCGAGAGTTTGGGGAATTGGGATGCGGCAGCAGTCGCAGATAAATTTGATCCCTTTTGGATGCGTTGCAGTCTTCATTTCAGTGCTTTGTTCCTCGCCCTGCTGCATGCATTGTTTTTGTTTTGTGCGATCGTCATCGTTGGTTTTCTGGCCTGCGCGGCTCGCTTTACTTTAGCTTTGCTACGCGGCCGCTTCATTAGGAACAGCTGCACCGCAACCCAGCGCAGTCGAAGATGTATCAAGGAGGCCCTTCATGAGACAAAAAATGGCTGTTGAGTGTATATTTCAAGCATCGATCACCCCCTTCAAAGGTCCCGTCCTGACACCCATCCTTTCGGCGAGCCCTGGTCCATGTGGGGTGTCTCCTTCTGCGGTTGGGTTGGGGGGAGGGGGGGGGGGGGTCCATCTGTGAGGCTGAACATGGCACACATGGACTCGGACAACAGATTGCCCCAGTGTGCGTGCGCTCGTTGGAAATTTGAAGAACTCCCAACCGCCTCTTGTGTCCCCTTAGCGTCGGCCTCATTTGATTAGTCGCCTGAAGGGGCCCCGTAGATCAATAAATGACTTTGGTGGCCCCCTTCTACACCCACTCCCAACACACGCAGATAAAAAGACACGTTGTCTGGCGCACTAGCACTAATGCAGCCAACTGCGGTGCAGGGACAGGTCCAGTCTGGCTCAGTCTATGTAGGACGTTGGCTGGTTTTGGGTGAGGCGGTGGGGGGCTAAATGAGATATTTCGAGCTTGTATGGGCCATCTGGCACGCGAGATGATGAACTCTTACTTCCTGTTCTTTATTATCCACTCTATCAAATGTCATGTAAATATGAGCAGGCGGACTCATGCCGATCATCCTGCAGTCGGTAAATAATCCATTTCAAAATGTAGCTAATTGGCTTGTAGGTCACACGCATGGACACTGGATGATGTCACCACCCATTGTGAGCGCAAAATCTCCCACTGTCTGAATATTAGCTTGACCGCTGTGCTCAAGGGCACTTTGACGTCCCATGCGGGAGGGAGCCGCCGGCGTATTTTATCATCCGGAAATGTTTTCGATGCGCTCCGGCTAATTAGAGCCGTCGTTGCGCTAACACCTGCCGCCTCCTTAACTCGATTGAGGACACAAGTTTGTGTTTGAAGTGTTGTCATTATTTTTAATGCGTTTGACGCATATGTGAGCTGTCAAACTGTACTTCGTCGTAGTCCAGGCCTTCCACGCGGAGCCCGTCCACCTCCGCACTCTGGGAAAGACCTGCCAGCGACGTAACGCCCACCTCGCACGCAGCCGTCACTCACCCCGTGGCCCCGCCCCAAACCTTGTGCCGCCCCACGCAGACGTCGGTCACCGCCACGTGCCGGTTAACCCCCGCTAGCGAGATGCAGCGGCGGGTCACGTCGTCGGGTTTTCACGTCCGCCCACGCCGACTCGGGCCGGCGTAATTGACTTACTGATGGACCGTCTGGGTAGACGTGGCGCATGCTGGGATTGCGTGGGCGTGGGAGCGTGTGGAGGATGTAGTCAAGGCCAGCAAGGGTCTTCTTTGCCCGGCCGAAACACTATCAGAAACACTGGCCTACAATTAAATTACTAAATTAATAACTAAATTCTAAATGCTAACATTTGTTCCACTATATTCCGAACGGTCTATTCTCCTCATTTCTTGCCGTTTTTCTTAGCTACACTGCTTTCCAGTATGTTCGTGTGGACGTTTTTGACCAATCAGATTTCAGCCTCTGTCCATCTAATCCAGTGATTCTCAAAATCTGGTACGTGGGCTCCTTCCAGATGTACAGGAGTGGGGAAAAAAATATTACCAAATGAAATGTTCAGACTGCACATAATGTCGCAGTGGCGTGAACATCCTTAATCCATTACAGTCCATTTGTTAAATACAGCTAAGTTGTATTTACAATACATTTGCATTTAATCTTTTAAAACGGTTTGTTTTCCAACATTTATTTGGGCACAAGTTAAATGCACCTTATGTGTAATACATTTTAATGGAATCATTATTTAAAGTAGTTTATTGTTGCTGTATTTAAGCGCGGCGTTAATGTGTTGAGCTGTACACAATGTAGCCGTGGTTTAAAATATTAAAACCTGCCTTGTTTTTCTATGAACATTTGCGCCGAGTATGTCGCTATATTTGAATGTTGGTCATTATGGTGGCACTTAGGCAGCCAAGTACTTTTTTTTTAGGTGCTACTTGGTTTAAAAGTGATCACTGATGTAATCTGTATCTTCAACTGCATTAGCAACGGGACCCTTCCACGTCCAAATTTGTCATCTCGTGACCACCAGCCCGACTGCACTGCTGTTAATTTCCCTACTCCCAGCATTAATTAGTAGTTCATAAATAAAGGAATACATTAAGGAAAGGGGCGGAAGGAGAGGTGTTGTCATCAGAAAAAATTAATTTCTCACTCCGACACACACTTGGCGGCGGGAGGAGTAAGCAATAAGGATTTAATTTGCTTCGAGAGCTGACGTTGTGAATGGGGATGCATTCAGCAGTCAGATCCCGAGAACAGCACATTCCGATCGGTTAGCGTGCACTCTGGCATGCTTTAATTGCCGTTTGTGGTGGGAAAAATTTACATTTTGTCTGCAGTGGGCCCGATGCATTTACAGCACCGAAGTGTGGAGTGTTTTGTTAGCCTCTGGAGCATTAGCGCTCCAACTGGAAGCCGTAAGATTTATGGGTGTGGTGTGGCGTGTGTGTGCGTGCGCGTGTGTTTGCGCGATGACCTCAACAGCGAGGTCGAGTCTCACGCGGTGCAAACGGGATACTCGCAAACTATTCTCACGTTGCATGTCTCAACTTTACAGCAGTCAAACTGTTGCCTGTTCTTCTTAAACACACACACGCATGTTCACCGTTGTGTGTTTGCATCTTCTGGCTCCTGGGAGTCTTACTCGCCATTTCCTGATTAGACTTACGCCAGACTTCAGGGAGCGCCAACGCACTTAATGGACCTTAAGATGGTCCTCTGGGCTCTGCGGAATAAGATACGGCTGATATTGGTGTTTAACATTGTTTACAGTGATAGATTGTGTACGCAGTTTGGAGTCAATAAGCTATGATAGCACCAGGAGGACACTTGGCAGAGAAATGATGTGCTATCAGCACCAGGTTTTTTTTTTCTTTTTTTTCTTTTTTTCTTTTTTATTTTTTTTTAAAAACATGCAAACGTTAATTTCCCTCGCTGGCCCTTAGACTTTCCAATAAAACCCACAATTGGCCCAGTCCACACGTTTGGCCTGCCACTTGGGCTTGAGAACCTTTTTGGTCGGCGCGCTGACTCGCAGTTTTATTTGCGGTGATTTGCATGCTGCCTTTGGATGACTAGTTTTGAGATACGTTATTCGTGTTTCAAGGTAATTGCTGAAAACGTGCAAAGACAGAACTTTGGATGACTCAACTATGGAGATGTAGCCTTTGACTTTTTTTAGTCTTCCTTTTTTTGGGGGGGCGTAGCTAAAACGGTCCCCACAAGTGCCTTGGTTCATGTTAGCAGTTATCCAACACAATTGCAATATGCAATTAGCGAGCTAGCTATGCCACCACTGAAAATGCATCTTTCCTTCAGATAGTCCGCTGGCCGCTTTCGAGTGCCTCGTTGTTAGCTGTGAGTACACGCATGTCGTGGACGGAAGGTGAAAGAGTGAGGTAATTTATTATTTTATGAATAAAGTTCAACGTGGCCGACAGGAGTTTCGCATTGTCGCGCGTCAACCCAATGTAATATAATCCAGCTACCAGAAGCTTTAAGTCAGGGGTGCCCAAACTTTTTGGCTCAGGGGCCACATCGCCGTAAGAAAACTGTCATGCGGGCCAGCATTAATTTTACATGCTACCGACGAGGGGAATGCTTTTTTGTATTTTTATTTTACTGTTTTACTATACTGTCTGCTGCTAGGTAGATCTTATAACTGCCTGACCTGGATAAATGAAGGTTAAAATAAAAATGAATGAAATGCAAAATAAAGTATTTTTATGAAATTTGACTCAAACTCAAACTTTATTCATCAGAATCAACAAACAACATGTTTGCATTCATGTGAAGGGTGATACTGAGATCTCGACTGCAGTAAATGGGGCAGGTCTGGCTCAAAAGCGGTGGTTTTAATGCGCAAGATGTCACGCAGGTGGGAGTCACTTAGTCTTGTCCTCACGCGGTTCTTATTCATGGTCATGACTGAGAATGTCTTCTCACACAAGTATGTCGAGCTAAACAAGCTCAACATTTTCTTAGCAAATGTACGAATCTCTTGGAACCTGTCTTTATCCAGCTGCTGGTAAAAGTTGACAAGAGGGAGTTGTTGGTACCGGCTGCGACACTACGTGTCACACTGCAGCTCAATGAGCTCCAACTGCAGGTGGGCTGGAACGTCACTGAGATCCACGGAAACGGTTTGGCACATAGAACTTTTTGGTGAATAATACAATGGAGTTTTATAGCTTTACCTCCTCCTTCGCTTACTTTGTGACACACTAGGGTTGATAATCCACTGTGCTCGCCAATAATCCCCGTGATTTTATTCCACTTTAATTTTATGTCATGTACGGCGGAACAAACAGAAGCAAATAAATCTTTCCCTCTTGTTTGGTCCTTAAGGCTCTGGAGGTCAAGTAGCTCTTCACGCACGTTCATTTCACCGTCCACTCCTCTAAAAAAAAATCAGGAACTGAGCGCTGTCGGATGCATCCGTGCTTTCGTCACAGGCTCACGAAAACAATTCAATCTCCACTCCTTTTGCGTCCAACTGTCTCTTAATATCAGAAGAAACTTCTTCGCTCCTTCGTGACACAGTGCTACGAGCCAGGAAAACATTGGCGAACTGTTGCTTTTTCTCAGGACAAATGTTCTCCACCATTTTCATCACACAGTCTTTAATAAATTCACCCTCAGTAAAAGGTTTGCATAGCTTGCCTTTGTTGTATTTTCATTCGACTCACTGGCTCTTGTGAAAAAGTGTTGCTGTGTCGTTAAACCAGCTTCCAGTTGCTTCAATTTTTCACTGCGTTCGTTCCCAGTTAGCTTGTCGTAATTAGCATGTTCCGTCTGGTCGTGCCTCTTTATATTGAACTCCTTGAACACAGCAAATTAGGCAGACGCAGTTGTTTCTAAACTCAGTGAAAAAACATTCAGACTTCCATTTGTCCTGGAAACGTCGGCCCTCGCTATCAACTTTCTTTTCTTACTTCCAGTTGCCATTTTAGAAATGGGCAAAAAACAGATCATGCGCAAAACGGCCCCGCGAGAGTTCAGCCACAAGTTTACTGCCATCCTGTGGTGAAATATAAAATTGCGCGTGTATTTTGTACTGCCGGGCCACATATTGGTTTTATGACAGATGCTTCGGGCCCGTGGAAATATGAACACGGGCCGGATTTGGCCCGGGGGCCGGATTTTGGGCATGTCTGCTTTAAGTGGATATATATTCGTCACTCAAACATGTCGTTATGTGTAGGCATAAGAAAGTTGCTAAAGTTGCATCCATTTTTCCAGGTCATAGTAATGCTGTTTGATTGACAGTTTACAGTCGAGCAGGCGTGTCTTCAGCGAACACACCATTTTTGAAGCCCTTTTTTTAAAATTATTTTTTAAATTTTATTATTATTATTTTTTTTGTAATCATTCAAATTTGCCAGGTTTTTAACAGCAATCTTCTCTGTGGCCTGTGAAATTGTGAAGAGATTTATTTTCACTTTCCATGGAATTTAACACCGTCATCTCTCTTGCGATGGTTTCCGAATTGTGCCTCGGTCCGATTGTCCTGAACGTGTCCTTGACCGAGATGCTCCCTGTGAGAAGTGCTTTTATTTATTAAGGGCGCCGCCCTGGAGGCTGGCACAGCTCCAAATGGATGACCAGTTGCTGCCCCCTCCACACACGTACAAACACACGCACACAAAGGATGTGGCTATGCGCACCCACCTACCCAATAAAATGTGATCACATGTGAACACGCACACTCACTGGTTAATGGCTTGATTCATGCCCAAGCCACTTGCCATATTTATGTACGAGGATACACACACACGTACGAGGATACACACACACACACTTGTACTTGTACGAGGATACACACACACACACACACACACACACACACACTGCAGCACTTATCTAACACACACAGACACACACACACTCGGGCAGACTCACAAAGGGGTCCTGAGCCGTATTTCTTCTTTTCAGTGTATCCCGTCCAGCTGTCAGCAGGCTGTCAGTGTGTTGTGTTGCCCTGCGAGTGGCCCCGCCCCCTCGCCAACAATAAAACATGCCTTTAAAATGTCACCGGCTCCCCAAAGAGCCCGAGCAGAGGCAACTAATCGATTCGCATTAGTTGTTCAATTGACTTTGGCTCGAACTTAACTCTCAGGCTCCTCCTCGCCTCATCTTTTGCCTCCCCTCCTTTCCTTTCTTCTCGTGTCCTTTCTTTTCATTTCCTCTCCTCACCTCTCTGGTCCTTGCCTTTACTCATTTCCTTTAATAAGTACTCGCATAGCAATACAGTGGCGCCTCGAGATATGAGTGATCCGACTTTACAATTTTTTTGTGTTTTTTTTTTTTTTAAGGTACAAGGTGTCGTTCGGCCAATTTTTTGTCAGGCCCACTTGAAGTTTACTGTCAAACTAAACTTTTAACTTTCAATTGCACATCAGGTATTTCAAATAACCATGCAACTTTGCCTTCAAGTTTAGCTTGCTCAATGCTGACGCACAAGTTACGCCATAGACGGGCTTACAGACAAAAATGTATATTCCAATACAATTAATTTTATATCAAAGTCAATGTCAAACCCTGAAATTCCATCAAAGTAATGCCGACTTTCTTTGCTCTTTACTCCGAAGAAGAATATAGTCGTGTGGATGGATATTGTTTACAAACAGATAGATGGATTCAATGTTGGCTCTTTGTGCTGAGCTCCAAATGAAGTGAATGAAAAATAAAATCCCACGTGGGCAAGCGTATTCCTTGCCGGAGGAAAAGAAACCGCAGGATTCCCTTAGTAACGATGAGGGAAATCTAACGATAGATGGGTTACAAATTGAAGAAGCCTTCTGCTAAATTTGGTGCGAGCATGACTTTTTGAATTGATCGATGTATGCACACATTGTCCAAACAAACCAAAAAACGCTATTGTGGTGACCCACAAGAGGGAAGCATTCACCAGGGATGTGTATCTTCAAGGGAGGGACAGGAGATGAAAGAATCAACGGGGGTTGTTGGCTTCAAAGGGAATGGTTGGCTATATGTTGTAGAAACCGTTTGTATGTGGAGAGTAAAGTGACATGACTAATTCTCATCTTATTTACCGCATCTCCACGATATCATATCATCATACGATAGACATATCTACGATATCCTGTATATTGTTATGTCGCACAACGACACGGGTTGTTAGATAGCATTGGCGTTGTTTTTTTTTTTTTTTTTTTGGGGGGGGGGAAATAGCTGCAAGTTGGTGTTGACAAATATGCACAGTGTTGTTGTTTAGTCACAACAAAGCATCTGAAGGTTTATTTTCGTGGTGTTGTGTGGAAACGCCGTCGTCGCGTCGATTTCGATGTCCCGCAGAGTCGTCCTGCCTCGCTTATCTGGCCCTGCAGTGTTTTTGCAGACGCTGCTTGACACCCAGGATCCCCCTCCATTGGCTCGGGTCAGAGGGGAGGAAAGTGGAGAATACGAGGAGGGGCGAGGGTCAAGCCCTGCGTGAAAAGGAGTCCTCGGTTAATATGGCCGATCATCCCCCTGCGCCTCAACCTTGGCCTAAACAAATATGGCTGCCTCTCATGAACACCACATCTGCATCTTGGATCCATTTTAGGGCAAACGAACATCAGCACCAGGCACATTTTTTTTATGTTTTTATTTTTTGGAGGGGGGGGTGGCACACACAAACACACATCAGCAGCAAAGTAGTGCCATGCGTGGCGAGAACGCACAGGTTGGCAGCGAGCAGGACGACGGTAGTAGCGACAAGTGTTCAGCAGATGGGATGTTTTTTTTTTTTTCTTTTTTTTTTTTCTTCCCCCCCCTTACCATTTCCTTTTTAGAACGCCGCAACTCCTAATTAGTACTTTGGAGCGTGTGCAGGCTGTCCACATGTGCATATTTTGTACGCGCACTGCTTTATTTTGACTGACTGTGTGGGTGTTGCGCTGCAATAAAAGTGCAACTAAGGGCGCCACATGGGAGCGTTTATCTGGCGACAGACCCCTTCTGTCTAATTAGTGTTAAAAAAAAAAAAAAAAACAGCGACTCTTTGTGAAGTACGTGCGTGTTGCTGTGTGTTTGTGTTGTTTTTGCATTGTGCGCTTTTAAAGGCCAAGCGGGTCGATCTTGACCAGCATCAGCTGACGCCAGTTTGCAGAGGTGGCAAAAGTACTGAAACTCTGATCTAAAGTAAAAGTACAGATACTTGCATAAAAGTAGAAGTTAAAAAAAAAAAAAAGTATGGAGTCTGGAATATAATGAAGTCCAAAAGTAAAAAGTAGCTGAGGTGCGAAGCAGGAACTTTGCATTCCCGAAAGGTGCCTGATGCCAGCACGCAATCTGAACAGGAAATTACACCGGAACGCAAGGGTTTATGGGTACGTGGAGACCGATGATTCAGTGCGAGGAGAGCATCAGACAAAAACAACCTTGGGCACATTTCTATTTTGTCCCATGGATCTTGAAATTCTCAAATCTACATCCCAATGAGGAGTTAGTTAAGAAAAGGAGGAAGTGTTTAAAAAAAATCAAAATAATAATTTTTAACCCACGGTTCATTTACAATACAACCGCAGCTTCCAAAAATGATCATACCCTCACATACAGACAATAAGGGCCGCATCAACTGCCCGTTACTTTATTTAATGCGCTTGTGAGTGTTTTGTCCCACCGGGGCTTTCATCTAAGCTTGACATTGTCCCCACGATGTTGCAGCATTGAGCCACCTTTAGGATTCCATAAGTCAAGCTCACACCAGAGACCCACATATGCGTGTGGATCCTCTCACATTATTACTCTCTAGTGTGTGCGTGCGCGCGTGTGTGTGTGTGTGTGTGTGTGTGTGTGTGTGTGTGTGTCATTCATCATCCCCCCTGTCGCACGTTAGCCCCGCTCACTCTCACTTTTGTTTGTCATTTTTTTTCATCACGCTGCCTGTTGTACGACAAGGGTACGCCAGTGTTACACAATATATCCATATTTGTTATAATCATAATGCCCCCCCCCCCCGCCCCAACTCCTTCTGCCCTTTTGGCCATCGGAATCACAAAGAACACAAATGAAAATCCTCCTGCTTTAATGAGTCCTATAAAGGTGCAGGGTTCCACGATGGAATTATTTTCTCTGAGAATGTACGATCCCGTGTAAAATGTTGTCTTTTCAAAATACTGCAAAGCCGCCTTTTGCCGAAAATTAAAACGATGCACTGAATTGATTTACCGATTAATTGGCCCAAATGAGGTTCACGGTTCAGCTGGTGCTGCATCTTAATTTATTAATTAATAACTTTTTTTTTTTTTTAAATGCGTGTTTTCTTACCAGGGATTTAGTGTCTATTATGTAACAACGGCCTCTTCACCACCAACACGTCAGACAGAGTAAAAGTCATTAAAATGTATGCGTGATGTAAGGCATGCACGCTTCCCTATCTCCCTGCCTTGTGGTCGTAAATAGCAAATAACATGGCTGTGTGTGCGTGTAGGAAAGAGGAGAAAAAAACAAAACCAAAAGCGATCTCGCTCACTTCCTCCATCAACCATCCTGGTCCCGGAACTCTACTAAATCTTCTCGCCGCTCTTAAATAAATCGTGTTTTGCATATCTTGTGCGACGCACGCTTCACGGCGCATGTACTTTGCAGGAGTGCGATGTATAATGTAGAGCAGCCTGCTAGCTTGTAGCGTACGTTGGCGACCCCGTTTGTGTGTTTGCCGCCATGTTTGCGGGCGCTCATTAATATGCAAGAGGAACAGCTGAAGCGACTAATGGCCGTCTTTTTGTTTTAGTTTTTTTTCCCCCTCATTTGGAAGGATAACTGTTTGTCGTTGTTTCTTTTGTTGTCAAACTCTGTTCCTTGTGTTTAATCTACACATATTTTGACTCGCCACGAATCTGGCCCACGGCCTTTGCGTTTGACACACTTGAGACGTAACGTAATAAGTCAAAACAAAAGGGCGCGGTTCCAAGTCCTGTGTGGTCCCGTCGCTCGCTGCCCGGGCCGGGAGATTGTTTTACGTCACAGGAGTCTCGTGTAAGCGGCACGCAAATGTGAACGAGGCCTAAAAGCCTTCAAGTCGGGCTTGCACGCCGGAGGAGTCCGCGAGAGAGAGGCGCCGGGAGAGCTCGAGCATAAGCGGCTGCAGTTAGCAGAGTCAGGCCCATTAATTAGCGCCATTAGCAACAGCATGCCGGGTTGTTGCTCTCCGTGTTTGGGTTTGTGTGTGCAATTAAAAGTGACTTGTCGATGGGCCACAAACAACAACAACAACAACACAGAAATTATGCAGCTGTGGCGACCATTAGCATTTTTAGCTCATTCACTGCCATTGACGGCCGTCAAATTCAAATAGTGAATGCAGTGAATGAGTTGGAGAGCATTCGCGCCCCTTCTTGCACACGCGCCACCATTTTTATAATCTCCAAAGCGGCTCTCGTAGTTCAGAGCAAGCAGATGGAGCTTCCACTTCTGAAATGAAAATGTAATTCATCTCCATGGTCAGCAGAGGCGCTCTTCACTTGTTTAACGGAACTAATTTGCTTCATTGGTCTGCAGTGCTGTCAGTTCATTGGAAAAACTAAGAATATTACATGAAATTGCTCATAATTTATAAATTATGTAATCCGGGATGGGAAAAAAAAGTGTTCAGTCTCGAATGAAATCCATTTACCCAAATGCTTCAGTCCAGTAAATAACAGAGAACTGAATTTTTTACACAGCTAAAACGGTTCCAATAATAGGAATAATAATAGGACTTTTCTGCCACTTGTCACCACCAAATAGACAAATTTATTGGAAGATGTGCCAAAAGTGACAAGTGAAGGAATATGGACTCCTTTGCAGCTAGTACTGCTTCCACTTGTCTTTGGACAAGGCGCTGGCAGTGTGTCTTGAGTGATGTTGCACCAGACGGGCCATGTTGGGTCAGAACCCAGCCGACACACATTGCAAACAAGGCAATGGAGAGAGAGGTGGGGAACAAAGAAAGACCACCCTCTTCATCCTCCTCTCGCAGGGCAGCTCATCGTTTCCCACTCGTGGCTGGACGGCGTACTCCGCTTCATGTGTGCATGTGTGTGTCTGCACAGAAATGCCTTACGTCGCCTGTCCTGTTATGATGAAAAAGGTGAAACGAAGGTCGCCAGAAAGGAAGGTCATCGTGTTGGTGACTGCAAAAGAAAAAGACAGTAATGAGTTGTTTTGGCAAGTAAAGTCACACAAGCTGGCGCACAAACGAGACGAGGCCGCCGTGTAAACCAGACAGCCGCGACGTTCCAATGTCTAAATGAGACGCTGTTGCACATCATAATTAACTTTCGCTGAGCCAAACAGGAAGCGGCGCTCCCATTTAGGTCCGTGCAGGTTATACAGACCTTCATTTTAAGTTTATATTTACCAGTGAGTGGTCGTGGTTGTCCCGCCCTGTGCTTTTTAATTGCTTACCATTGAAACAGTAATTGCAGCATTTTGCGTCATCTATTCCCAAATAGATAGATCTACACCCCTAAAACAATCTTAAATCTTACATACAGTATGTCTGAATTTTGTCATCTAAATTCGTGCATCATTATAAATGTATTTTAGGTACATGTATTACACTATATAGACGAGGGCAAAATTGTTGACACTGTGAGAGGGGAAAAAAAGACCAAGCCTTCTGACGCTGGGCAGCACATTTGATTCCTGATGATAACTTTATAGTCTTGCGATTTCATTGCATCCTGTTCAGATTCAAGATACACAGTGCTCGATGTAGCAAAGTAGCCACGGAACACAACCGCGCCCCCTCCGTATTTCATAGTTGCGCCGGTGTTCTTTTTGCTGTACGGTAGTTCCTTGCGATAGAAATACAAATCTCAAATCATTTTTCCCCAATAAAATGAATAGAAAAGCCATTATTAATCTGTTCCAGTCTCCCCAAAAAACAAACAAATATATTTTTTCTTTATTAATAGGAAAATAGCACTATTATATTGTTCTTTATAATAACATGAAATAGAATGAGTTAATGGTACTGGTGTGCATGCCTTGGCCACCAATAGGCAATATAATACTGTCATGCAAACGAAAAAGTATAGTATTTCGACTATTACTGTAAGTGACAAAGTAAGCTATTGTAAGATTAGTTTTTACATGCATATTTCAACGAGGATAAAGAAAACATCACAGAGAATAAGAGAATATACATATATATGGGTGTGGTCACATTATCTGTCTACATGCGTTGCTGCACCATTTGTGTTTAGATATCCGTCGCTTTAAATGGTTCTAAAACCGCAACTATCAATGCTAACCGTTAGCATGTCAATGGTATATGTTAGCACTGAGCTATTTGGAAGGGCACCAAAAATTGCGGCTGTGTCTATGAATAGCCAAACAATCTAAGCGCTGTCTGTCCAAAATGTTAGTTAGTAGGCAGGCTACTTCCTGAATGGAGGCTAATGGCACCTTGAATTTAATTGAAGTCTTCCTTGGCTCATGCCCCAGACTTCCATAAAAGTTTACTCCACGTGTTTATTAGCTAATCCTAACAAAAGCCAACATTTTGTCAAAGGATAATACATATTCAGTGAAAGTCGAGCCCCTGAGCTCCATCTTTCCATTTTATCTCGCAGAAAGGAGGAAAAAAAAGGGTTGAAGAATTACAGACAGGAGAGTTTATAATATGAGCAACTCTATGAAGAAGACTTCACGACAAGATGTTGGGCTCCATCAGGCATGCGTGCGACACCTACAAAATATCACACGAGTACGTCGGCGGCCGGCTGTCGATGGAGGGGACACAGCTGGGTTCTCCGTGGTGAGTTGGCGGACTGCAAATGGGATGAGCGACGCAACGAGAGGGGGAAAACGAGGACCGCGCCGAGGTGAAGGGAGATCACGAAAGCGCTTGTTAGCATAGTTTTATTGAGCCAAAACACATTTTACATGAGAAAAACCTCACGGCCAAACAAAAGTGGATACCGTATTTGTGTAGAGTTAGACCGATTGAAGTCAATGTAAAGTGAAAATAAGAGGGGAAAAAAATCTCTGCTTTCCCTTTACAGGGTCGAGGAGAGAAATTTTCCACATCACGACACGGGTAATGTGGTTGGAATCACTGGTTTAGAGGACGGACGAGTTGTTGAAACGAGAAATGCTTTGGACGGACATGCCGTGTGTGCGTTTCATTTACGGCCCCCTTAACTTCTCGCACTCGATGCGTTTGTCCTCCTCAAATTCACGTTTGGGGGGCTCAAGGGAGCAGCGTTATCTCCTGCCGCAGGGGCCCACTAGGCCCGGGTCTCGACCGGCTGTAAAAAAGCAAGCTAGCTCGCGGTTACATAAACACGCGCAGAGACAACACAATAAAGCAACTTTACTACGTGTGCAGTTCCACGCGCGGCCGCGCTCGCGGCAATGTTTGCACAGGGACGAGCGAGGGCTGGCGTCATAAAAGAGAACGGTGCTGTAAAAGTGAATCTCTGTCTGATGTCATCGCATCAGCTCGCGAAGGAGGGCGTGCTGCATCAATTAAATGCATCTCTTTCTGGTGCGTCCGCCTGGGGTTTAGTATAAGACGGACAAATATAGTGTTCATTGAGACGTTAACGCCAATCCGCTTGTCAGTACGGCGCTATTATTCGTTCTTTGCAGACGATAAAGAATGTATGACTGAGTGCTGTTATATTGTCTGTCTACATGGGTCGGTGCGCCATTTTCATTCAATATGTTGCGAAAAGTACTATCGCACCGCAACATAGATGCGCTTTCGCATGAGCATTAAGCGAGCGGACTGAAAGCCTATGTAGTTGTTTGAAATACACAAAGTGTAATTGTCTTTGCTTTATGTTTAGGTTGACAGTAAACTTCAACTGGGAGTGGCAATAAACGGCTATTTGCCAAAGTGTCGCTGATTATGACACCGAGTTCACCGCCACTGTACGGCGTTCAAATCTGCGCTCGCAAGTCAAAGCAAAAAAATAAAAATTGGCTGAACGACAGCTTGTATCTCGAAAAGCCTGGTTGTCGACTCACTTGTATCTCAAGGCACCACTGTATTTGTCACGTTCCCCAAATGCACACATTTCCCCCTAGTTTATATTTTCTGTTACTAAATTTCACAGAGGTACCTCTTTCATTTGAGCCTCACATTCAACATTTTTAATGACTTCATCTCCGCCACATTTCAGCTCGCGCTTCGACTCGTTCACACACACACTTGCTGGCCACTCAGTCCATTCATGGCGTTGTGACGTTGTCTGTAGAAGCGAAATTGTCATGATGTTTAAAAAAAAAAAAAAATCAATCGATGAAGAATAGTGTTCTTGCATGAAGGTTGCAGAGCACATCATCGCGCACACGTGTTGCACGAGCGCTAAAAGGCCTGAGCGATAAATATGCACGCAGCGCCGTGGCCTTTAAAATGTCTCCAGTTTGTCATTTAGTGACAAGAACGTGCACTGAATGGGGTCGCGGCTCAAATGAAATACCGAGGAGGAGGGAGGAGGGAGGATAGAAGAGAGAAGACAGATATGAGGAAGACATGAGAGGGAATGACGAAATAAATGGATGTTGAACTGTTGTCGTTGCACTTTGAACCGCACTGCATCATGCTGACCTTTCAATCAGCGAGCTACGCGCTAATGCTAACTAGCACCCCGAAGCAACGAACTGAACACAAATGGCGCAGCAGCACATGTAGACACACAGTATAAGTCCTCACAGTCATATTATTTATCCTCTGCGAAGAACAACTGTTAGTGCCGTACTGAGGACCTTGGAGGAGTTCAGTGCACGGTATATCCGTCTGTCTGTCTTGATACTGCACAAAAGTGGATACGGTGGCTACAAATAGGGGAACAGGTGAATTTGTGCCAAGTGAACCACGAATATGCAGTGGACTATTGTAATTTGACTCACTCATGTAGCTGAATAACGCAAAAAAAAAAAAAAGAGAAACCTCTTTCTATCTGAAAAAAACGTTATTTGACAAACTTCTCCTTGCACGCCATGCAACAACATGTTTGTTTCGCGTCCATTCAGCCACATGCTGAAACCTGACAGAACGCCCCCCAGCTGGACTCTGATGAGGGCATTGGACCTGCTGTGCCACCGGACGCTTATTTCCATACAAATCAGTGCCAAGCGGTCCACGCACACACTGCCACGTCCTGACACGTGGGTGCGAGACACCGCAGTCATCTGCCCTTTACACATACACACACACACACACACACACGCGCAGTGAGCAAGGTGAAAGCAACAAATGAAAGAGTGAAAAGTTGTGATGTGTAAAATGTGTCCGCAGCATTCATTTGACTTAAACGATCTTCCGCATGCGGTTCCTCTCACTTCCCGTTTGCTGCCATCCAAGGTGTTTCACAAAAGAGAGATTTGAATTTACGGTTCAGCACATGGCCCGGGTTTTAAGTTCATGGTTCGGTTTACGTTCGGTGAAGTAAGCTGCAAAACTAACCGATTGAAGGACTTTTAGGAAAGTGCAACATCCAAAGCTTGTCGTCTTCTCAACAACGTCAAAAGTTAATTTCCTCTTCTCTTGAGGAAAGTAGAACAGAAAATGTTTCTCACTGTGTTACATATTTGCCCCTGACTTTGGCCGCTATCCCGCATGAAGGGGAGATGAAGAGGAGGGGAAGGAGGGATGAAAAGGCGGACGCCTTGCTCGGTTTGCTTTGAGACAAATAGAATGAAGGCTCGATGGCGACGTGAAGTTTGAGGAAGGGGGACCCAACAAATAATCCCCCTTAAAGGTCGACATGTTTTTCTTCTTCCCGCACGGAAAGTGGTGCGGGTTTTGTGTTTGGGAGGGGACGGAGGACGGCGATGGAGGGAAGAAAAATAGCAAAAGATTTATTTGTTGGAGCGGGAGCAGCACTTGAGAATTCTCCATCATTGCCACGGCGACCGGTCACCTGGCAACCGGATACACAATGGCTGCGGTCGCCGTGGCAACAGCTCTCACTCTCTCTCTCTCTCTCTCTCTCTCTCTCTCTCGACACGAACGGGAGGAGCGAGAGAGACGGAGAAGGAGTGAGGAGGTGAGACAGGTAGACAGATGGAGTGACGGGGGGGAGGAGAGCAAGATGGAGGGCAGGAGGTGAGAGGCAGCCACACGAGGAGGAGGTGTGAAGTCAAAGGAGGCGCATTACACCTCAACAGGTGCGGCCAAATTTGGGCCAAATGCGTGCATAAGCAGCGTGAGAAATGTAACGAGCGATGAATGCTGCGCCATATGTGACCCTGCGCCGGGGAACCATCAGCTGTTCACCCCAAAAGTCCAAAATTGTTGACAATGCTGTGGTAAAACAGGCAATAATTGGTGTCAAGGAAGTACAGTACGTTTCCGGTGCTACGTCTCTGGAGAAACAAGCTCGGAGCGAGTTGTAAGCCTGGGTTGTTCGTGGAAGTTACGGAGCGTCTTAGCCCAATGTGCACTTTCTGCCCATTTTTCAAAATCAAATCTGGAAGCCATTTATTTTTGAGGGTGATGTAAGATGAGTTTGTAATGATATCAAAGTGTTTTGAGATCATAATTTGTGGTATATTTATAGTTGAAATTATTAGCATTGGCAATTCTACACATTTTTTTTGGGGGGGTGTCAGTTACTCGTGGTTTTTCGCTATTAAATGTAATACCGCAACTCTCAGCATTATTACCTTTGTAAGGGCAGAATTTCTCATTTCTCCCCCCCTATTATTTGGAGCCAAGCACATGACATACTGTACACAGTGTTCTTTTCCGAAGAAATTACCATAGCTTGATGAGTCGCGCGTCTCGGTTGGCTCGGCAGAACTTTTGCGGTGATTCACAAGTGCATCTGATATGACAGCTTACGCTGCATATTCATGGCGTTGACGCCCACACGCGCGGTGATGCAAACGGGATGCATGCCATTCATTGTATAGATTGATAACGTCTCAGGTGTCAGGATGCGGCGAGACCCGCTTCCGCGCTTCTGGGAAGACAGCCCGCGATAGGTTGGAGTGGATTTATCAGGAGCATTTGTGAGGTCAGAGTTGAAATATTTTCCATTGGGATGAAGAATAAGGATTCAGGCAGAGGTGCAAAACGCACTTGGTGGATATTATCAAACACTGCATTGTTCCAGTTGGTGTTTTACCTTTATATTCGTATCATATAGCATTGCGCACCAACATAGACACAATAATACTGTAAACTTCTTCAATATTTTCATTCGTTTCGGTCCAAATAAGATCCAGACTTTCAATCTTGAGGCGACAAAATGCTGCACGGCTCCCGCAGAGTGAGGGAAAACACTTCTCATGCAGTTCAAGCGTTCGAGAGCGTTAAGAGATTTAAGAGAGCGTTAAGCTATTTTCGGCACTTTAAATTAGTTCACGAGTCAAAATAACAGACTGTATGGGGACAGATGAGTAGTGTGTGTGTGAATGTGTGTGTATATATATATATATATATATATATATATATATATATTTAAAGATATACAATTGACCATATTTGGACGTACAAGTTTTCCTCTCGGCAGCGACGAATGCGCTGCATTCAGAGCCAACGACAGGTCGCTGGTTAATCAATTAATTGACTCACATGAGCAAAAAGGAGTGATTGACAGCCACTCGTCGCTCCCAATTAGTCCATCTCTAATTTGATGTTGTGCATGAGCATGATTTAGTCGTTAACACCTCTGATAAGACTTATTGAAGCCTTGGGCCTCAACATTGCGGGAATGTTGTAATTGTATGTGTTTGGCAAGTTGCACCTGAGTTTATATTTGCATCTGTGTGTGTACTGTAATGCAGCCCATAAACCCATTAGCCCCAGGTTAAGTGATTTACAGCTTCAGCTTTAAGCCCCCCCCCCCAAAAAAAATCATCCCGGCTCAGCCTATCTGTACCCGCTTATCGGGAAGATTACACACAAACACATTCGCACACGTCAGTCTACCCAAACCCAACTCCAACCAGGTTTGTGAAACAAACGCACACGCACGTCACAAACACAACTTGAGATGCTCATTAGGAGGTGTCGCATTTCGTGGGACAAACACAATTGAGGTGTTTCATCTGTGCTGCGTTTGTTTTCATTGTTCAGTCTCTTTGATTGTCTTCATCCGAATACGTGTGTGCGTCTGCGTTCGCCCTTGCGTGCATGTCTGCGTGTGTTTAAAAAAATAAAAAAATAAAAATCCATAGCCACTTTCAAGCCTGTTTGTTTTACAGGGACAATGGAGTGTGGGGCGGGGGGTAAAGGGGAGACACCCACAGCGGGAAGAGCTGCAGCAGCTCCACTTACATTGTATTGTGATGGGGCGGCCGCGTCGTTGCTACGACAACAAGCACGGAGGTAGAGGGGCTTGTGTTGGCAGAGATGTCATTTTCTTCCCGCCGCCGGAAATCGGACGTGTCAGCCGGCGACTCGCCGTATTTATCACGTCTGCGTTTTATCAGCCGAGGAGAAGACGGAGGGCGAAGATGTTTGCTCGAGATGACTCTGTTTGCGTTTGTTGCAGCGTATGTTCGACCGCATATTCGGCTTCACGGGCAAAAATCTTGGGAGACACGCCTTAATTAATTCATTAATCACTCCTCAGTTGGGCTAGATGAACGAGAACGGAGCGGGAGGGAAAAAAAATAAATCCCACAGTTGCACTGCAGGATCTTGTAGAAAGTTTTCCACGTTGCCAACTCCAAAGTTTCCTCCATTTTGATACTTAACACAGTGACAGTTACCTGAGCGGCTTTTGTTCGACCTGGAAACCAGTAGGGCCAAAAGCGAAGATAGCAGCCGGATAAAAGAGAGGTAAAACGTCAAAAATGCCTCCCGTCATTTTCCTCTGACAAAAGAAACGCCGCCAGCTGCTCTTGTACGCCATGTCGACACACATCTCAAATGTCAATATATTGTGCCGAGTGCTTCCAGGGTATTATTTGTGCGCTCGCACTATCTTCTGGCCATCAGTCACCGCGCTATCATGGAGGGAGTCTTAAATCAATGCGTCTTTAGTCTTTTGACGCGATCAATGGCAGAAATGATTCATGACGCCAATCGGAGCAAGAAAACATGGCGTTCAGCGGCCTCACTGTGAACGTTTTTGACCCACCGGCTACATTCTTGTCGCTGGCCATGTTTTCGTTCCAGATGGAGTTGATGAGGGATTAACATTGCTCCGGGACAATTTCCCATCACGTTGTGTATTCAGACATGAGTATTAGACGGAGGGCAGAATGTTTTGTGACGAAATGTCTGTGTCGGTGAACAGCGCTCTCTTGTTGCATTTTGCCAAGAATCAGGCTCCCTTCCGGCTTGTTTTCGATCGGCCTGTTGCAGCCCGTCGCGACCCCACGCCAACTCCGTCTGCGGGAGCTCGGGATTGGAGGGGGGCGGGCTCGCGGTGTCAATCAGTGATGTCATGAGAAGAGTCAAACTGTGCCTCCAGGTGTGTAAACCCGGGAAGCAATCCAGATCACATCATGTGGAGGTGGTTGCTCATGCCAACGATCTTCCCGCCACGCTAAGCCCCAAACGTCTGGGCTGAGTCGCGGCAGATGTCAGTCATTAAAACTTGAATGCCTCCAATGTCTTCACGTTGGAAATTTCCTGAACAAAAAGGCTAACAAATAGTGCAGAGAAATAGTGCTAGGTATATAGTGATCTTGTTTTGATGGATTTTTACAGTCGACAGTGGAGCCTCGGTTTTGTGATTAATCCCTTCCAGAAAGTTTGATTAAAACCCAAAGCAATATTTCCCATAGGAAATAATATACTTCCAATCAATCCCTTTCAAAATATTAACAAAAAATGCATTATGTAGAGAATAAATATGGTTCTACAGCCAGGGAACTGTGAAATAACATCCTGTCAAAAGCCAGGCCTTTGAAATAGAGAAGGGGCAGTAAAACAGGCCAAAATCCCAATGTCAGCTGGTAAGGCAGGGCACAAGTGTTTTGCATACTAGCTGTGGTTTAGCTAAATGCGAGAGTGTAAAAATAAATCCAGATTTAAACATTTCTACAGAGGTCGCTGCGCTAATGTCCGCGGGTAGTAGGGCATTCCAGAGTACTAGAGCCCAGATAGCGAATGCTCTAGAACTAGAGCACACGCAGTATTTTCTGCAATACGTTTAACATTGTGTTTAAAAAGCAAATTGTAATACGTTCTTCCATGCTGACACAGTGTTGCCTCGAGTTCTTTCCTGTGACGTTTCCGCAACAATGAAAGCGTTGAGTTTGTGACCTACCGGCAGCCTTGCAGCTGCAGCTCGGCCCGTGTCGACAGAGACGAGCGAGACCGGCACAGCGAGTCAGCGTGTGGAGTCACGGCTGTCGGAGGCGGAGAGACGTCCACGACGGAGTCAATGAGGGTGCGAGCGGGGAGGCGACGGGAGCAGCCAGATACGGCTGCTTAAATCCCCATCCAAAGTATTGTCTCCATATGCGCGCCCAGGCACTCGCGATGGCCCAGCGCTCTCCTGTTGCTTCTGGAGATAAATTGACGGCTGCTCTACTCGCTGGCTCTTTTTTTTTTTTTTTTATAATAATTCTTTTTTTATTTTTTTTTATTGTTTATTTTTATTGCCTTCCAAGAGAGCAGAGCAGAACTGGAGTCTGGCAGAACTAAAAGGAACCCTCGGCTAAATATTCCCGCTCGGCTCTCCGGGGCTCGCTCGCGAGCATCACGGATGAGTGGCAGTATTTGATGCAATTGTCTCATATGAGAGCTTTTGGCTTTGTATTAGCACGTGTCTTTTTCAGTCTTTGGACATGCTAAAAGGAGTCTAATTCAATCATATCCTCCGCTGAAAAACAAAATAGCTTGAGCGGAATTATTCCCCCCCCCCCCCCCCCCCCCCACGTTATTGGACAGCGACGTTTGACAACGTCGAAGCAGACAAAGCCAAGTATTCCAACTGGGATTTGTCGGTCGGTATGCCAAAAGATTAGCACATAACGAGCTAGCATCTGAACATGAGGTGACTTCTATTTGAATATGCTGACATTGGCGATTGTTGCGGCGTCGAATGGAGTCCATTTATCACGTGCCGTTGAATGGATCCCCTTGACCGATCCTTAGCGTGGCGGGAATTCAAGCGGCAGGGCTGGCAGCTTCTTGTTAACGATGGTAAAATATCAATTCAATGCTGATTTTACTGAAAGCCCCTATCCGTATGTTTGCTTCTAATAATGGCAGGCCCCGCTGCACAAGAAGCGAGACGGCAAGTCAACCTGCGAGCTTGCCCGCCGCGTGCGTCGCGAATGTGCCGACGCTGATGTGAAACACGTGTGATGCAAAGTTGGTGGGATGAAATGTGCGAGAGGGTGATCTCTTAAACTGCAGCAATAAACCCCGAGGAGAGGCGTCCTTGCCATAATCCCGTTGTGCACTTGGACTGGCTTTTATTATTCATGGGAAAAAGTCCCCCCCCCACTCCCACCCCTCTTTTTAAGGTAATTTATTTTGGTCATTGGCTGTGTGTTTCATTGGCCTCTGGGGGTTTTCTGCGGATGTCTTTATTGACATTGATTTGGGATGTCTTCATCGTGCTTTACTGCGCAAACCTGCACTTATTCACACGCTGTGACGCTATAATGACACAAGTCAAAGAAAAACACGGCGGCTTACAGCCAATCTGAGCTCATAATTGCGTTTCGAGGCACCTCATCTTGGGTTATTTGTGGCGACAAACAATAAAAGATGAAAATGGGCCTTTCTGCATCATCGTACCGCAAACGACTTCATTGAAATTTGCCAAGTCACATGCTGGCTTGTTGCCTGGTGCCCTTGCTTGGGAAAGTAATCCCTCCCTTCAAAGTCAAGCGTGTACCCGGGAAGCACGCGGTTAGAATTGTAAATAAATCATCCAGTTAGGCCCAAACATCCCAGCAGGAGGAACACGCGCGCACAAACACATGCACGCAACGCAGCGTTGGATGATTGGTGTGTCTTCGTCGTATAGAGGAGGCCGGCCGATGAATGAGGCTGCGGTTTAATGAAGTGTGTTTATCAGCCAGCCGAGGCTTGGCGGGCCGAAAACGAAGCAAAGAGAACGTGGGAATGGGAACAAAGCAAGAAAACGAATGACAATCAGCAGCAAAGGCAGTGGAAATGAAGAGAAATAAAATAAGAATAAAAAATCGGTATATCGCTTTACATCCCACGACAGCCTATCTCTCTGTCGGTTGTTTGCAGCGCTACGAGTTCCACCAAAGGTCATTTCCACATATATTAATTTTTTTTATTTTTTAGCTCAGACGAGGCCCGACGCCATAAATCACATTCACATCCGTCAACGGCAGCACGCGTCAAATAACACACCGCCGACCAGAGGGCCCATTCGTCAACAGGCTGTATTTTCTCTGTGTGTGTGTGTGTGTGTGTGTGTGTGTGTGTGTGTGTGTGAGGAAAAATTTTAAACAATAGAGTCAAGGGCAATCAAAACAAAATATACATGACAAATGTTGGAAAAACTTCACTCACTTGACGACTATTTCAGTAAGGTAAACCAATAAAGTAGGTGATTGCAATATATATATATATATATATATATATATATATATTATTTTAGCTTTGCTCAAAGCCACAACTAATATTTTTTCATAATTTGGAGCGTGTCTTTGTTTTCTAAGCTTTCACTCCAGAGTCATGTAAGTAGTCCTTTATGGATGTCGGAAGCATACAATTGCCCAAAATGTTTTGGAAAAACAGTCCACCCCGTTTATTGCGGGGGTTTTTTATTAAAACGCCAAAATGTCCAAGCAAACCGTATAATTTCACAGAACGAAAGTCTGCCATCTTAATGCAAAACCGGAAACTGCTACTTAAACACACGAGGAGCAGCAACACATACAAACAGAGCATACGACAATTTTCACAGGCATTTATTTATTATCTGCTGTGTTGGAGCGGCCTATTAGTTGAGCTAAGACGGCGTTCACGCTGCATTTCTTCCAGTCGAGCTCTGTGCTGTCGAGCGATCCATTTTGCAAATATATTAGCGGGTGTATGAGTGAATGAAAGACATGAACTTTGTGTACTTTGTAAGTTCCCGCTTTATATATATACACACACACACACAAAGATTCACAATTAGAGTTTTTAATTGTGTAGTTTCCAGCTTCCGGTCTCTGTATCGTCTACAACTTTATTTCCCACATATGTCCATACAATTTAAAGACTTTTGTCCATATAGCATGAAAAAAAAAAAAAAAAAAAAAACACTGTGGTCCAACCCCGTGGCCTCGTATTAAAGCCTTTGTCCCCGCACTGTACCACTGATTCAGGCGGGCAAATAAGTGCGAGCTCTGATGAGGTCGTTGATACGATGCATGAATGCAGACACAATGCGGAATGATTGCTAATCACAAGCACCGAGGGACAAACGGGCATGCACAGCGGCGGCCAAAAGTGGTGATTGGGCCTCGGACAAAAAACAAAAAAAGCTGGAATAATGGGCGGCATGCATGTGGTCGTGCGAGCGCACGCTCGCATGCATGCACGCACGCAAGCTAGCAAGCGCACGCCCTGTGGCTCAGACCTCAAACGGCTTCCAATCAGCTGCAGCCGTGATGAGATGAGAGGACCTCACCTTGTTCTCAAAACAAGTCAAATCACTTTAAGGACACAAGTTAGCGAGGACCCCCCCCCCCCCCATAGACTGAGACTGAGACAGCTTTTCACTTTCCGCCATCTGAGCACTTCAAGGTTGCCGCTACAATTTTGGGTCATTCAGCGCTGGCTGCATTTTAGTCGGCACACACACACACACACACACACACATCACCGTACACTCTCACCTCTGTCAATTACCTGACATTGCAGGTGGGAGAGACTCCATTACCGAGTTGAACTCTAACCCTGCCTCGGCTGCCCGGCCAGAAAGGTGCGTGTGTGTGTTTGGGTGCGGGTGTGTCCACAGCAACCTTCGACCAGTGGTTCCAAAATGGGAATAAAGTCATATATTTTTTTAAATTCACATGTTAAATTAGGTCTTTCTTCCCTCGTTTGACTTTAGAATCATTATACAGTGGTGCCTTGAGAGACGAGTTTAATTTGTTTCTTGATCATGCTCAAGATGAATATTTCCCCACAGATGGTGGGGAAGTGCTCTTAAAATGTTCCAGACTCCCAAAAAACATCAACGAAAAAAGAATACAGCAAATATAAAATGGAATTAAAGAGAGCTCCTCTCTCAGCTTCTCAGTACAGCAGTAATACAGTATTAGTCGTTCATTCTTTGCAGAGGATAAAGAATATATGCCTTTTTTTGTGTAAGAAAATGAATTTGTAATTGTAACTTCACCACTTTCTTCTTGATAGTAGGCAAATGTATTACTTTCTATGGCATTTAGGGGCACAAATGGTAGTTATTCAACTTGAGGATTATGAGAGGGCCCTTGGAAACATTTTTTAGAACCCCCGATTTACACTACAAATCCCAAAATATCGGCTTGTATGTTCCGCCCCACTGGAACGCTGTGTTTGTGTTCAAATCTGTGAACGTGTTCGTTATACAGCCCGAAAAAAGGACACTTGGGCTGGAAAAGGGATGACTGTTTTGTCGCTTTTAATAATTTACGTTGGCAAAAAAGTGTTGCAGGTGTAAGCAGGCAGAAGCCACCTACATTCTATTACATTAAGGTTTCAGGCATGATGGGGTTAGCGGCGGTGGGATGAGAAAACAAAATCAAGAAAAGGTAAAAGGGAGCATGCACAGTGATGAGTTTAAAGGCACAAATTCATATTTCTGCAAGGCGAGCCTTGAACAAAACAGACGAGGGAATCGGCAGCTGCCAAAGGTGTGTGACTGACTGACAAGTAGGAAATGGGAAGCCAGAATAACAAGGACTTGTTTATTTGACTGGCTGAGATCGGAAGACAAAAACACGGATATCATACAGTTCCGTTTCATCGGCAAAGCAGCTGCAAGCCGAAACGTGTAACGTGGAAAAGCAGCCTCTCCCTCCCGATGAAGTTGGGACGTTGTGTTTAACATGAGTAAAAACGGAATACAATGATTTGCGAATCATGTTCAACCCATATTTAATTGAATAAACTACAAAGACAAGATATTTAATGTTCAAACTGAGAAACTGTTTTTCACAAATATTATTAACTTATAATTTTATGGCTGCAACTTGTTCCAAAAAAAGCTGGGACAGGTGGCAAAAAAGACTGAGAAAGTTGAGGAATGCTCATCAAACACCTGTTTGGAACATCCCACAGGTGAACAGGCTAATTGGGAACAGGTGGGTGCCATGATTGGGTAGAAAAGGAGCTTCCCTGAATTGCTCAGCCATTCACAAGCGAAGATGGGGCGAGGTTCACCTCTTTGTGAACAAGTGCGTGAGAAAATAGTCGAACAGTTTAAGGAGAATGTTCCTCACGTACAATTGCAAGGAATTTAGGGATTTCATCATCTACGGTCCATAATATCATCAAAAGGTTGCTAACTCTTCTATATTGTTTTATACACTATATAGTGGTGCCTTGAGATAAGACTGCCACGTATTGCCTTGACTTGCGAGCCAAAGTTTGAGATTCGAGTACTGTACGTATACCAGTGGAAGTTCACCGTGAAACTAAACATTAAATCAAAGAGAATTACACAATTAAAACAAGCACACAACTTTGCCTTCCACTAGCTTAATGCTAAGGCAAAGTACCATCGACTGCTAACGAATAGCTACAGCGGTATAACCCTTTAAGCAACAGATAATTGAACACAAACAGACAATACAACAATACTCTGTGATATTTTCTTTATCCTCTGCGAAAAAGAACCAATATTACTACAGTTTAAAGAATCACTGAAAGTAGTTATGAAAGTCTTCTTTGTTTCATCTTCATGACTGTATTGGACTGTCCCCTGGTGGCCAGCAGTCACAATTGATTAATCATAATGCACAAACTGTTTCTTGAATTCTCTTTAATTGTGTGAGTACTATGTGTTTTGTGAGGTAAATATTTTCAAGTGCTGATTGAAAAACACATTACATTCCAGGCACCACTGGGTTTATTTATAAAAAAAAAAAAAAAAAAAAAAAATGGGTGCGAGAGTTGCTGGCTCTTCCTTCATCTTGCCTTTTGCACCCAAGCAGTAGGCATCCCCCTCCACCACCACGCTGCTTTCTAAATGCGGCCTCCCACCTCGGCGCTACACTTGCCAAGGCTGTGTGCGGAGAAGGGTTTCCTCTGTGCGTGTACAAAGGAGTGCGAACGGCAAGCGGCGTAGGGGCGCATCCATAATGCATTCGGCTTCCGTCAGTGCGCGCTGTCGTACGTTTGACAAGGCCGCGAGTGCTCCCCCAATCAGTCGTCACGGTAATTGGGATGCGCTCGACGTTGAGGGTTGCATCAACGCGTGCGCTTTTGATCGTGCGTGCCTGTGTGTGCCTTGAGAGTTTAAATTGTTTTGTGAACAAATTTTTTTCTGAAGGAAAAATAGCACTCTAATATTGCACTTTATAAAGACATGGAGGAATAAAATCATTCAATAGAATGTCAAGATTGAAACAGTTTTTGCCTCATTATTTTATGCTGCAATCTAAATCCTTGTGCTGCTCCTTCTGATGTTCCCCCCTTGGCCACTTGGAGGCAGTATAATACCGTACGGTCATGCAGACACAAGCGAAGAAGTCGCTCTCGTGTCCACCTCTTCCAGATGTTCATCCGTTGTCACTTCTTGAAGGTGTCAAATTGTACCAATACTTTGTTTGAACCAGCAACAGTCTCCCTACTTCTCTTTTCACTTCCGCTATCTGTATTCCTCGGTGTGTATGTGTGTGTGTGTGTGTGTGTGTGTGTTGAGTTGAGTTGAGTTGAGTTGACATTTTAGCAGAGTGCCTACCCACAGTAATTTCCCTGCAGACTGTCTGCTATCTGCCCGCTCCTCCGCCGCCGCTCTATCCTTCCATCGGGGCTCGCCTATATGAGACGCCAAACGGCCGACCACCTCCATTTTGTCAACATGACCTCAATACGGCTCGTCCGCCGTCGTCCGCCGGCCCTTCTGTCGGCCTCTCCGCCTCGCTCAGAACCGAACGGATCCATTTCGACTGTGTTGACTTTGCTCGAATGGAATTATTACTAGTGGCTTTTATTGCATTGAAATAATAATCGCACCTTGACTAATGATCGCAGGGTTTTTGGAGTCACGAGCGGTCGATTACTTTCTTTGGTTTGTCGCGACGCAAGATCTGACGAAATGAAAACACTTGCAAGGAGCATTTAAGTGGGGACGGAGGGGGGGTAAATTCAATTACGAGGTTGCTCAGAGAATTAATGAACACACGCACGCGCGCACACACACACACAATGAGTCTGCATTACCGCTCCCTGCTTCTTTGTGTGGATACCAGGCACTGGTCCCATGCTGCCAATCCAAATGCCCACCCAGATGCCAACTTGTGTGTGTATGTATGCGATGGCCGCATTGCACGCTTGAGTGTTGCGTGTTTGGTGATCAAACAAGGAAGACGAGCATACACTCGCGTGTGCGCACCCACTGGCACATGCATCGTAAACAGATCGGGGGAAAAAAACTCCATGATTTTTTTATAGTAAGGCATTTGTTGGAAAAATGTTTCGTAAGGCTTTTTTGTTTTTGTTTTTCGATCAAATGCCATACTACATACAAATCATGGTTTTGGATGGATTTAACAAGAAATGGAGATGTATGCTCCCTCTACCTTTTCAGCCTGAAGCTAATCGCATTTAGCTTGCAGCCTCTCGATATTGGCCTCTCGTTAGTTCTCCTCTTCGTCGCCTCGCACGTCACGCGACTCTAGTGGCCCTTGATCGCCTCGAGCATTCGTTCGACCTCGTGGCCTGCAGCATTTTCGAGTGCGCGAGTCTACTTGAAGTCATACCTCGGTGCCGCCAATGAGAATTATCATAAAACAAATAACTTTGGCATTGTCGAGGTCCGTGCACGGTGAAAAGGTTTGATTCCCAGGGTTCCGCCGTCTTATGATCGGGCGCCGGGTGCCGAGCGTTTTACAGGGGCCGTAACAAGCTTGGACGGTGATCAGGATGCTATTGAGTGTGCGTCTGGCCTCCTAAATCCGTCACGCCGGTTGACGCGAACCGAAGGGCTAAGCGCGGCTCCAAAGTCGATCTTGATGAGCCGTGGCGCTCTCTCCGCTCCATTTCATTTCATTCCTCCAGCCTCGCGAGCACATATGAAAAGACGTATATTATTTCTGCGGCCAGCCAGGGAGGGCTAGCTCCAAAACGGGCTGTTTTTATGAGGCGACAGGTGGTCGGGCTTTAATGAGGGAGAAGGCCAAAGGCTGCGGCGAGCGTGCGGCTGAGACTGAGGCAAGACGCCAAAGGTGAGACTGCTTTCAAGCACGTCTGCATTTGCTTTTCCTGGACGTTGTTGCATTTGGGCTTTTGTTCTTTGTTTGTGTAATATAAAGCACAGCAACATAGCGGGGGTCTAGCGTGCCAAAAAAACCAACATACTCAACCATTTACTCCTTTCCTATCTTAGCTTTAGGTCAATTAAAAGCGTTAATAAATCTGATATATCTGCATGCAAGCAGCACTTCGAGCGCTCTTAGGCTGTTTTCTCATGTAGACTCCATGATTGCAGTTTACCGGGCTGCTTTATGGTCCTAAAAAAAAAAAAAAAAAAAAAAAAACAATCAAAATGATTCTGCCCTTACATAGCGGAAATTAAAGCCACTTTTTTTTTTTTTTAATATATATATATAAAGTCCAGTCGTCGATAGTGTGGTCACACACACACAGTAATAACATTTGGTCTCCATAATGAGAAAACACAAAAAAATGTGAGCACAAAGCATGACTGTACCAAATCTATTTTCCTTCCTTGTTCTTCTAATGGCAGTTGGCAAACCAGCTTAATAGTGCATTAGCGCCACCAACTGGTATTGCCCTTCTACTGCAAGTGAACAATGTTAATTGATGGCGCAACCGGTGTTTGCTGGCGCCGTCTAGTGACAAACACAACTCATTTGTCAAGGCAGTTGTATCTCAAGACGCCAATGTTTAGCGATCAAATCGCTAAGTTGGCAACACGAACCAGTTCCTCAGGATGAAGAAAAAATGAAAAAAGAAGCTGTGTGCGTGGGTGCATCCAGGTGGGCGGCGGCGTGTGGACGGTTGACAGTTGACTGTGACAAATGATGTCTCAATTCTGTCCGCACTCATGGAGAGATGAGAGAGCAAAGGATCAACATGTGCGTTTGTGCCTGTGATTTACTGGAAGTGTGAGGGTGGATGGCGACCAACAAACGCACTCACACACACGTACTTGAGCCAGTTTAGGGTGCAGTGGAGTGTGTTTTGGTGTTGAGATGTGAGCGGCGCGACCTGACAAGCATGACAAGTGATGTCTCTATCCAGCTGTTTTCGAGGATGGTGTACTCTTTATATGGTTGTGTGTGTGTATGTGTGCGTATGTGTGTGTGTGTGTGTGTTCCCGGGTCATATCGGGCCCCAGGCGTTTTGGACCAGCTTTCAATTGGGGCGGGATGGAAAGGGAGTCGTCGTTACAATTCACACCCCAGGAATGTCTGAGCTTCTGACTCCTCTTCTGGGAATTTCCTTCCCTCGCTGGCGCTCTCACACTTGATTATCTTTCGCCTCCATCACCCCTGAGGTGACACGCCGAAAGGGGGGGGAGGAGCCACGTTGCACACCTGGTTCGGTTTTGGGAAGAGAAATATGAGAGAGAGCGAGAAATACGGCAGGTTGAGAGGTGGTCGCTTGATCCCACTTTCGATTTAGTCCTTTTCCCACCATTTTATGAGTTGGTGTGTGTGTGTTTGTGCATGCGCATAACACACAGCGCAGTTTTGTTTGTGTGTTTATATCAGCACATGAGATCTCAATTTGGGCCAGTAAAGGGCATTCACAATGGCACAGCGACGAGGAGTTTAATTGGTTCTGCGAACTCCAATATTCTCGTAAATCAAATCAATTTTCTCCATTGAACTGAATTGAAATGCCATTAATCCGTTCCAGAGGCCCCAAAATACAGAATTGGATTTAAAAAAAATACCTCACAAAACTTATTAAATGAATGGGAAAAGAAGTTAACTGGTTTGGTCTGACTATTTGATTTGCTAGAGTTGTAAACACTCATGTCGGGTGTTGGTCTTGAGGCAGCATTTTGAAGGTCTTGTCTCAGACTCGACTCTCAAAAATCTTGGTCTTGGACTGGCTGGACGGGATTTTTCGAGACCGGCACTGATCTGTGATTCTTCAACATTAAAGAGACAATGCTCTTTAAGTGTTCATCCCTGGGAATATTCTGATTCATCCAGGTCATTTCAATCTCAGGGCACTGAATCGATCGCAACTGGACTATTGTATCGTGCTCCATTATCGAGGCCATGTTGGAAGAGTTCCGAACCAAAAAAACACTCGGTGCGTGTGACATCATCATCCTTTGCGAATGAAGAGGAATCGACAAGTGGAATCGTCTGGCAAGCAAACGATCGTAGTTTTTTTTTTGTCTATCATGATTTCTAGGTGAGATGATGCTGTTTTGACTGTTTCATGAAGCGAAAGAACCAGGTGTTACTCATATTTATCTGATGGATTTTGGCGTTTGTTGACAAAAATACAAGTCTAGTCAGTTCAATTAAAGACAGTAACATTAAATTTAACAAAACTGACCTGCATTGCTTCAGTTTTTTTTCCTTTTTTGTCCTTCTGGTTTTGGGTCGCAACACAAAGCAAAGAAAAAGATGACCAAATGAAGGCTTGTAAATTGAAAAACCCGTATGTTAAGGGACCACCGTTACAGCAATAAAACCAGAATAAAAATGTAATGTTGACGATTTAATGGTGATTCATAAACGGCTGTTTTCAAAAGGAGAATGTTTGAGCTATACCGCATGGATTGGGCTGCAGAGGACCTTGCATCTGAACACGCTGGGCCTGCATTGATGTTGAGTGCGCCAGTCGCATCGCCGTGTTTTCTTTGTGCTGATAAGTGGCTGGGCCTTGGGCACTTGTATTTTAATTAGCATCGGGCTTTACGAACAGGGAATTGCACGCAATATCTGTCCTCCTGCTGAATGGTTCGCAGAAAGAGAGAGAAAAGGGCAAAATGGCCGGGGGAGCGCCAGTTCAAGGAAGAAAAGTGCTCTAAAATTGGCAGAGGATTTAGGGATTTAACACAAACAGAGGGATCGTTCACTTATTCCCTACTGCCTAATCACTATATAACACGATATACAGTGGACCCTCGTGTACTCTCAATTCGGCCCCCGCACCTGAATTATTTTTATTTTATTTTTCCATTTTCTAAAATAGTTTTGTCCTTTTTGTTTTTGTTTTCTTTTTAGGGGGGAGGGGCAACCCCAAAAAACGCTTATTGGCAATGCATCCCCGCTTAATATTAAGCTCCGCCCAGAACCATGTCTGCAAGAGGTGGGCATTTTTGTTGTTGTTTTCAAAGTCTGATTTGCAGCTTGAGGCTGGCGTGGCGGCTTTAGAGTGCCTCGTTGTCGGCTTTGCACATCTCAGAGAGAAGGCTGAAGAGCGATTTTTGCATTTTGTCATTCAAATTTGCAGTTGTTAACAACACTCTTCTCTGTATTGTGCCAAATTTAAACATATTCTTACAGTGACTTTCCAGATATTTTCACACCACAGCTCATTGAGATCCCAATTAGACCCCAGAAATGGAAAAATCAGTATTTCTTGCAATGCATCATAGGATTAATTTTGATAATCTCTTCAGCATCTTTCTTCACTACTTTTCAAAATGCATCGTGGGGGATACATTGCGGACACGAGATGTGAAATAACATTTCGAACAGCGCTACAAGATGTTTGTTCACGATATAGTGAAATTGGGAGTGATTTTTGAACCACGACAAATTCTGGATTTGACCGTCAACCGTCTTTTTCACACTTGTTTCCTCGCCATCTTGGAGTGCCGTGAGGATGGATGGAGGGCACGAAAAGAAGGCTTGAAGAGGGGGGAATTGAAAGCACGTGCAGCTGAAATTGGGGGGAGAAGCTTTAATGGTTTAAGACCAACATGAAATGGACATAGAGGGGCGATAGGAAGGGAAAAGGAGAGGAGCAAAGGATGCTGGGAGGACTAAGGTGGTCTATAAATGGGGATTGTGGTCCACGTGCTCACCCCCACCACCTCCAAAAGCGCTTGTTATCTCTATTAGCACCTGCTGGGCTAACGAGGGCCCCGCTCCCCGTTGCCAAGACAACGCTTTGCCACCCTTCGCTCATTCTTTCTTCTCACACACACACACACACACACACACAGCAACTACCTTCAATCTCAATCCTCCCTGCCCACCGCCGCCTAACCTCCAAATAACGAAAAAGGCAAGATAGGAACAGGTTTGTGTGCGCGTACGTCCGTGTGTAAAGGGGAATGCTGACGATGTGAATTGAACGTATATTATAAAGCACTTCTATACTGTTACTTGCTGCGCGTATGCATCGACGAGCACGATCGGTTTATTTTTTTACCGGTCGAAATTGTAGTTTTTCTTTTGTTTTCCTTTATTATTATTCCTAGCATGTGGCTTGCGGCTCCAATACCGCGCCGAAATCAGTCAACCCATCTTTAATTAAAATTGCTCACTCGGATCTACTATCATAACACTGAATCAGGTAGTCTGAAGCTTTATTTGTTTTAATAATATCAAATGAACCACTTGACAAGTGGAACTGAAGGCCAATCTTGAAATGGTTTGTTAGTTTTTGCCAAGCATTGTGTGGTTTGCCTTTTACCCAAAGTATTAATTGTAACTGCTTTATGATGCACTTGCCACCAAAAACAAAACAAAACAAAAAAATTTAATTAAGATCCAGTCCATGCCAGTGAACCTCTCTCTAATTAAACTGGCAGATGAGAAAGAAAAGATGGCTGAGCTCACTGTTTAGTTTAATAAAACAAATGGCTGAAAATAGCACTTGTGTTGGACCTGAAATGGAGGATTAAATAAAAGCGAGCACATGCAAAGCCGAGTCAGTTTTTGCCTTTAATGTCAAGTAACTGCACTCCAACGTCCATGTCCTTAATCTTCCTCCGCCCCTCCTTCTGATCCTCTGCCTTGATTTCTGGCTGCCAGACGAGATGGAGAGTGAAGATGAGCGGCGGCGGCGGCCAAATGACAGCGCGCTCGGACACATTTTGGCTTTTCAGGCGTTCGTGTCGGTGCACTTGCGAAAAATGGATTCAAAATGGTGGGGTGGGTGGGGGCAAGAAATGGTAACAAATGAGCTGTAAAAGAAAAAAAAATTACAGTTGAAAGCCCAGTGTTGAATTGTGGGGTGTTTTTGTCACTGTTGCTGTTGCCTGTTGCTCATTCACTCTCACTGACGGCTGTTGAATTCAAATATCTATGTTAACATGGAGGACCGTCAGTGAATGTTTTAAACGCCATCAAGTCGAACATTGCTCGAACAAGTTTTGCTCTGAACAGCCGTTCAGAGGATGGAAAACATTTGACGTGATCGTGGGCGAATTTGAAATCTGGTTGACTCAAGAAACGGTTCCATGTTCCGCGTGACTCATTCTGAAGGCCCGGGGCAGATTAGATTGACATGGCGACACAAAGAGGCTGAAATGTGATGAACATCCACACATTGGAATTAGTGCCGCTGAGAGAAACGCTACAAAATGAACGGAATAAATTAATACAGTGGTCATGGAGAATAAATATTACATTTTAAGTTGTAAATGTAGGTCAGTCTTGATCATGTTCCGTCCTTTCTGACTCTGACGGCCGCACTTTGGATGGCGGTTTTTTTTTGTGTTTCCAGGAATTGACTTGAATATACAACTCCTGATTGTGTATTTCTACAGTTGCTTGTTGAAGCAGCTGCTGCTGTTCTCCGTGCTGACTGCGGTAGTTGTTGTCGCACACGCTAATACTTTTTTTTTTTTTTTTTTGTAAAGGTCCAGCTGGACACTAGACCAGTGGCCCTGTGTCCACAGATAGGCCTGAGATGGATGCCCGGTGCTCTTTTGTGGCAGAGGCAAGAAAAGAAAAGAGAGTCTGCCTCCGCCCCCTCCCTTTATAACATTTTACGTCGGCAAACATTTTGCTCTTTCTGCCGCTGTGATTTGTGATGACAGGCCGTGATGGCCGAGGAGGTGACGATAGGAAAGGGAACAAAAAGAGGGGACGAGAGTACACGGTGTACACGTCGGGCGTGGATCTCCACACAGATGGACTAGCTGCAAACACAGCAGAGCTCATTAATATAAATGAGCCAATCTATACACTGAAATTTTAATGAGGACAATTTGTCACTTTGTGTACATCACCAACAACAATTAGCGCTGGCGTGACGATGTGGGAGCCGGCACGTGGTCGGTCACAAATGGGAGTCAAGGGAAACTCTGGACACATTCTGAGAATTTACAATTTATATTTGAAACGTGATATAGTGCTTATGTTTTCAGTTGATGTGCAAATATACTACCTTAAATAAACAGGAAACTCCATTTGCCAACTTTGACAATTTCTAAAGCAGGGAACGAGCTGGGCCCGAATCATGGCAAAATGTAGAAAAGTGTAAACGAGCACGCAAACACAATATCAGCGAGAGAGCGTAGCGGCGACCAAGAACGTCGTCCTCCATTATGTCGCTAATGATGCCTGCATTGTTTCCACTCCGGCGTAAGAGCAGGCAGCGACGTGCGCGAGCGTGATGCGGAGCAAATTTCTGGAGAATGGGACGGAGGTTTTATGTGCAGAGAAGAGTGAGTGGCAGTTGAGTGCAGCAGCGGTAATGAAATGCACCACGGCGCCATCTGCCACGTCGGGCGCCTTCGGACAAAAGGTGGCCGTCGAGTTTGCAGTGTTGAAACTTTTTGAAGTTTTATTTTTTTTTGGACAATCCATTAAAAATCAAACAGAGGTGATAAACATGCCTGCCGTGTAGTAATGTTGCTCATTCTGCGTCGCTTCTTTGTCAAAGATCTCAACTCGGGCTGTCACGATCGAATCTTTTTCGAATCGATTATCCTTTTCCATGCTATGCATTCATGATATGTACATTACACATTTAATAGCGATAAATGTCTTTAAAAATCACTTACAGATGATACTCTTTCATTTTTAGCGAAGTTTATCAGCGGGCCAACAATGCGTCCGTCTACAATCGATGTCCCTGTGAAACATTAGTTCTGGCGCCGCAAACATGGTTCGCGGCGGAAGTTGTTTTTTGGTCCCGGCAGTGCTATTTTTTAAGTCGACTTAGCCGAATTATTCAATTATTTTCGTTACCCGTCTCGAGTTACGTCTTATTTATTTCATGTCATCATCTGGCTCGGCAAGGAAAAGTAAAAAAAAAACAAAAACAAAAAATAAACATTTTGACAAAGGGAGGAATCGAAAGTACAGCTATGTTTTCAAATGTAGGCCGTAAAAGTAAGTCACAGATATCGGAAAAACAAAATCCACTGTTGTCTAACGCAACAGTGTCAAGCTTCACTTGATTCCGTACAAACATAAACCCACCTGAGAAAAATATCTTCAAATTAATCTTCTCCCTGCACGCCCGGGTGAGCGCCGCAGTTTTGCGACCGGCCACAATCGACGTGAAGGATCTGCTTACGGGAGAGCAGCTTGTTTGATTTGAATTTTTAAACTAACCCCCCGCCCGCAACATCTCCTCGCTCTCTTATTATGTTTTATGAGATTTAATCAATTATTCATGGCCTGCACGGACGAACAGCCGGATGCACAACAAACACTTCAAGAGCGCTCCAGGAGTGATGCACCGCTGCTCCTCCGCAACCGGAGCAGAAGAGGCCTCGCTTAGGTCCGCGAGTGTCTCCCGAGGACCCTCGTGGAGGTGGGGGATAGACGCAGGCAGGCTGGAGATGCGGAGTTGCAAGGAGATGAGAAGTGGGCACTTGGACGCAGGGAGGAGGGAGAGAAGGTGAAAGAAAAGGCAGGCGGCAGAGGGCAAACAAAGTTGAAGCGATCAATAACGCGAGATTGTGGGCAAGAGAGAATCACTTTTTTTTTGTGCGTCTGCTAACATAAATGAAGAGACGTCATCCATTGAGCTCTCATATTGGACCTCCCGAGTGCTAATACTGTCTGGCTTCACAAAAGACAGCAAAAAGGGCCAAAGACAAATAAGACACGGGTGAAATAAAAGTTGGCTGGCGGAGGATATTGTGGGGGGGGGAAGAAAAAAAATCAAATGACCTTCGCTGAGTTTCATCTCACTAATGGTTATTTACCTTGTTGGAAAAGGGCTTCACTTTCTCACAGGGGAGAAGAGGGACAAAAAAGAGGAGAAAGAATAAGGAAATATATCAGTCATGTCCGTTTCCCTGGCGACACTTGCTCTCCGTCTCCCTCGTGGAGGTTTGGCCACATGAGGCGAGGAGGAGGAGGAGAAGAAGAAGAAGAAGAAGAAGAAAACCGAATTACATGTCAATATTTGTTCCCTCGCACTGAATCAGATACATTACATTCTCTTTCTCGAAAGCCAATTCTCCAGTTTTGTGGAGGGTTTGTAAAAGTAGGGACAGTGGGGGCAGGTCGCCCAGGAGAAAAAAAGCTGAGCGAGATGATGACTTAACGGCCTGAGAAGGAAGGACTGTAGACTTTTCCCAGAGAGGAACTTTTGGAATCCAAACAGTGACTCAACTTATTGTCCACTGCTGCTGCATCTCATTCATTACAAAAATGAGACACAAATAAGTCTGTATAGATCTTGTTTCATTGTTAATGTTACGGTTCAGTTCTTTTCGAAATAGTGCCGCCTTAATTTCGATTAGCATAAAAGACTCAATTTCGCTCACAGATTGAAACGCTTTGTTGGCAACGGGTGTAACAATGGAGAAGATTGCTGCTTTTCAATGGTTTTGCGCCTCAGGTCACTGATATTTTCCACCATGGAACATTTGGGAGAGCACCACAAGCGCAAAATGTCATTTGGGAAAAAATTAAAAAATAAAAATTCGATCGCGCCACTAATTTTGGGGAAGCCAGCAATTGCATATCAGTCATGTTTTGTTTGATTACCTCGTCATCTTGTGTCACTTTGTGTTCAAAACTTGGGACAGCACACCCGACAAACTGCACCATCACAGTGCGCTGAAATGTAATTTGGCAGACGCGATCCTGGGTGCGTTACCCTGTTAGCTTCCACGTGGAGTTAGCGCTGCCAAGGTAAAGGCTAACGAACTTGGAATGGTCTCCAATTGACAACCTCGCATGCCGGCACTCAGTTGTCAATTGGGTTAACTCAACGCAGCGCACGCGGCTCCAGGCTGCGTGTCATTTAAGTTTACGTGTCACCACTGGTGACAGCGGCTAATTGATTGGCCAGAGAACACTTCCGAGCGGCGACCATCTGCTTTTACGCAAATCCATACAGCGTGCTGTCCGGCCGTCGCGGATTGAACGGGGAGACACACGTTGGTCATCGGGTGGCGCGCAGCGGGAGCACCGCGGCCTTGTGCCAGCTTCGATTACGCGTGTGCTCTCACGCTGTGTGAGCATTTGGACGGTCGAATAGAAGCACAGTCGTTTTCCTCATGTGAAATGAATAGAAATGCCGTTAATCCGTTCTTGAAAAAAAAAAACCAAAAAAAAAAACAAAAATTGTTGAAATGTGTATTCACATGAGGGAAAATAACACTTTACAATATTGTACTGCTTCTGGTGTGCCCACGTTGGCCACCTGGGGACAGTACAAGACAGACAGATAAATATGCTGTTCATTGAGATATCTTGACTCCTCACAGCTCATCAGTACGGCACTACTGTGCGTGTTTTAATGTTTGTGGGAGAGGTAAAACGATAACAAAATATTTTTTTTGTTTTTGCATGGTATCTCTGTATTGCGGATCTTCACTCGGGGGGGGGGGGGGTTTGCTGATCACCTCAACATTGTTGTCCACTTTTGTCAGCTTCCTCCAATCATCATCGAAGACACCGATAGTCGGAAGTCACAAGTAGTCCTGGCGCCACCAAAGGTGTTTGATTGGCAGATTAGAAATTGCAGTCATTTAACAGCTCCCGCTAAAAGCTTAATTATGGCTGTGGCTAAAAATGGCAGCGGCAATTCGAGTGGCAGCTCAGAACTCGCTCCTTATTTGGCATCATAATACTTTTTGTGCAGGATTTGTCACTTCAAAGCACTTTGTAATCCTCGCACAAATTTTCTCCGAACAAATTTGTCTCGGGTGGAATCTGGAAAACGGAGCAGTTTACTGAAGAGCTGATAACTTCCTCATGTGGATCTGCTTCTCATTCATTTCCTGCCCTTTTTGATTTCCCAAGATTTTTCCGTGCACCTTGGAACTTCCTGCCTGGGTTTCAATGCAAAAGCACGCAAAGGTTTACGTTAGCTCTATCTGGTAATCCTTGGGATTAAAATGCACATGTAGATTAAATGTACCAAACCCAGATGTTTTTTCTCTTTTCTTTTTTCCCTCCTTCCTGAATCGTCACTGTGACAAGTGAAATCAGTAATCGTTGATACATCACATAATGTAAGGATCCTCTGATTATACAGTATCTTGTTCAGCATCCTGGTGCAGATTTATATTCTTGAGTGGCAATGAAAGGACAAATCACAAGATCTTGTGCTCGCTTTGGGATTTTGGCCACATCATTAGGTACCCCTGGACATTCAAATGAAAAGCAGGAAAAATGACAAAACTAAATCTTTCCGGTTTTGAGTGGCGACCCGAGTGAGGATAAGCGGTATGGAAAATGGAAATGACTTGTTTTTCAGATAAAGTTGTGGACAGACACTGTCCTGCTAAATTTCTTTCCATGACGTTGGGGCACAAAAGTCTCTCAAAGCCGTTTGTCGTCATTTTCGACCGTTTTGCTTTTTCTCCCCTCCGATGTGTCGGCGCCGAGCATGTCAATCTTGACGTAAATGCGGCGTGGCAGTAATTTTGGCCTCCGGCGTCCCACGGTTGACGCACTTGGGTCGAGTCGAGCCGAGCCACCTCTTGGTGCTCTCAGATTATGTGCGCGCCTATCTTTTTGGACGAGTTTGTAACCTTGAGAATGGAAGCGCTTGTGCTCGTCACTCTTCCCGTTTGAAAGGCTGGCTTCAAAACAACGGCCTCGGGGGCTTTCATTTCGACGCCGCATCCCAGCCAACATTTGACCTTTTCAAAGCCCCGAATACCTTTTGCTCGCTCCTTCCTCTGCCGCACATGCTCATTTTCCCAAAGAATATGAATTGCAGATGGCGGAGAGATTTTGGAGTTATCATTTACATTTTTTTCCCCCAAGTGTTCCTGTTCGTTTTGAAAAACTTTATTTTGTAACCTGCGGCTGGCAGAAACAGAGAGCAGACTTTTTCCGCTACCCTGTGAGTCAGTCTTTCATTGCCGCGCCTCTGTGAGACGTGTCAGACATTCCCAAAGCTGTTTGGTTGTTGTGGGGATGTTTGAGGTAATACGTGCATTCTTATGTGCATATTTGTGCCAGGATCACAGATAATGAGAGGGCCCCGTCCGGACGTGACTACTGCTACCAAAAGAGTCATAGACAGAATATAGATATTTTGCCACAGAGGCAAAATGACCGGTTCATCCCTCGCTGACATTTTGACTTTTTTTTTTGTTTTTTTTTTTTATAAAGTAAATTTAAAAAAAACATTTTTTTATTTATTTATTTTTTTTTTTTTAAGGCCTGTGCCTTTTAAAGAGATTTGCGCGCCAGCGGGCGACCATGTGATTCCAATCTCTGTAATACGCTGATGGATGTCCTCCCCGAAAGACTTAAGTTTGACTTCATATTGCCGAAGATGCCGAATAGAAAGCAATCATCACATAGCGTGGAGGGGGGTGGGGGGTGGGGGGGGGGGGGGTCCTTCACAAAACCCAATAACGTGTTTATTTGTCGTCTGCGAGGAGAAAAGCGAATCTCGCAACAGCCAAGTTTGTATGCTAATTTGTCGCAAAGTAATAATCCGCCTCCTCCTGGCAGCCTTTTCCACTAAAGAGCTTCGCTTAACAACAAACAAGCGATGGTGGACATGCCGGGAGATGTAGTGTGGGGAAAAAAAAGATGATTTGTTTGGTTTTGAGGAAAAAAATTGACGTAACCTTTCGATCAAGGTGAAAAATCCAGGAGTAAACATTTACGTGCAAAATTTAAGCATCCATCTGTTTTCAATACCGTTTCATCTCATTGTGGCAAGCACGGGGATTGATAAGAATTTAACGATTCCGATTCCAGTGTCGATATTGCTTATCAATCATTCCCATTCCTTATCGATTGTCTTATCAATTCTCCGATATTTCCGCATATTGCTGTGCGATATGGACAACATTTTATGTATTGATAACGGTGTTTTTGCTTATAATTTATAGCAATTTTTCTTTATTTTTTTATTAAAATGTTTTTCTCCATTTCCAAAACAAAAATATTATCGGAAGCCTCAGGAGTGTGGTGAAATATTTTTTTTTTTTTAAACGGCAACAAAGACTGCCTGGAATGTTTTGTCTTTTGTGATTTGCACACTCATTAGGGAGCCTGTGTGTGCGTGCGTATGTGTGTTAAAAAAAAATAGGTGCCACATGCCCATCGGGGTACAATTGCTGGGGCGGTCCCTTGTTCATAGGTGACCGTAGTATCCCATCTGGTTGACTAGAAACTGTTAGGTGTATCTATAATCAGTCTATCCAAGCATATGGGGCCTGATACAATGTCGGGGTTCTGATCTGTCACATGACACCTTCCTCGTAACAGATGGATGTACTCCCTCTTTTGCGTCTAGCAAGGTCCTGACCTTGTGTGAGCAGGCGCGCACACCGGGAAGGCAAATATGGGCCAGTAATGCCCCCCCCCCCCACCCACCCAGCCCTGAGGGGAAGAAAGACCACCGACAAATATGCTGAACCTCCACCTTTGGTGGTTCACCAATCGCAAAATGTATCCAAACATTTTAAAGCCCTCAGGTTGTGAACACGTCTTGGCGCGCTCCAAATTGCGCTTGAGTTTGACCCCAGTGAGCTGTCAAGGAATCGCCTCCACGTTGCGGAATTTCGCTAGTTTGCAATTATGATGCGAATCGTTGAGTATTAGCTCGAAATGCAAAAAACATTTGAATTTGTCAGTGTACTCCAACCTTGATGGCTTTTTTTGTATTTTATTTTAATTTTTTTTTACTATCCCCAGAGAGAATGCAATCATTATTTCTGGTTGAGAGCGCACAATTAATCCAAATCTCGTAGCAACTTAGCGCTTAGTGAGGCTATATGTGACACCGATTCTGACACGTTTGCATCCAGCACATGGAAACAATTGCACCTAATTTCTCCCAAAGCGGCGTGAAACAAATGACGAGTGGAGGTTGCGCCAACGTGACAGTCATCGTCAATGTAAATAAATGTTGGAAAAGCTGGGTTAAAAATAAATGTCACGCTGCGGAAAGAAAACAAAACAAAAATGGGTCAAGATCAAGAAAAGGCGGCGATGGTGAGGAAGAACAAATATATTTATCCACCCCCTGTTCTCTTCGGAAAAACAACTTTGCTCTGCCGTGTGGAGCGGCACAGCGAGCTGATTAGACTTGTCAAAGACACCTACGCCATGTTGCCAGCAAAAGTCACGTAAAAATGAAAATCCTTTTAATTGGATTAATGTATTATTAGATAAATGCCACTCGGCGGCCTCCTGTTACACAGTTTAACCTTACAGTAACATTGAATTGCAAGTGCACTTTCCGATTAGAGGTAATTAAAAATGATAGTAAATATTATCTAATCAGGGTGCTCGGGCTCTAATTAGCTTTTAAAAGAAAATAGCACAAACCCACGTTGGTGAAAATCTTATTGGAATTTCTGTCTTATGTCAAGTCCCCCGCTATTCGAAAAGCCGCGAGGAGCGAACCCACACAAAAAGGTTTAGGATTGCCTATAGATGCCACAAGCTGGTGGCAATACACTACTTTTGTCTAAATGAAACTCCTCAACACACTTTAACAGTTCCTTGGCACCAAGACGGCGCCAAAGCACTTCTAACGTCGCAATGAAGCTTCTTAACTCCCTTCAACATAGTTCCTTGGTACCAAGATGCCACAGGAGGGCGCCAAAGTACTTTTGTCTAAATGTAGTTTCTCAACTCACTTCAACATAGTTCCTTAGCACCAATATGCCACAAGATGGGGCCAAAGTAATACTTTTATTGCTTTGACTCGGACACAAATACCGCAAATTGGCCACTAACGGAGGACAGTTTCCCAAAAACAAATCCGCTCATATGCTAATTCATTTGCATTTACTCATTCGTTCACTGTATTTTTCCTTATCTGAAGTTTATCAGAAAAGATTTTTACATTTTTTTTTAAGACAGCCAGCATCAGACCGATCAATACAGCATCAGCAATCTTCACCTGTGATCTTTCCCCTCTTATCGAGAGATTAGCTTCCTCACACCACACATACTTTTCCTATTTGCTTTCCACTTACTCCTTTTAACGCACGCACGCACACACACACACACACACACACACACACAAACACACCCCTTCATCTATCAGCACATAAATGAAGATATAAGCACTCAGCCCCTCCGAGCTGTGCTGCTTAATCGCAGCCCGGAATCTAACGTGGACGCTCACACACACTGATGGACGTCGATGTGCATTCACAAACAAACAAACTTGAGTGTGCGCGTCGCTTTGTATTGCACAAACGGAAGTAGATTTTTCAGGCATGTATTTAGTCTTCTGACGACTTTCGTTGTCTTGTGAGAGCCTAAAAACCAACAGTTTCTGGGATTTAGAAAAAAAAAATCCCTTTTAATCTGGAAAAAAAAGACAAACAAATCGGGTGTATTTTTTATTTTTTATTTTTTTCAAAATGAAGCTCCTCAAGTCACTGGATATTGTTTCCTTGGGACCAAGTTGCCAGCAGATGGCGCCAAAGTGAAAAAAAAAACTAATAACAAAAAAGGTTAGAATTTGGGAATTATTCATCACGGCTCGTTGGCGTCGTCTTGGAACATAAACGTCTTGATCGTTCCGCACGGTTGCTTTTACATGGGGCGTTAAATTAGCAGGGACGGCGGTTTCGCTTCGGAAGCAAGAAGCTAAAGCGCTGGACCGTCTGCCTCGGTCGGTTCCGACATGACAAACTGCCCTCCCGCACCCCATCAAAGAGGGCCCGCCACAGCCGCTGCTTCCATCTGCACAGATCAGTTAATGACTGGCAAGCTTTAATTAGCACACAGTCGACAATTAATGCAACAGAGGGAGAAATTTCATTTCCAGTCACATCCTCTGATTAGAAAGTGCTGCAGCAATATCGCTGCATATCATTTGCCCGTAATTGGGCAAACCTCCCGGCATTTCGATTTGTGTGTCGGGAGGGTGTTCTTTATTTGTTTTTATTATTCCCTACCTTTAGTCCATTTGGCTTTAGTGTGAGTAGAAGTGTTTCTCTCTATCAAATATTGCAAATACTGCCATGCACCGGTGGTACATATACATCTGTAGCAGGAAAATCCCAGCTAAAACAAAGAAATATGCAGTTGATAGTGATATATATATATATATATAATTTTTTTTTCAGTACAGTGTTCCCTCGCTATTCATGAGCGATGATGACAGAGCCTGCGAGTAATGTACGCCCGCCCAAAAAAAGGTTTAGAGGTGCCACAAGATGGTGGCAAAGCGCTACATATGTGTTAGAAGGGGCAACGGCCTGCCTCAATGAAGCCTCGCTCCTCTCTTTAAGATGCAATGGTGCCTTGAGATACGAGCAGCTCGACTCACATTTTTCCAGATACGAGGTGTCGTTCAGACGATTTTTTTGCATTGAACTCAACTCAAGTCGCTTCACAATAAGCAGCAGTTAACAATTCTTCTTCTTCAAAAAAAAAAAAAAAGACACTACAAGCCTAATGCTAACACTAATTAGCATCAATATTACGGTGCTACAACCTGTTAAGCAACAGACTGAAGACCAACGTTGCAGCAACAACAGTACTCGCGGGCATATTCTTTCTCCTCCGTGAAGAACGACTAATATTAGTGCTGTACAGATGAGCTGAGAGGAGTTGCGCTGTCTGAACGAACAGTATCTCAAGGCACCACTGGACTGCACTGTAAAATGTTTTTTTTTTCCCACATATTGTCTCAGTCACAAATTCTCACCTATAGCGGGTGGCTCTGGAATGTGTCCCCCATTGGAATGACTGTATATGATCACCTTTGTTTCTCATTGTAATCATCTGTGCCAAACAGAGACGGATTGGGCGCCAGATGTGCAAATTAAATGTTTACACGTTTTGGTTGTGAACGTACCGCTTTATCATGGAAAATGTCCACGTTCGCAGATGGTTCGGCACGTGTTTCAGCCTGCTCCTTGCATGACATCACTCGCTATATCAGCCTCGACTGTGTGAATAATGTCCCGCTTGCAGCCAAGTTAAACAGCAAAGTGAGGATGAAACTAATCAGCAGTCCTGCTTACGCGTCGTTATTCTCGTTGGCGCACCGATAAACGGGCCCCCGTCGTTTTCGTGCCGCTGATCCACAGGCTCCGGTGCGAGTCTCCTTTTGGTGCTTTTATTGCACCCGTGGGTGCCATATCAGCAGTGGAGTGTTTATGTTCACAACAAGACGAAATAGGGGAGTGTTGACATACACGTACGTCTGGAATGCGTTTTATCACGGGGTCATTTTGAAGAGCCGCTACAATCCTATCATGTGGCACAGTGAGTTTTTATCAAAGTTGCGTTCTCCCGGTAGGGATCCCTGAGATGTGCCTTGCTTTTGTGTTGTCCTAATTGACATTTTGCTTGTTGACTGTGTATCCATTCGACGTTACCCTCTTGCTAACCATTTCCCCCCCACTCTATGTTTATCATGGATTTTCCATGTCTGATTATATTCCCCCTCTCTTTCAGTCTCTGTCCTCTGGAGTAATCGCATTGATTGCCAACAGTGCTGATAATTAATTATGCTTTCCACCAAAATTGAGGTGAGCGCCAGGGATGGGAGGAGGAGTCTGCGTTTGTGCCAAATGGTCCATGTATGGAGGGGCGGGGACTGTGGGTGGCGGCTGGAGTTTACGGAGGACTTCTTGGTGGGGGGGGGGGGGGGGGGGGGGGATGCCAGATGGGAAGCAGAACAAAGGGAAGAAAATTAAGAGAAAGGAGGAAGACGAGGGGTGAAAAACGGAACAACCGAGAGGTTACGTTTGTAACCAGGATCTGTCGAGCAATCAGCATTTCTGAGGAATACTGTATCATAAGACTGCATGCAAAAGTAAAATATGAGTGTTGCTGCACAGATGGGTTCCTCGTGCCCAACATACGGATCCCACAAAGAGGGGAAGTGTTGAAAAGTAACACTAGATTCTCTTATTCAATCTGTTATCGCTGACATCCAGCCCATGAAGAACCCAGTGGTAAATGTAATCAATGACGCCGGATAACCACTGATGCGGACGAGTCGGGGAGAGCTGTGACTCATCATTCGAGACTCGCGCACGGCCATTTTAAGCCACGCCCCGGAAAATCAGGAATACTGAAACGGTGAAAAACAGGGTTAATGCTACAACTGAGTACTGCATAGTTCTTAGTATTTGCCTCAATGTATGTCAGTAATTATCTTCAAACATGTATCATGTATTACGGAACACATTTTTGATTTCACCTAGCAGGGTCCTTTCTGATGCAGTTTTTGTACTGCATATCACGAGCTGTGACGAGTGTGCGTGTATCGAGACGTGCCTCCCTTTCCGTCTCCCTCGCCGTCTCGCTCCATCTTGTGCGGTTGAAGTGCGACTAATTAAAAGCCTTTAATCAGGATTCATAACGAGGTGTAATCAGGGCCACGGCGTTCTTCGCCTGGCTGGTGGTCGGGCTGCCGGTGCGGAGCTTTCGGAGCCGAGCACGGGCAGCTTTCGATTGTCTTCTTTGCATTTGTTCCCCCATCTGATAAGATACTTGATATAATAATGTAAGCGCCCCTCCACCGCATCCTCCAAGTCCACCTGCTTAATTAGAGATGCTCTTTCCTACCTTCTGTCCACCTGAACTGTCTCATGTGTCGGGATTAGCACACAGGAAAAGTAGGTGCGGGAGTAGGAAAATCATTAAAGTCTTCATTACGCACCAAAGCCTTTTACACCTTTTGGTTGATTATTTTTAGGTCTCGCTTTCTCCTGCAATAAGGGAAATGGGATGTGTGTCTTGTATAGCAGGTTAGCGGCGTGACTGGGTATTTAGGAGGAAAAAAATTGCCGATGGTTTTTAACGTGGAAACAGCGAGCAGCAGGAGGCCGGGGACGAAGCTGTTTCACTCCGGGACGTCCGCCTGCCCTCTTTGTCGCTCCTGTCGTTTAAAACAAGGGCGAGCAAGCCAGGTGCGCAGGTATGCTCCCGTGCTGGGGAGCAGGCATCTAATCGCAATTAAGCCGGGCACAATTGCCCAGCGAGCTATTCTGGAGTTCTGACAGCATTATGACGCCTTTTGTTCTGTTCAAGCTTTTAGGCTTTGGAGATGGAGTGGTTGCCTGGATGACTGTCAATCAAGTCGCAAAATGAGGGCTATTAGGTGGGGAAACAATCTATTTTCTTTCTGTCCGGCGCATTTGTCGGCGAAGGTGGGGCGTGAGCCCATGCAGGCAAGTGTAGTGAAAATACACTTGGTGATCTCATCATGAGGCAAGAGATCCAATCCAAGAGGTAAAAAAAAATATTTACGAACAAAACAATATGTTCAGCATTGCGCTAGTAGAGCTCTTGATGATAAACACCAAATGACAAATTATCTGAAATATGACAAGAATTGAGGGCCATGCTGGGTCACTTATGTCAAAATAAACCAATCAGCTCTGTTGAACATTGTTTTGCATAAAAACTATTTGACTAAAATGGATTGCACTCTCGTAAAGATCTCTAAAGAGTGCATTTGCTCATTATTGACATAATTGTGACACGGTGCAAAGAATAGACTGTACACGCTGCACTCATCACTTTAAGACAATGCTGGAGATGATTGGTAGCCTCCATCTTGTCATATTTAATTTCCCACGTCCATGTTTGGGATAATTGCCACTTGCTGTATGCTGTAATAATGCACTGTGCAGCAGAGACAAGTGAAGGCTGGTCTGCTGGAGTCATTTTGTTTTTTGCAGTTGTGTTTTATGTCTCACAATGCTGAATTATTGATGTTTAAATGATGAATTCTGTTTTGCCTCCCAATGAAGACAAAATGCAGAGATTCGGCCTCCTTTGAGATGTCTTTTTCATGTGGAGAAAAAAAAATAATTTAATTCAGGGACACAACCACAGTTTAAAGATTCAAACGCTGCCTTTTCCAAATGCCCCTGTGATCACTGCGGACGGAATATTTTCAGGCCTCGGCGTACATTTTTCTACCTTCACACTGAGGCTGCCTGATGCAATTTTGATGAAAGCAAATATGCGCCCAAAATGGGTTCAAATGACATTGGAGATTTCCACGGAGTCCCTCAGGGTACCCCCCTTGAACCCATACAATTGTCAGTATACATGCATTAATCTGGGTCATCTGTTCTGGAATTTTCAGTGTAGGTGTAATTTTATACTGACAACATATCGCTCTCCTTGTTTGCAAAATGATTTACATCAATTCATTGCTATGTAGTGGTACATGCATGCAGGTCTCCCAAAAGTTCTGCGGAAATAACATCACAGCCTGACCATTCACCTTGGCAGCAGCGTGTATATCTCATGCGTCCATGTGGAGAGAATGAACTGATGAGAAGAAGGCCAAATCCCTCAATCTTGAGCCCCGCCGGAGCGGATAGCTGAGCGGCTTATGTGGAAGGAGAGCTTTGGTCCAAATAGGCGGGAGAAATGACGGCATAATGACAGTGTTGGCATTTGGTTTCCTCCGGCCTCATGTCCACGAGCCCATGGCGACACCTGTTAATTTGAGAGATTTTTTCACTACTGACGTTTGGGGATGTTCGTTATTCACGGGGTTCACTGTATTCAGTGACATGAATGTGCATCTTTTTGGAATGGAAAAGGCCTGTGCCAAGATTCGAACCCCAAAACGTAGAACTGTGATTTTTGGGGGCTTCATCCACCATCCCATCACACCAACAATGAATCTATGGCTGGAAGCCCATCATCGAGGCCGGGAAAAAAACACTTGTTGACAAGCGACCCCTCACATTTGAGGATCACAAAAGTCCATCAAAAGCATTTGGGAGCAGGTCATTTCTTATCGTTTTTTTTTTTCTTTTAATCATTTGGAGGACAATAATGCAGTGGTGAGCTGATTTCCAAAGAGCTTGGTGCATTGCTGCATTAATGTCTTGTCAGAGTGTGATGCAATTTTCATCAATACTCAAGCTATACTGCTCATGTACCCCACCTGCCGACATTTTCCCAACATGAACAAGTGTCCCCTCCTGCCACCACCCTCGCACTCACACACCTCCATCCTGGTTGTTTCCTCCCCAGTCTGGGCTCCATCTTCTGTCTGTGTTCCAGCCCATCAGACATGACAGCACCAGCTGGTTCCTGGCAAAACGCACGTCTGAGCGTGTGCGGCTCTTCGTCTTGAGGGTCCTCGTTTCTGACGCTTGGATCTGTCACGCTGAGTTGTGGGTGTGGAAAATAGCTGGAGCAGGGAGGAGGATTTCGAGCATCGATGTTTAATTTTGAAAAAGATAGCTGTGAAGTCTTGCTCAAAGCTGCTGTGTGACTCACTGAGCACATTCATTTGCCTTTTTTCCTCTGTGGGCGCTTTTGTACCATTATGAATTTGCCCTCAAGTTTGGGGACTTTATAATAATATCTAATGGGGAAAAAAAACAAGAAGAAGAAGAGTCCAACTACAGTAAAAACAAACATCAGATTCCTTCTGTTTTGGCTGTTCGGCGCACTTCCATGGGGCTTTGCAAATCATTTAACACCTATTGGAAACATTCCAGATGAATAGCAGATGTGTGTGTGTGTGTGTGTGATTTTGTTGAGCCCTCACCCACACTACCTTTCCACCGCTGTCCTCCCTCTTTCCTTCAGGGATCAAACACTTAATTGCATCTGTCCACCCAAATCTTGGCGGTTGCCCTTCAACATTTTGTCCCTAGTTTCACAGAGGGAAAGAGACAGTGACCACGAGGTGGCAAACGCATCCCATGTGAAATATGTATTTTCAGGATCCTTAAATTAGACTGACCTATTTTTGCATTGTCGCTTTTCTGTACCATCGTACCGCTGCATCTTTTCAGTCTCTAACTTTAGTTTTGATAACAGTGACTATGACACACACAGACACACACACACACACTGCTCAATGTTAAGGCTGCTTTTAAAGCAGTTTCACACTTGCTTCGTGGTCATTTTATGGTGTCTTGAGCTTCCCTCGGAGTCCATCTGGGTTCCCCCCTTGAGCCCATACAGTTCTCAATGTACGCGGATTAATCTGGGTCAGCTGTACTGCGATTTTTTATTTCGATGTAATGTATGTATGTATGTTGACAAAATGTTGCTCGACTTGTGCGCAAAATTATTTACATCCGTTAATTGCTATGAAAGAACTGGTGAACTCTCAATGTGGACTGTGTGTTTGTAACAGTATCCCTAACACTGCACACTATTTATTCTCCATGGACTTCAAAATGTGGAGTGCATTTAAAAAGCATCAGAATGGGGAAGATGAAGACGAGCTGAGTAGGAGTTGAGGCGGAGGAAGTGACAAACTGCAGAGGAAATGGATTGACAGGCAGGACGAGGAAGGTGAGAGATGTAATTGAGAGGATTGGGTCTGCTTTACGCCTCGTCTGGTGCTTCCCCTTTTGAGGAAATGAACCAAATACAAGATGTGTTGGTGAGAAACTACCTTAGGTGGGAGGAGGATAGAGAGTACATCAGCAGCACAGCCACACAGGATGTTAAAAAAAAAGAAAATAGAAACAAAAGAGAGTTCAGGGAAGCTGACCTAATGCTGCGTGAAGCGGAATAAATGGAGCAAAGTGGGCGAGAAGACAGAGTAAAATATATGTGGCTATTCGTGCGAATGTAGAAACTCTCCTCTGGGCCATTCAGCAGTGCTCATAAAAGCCCTTGAGCCACGGGTGTTTAACCTCCACAACAGCCCGAAATGTTCCCTCATAACCACGTAAGCAGATAACGCCACACGAGAACACAAAGAGAAAGCGCATCTGCTGCTGGAAAACTCGATCAGTCCTTGGGGCTGGGAAAAGGTGGAGGGGAGGCGAGGACTTGCTGGCCTGGTTGCAGGTGAGACGAAATGGGAGGAGGCCAGTCAAAAGCATCCGCTTAAAAATGAGACTTTACACCGATTTTATCGGGCTGATCGGTCGGTATCGGCCGATATTTAGCATTTTATGCTGATCGGCTTTAATGTCATAATTCGCCGATCTTGATCGGCTCCGCAAAAGACATTTACTCCGCGTCGCCATCGTGCACAGTATATATGAATCCAAAAGCTAGTTTATTTTTGGCCTTGTCGTGTGTCTTTTGAGGTAGTACTGTAAATATCTGACTGCCAATGAAGTTATTAAAAAAAAAAAAATTAAAACAAAAAACAAACAAAAAAAACACGTCGGCGGTGTGGGACAGACAACGCGCAATAAAATCTTGTATTCCGATACCACCGCATCCCGTTTTTTTAAAAAAACATTTTAAATTTTTTTTATTTTTACGATGATTGGGCTTTATCTTGTTTACTCAATTGTGATACACTCTTTACCGTGGCGACGACAACAAGAGTGGAGCTTGCCGACTGTATTATAAGGACAAAATGGGGAAAAACGTGTATTGGTGGTCACCGGTGCTCAGGACAGGACGTTCGTTTAAGGCTTGCTCCAGGTATGTTCACGTACCTTTAATACGATACGGCTCACAAGCAGGCAATAAAATGTTATGTAGCCTAGCAAGCTAGTGGTAGCACGAACGGTTCGACGTAAACATGCCGCCGTTCAGTCGACTCGTGCTCTAAAGTTTCAGTGTGGCGGAAGTCATTTCATTAAAAATGAAGTCATTGAATTGTTAGCACCCATTATTTCTGTCACGTAATGTTGGTTTGACCTGACTGATTAGAATACACGATCTGACTAGAGCAGTGATTTCCGAACTTTATGGAGCCAAGGAACATATTTTACAATTGAAAAATCTCAGCTTGCCATGTCAATTACGAGGGACTGAAATAGCAACATGTTTCGCCACCTCACACTGTCACACGAGTCAGTGTCGCTTAAGTCTCTTAGTTTTATATCTGTAAATCATTATTTTGCCATCAAAAGCCCTTCCTTAGTCTTGTTTTTGTTGTTTGATTTATGAGTGTCAAAGTCCCGATTCTGCTTGATACTGAATTTTTCCCCATGTATGTTGCCGATTGCTAAAGAGCAAGAAAGCTAAAAACTACTCGACTCTCTCTTTTCTCTTTTGGTCGGTCCGGTTCTTATTTTGCGACAGAACACAATATTCTGTGGGCCTTGAATGATCAAAGTGCTCTCGATGCACATGAACACCACAAGCGCTGAATTGCGTCTCACTGGTGCTCGCTGGTAGTACCCGAGAGAGGATTTCGGGGGGGGGGGGGAAAAACCAAACGAGATGTATGCACACCGATGACGCAGCGTTTAGCGCTTGATGTTCACTCTGCCGTAGCCAAGGTTCAAAGCGAGCTCTGGCGCACATGCAGGGAATCGATGAATTGATGATCCGCACATTTGGTGGGTGCGATGTGGCTTGCTTTCAACAAGACCGCTAAAATGGGAGCGTGTAGCGCCGGCGTCACAGACGCATGTGCATGTCTCTGAAGAGCACCCCTTTTGTGAGGCCTCTTTTCATCGTTCAGGTTCCATTGAGGTGTGACATTCACAAGCAAATCCATTTTGTGTCGTTACTCTGGCCTTTTCTGGAAATGTCTTTGTTCGGGTGCCTGGTGCTCTTAAAAATGATTGCTTGCAAATGTGTTTTCACGTGTCCTGAGGTTTTCATTTATTTTTTGTTGTCTCTGACGAGGCGAGATAGTGCTGCCGATGGCTATCTTTTCGGAGAGAGCTCTATCGATTTGTCCGGCGTAAATAATTGCTGGGGTCTACAAGCTGTCATGTTCGGGACGATTGCCGAGCACTGGTGGTCTGGAGCAGTTATCTTCCCAAATATCCCTCTCTGATCCTTCTTTAGCCTCCTTAGTCTATCTGTCCATTTATTGATGGGGACCTCGGTGACTGTTCTCGCCCTCGTTTGTTTTTTCCTGGAAGGAAGGTGTGGGTGCCATTCAGAGTGAGGAAAAGGAAAATATGAGGAGAATACAGAATGAGGACACGTGGATGGGTCAAAGCTATTATTCGCCTTATAAAAGCACATCTACTGCAGAGTGGGCTTGGAGTCCAGTGTGTTTTCCCATCAGGGAGAGGGGCTATTTTGAATCCGTCCGTCAAACATAGTGAAAAAGTAAAAACAGCGATGACTTCCAACGTGGGGGTCTGGCGGGCTAAGGGCGCAAAGGTCAACGGACTATGAGAAGAACACTGGCGACCCCCGCTTGAAAGGCTTGGAGAACTACGCAACTTTGCGTCTGCTGACCGCAGCTGATGTTTGTGCACGGGGCGGAAAAAAGCCGAAATTCCCACTTTATAATCTCTTCAACAGGCCAATAATCACAATGGAGCCACGCTCGACTCTTTTGTACTTATTAATGATGTCACATTGAACAAATTCAGGTACAGGGGCTTCGCCACCGTTTCAGAAGTAGGCGGGACAAATTGTTTCGGAGTAAGCCAGCTTTTATGAGCAGGTGATCATTCTCTCGCAGTCAATGGCTCCTCTCAAAAGTTGCATGTGTTGCAGGAGAACAAATGAGGACAGATTCGGAAACCGTCCTCCAGCAACTACGACCCCCCCCCCCCCCTTCCCCCGCCCCCTGTTCAGGGACGTTCGTAAAACGCAGCGCTTCCTGCGGAGCTTGACGTTAAAAGCACACGGCGAAGGAACGGGGATAAAAACGTGAATAATTAACTACAAGCGCGAGGGAACGGGACTTAACTGTCGCACCTGTCAGTCAAACACAAATGTCGCAAGAAATATAGAAAACATAGCCTTTTTCAAATTATTTTAAATTTTTTAATTTTAATTATTATTTATTTTTTTTATACACTCACTGGACACTAATAAATTCCTCAGTGGCATTTATTACCCGGCAGACAGTATCGAGGTTGCCATAGAAGAGGAGGAGTGAAGGAATGTAAACAATGAAACGTTTACGACTGTGGGAACTTTGGTTGCTGTTTGCGGCAAAAAAAAAAAAAATACAAATTTATAGCAAAGAAGCAAGAGCTCAGTTTATAATGGTGAAACCACATACTGTAAATGTTCTTTTTAAGAAAGTGCCACATCACTCGTCAAGTCAAGGCAGATGGTCATAAAATGATGTGGAGGGCTAAATCTGGCCCGGGGGCCTCAATTTTTTTTTTTTTTTTTTGGTGCACTGCGCGTGTGAGCGTGACTCCTGTTGTGCAAAAAAAACAACAAAAAAACAACAACAACCAATTTTAGGATGCTTCACTGTGAGCGCACGCCAGCAGGATGGGGAGTGATGTGGATGATGTGCCATCTTAAATAATTAACTAACAAGTGTCCAGACTGTCTCCCTGGTTGTCATGGCGAACAGCTGCGCCTGGAGCGCTCCAATTCTAACGGCAGCGCTCGCTTCAGATCCATCCCCCGTCGTGACGGGCCGGCACGCGTCCACCGGTCACCCTTTGGGTAAACGTATCCAACTGTCATTTTTTTACATTTTTTTCAAATTTATTTTCCTCCAAAAATCTACTCTTTATGGCGCCTATCGGAGCGCTTCTTATTAAAGACGGAGGAGTCAGACAAGGCTGTCGAAAGGATGTCGGAGCTTCACTCATCCCAAGTCAAATGAAATAGCTTATTCTCCATTTTCCTGATAACTTCTGAGGAAATGTAATCTACCATCTCTGCTTCCCACAGTCGGGCAATATTTCTATGGATGCCGAAGACGGGGAGATGTGTTAAATATATCCTCCACGCGCTCCTTTTGTGCCGCTTGTCTCTGTTTTTGTGCTTTTGTCATTGTTTATCGTGCACCTAATCTAGTCTCCGCTTCCTCCCACAAGTCTGCTTATCTGTCTCCGTTCCCGTTCTTCGCTCCCGTTGCTTGCGTTGTTTTTTTGTTTTGTTTTGTTTTTTGGGGTTTTTTTTTTTGTACCAGCCGCAAGGAAGGCAAGGCCGCTCAAGTGTAAACAGACAGGCGGCCATCGCAAATGACTAACTTTCCCTGACAGGTCGTACATCCATTGGCGAGTGAATTCAATTGCTTGGCCGATGTTTTTGACATCAGACTCTGAAAATATAAATAAAATATGCAAATCAATTGATTAAGGGAAAATTAGATTCCTCGAGGCCAGTGTTATTGAGCCAAGGCACACGGGACACGCCACCAAAACAAAAATGTCACACAGATTGACAGAAATAATAATTTGGTCTTAATTTACTCACAAACTTACTTGGTTTAAGATGAACAAAAAGCTTTTTTTTGTGTAAGAATGGCAACAGGTGGATGCACAACTTAATTGGAGCTTCTTGCCCCTAGTGGAGGAGCACTGAATTGTTCTCTCTGTCACTGGCGTAAATAGATGAGCAAAGAAATGATTTGGAGTGAGTCTGGGAAAACCTGCCGCGGAAAGATGCGACAGTGTTCCGTTTAAGTCCGTCGTTTCTTTTCAAGATCGGGAAAAGGCAAGAAAATCGCCTCTCGAATTAGTCGGACACAAAGTTAAAGACGGGGGGAGACAACGTGATTTTCAATGCGCCAAAAAAGAGAGAGAGAAAAGAAAGCGTGTGAGCTGTTGACAGACAAATATAACAAATGGCGGCGTGCTCCGGGACTTTACAGTCCCGGTTAGTGAGCTTTTTGTTTTAAACAACAAACTTTACAGGCAGGCAGGAGACAAGGGATGACAGAAGGCCAAGATAACGCCGTTAAAATAGCCCGTCCCCCCCGTACCCCCACTTATTTAACCTTGAAAAAGAGCTTCGAAAGTAGCTTGATGAGGGCAAACTCCATTGATTCTCCTCTGGTTCGAGGTCATCGCCGAGTAAGGATGCCTAAGACGTCTCTTTGTGGACGGAGATTTGTGGAATCGGCCAGACATGTCGACAAAAGACCGCTGTGCAAGGTAAATGGAGGCGGGGGAAAAAAAAAAAAAAAAAAAAAAAAAAAAATGTAAAAGAACTTTTTTTTTGGACGAGACAGGACTGCCGCTTTGGCTAACCTTCAGACAACAAATTGTGATTTTCAATCTGTGCAAGGTTGGGGAGTAAGAATTTAATCGGAAATAATACAATGTATGCAAACTTTGAAGCTGCTCACGAAAGTGTTGCTTGGGAACTTTTTAAATGTATTTATTTATTTTTTAAGCGAAGGAAAGTCACAGACGGTTTTGGGAAAGTCACGTTTTCCATTGTTGTTGCTGTCTGTGTTGGAATTAAGAGTGCTCTGATTGATCTCTTACTAATTGTTAGCCGTCAATATTCATTTTGGAATAATGAGAGGGGCCGATCACGTGACTCCATAATCTTCTGCCGGCTGCTTCCTCCGTCATATGTTGCCGCCCGGTGAGCGCAGACCGTTCGCATTTCAACCATCTGTGTGAAATTGACATTGAATTACAGGTGTAAGAAAGTTCTTGTCAGGCCAGATCCAGTATGCAACATAGCATGGAACACAGCGAAGACTGTCGTAAAACGAAGTGTATTTTAATGAATAAAAATACCACTCCATCATACTGATAATAAATAGAATTGCAAAGAATTCTAGCAGTTTTTCTCACATTGCAACAATGGAATGCTGCTGTTTCTGGTGTGCCCGCCTTGGGCAGTATAAAACAGTCAGACGGAAATGCTTTTCATTGAGACATCTGAACTCCTCTTTACCTCATCAGTACGGCACAAATATTTGTCGTTCTTTACAGAGGATAAAGAATATATGACTTAGTACTGTTATATTGTCTGCACAATGTTTAAAGCACTGCACTCCACCCCCACGTCTCATTTATTCATGAGAGGCTGCCCTGCCTCTAAACTTGACTTTGCACACGTTGGATTGAGTTGAGCGGAGAGGAAGCGTGAGTCGAGGCGTGAGAGAGAACCTGAAAGGGGACAGGGGGGACTTCAGGAAGACCTGGTCCGCACTCGTTGCAACGCGCCACCATGTTTACTTAGAAATGTACTGTAACCTCGTCATGAACTGATGGAATTCACTTAGCCCTCGGTTGTGACCCAACAAACAGCTGTTTCTTGTTTTTTTTTTTTTTTTTTCTTTTATAGCTGCCATGTTGCTCGGCTCGCCGCGGCCCCAAGAACACGTTTTTGACATTAACGTTGTCAGCACTCTTGCGGCGGGCGAGGAGGAGGAGGGTAACAGTGTGCAGCTTTGAACAACACGGCCACGGCTGGGATCGTACCTTGTCCGCAAGACGCTCGCACACGGCGGACGCCGCTTTTCTAAACAACAAAATGCAACAGCCGCCAGGTTACGTAACCTCAAAACTGAAAAAGTACTAGAACCGTTGTTTTACGATTGTAATTACAGCGAGGTAGGTCAGTTGGTATAGACCTGTCAGTAACTTTCCAGACTTTTCTTTCCTCTTTGGGTCCGCGTGCTTTTGCGCTGATCCCCAGTGACGAAGGATGCGTTCTGATGCCGGCAAGAGGCTCTATTAACGAGGCCCGGCCTGGAGGTCGGCGACTGAGGCTAGCTCGTGACGCTGATCCATTGCGCGCCGGCCATACGCGCGCACGCTCTGCATCTCCAGTCAGTGGGGTGACTAAGACGTACGACTGCACTCCTCCACCACGACTAATGAGGTCAAAAGGTGGTCAAATATTTACGAGAGCGTGCGGCTCGGCGGGGGTTGCTCTATCTTGCAGGTGTCAAACTCAAGGCCCGGGGACCTGATCTGGTGCCACTAAAAGCAAATCAAAGTCTGCGTAATTCAGATTTCTTGCCAAATGGCTTTGGTCTTTTTTCAATTGCAATTTCTTTTCATTTTAATCAGTTTTTACAGGCATTCATTTTCACCAAATCCCTTCCTAAAATACTGTAAATTGGGTAATATTTGTACTTTATATGAAAATATGTCTTGTCTATAAATTTAAAACATCTATTTGTTGTTGAAAATGTAATGATCCAATGCATGGGACATTGCGGATAATGTCGCTGTCGGGCAGAAACCTTCGTTTGTTCAAATGTCAATTTCATATTTTCTCACAAATCAATATTATTGGTCTGTCCCTCCGTCGTCTGTTATTTTTGCACATCAATAACCAATTTAAAGTGTTTAAAATAGCTCGAGAACAAATCTGGTCACGCGCTTTAAACTCTCATGCACGCAAGGCGCCGCGTCGGCCATCGGCGTGAGCTAAAAGCCCGCGCGCGACCACGACACCACAAAGCACCGTGGAGACGCTTTGAAACCTCCAGAGGGCTGATGATGTGTGCGAGAGCGAGAGAGAGAGAGAGAGCGAGAGAGAGAGAGAGAGAGAGAGAGAGGGGTTTCTTTGAAATGTGCGAGGTGAAATAAAGCGGCGCCCCAGCCAGGCCCGCGCACTCGGAACCACCCACACTGGACATGAAGGGCGCCATTCAGAGAGACAGAACACACGTTTGTCGATGAAGAATCATTTAGCGGCCGGGATTGTTGGGCCACAAGGAACGGGAGCTGTGAGAGTCGGACGTCGCCATCGAGTCTGTTAAGCTCGGATGAAGTGGTTACCGCTCCAAATTGTAGACAGTTTAGGGTTCCAATTTTCTGCACTTTGATCCAGTCGATGCTGCACATCAGGGTCGTGAAGAGGTGTCGTTGCCCTCCGAGGGCCGTTTTTTTTTTTTAACCATGAACCCACACCAATGTATGATCGTATCATGTTATTATATATACACAACAAATTGTTGTATAACCAGTTTTGAAATCAGAAGCCAGTGGAAAAAAACAAAAAAAACAATTTGCAATTTTGCTATTGTAGCAAAAACAAACGAACAAAAAAAAAAAAAAAGAAAACAGTCGGCGCACATGATTTGCTTTCTCGGGGCACATAAAATGATGCGGCGGGCCGAATGTGGGCCCCGAGCCACCAGTTTTGACACGCGCACTAAGAGTATTAATAGGCCCAGTAATCTTCGAGTAGGTTAACTCGCCCAATAATCCATTTGTAAATTAATCCGCTGCTAGTGTTTCCCTACCTTTTAATGTAATTGCTCTGCTTGTCACTATACGCCGCTGGCACAGATGGATGAACAAAGATTATTTATCGTACATCAATGATCTTTTTTGGAGCAATTAAGCGGAATCGGGTGGTTTCCCGCGGCACACCTGATGATCTCTCGTACCGAGACGACGACGTGTCAATTAAAAGGCCATTTTATTAGGTAGGCCGATTCAAACCTTCTTTTTACCCTGACTTGCCTGTTAGCCTGAGCTTCCTGTTATCCCACTTCCTGTTTGAGCTTTTCTGTCCCCTGTCACGGTTAATAGGACAGCACCGGTGTTTTAGCAACTATAGCCTCAACGTGTCCTCCCCGCCACGGTCGATTGCCCCCCCCCCCCCCCCCCCCCCACGGTGAGACATTGAAGGAAGCTGCTTGGCGGGTGGAGGCACGCAAATAGCTCATAGATGTGTGGCGTGCATGCGAGCGAGGCATCAGCAGTCTGGGAAGCGCTGCTGTCGCATTCAACATTCATGGTTGGCATCAGAGAAAAAAGGGCAGGGAAAAGGAGCACATTATTTCTTCCCTTGCAAATAATGCACGGTAATAGTAAGGGGTCTCTGAAATACTACTTTTTCATGGAATCTGAGGGATATTTTCCATAGAGTATTTGTGAGGTGAGGAGATCCTTTGCGTTTCGAGTTTCTGAAAGGAAATCTCAAGTCTCAGCAGTTGTTAAAGAGAGAATAAATGGTGTGTGCCCGCACTCGTCAAACACAGTTTTGCATTCGTGGAGGAAGAATTCAAAATAATAATGAATCAACTCATTATCAGTTGCAGACTGGAAGTGACATAGAAGCACCAAGCAAGTACCCAAAGGCAGAGGCGATGTTTTAAACATAAATGTTTTGAATAAATACTTTGTACCTTCAGTAAAACACAGCTGGTAGAAAAAGATGTGTACATTTCAAATGTCTTGGGTCCCGTCCCCCTTTACAACACACATCCAAGAAATTGGTTTTGCCTTTTGATTTGGTTTCTTTGCGTTCTCGTCCACGTTGTAAAGAATGGCGTGATGTGGTGAAGGTGGCGGAGGGCGACAGTCACGTCATGGCACGAGGACGCCACGCCGGGATAAACCAACTGTCACGGCAGCGACTTTCCGTGAGAAAAGTGGGTGGGGGGTAAGAGGTGGCGAGGTCACGGGGCATCACGCTTCCATTATTCATCATCCGCTTGCTGTCTCCTCCTCCTCGTGTCGTCCACTTTGTTCTGCCAGCTCGCAACAAGGGCAACCGTCAGCATTTGCGCGTCTCAATTTCTCAGCCTGCAAAGTAAATAAACATGGACCAAAAAAAGGACAAGGAAAAGTTCCAGTGGAGTAGTTTCCTTGAGTTTGGAGACTTCTTTTGTTTTTGTTTTTTGTTCCCCCCCCCCCCCGCCAACATATAAAATGAGCATTTCCTGTGGAGGAGCACTCGGAGTAGCTCCTCGTGCTTTTAATGCACAAAAGAGCCCCCCACAGCCGCCCTCCCCCTTTGCTCAAACAAGGGGCCTCTCCATTTGCACCTTGTTCTGGTTAAAAGCTCAAAGCAGCTCCCTGTAAGAGGTTTGCAACGCCAGGTTCCTGAGAGGCCATCTCCGGATGCTCTCCATAATAATCATTTATTTACAGTTGAACCATTCATTTATTTATTTTTTCCCCCCCACACAAACGCATACCCGAATGACATTGGTGAAGTCATTAAAGTAAAAAAAAAAAAAGTAATTTCTCATGTATAATGTGCATTCTCCCCCCCAAAAAAAAAAATCGTCCAAAGTCAATAGTGCGTATTATACATGGGTATAGTAAAAGTTAGAAAACTCTTTCACAGTGCTTGACATGAGTTTTTAGCTGCAAACATTTACACTTTAAACGTATTAAAAGACACCTAAACCTATATCCGATAAGTTTTAGAACGGAGATAAATTAGTTTTTAAGTCACAGTGTTAAGAGTAAACACGACGGTGCGCCACAATATTAAACACATTATGAAAGAACAAGCAAACCTCAGTATTAATATTATTACTGATCCGAAATTTATTAGAAAAACATGTTACCATGAACATTTATTGCGTATAAATATATCGATGGATAGTCATGGGTGCGCATTGTACATAGGAAAAAGGGGTTTCCTGATTTTGGGAATGTGCACTGTGTATTATACTACACGAGAAATTACGGTACTTCACATACTTGTTTTTAAAAGAGTGGGTGGGGGGGGACAGCAAAACCCACATACACATAACCCTGCGCGCAATATTTGCCGTGTTAGTTGTCCCTTTTGTTGGCCTCAGCAGCAGTAAATCAGCCCGCAGCCCATATTAATGTTATTGATCAATGTCAGCTCTTGTGCTTCTCTCAACGCCCGTGCACTCTTATTGGGGCTCCTTTATTACAGCCCGTCTTTCCAGAGTGACAACCGAGGGGGTTTGGGGGGCAGGGGGGGTGCCGAGTTTCAATAAAGCCGGCACTGCTTGTGGGGTTTGATACGCGTCCGGTTCCACAAAGACAAATAGTTCCCCCGGCTACTGACTCAGCCCTTTTATGACTTTTAACTTCTTTTGCAAGGTGTGTGAATTGTATTCACGCCGGCATGAGACGAAACGCTGTCCGTTGGACATCCTTATTTATTTATTGATTGATTGATTTTACACACTTCATTAACTAATTACTAATGCTCATCTTTGACGTCTGGATGGAAAACTGGATGGATGGTTGCCCGACTCGGCTCCAATCAAAAATATTTCAAACGGCTCCCGGTGTGACGTTCACAATCTCCTTATTTATTCTGGTTGATTTCAAGGACTTCTACATGAAGGGCAGACAGGCGTAGCTGTATAAATCTGTATAAATATAATTTTCTCTGGGGATGGCGGGAGGAGGTCCTCACCGTGCCCCTCACAGGTGGTCCACTTCCTCCCCAAATCCAAACACTGCCACGACTGTGTCCTCCTGCGCTAACAGATAATAGCAGAACCCCAGTGCGACGTGTTATGGAGCCCTAAATGAAAGCGATGTGCCCCATTGAGCCCTGTAATGAATGTTCTGACATTGAAAATGTCGGGCGGAGGAGTTGTGGGTGGGTGGGTGGTGGGGGGGCGCTTCCTAATTTCTAAGAGCACATTTTGATAGCGACGATGAGGCTGAAGGTGAAACGCGGCATTAGAATGCCTTTCCGTCCGCGCTTCTTGTGCATCATTTAGCTTCATCTCGAAAACAGTTTTCAAGAGCTTCACAACGTGAGGCAGAGATTGCTTGTCGCACGCGCGCAGCATTAGGACAGCCGATAAGAGCTTTTGTAGATTTTGGATAACGACATCCCTGAATACCAAGTGACGAAAAGAGACCCACGGGAATTAATAAAAATGTCTCCCATTATACGTCCGCAGCGCTTTTCACAAAAGCAGACTCTTTTGTGAACGCCTCCATTTAATTTTGTGTTGCAAAATCTTTTTTTTTTTTTTTTTTTTTCCTAATCCCTTTTCATTTTTGTCATTATGCTTTCGCTCTTTATCAGTTTGTTCAATTTTGCACTTCTTTTATCCGCTTTTGCTATCATATTTACTTTCTCTCTCACTGTCCTTTTTGTCTTTTTGTTTTTAGTTATTATTAAATTGCAGTTGGCAGAGCAGCAGCTGCGGCGTTTCCAACCCGTGACGCCGCCAAGAAGTGAAGCAGGTGTCTTCTTAGACTCTACTTCTTTGTAACAAAAGCGCTCTAAACTGCTCTTGCTTTTTTTTTTTTTGCGTCTTTTTGAAGCTCTGACCTCCGATGGATTCCTCAGTCTAAAATTGATTTGGCATTTCTAACAAAATGAGACAAATTGAGTAGCAAACTAAACATATCAATTTGAGTCGGAATTAAATTCACCTCAATAAAAAGGTGAAAAATACAATTTTTCTTGCCTTTCGCTTGACCTTGTGATAGTTTTTAGCCACAAACATTTACACTTAAAACTTATAAAAAGGCACCTAAACCTATTAAAACTATTTTTAACGTATTTCTTAGCACCTGTTGATACTGTTGCGTACTTCTGTAAATTAATGGGAGATCATCGTATCACAAGAAAGGCAAATAAGAAGACTCGCTAGCTCACACAGTTCTCCAAATAAGAGGCAACGCGTGTTTGCTTCAAGCTGTTTGTCGCTCCCACTTGAAATTTTGCGTAAAACTAACATATTAAACATTTAAATACCAAAGTGTTCAACCCAACCGTTATCATTTGATAAAAGCCCACTGTGCTAATGCTAACGGCGCGCAATTCTAAATTCTGACGTCTTTCCTTTAGATTCTGATTATTATTGTTCGTCTGATATTATCTCACATTATAGCTCACTGCACTGTCGCGGTGATGGTTCAATTCTCATGCCAATGATCCCAATCGGTACACACAAACCGCACGCGCTCGCTACCTGCTCCCAGCTACGTGTTCATTTTCCCCCTCCCGGATAATCACGCAGAGATTGGATAATCCTGACACAAATCCTTTTCATTCCCTCAGCCCGCCGCAAATTCTCATGTTTGTGATATCGTTTTATGCCGACAATCAAAGGTGTTTTTTTTTTTTTTTTTTTTTTTTTTTTCTTTTCTCTCTCAAATGCGGCCCGTGGCGTAAACACGCTTTCGAGAAACTTAGCACGTTCATCCAGGATGAAGCGCAGACAGAAGCGAGGTTCGTTAGCGCATAAATATGCAAACAGGGACGCGAGGTCATATTGTCGCTCGAGTCATGAATTATTGTGTGTCTGCACCTTCATTCGTCACATGTCAGCTGACCCAAGAAAACGAGCCGGGTCCACCTTCTTGCGTCCACATTTACATCATGTTCTTGTTTGGAGGCAGAGAAAGCAAGCTCGGTGTGAAAACGTCTTTACATGAAGCGAAATCCCCCAAAGTAGTGAATGATTTCTCATGATCTCGCAAAGTGCACGCCTGTTAGATTTTGTTTTCTGCTGTGCATCTTCCTTTCAAACAAAAAGCCTGCCTGCTTATTTTTGGACCACAAGATACAAGATATTTTTTTTTTTTAATTTTTTTTTTTTATTTCCCCCCTTTTCCCACTGAGGCTTGCAGCCCGAAAGCCTTTTGATCTGCGGCCAGGGAGACACGCACATTTCATTTTGCGTGACTCATCATCGTCGGAGTATTTCTTTCCTCTCTTTGATTATTTCCTCGACTTTTTTGAAATAGCGCCGCTCTCTCCAGATGACGCGAGCGCACGTGTGGTGGCAGTGAAGCAGCAGCAGCAGCTCGGAAAATGGTCAACAATTCAGCAAAAAAGCAACTTCGAGCTGTTCATTTCCACGCTCATTTGAAACAAAGAATTACACAAAAAACAACCACATTCCCTTGCCTTTAAGTCTGCTAGCTTAATGCTAAAGCTATTAGCATCTATGTTGTGGTGCTTAAACACTTCAAGCAACCGATAGAACACAAACTGTACAGCAGTAACATCGACAGACAATATAACTACTCACAGTCATATAGTCTTTATCCTCTGGATAGAATGACCAATATTAGTGCAGTATTGATGATCTGAGAGAGGAGTTGAGACAAGGTTATTATGAATCCAACTCGGCAGGACGCAACCTGTTACATAGGACCAGGTAGCTTTGAATATATATATTTGTATTCTTTCATAAATAAAATCACTATTGGAAAAACAGCAGTGGAGCCATAGAAGTTGAATGAACTTTTGGACCATATTGTCCTTGGATATTGAGGACCAAAAAAAAAAAAAAGAAGTGATGTTTGACCGCAGAAGCATTGAAGGTGTGATAATCACAGAAAGGTGAGGAAAAAAGCCTGCGGGGCATTTTTTTTGTGAGTGTTTACGTTGCGCCCCGAGTCCTCCGTGTTCATCCCTCGAGGGAGCTTGTCCGAAAGGTCACGCCGACCGGCTTTTGATTTGGGATTCTCTCTTCCAAAATGCTTCCTGCCTCTGACTTTTTCTTCACTTAATGAGCCGCCGCGGCTCGCTACCGCTCACCTTTTACCTTTCACCTTCTCTCGTGTGTTTTTCCTCTTTTATTTGTCTTCCGCTCACTCCACCTCAGCCCGGGAAAAGTTGAAAATGTTCTGCGTATGTGCGTGCAGAACGTTCTATCCGGAATGGTTCGCGTGTTTCAAAGTCCTTGAGCTGTCAGACGAGATGAGAGGACACCATGCCAAATGCCATCGACGGGCTAACGAGAAGCATCTCTGTGGCGGTAGGTAGCGCTTTAAGCAATGAATGCAAACGACGCATGAACAGGACTCGCGGGCATATATTCTTTATCCTCTGCGAGAAACGACTAATATTGCAGCAGCTTACCGAGTCTCAGGAGTTTGGAAACGCTTTTGTGTCAGCGTGACTGTATTATACAGGTGGTGGCCAAGTCGTGCACACCAGAAGGAGGCGCAATGACTAAAATCACGATTCAGTTCGTGTGTTGCACAGAAAAGTCAAATAGAAATTGTGCCTCACTCAATAAATGTTTTAAAAACTGTTTTCAAGGATTAAATGTGCTTAAAAGTTAAATGCAACTGAACTGTACCTTGGCAGTGATTCTTCCACGGACCAAACCTTCGCAGATGTAAAAGTCATTGTTAGCTGCACACTTCTGTGTGATTAAAACAAATTTGTCGTGAAAATCTCCTTGGGTTTCGTCTTTATCAATTTGTTTCACACGTCGGTTTTTTAAATCTAATTATTTTGACTCTGCTGTTTTGTTTTTTTCTGTTCTTACCTAATTAAAACTCCAAGTAATTATTAAAAAAAACAACAACAACAACAACAACTTCAAACCCTTTCTTAAAAACCGTCAAGCTAACTTATGATGAATCCCAAACGATTATCCTACAGGTAATAGGGGAAAAGGAACAATTAATGTAGTAGCTGTGTTGTTTTCTGCGGTACAAAAAAAAAAATAAAAAACTGTTTTTCTCCGACATAAAAGGAGATGATGTTCCATTTTGCATCTTTTTCCTCCGTTCCTTTCATATCCCATCATGCCGCTGTGACTCCACAACAAAACACGGCTTGTAATTATGTGAACGCGGCAATCTGACAAGCGTTTGTTGTTGCCGCGCACTTTACCTGCCTGAAAACTGTGAAGGGGGTGACTAAAAAAAAAAAATACATAAAAAATACAGTACTTGAATGCCTCTTTTTTTTTTAAATGTATTTTTACTTGTAAATGTTCATACCTGACAATGGGAATAGGCTGTTCTCTTGAGAACTTCACAGGCTTTTTCATCGCTTTTGTATTGTCTGGTGCCATTATTCCAAACATGGCATCGACCAGCTCCTTCGTTTTTCTTTTATTTTTTTTTTTTTTTCTTAATATCTGCTTTGATCGCATCTTTCAGCCGCTGAAAGACTGCAGGGCAAGAAGTTTTGGGACTTTTTTTACATCCAGTTCAAACCCCCCAAAGAGAGCAAAATAACGGCAGTCAATGCTGCGGAATGGCCGCGCTGATCATTCCGTGTTGCTCGCCTGCGGTGCTCTCTCGTTCTGCACTTTTTTTTCCCCGAGATATATTTTATTTTTTGCTTTGTTTTCTTGCTCTCCGCTTGACAGAACTGAGATGCTATTACAAGCTGTCTGACACGTCTTCTTTGCCTTCTGCCGGAGATGCCTTGGCTGCCATCTGCTTGTTTTTAGCAAGGCTGGGGAAGAAAGAAATTCCAGATGATGTGGCCCCCGCTGTCCCTGATTTTTGAGGAAACACGATAGAAACGATGAGAGGGGGAACCGTCTCCATCTTCATTTTTTTTTTTTTTTTTTTTTTTTGTTCTTTTCAGGGGCCGCTCTCCTCCGCAAATGAGAAGCTCAATTTCCTGTGTGCCAGCCACGTCGCAGTTGTGCCCCCGTGTGTCGCCCTCTCACGAGTGAGACCCCCCCCGTCCCCCCCCTCCCCCCTCCCGGCCACCCTGGTTGCGCTCTGAATTCTTCTTCTTCTCAAGATATGTTCTCCAATTTTATGCTTCCAATATTGTGGGCACAGTGGAGAAAGAACCTTTTGTGCCCACATTATAAGGGCCATAAAAAAAATGCCTGAGGGATGAACTGGAGATTAGCGCCAGTCTGGCCAACATCAGTGGCGTTTCCTGACAAAAGTGTTAAAAACGGGATTTTTATTCATTTATGTATTTAATTATTTATTTATTTGGGTGAAGATATTTTTCTAGAAAAAGAGTGAATGAATCGCTAATAGTTTTTTTTTTTTTTACCCCCTTGCCTGTTGTGCTTTTCCCTCAGCTCATGGCTTATTCGCTGTACTTCACGTCGACGCTTCAAGATATCGTATCAGTGTCTGCAAACCGCTCCCTCTGAACCTCATGATTTTCGTTGTCTTAACGTGTGGGCATGTATCAGTCAAAACATTTTTTTTTTTTTTGTGGTGTGTTGATTTTCGTCAATTTCGACAAGTTGCTGCCAAACACGCCTTCAGGCGGCGGAGTTGTGGGAAATCTTCCACTTTTAACAAATACATTTACAAATACATCCATATACATTCTACTTCCAAGTGACTTTAGTGGTACATGACAGAAGCACTGCCCAAGTAGAGTTCCGTTGTATTTAACTTCTTATGACAATGCATTTGCTTTTAATGAACTCTTTGTTTTTCAACTTTTACACTGACTAACATTAAGTATGTGCGTGTGAGTGAGTGTTTGTGTTTAAACATTTGGAATCCATGAAATCGGTTTCGCATCAGAACATCGAGCGCCACAGGGGAATGTGTGTTTGTGTGGCAGACTCGCCCGCTTCAACTCGTTTAATTGAATTTATTACATGAGCATGGGCGTTTTCTTCTTTTTGTACAAAGAAAAGACGAAAAAGCACGCAGAGTAAAGTGTTTGTATGTTATCCGTAATGTTAGCGCTATGACAACAAGTGCACAGAGCCTTAAAGTAGATGATGCCACGTTGGCGGGGTTAGTCACAAATTCAGCTTCCCTCAATGGCAGACTTTTTGAGTTTTTGTGGATCATTTGTCTTTTCCATTTTCAATTAACAAACAAAAATGAATTTTTTAATCAACAAAAAAAAATCCCATTATTAGCCTAAAAATGACAAAATATTTGTTCACGTTTTAGATTTATATATATATATTTATATATTCATTTATTCTTATTTTTTAAATTTTTATTTTTTTTTTGCTATTTGAAAATAGAACAAACCACATTTGGATTCTGTCGCTTTAAGTCACAAGTTGGGCTCTTTTTTTTTTTTTTTTTTTTTTTTTTTTTTTTTGAGCGCACACGCACGGCCCGCTGTGTGCACAAGCAATCGACCTTATCCGACCCATTAAAGGGGGCGCTTATTTCCTGATCAATGGGTTAATGTTGGGGTGGGGCGGGCAGAGCAAAGCCAGAGAAGCATTTGTGCCCCGCTGGGGATTCCCTAGTGTGTCACAGCCAAAATAGAATTTGTTTTATGTTTTGTTTTTTTTTACTCTTTTTGGTCAGTCGACTAAGCACTTAAAGACTCCCGGTGATAAAGTAGCGAGGAAGCACAGGAATGGGCTCTTTTGTGCACTCGTGCGCACATATTTTGTCACCTGTGGGCACCAGTAGGACTTGAAAGTGTTGATCACACAGCGCCTTCCCCTTCAGAAATACATGAAAGCAGGTGTTCACCCTCCCCAAGGACCAAAGTGTTTCTTTTTCTTGACTTTTCTGTTTATCTTTGATAAAACAGATGCTGACAAAAATAAATCTAATTCCCAAAAAAGCGACCTGAGAGGTAAAGGTTATGTTTACTTTGGGTTATATTTGTCTGGCATTTACATTTTTTTAATGATCCTCAACATGAACACATTCACTGCCATTGACGGCTTTAGAAGTCAAATATCCATGTTAACTGGGAAGGCTGGCAGTGAATGAGTTAAATGTGGGGAAACTGAATTTGAGAAGGGGGGAAAATACATTTTCCACGGCAGTGAGTGTGTGAGTATTTTAAGGCGAAAGTCACACATGTGATTAGTTCAGTGGGTGCGTTTGCTCCTTGTGAGTGCTTTCATTTAATATTTGTCTAACTGTTTTATCTGTTCAATAAATAGCTAAAAGTGATTACAACCTTTTGGATCCTGCGGCATAATGGGAAGGTTTTTATGAGCCGTCCGGTATTTGTTTTGCATTTTGACAGCTGAAGTTAAAATAGATCTGGCTCACACGGCCCCTGTTGTTGTTTTCCCAAGCAAATTGGCGCTTAATCCGATCATCAATAACCAGATTACGCAGAGTCTAAATTGACCGTGTGGAGCCACCGGACTGTGCCGCTTCTGACACACGCGCTGATCCGATAAATTGTGTCGGGCGCATCGGCAATGTATTTCAAAACCAGTAGTGGTCGGCAACTGAAGATTGCAGCCGGTTTCCCCGTTGTTGTTCGCCAGGCGCCGTCACTCCGCTGCCCGCCTGTCACTGTCGCAGCCTCCCGTTTCCATGACGACCGGCACATCTCAACTCTGGTCTTCAGGAGGAGTTTGAAGACAAAGTGGAAAGCATTTAACCTCATCTGATCAGACACACACACACACACACATACACACTTGTTTTTTGGGCCACTTGCGCCGTGGCAACAGGTGTCAGATGTGCTCAGCGCCGCCCACTTCATCTCATTTTCGTGCCACTTATGTCACCCGCCGCAATGAATGTGAAATGCTGTCGGAACACTTTATCCTTCCCACCTTATCTCCACACTTTCTTCACACACACACACACACATACACAAGGCAGCACACGTTATGGTTATCTGTCATCTCTCCCGTGGCCACTGCCAGGCCCGCCTTATCCGCCTTTATCTCCCTTTTTGTTTTTCCCCTATTGCTCACCTTGCAGGTCGACCGTGTATAATAAAAGAAATGAGCTTTTTTTTTTTTCATCAATAGCAGCATGTTTGTACAAGCGGTTGGCACATCTGCCTCGATAAGCGTTACAGAAAATGGATGGATGGATTGTTTTATAGTCTGTTTGCTCAAGAATGATCGCGAAAGGTGGTGTGAAAATGTCCGCACGCAGGAAAACCATACATGGGATTTGTTTCTGTTATCTATGAATTATCCTACATGATTATCACCTTATTCATTCCTGTTGTTATCTTGACCTTTCTCTCCTGAACAGCTTTGCCGCATCGTCCGCCTTCTCCTCGCGGGGCCCCCCAAGGACAGTCATCAGAAGACCCCGGTGGGGTCACAGGGGTTCAGAGGTCGCCTGGCGAAGACGTCCACATGCTCGTGTCAAAACACCAGCTGGCGCAACCGACGCGGGTAAGTGTTGTTTGCTTTTAAACTTTAATCGTGGCCGGTCTTCATTCTTTTTAACACATTCACTGCCATTGACGGCTTTCGAAGTCAAATATCCATGTTAACTGGGAAGGCTGGCAGTGAATGAGTTAATGAATCCCACTGGACAAACAATATATTGATGGATCCCAAATTACTTCCAAAATAATTTCAAATTCATCTTTCAACATGACTGTTCAAAATAAACTGCTGACAGATGAGGATGTCACTGACTACTTACTTTGCTATCTGTCATTTTATTACATTTTTGACTTCGCGATACAGTACGAGTCGGAAAATGGTGAGTTGCAAATAGTACACGTCTTGAACCAAAAAAAAGCAAATCACTGAAGTTGTGTAAGAGTTCGTCACCTGACGTTATTATTGAAGCAGGTTTAAATTGCAGCGGACTTGCATCAGCAGATTCCCGTGCAAATAAAAGGCGTCTTGTGTTTCTTAAGAAGCGGGTTTGGAGAGCAACTCCCACCCTCCCTTCTTTCCCTTTAAAGGATAACCAAGTTAGAGAAAGCATTGAACATCAGATGCGAACGTCATGCTGCAAAATCCCCCCCCGGCTGCCGCCTGTAGAATTTTGATGGCGAGCGTTGCAGGAAGTAATAGAGATAAATGTGGCGTGCCTGTGAATCCATTTCGCCGCTTCTTCGCTCCGAGACGGTGCATTGCCCCCATGAGCCGGGTTGAAATGGTTTCACGCACACACACACACACACACACACACACACACACACACACAGGCGCGCACACGTCAGGAAAATTGTGTTTGTCATCTTCTTTGCGGCTTCTCTTGCAAAAGTACACATGCGAGCGTCTACCATTTAGTTGTCATGTCGGTTGCAGCTTCGAGATGTTTCAAGTACAAACTCACGTCTGCAAACGTATATGCAATGAGTGCACACGCAGACAGCCTGTCCATATGGACGCGTACTGTATACATACACGTGTATCTATATACGCGTATAATATGCTGACACGTTTAAATTAGCATGTTCCGACACGCCGCCTCCTCACCGCCATGACAGCTGGTCATTTGATGTGAATAGCGGCATCAGTGTACGACGTGTGGACGGTCACTTTGTCGGCTTCAATCGAAGCCGTTTTGACAAGCTGAGGAATAGAAAGTACCGATATTTGTTTTCAAACGTGTGTCGTAAAAGTCAAATTTCTATGAAGTGTGGATACTAGTCCTCTACATTTGTCTTTGGATCTCTTCTTCAATTCATGCCTGAAGTCGTCTTGTAACCCAATAGACTGCTGACGAAGAATATTTGGGTCAATATATCGATTTAAATCACCAAGGCCCTTTGCTTTGAAAGTCAGGAAAAGGATTGTTGAATGGGCGAAATGGACAAGGAAGAGATACTCTTGGTTTTTATTTTTTTTGGTTGTTTTTTTTTTTTTTTCCACTCAGCATGTTGGATAATCCCAGGAGTTTTGTCCAGGCCATTGACACCAAATCCATTCCCGTCCCCTAAATGGACCAAGGAGAAGCTTGTATCACCCTGACGTACTGGATGCAAAATGCACTTTCCTCACAATGATCCCGTGGGCTTTGTCCATTTACCACCCTCGAAAGACCTGCGAGGTCCGTCTCAGCGAGACTCTCCACTATTCCCTCGAAAGGGAGCTTCGCGTGGGCCTCTGTCATCGAGAAGGAGCTTCAACCTGCTCCAAATGAAAAGGGGCCTTTTGTTGGAAATGAAGTTAAAACAAGCCGAATGGAATCAGACATTGTCTCTGAAGATTAAACTTCCATAGCCTTAAGTCGTGTCCTTGTCCAGCGAAACATTCCAGGGAAGGTCAAACTGAACTTCTCTTGTCGCAAAGTGTTTCTGGGCCAGCCGCTCACCTCAATGAAGTTACAAAACGGTCCATACACCGTCCATTGACACGATGTGATCATACAACAGCTGGGAATTCGTCGCATATTAATGTGCAGGTCATAAGTAAGTCTAAACATTCAAGTTTCAAACAGGTACCGAGTTACTGTGACAAAAATCAAGCAAGTCAAGTCGAGTCCAGCGTCTGTACCGGGGCTACGGTCTGGTGCGACCGCTTTAGAGCGCCTCGTTGTCGCGGTGTGGAAAGGCCCCACGACTTACCGGTGGGCTCCATTCCAGTTACCATTTAGCGGGCGCGCCCACCGCGTTTCACAGCAGAGAGAAGTCATGGGACTGGAGGTTTTCCACTCGCAGCCAGGCCAAATTTGAGAAACTCGTTCACCTCTAACAAGCAACAGGGTAGATGGCACGATGCACTGACAATCTTCATCTGAGCGGACAACCAACCAACCACAGCGACATGTGGCTTAAACCGGCGTTAACGAGCTGATGCCGACGGCTGCGAAAATGACGATCGGCTTGAATCATGAAAACATCCTTTCCATTGTACTTGGGAGGGAGGAACACGCCTCGAGCCCGGCTGAACGTGGTTTGTGTTTAGTCATTGTTCGATGCGCCATCGCTCCCTTGTTCAAAGAACCAAAAGCAGTTTAAGCGAAGCCAACTTTGGCTATGCTCTGCAAGCTAATTTCGCCCTCAGACCGTTGCTCGTTGTTTTTCGGGGGTGCTATTAAACACAGCTGTCCCGGCCTCTGCGAACACACGATGGCTTATCATACCTTAACATTATTGTTTCCATACTAGATGCACTTTAGGGGAGGGAGTTCCGGGAAGTGGTTTTGAAAGGCAAGGAGGATATTTTGCAAATGAATGCTTTCGTCCACTCGCGTATTCGAATGTTGTAGGTCACAAACTACTCCGTTATTCAATTATAATGCAGTATTGTCCTCAGTGTTGACAGTAATGCATTAGTCGGTATGTTATTCAGGTTTCCCCTTGTCTCCACTCAGAGGACAAAGTCAGTATTCCTGCTGCTGTTCTATTCCCCCCCCCCCCCCCACCCCCCCATTTCTCCGCATATGTTTAGCTGCGTTGTCCGAACTGACATGGCCGTGCACAAATATGAGCACTTTCGTGTGCTGCAGAAAAGCATGAACCTAAAAGAAGCCCGAGGCATTAGGGAAAAGTACAAGTCCAGACAGGCTAATGTGCTTTGCGTTGGGTCAGGCCCCAATCAGGACTTGGCTGTGAATCAAAGTGCGCTTCTGTGGCATGACAAACAAAAAAGCACTGTGCCACTTAATGTTTGTTAACATGTTAATGAAAACGCTTTGTTTGGGTGGATTCTGCTGTTCTTTGTTTTGGGAGAGGAGGAGAACAGAGCAGCAACTCCTAATTTGGGGATTTATTTGAAAGCGGTTTTGGCTGACACAAACCACACGACAAGGGGAAAAAAATGGGTCGAACAACTGCTCGTATCTCGGAAAGAAATCTTTAGCCGGGGTCACTCTTATGTCAAGGCACCACTGTACAGGGAAGGTTTCACATTTGTCTCTTGGATATGACTCCTTAAAATATTTGAAGGATTATTATCATGGCCCTGGCCTCCTTTGTTTGCCCCACTTCAGCACCACCTTCCTTCACTCTGCCACGGCGAGCTTTCAGACGCCGAGGTTGGCGAGACGCGGCGATTAGGCACGCTCCGCTGCTAATTGCGATTAGCATGACTCAAAAGCGTCTCATTTCATCTGTTGCTAATTAATTGAATTCCACGCGTTACTTGACAAGCCAAGATGTCACGTTGGCTTAAAAAGCCCAAGCGTTTGTGTCCGGACCCATCCAATCTCGTCATGCCAGGATCTCGACTCTTGCTTTGTCTTTTTGGTCCGGTTCTTTGCTATAGCAGCAGACGACTGAGACACAGAGGCCATCGAAAGAAACTTGAGAATTGTTTGACCCTGCTCAAACACTGGAAACACACGGATACTTATGAAAACTCGCTCGCACGCTTCTCCAAATAAGAGGCAACGCGTTCTTGCTGGTAACTTGAAGTTGACTGTAAAATTGACCGATCAAACAAAAGATTGAAACTTTTGTCGATTTAAACACGGGGAAAAAAAAAATGTCTCAAACCTTCCAACTCAAAAGAGAGTCTGTTAGCGTAACGCTAACAAATAATGCAAAACACTAACTTGGTCACGGAAATAAATCAAACGACTGCGACTTTCGCACACACAGAGCAGCAACACATCCAAGCAGAACATACAACAACTCTAAATTCAGTTTTGCCTGTATACGTTGCTTGAAAACTGCCGATATAGAGGGGAGGACCTCAGTATACAGCTAAAGGTGCATGGTGGTTATTTTTATTTATTTATTTATTTATTTTCAGGAGCAAAAGGCATTAGCTGTCGGAGTCCAAATATATGGGCTGATATTTCGGCACGTAAAGTGTTGATTAACAAGTCTACGGGCCTACGAGGGGGAAAACAACAACAACAACAACAGAAATATATATATAATAATAAAGCAATATGTTGCCTCAGGGCCAGTTGCCAATTTTGTCCAATCTCCAGATGTTGGCGAGGTTGTGACTTTGCAGGCCTTATAGTGGGTGTACTCCTTCCTCGCCCGCCAAATTCCTGTCAGAAGCTTTATCGTGCTTTATGCCGTCAAATCCGCAGATCGCCACGTGGATCTGGAATCTTCGTGCGGCGCCGTGTTCAGGGAAGGCTCGTTCGCGGCAACGCGGCAAGCGAACCGGACGTCGAGACCGCCAGGTTTTCTCCCGGCGCTATCGCTAAGCGCGACTCGCTCGCGCGTCTCAGAGAGCCGTTACGAGGTTAATCCGACTTAGTCTGCAGCCCAATCTAATGAGTTGGCCCGCTCGCCTCCCCTGCGTCATTGCGCGTTTAAGCTGCGTACTGGGATACTCGCACTGGGAATTGTAATGCACTGTCATTAGTAAAAGACTTATCATCATCATTTGGGGTTCCTTTTATCCAAGAGAGAATTCAATTTCGATACATATTGAACACGGAAGAGCTGACGAAAAGGCAGTGGAATTGATTGAAACGAATAAAACGAGTTTCGGAAAATAATAAGGAAGTATGGGAACATTGGGGATTCTTGGAATATATTTTAAAAATATATATATATAATTAACAAAGGGAATTGTTGGAGTATCACAAATAGTAGAATTGAATGGGGGAAAAAAATTGGAAGATGTCACCACTTATTTCAAAAGAAGCTTTTTTTTGTTTTTTTAAATTGAAAATGTGGATTTTGGGGAAAGTAAAAAAAAATTGCGCAGATGTCCTGAATGCTCTGAATATTTTGACACACATTGGACACTATTTGCAAAGGTGTAAATTTTAGACGGTTAAAAAAGTAGTCGTAATAATATTTTCAAAAAATAAACTAAAAATGTGTGCAGAATAACGAGTTAATGCTCTTTCGCAGTCGCACCAAAATATTCCATCTGCCTGTGGGGTTGTTTGAAATGTTGTTCTTATCGCGAACACAAAGCAAACAGGAACAAATGCTCATCTAGCCGACATCGAAAATCACGTTTGCAGCCTTTTCGTCAGCAATGTTTTCCCGTCGTACAATAAATGGCCACGTTACGATCGCCAGTAAAAATCACTCTCCTTCGACACTGGCAAGGTGACACCGCTGCTTCGCCAAAGCCAGACCGTATTAGCCTCTAATAGCTCGCAGGTGACGCTCGCACTCATAAATGTCATTTCCCTCTTCGAGATTTAACTGCATATCCGTTTACATTCTTTCACGGTTTGTACGTCTTTGAATAGCAGCCAAAAATAAAAAGAGAATTTGGCCATACCAAAGAGAGCACGTTTCCACGTGTTTTCAAAGTTGATTAAATGAAAGATTTACGTGGGACAAAAGTGAGACGAATGAGCAAGACGCTCTGGTGCGCACGTCTAATCATTCGCCGTGATAACTTTCAGTTTCTTTGTCTCCCTCTTCAATTCCATCCATCTCAGAGAACCTCTCCTGTTTTTCCTCTGTAACATGAGTCCCTTTTGGTTTGCGTTGTTGATTCATTCTGACCGCGATGCTACATTTAATGCTAGGCTTTTCGGCGTCAATGGTATTTGATGATCCGGATTCTCTATTATACTTTGGATTCAGTCCTATCATCTGAGATAAGTCCAGAACCCGCCGTCCTATACAACAGTATTGTCCGGCTCTGGCCTTGAGTGTGCTCCTGATTATCAAGGCGATGGTTGTTTGCTGACTCTGGAGTTTTATCGGAAAAGCGCTGACTGTTGACGCAACGGAGCGAGGGCGACGCCAAAGCAAAGACAATCGTCCCCGTGACCTCAGTGTGATCGATACCACAACATTTCCGCTCACGTCGACCCTGCACACACACACACACGTTAAAACAGGCACATTTTTTGTCAGGGGAAAAAAAAAATCGGAATCATGCCAGAATAAAGTCGAATTAAGGATTATGATAAAGCCGTCATAATGTTACACCTTCATGACGGAAAAGGTGCCTCTTAAAAAAAAAAAATAAATGGGACTGCAGTATATTCTCCAAAAAAACAAAGCTTTTTGCTGTGGAATATGCATATCATACATATCATATGTATCACACGAACATGTGGCTAAAAAGCAAAGAGTGGGGAGTATCTGTCACTGAAATACACGAGTGCAGTCAATATAAGATCCACACTCTTTCCTTTATTTCTTGCCCGATTCCTCTCTTTTGTATTATAACAATTTAGCGACAGCAACCAGGCCAGGATAATCACACCATGTGTTTGCGGTTCAATGGAAAAGTAATTGTGACTTTTTTTTTTTTTTTTTCCCCCCCCAGCAGCTCCACGAGAGAGCAAAAACAGGAAAACATTTCTCAGTGTGACCGAGTGCACTTGAACTGTACGGCCCCAATAATGAGCAAAATGGTTGAATGAATACCTCTCTGGGTGTGTCAAAAGTGAGCATTTACAGGAGAGGTGCCCGAGGGATGATTGGCAGCAGGTGGCTTTTAAAATGAAAGTCTTGCACCATGCACTGATATATTTTCAGATCCCACTCTCTGTGCTTCCCCGGGGACGTCTATGAAATGATGAAATTGAGGAGTGAAGTGGGCGAGTGCCACTGCCTGTGCATCTTTTTTGGAAACCTCAATTTCGTGCGCTTTGGCTTCCTTTCGTCCTGAGAGCCGTTTGCAGAGAGTCCACGGAGTCTCGGCGGAGCCCCGTAAAGCAGCTCCCCTCCAGCCCTCAAAGTAGCAAATAGCGCTCGTGGCTTTATTTATTATTCGTTTTTTTTTCATGGGTTAAATATTCAAAGATTTCACGCTCACAGGTCAGAATAATTGCGCAGATATACACGATATAGGCAGAGGTTTGCGTCGACGCTTCATAACGTCTACTAACAACCCAGGCTAAAGTTAGCTCCTCCCTGACACACAAAGGTAAACTAAGCAAATCCCAATGTATACATTGGGCGGCTTCTTCGGGGAGTATACATGGGGACGGTCACACCTCCTCAGTAAACTGCTGTAATGCGAGTCGCTCTTCGCACAGGATAAAGAATATATGCCTGTGAGTGTTGTTGTATTATCCGTCGACGGCGATATGTTCGAGTGTCCGTTGCTCAAAGCGTTGTTAACATTAGTATTGGTATTAGAATGTAATGGCTCCGATTAGATTGTGAGAGGTGTACCCAATGATGTGACCAGCGAGCGTATATTTAGTGAGGATTTTACACTTTTCTTAAAAGAGGGGCTTTAAAGTCTATTCCTACCATATCGTAATGTCCTTAGAGCAAATCTTCTTTGGAGGTGCTGATCGTCGGGGCCTCCTCGCTGATCTGTAGCAGGCCTCATCATGGCCACCGGCCTGGATCTAATCTGCTCCCGCTACCGCCCTTTTTCCCATCCGCGGTGTCGGCGACAAGTCGGAGACGTGCCGTGACTCATCCCTAAAACTGTAGGTGCTTTACCACTCTTTTTTTTGTTCTTTTTCTTCATTCCCTTACTCGTTTGCTACAAAAGTATTGGGACACTCCTGCAGCTCTTATCTTTTTTTTTTTTAAGCTTGTCACGTTGCAATATTTTACGTTGAGCTTGCCTGAAAATCGTCGAGGACGTTTTATCAACTCAACTTTTCTTGAGCTTTATTTCACACTTTGGATTGGATTGATAACATTAAATCAGAGACAAAAGAAAAACACTGTAAGGAATTACATATTGGACTAAATGGTACCTAGTGCTAAGCAAATAACAATTAGCACAGTTTAAGTTAACAAACAAACCCAAGAAATAATAGCCATCGCTCCTTTAAGATTCTATTCACATTCCAGTAAGATTCCAGAATTTCTTCAGCTTCGTTTGTTCCATTTTGTCACGTTTGACCCCCCTCGCTGTGCTGCCTTCTCTCAGTGACCTGCGCATACTCGCAGCCAACAACGAAGCGCTCTAAAGTAGTAGTAGTAGTATGCCAGTGGTAGCAAGAGCAGGGTGAGTGAGTTAAGAAAGCGCACTCGATGTAGCATGAACACATGAGAATATGATCAAAAGCACCCTTTTTTTTTTTTTTTTTTTTTTTACTCCAGTTTGTCTCACTTAACATCGCGCAGTTTGCTTTTCAAATTCTTGTGAGAATATGTTGCAATCTGACTCAACACATGCAAAAGAGACCACGATGCCAAAAAGGCAGGTTTGTTTGTTTTTCTTCTCTCCAGGCTTCTCCCATCTCCTTGTCCCGCCCTGTCCCTCTAGACCCCTCCTCGCACAGAAGTACCGAGGTACTGTACTTGTTTTGTGTTTCCCTTTTGTGTTAGATCATCCTCTCACACTAAACTTTGTGAATTGTTGATCAGCTCGGCGGCTTGCACTTTGATGCCGGCCTCTGGGAAGAGCGAAGCATAATTACTATTCTGTGTATTTGCTTATGACTCTTTGGGGACTTGATTAGTGCTATTTTTAGCTTGAGAAAGACAAACTGCTTGAAATTGCATTTTTTCGCTGCGATGGCCAAGGTGACGTACGGACGGAACCCGCTCCTTGCTCGATTTTTAGCATGAGGCTGCCTGTCCTTGGTCATCCCGTACATTTACGACACGAACGCTCGATGCGGCTGGACCTTTTCGCCAGTGATGCAACTTTTTGAAAGCGCGCTCCTCAGCTCAAAGGGGAAAAACAAACGGGGATAAGAGCTGCAGCCGCACTCTAACAAAAATGCCGAGGGGAAAAAAATGATCTTACCCTGAGGTCGTATTCGGGCGGATGTCAAGTGTGGATAGGCTACCATCTGAAAATATTCCAATTCTGACTTTGAGGGCACAAACATACCTTAAGAGGTTAACATCCGGGAGAAACAATCGTTTCACATTAGAACCCCCGCCAGCCCCCACTCCTGAAAGCCAGACCGTGGTTTCAAAGGCCGTGATGAATGGCTGCCAGGTGCCCTGGTTCATGTGGCACTTTTTGAAGAGTTTACAACCACCATGCAAAAAACATCTCAAGTGAAAGCAAAAAGCGACCTGACTTCATTTTCGCCAGACCGGAGGGAAGCCGAGCGCCCGGTCGCCTCCGGTCTACTTGTCGGGGCGTGTCAGCGTCATCGCTCAGTCGCGAACCTTCCCTTGTTGCCTCCCGACATCCCATAATGCACTTCAGCACTCCCAGAGCTTCTGTGACCGCGGGTTTGGGAACCCAGAGCTCCAAATCTCGGTTGTATCGCGTTGTAATGTTTTTCATCTGCTTTCTTTTCGGCGACTCTGGTGCCCGAGATCTTTTTCCATCTGTTTGAGGGGCAAAAAGGTAATCCAGGACCGAGCTGCACGAGTGACTTCCTCACACTAAAAAAAAAAAAAATTAAAAAAAATTAATTCTCAAATCTTGTCCATTTAATACCATCTTTACAAAAGGAGTCATAATACACGAAACAGTTTTATTCCTAGAATGTATACTCAATATTATCGTCAATAATATTATATTATTATTTTGATATTATTATATATTATAATAATATTATTGTAATATTGTAAAAATTCTCAAATCTTTAAGACCATCTTTAAAGAAAAACAAAATGTCATCAAAAATGACTTTTATTCCTAAAAGGTGTAAACATGATGCCGTTTGAACATTGACACTGCACTTAAATATAGGAAAACATCCATCCATCCATTTTCTGAGCCGCTTCTCCTCACGAGGGTCGCGGGCGTGCTGGAGCCTATCCCAGCTGTCATCGGGCAGGAGGCGGCGTACACCCTGAACTGGTTGTACAGGAAAACAAATGTTCTTAAATATTGATACTTACTTAATTTGTTGTGCGCATAAATAAAAATTGTACTGAAATAATGTGGTGTACTGACTGCCACAAGAGGGCACGAACCAGGAGTAGGACTTCGATAATCACTGATCTAGGCCGACTAAATGTAACACAGATAAACCAATATATTATGCATTTACTGTCAAATTGTCATCTGGTTTGTAATTTATTTGTGAACCTGCACCAGCGAAATTCATTTGTAGAGCAAAGCCCAACGACAAAAGAAATAACCTGGATGTATAAAGATACCTTAAAACAGAGTATTAAATAAAGTAAAAGATACAATGTCAAGCAAAATATGTGCTATAAATTCAAAATACAATGGATATAAAAAGTCTACACACCCCTGTTGAAATGCCAGGTTTTCGTGATTTAAAAAAAAAAAAAATGATTGAGGCCAAGATGAAACATTTTACAACTTTTTACACCGTTAATGTGAGCTATTGCCAATTAGGGGGGGAATGACACTTTTGGGAGAGGGGAAGTGGAAAATAAACAACTGAGATGATTGTTGCACAAGTGTGCACACCCTCTTACAACTGGGGGTATATACGGCTGTGTTCAGAATGAACTCATCACATAACTGGGACAAAGTCCACGGAATGGATTTAACTTTAAATCCACACTATTGATTTAAAGTTCAGATGTTCTGGGAGAGTTTCATTATTCATGGGTGTGAGATTACGCATTATAGAAAATAGATGGGAGTGGATGGGTGTGAAAGTCTAGCATGTGTAATGTCGTACGTACAATAATTTTATTTTTTTTTTGGGGGGGGGGGGGGGGGGGGGAGTCAGTTAGCAAGCGATTCATATTGGGAAGTGGTCAAATAATAGTGCAATCAATATCATTTTGCCCAAATTGAAGCATCGATATCTCCTTGCTGAGAGTATAGTGCTTGTCTGGCTGCACGTTGGAGGGGGTGGCATTAAATATAAATATGTTATTATTCGCATATTTTTCTCTGCTGCAGTTTATGGAAGCTGTGTTGGCAGAAATGGATATTGTAGGGAACTGCAGTCGTCTGTCTTGCTCAATTAGCGTTTTATATTGTGTGTGTGTGTGTGTGTGTGTCTGTCTGTGTGTGTGTGTGCGTGTGTGTGTGTGTGTGCGTGTGTGTGTGTGAGGGGATATATCAGTTGCGAGTGATAGCACCTCTCAATAACTGATGGCCGCGTCTGGACTGAGGGGGAATGATTAATGATGAGACGATGGATAATATGAGTAAGACACACACTGAGATCTTATCAACTACATGGATGCTGATGTGCGCAGACACACACACACACACACACACAATGATGGTACAAATTTGTGCGCATTAAGGGAAACATCACAGGTTTTGCTATTTTGGTTTGTATTTAGTTTTAAATATAATATTGTGTGTATGGTTCAACACTGAGTCTTTGCTGTTGCCGTAAACGAAATTGCTATCGCTTTCGATCACTAATGACTCCGATTCCCATATCGGTTTTCAGCACATTTTGCACTAAATGACAATTACGCTTCATCAATAGTAAACTTGACACATAAATACTCGTAGCTCATTGTTGTAAATTAGTGGCAATAATGTACAGACGCTACCTTATCTCACCAAAGTCCCTGTAAAGTCAATTGTGAGATTTGTTGAGAAATACATTTTGCATTTGACGATAGTTGCTGAAAACACGCAGACTGAGAACTATGTAGTACTGAATTGTGGGGAGATTTTTCACCGTTTCAGTTTTTTCTCTCTCTTTTGTGGGGGGCGGAGGGGGCATGCTACCCCCCACCCCCTATATCAGAACTTGATCTGAGCTAGCGATGCCAACATTCCGAAAATCCATCTTCCTTTCCGATAGCCTGCTGGCGTGACCGCTTTAGAGTGCCTCGTTGTCGGCCGTGGACTATGGACAGATGGACTACGTTAAGTGACTTGAAGGCAATTGGTTGCAATGGGTTTTATTTCGGGGTATCAGATTAAAGAGTGCTGAATAATTTTGCACGCCATATTAGTCCGATTTTTATCTTCAAAATGAAAACCATTTATTTGTCGGTGGCAAAATGTGGAAAAGTTCAAACCGGGTTACTGTGTGTTCTCTTCTCTTTTCTTATTACTTCGTGGAAATGTTTAAAATGTCAAATAGCGACTTGTTTCTATTGACTAAAGTTCAAGCTGAGCAGGAGTAGATTGGCAGATTTCCCAGTATTACAACCTGCATACAAACCCAATTTCACTAACGACTCGCCTCTCATGTATAAACACAGTGGCTCGCAAGTGCAAAATGTTCGCACAAAGAGCTTCTGTCAAGTCCGCTGCCCAAACGGCTGTTTTGTGCTGTCAGTCATTTGCTCCCCAAACATACACTTAAGCGCCTCCGCTCAGATTTCCATCTTTTATTATCTTGCCACGCAACAAAGCCCAAATTCATGTGCGCTTTCTATCTGACTCCAAATCTTCCTCACAGCAGTCGAGCTTTGACTCGGCGGGGGTCGTCTCCAAACACGAGGAGTCTTCGTTCACACGCACACTAAAAAGCTGCAGATATTGCGGCCATTGTGGCACGCCGTTGCTCCCATTTCTCTGTTGTTGTTATCACATTGGAGCCTCTCCTGGAGCTCTTCACTTGCTTTCGCTCCCTGCGATATCTCTTCATTAGCCCGCCTCTGTGCTTGTTATGTTGCGTTGTCGCGTTATTGTGTCGCACTGTCCGACAAATGGTGTATCTGACCTCTCTCGCGCTCGCTAGAAAAATGATAGCCATTGATTTGTGTGTCTTTATTGCAAGTGGAACACAGTTCACCGGCATGGCTTGGATCCTCATGCATGTTGTGGCTCAATACTACCATCTAGTGAGTGGTAAAGTGTGTGAGAAAACGTCATATTTACTCAATTTTGCCATTCACGTGCAAGTATTATTCACTGAGATATTCAGAAAAATCGCTAAAAATGCAAAACAATTTTTAGTCTTCTTGCATCTGCATCTTGAGTAAGCAGCATGATGATCTGGTGGTAAGGATTTCTAATTTTCCGTTCTAGTTTTCACATTGAAAAGCATTCTCGTCCTTATGTCGGTTGTGAGTCAACTCTCGCCTGTTCCTGTTCCTCCCGCCGACCTGGCGGTGTGTCAGCAGGACGGCGTGCGGCGCGAACATGCCCTCGGGCACACATACAGACACACACACACACACATTTATTTCAAAAGTGGCAAACTCACTTTGACGAGATCTTATCGCACATTCAAACACAACACATTCAAATTCACACAAAGTGATGCTGCAGTCCCGTGTGCGTCTGTGCGTGTGCAGACAGTGTTCCAGCGTGAATGTCTCGTTAATTACGGCCTCTTTCCTGGCTCTTGTGTGCAAGGGTAATTACTGTGTACATCCTCATTAGCCGCCGTTGTACATTGTGTTGCGTTCACTGACACGAATGCAGCTCGATGGTTTGTGCTAGTTACGTGGGTGCCCGTGGTAGATTGTGTGTTCATGGTTGTATATATACATTATGTACAGTGTCAGGTTGTTGTCATATTGTTTGCTTTGTGATTTTGTGCACATTTCTGACCAAAGGTATGGTGCAAAAAAAAAAAAAAATCTGTCAAATAATCTGATGCTCATTGTTGTGAAGTCGGAGAATCAACGTTATAGATTGCGAACTACTCAGTTTTCGTTCGCTAGTCAGGTGCGCCCTGATATTTTACTTTGTGTTTTGGTTGGGTCAGCAATAGTAGACTGGGACTCATCCACACACCAACAATACACAGTGATACAGTAGATCATAAAATCCCTTTGAACAGGTTGGAAACATACAGTCGGTAGGACTCAACGGAATAGTCCTTAAATGGTGAGGCAAGGAGTTACTTCGTAACAACTGGAAGTTTTCAATCTGATCGAATGATAATGGCATACGGAGTCCCTCAAGGGTCAGTTCTTGGACCCTTTTTGCTCTGCCTTCATACAGTATGCTACCCTAGAGTCGAATTTTAACTTTATTATTGACTATTGTAGCTATGCAGATGACACATAATTACATCTAGCAGTGTCTCCAGGTGATTACAGTTCAATTGAGGTGTTGTGTCACTGTCTAAAACAAATAAATAACTCGATGAACCCAAACTTCCTTCAATTTAACCGCAGAAAAACTGAGGTAATTGTGAAGAAGATTGTTCATAAATACCTGGAGTCAGTCTCATCAAAAACCAAGAGCAAGTCTTGGTGCGCTGATAGATTCCAATCTGACGGAGCAGTCTGATCAAATCAGTCACGAAAAGTAGACTTGACTTTTGTAATGGTCTTCTGACTGGACTCCCCCAAAAGAGCACTGAAGACCTGCAGCTCGCGTTCTGACCGGAACAAAGATCAGAACTGGAGTCCCAAGAGAACACGCAAACGCCACACACGAAGGCCGGATTTGAACTCCAAACCTCAGAAATAGGAGGCAGAAATGCTCGACACGAGGCTCAAGCAAAGACATAAACAGTTTAATTATTTTTTTTTAAATCCCTATCCCTATTTAATTTGAGTGAATCCCGAGCAAAAACCATGAGACTTTTCAATGGTTATTTTAAGCATCTCTCAAGTGCGAGCAGCCTTTAGTGAAGGCGCTGATTTCAAAATGGAAGGCTGCTTTTCTTCACCCCTTGATGCTCAGCGCTGCTGGAGGTCAAGCGGCGTATTTCTTCTCAGTCAAGGGCCTCACTCTCATTTTCTTTTTCTTTATTTCTTTCTTTTTTTGTGCTTTTCCCTTTTTGTATCTCCGCCGCTGCTCCTTTCTACACTCTCGTTCTGGTATGCAGACGAGCGTCCACTGAGCTGGGGACTTTTTTTTCAAGTCTCTTCATTGGTCTGAAAATGAATGTTTATGATATCTGTGTGCATGTATGTCAGCTTTGTGTTCAACTGAATAGGCCCCTTTTTTTATTATTTTTGCTTTTTTTGCTTGACCTGTGAGCAATTATTATTATTTTTTTTAATCATGAGTGAATCTTCAACAAAAGAGGCCTTAAACTGTTTAAAGTTTACTCTAAAACTTTAAAAAAATAAAAAAATAGCAAACTCATAACTCCGCGAGCTTATTGCTACCACATAATGGGAAACACCATAGATAGGCTACTGAATAGCATCAATGTGGCGCTGTTATAACACTTTAAGGAAGAGATGTTTGAATGCAAATGGTGCAGCAACACACGCAGACAAGCATTATAACAATACTCAGTCATATATTCTTCATCCTCTGCGATGAATGACTCTTATTACTGCAGCTGACTGAGTCACTGAACATTAGTCGAGTAAAACTCATTTGTTCGCATGACTGGATTATACTGCCGCCCGGTGGCCATGTTGCGCGCACAAGAATGAGCTGCAACGAACTAATCACGGTGCGCAAATTGTTTAATTCTTTACGTTCGATTTATGTTATCACGACACACATCTTTGTATTAAGTACAATATTATAGAGTACTAATTTCAAATATATATATATCTCAAGGCAATACTATATATACTTTTTGTGACATTTTTGTTTGCTGGTGTGCCTCGGCTCAATAAAGCTCGGGGAAAATGAGTGTGAGTAGCATGAATTCATTACACACACACATATCCTTGAAACCTCATATTGACATTGGAGAGTGTTCGTGCTTGCGTGCGTGTGTGTGTGTGTGTGTGTGTGTGTGTGTGTGTTTGTGTGCGAGCTTCAGAGATGCTCAAATGATTCATGTGCATGAGTTTGTGTGGGATCACGTCCAAAGCTCGGCATTGTGTGCACCTCTGCTTGCCTTTTCATCCACCTGCATGATTCCTTTTCTTCCCTTTTTCTGTGTGCGCGTGCGCGCGTGTCGATTCATCAGGTGTCACCCCCAGTGTGTGTGTGTGGGGGGGGGGGGGGGGGTGTGGGTGTGGGTGTGTGGGTTACCCACAGAGAGCTGCCGCCGTTGTTGGCATGGCGACGGCACAGCAGCAGCGTGATCGTGATTCGCCGCTACCATGGTTTCCCAGCGTGCCACTGTGTATGTGTGTTTGTGCGTGCGTGCGCGCGTGTCTCTCTCCTACAGGCCCCCTCATTCATTCCCCCCACCTCCCAGACAGAAAACACAACACGTTTTGAGTCTGGTGTAGTGTATTGATCTGTTGTTGGTTGTTGTCAATAGTCAATTGTAACATCCTCACACACACACACACACTTTTGAACAAGTGTGTTTTTGACTCTGTTTGCATCTCCACTAGAGCAGCGTGTGCTCTTGACTTCCACTTTGGCTTCAATGCGATGCTTTATTTTTTTTCCTTCTTCTTCTTGAGTGGACAACCCACAAAACACATAGTGCACATGCCAAGTACTAGTATTATATTCATTTTATCTGGATTATCCATATGTCATCGAATTGCGCGACAGGGCAGCACGTTATTATAGCGGTCAGCACGTCTTCCTGGCGGCTGTGACGTTCGGGGTCGAGTGCGGTTTGTTCGTCTGGACCGCTCGCTGCAGGTTTGCTCTCGGCCCGCCGCGTATTTCGAATCGTCAATTCAAAACAGGGTTATGAGAAAACGTTAAAAATAGAAATGCAAATAAAAGTTGAATGTAACTAGATATTGCATTTTTTTATTTCGTGTTTTTTTTTTTTTTTTTGAATGAAAGGTGAATTAAAAATGGTCATTTTCTAAAATTGAGGGGGGGGGAATGTTACAAGGCACACGTTTATGAAAATAAATAATCACTTTTTTTTAATGACAAAAACATTAAAAACAGAGTTTTCAGTTTGTTTTTACCAGAAACCACCGTGCCCGAGGAACAACAACCTATCAGGCAACAGAAGTCGTGAAATGTGTGCCGTGCACTCTGGAACTAGTGAAGTGAGGCTTCGAACTGCAAATTAAAACTCCAGCTTTAACTGCTAAGCGCATGTTGAACTCCGGTACATCGGTTCGGGTTTTAGCATTTTTCGCAAACCCAAGATGACTCAATTTTCCTGTACAAGACCCTCATTTGAAACTGCACACTTTCACTAATTTGAGATGGTGATATGGTGCCTAAATGTTTCCCATAACCCCCCCCCCCCCCCCCCCCCCCTATATTTTTGTTTGCCATCTATCCAAAATTGATATTTTTGATGCGAGCGTGAGATGGATAGAAATCACATTAAGATGAACTTATTTGAAGTCTTGATAGGCGAAAAAGCAAATGGAAGATCCGGAAGGATAAGCTGCTTATTATAACAACAGTGACGCGATGATGAAACTGCTGGTAACGAACGCGCTTTGGAGCTAATCGTGGGAGACAATGGAGATGTTTTTTTTTTGTGTTTTGTTTGTTTGTTTTGTTTTTCCCAGGGTTCTTCTGGGATTCATCTGGAGTTCTCGATCACCTGTTTCCTCCCGTGGTGCACTGGAACGTATGAAGTTATCCTGTGATCGTTCCTCACTGGTTCATCCTCTTCTTTGTCTGATTAGTCCTGTTTGTTTTCCACTTTTCTTCCCCCCCCCCCCCCCCCCTTGCGGGGGTCACATCTTTGTTTCTGCTTCTTTCCTCCGCTTGCCTGCCTCCGGCTTCCCGCCAAGTACCCACGTGGGCTCTGTCTCCGTGCAATTTTATTTTATTTTTATTTTTTTTGTGCAGAGCTCTGAATGCACGCTGATTCCTAAAGTGTATCTGGCGGAATTATCGCCGCCTTAATGAAACATCCCGGCTTCTTTTATGTGGAGAGCTCAGGCAATCAACGCACGAGATTGAGCTCCTCCAACGCTGATCGAGACGTCGTATCGGCAAATCAAAGTGATGGATTCAATTCAAAACACCCGGCGTGCCTTTTTTTTTTTTCTTGATACCAGAGTCACTGACTTATTCCTTTTTAAATATAAAATGACATCCTCTTTTTTATAGATAGATATAGATTCCTAACGAGGCTTTTTGGACTGAGCTGCCTTTGTCGGTGGGAAATAATGTAGGTGAGAAAAGCTGCTGACTCGGCAAAGATGCCAGATCGGATGAGCAATTGTAGCTTGAAATAAATGCTTCAAAAAGCCGAATTTTGTATTTATTTTTTTTCTCCCCTTCTCTCCCCGCCCCAACGCAATACAGCGGTGATTTCCAATGTGAGAGATCATCAGGTCCAGTCCAACGTAATTGGTCCGAAAGTGGCAAATAATATCGTATCTATGCCAGCGACATATAATGGCAGGGAGAACAATTCAGTGCTCTTCCACTAGATGGCAGAAGGTTTGAGTTCAACAAAAATTTGTGACGAAACTGAAAAGAGGCGATTTTTTTAACGAGTGTTGATATACTTTTGTGACATTTATCTCCACAACGGAGACACGCGCGAGGTGCGTACGTCAGCGCGGGACGGGGACCCTAACGCGCGACCTCGTCGTCGTCCGCGCCGTTTTGAGTATGACAGTCAGGCCGCGTATCGCGTGTCTGAGCGCTTTGCGGTCTCGGAATGCGGCGGCGAAAACGGCTTTGGATGGGAGCAAATTGACACGGCGGCCCAGGAGCATTGCGTTGACATTGAAATGCGTGCAAGGGGAAGTTGAGTTTCCCCTCCAAATCGTCTGTAAATTCATTACGATGTACTCCACTTCATTCCTCTTGTAGCTTGCCGTGGACTGCATCATGCTGGGAGTTTTCGTGGGTCGTCAGGGCTTCAACATTACTGACCACGTTCACATCAGATATTTGAACATTTGTTCCGTGAAAAATTGTATTGAGCTGAACTTTTTACAAGTAGTCTCCTGGCTGTAATGCTTCCAAGTGCGTGTTTGTGGAAGTTGGATTATTTATTCCCCCCCTTTGAATCCAATCACACTGCAGGATCTGTGTGTTGCAGATCCTCAATGTGCAAATGACACATTCAAGCGTTTAATTCTGGGGAGTGTGGTGTGTTGATTATGTACCACTGCAGATGATGTACGTGCAGCGGCTGTTTCTGACATGTGCGGCATGTGCGGCCGCACAGGGCGGCATTTCTGGCTTCTCCCCTTCCCGAAAAAAAAAAAAAGCGCTCCGTTCAAGAACCGCGCACATTTGCGTGCTGTTATATTGCTTTTTTGTATAGTGTCGACGTTTTCTATAATGGCAACGAAGTATTTCTCAGTCGTGAGCGCGAATACTTTCGCACAGGCTGCATTATTGATGCAGCTGTGCTATTGTGCCTACCGACGCCTCGTCTCTTCTCGCTGTGATGAGCAGATGGGTTTTTTTTGGTTGTTGTTGTTGTTGTGATGCGGCGAAATAGATGAGGTCGTCTTATGCACGCACACACGCCAGTGTGTGCTTTTATTTTTATTTTTTTATCTCTGTGTCAGTCTCATTAGTTCTTGACTGTTCTTTCACACTGCGTTAGTATCGATCCATCCCTGTTGGCCTCTTCAAAGGTTTAGGGGTCATTTGGTACAGGAATGACAGGACGACAAATAGAAACTTTTCATCAACTCTTACTCTTGTGTTTTGATGAATTTTTTTTTTTTTTTTTTTTCGGCCGGGAAGGGGGATTAACTAGAGAACAATGGGCACGACAACAGTAACGGTGCGATGATGGCGTTTCCGTTCCGTCTTGTGTCCTGGACAAGAAAGTTCCAATGTGAGTTCTCATCCTGAGATTGCTTTGTTATCCGCCTTCACTTCTCATTTACTCTGAATACGTTGGCCCGTCCCCGTCCACCCTGGAGCGGGGCCCCCTCCCCGTGATTGCACATTATCACCCTCTGCTTTGACACGGACGTGTCGCAGCATTTATCACACCTATCAGGGGGGCGTCGTCAACATGAGCTTCGCCTTTGCTTCTCCCTTGAGGTGGTTGGTTGCGCATCGCACACACACACACACACACACACACACACAAAACCCCTCAACACACGGCGCTCGGTCGACACATTGCAAATATTTCCCTCATGGTTTGCTGGTTTCGCACGGCACCCGGGGGTGCACTCCAGCCCGATCCTGTTTAATTGAGTGTGTCTCATCATCTGTAATGGGTCTCCCTTCCCAATCTAATCAGTTCCAAGTGCTCCTGTGCATGCTTTCCGCCAAAGAAGTGTGTTTTTGTGCATCTCGTAACACGGCGCAAGTACTTCCGCAAACAGTATCTGTAGTTGAGTATTTGATCCGGTCGCGTCGTGGTACATGCAGACGGCGCGGGTTCGATCCCCGAGAGGGATTTTAAAATGGGTTGGGCCAGGACAGGCGTAAAAACTGCCAAAATAAATCCACTCAGCGAGTAAATTGCGGTTTCATTTCACGCAGTACGAGCCAAAAGTCACAACAACTTGAAGTGTTTATTTTTTCCTGTAACTCCTTACTTTCTCAAAAGAGGCTCCTTAGTTATCCACGGATGACGACAAATATAAAAAATTAAACTTCTAACACATGCAGCAAAGGTGATTTCAGCTAAAATTAGCTAATTTAGCTTTTTTTTTTTTTTTTTTGGGTGAATCAGTTCTTAGTAAAGCAACGGAAGCACATTTTTTGACGGCATAAAGGACTGAGCCACAGTAGCTAACTTTTTTTTCCCCCCTCAATACGAGTGAAGGTAATCAGAGGGAAAATATTTGGTGCATTTTTTTCCCCCGTATTATGCCAAATTTGATCTAATTAGTAGTACAATTTTTTTTATTTTGTACTGAAGTACATTTCAGTGAATCTGAACATGTGTGTATATAAAGCGTAAATGTTTCAGTTGAAGGGTTTGTGATTAGCTTGCAAAATTCCCATGACAAATAAATACGGGCGTATCTCATTAAATGACGATTTTTTTTTTTCTTTTTAATTATTGTCGTTATCTTTTCCGCGGGGTCGTGGTCGTTGAAGTTGTAGTTATAGTTGTATTTTTAGAATTGGGCTAGTTGCAGTTATCGTAGCGCGTGTGCACATGATGCTCCGTGTCGATTTAGTTTCTTCTTTGCCCGACACTCTTGATTTGTATTTGTATTTTTTTTGCCGTATTTTCACTCTACCTGCCTTCCTTTCTCTCCTCTCCACATCCTCTTTCTTTTCACGTTTCCTTTCACACTTTACCTTCCTCCTGCTCTTTTTCTGGCCCTCCGTCTTTCCCTGTCGCTCGCTCTTCCTTCATTTTCTGACTCAACACCTTGCACTTTGCATGTCTATTTCGGGTCTCCATCTTGCTCTCGCCGAGCCGGCATCACCTCCCCCTGGTTCTCATTATCCGACTCCCTCTCCTGTCTGTGTCTGCGCGGATGTCTTTCTATTCCTGAACCGATGCCACCCACAAGCGCGCGCTCGCGCTGTCATTTTCTCCCGCTCTCTGCTGTCTTCTGCCTCTGGGAGCAGAAAAGGACACAAAAGCAGCTAATTCTGAGTAGGGGGGGGGGGGGAATGCTAACTGCACCCCTTTTCCCAATTTCGAGGATTTGGGGTCGGAAGAACCTCCAAAGCAAAGCTTTGCCCGCAACCCCTCCCAACAGATATTTCCGTGTTACAGCGTTGTTAATCCTCAGTTTGAATTTTCATTTGACTTTTGCCATCTCCCGACTTCGGTTCTTGACTCAACTCCTTTTTTTCCCCCTGCGTGTCTTTTATTCGGGGTCGATGCGATTAAATAGAACATGCCTTCGACTTGCAATGACTTTACATTTTCACATCGGGGAACAAACCGTAGCGATACCGGCAGATGATGACTTTTGTTATCTTAGTGACCAATTAGGACATGGCTAGATGGGTGAAAAGTTCCCGCAGATGTCCATATTTTCTCTCATTTTGACTTCTTGCAGGTGTCGTCGTTGTCCTAAAGCACATTACGTTTGCCCTAACAGCATAAAAGGATGAAACCGGGCAGCAGCGGTGCGCGCCGCTCGATTTCTTTGCGATGTCCAAAACGACCGCCGCTACTTCACTTCCAATTTCTGCCGACACTCCATTCGTGTCACTTGTGTGTCTCCTTGTCTGCGGCCTTCCCTCCAGATCCCTCAATCTTCTCACAAAAGCCTCGTCTTGCCCTAAATGTCACGCCGGCGCTGTCTGTGCGTGTGCCACTTGTAGAAAGGTCACGTACTGCATGCTCACAAAAGCGGGCGATATTGGACTTAAGGGTGAAAATTCAGGACGGGCCAAAATTGCATGATAAGATTTGCAGGTGGATTTAATTTGACCTCCTTTGAATTTTTGATGTCCAAAGGTTCAGCGTTTTTTTTTTTTTTTTGCTTTTTTTTTTGTACATCTCGATGTTCTCTAAAAAGGAGCTGAAGGGCAAAATTCATTTGTTTCTAACAATGTTACGTGACTCCCCTCGCGACGGCGCGTCGCGAGATCGCCTTCCGTTGCGCTTCTGGAGCCTTCCGGAGACTCATCCGGCACCAGGCACGGCGTGAGTGTTTGTTCGTCCACGCGTTGATGATCGGCGTGAGCGCAGAGCCTTCGCCGGGCGTTCGTCCCTTCTCGTGTAATTTCGCCTTCTCTGCGATTTCCCTCTCACCGCCACCTAATTGTTCTCGCGTTCTTTTGAATTCATACTCTTGATCTGCCGATCAAGAGTATGATCTGCGCACTGTTCTCCTCGCTCCCCATCACCTGCTGCCCCCCCCCCCCCTCCCCCCTCGCTAGCTGCCAGCTGTGTTGTTTGGGACGCCTCCAACATCCAGCCATCTGTAAACGCCTCACCCGCTGGCACTCGTGCGCGTGCTGCCGCCAGCTCACCTTTCATTTACTTCCTTTTGTTTGTTTGTTTGTTTGTTTGGTTTCACCCCTTGCTTATCTTCTTTCTGAGCTTCATTCATTTATTATTCCGTTATGTCTTCTTCACTCTTGTCAGTGAATCATCTGTGCAGGTGCGTCCGCATCAATGGACTGTCAAAACGTTTTTTTTTTTGTTTGTTTGTTTTTTCGCCTGATCGTTTTTAAATGTAATCAAACCATTCGTCATCCAAGGAGCATTTTCGGAACAGATGAGCACGGACGTTGCCGTGGCGGCACTTTTATCGGAAAGGGATGGAATGCGTGGGTGACAACGGCAACAACAAAAAAACATGAACCATTTTGCACTGTTACTTATCTAAACTAACATGTTTACAATCACATTTTAAATTTTTTGATATGGTCCCAAATCAGTCTTTTGATCTCTTACTTGTGACGTCACAATGACACACACAGGTGACATTGAACTTTTTAATTTGTTTGACTCGCTATCAGTTAGCCAAAGTGCAAAGTTATCTCAACTCACTTCTCTTTCTCGAGCACATTAAGAACAGTCGCAGCTGAAACAAAGTGCTGGACATAAATAACAATCAAAAATAGGACAATGGATTAAAATTAAAATAAGACACTCAACCAAAGGACAGTCTCCAGGTTTTGAGGCTTGTCTGATGTGCACTGGGAGGTCGTTCCATAGTGTAGGATCAGCACGAGAAAAGAATCTATGTCCGGGCCGGGGGCGTAGTCATGGAGCAGCTCAGCTCCCTCTTGCGTGTTCCAGTTAAGAGGCGAACAGCAGCATTTTGAACCGACTTGAGGCGTTCGAGGGACGGCTGGTTGACTCCAAAGTAATCCCAGATGTGATGAAGGCACGGATTACTGTTTCAAAGTGCTGCTGTGGAAGAAAAAGGGTGTCAAGTCCTTAAATTGGCGACTTCAGCGAGTCCCCGCCTATTGTGCTAATTCTCCGCAGTTCACACGACACTTTATGGAATGTGTGTGTTAATGGTAAATTGGAAAGAACATCTGCGTCCTAGCGACTCTGATGATCCCCTCATTAGAGGCGAAGTAGCACGTTGCTCCCGAGGGGCCGCAATTAGACGGAGTCGCGTCAGTGCGCGGCGGACAGCCATGATGAAGACTACGAGACCGCCAGGCGCGATGGAGGCCGCCGTCGCCGCCATCCGTCAGCGCCGTCCCCACCGCGCCTGGCCCCCCACCTCCCCCCCTCCGCCTCCCGCTCCTCCACATCCATCACCATCAACACCAAACTTTCCCTCTCGCGGAAAGACTCATTCCACCCTGGCAGCTTTATTTCCATCCTCTCTCTTCTGCATCTATCTCATTTCCTGCCATGCAGTTATATATATTCTGGGATAAGTGCTCTCCATGAATTTCACACCTGCTTTCTCCCTCCCCACCAACTTCCAAACGCTCTGCCACTCGTCTTCCTTGTGTTCGTCCGTGGGTCTATTCATCTCCCTCTCTCTCGTCTCCTTCCTTCCGTTTTGGTTTTAATAGCCTCTTTTCTCTTATCGCCCCCTTATCTTCCCCCAATTTGACTCGCGTCACCTCGCGACTATCTCTCATCCAAAATCGTCCCGCTATTCTCATCAGCCTCGCAAGCGCTTTGCTCCCGACTCACGCAGGAAGGAGTTTGAAAGGTGTTTTGCGCGTCGAAATCAACCCTCACACCGCTCGGCGCGGTCGTTGAGATCGACTGGCACATATGCTTGATGAATACAAATGTCCAGCATCCTTTTTCGGATTTTGTCGGGGGAAGAGGGTCTCGCCCAGCTTGTCTGTGACGTTCAGGTTTGTAAACCACGGCAGTGATGAACAGATCCCTGGAGGAACACGTTCTTTAGATCTTGAAAGATCGTGTCACAAAGCTCGAAAAAGGCGAGCGGTGAATTAGTTTTCAAAGTTACATTCAATGATCCTCTCTCAAACAATATTGCATTGGCATTGTTCTCATATCGTTCACGTTTCTTCTTGTGTGAACGCGGCGTGAAGCGCTAGCGCCAACAGAACAGGCCAAATGCCAAACAAATCATCAGCTGAAGCATTTATTTCTTGGGCATTACAAATTTGACTTGCGCTTATTACTGTCGAATCGCATTACTAATGAAAAGATCTTCAATTTAATTACAGCCTTTCTGGGTTTTTTTTTTTTCCTTCTTTAATATCCCGCAAGGAGCTGGTGATTATTTCCGACGTTATTGCTCGCCCCATGTTGTTGGAGATGTTGCCGGACGCCTACTCTCGGTCGGCGGGTGACGCTTGTGCGGTTTAATGATAATTGAATCAGGCCAGGTTTCGCCGCGTTTGCGGCGTGAAGACTTACTTCCTCTCGCGGCACATCGCGCAGGCCGCGGAGTGATTTTATGACGTCCAGCTCATCTCGGCCGCCCTCCATTTTCACAACCACCCCCCCCCCCCCCCCCGTCTTGTTTTCATCTGGCTTCGCCTGCGTCGTGGCACTCCACGCTGTCCTCGGAGCTGACATTTTCTCGCCCTCCCTTTTTCCACCAATCCTCCTTTCCATCTCGCCACAGCAGAATTACCCTGATTATGATTGTGGCGCCGATGATCATGATAAGCGGGGCAAAATGACACTCTCTCCCCGTCCCCTCACATGTCCAACAGCCGGGAAGATGATGATTGACTCGACGCCTGCCCTCGCTCATTTTTCTGCCTCGCTCAATCTCTTTGTTTCTTTCTTTCTCACTGTGGAAGTGTTATTTATTTTATTTTTTTTAACTGCCGCTCTCCTCCTAACCCTCGACTGCTCACCTCGTCTCTCTTGAGTCTCTTTCAATTTTCCGGCCATCTTTCATGTTTGGCTGTTGTGCCTCTCTGCGACCTTCCGTCCTCCGTCTTACCTCAGCGACTTGCCGCCCCCCGCCCCCTACCCACCAACTCAAACTCCGAAAGCCCCATTTCTCCTCCTCGGCTGACCACTTTGCTCCCCTCCCCCTTGTCACAAAAGGAACATGATCCATTTCCTTTCAGGCACATCCCATTCAGAACATAATTAGAGAATTGCCGTGTCTCTCGAGCATGTGAAGTGGACAACATGAAATGGGCTTTGCTTTAGTGGCCTTTCATCACTCGCGCTCTTCATTATGAGCCTGTTTTCCTTGCCCCTCGCACAAATAAAAAATGCATCCACCTTATTGACCCAAATGGACTTCCCTAGTTCAGAAAACGGACACAACTTTGTCAAATGCCTCCTCTTCTCCCCTCCTGACGTAAACGCAAGCAAGAAAACTATGTTTGGAGCGCAACCCAATCCCCTTTCAATCTTATATGACAAGTTTTGTTGTTCGACACCTTCACTGCCATTGACGGCTTTAGAAGTCAAATATCCATGTTAACTGGAAAGGCTGGCAGTGAATGGGTTAATTATACACAAAGATGTAGCCATAATGCTGTCTTAACACGTTGACTGCTCTTTTTAATGGCCCGGCTTTCAAATGATCATCAAACATTTTCCCCAACTTTTATTGAGCCGTGTCACAAAAAGTAAATATAAAAAAACAAATACTGAAATAATGACAATTTACAAATGTACGTCTTCAGTGCAAAATTTGGGACCGTTTGGTTGAACACAAAGCTATTCTGCCATCTAGTGGAAGAGTATGTAATTGTTTTGCCTGTCACTGTGCCACTGACGTCGATAGGTGAATAAAGATGCATTGTTTAGTCAAAAATAATTTCCAGGCCAATTAAGTGAAACTGGATTTTTTTTTAAATAAATAAATGTGTATTGTCGGGCATGTTGAGGCGCTCCAAATAGGTGATTAATAAATCAAAGGCTATTACAGTGTAATCCAAAATTCTTTCATTTGCTGTTGGAAGGTAATGACTTATTTAAAATCCATTAGGGAGAGATGACATTTTGAGCATACGCATTGCTTTTTATTGTCACGGCATCATCAGTTGTAGCAAAAGGGCAAAAGTGGCCAAATGCTAACCTAAGGGCCAAGCAATTAGATATTGGGCTGCTTTTGTGACATTTTTCCCCCCCAAAAAAGGAAAGTCGCCTTTTGTACGCCCAAGTGCGGCCGTTTAAAATCAAAACTCAAAAGATAATAACTGTTCATAACTGAGTTGAGTCAATATTGTGGACGGATTCATTATCTTGTCAATGTCACAGCTTTTTTCCGAAGTTTCTGCAGTATGGTGCTTGTTATTCTTGCATTTTAATTATTTTTTCGGACCATTCAAGGCATTAAAGGAGCCGCATATTCATATTTTTGCTGTTGTTAGAAACTCCCACAGCATGAGAAGCACTGAGGAGCCATAAGTGCCACGTCGCCATGGAAACAACATGGATTGACGCACCACGGAAAAGGGCGTCGTGCGCGCAGGTGTTGCGCGTAGTTTTTAAAATTGCGCTGTGACATCTTACCAATAAAAATCCAACTCACTTCTTCTCCGGGAACTTAATGCGACGGTCCCAGAAGGTCCTATTTCTATCTCAAATAAACGTGGAATTGAATGCAACAGTCGCTGTGATAGTGCATCAAATATTCAGTGTCCCAGACTGTGGCCCTCATGTTGTCTCTGAGCGGAACAAACAAGCAGCTTTGTGCCAGATGAGCGTCATCAAAGTGACATGCCCGAGACATTTTTAATGTATTCGTTTCTTCCGGGATCCTTTTTCTGTTTTTTTTGTTGTTGTTTTTTTTTTTGTCTTTTCCTGTTTTGAGCTACTATACTTTTTGACTTTGGTTTTATCCCCCCCAAAAAAACAAAAAAAATGTACCAACCCTACTAGTGTTAGGGCACCCCTTCTGGCCTTGGTACCAAAAGGGGCGGAGCTAGTGTCTGAAGAAAAACTTAGCCGCAATATATTCTTTTTCAACTTTCCAAAGTGGATTACAGCCGTCATTTCACTCATGTGAGATCAAATCGACAATAAATTTATCTCCCGCTGTTACTCGACCTCTTTTTCTAATGAGTTTCCGCATGGCGAAAGAGCCGACGTGATTTGTGGAGGACGAGTCGTTTCCTCAAGTGTCGTAAAGAGTAATGACGTGAAACGTGAAATATGTCCGCCCGGGCGGCGCTGCGGATTCTCACTCTGCCCGCATTTTCCATCCTCGTGATCGCCACGCTGCAACGGAGGAGCGCTTAGATAAACGATTAGAAGCCCATTACGGGATTTTGTTTTTTTTTTCAGGGTGGGAAAAGCACGCGAGGTGAGAAAACAGAAAAAACTCTGCAATTCTCTCCGATTAGGGAATCTTTCAAGGCTGCTAAAGTTTGAGATTGTTTTGTTTTGTTTTTCCTTGCGGGAGGAGAAGTTTGTTCGCAGTTTGGCAAATTTTGTTCAGGTGCACTGAAAACCTGAACCACGATAATAAACATCAAAATCAAGCATTTCTGTTTGTCATATTCTAATTCTGAATCGATGTAATATTATAATGTGCTTCAACTATATTCTAATTTACTCGGATGCACCTCGTCATATGTGCGCCCATGAGTGTTGTGTTATTGTCTGGCTACATGTGTTGCTCCACTTCCGTTGCTCAAAGGGTTATAACATCGTGACGATCGATGTTGCGAAGTGCTAGCCCGTCAATGGCATTTTCCACTGTGTGTTACCATTAAGCTAGTGGGGGCAAGGAGGGGGCGTTCTTAAGACAAAGTTGTTTGTTTTAAATGCACACCATGTTTAGTTTAACAGTAAACCACAACTGGGAGAGGGGCATTAAATAGCTTGAAACCTCTTTTTGTCTTTTTTTGTTTGTTTAAAAAAAAAAAAAAAAAGAAAGAAACGCTTGAATGGCAAACTTAGAAAACGACTCCAATTTCATCAAAAGGAATGAACTTGGTTATGGGAACGTCATCGTGCCGTAAAAAGTCATCTGCTGGAACGAAGCTGGCAGAGTTGGGCGCACGTCGTGAGGCCCCGCTGATGGTTCTGATGGATGCATTGAAAAAAAAACAAGCGAGTCCCCTCTCATTTTCCATCCCGGGGTCGCCATTGTTCACAACCCTCTTTTCAAAGTGCACTTTGTCTCCATGGGACCTTTCTTCCATATTTCTCTCCGTCCATTTTCTCTCTTATTTTTTTAATGCCAGTTTGCGCCATTCAGACACTTTGAGCTCTTTGCTCTCGCTGACCTTTCGCTCCCCCTCTTTCTTCCTCTCGTCAGGTTTTTTGCTCTGCTCGGTTGCCTTCGCTTCGCTGGGCGGCGCGTTCACAAAGTAGCCACAGCTTGACATTTAGCGAGGGACAAATGAGCGCTGGCAGTTATAGATTGCCACTGTGACGCTCGCGAGGAGCGCGTATTGGGCTAATGGCGGCACCGTCTGCTCCCTTTCGGCCCGCCAATAATCCATAGCCATTGCTTTCTTTGGCCCATCCTTTGTCGAAGTCCAACACAGCAACACGGACGATGTGAGTGTGCAGGGTGAAGAACGGTCGAGTGCACAAGTGACTGGAAGAACATTATTTTACCTCCTAAATATTTGATTGCCGAATCCCTCCCCTTTCGTTCCCCTCCTCCCGTCTTACCTTGAGGCGCGCCGCTTTTCGAGAAATGGCTGAAAAAAAGCGAAGTGAGACAATTTGGCAGGGCTTCATAACACGCAGGGTCTTTTTTGCTTTTGCGTTTGTCTGCATTTTGGTTTATCGAGCTTTGTTGACGCACCTTCGCAATCGAGTGGGAGATGTATCACAAGATTCGTTTCCTGTGGCCGTAGTGCTGTAGCAGCGTTAAATAATGTCTCATTTATCTCCCTGCGACTGGGTCAAAATATTAGAAACCGCTCTCGGTATGATTGACATAACTCCAACGGGAACAATATCCGAGCCTTCCCCGCTGGATCCCGCGTGTTATTGTGCATGCAAGTCTGTCACTCACCTTCCTTGTTTTTTTTCCTCCTCCTTCAGTCCCTCACGGGCAATTAGATTTGACAAAGTGGAGCGTCATATTAATGCGAGCAGATATCTTTTTCTCCCCCTCGGCTCGCTCGTGTTTACTTTTCTTACTAGCCGGCTTTTAATGTAGTCGGGCTGTGCGATTGATGACTTTTGACAAACGTTTGCCGGCATTCTTACCTCTCCGCGCTTTCCACCCGATGACTCACTGGTGCTTGAAATCACCTCGGATTTGAGTTTAGCGTTTTCCCCCGGAGAGCGAATCCGGCGTGTGTCCGCATCCAACACGTTAAGGTGATTATCGGTCAGAAGAAGAATAATGAACAGCAATTCCAAGAGGGCGTGCTAATGAGCGAAAAGTATTCGGTTCGCTGTCAATGATTCAAAATGCTTGCTTTTAAACTCATTCACTGCCTTCCCAGTTCACATGGTTATTTGACTTCTCAAGCCGTCAATGGCAGTGAATGTGTTAAAATAATGGAGTGAATATAAAAAAAAAAAAAAAAAAAGGATAAACAGTCGAGAGAGTTAACTTGGAGAAAGAACAGAAAGACCTTGCTGTGGTTATGGACTGATGCCCGATCAAGCGTTCTCTTCATCATCATGTATTATGTCATCTTTCTTTGTTTTGTCTCTTCTTAACGGCTCATTTGGGCTTGACAAAGTGCGCTAATATGTGACCGTTTGATGGATTCGACCGATTCCGATGAATCGTTCACGCGTGCGTATTGACCCAGCGTCTGGCTGCTCATCAGCGTGATGATTTATCATCCCAGTCGAGGACTGGCTGACTGGCAGTCGCTCTGCTTTGTTGCCTCTCAGACACGCCGCAGTGTAACTGGGGAAATGTCGCAGCTTTACACCCAGCAAGTCAATTCGGACTTGTTTTTTTGTTTGTTTGTTTGTTTACTTTGATCCATTGCCACCCTTCCGTGTCCTCCTTCCCTCTCCGCAGGATTCAGAGTAATGCTATTATGCACCAAAATAAGTACAATTCATCATATTAATAACTAGAGAGAATGGAATTTTTGTCGGAACAGACTGAATGAAAGTCAAGTTAGAGATTTGTTTCTATGTATATATGTTTGAAGATAATTGCTGAAAACTAAGCAAAGACTATGAACTATGCAGTGCTCAATTGTGGAGATCTGTTTGTTTTTAAAATTTTGAAATGTTTGAATTTTTAAAATTAAAACATTATTTTTTTTTTGGGTGGGGCATTTTGGCGCCAGCATTGGTCGTGCTATAAGACCTTTGCTTACATTTAGCTAGCTAGCTATGCGTACACCCTGAAAATACATCTTCTCTTCAGGTAGTCCGCTGCCATGACCGCTTCAGAGCGCCTCATTGTCGGCTGCGAGTGTGCGTGAATGACACGGAGAGAAGGCGGAAGAGCAAGGTTAAAAAAAAAAAATAATAATAAATTCTAAATTACAATGCGATAGCCAGAGTGTGGACAGGTTGTTATCGATGGCGCGGCCACATTAGAGCGCCTCGTTGTCACGCCGCGCAGAAGCCACGCGAGGCTTCTAAGTGGATATGTTTATGTATAGGCATAAAAAGATGCTAGACGACGTAGCATCCATTTTTCCAGGTCTGACAAGTAGTATTTGATTGACAGTCGAGCGGGGCGCGGCTTCAGCGCATTCCGAGGACACGCCCGCAGCGTTTGAGAGCAGAAAGAATGGCTTGAAGAAAATGATTGATTCAAGACGCTGACCCTTTTTCGCTCAATGGCGCTGTCCGGGGTTTGTTTACCCGTGGCGCTGCCAGCGAGCGCTTTGGCTTTTGCCGCCCAAAAATACGCGACACGTCATGGTGAGTTGTTCTACTGTTAGTTATTTTTTTCTGTTTACGTTTGTGGGCATATAAAGAAATAACCTGTCGGGAGTATTTCCAGCGGATGCCGCTTCAGTTCGATGATGATTTCACCGGCTGGGGCCTCCCTCTTCCCATTCCCAAACGTCCAGCGCCATCAAGTGTGCAGTGCTCGCAATTGCAGCTTGGGCAATTTCAAAATTCCTTCTTTTTTTATGTCTTTATTTTTGTTTTTTTAATTATTATTTATTGCGGTTTAATCACTTACAGGAGCGTTCGTAGGCACCCGCTGCCACTTCTCGTCCTTTCTCCCCCAACCACTCCAAAGCTTTAAGAGCAGAGGCGTCCTGGTAATGGACCAGATAAGCGGTGTGTGTGTGTGTGTGTGTGTGTGTATATATATATATATATATATATCTAATTTGTTTTTATTTATTTATTTTTTTTATTACATTTTTTTTAGTGCATGAAAAGAGACGATAAATGTTAGTTTTCACAGCCTTGAATGAAGACTTGTGAATGGAGGATGAGTAACCACCCACATGATGATACCCTGTATTCAGTCATCATTTGGATGATAGTGTTCTTCACATGGGAGTATTTAGACGAGTATTTGAAGGTTGTTTTGGTTTGTTTGTTTGTATTTTTTATTTTTTTGTGATCCTTTGTCAGCGGGATTGCTGCTGGGGATTGATACCACAACTCAGTCATTTAAGCATCCAACACAGGGAGTGTAATTATTGGTCCTGTACTCAGCCAGCAGCGAAGCGAAGCATCTTGTCGCCACTTTCGGGGGGGGAGCGTCATAGTCGGCGAACATTCGACGTAACACGACATACGCTGACATTCAAACGGTCACGGAGGGGAGAGGACATTAGCGGTCAGCGTGCTTAAGTCAAATACAGGAGGAGCCGGCGTTGCTCACGTTAGCTTCGCGTGTCGCATTCCTATGGCTCGTTAATACGTTTGCTATTACTTTGGGGGAAACTTTTAGTTGAGCGCAAGAGCAATATTTCAAGCTAACTTCGGCCCGAGCGCTTCGTAAAATGTAATTGCTCTGACTCTCAACTGAACTTCTTTTAGCTCGCCTTTCTATCTATTATTGATTGTTTTTTGTTTTGTTTTGTTTTTCGGGGGACTCTCGCACAGATGTCAGCAGACATGTCGAACAAAGAACAGGTCTTCGCTCAGCTCAAGAAGGATGTCCGCTCTTTGCTCGTTTCGTCCAAATTGGGCTTGGACCCCAACCAGCTGACGCGGGACTACGGCAACATGCTGGGATGTCCCATGCCTCTGCAGTTGCTGGGCTTCGGGAACGTTCTGGACATGGCCGCTTCAATGCCGGACGTGCTGTCTGTGAGCCACGGCGTCAACGGCGTGGCACTTTTGAAAGGTAGTTGACCACGCGATGCTTAGCAAGTCTGTGCTATTGAACGAGTGTTCAAATGTGCCTTCACGCAGCTGTGAGTGACACGTCCACCAAACATATTGAGGAGCTGGTGGCCAAGCAGCGCAATCCGAAGAAAAGGAACCATTTCCACCAGTATCAACCGTCGCCGTTCCAGCACCATCCTTTTCTTTCAATCCACACTTTAAGGGCACAGCTGAAAATCCTCCTCTGTCAGGTAACAGTAACAGTAACCTTCCCTGATTTCACCGTGACATCGCACATACCTCCGGGCTCTTCTGACGAAATGGCCTGTTCGGCTTGCGTTCGTATACGACGGTGACTGTCGCAGGGGCCGCTCAAGCTGTGCGACTTGAACGCGTGCTACCTGCGATGCTTTCACCGACCGCTCCTCCCCTGCGAGTTCGGTTTCGACACGCTCGGAGGGACGCTGGAGGCCGTGGCAGATCTGATCTTCGTCCAGCCCTCCAACATGGGTCTCATTGTCAGCCTGAGAGAGAATGCCATGCCTACGAATCACCATGGATTGTTCTACACGCCCAATTGGGTCAAAACGCGGCCGCCGAAATACTCTCACGGCAGACGTCCGAAGCAAGGAAAACCATCAGGTGCGTTGGAATGAAATTTGGAAGACATTTCTCAATTTAGCTCCTCCCGCTTGTCAAAACCATCTTAATCCATCTCCAAGAGCCACCAAGCTCTCAGCCCACGGCGGTGGCCGAGAAAAAGGACCAAGAAGCAGATCTCGAGCTCTCTCAGAAACCGGTGCCGGAGGTCTGTACTGCGCTGTACTGTAAAGCTAGCGACAAAGAGGGATCGCTTGTCTTTGTGTTTTTTTTTGTTTTTTTTTGGGTGATGATCTTGTTTCTTCGCAGAGGCCTTCGGGCAAGGATGCGGTGCCGATCGAGAACAGTCACTTCCCCGTACGACCGACAGAGGGCGACAATGGTCACTGTACAGTTGTGGACTGTGAGGGTTACGCAATGTGCTTGTACTTTATGAATTCGTCTGCTGTCAGTCGCTATCATATTAAGACACTGGGATGGGTTGAGACTCAGATTTCACACGGTTTGAGTGAAAACGCTGATAGTTGTCCTCCCTGGCGCCTGACATGTTTCTCGTTCGTCGATTCGGGCCCAGTGGGGAGTGTCGGCCAGCGTGCACACGGGGGCGGCGAAATCAAAGGCGAAGGCGATCGCTGTGCAGCGCGGGCCCGTCAGGATGAAACGTCAGAGACCAGCGAGGACTCCCGGACCCCAGAGGAGGTGGGGTAAATAACGCCTTTTTCTTCGCCACGGCTCTTTTCGTAACTTCACGATAACCCGACGCGTGCCGCGTCCACGTCAGAGCGCGGCGACACCCCCCGCCGCTGAGGTGCGCCACGGCTCCGCAATTGCCCGGGACGTTCTGGGCACTCAGCGTCTCAAGCGGCCCACGCCGCACGGCGTCCGGGAGCTCGCGGCCGTCCGGGTGGAGCATGTCGAGTCGCCGGGGCATTTCTACGTCAGCTTCGTTGAGAGCGACGAGGCGCGGGCTTTGCAGGACTTGATGTTCGAGATGAGGTGCGCAGCTGGTCGTCGAGGTGTATCATCCCGGCAACTGCGTTTTCGATCTCCAAAACATAAAAAAAAGAATAATAGGAATGATAATTCAGGCTGTGAGGAATTCCATCTCAATGTACCGCGTCCCCTAGGCGATGTTACACCTGTTCCGAGGTGTCCGAGCACTACCGACTCCCGCAGAGATTGGTCCGACGGGGCCAAGCCTGTTGCGTGTCCGCCATCGGCTTCTGGTTCTACCGGGTGGTGATCCGGCAGGTCGTCAGCGCCACTCGGGTGGAGGTGTACTTCGTGGATTACGGCAACACCACCACCGTGCACCCCGCCGACCTGAAGTCGCTCAGGTCGGCTCCCGCTGGCATTTGTGAAACGCGTTTGGGGGATATTTTAGCCTCAACGCAATGGCAAATGACCTTCATGTGTAAATGAGCTGTGTTTGTGTGGCCTCCAAAGTCTCGCAGCGAACGAATAATCGTATATTTTCTCAGGGCGTGTTTCTCCGTTCTCCCGGCGCAAGCTGTCCCCTCGTCGCTCGCTGGAATTAAACCAATAACCGTAAGCTTGACGCTATCCCGAGCCTTCGAATAACCCTTTTGGGAATGTTTTCAAAAATCAACGGAACGCGTGGCAAGCGCCGTGCGCTTCGGTTTTGAGTCTGGCAGTTTCCGTCACAGGGCGCCTGGACTCCCGAGGCCACGTCTTCCTTCCAGGAGCTGTGCTCGCATCACGTGCTCGCGGGCGCCCTCTACAGTTACGTCGGAGACGTGCTGCAGCTCTACCTCTGCGACACGCGCACAAGCGACGACGTCTACGTCCACGACGTCCTGCTGAGCCAGGGCCACGCCGTGGCGTGCGCTCCCCCTGCCGGTGACGCGGTCAGTCGCCGATATTTGCGTTGTGGTTTGATCCGTTAGGCTAACTGTCGCACGGCCTGCGCCTCGCTCAGCTGTGTGCCGAGGGCAGTCCGGTCTCTCTGTACCTGGGCGACGGCTCGGTCGACCCCCAAGAAGACGTCGCCATCTCCCTCAAGGTCGGCGCTCACGTCGCTGCGTTCACGCACCGGGAGTCTGAGAGAAGTTTCTTTGTGTAGGTCGAAGACGACGAGATGCCGGACTTGGAGCTGATCGTGGACGGGCAGCTCAGCTCGCACTTCCAGGTAATGATGATACGAAGTCCATTTGCCAGTCCCGAAGTAATCGTCTTATGTCGAAATAGCCATCACATCTATTTTTGAATCAACTTACCTGTCGGAATGTCGACTACGACAGTACTTTGAATGTAGCTAAATGATCGTTCCGGCCATTGACTCTGTTTTTCAATCGCTGCGCCTCGGTCAAATGACGTGTCGAAGTTTTTTTGTTTGTTTGTTTGTTTGTTTGTTTGTTTGTTTTACCAGCGATAATGCGTTCGCCACTCGGAAATACGTGTGATGTCATAGTGAAAAAGTATTCGTTCCCAGAGAGCCACATCACATGTGCACAAAGTAAATTTGAGCAGAAAACACAAATGTTTTTGTTTTTTTTTTGTTTTTTTTTTAAAAGTTCTTTCAGGTTTCAGGTGTCGTCTTGTTAAACTAAGCATGCTTCTTATTTTTGTGAGAAGATTCCCAATGGCAAGTCCATTTGGCTCAGCAGTCCGTGACTGGGACGCCTTAAACTTTTGAACACCCCGCAAAAATCCAGGAGTGCTCCGAAGGTACACACACACACACACTCACACACAGATTGTTTTGCAGTCATTTTGATGCAATTTTTTTCCTCTGATGTCCCCAGGTACTCCCGTCTTCAGGCGAAGGTTTGGCAACTCGTTTCCTCTGTTCGGAGCCACGTAATTGTCTTTTTGGTTCTTAACAACATAGTTGTTGTATTAAAAAAAATATTATTATTTTTTTTTAATTCATTTAAAGCAATGTTTTCCTTCTGATGTTGATATATCTATATTAAAAGACGTGTGTACGTTCCATTTCTGTCAATATAATTTTTTTTTTTTTTTTTTGTGTGTGTGGCCTTTAATACACTCTGCATCCTGTTCATGAAGATGAAAGCTTATACTTGACGCAAAAAAATGGAAATGTCAAATGACCGTTTAAATGCACAGTGATGACTTTCCAAATAAGGAACAGTGAATATTCGCACTGGTGCGTGGTACGTTCAAGTTCCCGGAAAAGGGAGCGTTACCTATCCAGCTTTCTGGTACGTGACCTTTTTTTTTTTAAATTGAAAAACAAAATACAAATCGTGGATATAAGTGTGACGTGATTTTGGGATAACTGTTTTATTGAAAATGGTGGGAAAACAAGCACATTTTAATCCATCCCGAAGTTGTTTGCGTGAAGGTCCCCATCGGTGGAGATCTAAAGTCGGAGTTTTGCCGCAGTCCGTGAACGCCTCGCGGTTGGGAAGGCAGGAGAGCGGCGTAAAGAAAGGGAGAACGCAAAACGGAGCCGGATCCGATTGAAGCCCGCAATCCGGCAATCGGAGAAAATTCAACCCCCAGCTCGGTGGAGCTGAGCGTCGATTGTCATTGGCGAATAGCTGCGCCCTGCCCCGAGCGACCGCGGGCCGGCCGGCCGGCACTGGCGCCAATTAGCATCGTTAGCACGGCGGCGACAACCAGGCGCAGGGACCCCCCCCCACCCACTCCCACCCAAAAAAAAAAAGGGAGCGAGCGTCCCCCCGGGGGCGGTGACGGAGCACACGAGGATGGGGGTGAGTTGAAAGCGGAGCTGGCACAAATGAAAAGCTGCTGCTGCTGCTATGAGAGGGGTTGGGGTTGGGGTTGGGGGGGGGCTAGCCTGGTTAGCATTCGAGCTAACACTTTAGCTTGTTTCCCCACACATGCCGCTCACATCGCCGGCTACCCGCGTTAGCTACACCCCCCCCCCCCCTCCTCCCTCCTCCGAAATGCCAATTTCCGAAGCTTGCACCGCGATTTACATCCTCCGCTTTTGCACGCTTTGCTTTAAACCCATCCACGTGTCCCCCCTCAGATTCCGAGCTTAATCCTCTAACCCAAGGTGGTCTCCTCGGTGCACCCCCCCCACCCCCCCCCCCTTCCTCCTCCCTCCTCTTACCTCCTCCCAGTTCATCTGGAGGACTTGTGCTTGTTTGTTTGCCTGCACAAACAACGCACCGCTTACTTTTTTGGGATAAAGCATCTCTTGGAAACATGACCCCACGTCTCTTGCCAGCGACCTCAGTTACGCTCGCATCGGCTCCCCGGGCCCGTCGTGTCCGCCGCCGCGAGAATAAAGATATTCATGTTGTTTTGATTGTTTCTCCCATCCAGAGGAAATCCAGCCGAGCGAAGGAGAAGAAAGCGCGGCGTCTGGAGGAGAGGGCGGCCATGGACGCCGTCTGCGCCAAGGTGGACGCTGCCAATAAGGTGACTTGACTGCAGAGGCGGGGGAGCGGGCTCAGTTTCGCTTTGATGCGGTACATCATTGCACCCGCGGGACTGGCAACATTCTTCGACTCGAGCGTTTGTGTTGCACCTTGCATCCGATCGTGCCGATCAGCCGCTTGCAGAGCATGCGCACGTCATGAAAACGGGTCGGCGAAATTTGGGGAAAATGTTTCAGTCTCTCGCGAACACTCGGCGTAACATTTGCGCCATCTTTTCCCAGCTCAACGACCCGCTGGATTCCTTCCCGGCATTCAAAAAGTACGACAGGAACGGGTATGTATTTGCGCATGTGCTCCACCCCCGCTGTTTTATTTTAGTTTGTTGGGGTGGTAGTGACAATTTGCACCCTCCCGTCCAGATTGAACCTGCAGATCGAGTGCAAGCGAGTGACGGCTCTCAACCCGTTGTCGGTGGAGTGGGCCTTCGAACTGACCCGAGCTAACATGCAGACACTGTAAGGGTCCGATTTGAACGGGGTTTTTTTTTGTTTTTTGTTTTTTTTCTCAACAAAAAAAACGTGCCCCAGTAAAACTGTTCCGCCGTGCCGCCAGCTACGAGCAGAGCGAGTGGGGCTGGAAGGAACGCGAGAAGCGGGAGGAGATGAACGACGAGAGGGCGTGGTACCTGTTGGCCCGCGACGGCGACTCCGCCCCCGTGGCCTTCTCGCACTTCCGATTCGACGTGGAGTGCGGGGAGGAGGTGCTGTATTGGTAGGACGCCGTTTGTCGCCGATTGACCTCGTAGTCGTGCGCGGTGAGGATGCCGCCGGATGTAAACTTGTGCACGTGTCGCAGCTACGAGGTGCAGCTGGAGAGCAGAGTACGGAGGAAAGGGCTCGGCAAATTCCTCATCCAGATTTTACAGCTCATCGCTAATGGGTAAATGGTGACGAGAACTTGATTGAAATTCTACAAACATGACCAACGAATGCACATCAAGTAGCCCAAATTTCAGGGAAGAAAGAGCTTCTGGTGAAGTGGACCAACGAAACATCCACAATCCAAAATTGGGGCAATTCAGGTGCTCTGATGCCCTCATATTTTGCAGATGCACTTATTTTTATTTGGGATTCGTACAAATAGTCAAACACTCAAATACAAAATTGGAACTCTCGCAAGGAGCTGCTGTCGACCACAACTCGCGCCCCAATGCTCACGCCCGACGAGCGAGCCGACCCGACCCTAAGGCCACACCCCTTAAAGGCACGCATCCAACACAAATGCGACAGTCTGTAGAGTGAACACACTTTATAGAAACCGCATCATTTCTTTACATTCTCTTTTAGGTTGTATGTATTGATGCAATCGAGTGCCTGTATTGAATAAAATTGTCGTTAATAAAAAATGTATAAAAATAGTGTTTTGGGGGACTGGAATCGAATAATAGCATTTCAATACATTTGAATGGGGAAAATGTATTTGATATGCAGATGAATAGAGGAAAGGGCTAGGTGATGCAACAAACTTAATAATATCAAGATGGAGAAAGCAGATATAAAAAAAAAAAATGTTGTTTGTTTGTTCATTAGCCTTTCTTGGTGTATTGAAGACTCACGTTATGCTACGTTTGCTCTCGGCAGTACGCAGATGAAGAAAGTGATGCTGACGGTTTTTAAACACAACCACGGCGCCTACCAGTTCTTCAGGGACGCTCTCCAGTGAGTACCGCCCGACAACGAGAGCGGCGTCCCTCTTTCGTTTTGAATCTCCTTCACGTCCGCCGCAGGTTCGAGATGGACGAGACCTCGCCGAGCATGTCCGGCTGCTGCGGCGACGACTGCTCGTACGAGATCCTCAGCCGGCGGATCAAACACGGCGAGGCCTCGGTGGGCCACGGCCACGCCGGCGGCCACTGCGGCGGGTGCTGCCATTGATCGTTTGGCCTGAAAACGCAGCCAGGCGCAATCGTGTCCGTGAACGCTCGGGCTGCCTCCTTTCTTTGTAACGGGCCAGGGATGGTGGAGTATTTGGTTCCAGATCTCGATGTTACGGAGCGACATATGTGTTTTTCTGCTGTAAAAGCGTCATGCGGTGTGAGCTTCTGTTTGTTTGATCCTTTCTCGTCATCTCCGTCCTATTCATGACAGCCTGTGGCCCCGTTCTGAGCGCTCGTCCTCTCATTGTCACTGTATCGAAGGTTAGAAGCTGCACCCTCTATCCAGGTGAGCCCTCGTGAAATGTGATTTCTGCCTCGTTGCAGTGACTGTAAATGCACATCTCTCCTTTTGTTTCATGTTTTGTTTTTTGTAGCATGCGCTCCGTGTGTCGGTAATAGAAAAAAAAAACGGAGCGAGCCTTTGATGAATTTCAGTCTTAATGACAGATGTGCTACAGTTATGGAACTTTGCAGCCGCTCTATTGTAAATCCTCATTAGGCTAACACAGAGCAATTTCGTGAATGGTCGCCACTGTTGGGTTTCAGGAACTTAAGTCAAGAGTGGACATACAGCCAAATCCCAGACTTTTATTTTGAACGAGCGACAAGTAGTTATGTTTACAAAGCCTACAGGGTACATGCGTTTCGGAGTGCTTGTGTCATTCCATTGGAATAACAATCTACTTTTAAGTTCTGGAGAATAGTTGGAATTGCAAACAAAACGAAAAACAAAAGAGCTCATCTCAGGCCTTGAAAAAAAATGTTTGTAAAAAAAGAAAAATTATGCTTTAACCACTCATCACTCCTCCTGGCAGATAAGCTGTCTTTAAAAAAAAAAAAAAAAAAAAAAATTTGCCAATTTTAAGTATGACTTTTATTTTGGAAGCACTGCTTACTTAGCCACTATTCCAACTAAACTTTCTCTTGATCTATTCTCTCCTTGTGTGTGTTTATATATATATATATATATATATATATATATATATATATATATATATGTCTTATGGATTCCATCTTGAAGCGCAACAGTTTTTTGACATGCAACTGTCTGACTGACAGTTAACTGTGCAAGTCCTTCACCACGATGAAAGGGAAACAGTCATTCTGCCTTGTCAGTGTTTTGTTTGTATGTTACACATCCAATAAAGTTGTTTGACTTTTCATAAGACACGCTGAAATTGGTTATTGCGATCAAGATGACCTGACGTGTTTACATGTACAGGTATTTTTGTGAAGGTGGAACTTAATACGTATGCGCGCTGTTCGGCTTGGACTTCTTATTGTGCGGCACCCAACCCGGAAGTGGTTGGAGAAAGCCAATCCGAATGAATGGATGTTGACGTCCACGCGAAGCTTTTCGGTACGAAAATGACGTCAGGTGCCGAAGAGCTTCCCAAAAGCATCCGCCGGAATTCTCTTTAGGTACGTACATGCATAAATTTCTACCTTTCTGTAGCTAGCTGTCGCTAACCGTCAATTACGTTCATGCGATTCGCCATCCAGTCGCGTGCGTCATATTTAGTCTATTATTATTTTTTCCCCCTCTAGGATTCTTTTTGTCTTTCTGAACGTCGTCCAGATTTATTAGAACTTACGTTTTTTGAAGATATATATTTTTTAAACATTTATATCATACAATCCTGTTATCCACGATTCAATGACCTGAGAATGAAAAATGTTGCATTTCTACAGCCTTGCAAACTACAACTATCGCAATGGAGATTACATTTGTACCTTGAGTTTGTTTCCTGACCAAGCTCGTTAATTCTATTAACCAAAATAACTAATGTAAAAATCAGTTCTCCCCATTGAAATTAAATAATAGTAATAGTAGTAGTAATCCATTCCAGTACTGTACTGAACAATAAGAGAGTGTCAAGAGATTTCAAAAGCAAAAGTGTACATTGGGACAAGTCGAAAGTCACAACAACTGTGCGCCTCGTTTCTGACGTCATAAGTAGTTTGTGAAAATAAAAAAATCAAATTAAACATTGTTGAGGTTAAAGTTGTCAAAATCCTGACGATTTCAGCTTCTCATCAGAAAATCGGCTCCGATTCCTGTCGTCCTCCATGAAAGCAGACTGATTATATTTGTTTTTATTCAAAACATATTTGCAAATATCTGCTTCTCCATTTGAAAAGAATGATAAAAATGTTTGCCTATTTTCTGACGACGACTGAACTGAATCAACTTGAAATAATGGGCTGTTTTTTAATTATTTTTTTTATCCGATTCATTGATTAATGGGAAAAAAATAATCAACAGGTTAATCGATTCAAATATTGTGTTACAGCCTGCACGTAAATTACAGTAACACTTAATGGATATGTTGGGTACCTAATAAAACATTGTGATGTTCAGGATTGGATGGCCACAAGGATGAGTGTTCTGCCCGTAATTATGATATTTGTATTTATTTATTTAATTTTTTTAATAGGCGCAGGAGAAAACGGCAAGCAGCCAACGGAATGTAAACAGCGACTACACGGTCACTAGCGTGGTGTGCTGTCGTGGTCCCTTCACAACGCAATGACTGTAAGTATCGCATAATCTTTACACGTTGACGTCGTGTGTGTGTGTGTGTGACGTATTTGCACGTAAATACAAACGCAGCAGGAGCAGAAAATGCCGGTCGGACGTTACCGTCGTTGCTAAATTTAGATTGCAATCCCGTGTGATGTATCGCAATGGTGTTTTTCCTTCTCTTTTATCCACTTTCCTGTTGTAGTTTCACTCCAATTCATTGTTGCCAACATGTGGACGTTATTAAAGGGCCTCATGTACAAAGACTTGCATGGATGTCCTACAGAAACACGGCGTACGCGCCAATGCAGAAAATGTCGTGAGCACAAAAATATTCAGATGTATGATACGCATGAATCCAAGCACATTTCCATCGAACATCCCGATCAACGTAGACTCGAGCGCACGTCGGAGTAGCCGACTCCTCCCCGTCCACGCCCGCGTTTAAATATGCAAATCATATTAAAATGAACCCTGCACCTGCGATCCAAAACAAAACAATCCTCTTTGACACGCTCTCCTCCGGTGTTAACGAATGAATTCTGAGTCCTTGCCTCTTTTACATTGTTGAAATGAAATGTTGCCGGGCATGCATTGTTCATCGGTGCTAATTGTTCATGTGTCTCTGATGCGCAGATTGATTATAACGGTTTCCCAGCATCACCTCGAAGTGTCGCCAAAGGACCGACAGCCGTAGAAACGTGCGTACGGCAGCCCTGAAGCACCGCACATTTCCGCGGTCATTTCACTCTTGATGCATCAGAAGTTTGCCGTGAAAAAAGAACGTATGCTACGTTTTTGTACCAGATCTTCCTGGCTCACGAAAAGGAGTTTGGGCGACTGGCTCGTCATTGCCAACGCGCAACAGCGTTGAGACGGCGCTACAATGAGACTGAAGCTGAAAACGGTGTTTGCGCTCTACTTCCTGGTCTCTCTGCTGGGCCTCATCTACGCACTGACGCAGCTCGGTGAGCGGACCCGAGACTCCGGCCGGTCTTGTCCTGTTCCAGAAAACCCGCCGAACGGTTTCGATTGTACGAGCCGATCGGCGGTCTTGTTTTCTCCCCAGGTCAACGCTGTGACTGCACGGAGCACGACATGCCCAAGGAGCGAACCGTATCTCGACTGCGGGGGGAGCTTCACCGTCTTCAGGAGCAAGTGAGGAAGTCGGAGGTCACCAGGCAGCCCCAAAAAGAGTCGTCCCTGCCCACCATCTTTGTCATCACGCCGACATACGCCAGGTAGTCTCGCCCCGCTCTCGTCAGTCGTTTGGAGTCAACTGACAGGCACTGTCCGCGTTTGTTCCAGGCTGGTGCAAAAGGCCGAGCTGACCCGCTTGTCCCAGACCTTCCTCCACGTGCCCCAGCTCCACTGGATCGTCGTGGAGGACTCCCAGACCAAGACGCCGCTCGTGGGGCAACTCTTGGCCAAGTCCGGCCTGTCCTACGCGCATCTGCACGTGGCCACCGCCAAGGCAGCGCAAATTGCAGGAGGTGACTTGGGTTGCGAAGGGGCGAAAGTTTACGTCAAGTTTCCCGTGAATTTCCATGGCAATTTAAGCTGGGGAATTTTGGAAAGATTCCAAATTGGGAAGCTTTTGGAGCCTAAATACAGTTTGAGTTAATATGTGGGTAAAATAGATATGATATTCTGTGAAGAAAGGGTTATTTACAGATAAAAATATGGATAGTTTGTTTGCAGTAATAAGTTGGAAGTCAAATGAACTGCACTCCAAATGTGTGCGCGGCTATTTTATTATATTTATATATTTAAAAAATATTATTTTAGACCAAGTACCAACCACAAAAAGGACTTCCCTCTCCCAGTAACACCATCATGAACGACTAATGCGGAGGTTTTATTCCTGAAGTCTGTTGAACATTATGCACAGTTTGAACAGCAGTACTGCGCTTAAAAACTGGAGAATAAAAAAAGTATACTTCAATAAGTATGTAATTCAATTATACTACACATAATAAAAAAGAAAAATGTACTGAAATTAAAATATATTGTACCGAACTTAAAAGTGAAATACAGCTGAACTGTACTTCAAAATGTACTGTACTGGATTAAAAAAAAAAAAAAAAAGCCATCGAGCTTCGTTTTAATGCGTTGTATAAATGTTGAGCTATTTTATTTGCATTCAATTCAGTGATTCTTTTACATACCACTTGAGGGAACCCTCGTGCCACAAGTTGGACTCCTACCGCACTTTGAGAGTCACCTTATTATGAATTTTATTTTTTTTATATGTTCTGTTGGAATAATGTTTAGTCATAAGCAGGATAGCACAGCTCTGCCTCGTCCCGGCGCTAAACGGAACGTCCGCGTCGCGTCCTTTGCCTTCTCAGGGCGATCCGAGCTGGCTCAAGCCTCGCGGTGTGGAGCAGAGGAACGAGGCCCTGCGCTGGCTCCGAGAGGACCGGAGGGCTCCGAAGGACCAACGCGGCCAACGGGGCGTGGTCTATTTTGCCGACGACGATAACACGTACAGCCTGCAGATATTTGAAGAGGTACTAACACCGAAACGCTCCGCGTCGCTCAGGGCTGTCCAAACTGGCAAAGGCGGGAGAAGAGAAGAAGAAATCCGCTCGCGTCTCTCTTTGTCGAGGTGTCGCTGACGATGTTGACGTTGTTGTCGTATCAGATGAGGAGCACGCGGCAAGTGTCCGTGTGGCCCGTGGGGCTGGTCGGAGGGATGAAGTACGAGAAGCCCGTAGTGGAAGGAGGAAAGGTCGGTGCGCTCGTAACGCAAAAAGAAATGAATATATATTCAGGATTTGCACATTAAGGTTGTCCAATGTTTGACCACGACACTCTTAGAGGCACACGTCAAGTATTGTTGTGTTTTATAAATAAGTATTTTTGTGTTTTATAAATAAAGCAAAATAAAGGTCGGGTGGAACACAAGCTCTTAACGAAACACAAGGTCTCAACGAGACTCTGTCGTTCTTTTGCAGGTGGTCCGCTTTCACGTCGGCTGGCGTCCCAGTCGTCCCTTCCCCATGGACATGGCCGGCTTCGCCGTGTCCCTCGAGCTGCTCCTGACCAATCCCGACTCTCGTTTCGATGGCAACGCCCCGATGGGATTCCTGGAGAGCAGTCTCCTGCAGGGCCTGGTCACCATGGACCAGCTGGAGCCGAAAGCGGACGACTGTTCCAAAGTAAGTGCGTTGTTGGCATCGGGCGACATAATGCGGCGGCAAAAGTGGCGCGAAATTTCCTCCAAATCCCAACGCCTCATCGCTTTCTTTTTGTGCTCAGGTGCTGGTGTGGCACACGCGCACGGAGAAGCCTAAGATGAAGCGTGAAGATGCTCTGCAGTCTCAGGGACTGGGCTCAGACCCGGCTCTGGAGGTCTGAGAAGCACACGCGCACAATAGGGAAGTCATCTTAAAATTCAACGATGCTTTGTACGTACTGTCATTCCCCATTCCTACTCCCTGTGGACCTCTGATTAAAACTCATGCATGCCTTGGTTTTCATTTGCATGATAGCCGCACAGATGCCTTTTTAAAGTAGAACGTTTCAAATCCACTCAGAGGAACAATACAAGCGCTTATGAAGATAAAGTAATAAACACGAGCACTCCTCTGAGCCTCGTTTCACGTTCAATACATCAAGTGCAGTAGTTTGATTGCGATGTGCTGGGTGTTGTATACGGTGTTGTTTTATTTATTGCTGTAGTATTTGCTCCTTGCGTTGTACTGCTGTGTCACTGACAAATAAAGTCGGTCCAATGTTGTTTTTGTCATTGCTTCTTTCTTAAACGTCATCTCTGTGATCTGTACTTGGACAATTGTTTTGATTTGATTTCGGCGGAGGTACTTTAAGCCGCAAAACAACAACGAACGGACGGCCCACGCTGCCAACGGCAAGGTCAGGTACAGCGATTGATTTGATCATTAAAATCCGGATACTTTTTGAGGTTGGAATAGTCGCTAATTATGTTCAACTCCAATTTGTTAAAGTGTTTCAGTTTTTGTTTTCCTTCTCTGACACATTTTGTGGCAAGCACGACTGCCTCACATCTGTTCTCCGTCTTGGACACAACCCTGCTCGTCGTCGTCGTCGTCGTCATCATCACCTGGAACCTTCCGTCTGGTCGACGGTCGCCATGGAAACCTGCTCTGTGCGTCAGTACTGTAAGTACAAGAGTATTATGTCCATGATGACTGGCCTCACTCATTTTGCACCTCAGTTTGCACAACTGTAAGCGTGCGTGTGTGTGTGTGTGTGGCAGACACGTGCGCAGACCCACACACACAGCTCCAACTCCCTTCCGGTGCACAGTGTTGACATTTGTCATTGTGTGTGTTCGGGGTGTGCTTGCAAATCCAAGCTCCCGAGTTATTGATTCACCAACACACACACGCACGCTCGCATTCTTTGGTAGATTTTGATTTTGTTGTTATTTTGACGAAGCACTCGACTCCTGTTGAAGTCGCACAAAGAGAGTGTGCCCGAAGAACACTTTGTCTTTGCTGAGCTACATAAAAGCTTAGGAGTCTCAACTCCGTACAGCGGTGACTTGAGAGACAAGTTTATGTTTGTAAAGCTAAACCAAACTGTATAGCGTTAAGAGTCAGCAAAAAGAGAGAGTCGCCACCGAACTGACCCCCCCCCCCCCCCAAAAAAAAAAGTGTCAATTGTTGTTTGTCCTTGCAAACACAGTAGATGCACTTGAGGTATTTTCGTCCATCTTCGTCCTCCCTTGAAAAAAAAATCCCAACTCTGCGTGTGACGCAACAGCAGAGGTAGCGTTGGAGATTGTGTAACTAATCTCTCCATCCACTTCCCGCCCCTTTCCTTTTTTCCCCCCGCAGAGCGTAGCACCGGAGAAGTGCGCAGAGATCGAGTTGGAAGATGACTATCGGCAAGGGCTCTGGGAGAAGTTCCGTGCGGGGCTCCATCCGAGCCCCAAAGTTTCTGGACAAATCCAGCGGCTTCTACGGCCGCCCGGATGAGCCGGAAAGTGCACCTTTGGAGGACGAGTGGGACGGGGCGAGTGACGTGGACGCGCGTGGTCCGTTTGACCCCAACGAGGGGACGCCGGAGGACGACGGTGAGACGCTCCTAAGCGGGACGCCCGGCGGCAGGTTCAGGAGAAGAAGCTTCGGGAGGAAGCCGAAGCAGGGCGGCTCTCGGGAGGAGGCGCCCAGAAACGAGCGGCCGATCCCGGGCGCCGCGAGCCCCCGCGTCCCGGAGGCGGAGACGGCCCCCAACCGGGGGAACTCGCTCGTGGACGCTGACGACCAGGTGCTGATCCGAGACAAAAAGAGGACGACGAGGGGGCAGGAGGAAGTCGTGAACGTGCTCAAGAGGAACACAATGAAAACCTATCGCAAGGTGAGCGACAACCGTCCAGCAAGACTTTAACATTTTATTGTATCAATCAAGTACCATTCTAAATTATTTTAAAAAAAAAACATATTTGCTGAAGTTTATACACATGCATCTCAATAAATAAATATGGTGGAAAAGTTAATTTATTCCACTAGATCAATTTGCATATTGTAGAGGTGCAAAAAACTCAAAAGGCCAATTACTACCTCATTTCTATATTAAAAAAAAATAATTCTTTGAAATGATTTATTTTTTGATTTATTAATAATTAAAAAAAATAATACATTTCTCATCATAAAATCTGTATATTTTTTAATCATTGATATCTGTATGATAAAATACATTTTTGCAATTGTGAACAACTGAAATGAATTTTCTTCCACATTGTAATTTATTGAGACGCATCGATATATGCACAACGTATATTGTGTTTGTTTTTTCGTCACCAACTCAACATGTCAGTTTCTTGTTCATTGTCAATGCCTGGAACAGTTCAAGGTACAATTGTTTGGACAAATATAACGATGACAACAACCAAAAAAATAGCTCAAAAGAGTTGAATTCAAGAGCTGATATCAAGGCAAAATCACTGCGAATACAATGAAGTTTAAGCATGTCAAATATCGCAATTTTTTTTTTATGGAACGTACTACATTTTTCGTCTTGTTCAATGTATTCTTCAGGTCTTACACTTGAAATTCAATTTAACAAGAAACTGAAGAAACCAGGATGATGTAATCATTTTGTCCATGACAGCATATTTTTATTTTTAACAAAAGACCGGTATTTAAAATATATATATATATATTTAGTGGAGGTCATAAATCCCATCTCTGCATGAACGCCCCTTGGTTAAACATTAAGTCCATGGAGGTTATGTAAGACACTTTGTGGAATAAAGTCCACAATACTGGACTACGCATGCACGCGCAGCGAGGTGGAGGTCCGTCGGCCACGTACGACGACCTCTGACCTTCGCACGCTTCCTTTTTTTGGTTCTTGCTGCGTTGGTGCTTTTCAACTTGAATTGTTTGCTGTTGTTATTATTTTTTTTTTTCTTCCCCCTTTTCCTCAGGCCGCGGACCGAGCTTTTCGCCGAGGGCGGGAGGCGTTCGTGGCCAACGTCTACAGCGTCACCCTCACGCCGTCAACTCGCCCAAAAACAAAGCTGCGGCACGACGTTGCGCCAGCTGAGCTTCAGTCGAAGCGCCGCAATAACGCACACCTCAACGGAAGTATTCCCTCCGATTGAACGACGTTTACGTTGACGTGACCATCCTAATTATTTTGTCTAGTTGTTCATTTATTCCATCGGGTTCACTCTTTGGAGCTTCTCTCAGGTTCAGCATGATGAAAACATGAATCAAGCGTCGACGTGTAAACTTTTAAAGAAGCAATGACTGATTAGTGGACCCATTTTGACTTTTATTTAATGAGTAATGTAGGTAATTTTCAATTGGGTGAGTGCAGACACAAGCATGCCCCAAGTGATTCAATGTTTGTTTTGTGACATATGTTGTCTAATATATATATATATATATATTATTATTATTATATGTATTTATTTTTTAAATGTCCCGTTAGTCATCCAGTATTGTTATACAGTGGTAGTGAAGATTATTTGACCTTGAGGGGCAAATGGGAAAAATAAAGTCAAAGGTGTGAATTTCCATGCACTTTCTTTTTTTTCTTCTTTTTTTCGTGAGCAAATAAGTGTTTACCTTCAGCAGCAGCCAAACAAAAAAGGTTTCAAAACGTCCAACGGAAGTTTCAACTAAATCGACAATTGAGTCTTGCAAACACAATTGACAAAAACATGATGAGAATTTAATTTGTGTATTGTGTTTTGCCTCTGAACTATGCGATATTTATGCAACGTTAAAAACATTCAGCCGTGACTTCTGCGCCAAACAAAGAAGGCACTTCTGACTGTATTGAACAACTAAAGCTGCTGATTCGCTTGATGGACAAGAAAATAAAATAGAATAAATATTTTATACTGTGATATTATTCCAATGATTGGTATTATGATGTCACTAAAGGAAATGCAAATGAGAAAATGGTAAAGCGAATTTAACCTTTCGTCAAGCTTTTATCAGATTAGTTTTTTTGGCCTGGCCGCTAAAGCACTTTATCCTGGTGATAACTGAAAATAAGATCCCGGAACAAGTCATATTTTTTTTTGTTTCGTTTTCTAACCGCTTGGCTACTTCGATTTTCTTGTTTGTATTCATTTCACGAGGCCACTGTGATTCATCCTCCCATCCGATAGGTGGCAGTAGTGCAAAACAGCTTATGTCCAAATGAAAAAAACGAGAGACCAGGGTTTTTTATTTATATTTTTTATTTTTTTTTAAATGTTGGTCATGTTTGTCCTCACGACGTTACGGAAACAATTACACACGTATAAAATAGACTTCTGCGACCGCCGTTGTACGTTTAAAAGCCCAAAAAGTCCCAGACTCGGCGAAAGTTGGGTAGTGGGTGGAGTCTCGATGGGAGTATATAAAGTGGAGGAAGTCGTTTCGTCGTCCATTTTCTTGGCTTCGACGCGCGGAGGTAAGATAAAAAAAATTGCTAGAAGTTTTTATTTTTTTTAAATTCTATATATTTTTTCCCGACAGAAACAGTGTTGTTTCTATAGCTACCTTCTCGAACGTTCCTGGTGCGCTTGTTTGTTGTTATTGGTTTGGGTAGGTGTCGCGTGCCCCCGTTTCTCGCACTGCATTCGTTATTCAGTCATTTCAATTTGTAAATGTTTCGTTATTGGTGTTATTTCGAGCTTCGAATGTTAGTCATTTCGATTTTAAATGCAATTTCCTCGATGCTTCACTGTTGGAGGCGGCGAGCTTTGACTTTCTTTCCAGTCTCTCAATGATGATACTTTTTCACAGACCTGAACTGAATGACTGTGATTGCACTTTATTGATTCTGACGTGAGAGATTTATTTTTTGGGGAAAGAGAATTTCAAAAATACAAATCGAGGTGTGCGGGCACGTGTCTGTGGCTAATGCTAAAGCTAACACCTCGTGTGTTGTCTTCCAGATGCAACGTGTTGGAGAAGATGCGGCATTATCCTCAGGTATTGACCTTTTTAAAACGATTTCAATGAACTCTCGCGTTGTTTCCCTCACTGAAAGTATATATATATATATTCCCCCAAAAAAGTTTAAGCTTTAAATTCCCTCCCAACTATGAGCCCAATATAATTTCAAACTTGCCTTGCATTCTCTTTTAAAAATAAATGGCATGCGCACGATTTTCAGAGGGGCAGTTAATAATATCACAAGATCTTATTGGACGAGGAAAAGACTAACATCCAATTGTGTGTTTTTAGCTGGACGCTTTGACTTGCACGTTGAAATTGCAGTTGGTATCAGCAAAGTGATGAATAATCTCGGCTTTTTTGTATTTTTTTCAGATGGCGCATATTCAACAAACAAGGTATTGTCCCCTTTTTGAGCATTCTAAATGGCCTTTGAAATGTTTCGCGCTGCGGTGATGTGAACTTTGAACTCTCTCACTGATTCAAGCTGGATGACACACATATCTAAATCTGAGTAGCGTGTCACAGAAATGAGATTTGAACAAACCTTAAGATGGCTTTAATGTGAATTCTTTCGTTTCCCTTCCAGGGGCCGGTCTTCTGATCTTCAGGTATTTGGAGTTATTCACGATTTAAAAATCATAATAATAAGCGCTGAGATCGGGGCTGCTGTGATGAATTCTCGAACTCTCTCTTGCTGAATTTATTTGAAGAAAACTCCTTGACGAGATTCTGAGCAGCACCTATGGGCTCCGTCACTGTTGAATCTTCGGTTGAATGTTCTGTCCTGTTTGTAGATGGGGAAACGACTCGCCAGAATGACGCACACGGGTACGCGACGTTTATGTCCAATGAATTTTCAGGCTCAAAATGATGATTTTTCTAATGACAAGCATATGTCTGAATGCATTGATGTCAACACAGACTCTGATTTGTGTGGCCCATCAGAACAAAATGTGAATGTTTGCACCTTAAATAAGGCACCCTTTCTCTTTTTGCGCTAGCTAAGGGGTGACTGCGGGACGATGTCGACAGCACATCCCCAAATGTGTAAGCGCCGAAATTTGTTTCTCTGCTGCTGAGTTTTGAATATTTTTTATTATTCTTGTCTGTGAAATTTTTTAGGGGATGAAATGCATTCGCAGCCTTTTAAAGAGCTGGTCGGCGAGTGTCGCACGGAAGTCTGATTGAGCGATCGTGCTCGATGTTTTCCGTTGTTTCTTTTGCAGGTGCTCAGATTTGCGCGGGAGAAGCTGCTCGCCGATGACGCTCGGAGGTGCTTTTTATTTGATTTTTTTGGGTGGTGTTTTGGCGGTGCAGTGATGATGAAACTTAGCTCACTTTGACTAGCTGTGAAACGACACGAACGACTGAGCACCTGCCGCGTGTATATTTAATTGTACCCGACTTGAATAGAAACTAAAAAGTTTTGTCTTTCGCAACAGGTCCTGCGGCTGAGGGTGAGTCGAGCGGCAGAAAGGCGCACGTGGCGCTTGGCGGCTGGAAATGATGAGACAATTCTGGAATCTCGTTCGTCTGAGCTGCTGATGAGAAGCGGAAGTCTGACATCGGTCGCGCTCGAATAAAGTTTCAAACGCAACATGGTCCTTCCGAAAGTCACTTTTTTTTTTTTTTGTTCCCCCCAGCCCTCACACAGATGTGACTGCAGCATCCACCAGGTGAGCCTTGGTAAGCGCACGCAAAGGCAACAAATGTTCCAAAAGCGTTTCCTTGGTGATGACACCCGCACGCGTCTTACGCCGTGTCAATGCCAGACCTGCAAAGGTGAACCCACTGGCGTTGACACGGCAACAAGGGGACAGCTTTGTTGGGGTTTCCAACAGTCTGAAAGGAAACTGCTGTAACACCCCAGCTACATATAGTTGTGATGGCTGGGGACATTTTAATTATTGTCATGCAATTTCTAAGTGTCACATTTTAAGATTTAAATGATTGAATGAACAAAAATTGTTTTATTCCTAGACTTTTGCAGCTAAAAACAATTTGTCTCTCGACTCTTCAGGTGGACGGTGGCCGTTTTGTGCAGGTAAGAGTCGGTTTTGCTAAGGTTTTTGTTTGGAACTGATGACTTATGTTACCGCCCCAGTCTGAAAATTCATGACTGATTGGTACCACCCCTGATCCAGACAAAATAGCACCACCCCCTGTAAACGGTACCGCAACTTGCATTTTAATTATTTTTTTGTCTTTATCCACAGTTTGGGTTATTTTTGACCACCGGGATGCTCTTTGCACAGGCTTGGCAAGCAAACACGTCGGTAAGAAGTTGTGCGTATTTTTATTTCCGAGCAGAAATGATGAGCCCATGTTACCGCCCCAGACTGAAATGTTATGACTGATTGGTCCTCTCTGATCTTCACGGAAACATTGAACTGTCGCCATCGTTTTCTTTTGGCGCTGACGAGTTTAAAACATTTTTCTTTGCAGATTGACCGACATCTTCATGATTTGAAAGTGTTGTTTTTTTTGCCATACACAGTCTTTCAATAAATTCCTTGAAATTGTCTTCTGGTTTGTCTTGAGTACTCTCACCCAACTTTGTTTGTTCGAGCAGATTATAACAAATGTGAGTGTGAAAATGATGTATTTCACTTGGTAACATTTTAGTGGATACCACCTAACCAAGGATGCCAGCCTAAAAAAAAAAACTAGAACAAATGAGGAGAAATTTGCTTTGAGTAAAGTCAGAATCAGCAGATGTAATTTTCTATTTCAAAAAGTCCTTGTCTGCCATGTGGGCGACTTTCCAAAAAAACAATTTCTTTTGCAGTAAGCTGAAATGCGCTTTACATTTCTAAACCAGATGCAACACAAGGCAAACACGTTGTCAGTCCGCATTAAAGAGCCTTGCAGCAATATCGTCCACCAGCCAGTCCACTCCCACCAGAAGGTTCTGTCCTGTCACTGCGCTGCATCCGATTATACACCAGTGGTGGTTCTTAATGTCATCCAAGGCCAGTGTCTGCAAATTAAAAAAAACAAAACACGATGTCCCGTGTGAAAGGAACGAACAAAACACAAAATTGTCATACCGCTTGTATCGCTTCTTTCGACAAGGCACCAGGTAAGTCTTGCTTGTTCGCAAACACCAACAATGTGGCACCGAGTAACCTCTGTAAGGGAGGAAAAGTATAGGTTTTTGTTTTTTTCAATAAAATTCAGAATTGGATAGAATATTGGTGCCGGTACCTCCTCCAGCAGCAGCTTATGCAGCTCCTGTCTGCAGTCCTCCATGCGTTGTCTGTCTGCGCTATCCACCACCCACACCAGACCGTCTGTGCGCTCAAAGTAGTTCCTCCAGTAGGAGCGGAGCGACTTCTGGCCGCCCACGTCCCAAATATTCAACTTGTAGCTACAATGGGAACAGGACTAATGTTAGTGGAACGAAGGTAACGGGATTCAATTTTAGGTGCGCAGTCCGCCTGATGTCACTCATCCCATGGGGGATTTTAGCACTAGGATGGACATGCTTCTTTCCACCCCCAGAGACATAAATGGGGAGAGCCACACCTAAAATAAGTGAATAAGAAACCTTTTGGGTTAAAAAACAACAAAAATCATCTAGTTTTCAACCTTTGCGGATGACCATCATCTCCAGAACGCTTACTCTCTGTGCTCCAAGGTGATGATCCTGAAGCCCAGGGTCGGGGGGATGGTGCTGATGTCCTCGCCATTCAGCCTCTTCACGACGGTCGTCTTCCCGGCGTTGTCCAGACCTCTGCGCAAGCCAGGTCAGGGAAAACACACACGCGGCTAACCAGTGTCGGTTACATTCCGTACAACTCGTCACTTGTGGAAGGAACTCCGAAACCCACGAGAAAACGTTAGCGCTGTGCTCACAGTGGTTATTTTGCGGGAGTAAAAGCAAATGTCATGCTAGGCTACGGCGCTCCACTCGAAACAGGATACAGAATCAGGAGTCTCATCTCCCGCTCTTTCTGCTTCATCTTCTTCAGGATAGTCAGCAAACCCATCGCGACGGCGTCCTCCTATTCCGCCAATTTAGACTGAAAAGTCTTTTGTTTTTGTGTTCTGTAATACGTTTTAAGTGTCTCGCGTGTGGTGGACACGGAAGTAGTAGACGATCGACAGGCCAGTACGCGACGTCCTATTGGTCAAACTCGGCGTTTGGCGCACGGTCATTGGTCAAAGCTACCATCCGTATGACCATTGAGAAACGTGATTTTTGTGGCGCGTTCGCTTGCGCTGGGAAAAAAAACAACGGAACCTGGAAGTTATTTGAACAGACCAACCATTTGTTTTTGATGACATTTTTCAGATTTCAACTTTATTTTGCTGTCCTGAAATCCATCATACTCAAAGAACCGCACGTATGGTGTTTCGAGTAAAGTTAGGATTTAGAAATATATGTATGTAATACGCTGGCTTGATGTTAGTTCGCGTGCTTGGCTTTGTTGAAGAACGTAGCAATCTTTGAACACAACTTGTAAAGAGTGACGTTAACAACAATTCTCTTTTCCGCAGGTACATTTTGAGACGATATCAGCACACGATTCTTTCTCGTCCTCCACGTCCCAGTCGTTCTTCTTTTTAAGTTTGGCTTTTGGCGTCCTCGTGTGGTGAAAGTTGGCGTTACAGCCAACAAACGTCACCGCCTGACGAAACAAGGGGGGGGGTTTAACAGCCTATTCTTTGACTCCACCGACTTTAATATAAAGAGAAACTAAAAGAGGATGTCTGCTACGTCATCGAGAGATCGACTCCATCCTCCTCCCATGTCCAAGTTTGGAGAGTGGCATTGAGGAAAGCTGAAAGTTCGCTCCTGTGGTCCACCCTGATGGTACCACCGAGACGCCAGGGCTCCCCGCTGGAGATGAGATGTCCCCTCATTTCATGGACACCAGCGACGAGGCTCCATCGGGCTCTGTAAGTTCTCCTTCCTTCTCATAATTAGGACAAATAGGCTGCATAATTACAAATAAATCCCCCCCAAAAATACACATACACCAACTAATGAGATCCACGTGCAGGTGCATGTCAATAGCGTGGGAAACCAAAAGATGAAACTCCTATGGTATATTGAAATATTCCCATTTTTGTCTCGAGGCGTTGACCGAAGCGGAATGAATAACTTTGTCGTTGTCATGGCGTTCCAGCACAGAAAGTATCCTGTGTCGCGTACGCCCCGCCCCGGGCATTGAATTTTGCATGCCGTTTTTATGAGTTGACTGGGTTTGCATCGGACCCTCGCCGCGAATCAATCCGGCAGTCAGTGACTGTGTAGCTACAGAAAGTTTGCAAAACTGTTGCAATGATGCGTCTTGCTCAGCGTGAACCGCCTGAGCCGGGTGGCTTCCCGCAAGGCACGGAAGTCAAAAGAGAGTTGAACAGTAACTGTAACAGCAAAAATCCGCAACTAATTGACGCCGACGTAATCCCACGAGAAAGCGGCAAAGCACTACTTTTGTCTAAAATCAAGCTCTTCAGCTCACTTTTATTCCTCGGCACCATGATGCTACGACATGGCAGCAAAACACTATTATTTGTCTAAAGTGAAACGCCTCGACTCACTTGACTTCAACCACCGCCAATATGGCGCAATATGGCAGCAAAGCACTACTTTTGTCCCAATGAAACTCCTCAACAATTCCAATTTGAACATGACGGAGTAGCGCCATTGGCCTTTTCAAGACGGTGGTCAAATTGCAACGGCAAGCTTAATTTCGGCGCTCTCGTCGGCAGGAGCGAAAGACCTCGGCGGGGTACGTGCCGGGCGGCAAAAGACGACTGAAGAACCGAGACGCCGCCCGCAAGAGCCGTAAAAAACAAACGCAGCGGGTCGATGAACTCCACCAGGTTGTGCAAATTCTTCTTAATGCCGTGTGTGTGTGTGTGCGTGTGCGTGTGCGTGTGTGTGTGTGTGTGTGTGTGTGGATGTGGATGTGTGCGGGGGTGAGTGCGGGGGTGAGTGGGTTGCTCATGACCACTTCTTGTAAATAATCTGCTTTAGGGGAAGGGAACGGCTGTCTTTATAGCTCAACAGCACCGCCTGTTGGCCGCACTGTTGTCCGCAGAGAGGAAAAAGGCCCTCGGTTGGCTTCCTGCGGGAAAAGGAAATCTAAATGCTCCTGGCCCCTTGGCAGCGAGCGGGGACAGACTTTGAATGGCAACAAAACAGTAAAGATGTTCAACATGCTCAGTCTTCGGCCGGAATGAGTGGATGTTATCGATCCATTCATTGTGAATTGGTTGAGTGTGTTAAAAAGAACCAAACCAAATTTGACCAGTTGGGTAATAGGACTCGAATGTTTGACATTTTGGCTTTGTGAAAGTCGCCTTTCGTGCGTTTCAAAACAGAGAAATGAGCAATTTACTGTTACTCTTTACTCCGAACCCCAATTTAAAGATATGAGGAAAATCCACTCGGCAAATTGTTTCGGCGCAAGCGACTCGCTCGCATTGTGGCACTATATCACTACAAACATGAAATAGTGGGAGATGTGCACTAAAAGAGGACGGTGGCTAACTGTTGTGCGTGTTTCCCCTCACATCAGGAGCTCCTGAGTCTGGAGGGTTTGAACTCTGCCCTCGAAAAGGAGATCGAAGCCTTGAAAAAAGACGTCCGTCGCTACACCGCGGCGCTGGAGCGCCACCGGCCCTTTTGCGTCCTCCGAGGTGCCGACGGCGCCCTCTGCCCCTCCGCGTCGGCCGCCCCCCATCTGTCGCCCTCGTCCCATTTCTGCCCTTCCGGTCTTACCTCACGCGCTCCTCATTCGGCGTTCAGCCGAGACGCGGACGCGGAATCCCCCCATTTGCCTTCCTCGTCCTTCTCCACGCTTCATCCCGAAGACGTCCTCTCAGTCACGTCTGCACTTTTTCCCGACGAAGGCCCGGGAACGGTTGCCGGTTTCGAGTGCCCTTTCGTATCGGAGCAGGCCGACGGGAGGCCGGGGGAGGTCACGCCGTCGCTCGAGTCCATTCTGCCGCCGTTTCCCGTTGCGCCCGGCACGCCGGACGACGTCTTCGCTCCGAACGCACCCTCGATGAAGCCGTGCCCGGGTGAGCTGTCGCTGTCTGATCTGCTGGAGGGCAATGACTGGATCCTGAGCGGGGTCAGCAGCCCGACCTCTCCGGAAGGGCACCAAAACGCGGTCGCCGAGGACTCATTTTGGTGTCCCGCTTTGTGGAAATAACAAATATAACAGCCCGATGCCACACGGCAAACTCTGGTAATCCCCATTCATTCGTTAATTTGCATATCTGATATATTTAACACCATTTGGTCACACCCGCGAGCTCATTTGTTTTGGGTGTAATATTTCATTCAGCCTATTAATTTGATTGCCTTTGTAAAGTATCATCACACGGCAGCTGATGTTGTAGATGCATTGACTAACCAAGAATAAAAAAGTAAATACATTTAAAGAATGGCATTACATTTTACATTATTTATTGATTTTTTTACATCCTGTGTGGGGGTGAAAGACATAACGTGAGGTACACAGTTTTCACGGGGACGTTTTGATTGATGGGTCAACGAGGGCGGCACCACTGCATTGCAGATTTTGCTGTTAAACATAATTTTGTTTTGAAATGAGTATATATATGTGTGTGTGTGTGTGTGTGTATAAATAATAAAATAAGCGTTTCCATTGTCGGAAATGCGAAAGAAAAAGACGATTCGTGGTCACAGGGCGGCGCTACATGGAAGGTCAAGCCTTGAATTACTTCCGGTATGCGTGTTGGCGGGAAAATGGATGTCCCATACCCGTCGATTTAAAATTTCGGTCACGGCACACGAGCACGCCGACCGACCTTCACTTTATTTTTGGATTGTGACTCAAGGCATAAATGAATGGTTGATTTAAAAAAAAAAAAAAATAATAATAATTTTCGGCCACTGCGATGTGAAGTGGCGCTAATTGGAGACAGGTGTGCCAACAGGGAGCCACGAAGGGCACGCAGGTTCACTAATGGCCAACAGCAGCAAAATGGCGAGCGACGAAGCTGCGTTTTCTCACGCAAGGAAATGGTTGCTGTTCGGCCATGTGTGTAACAGTGGAAATGTGCTTGTTGCAGGCTTTTGACTGGGACAGGAGCAGCCTGGAAGGAAAGGTTTGTGCATGGGTTTGCTTGAGCACAGCATGTTCACACTTGGCTTTGGGTTGAGCACGTTTTGATTGATAGATTTATTTTTTTTAAATGGTGGCCATTTAAATGCGATGGCTTTGTGAATAAATGTTCGTTGTTTTAAGTGTTCATGCGCAGTGATTTTTGTATTTGATTTGGTAAGTTGTACTTTTTTTAAAACTACATTTTGTGTATGGTGTTGAAGTTGGAGATGCATTTTATTTTCAATCTGGTATTGTAATGCATTGTAATTGTTTTTGATTATTTTGAAATGCTAATATGGACTGTTGTATATTTTTTTTTTTGTGTACTTTTGTTGGTCTGGGTACCCTGCAAAAAAAAAAAAATCCCCAAAACCTCCGTGGTCTTATTTGTACTTTGTGTTTTTGTCAATCTTACTCTTCATGTGGGAGTGTTAAATATTTATTTATTTATTTATTTCAATTTAATGAAATGTTTTTGCTCCTGTTCTCCACCATGGATGAGTTTGGATGGCACAAAAACACAGGTAAGAAGGATGGGACGAGCGGCATCAAGAGCCATTGCGTGAGGGGTAATTGGTGCGCACACACACACACACACACACACACGTGAGACCAGTAATTGTTTTTGCAGGTTTGGAGATGGTCTGGATAAGGGCTGGGCAAGTGACTGTCAACGAAAGCAGGTGGGTCAAATTGGAGAACATTTTACATCCCACCCATCAAATTTTAAATGAGCCATATCCTTAATACTAAAACATGAGTAAATGTACTTGTCCTGAGACCAAATTAAAAAAAAAAAAAAAAATGGAGCAAAGAATGCTTGAAAATAGTTAGAAAAATACCAAATAAGTCTGGAGTACCCCATAAGACTTTTTTTTTAAATTTAATTTTTGTTTTTGTCCCTTCTGTCTTGTCCCACCCCACTAATGAACAAATTAAATGTCAAATAAAACGGTTAAAGTGAAATGTAATTTTTGGGGTATTTGTTTTATTCCCGTCTCTTGTAACTGGGAAAATTGGTTTTCATAAACATTTGAAATAATCTTTATCTTCTTATGTGTAAGCAGCGCTAATCAAGCCTTTGATAGTTTATTACGTATTGGTGAATGCGTAGCAGAAAAGTGAGTTTATTTTTCAAGATTTCTGAAGTCCAAATGTCTTCCAATTCTGGAATGACCCAGGTTAGTTTTTTGTGATTGCAGGTTGGAGGAGGATGAGACGCTTGGGTGAAGAGGCAAGAAAGAGAACCAGAAGGGGGTAATTTAGTGCAAATGTGCATAAAGGTGAAATGCTTCAGAGTAATGGTGTGTGCTTGTTTTGTAGAACGGAAGAGGAGCTGGATGAAAGAAGGGAATGAAACACATTAACTTAAAAAAAATAAATGAAGTGGCACGCTTTTATCCCTCTATTTTCTTCCTTTGCAGAGCTCGGAAGGAAGAGGAACAATTCCACACCAAGAATAAAGCGGCTCACAGATAAGTAGTTTGTTCATCCATTTGCAGGGCGGATGTAAAGCGTAAACAGGAGGGGTCAGAGGACGGAGCTTTGAGGTTTGCCTTGGTTGACTGTTGCTACGGAAGGTAGTTTGGCGATAGGTCTGATTGTCATGACGGCAGGCACGGAAAGTGTCGGGAGAGCTGATAGTTGGACGCGGTGGTTCGGTTCAGCGATTGTTGCGAAGGAAGGGAGGTTGAGACGGTCCGCAGGTTGTCTCTGTGCCGAGCAGCTCTTTGTTTTGAGTTGACGTTTACAGTGCAGGCTTTGACTGAGGAATTCACAAAACTGAATAGTTGTATTTTATTCAGGGTGAAGAAGACCAACAATTGTACATAACCGGCATGCAGTTCCAAGATGAACAGCTTCTTCTCCCTTGAGGCAAGTGTGCAAGTCATGTGCATTATCGATGAAAACACTTTTTATTGTTTTTTTTAATTTTTTTTAGTCATCCAGAATGAAAGTGGAAATGCTGTGTCGCTTGAAGACTCAAGTAGGAACTATACAGGGAGAGTATGTTTTGGTTACTTGGTGTATGGGTCCACTAACTCACTGGGTGTGCATGGACTAACACTGATTTCTTATTTTTGTGTCCTGAGATGTTGCTGTTCAACTGAAATGTACTCTTGAAAAATGTGCTTTTGATTTTCATTGGGAGGGAATGGTAAGTTGTTTAGTGTGGTTTTACTACTTGTAACAATGTTAAAGTGGGATGATATGTACAAACTTACATAACAGAGTAAGACTTAAATTCAGTTTAAGGCACTTTAAACAATGTAGAGAGAGGTTTTGTCATGCAAGCAAGCCAATTGTTTGTAACAGTGGCAATGTGCTTGTTGCAGGCTTTTCACCGGTACAGCTTAGTGGCTTGTGTTGGTCGACTGTCGCTACAGTTTGTTTTTTGTGTGTGTTTAGAAAGGTCTGATTTGTCCCGATGCTGCGCAGGCATGGGACGTTTTCATAGATCTGATGTTGGACAGAAGTCGCTGCAGTCAAGTGTTGTCGGTGGACTTGCGACGGTCTGGAGTTGTTTGGCTTGTTGTAGTTAAGGATGGCACTTTGAAAACTGGAGTGTGCAGGGTTTTGAGGGAGGACTCCATGTTGTTTCTCCCCCCTTCTTCCTTTAGGGTAGAGTCGATGGCGGATCGGGTGAGAGGCGCCAAGATGAACTGGACCAGGGTAATCAGGACATGCACAGACAAATCAATAAATGACCATCACAACTAATAGCCCCCCCCCCCCCGGTGGATGAGTTTGAAAAGCACAAAAACCCAGGTAACAAGTCTGCACGCACCAATAAAAGCATGTGAAATGTGCCCAAAATGTAAAAAAAAAAAAAAAAATGTTTTTCCTCCAAATCTTTAATTGTCCTCTTCTCTACTTGCTGTGAGCTGAATAGAGTTGAAATAATCATTATTCTTCATGGAACGCATGTCCCACAAGATGCACGCAACCCTGTTACCGTAACCTTTTTCGCAAGGTAGAAGAAGAAAGCAGCGAATGACGATACGCTGGAGTTGACATCAGTTTTCCAAAAGAATGGGTAGAACAAAGGTATGTCCTCGGTTCTATTTTTCACATTTTAATAACAGTTAGCCTTGATCGAATGTCTCACTGCAACTCATGCAGCCCTGTTATGCATATGAACAGAATAAGAAAATATTTTTTTGTCTCCTTGGTCAACGGTAACAGCTAGCTTGTACTCCTGAGAGAACGCTAACATTCGTATGGATTTGCAACCCCGTTGCACCTTCTACAGTTTACTCAGACTTTAGAAATATATTTTGGAATTCAACTCAATTTAGATTATGTGAGAGAATTTAGTTCCTCTCCATATTGTAAACACATTTGTGAATTTTACATCCTGAATTGTTTGTTTTTATTTCTTAAAAGAATTGACAAGATTGAAGGGACAACCTGCGATATGGAAACGCACTCTGAAGGAAATGGGAGGTAAAATTCCAGATGTGACAACTGCATTTTTTTGTTTTTGTTTTGCGATGCACCCTGCACACAATACCAACAGTGTTTTAAAGGTTATTAAAAGAACACTTTGGCGTATTGGGCATTTGTTTGTCAGTTTTTTTTATTCAATCTATAATTAAAACTAATGTAGCGAGTCATTATTGTAGTTTATGCAACCCTGTTACTATATCATTTGAATAGAAAATAATCCTAAATGACTCGGCTCAAAAGGGTTTGACCCATTTTTCCATGAGTTTATGCAATCCTATGCAAAATGCGTGAGAGTAAATATTGTATGATAAATACTTAAATTAATAGTGAAACATGGCATTATTGAAAACAACAGATTTTGAAAGTTGTTAAAATTAATTGATATAATTTATTCAGAGAATGTTATTTGATTTACCTGTTGAGAGAGGAATAATTTTTCACAAATCAATGTTTTGTTTTTTTTCCAGTTTGCCCAGTGTTGGTAACAGGGTTGCAGCAAGTATTGTAAACACCAAATAAAATGTGAGCTAAAAATTGTACCATTGATCTGTAAGCGGCGCTAATCAAGCCTTTGATAGTTTATTACCTATTGGTGAAGATGCAGTAGAAAATCAGAAAAGTGAGTTTGTTTTTCAAGATTTCTGAAGTCCAAATGTCTCCCAATTCTGGAATGACCCAGGTTAGTTTTTCGTGATTGCAGGTTGGAGGAGGATGAGACGTTTGGGTGAGGAGGCAAGAAAGCGAACCAGAATGGGGTAGTGATAGCAAATGTGCATCAATAAAGGTGACATGCTTCAGAGTAAAGGTGTGTGCTTGTTTTGTAGAATGGAAGGGGAGCTGGATGAAAGAAGGTAATGAAAAACATTTGAAGAAAAATGAAGTGGCACGCTTTATTTTTTTGGTTTCCCCTCTTTATTTATTTCATTGTTTTGCAGAGCTCGGAAGGACGTGGAATGGGATGAGGAAAAGGAAGAATTCCACACCAAGAATAAAGCGGCACACAGATAAGTTGTTAATTTATTTGCAGGGCGGATGTAAATAGGAGGGGTCAGAGGACGGAGCTTTGAGGTTTGCCTTGGTTGACAGTTGCTACGGAAGGTAGTTCGGCGGTCGGTGTGATTGTAAGGAGGGCAGGCACGGAAAGTGTCGGTAGAGCGGATAGTCGGACGTGGCGGTTTGGTTCAGTGGTGTTTGCGAAGGAAGGAAGGTGGAGACGGTCCGCAGGTTGTTGTTTCGGTCCTGAGCAGCTCTTTGTTTTGAGTTGTACAGTGCAGGCTTTGAATGAGGAATTTATCATATTGATCAACACAAAAGTGAATAGTTTTTCAGGGTGAAGACCACCGATTGTACACAACCAGCACGCAGTTCCAAGATGAACAGCTTCTTCTCCCTTGAGGCAAGTCATGTGCATTATTGACCCAGGCTGTGTTGTGTCGACCCAACACATATGAAGGTGTCGTCTTGTTTTTTGGCAGCAATCAAGAATAAAAGTGGAAAAGCTGTGCCGCTTCAAGAGCCAAGCAACAACTATACAGGGAGAGTATGTTTTTGTTACTTTGTGTTTGTCTACTAACTCACTGGGTGTGCACGGACTAACACTGATTTGTGATTATTTTTGTGAACCGAGTTGTGCATCGAGTCAAGGAAACGATGCTGTTAAACCGACAAGTGTGCTTTTTGGTTTTCTTTTCGAAAGAATGGTAAGTTGTTTCAAGTGTGGTTTTACCATTTGAATTCGACTTGTAACAATGTTAAAGCGGGACAACATGTACAAACATACATAACAGAGTAAGACTTAAATTCAGTGTTAGGCACTTTGAACAATGTAATAAGTCTGCACGCACCAATAAAAGCATGTGAAATGTATCCCAAAAGTTAAGTTTTTTGATTTTCCTCTCCAAATCTTTCATTGTCGTCTTCCCTACTTGCTGTGTTGCTGCATAGAGAGTTGTGGTGCAGGATGGAACGAGAGGAATCCAGAGCCACCGGACGAGCGTAATCGGTACACACACGTGAGACCAGCAGATAAGTAATTGTATGGTATTTTTTTCTGCAGGTTTAGAGAGAAACTGTATAATGGCTGGGCAAGGGTAACCAGCATAGGCAAGCCAACGGAACAAGCAATTACAGCAGACTTGTTTTTGTTATGGCAGGTTGGAGGAGGAGGAGACATTTGGGAAGGCGGCAACAAGCAGAACCAGAACGGGGTAAGAAGTGCAAATATGCATGAAGGCGACCTGTGTGCTTGTTTTGTAGAATGGAAGAGGAGCCGGAGGAAAGAAGGTGAGGTTTGCGAAGGAAGGTTGATGATGATCCGCAGTTTGTTTGGCTTGTTTTGGTCCAGAGCAGCTCTTTGTTTAGAATTGACGTGTACAGTGTAGGCTTTGAATAGGTTATCAAGTTGATGAAAACAAGAGTGAATATTTATGAGTTGTTTTTGTTTGTTTCCAGGGGGAAGAGCAACAATTGTACATCACCGGCACGAAGTTCCAACATGAAAATGGTTTTCTCCCTTGAGGCAAGTTTGCAAATAATCAATTGCAACGTTTGCAGAGCTCGGAAGGACGTGGAATGGGATGAGGAAAAGGAAGAATAAAGCGCCACACAGATAAGTTTGTTGATCTATTTGCAGGGTGGATGTAAACGGTATGGGGCAGAGTACGGAGCTTTGACGTTTGCCTTGGTTGACTGTTGCTACGGAAGGTAGTTTGGTGGTAGGTCTGGTTTGTAATGAGGGCAGGCATGGAAAGTGTGGGTAGAGTTGATAGTTGGATGCGGCGGTTTGGTTCAGTGGTCTTAGCGAAGGAAGGAAGGTTGAGACGGTCCGCAGGTTGGTTGGCTTGTCTCGGTCCTGAGCAAGTCTTTGTTTTGACGTATAGTGCAGGCTTCGAATGAGGAATTTATCATATTGATCAACACGAAAGTGAATAGTTTTTCAGGGTGACGACCAAGAATTGTACACAACCGGCACGCAGTTCCAAGATGAACAGCTTCTTCTCCTTTGAGGCAAGTGTGCAAATAATGCGCATTATCGATGACAACACATTTTAGTCTTTTCTTTGTTGTTTTTCGTTTTGGCAGCAATCCAGACTGAAAGTGGAAATGCTGCGCCGCTTCAAGAGCCAAGCAGCAACTATACAGGGGGAGTACATCTTATTTACTTTGTTTGTGTCCGTTTCCTCACTAACTCACTGGGTATGCACGGACTAACACTGATTCGTGATTAATTTTGTGCATCGAGTCGAGGCAACAATGCTGTTAAACTAAAATGTGCTTTTGGTTTTCTTTTTGAAAGAATGGTAAGTTGTTTCAAGTGTGGTTTTAACCATTTGAATTAAACTTGTAACAATGTTAAAGCGGGACAATATGTACAAACATACATAACAGAGTAAGACTTAAATTGAGTCTAAGGCACTTTAAACAATGTAATGAGTCTGCACAAACTAATAGAAGCATGTGAAATGTGCCCTAAAGTATTTATTTTAAATTAATTTTCCTCCAAATCTTTCATTGTCGTCTTCCCTACTTGCTGTGTTGCTGGATGGAGCGAGAGGCATCCAGAGCCACTGGACGAGCGTAATCGACGCACACACTTGAGACCAGCAGATAAGTAATTGTATCGTATTTTTTTTGCAGGTTTGGAGATAAACTGTGTAATGGCTGGGCAAGGGTAACCAGCATAGGCACACCAACGGAACAAGCAAGTGAATGTCAATTACAGCAGGCTTGTTTTTGTTATTGCAGGTTGGAGGAGGAGGAGACATTTGGGAAGGAGGAAACAAGCAGAACCAGTACGGGGAAATAAGTGCAAATACGAATGAAGGCGACCTGTGTGTTAAACGGAAGAGGAGCCGGAGGAAAGAAGGTGAGGTTTGCGAAGGAAGGTTGATGATGATCCGCAGTTTGTTTGGCTTGTTTTGGTCCAGAGCAGCTCTTTGTTTAGAATTGACGTGTACAGTGTAGGCTTTGAATAGGTTTTCAAGTTGATGAAAACAAAAGTGAATATTTATAATGAGTTGTTTTTGTTTGTTTCCAGGGGGAAGAGCAACAGTTGTACATAACCGGCACGAAGTTCCAACATGAAAATGGTTTTCTCCCTTGAGGCAAGTTTGCAAATAATCAATTGCAACGTCACTTCTGATAGCCCTCGCAGCGGGTGGAGTAACCGCACGCTTCGGGTATGTTTGGGGAGGGCTCAATATGCGTCATTAGAAACCCAGTTTTTTGCTCAAGTATAGTTGAAAACTTGCTGGAAGTTACGTGCATGTATGAAATAACAATGCGGATAGGAATATTCACTGACCCCAAAATGTCTTTGTCATGTGACCTTTACGGAAGTCACTTTGAAAGCTGGAGTGTGCAATGTTTTGAGGGAGGGACTCCACAGTATCGATCAACACTAAAAGAAAACAAAAATAATAATAATTTAGTCCCTCTTCTTACTTAAGGTGGAGTAGATGGCGGATCGGGTGAGAGGCGCCAAGATGAACTGGACCAGGGTAATAAGGACATGGACAGACAAATCAATAAATGACGATCACAACGAATAGCCCCCCGCCCACTGTGGATGAGTTTGAATTGCGTAAAAAGTTTGCACGCACCAATAAAAGCACGTGAAATGTGGCCAAAAGTAGAATTAATAAAAAAAATTCCGATTGTTTAATTTTGTTATTCTACATATTGTAAACACATTTCAGAATTTAACATCCTGACTTGTTTGTTTTTTTATTTCTTAAAAGAAAAAAAGAATTGGCATCAAGATTGAAGGGGCGATATGGAAACGCATGGAGGTCATTCTGAAGGAAATCAGAGGTAAAATTCCAGATGTGACGACTGCATTTTGTTTTTGTTTTGTGATGCGCCCTGTACACAATGCCAACAGCGTATTAAAAGAACACTTTGGTGTATTGGGCATTTATTTGTCAGTTTTTTGATTTGATGATCTGTAATTAAAGCTAATGTAGCTAGTCATTATCGTACTTTATGCAACCCTGTTACCGTATTTTAATTGAAAATAATCCTAAATGACTCTCAGCTCAAAAGGGTTTGACCCATTTTCCTTTCGAGGTGATGCAATTATATGCAAAATGCGTTAGAATAAATACTTAAATTGGTAAAGTGAAACATGGCATGATTGAAAAGTTGGGCATCGCAGATTTAGAAAGTTGTAAAAATTGATATCGAGGGTTTATTGGGAGAATGATTTCATTTACTTGTTGAAAAAGGAATTCTATTTGAGAAATCGATATACTTTTTTATTTTTTCAGCTTGCCCTGTGTTGGTAACCGAGTTGCACCAAGTATTGTAAACTTCAAATAAAATATGAAGTAAAAATTGTACCATTGATCTGTAAGCGGCGCTAATCAAGCCTCTGATAGTTTATTACGTATTGGTGAATACGTAGTAGAAAATCAGAAAAGTTAGTTTATTTTTCAAGATTTCTGAAGTCCAAATGTCTCGGCACGCTTTTTTTCCTCGATTTATTTTCTTTTTGCAGAGCTCGGAAGGATGAGGAAAAGGAAGAATTCCACACCAAGAATAAAGCGCCACACAGATAAGTTGTTTGTTCATCTGTTTGCAGGGCGGATGTAAAGAGTAAACAGGAGGGAGCAGAGTACGGAGCTTTGAGGTTTGCCTTGGTTGACTGTTGCTACGGAAGGTAGTTTGGCGGTAGGTCTGATTGTCATGACGGCAGGCAGGGAAAGCGTCGGGAGAGTTGATAGTCGGACGTGGCGGTTTGGTTCAGTGGTGTTTGCGAAGGAAGGAAGGTCGAGACGGTCCGCAGGTTGTTTGGCTTGTCTCGGTCCCGAGCAGCTCTTTGTTTTGAGTTGACGTTTCCAGACTGAAAGTGGAAATGCTGTGCCGGTTCAAGAGCCTAGCAACCAGTATGTCTCGGTTACGTTGTTTGTCTACTTCCTCACTAACTCGCTGGGTGTGCATACAATAACACGGACTTGTGATTATTTTTGTGTCTGGAGCTGAGCTGAATGTGCTTGTTGTAAGCTTTTCACTGGTACAGCTTAGTGGCTTGTCGGTTGAATGCAGCTACAGTTTTGTTTGTGTTTGGCAAGGTGTGATTTGTCACGATGCTGCGCAGGCATGCAAAGTTTTCATCGGTCTGAAGTTCAAATGTCTTCCAATTCTGGAATGACAGGTTAGTTTTTTTGCGATTGCAGGTTGGAGGAGGATGAGACGTTTGGGTGAGGAGGCAAGAAAGAGAACCAGGAGGAGGTAATTTGGTGCAAATGTGCATCAATAAAGGTGACATGCTTCAGAGTCATGGTGTGTGCTTGTTTTGTAGAATGGAAGAGGAGCTGGATGAAAGAGAAGGTAGTGAAACACATGAACTTAAAAAAAAAAAAAATGAAGTGGCACGCTTTTTATTTGTCCTCGATTTTGTTCTTTTGCAGAGCTCGGAAGTACGTGGAATGGGATGAGGAAAAGGATTGTTCCTTGTTCCACACCGAGAATAAAGCAGCACACAGATGTTTGTTCATCGATTTGCAGGGCGGATGTAAAGGCTTTGGGCTTTGACTGAGGAATTTATCATCTCGATGAACACAAAACTGAATAGTTGTATTTTTTTCAGGGTGAAGACCAACAATTGGACATAACCGGCATGCAGTTCCAAGATGAACAGCGTCTTCTCCCTTGAGGCAAGTGTGCAAGTCGTGTGCATTATCGATGAAAACACACATGAAGGTTTTTTTATTATTTTTTTTTTTTTTAGTCATCCAGAATGAAAGTGGAAATGCTGTGTCGCTTGAAGAGTCAAGTAGGCACTATAAAGGGAGAGTATGTTTTGGTTACTTGGTGTATGGGTCCACTAACTCACTGGGTGTGCACGGACTAACAGTGATTTGTGATTATTTTTGTGTACTGAGCTGTGAGTCAAGTCAACAATGCTGTTCAACTGAAATGTACTCTTGAAAAATGTGCTTTTGATTTTGTTTGGCTGGGAATGGTAAGTTGTTTAGTGTGGTTTTACTCCTTGTGACAATGTTAAAGTGGGACGATATGTACATAACAGAGTAAGACTTAAATTCAGTCTAAGGCACTTTTAACAATGTCGTCATGTTTTGTCATGCAAGCAAGCTAATGTTTGTAACAGTGGCAATGTGCTTGTTGCAGGCTTTTCACTGGTACAGCTTCAGTGGCTTGTGTTGGTCGACTGCAGCTACAGTTTTTCTTTTTGCCTGTTTAGGTCTTATTTGTCCCGATGCTGCGCAGGCATGGGAAGTTTTCATAGATCTGATGTTGGACAGAAGTCGCTGCAGTCAAGTGTTGTCGGTAGACTTGCGACGGTCTGGAGTTGTTTGGCTTGTTGTAGTTAAGGACGGAACTTTGAAAGCTGAAGTGTGCAGGATTTTGAGGGAGGAATTCATAGTATTGATCATTCCCCCCCCACCCCCTTTCTTCCTTATGGTGGAGGAGATGGCAGATTGGGTGAGAGGCACCAAGATGAGCTGGACCCGGGTAATAAGACAAATGAATGACCAGCACACAACGAAGAGCTTTCTCCTCCCCCTACCGTGGATGAGTTAGAATTGCACAAAAACCCAGGTAACCAGTCTGCACGCACCAATAAAAGAATGTTAAATGTGTCCAAAAGTAAATTTATGTATTTTGTTGCCTTCCAATTATTCCTTGTCCTCTTCCCGACTTGTCGTGTTGTGGTGCAGGATGGGACGAGAGGCGTGAAGAGCCACTGGACGAGGGTAATGAGTACAGACGCGTACAAACAGGTGAGACCCAGCAAACAAGTAATTGTATTGTACGTGTTGTTGCACGTGACCTGGATAATTGTTGGGCAAAGAGACAAGCAAGTGACTGCACACTACGGCAGGCTTGTTTTTGTTGTTGGAGGCCGAAGAGACATTTGGTGAAGGGGAGAACCAGAACGGGGTAATAAGTGCAAATGTGCAGAAATAAAGGTGACCTGCTACAGACTAATGGTGTGTGCTTGTTTTGTAGACTGGAAGAGGAGCTGGAGGAAAGAAGGTAGGGTTTGCGAAGGACCGGTGATGATGATGATCCGCAGTTTGTTTGGCTTGTTTTGGTCCGGAGCAGCTGTTTGTTTTGCGTCGACGCGGACAGTGTAGGCTTTGAATAACTTATCAAGTTGATCAAAACAAAAGTGAATATTTGTATTTCCCCCCCCCCCCCAGGGTGAAGACCAACAATTGTACATAACCGGCACAAAGTTCCAACATGAACAGCTTTTAGAAGTTTGCAAATAATCAATTCCAACGTCACTTCTGATAGCCCTCGCAGCGGGTGGAGTCACCGCACCCTTCGGGTATGTTTGGGGAGGGCTTAATATGCGTCAATAAAAACCAAATTTTTGGCTAAAGTATGGTTGAAAAGTTGCTGGAAGTTGCGTGCATGTATGAACTAACAATGTGTGGATGAATATTCACTGACCCCATAATGTGTTTGTCATGACCTTTAAGGATGTCACTTTGAAAGCTGGATGTGCAATGTTTTGAGGGAGGGATTCCATAGTATTGATCAACACGATAAAAAAAAAAAAGAATAATTTTGTCCCTCTTCTGACTTCGGGTGGAGTAGATGGATCGGGTGAGAGGCGCAAAGATGAATTGGACCAGGGTAATAAGGACATGCACAGACAATAAACGACCATCACAACTAATAGCCCCCCCCTGTGGATGAGTTTGAATTGCACAAAAACCCAGGTAATAAGTCTGCATGCACCAATAAAAGCATATGAAATGTGTTTAGTTTTAGTAGAATTTTGTGACTTTACATATTGTAAACGCATCCTGAATTTGTATTTATTTTTTATTTCTTCAGTATTGGCATCAAGATTGAAGGGGCGATATGGAAGCGCATGGAGCTCATTCTGAAGGAAATTGGAGGTAAAATCTCAGATGTGACAACTGCATTTTTCTTTTTGTTTTGTGATGTGCCCTGTACGCAATACCAACAATGTATTAAAGGTTATTTAAAGAACACTTTGGTGTCTTGGGGATTGATTTCAGTTTTTTGATTTGATGATCTATAATTAAAACTTATGTAGCGAGTCATTATCGTACTTGATGCATCCCTGTTATCATATTTGAAAAGAATCCTAAATGACTCTCAGCTCAAAAGGGTTGGACCCATTTTCCTTTGGAGTTTATGCAATTAAATGCAAAATGCGTGAGTAAAAATTGTACAATAAATGCTTAAATTGGTAGTGACACATGGCGTTATTGAAAAATTGGGCACAACAGATTTAGAAAGTTATTAATTTAAACGTAGTGTTTATTCAGAGAATGTTGTTTTATTTACTTGATGAAAAAGGAATTGTAATTCAGAAATCAAATTGTTTTTTTTTTCAGGTTGCCCTGTGTTGGTAACAGGGTTGCACCAAGTATTGTAAACATCCAATAAATTTCGAAGTAAAAATTGTACCATTGATCTGTAAGCGGCGCTCATCAAGCCTTTTGATAGTTTATTACGTATTGGTGAATATGTAGTAGAAAATCAGAAAAGTGAATTTATTTTTGAAGATTTCTGAAGTCCAAATGTCTTCCAATTCTGGAGTGACCCAGGTTATTTTTTGTGATTGCAGGTTGGAGGAGAATGAGACGTTTGGGTGAGGAGGCGAGAGAGAACCAGAATTGGGTAATTAGTGCAAATGTGCATAAATCAAGGTGACATGCTTGAGAGTAATGGTGTGTGCTTGTTTTGTAGAGCGGAAGGGCAGCTGGATGAAAGAAGGTAATGAAACACATTAACTTAAAAAAATTCCAATGAAGTGGTACGCTTTAGTCCTCTTTTCTTCTTTTGCAGAGCTCGGAAAGGACGCGGAATGGGATGAGGAAAAGGAAGAATTCCACACCGAGAATAAAGCGGCAGGCAGATAAGCTGTTTGTTCATTTATTTGCACGGCAAATGTAAAGAGTAAACGGGAGGGGGCAGAGTACGGAGATTTGAGGTTTGCCTTGGTTGACAGTTGCTACGGAAGGTAGTTTGGCGGTAGGTCTGATTGTCATGACGGCAGGCAGGGAAAGCGTCGGGAGAGTTGATAGTCGGACGTGGCGGTTTGGTTCAGTGGTCTTTGCGAAGGAAGGACGGTCCGCAGGTTGTCAGGCTTAGTCTCTGTCCCGAGCAGCTCTTTGTTTTGGGTTGATGTGTACAGTGCTGACTTTGGATGACCTATCAAGTAGATCGAAACAAAAGTGAATATATATATATATCAATTTTTTTGTTGTTGTTGTTTTTTTCAGGGTGAAGAGCAACAATTGTACACAACCGCCACGAAGTTCCAACATGAACAGCTTCTTCTCCCTTGAGGCAAGTTTGCAAATCAATTGCAACGTTACTTCTGATCGCCCTTGCAGCGGATGGAGTCACCGCACGCTTCGGGTATGTTTGGGGAGGGCTCCATGTGTCATTAAAAACCAAATTTTTGGCTAAAGTATGGTTGAAAACTTGCTGGAAGTTGCGTGCATGTATGAACTAACAATGCAGATATGAATATTCACTGACCCTGTAATGTCTCTGTCGTATGACCTTTATGGATGTCACTTTGAAAGCTGGCGTGTGCAATGTTTTGACGGAGGGACTCCACAGTATCGATCAACACTAAAAGAAAAAAAAATACTAATAATTTAGTCCCTCTTCTTACTTAAGGTGGAGTCGATGGCGGATTGGGTGAGAGGTGCCAAGATGAATTGGACCAGGGTAATCAGGACATGCACAGACAAACGACCATCACAACTCATAGCCCCCCCGTGGTTGAGTTTGAATTGCCCAAAAACCCAGGTAACAAGTCTGCGCACACCAATGAAAATGTGCACAAGTTGTTGTATTTTTCCTTTTTCTTGTTTGTTTAATTTTGTTACTCTACATATTGTAAACACATTTTGGAATTTGACATCCTGAATTGTTGTTTTGATTTCTTAAGAAAAAAAGAATTGGCATCAAGATCGAAGGGATGAACTGCGATGTGGAAACGCATGCAGCTCGTTGTGAAGGAAATAAGAGGTAAAATCCCAGATGTGACAACTGCATTTGTTTGTTTTTTGATGCGCCCTGCACACAATACCAACAGCGTATTAAAGGTTATTCAAAGAACACTTTGGTGTATTGGGCATTTATTTGATCTATAATTAAAAGTAATGTAGCGAGTCATGATGGTACTTTATGCAACCCTGTAACTATAGCATTTGAATTGAAAATAATCCTACATGGCTCAAAAGGGTTTGGCCCATTTTCCTTTGGAGTTTATGCAATCATGCAAAATGCGTAAGAGTAAATATTGTACAATAAATACTGAAATTGGTAGTGACACATGGCATTATTGAAAGGTTGGGCAAAACAGATTTAGAAAGTTGTTAAAATTAATTAAAAATGAAGTGTTTATTCGGAGAAGGTTATTTTAGTTACTTGATGGAAAAGGAATTGTAATTAAGAAATCAATGTAGTTTTTTTCAGGTTGCCCAGTGTTGGTAACAGGTTTGGAGCAAGTATTGTAAACACCAAATAAAATCATGAAATAAAAATTGCACCATTGATCTGTAAGCGGCGCTAATCAAGCCTTTGATAGTTTATTACGTATTGGTGAAGTATGTAGTTGAAAATCAGAAAAGTGAGTTTTTCAAGATTTCTCAAGTCCAAATGTCTTTCCAATTCTGGAATGACCCAGGTTAGTTTTTAGTGATTTGCGGGTTGGAGGAGTACGGAAGCGTATTGCATTCGCTTAGAACAACAGGAATAATTTGTTTTGAATCCAAGTAATTTTTTGGAGGGCTTTGTTTTTGTATGTTTTTCTGAGCAATTATTTTTCCACCTGTTTTTGGGGCATGTTTATTGATTATAATTATATTATCGGGACACATCGAACTCACGTGAGAACCTGCGAACTGCAAGTGACTCTTTGCGGAATCCGTCGTAAGCAACATGACCGGCGTATTCAGTTTGATCAAGTTTAATTTTGATATGGGTTTAAGACACTGGGATATACTTCCTGTCTTTGAGTTACATAGATGGTATTATTAGTAGTTTGTTCAGATGATGCAGGCACCTGTGGTCTTTGCGTTTGTTCAGGAAGAAAGCACATTCAGATCTGCTCGATACAGCAATGTTTGTCCAGTATCAGTTGGGGAGATATGGTAAATAGAAAAACAGGTGGAAAAAAATTAGTGTGGAAAAACAGGTGGGGAAAAAAATTTGTCGGAAAAACAAATCCATCAGAAATATTATTCAGAAAAACAGGATTGAATTAAATATTTTTCATCCAAGTGAATGCAATATGCTTTCGTAGAGGAGGATGAGACATTTGGGTGAGGAGGCAAGAAAGAGAACCAGAATTGGGTAATTTGTGCCAATGTGCATAAATAAAGGTGACATGCTTCAGAGTCATGGTGTGTGCTTGTTTTGTAGAATGGAAGGGGAGCTGGATGAAAGAGAAGGTAATGAAACATATTAACTTAAAAAAACATGAGGGGGGGAAAAAAGCGTGCCATTTATTTATGATGTTATTTTGCAGAGCTCGGAAGGACGTGGAATGGGATGAGGAAAAGGAAGAATTCCACACCAAGAATAAAGCGGCACACAGATAAGTTGTTAATTTATTTGCAGGGCGGATGTAAATAGGAGGGGTCAGAGGACGGAGCTTTGAGGTTTGACTTGGTTGACAGTTGCTACGGAAGGTAGTTTGGCGGTCGGTCTGATTGTAAGGAGGGCAGGCGCGGAAAGTGTCGGTAGAGTTGATAGTCGGACGTGGTGATTTGGTTCAGTGGTCTTTGCGAAGGAAGGAAGGTTGAGACGGTCTGCAGGTTGGTTGGCTTGTTTTGGTCCTGAGCAGCGCTTTGTTTTGAGTTGTACAGTGCAGGCTTTGAATGAGGAATTGATCTTGATGAACACAAAACTAAATATTTGTATTTTATTCAGGGTGAAGACCAACAATTGTACACAACCGGCACGCAGTTGAACAGCTTCTTCTCCCTTGAGGCAAGTCATGAGCATCATCAATGACGACACATTTGAAGGTGTTTTTATGCATTTAAATGCATTTATTTTTTTCAGTCATCCAGAATGAAGGTGGAAATGCTGTGCCGCTTGAAGAGTCAAGCAGCAACTATACAGGGAGAGTATGTTTTAGTTACTTTGTGTATGTGTCCACTTACTCACTGGGTGTGCACGGACTAACACTGATTTGTGATTATTTTTGTGTACTGAGCTGTGCATTGAGTCAAGGCAACAATGTTGTTAAACTGAAATGTACTCTTGAAAAATGTGCTTTTGATTTTGTTTGGCAGGGAATGGTAAGTTGTTTAGTGTGGTTTTAGTATTTGAATTAAAGTTGTAAGAATGTTAAAGTGGGACTATATGTACAAACAATGGCGAGTAAGGTTTTCGCATGCCAGCAAGCAAATGTTTGTAATCGTGCCAATGTGCTTGTTGAGGGCTTTTCAGTGGTACAGCTTAGTGTCTTGTGTGTGTTTAGAAAGGTCTGATGTTGGACAGAAGTCGCTGCAGTTAAGTGTTGTTGGTGGACTTGCGATGGTCTGGAGTTGTTTGCCTTGTTGTAGTAAAACTGGAGTGTGCAGTGCATGGTTTTGAGGGAGGACTCTATAGTGTTTCTCTTCTCCCCCCCCCCCCCTTCTTCCTTAGGGTGGAGGAGATGGCGCCAAGATGAACTGGACCAGGGTAATAAGGGAATGCACAGACAAATCAACTAATGCCCCCCCGTGGATGAGTTTGAATTGCACCAAAACCCAGGTAACAAGTTTGCACACACCAATAAAAGCATGTGAAATGTGCCCAAAAGGTTTTTTTGTCTCTTCTCAACTCGCTGTGTTGCTGAATAGAGAGTTGAAGTCATCATTATTCATGGAACGTTTGTCCCACAAGATGCACACAACCTTGTTACCGTAACCTTTTTCGCACGGTAGAAGAAGAAAGCAGCGAATGACGGTCCGCTGGACTTGACATCGGTTTTCCAAAGGTATGTATTCGGTTCGCCTTGATCGAATGTCTCACTGTAACTCATACAACCCTGTTGCACCTTCTCCAGTTTACTTGGACTTTAGAAATATTATTTGTAATTCACCTCAATTTACATGATCTGAGATGTAATTTAGTTACTCTACATATTGGAAACCCATTTCAGAATTTGACCTCCTGAATTGTTTGTTTTATTTCTTAAAAGAATTTGCATCAAGATTGAAGGGACGACCTGCGATATGGAAACGCGTGGAGCTCATATCCCACACGTGACAACTTTATTTTTTGTGTTGCACACAATACCAACAGTGTATTAAATATTATTCAAAGAACAGTTTGGTGTATTGGGCTTTTATTTGATCTATAATTAAAAGTAACGTAGCGAGTCATTATTGTACTCTATGCAACCCTGTTACCAAATTTGAATTGAAAATAATCCTAAATGATTTTGAGCTCAAAAGGGTTTGACCCATTTTCCTTGAGTTGATATTTTACAATAAATGGTTAAATTGGTAAAGTGAAACATGGCATTATTGAAAAGTTGGGCAAAACAGATTTAGAAAGTTGTTAAAATAATTTAATATCTAGGGTTAGAATGTTATGTTATTTACTGGAATTGTTTTTGAGAAATCAATGCACTTTTTTTTTTAGGTCGCCCGGTGTTGGTAACACCAAATAAATTGTACCCTTGATCTGTGAGTTTATTTTTCAAGATTTGTGAAGCTCAACTGTGTTCCAATTCTGGAATGACCCAGGTTTGTTTTTTGTGATTGCAGGTTGGAGGAGGAAAGAAAGAGAGGCAGTATTGGGTAATGCAAATGTGCGTGCTTGTTTTGTAGAATGAAAGAAAAGGTAATGAAACGCATTAACTGCAAAAAAAAAAATAAAAATAGCACCCTTTTTTCACCCCCTCTTTATTTTGTTCTTTTGCAGAGCGCGGAAGGACGCGGCACGGGATGAGGAAAAGGAAGAATTCCACACCAAGAATGAAGCGGCTCACAGATAAGTAGTTTGTTGATCTATTTGCAGGGCGGATGTAAAGTGTAAACAGGAGGGGGCAGAGTACGGAGCTTTGCCTTGGTTGACCGTTGCTACGGAAGGTCTGATTGTCACGACGGCAGGCACGGAAAGTGTCGGGATAGCTGATAGTTGGATGTGGCGGTTTGATTCAGTGGTGTTTGCGAAGGAAGGAAGGTCGAGACGGTCCGCAGGTTGTTTGGCTTGTCTCGAGAGGCTATTTGTTTTGAGTTGATGTTTACAGTGCAGGCTTTGAATGAGGAATTGATCTTGATCAACACAAAACTGAATACTTGTATTTTCTTAAGGGTGAAGACCAACAATGGTACACAACTGCCACGCAGTTCAAAGATGAACAGCATCTTCTCCCTTGAGGCAAGCGTGCATGTCATGCGCATTATTGATGACAACACATTTGAAGGTGTCTTATTCATGTTTGTTTTTTTGGCAGCAATCCAGAATAAAAGTGGAAATGCTGTGCTGCTTCAAGAGCCAAGCAGCAACTATACAGGGGAGAGTATGTCTTAGTTACTTTTTGTGTCCTCACTAACTCATTGGGTGTGCGAGGAGTACCAATGATTAGTTTTTGTTGGTGTACTGAGATGTGCATTGAGCCAAGGCAACAATGCGCTTTGGATTTTTTTGTTTGGGAGGAATGATAAAAGTTTTGTGCTTTTACTATTGCAATGAAATTTGGAACAATATGTACACAATGGAGGGCATTTAAAAAAAAACGGTTTTCTCATGAGAGTAAGCAAATATTTGTAATGGCGGTAATGTGCTTGTTGCAGGCTTTTCACTGGCAGAGGAGCAGCGTGGGAGGAAAGGTTTGTGCATGGTTTGCTTGAGCACTGCATGTTCACACTTTGGGGTTTTCACATTTTAGTTTTTAATGTCAATGATGGCTTTGAATAAATGTTTGGTTTTAGTGTTCATGCGCAGTGAATTTTGTATTCCATTTTGTGAATTGTACTTTTTTCTCTATGGCGTATAAGGTGGATATGCATGTTTAAAAAAAAAAAAACATGAATTAATTTTTGAAATGTGGTCCTGTAATACATTGTAATTATTTTTTCTTGTACTTTGCGGTTGTTGTTTTGTCTGGATACCTTTGCAAAAAAAATAAAATGTGTAAAACATCTGTGGTTTTGACAATCTATCTGTTCATGTGGGAGTGTTCAGTTTTTTTCCCACCATGGCTGAGTTTGGATGGCACAAAACCCAAGGTAACAAGTCTGCAGGCGAAGTTATGATCAAGAGTTAATTTTGTTTCCAAAATGTCATTGTCCTCTTCCTGATTTGCTCTGTTGCAGGATGGGATGCACCCATGTGAGACCAGCCATTGTATGTGTTTTTGCAGGTTTGGAGGAGCTGGGTAATGGACAACTACAGCAGGTGGGTTATTTCTGAATTGGAGGACATTTAACATTCCACCCATCCAAGTTTAAATAAACCACATACAAAATAGTAAAATGTGCTTGTCTTGAGTTGAAATCTAAAAAAAAAAGAGTCTGGTGTACACCCTAAAATGACACTTTGCTATTGTCCCCCCCCCACCCAAATAGAATAAAAATGTAATATTGCTGTCTCTTGCAATGTGGGACAATTTGTTTGAATAAACATTTGAAATCTTTATTCATGGAATGTGTGTCCCACGCAAACCTGTTAAAGTAACCTTATTTTTTTTGGCACGGAAGAATTGAATCACGACGTGCTGGTTTTCCAAAAGAATGGGTAGAACAAAGGTATGTCCTCTTCTATGATATTTTTTTTAATTAGACTTGATTGAATGTAACCATGTTATGAATCTGAAAATTATTATTTTTTCTTAAGCGAGTTTGTCATCTTGGTAACAGTAGTACAGGTTTGCAACCCCTCCAGTTTAGTCAGATTTTAGAAAGTAATTGACCTGACATAATTTGGTTAATTTCTGAATTGTTTATTTATTTTGTCATGTATTATGGTAGCTCCCTTGATGGGATGAACTTTGCAGAAATAAAACAATGAGTATCAACTTTGTTCCAGAAGTCATCAGGCAACCATAGGATTTCTCACAGGCTCTGAAGCAGAACCTCCATGTTGATTTGTCAGAAAACTGGGCTTGCAAATCCAGCGCAGACTTCATTTTGGTGCATCAAGATTGAAGGGACGACCTGCGATATGGAGGTCATTCTGAAGGAAATCCTAGCTATGACCACTGCATTTTTTTGGTTTGGTTTTTGTGATTGCAGGTTGGAGGAGGCAAGAAAGAGAACCAGAATTGGGTAGTGAGTGCAAAAATAAAGGTGACATGCTCCAGAGTAATGGTGTGTTTTGTAGAATGGAAGGGGAGCTGGATGAAAGAGAAGGTAATGAAACACAACCGAAAAGAAGAATCAAGTGGCATGTTTTTCACCGCTCGGGGGGGCAGTCCTGAGGTGTTCCCAGGCCAGCTGAAGGACGTCGTCTCAGGAAGCACCTCATCTGGCTCAAACTCATTTCGGCCAAGACCCACAGCTCGTGACCATAGGTGAGGGTAGCAATGTAGATCGACCGGAAGAGCGCTTCGGCTTAGCTCCTTCAAGTCTGACGGATATGCGGACCAAACTCTGACTGGTTGTACAGGGACCGAAGCCCCCAGTGTACCAGAATTTCCTGGAAGTTTTTCCTCCACGACCTCCTTCTCACACGGGATTCCGCCAGATGTTCCCAGCAGACATTCATAATGTTTGGGCCTGCCATCTTCCCCCACCATTGGCGATCTGTTGATAGGTCTTTGCCTGAAAACATGACCCCAGTGTTCGCTAAGGACAATATGTTGCGGGCACAGAAGGCCATTCTTCCTGGCCAAGTCCCTCCCAAAAGCGTGAGTAGTTTAAATCGGCGGAGAGGGGCAACCGTCTCGTCCACTGGGGTGAAACCCCAATGTACAGCTGCCGAGCAATAAGTATACCAATAGCAGAGCCCAGTCTGACCTCGCATACCACCTCTGCCAGCGAGGTGATGTTCCATGTCACGATTGGGGTTAGCTCGGACCAAATGACATCTTTCTATGATGATCAAATGAAAAGTCAACATTTTTAGAATTTCAGGGTGAAGCCCAACAACGGGCATGCGGTTCCAAGATGAACAGCAATGTAGAATGAAAGAGGAAATGCTCCAAGAGCCAAGCATTGATTGAAACAATGTTAGGGGAAGGGACTTATTCCATCGAAGACAGATAAATGGGGTGTCAGGTTTGGAAAGAATTACGATTCTTACTTCAAGTGCGCATGCTTAGAGAGGCTGGAGTAGAGCATGGAAAATGTTGCTCATATAGCCTTTTGTTTGAGTCAATTGCTTTACCGTGTTCCTGCCCAATGCATTATAAACAAGTCTGTTGTGGCCTGTGAGAGTTCAAAGGAGCCACTGACCTTTTGCACACTTTGTTACCTCTGGTGAAATATTTAATTGAAAGGTGGGGAAAAAAAAAGTTCACAGTCCCCAGCTGGGCTCGAACCTGCCATCTTCTGCACGGGCAGTTTAGCTTTCAACCAACCCCGCGTTGCGTTGCGTTGCGTTGCGTTGCGTTGCGTTGCGTTGCGTTGCGTTGCGTTGCGTTGCGTTGCGTTGCGTTGCGTTGCGTTGCGTTGCGTTGCGTTGCGTTGCGTTGCGTTGCGTTGCGTTGCGTTGCGTTGCGTTGCGTTGCGTTGCGTTGCGTTGCGTTGCGTTGCGTTGCGTTGCGTTGCGTTGCGTTGCGTTGCGTTGCGTTGCGCTTTCTTTTCTTTTCTTTTCTTTTCTTTTCTTTTCTTTTCTTTTCTTTTCTTTTCTTTTCTTTTCTTTTCTTTTCTTTTCTTTTCTTTTCTTTTCTTTTCTTTTCACGGACTCAGCTTCAAATGGACTGTATTGTGATCACACAGGTTGGAGAGAACAACCCCATCAGCACAAATACTTTAATGTAGTGAAAAGCTAGCATCAGTTACTATAAGGTTAAGACAAATATGGTGACCTCTAATTTTGCAGCATCATGTGGGACTTTGCTCATTGATAGGTAAAGAATGAATACAAGACCTGTGGGAAATGATCTACGCTCAAAAAAGTGTCATGGTGGTTGCTTGTGTATGACGAATGCTAATAAATTAACAACAGACCAAAACACAATATACTTTATTTACATTACACACAGACATCTAAAGAACAATCTCCGGAAACATGTTGACACGTTACCATAGATATTCATGCGCATTAACCTCAAGGTCGTCTTCATCCTGGGGAGAACAAAAAGTAGCTTTTATTTAGATTGATCAATATAATGGATTCCTCATTCAAAAGCTGCTCTGGACCCAGACGAGCCAAACAACTACCTTCCAGTCTGCACCCTCCAGATAGATTATGAAGGAAACTCATTTGATGGGTGGAATTGTTCCTCATCCTCTCCAGCTACTTCTGAGCCCTGCAACAAAAATTGTGCCACATTTTCAGAACCTTTGCAATTGTGTTTCCCCACCCTGCAATAAACAAACTCCGGTACCCAACTGCACTTGCCTGTCACTTTGTTTCATTGACGTGTTGCCTGAAGCCAGCTCATCTCCAAACCTGCAAAGCAATTGGTTCTGCGCTGGTCACATCATGACCAACATCTACTCATTACCCTCATCCTGTGACTCTTTTATCCAGCTCCCATCTACAATGTCCTGGAAACGCAAGGGCCCAGCCCGCACAGCCTCTCTCAGCAAAACCGGAATAGTATATTGAGGCGTTGTATACAATATTGATCACATTGCTTAGACATTAAGAAGTAAGGAACAAGCAGGTTTCTCAAGGGAAAATGCTGCCAACAATTAATGGGAACGTGTAGATATTAGCAAGGAAGCTGCCGGCTCCATTCACTTTTCAACGTACCGAGCGAGGCGTCACGAGCTGTGCTTTTTCCATCGTCAAACATTTATTGCTCAACACTGCATCGCCTCTGCTCCAGCTGTATAAATAGCACGTAAAGCATCAAATGTTTAACGTCGATGAAGCCACATAGCTCATGAGGTAGATCAACAAGGTACGTTAAAAAAAGGAATGGAACTTCCTCGTCAATATCCACACGTGCCCTTTAATTCTGGCCAGCATCTTCGCTATAGAAACCCGTTTCTTCCTGAACTCTTCATCTATCATTTAAGCAATGTGATCAAGTACAATATATTGGATATACAGATTTGGTATGAACATCACGTTCCGTCTGCAAAATCACTAATTACCCCGTTCTGGCTTTTATCCAACTCTGATTCAAACAGTACACTTACTTTTATTTGTGCGTGTACGCATTAGCCGGCAAGTGACTTGACAGATTGGGGGAATCGCTATGGTGAATGAGAAAAGACCACAAATCAGAAGGCTCAAGGGTGACGTCCGGTGGCACTCCAGGGCCACTGTGTACTTTATAGTATGCCAAAGCACCCAATTAACTTAACTCAATGTTAAAATTAAATATCTTACAGCCTTTTTCAGAACTCCTCCTCCTCCACACCAGTACTAGGGTCCCAAAAAATACTTGCTCATTGTTGACTCCTCCGCCAGGCTACAGTAGCCTACTGCATGTCCCAACCTGCTCCTTGTTAAAAACCAATTCAATAATATAGTTATGTTGATTGGAGTGTCTACTTTGTTTCGTTCCATTCTGCAAAAGACAGTACATTTACTTGTTTGCCAAGTCACATCATTGTGTACGCTTTCCTCAAGCTGCCAGTGGTTCTTTGTGCCTCAGGTCATCCCACTTCACTGCTGCCCTGCAACAACAAATCAACACTAAAACTTGCTACTACCATGTGACTCAGAACAATTTAAGTCAGTAATTCCTTAATAGGTAAAACTCAAAAGGAATATAGGACAAGAGACTTGTGGGAAAGGTTAAAAACATCAGGTTTGTAATCTGCTAGTTTAGCCTCTTTAACAAAAGGAGAGCAGTGATCAACGACTTACATCTGCTGAAGACGGAGGAGGGGAAAAAAGTGTCGTTGTCCGAGTGGTCACTTCATCTCCCTTTATTCAGGCCGTTACATCCGCAATGTACTTGAAAGGTCAAGGCCACCTTCGTGTTCATCTTGTAGCTGCGTGCAGTTTGTGTACATTTCTTCATCCTGGGGAGAAACAAATATCCCAAAAAGTGGGTTTTATTCATATTGATTCCTCATTCAAAGCCTGCACTATATGCATCAATTCAGAACGAAAAGCTGCTCTGGACCCAAACAACCTGCAGGTCAACTCAACCTTCCTTCCTTAGCAAAGACCACAAACCAAGTCCGACCATATCAGCTCGACCAACACTTTCCATTTATTTATTTGGATCAATATAATGGATTACTCTTTCAACACCGGCACTATATGCGTCAATGAGGACCAAAAAGCTCCTCTGGACCCAGACAACCTGCACACTGTCTCACAAGACACCTCTTAACCACACCGACATGCCCGCTTTACAAATGAGACCCTGCAAACAACTACCTTCCATCACAACAGTCCACCAAGGCAAACCACAAACTTCCTCAGTCTGCCCCCTCCCCTTGACATCCACCCTCCAGATAGATTACGAAGGAAACTCATCTGTGTGGAATCCTTCCTTTTCCTCATCCCATCCAGCTACTTCTGAGCCCTGCAAAAAAAATTCTTAATAAGTTGGGCCACATATTTCACTTTGGCCAGCCTTTCATGTGATCAGAACTCCTCCACACCATCACTCTCACCATATTATTTGTACTTACCTTTGTGGTTTTCCTTGGTGTCGCCTACTGCACTTGCCTGTCACTTTGTTTCATTGACACGTCGACTTTAACAGTTACCTTTGCACGACCTGGAGCCAGCTCATCTCCAAACCCGCAAAGCAAACGGTACAATTGGTTCTGTGCTGGTCACATCATTACCTACGTTTAACCTATCACCCTCGCCCTGTGGCTTTGCACGGCTCGTACAACACTTACTGTGCATTTGGTTACCTTTTCTTTGATCCACCGCCTATCTACAATGGCCTGGAAACGTAAAACAATAACAAAATGGAGAGACGCTAACATTTCAGAAAACACAAAAAGACCAAACTCATTTCAATTTGAGAAACCCAGAAACTGAAGGGCCTATTTCGCAAACGTTCTTGGAAGTCCTACGGCCTCTCTCGGCAACATCCGTCTCGCTGCTACGCGGATGGAACGTGACGTCCGTCCCAAATAGCGATGGTATATATTGAGGCCCTTAACGGCTAGCCTGTATAGGCGTTCGATGCCGTGTATACAATATATTGGACTTCATCACATTTCTTAAACCAGGAAGAGTTAAGGAAGAAGCAGATTTCTAAAAGAGACAATTAAAGGGAACGCGTATATTAGCAAGGAAGCCGCCGGCTCCATTCAGTTTTGAACGTACCGAGCGAGGCATCGACCTTGCGTACGTTCTGGTCACGAGCTGTGCTTTTTCCATCGACAAAATCATCAAACATTTGGACTGGAGTTGAGCATTGACGTTAAACAACATTTGATGCTTTACGTGCTATTTATACAGCCGGAGCAGAGGCGACGCAGCGTTAAGCAAGAAATGTTTGACATCGATGCTAAACTATATTCAGAATGTATAATGTGCCCGTCGATGAAGCCGCAGAGCTTGCGACCAGAATGTACGCGAGGTCGATCGACATCCAGCTCTTCCGGGGGGGGGATCCCGAGGCTTTCCCAGGACGTCGACTCCCGGTGGGACGTGCCCGGAACACCTCGCCGGGGAGGCGCCCGAATCAGATGCCCCGGCCACCTCATCTGGCTCCTCTCAGTGCGTAGGAGCGGCGGCTCTACTCTGAGATCCTCCCGGATGACCGAGCTTCTCGCCCTCTCTCTAAAGGGAGAGCCCGGACACCCTGGGGAGGAAACTCATTTCGGCCGCTTGTATCCGGGATCTTGTTCTTTCGTAGGTGAGGGTAGGAACCAAGATCGACCGGTAAATCGAGAGCTTCGCCTTTCGGCTTCGCTCCTTCTTTACCACAACGGACCGATACAAAATCCGCATCGCCGCACCGATCTCCCGTTGCGTTCTTCCCTCACTCGTGAACGAGACCCCAAGATGCTTGAACTCCTCCACTTGGGGCAGGATCTCATCCCCGACCCGGAGAGGGCATGCCACCCTTTTACGACTGAGGACCGTGGTCTCAGTCGGAAAAGTCCAAGGTACGTTAAAAAAAAGGAATGGAACTTCCTTGTCAATATCCACACGTGCCCTTTAATTCTGGCCAGCATCTTCTCTACAGAAACCCGTTTCTTCCTTAACTCTTCAATCTTTTATGATTTAACAAATGTGATCAAGTACAATATGTTGTATTTACAGAATCAAAGGCCTATACAGGCTCGCTGTTCAGGGCTTCCGGATATACAATCGCTATTTGGTACGGACGTCACGTTCCGTCTGCCGAGCCTACCCTCCCCGCCGTGCGAGAGCCCATCCCGTTGAAGCGGGACGGGTCTTGCCGAGAAAGGCCGTGGGATTACCAAGAACGTCTGCGAAACGGGCCCTATCGTTTCGGAGTTTCTGCAATTGTCATTTGTTTGTGGCTGAAATGTCAAAGTGTCTCAAAATTTGTTATATTGTTTTGCACTTTCAGGTCACCGTACATTTCAATATCTACAAAACAAGCAAAATCACTTACCACGACTCACTAATTACCCTGTTCTGGTTCCCATTGTTGCCTTCTGCCCCAAATGTTTCCTCCTCCTCCCTGCAACAAAGAAATAAGAATAACCTTTTATCCTTAGCAGTCATTTGCTTTCTGCGTCTACTTTGCTGGTTACCCTTCCCTGGCTTTTATCCAACTCGGCTTCAAACGGTACACTTCATTTTATTTGTGCGTGTACTCATTACCCGACCGGCGACAAGTGACTTCATAACATCTGAGGCCGATTGGAGGCTTCATTTTGAAACTAAAGCTAATAGAGAAGGAATCTCTACGGGGTCTGGGTCAAACGGTGAATGACAAAAGACTAAGACCAGAAACCAGACAGCTACAGACGAGTTATTACACCTCCAAACTCCAGGCTGGATGAAGAAGGCTCAAGGGTGACATCAGAACCTCGAGGACGCAAAACCGGTGGCGCTCCAGGAGAGACTGACAGCTTTTTTTTTTTAAGGCTTCAATTTCCTTTGAGCGCCGAACATTTGCTTGAATTACCCAACTTGAAATGTAGAGTTCACCCAACTGTTTTGCTCAACTTTGTGCCTTAAGGAGCTAAATGGCAAAATTGACTGAATAAACCAATAAATTCACTTAAACAATTGACAACATTTTCTAATTTCACAGATTTTATTTTTTCCCACCAAAAAAAATAAATACATTTCTCACAAAAATGTTTGACATTTTTTTCATATTTTGGTATTTCACTAACAAACGTTACTCTCGTAGGTTAAAACTGAATATAAATACCATGGGTTAAAATACGATAATTTGCAAGCTATTTTTACATTTTTTTTTCAACACTCAAACACAGACTTATTTCCTGTCACAAAGGTGACACACTGTGCACTTTACAGCCAACTCCATAGTATGCAAATCCCATTCTTCATTGGCCATCGATGATAGTGTGCCAAAGCACCCAATGAACTTAACTGGATGATAAAAGATATCAGCCCACAAAAAAATAACTGCTGACAACAAACTAGCTTACACCAAAGTACACAAAAATTAATTTCTAACTAAATATCTTACTCGACTGGACTTTAACTCTTCCTATACTTGCACACCTGTATAAACCAAACTTCAAAAAAATATATAAAGTCCTTAATGTTTAGTCTTATTTTCAAAAGGCACCTATGTTGCTTGAGCCTTGCCATACCTATTTTGAGGCATACATTTTTAAAAGACCTATCTTTGTGTCCATGTACTCCTAATTCCACCTTTTTTTAAAATTCATTTTATTTCAGGTCGTAAAAGTACATTTGGAACAAAGTCAAGTTTTGCAGATCCCTCCAAATATACAAATATCAAACGGACATTTTAAGACATTCCACTGATAAACATGTTTCAGCATTATTGCCTTCAATCAATGAATAGCTCTATACAGAAAAATCAGTTAGTCCGTGCACACCCAGTAAGTTGGTGGACAGAAAAACTGCAACATTTTTATAAAGAAGACTCAACATGTCATATGTTAATGCCCATGAATTGCACACACCTTAAAAAGAAAAGTAACTGCTCCTCTTGTACCGGCGTGCCATTTGTGTACATGTGTTAGTCTTCTTCCTGGGAAGAAAAAAGAATTCAAAATGACAAAAAAAAATTAAGGTTTTGCTTATGTTCATCAATATAATTGATACTTCATTCAAAGCAGTCACCGTCTGCATCGATTCAAAACGAAAAGCTGCTCTGGACCCAAACAACCTGCAGGCCAACTCAACCTTCCTTCCTCCCTTCCTTCACAAAGACCACAAACCAAACCAAGTCCAACCGTATCAGCTCGACCAACACTTTCCATGCCTGCCTTCGTTACAATCACACCTACCACCAAACTGCCTTCCATAGCAACAATCAACCAAGGCAATATATACCAAAAACTTTATTTATATTCATCAATATAATGGATTCCTGATTCTACGCCTGCACTATATGCATCCATTACGAACAAAAAGCTGCTCTGGACCCAGACGAGCCAAACAACCTGCACACATTCTCAAAACCTTGACAAGACACCACTTTAAACACACCGACATGTCCACCCGCCAGCTCTACCGACACTTTCCGTACCTGCCCAATTTACAAATGAGACCTGCAAACACCAAACAACTACCTTCCATCACAATAGTCCACCAAGGCAAACCACAAACTTCCTCAGTCTGCCCCCTCCCCTTGACATCCACCCTCAAGATAGATTATGAAGGAAACTCATCTGTGTGCCACGTTATTCTTCATTTGACGCGTGGAATTGTTCCTTTTCCTCATCCCATCCAGCTACTTCTGAGCCCTGCAAAAAAAGAAATATACAAAAAACTTGTGCCACGTATTTTGTTACCTTTCGCCAGCGTTTCCTTTTATCACAACTCTTCCACGCCACAAAACAAACACATAACTGCACACCATCTTGCAATATTGTTTTGTTTGCCCGCCATTTGTACTTACCGTTGTGGTTTTCCTTGGGGCCTCCTGTCCCAAAGGTCTCCTCCTCCACCCTGCAATAAACAAACTCCGGTAGCCTACTGCACTTGCCTGTCACTTTGTTCCATTGACGCGTCTACTTTGACAGTTACCTTTGCGCAGCCTTGAGCCAGCTCATCTCCAAACCTGCAAATCAAACAGTACAATTGGTTCTGTGCTGGTGAATTGTGAAACACTAACATTTCAGAAAACACATTTACAAAAAGACCAAACTCGTTTTCAATTGGAGAAACCCAGAAACGGAAGGTCCCATTTCACAGACATTCTTGGAAATCCCACAGCCTTTCTCGGCAAGTAGCAAGAGTATATATTGAGGACCTGTGTAGGCGTTTGATGCCGTGTATACAATATATTGCACTTCATCACATTTCTTAAACCATAAAGAGATAAGGAAGAAGCAGATTTCTAAAAGAGACAATTAAAGGGAACGCGTATATTAGCAAGGAAGCCGCCGGCTCCATTCAGTTTTGAACGTACCGAGCGAGGGATCGACCTTGCGTACGTTCTGGTCACGAGCTGTGCTTTTTCCAGACAAGCTCATAACACATTATGAATACTTTAGCATTGATGCTAAACAACATTTCATGCTTTACGTGCTATTTGTACGGCTGGATGAAACCGCATAGCTTGTGACCACAATGTACGCGAGGGAGATCAACAAGGGACGTTACAAAAAATGAATGGAACTTCCTTGCCAATATCCACACGTACCATTTAATTCTCGCCAGCGACTTCTCCATAGAAACCTGCTTCTTCCTTCATTCTTAATCTCTCTCTTTACGATTTAAAAGCAATGTGATCAAGTACAATATATTGTAGATACAGCATCAAATGCTGTTCAGGGCATCCGGATATACAATCGCTATTTGATACGGACGGCACGTTCCGTCTGCCGAGCCTCCCCTCCCCGCCGTGAGGGAGCCAATCCCGTTGAAGCGGGACGGATCTTGCAGAGAAAGGCCGTGTGATTACCGACAACGTCTGCAAAATGGGCCACTCCGTTTCCGGGTTCCCGCAATTGTCATTTGTTTCATCTTTTTTGTAAAAGTGTTGCTGCTTTTTTTTGTTCTGAAATGTTGAAGCAAACAAATCAATCAAATTGTGAAACGATTCCTTTGATTGTTTTGCACTTCCAGGTCACCGCACATAAAATCTACAAAATCACTTACCATTATCATCTACTTATTACTTTGCTGTACACATGCCTCAAGATATTCAAGCTGCCAGTCATTCCCAGTGTCTGTTCGTGCCTCTCAGCTCATCCCACTTCACTGCAACAACAAATCAACACAACTGTACAGCAATGACACCAAAACTTGCTACTCCCATGTGACTCATATGATAGGTGATAAGAATCTAAGTCAGTCATTCCTTAATAGGTAAAACTCTAAAATGAATACAGGACGAGAGACTTGTGAGAAATGTGCAACGATTTACGCTCTAAAAGGTTAAAATCATAACATTTAAATATTGTGAACACTTTCAAAATACATCAGGTTTGTAATCGCCTAGTTTAGCCTCTTTAACAAAAGGGAGCAGTGATCAACGACTTACATCTGCTGAAGACAGAGGAGGGAGCTCTCGGGCAATGTCGCTCTCGGTCCAGCTTCCGGAGGGAAAAAAGTGTCGTTGTCCTGTTACTCCGCAATGTACTTCAATGGTCAAGGCCACCTTCATGCGCATTAATTGCACACAGACCTCAAGGGACAAGAAGGTGTTCATCTTGTAGCTGCGTGCAGTTTGTGTACATTTCTTCATCTAAATCCTGGGGACAAAAAAATATATACAAAAAAGTAGGTTTTATTTATATTGATCAATACAATGGATTCCTCATTCAACACCTGCACTATATACCTCAATCAGGAACAAAAAGCTGCTCTGGACCCAAACAACCTGCAGGCCAACTCAACCTTCCTTCCTTCGCAAAGACCACAAACCAAACCATATCAGCTCGACCAACACTTTCCATGCCTGCCTTCGTTACAATCACACCTACCACCAAACCGCCTTCCATAGCAACAATCAACCAAGGCAATTAGACCAACAACTTTATTTATATTGATCAATCTAATGGACTCCTCATTCAAACCCTGCACGATATGCATCAATGAGGAACAAAAAGCTGCTCTGGACCCAGACGAGGCAAACAACCTGCACAATCTCAAAACCTTCACAAGACACCGACACGTCCACCCGCCAGCTCTACCGGCAATTTCTGTGCCTGCCAGCTTTACAAATGAGACCCTGCAAACACCAAACAACTACCTTCCATCACAATAGTCCACCAAGGCAAACCACCAAGTTCCTAAGTCTGCCCCCTCCCCTTTACATCCACCCTCCAGATAGATTATGAAGGAAACTCATCAGTGTGCTGCTTTATTCTTCATTTCATGCGTGGATTTCTTCCTTTTCCTCATCCCAGCCAGCTACTTCTGAGCCCTGAAAAAAAAACATTGAAATAAGTTGTGCCACATATTTAACTTTGGCCAGCGTTTCCTTTTATCAGAACTCTTCCACGCCACAAAACAAACACATAACTGCACACCATCTTGCAATATTGTTTTGTTTGCCCGCCATTTGTACTTACCGTTGTGGTTTTCCTTGATGCCTCCTGTCCCAAAGGTCTCCTCCTCCACCCTGCAATAAACAAACTCCGGTAGCCTACTGCACTTGCCTGTCACTTTGTTTCATTGACGTGTCTACTTTGACAGTTACCTTTGCGCAGCATTGAGCCAGCTCATCTCCAAACCTGCAAATCAAACAGTACAATTGGTTCTGTGCTGGTCACTCCATTACCCTCGCCCTGCGGCTCTTTGTACGGCCCGGACAACACAAAGAAATACACACTTACTGTGCATTTGGTTACCTTTTCTTTGATCAACCTCCTATCTACAATGTCCTCGAAACGCAAAACAATAACAAAATTGTGAAACACCAACATTTCAGAAAACACATTTACAAAAGGACCAAACTCATTAAAATTGGAGAAACCCAGAAACGGAAGGTCCCATTTCACAGACATTCTTGGAAATCCCACAGCCTTTCTCGGCAAGTAGCAAGAGTATATATTGAGGACCTGTGTAGGCGTTTGATGCCGTGTATACAATATATTGCACTTCATCACATTTCTTAAACCATAAAGAGATAGATGAAGAGTTAAGGAAGAAGCACATTTCTAAAAGAGACAATTAAAGGGAACGCGTATATTAGCAAGGAAGCCGCCGGCTCCATTCAGTTTTGAACGTACCGAGCGAGGGATCGACCTTGCGTACGTTCTGGTCACGAGCTGTGCTTTTTCCATCGACAAGCTCATAATACATTATGAATACTTTAGCATTGATGCTAAACAACATTTCATGCTTTACGTGCTATTTGTACGACTGGATGAAACCGCATAGCTTGTGACCACAATGTACGCGAGGGAGATCAACAAGGGACGTTCAAAAAAATGAATGGAACTTCCTTGCCAATATCCACACGTGCCATTTAATTCTCGCCAGCGACTTCTCCATAGAAACCTGCTTCTTCCTTCACTCTTAATCTCACTCTTTACGATTTAAAAGCAATGTGATCAAGTACAATATATTGTAGATACAGCATCAAAGGCTGTTCGGGGGATCCGGATAAACAATCGCTATTTGATACGGACGGCACGTTCCGTCTGCCGAGCCTCCCCTCCCCGCCGTGAGGGAGCCAATCCCGTTGAAGCGGGACGGATCTTGCAGAGAAAGGCCGTGTGATTACCGACAACGTCTGCAAAATGGGCCACTCCGTTTCCGGGTTCCCGCAATTGTCATTTGTTTCATCTTTTTTGTAAAAGTGTTGCTGCTTTTTTTGTTCTGAAATGTTCAAGTGTTTCACAATTTGCTTGATTGTTTTGCACTTCCAGGTCACCGTACATAAAAATCTACAAAATCACTTACCATTTTTTATCTACTTATTCCTTTGCTGTACACATTCCTCAAGATATTCAAGCTGCCAGTCATTCCCAGTGTCTGTTCGTGCCTCTCAGCTCATCCCACTTCACTGCAACAACAAATCAACACTAATGGACACAACTGTACAGCAATGACACCAAAACTTGCTACTCCCATGTGACTCATATGATAGGTGATAAGAATCGAAGTCAGTCATTCCTTAATAGGTAAAACTCAAAAATGAACACAGGACGAGGGACTTGTAGGAAATGTGCAAAGATTTACGCTCTAAAAGGTTAAAAACATCACGTTTAAATATTGTGAACACTTTCAAAATACTTGCCTATACCTGTACAATACATCAGGTTTGTAATCTGCTAGTTTAGCCTCTTTAATAAAAGGGAGCAGTGATCAACGACTTACATCTGCTGAAGACAGAGGAGGGAGCTCTCGGGCAATGTCGCTCTCGGTCCAGCTTCCGGAGGGAAAAAAGTGTCGTTGTCCTGTTACTCCGCAATGTACTTGAAAGGTCAAGGCCACCTTCATGCGCTTTAATTGCACACAGACCTCAAGGGACAAGAAGGTGTTCATCTTGTAGCTGCGTGCAGTTTGTGTACATTTCTTCGTCTACATCCTGGGGAGAAAGACAAAAAAGTAGGTTTTGTTGATATTGATCAATATAATGGATTCCTCATTCAACACCTGCACTATATACCTCAATCAGGAACAAAAAGCTGCTCTGGACCCAAACAACCTGCAGGCCAACTCAACCTTCCTTCCTTCCTTCCTTCGCAAAGACCACAAACCAAACCATGTCCAACCGTATCAGCTCGACCAACGCTTTCCATGCCTGCCTTCCTTACAATCACACCTACCACCAAACCGCCTTCCGTAGCAACACTCAACCAAGGCAATTATACCAACAACTTTATTTATATTGATCAATCTAATGGACTCCTCATTCAAACCCTGCACGATATGCATCAATGAGGAACAAAAAGCTGCTCTGGACCCAGACGAGGCAAACAACCTGCACAATCTCAAAACCTTCACAAGACACCGACATGTCCACCCGCCAGCTCTACCGGCAATTTCTGTGCCTGCCAGCTTTACAAATGTGACCCTGCAAACACCAAACAACTACCTTCCATCACAATAGTCCACCAAGGCAAACCACAAACTTCCTCAGTCTGCCCCCTCCCCTTGACATCCACCCTCAAGATAGATTATGAAGGAAACTCATCTGTGTGCCACGTTATTCTTCATTTGACGCGTGGAATTGTTCCTTTTCCTCATCCCATCCAGCTACTTCTGAGCCCTGCAAAAAAAGAAATATACAAAAAACTTGTGCCACGTATTTTGTTACCTTTCGCCAGCGTTTCCTTTTATCACAACTCTTCCACGCCACAAAACAAGCACATAACTGCGCACCATCATTCTTGCAATATTGTTTTGTTCCCCCGCCATTTGTACTTACCGTTGTGGTTTTCCTTGGTGCCTCCTGTCCCAAAGGTCTCCTCCTCCACCCTGCAATAAACAAACTCCGGTAGCCTCCTGCACTTGCCGGTCACTTTGTTTCATTGACAAGTCCACTTTGACAGTTACCTTTGCACGGCCTGGAGCCAGCTCATCTCCAAACAATTGGTTCTCTGCTGGTCACTTCATGACCTACGTTTACTTATTACCCTCGTCCTGCTCGTACAACACAAAGATTAATAATTTTTTTTTTTTTTAAATACACAGAACAAACACTTACTGTGCATTTGGTTACCTTTTCTTTTATCAAACTCCTATCTACAGTGTCCTGGAAACGCAAAACAACAACATTGCGAAACACTAACATTTCAGAAAACACAAACACTTTTACAAAAAGACCAAACAAATTACAATTGCAGAAACCCAGAAATGGAAAGCCCCGTTTCGCACACATTCTTGGAAATCCCACGGCCTTTCTCGGCAAGACCCGTCTCGCTTCGACATGATCGGCTCCCGCATCGCGGCAAGGGTAGGCTCCGCGGATGGAACGTGACGTCCGTCCCAAATAGGAATAGTGTATTTTGAGGCCCTTAACGGCCAGCCCGTATAGGCGTTTCATGCCGTGTCTACAATATATTGTACTTCATCCCATTTCTTCAACCATAGAGAGATTAAGAGTTCAGGAAGAAGCAGATTTCTAAAGAGCGAATTAAAGGGAACGTGTGGATATTAGCAAGGAAGCCGCCGGCTCCATTCGGTTTTGAACGCACCGAGCGAGGGATCGACATTGCGTACGTTCTGGTCACGAGCTGTGCTTTTTCCATCGACAAAATCATAATACATTATGAATATAGTTTAGCATCCACGCTTTACGTGCCATTTATACGGCTGGGGCCGAGGCGACGCAGCGGCCGACTCGGAAATGTATTCTCGCCGTCGGGGAAACCTTCTGTGCTTTTTCATTTAATGTAAACTGGGACGTGAAGACACCGTGCGACGGAGATTATAATTTGGAATCGCGTCGAAACCGGTGGACGACCGATCGGCCTCTCGAGAAAACCACCCGACTGAACTGCGGCGCCGTGTACGTGATGAGGCAACCGTTTCCTGCCCGATCGACCAGACCGGAATACTTTACATTTCCGGGTTTGCGAGCAGTATGAATACTACGTAAAGCGTCAAACGTTGTTGAAACCGCATAGCTTGTGACCAGCATGTACACGAGATAGATCAACAAGGTACGTTAAAAACAAAAAATGGAACTTCCTTGTCAATATCAACACGTGCCCTTTAATTCTGGCCAGCATCTTCTCGAAAGAAACCCGTTTCTTCTTCCCTAACCCTTCATCAATCTTTTATGATTTCAGCAATGTGCTCAAGTACAATATGTTGTATTAACAGAATCAAAGGCCTATACGGGCTCGCTGCTCAGGGCTTCCGGATATACAATCGCTATTTGGTATGGACGTCGCGTTCCGTCTGCATAGCCTACCCTTCCCGCCGTGCGAGAGCCGATCTCGTCCAAGCGGGACGGGTCTTGCCGAGAAAGGCCGTGGGATTACCGAGAACGTCTGCGAACTGAGCCGCTCCGTTTCCGGGTTCCCGCAATTGTCATTTGTTTGGTCTTTTTGTCAAAGTGTTTCTGCTTTCCTTTTGTTCTGAAATGTTGAAGTGTTTCACAATTTCTTTTATTGTTTTGCACTTCCTGGTCACCGTACATATCAAAATCGACAAAATAGCAAAATCACTTACCGTGACTCACTTATTACCCTGTTCTGGTTCCCATTTTTGCCTTCTGCCCCAAATGTTTCCTCCTCCTCCTCCCTGCAACAAAGAAACAAGAATAACCTACTATACTTAGCAGTCATTTGCTTTCTACTTCTACTTTGCTGGTTACCCTTGCCTGGCTTTTATCCAACTCGTCTTCAAACAGTACACTTTTACTTGCGCGTGTACTCATTACCCGACCGGCGACAAGTGACTTGATAACATCTGAGGCAGATTGGAGGCTTCATTTTGAAACAAGAGCCAATAAACAAGGAATCTCTATGGGGTCTGGGTCAAACGGTGAATAAGAAAAGACAAAGACCAGAAAGCAGACGAGTTATTACACCGCAAAATTCCGGGCTGGACGGAGAAGGCTCAAGGGTGACATCGGAACCTCTGAGGACGCAAAAGGGCCGGTGGCGCTCCAGGGCCGCCGTGTAGGAGACTGACAGCTTTTTTTTTTTTTTAAATAAAGGCTTCAATTTCCTTTGAGGGTCTCACATTTACTTTAATTATCCAACTTGAAATCTTGACTTCACGCAACGTTTTCGCACAACTTGGTGTCTTCAGAAGCTCAACAGCAAAATTGACTGGATAAACCAATAAATTATATATTTCTATTTTTATCATATTTTTTTTTTTTTTAAATAAAGGCTTCAATTTCATTTGAGGGTCTCACATTTACTTGAATTATCCAACTTGAAATCTTGACTTCACGCAACGTTTTCGCACAACTTGGTGTCTTCAGAAGCTCAACGGCAAAATTGACGGGATAAACCAATAAATTCACTGAAACAATTGACAAAATTGTCAAGTTTCACTGATTTTATTATTTTTTTTTCTTGATAAATAAACCTCTGAAAAAAGTTTGAGACAAAACTCTTTTTTTCCTATTTTGGAAAAACCCATATTTTTGTAATCGACTGAAAAAAAGTTACTCCGGTAGATGTTAAAACTGAATTTGTAAGAAAGAAAAAATGCCAGGGGTTCAAATAGGATATTTTGCTGGCTTTTTTAAATTGTATTTTTCAACACTCAAACACAGACCTATTTCCTGTCACAAAGGTGACACACTGCACTTTACAGCAAACTTTATAGGATGCAAATCCTATTCTTCATTGGCCAGAGGATAGTGTGCCAAAGCACCCAATTAACTGAAAAGATAACAGCCCACAAAAAATAACTACTGACAAAAAACTAGCTTACACTAAAGTACACAAACAAAAACGAGCATGCTTCCAATACTAAAATGAATTTCAAACTCAATATCTTACTCGACTGGTCTTTAACTCTTCCTATATATGCACACCTTTAGAAATCAAACTTCAAAAACAAGTCCCTACTTTTCATAGTCTTATTTTCAAAGCCACCTGTATGTTGCTTGAGCCTTGCCATACATTTTTAAAAGACCCATCTTTCAGCTTGGGGGGAGGGGGGGGGTGCATTTTCATTCCATAAAAATGCATGCTTAACCGTCTTTCAGCCTGTAAGTTGTGTACATGTACTCCCAATTCAACCTTTTTTTTTTTTTCTTCAATTTTATTTCAAGTAGTCCAAGTACATTTGGAACAAAGACAAGTTTTGCAGATCCCTCCAAAGCCCCCAAGCATACAAACATGTATAAAAAAGAAAAGACTCAACATGTGATATGTTAATCCCCATTAATTGCACACACCTTAAAAGGACAAGTAACTGTTCCTCTTGTACCTGCATGCCATTTGTGTCCATTAGTTGGTCTTCTTTCTGGGAATTAAAAAAATAAATAAACAAAAAAATTGGTTTTACTTATGTTGATCAATATGATTGACACTTCATTCAAAGCAGTCGCCGTCTGCATCAATTCAGAACAAAAAGCTGCTCTGGACCCAAACAACCTGCAGGGCATCCGTACTCTACCCCCTCCCGTTTACTTTTTACATCCACCCTGCAAATACATTACGAACAAACAACTCATCTGTGTGCCGCTTTATTCTTGGTGTGGAATTGGTCCTTTTCCTCATCCCGTCCAGCTACTTCTGAGCCCTGCAAAAACAAACAAAACAAAAACAACTTGTGCCGCTTATTTTGTTACCTTTGGCCAGCCTTCCCTTTTATCAGAACTCTCTTCCACGCCACAAAACAAGCACACCGTTACTCTTGAGCAAGTCTTTTTTGGAACCTTTGTACTTCTTACCCCGCTCTGGTTCTCCTTGCTGCCTCCTGTCCCGAATGTCTCCTCCACCAGCCTGCAAAGACAAACAAACTGGAGTCGCCTCCAGCATGTCCCAACCTGCTCCTTGTTAATAAATTCAATAATATACTTTTGTCACTTGATTGATTGGAGTGTCTAACTTTGTTGGTTACCCTTGCTCTGAGTTTAGTCCCATCCAGCGCACATTCCACCCTGCAAAAAAAAATTTAATTAACAATACTTCGTAGTTTGCTAAGTCACATTGTGTGTGTGTGTATACTAATTACTTACTGTACATTTTCCTCAAGCTATTCAATCTGGCAGTCATTCCCAATGGTTCTTTGTCTCTCAGCTCAACCAACTTCACTGCTGCCCTGCAACAAGAAACCAACAATAGGGGACACAACTGGACCAAAAAATAATAATAAACCAATTTTGCTCAATAGGGACACCTCCTTCGCTGTACGCTCCCGCCTTCAAATTGCCATCCTCAAAACAACAAGCTGTTCTGGATGCAGACAAGTCAAACAAATAACAACCTGCAGACCATCTCAACCTTCCTTCCTTCGCAATGACGACAAACCAAACCCTGTCCAACCATGAGCTCTCCCAACACTTTCCATGCCTGCCTTCATTACAAACAGAGCTACCACCAAACAATCACCTTCCCTAGCTACAGTCACCCAAGGCAAACCACCCTACTTTTCTTGTTTATTGCTCAATATGGACTCCTCCCTCAAACCCTGTACTGTACAAAATTGCCAACCTCAAAACAACAAGCTTTTCTGGATGCAGACAAGTCGAACAAATACCGCCACGTATTAAGCAAGACCCGGCAAATGACACTTGACTGCACCACCGTTTCCAACCATCAGCCCTATGAACGCTTTCCATGGCTGCCTTCATTAAAATCAGACCTTTTTACCATGACACAATCACCACCCATAGCTATCAACTAAGGTGTGCCACAAAGCTTACAACTCTGCCCCCTCCTGTTCAACATTTACATGCTCCTCAGACAGATTATGCACAGACAACTCGTGTGATGCTTGATTCCATGCATTGTCTTTTTTTCCTCGTCCCATCTGGCTCCTCCCTGCAACAATGGAAACAAAAATAAAAATTAGGCCACTTAATTGCTCTGTATTTTGTTACCTTTGGTCAACATTTCCATCATGCGGCTCTTCCAGCCTACAATACATGCACACAAACGTGCTGGTCACGTTGATTTGTTTGTGCATTAGTACTCATTACCCTGCTCTGCTTACACTGTATTTCAGGCTTATTCCACATTGTGTATGTTTGGGCATATAGTCCTACTTCCTAACCTTTTTATCATTTTAAGTCAAGTCATCAAAGCACATTTAGAACAACTTTCACCATTCCCTACAAAACACAAACACATTTTTCATAAGTACATTTTACTGATCACTATGTTTCAGCATTGTTGCCTTGACATGATTTACATTTCAGTGCACAAAAAAAGAAAAAAAAGAAAAATCAGTGTTAGTCCATGCACACCCAGTGAGTTTGTGAGGAAGTGAACACAAACATTAAGAGTAACTGAGATATACTCTCCTTGAAAAGTTGGTGCTTGGCTCTTGAAGCAGCACAATATTTCCACTTTTGTTCTGGACCGCTGTCAAAAAAAATAAAAGGCACCTTAACGTGGTTTCATCGATGTTAATGCACATTAATTGCACACTCGCCTCAAGGAACAAGATGTTTAACTTGGAACTGCACACCTGTTGTGTCCTCATCACAATTAAACATTTGATTGACCGATATGAATCTCTCATTCAAAGGCTGCACTGTTCACAACTCAAAACAAAGCTACTGCCCCCCCCCCGACCCGGATAAGCGGTGGAAAAATGGATGGATATTCAACCAAACACTACATTTGTAAGAAATACAAATAAAACACTTGACAAATAATAATACACCATGAAAAACAAAAATACATTTTTCAACCGGGAGAGCAAACCATGAGTTCAAAGGAAAATTACAAAAACCCTGGAGGAAAAACCTACCACCGGAAGGCAAAACACTTGCAACATTCAACAATATAACTCCGCATGAAAGCACTGTAAATAAAATAAACATTTCCAGTTCAGCTCACGATCACATCATTTATAGCAATTGCCTTCAAGACAAGAATAATAAACCAAAAGAAAGTCAATTGTTACCTTGTGGGCTCAACCAAGCGCATCCCTCAAACCTTTCATTAAATGCTCTTCCTTTCTTTGAGTGGGGGGGGGATCCAACAAACACAATATTACTGTGGAAAACATGTACAAATAACAAACATTTGCAAATCAAACTATGGCACTTACTTAGCTGAGGAAAAGCAGGGCAGTCGCTCGCCATTTTGTTGCCATTCAGCGCACCTGCCTGCAATCAATTAATGGCAGTTCGCACACCTGCCTCCATTTACCCGGAGGCCTGACAGCGCAAATGGCAGCAAACCGAAGCCCAAACAGCACATTTGTTCACACGTTGCACACATTGAGACACACAATAAGCAGCGTTTGCTCTTAAACCAAAAGTTCATTTCAACGACCTTCCCCTGCGCAATGACAGCATTTCAAAAGCGCCACCACTTCCGGGCATGTGACAAACATTTCCCGCCAATATGCGACCCCGAAAGTCACGGAAGGAAATCAAAATCGCCCTCCCGCTTACAGCGGGTGCTGGCGCCACCTCGTGGCCACAAATGGGTCTGTCTTCGAATACGTGTAAAAAAACAAAAAACAAAACTGACAAACTTGTCTATTTTAAAGTCTGGTCATTTTTTTAAAAAAATGTAAAAAGCCTGTCGTCTTTTTATTTTCAAAGCCTTGCTATACATATTTTTGGATGATTTTATTCTTCATCTTACTTTCGTGTTTTTCTTGCTATACCGGCCATATTTATGACAACAACAGAAAGCGCATATATATATATATATATATATATATATATATATATATATATATATATATATACATATATATATACATATACATATATATATATATATATATATATATATATATATATTCCCACTCCACAATTATCACAGAGCCTTTGTTAGTGCTTCGCATTTGTGCGCACAGAGCTACTGCGCGGACCCGGAAGTAAACACGCTGCTGGGAAATGGAGTTGTGAGGGAACAATAACTGACGATTTGACGTCATAGACTGCAACTGACAGGGGGCGTGGCCGTGGCAGAGGACGAGCACACAAACCGGAGGCTAAATAGATAATAAAATTACATCTCCATTTTGTGCGTCTTTCACTTGGTGCACAGCGCTTGAGCAACTTCTTCTTTTTTTGGAACTCTCAACAGAGATGAGCCACCTTTTCCTACTAGACTCACCATAAAAGTAAGTTCATCAAATAGCACTGCTTTTTATGAAAACATCAGAGAACGTAAAGAGAGAAACCAATTTCATAAAATGTCCATTGTACATTGGGACAAGCCGAAAGTCACAACAACAACAACAACAACGGTGTGCGTGTTATGCTGTTTGTGCTAATTGAAGAAGTTGACTTTTGTTCCCCAAATATTCCTGGTCGTTTACTGGTTTCCACTGTCAAGCAGTTTTCCAGTTGCCTACCGTGAAAGGACCTATGGAGTCTAAATGGGCACTAACAAGTTGGTTTGATATAGTTTTTTTTCCTCAAGAAATTGAAGCTGGCAGTCGTTCCCAATAATATCAAGCCGTTTTGGAGCAATTGGCAAATAACTAATTGCACTTGGAATGCCCCTTTTTCATCGCCAAAACCAACACGCCGACACGTCTTGCTGTGACGTCAGTGGCAGAAGTGCATAACCGTGATGGAAAAAGCAATGTACTATACTATCAAGTGGCAGTGTTTCGTCATATTTTATACATCGTCGCTGTCGGGTCAAATCCAAAATGACAACTTTTCAGAAAAAAACAAACCAAAAAAAGTCATCTTACTTGACTTTTCAAACATCGCTTTTTTTCTATTTGGTATGACACCTTATATTGCTGTTATACCTTTGCAGCCTCTAAATCGCTAATTTAATATGCTTAAAAATATATATATCACTATTACGGTGTCATTGTTTAAAAATGCTACAAACACAGCAGCTCGACCGTACAAAAACAAATACAAATACCTTTCAAAGCAAACGCCCGTGTCACGTCATCTAGCAGAACGCTTTTCAAACATCTTTGTGAAGCAAGAAATACAACATTGAAGTGACGGACCCCCGTTTACATATGTAGAAATTAATCTGCAAGCATTTAGACCTCATGTGGAATATATGTGGCTGTCTTCAACGAGGCATTTCAACAATTGATGAAAAAAAAACAAAATACATTTTTATAAAAACAAACCTATTCAAATGTTTCACTATTTTTACTCCTTGTCCCCCACCCCTCAAAAAAGTACACCCAGAACACACACCTAGTTCAATGAGTAAATATCCTCACCTCCTGCACTTGACTGACGTAACCAAAATGTGGGCGGGCCAAATCTGGAAGAAGATCATAGACAGTATGACATGAGAAAACAGAAGCCTGAAATTACTCCCGAGTCTATTTGTTTGTAAATCCAGAACTACGGGAATTACTGTTCATCTTCACCGCGTTAGAGAGGTCCTTTGAAGCGTGTCAATCCAGTGTTAATCTTCGTTTTTCCGGAATAGCCGTCCGCTCAGATCTTTCAACCGATTTGTAACTGGAACAGTGTCGCTTGGGACACTTCTAAGTCCAGGCGTCACTGTATTTGCTTCTCAACTGACGCTGAAGTGACCTGTCCCCTTCGCATGCGACGTGATTTAGAAGCATCATCATGCAGCCGCCGCCGCCGCCGCCACAGCAGCAGCAGCGCCTCCTCAAAGTGCTGGTCATCGGCGACCTGGGCGTGGGCAAGACCTCCATCATCAAGCGCTACGTCCACCGGGTGTTCTCCCAGCATTACCGGGCCACCGTCGGCGTGGACTTTGCCCTGAAAGTGCTCCACTGGGACCACGCCACGGTGGTGCGTCTGCAGCTGTGGGACATAGCCGGTGCGTTGAGTGATCGTCGCCCCCCCCCCCACCGCTCATAAGTCGATGTGGGTCACTTCGGTGACCTCGCGCGCGTCCGGCCATGACGGCGCATGTTGCAACTCAACATTGTCACACGTTTTTTTTTTTTTAGATGCCGCTAGATTGGCATCATGTGCAGGACGTTAGCTTCCGCCATAGAGGCTTGTCTATACACACGCAACAAAAGACACATTTTACTCAAAATATATGTCTCTGTGTATTTTACTTATTATTTCCCTGATTCCTAGTGTTAGAAAGTCATGAAATACAAATATGTACTTGCGTACAGGGCACTAGAAATTGCTCAGAAATGTTTTTGTGAAGTCAATACGAAAACATGTTTCGGAACATACAACACTAATGGGGATGCTCATTGTGAACAAAAGCGGAACATTCTAATCTTTTTCAGCGCTCACACTGACTGTCACGCGCGACCGCTTTGCCAAGAGCCTGCGAGATGTTCCCCATCATCTTTTTTTGGGGATTTAATTCTTCTCTGGATCTCATTGCAAACGTCGTCTTACTTTGTCCCACGCAAAGGACAGGAGAGATACGGCAACATGACCCGCGTTTACTACAAAGAGGCCGTCGGCGCTCTGGTCGTCTTCGACATGACCCGGATCTCCACCTTCCGGGCCATCCTCAAGTGGAAAGGAGACCTGGACTCCAAGGTGAAACCACAACGAGGAAAACCGGTGGGGATTTTCCCTCGTGTTCTTTTTGTCGTTGTTGTTAGGTCGCCCTGAGCAACGGGAGACCGGTTCCCGCCGTCCTGTTGGCCAACAAGTGTGACCAGCGGCACCTCGGTTTGTGCCCCAAACTCCCCAAACTGGAGAACTTCTCCAGGGATTACGGCTTTGTGGACTGGTTTGAAACGTCAGCCAAGGTAAGACTGGATGTCCTGCACTGGGGACGTCACTAATTCCAAAATAATTTTCCATTTGACTGATCAATTCTGTCGATGATATAATAATTTTTCAATTGTTTTCTTACTTTGAAAGGGGAAATCACCATGAAATATTTTCAAAAGCTTGCAAAATGAGATTTGTTCATTCTGAACACAGCCAAACCTTCAGTTATAAGAGGGTGTGCACACTTGTGCAACTATATTCACTTTATTTCTTTACACCACCTCTTGAAAATTCCAATTGAGTTGGATAAGGTCGAGGTCATTTTAATGGTCGGAGAAAAAAAATAGTTTTGCAATGACATATCTTGGTCTCAAGTGTTCATATCACAAAATCTCCCATTGGAACAGGGGTGTGTCGACTTTTTATATCCACTGTAAACGGGAGAACGAGGGGACGGACAATTGAGAAAATGCCAGTTTTGCGCTTTCCGTCGTCCCCAGGACAACACCAACATCGACGCGGCCATCGCGTGTCTGGTGAAGAACATCATGGCGGCCGAGGAGGAGCGGGTGTCCGGGGGCGAAGCCGACGCCGGCGTCTTGGTGCTGCCGCGCTTCGACGACCGCGCCACGGATAGGAGACTACCCGGATGCTCCGGATGCTCCGGACTCAAGCAGGGGAGTGACAGGAAACTTCAATGACTATTGATTCGTCTTCGACACTTAATTTTTTTATTTTATTTTTTATTGCAGTATTTGTACTCATGCAAAGCACACTCTGTTTATTTGCTCAATTCCCTCCTCCCTAATCACTACTTTTAGTGAAATTCAAAGTGAACATGATGAACCTCTGCGACATCATTGCTGATGAATGCAATCCAAAACCAACGTCACAGTCCACGCCCCCCCCCCCCCACACACACACACACTTTTCCAACAGAAAAACTGCACACTGCCCCCTTCAGGTCAAACTCCAAATCCCAGACCGCGTGGTGGTATCGTGCGGAAGGGGCGGAAACGCGTTACCCGCTGGGAGAGGCAAAAAAATTGTCGCAACAGTAACAGTAAGTAAGTACCCCGCCCCCCCCCAAGAATCTCACACCTGCCAATCATCCACAGTCGGCTCTGGTTAGCCTCTTCACTATGCACACACAGCTGGTTTTCGTTGGCCACACTGCGCTTCTTGATGAAAGTTTTCCCACAACAGGAGAAGCAGATTGATCGTTTTGGTCTTCTATTGGGCTGTTTTTTTTCTTTTTTCTTTTTCTTAGTGTACCTAGCAACATAGTCGAATATGCCATGCATATAGCCAAATCAAGTTGTTGTTGTTTCCCCCCCCATGTGTATAGCCCTTAATCAATGATACGATGAGGCGAGTGGGGAAGCGGCAGTAAAACAGGCCAAAATCCATCCAAAATAGTTTCCCCAAAAAATACAACTTTACTTTCCGCTGAAAGAAATAATTTTAACATGTGCCATAAAGTAACTTTTTTTTTTTTAATACTACAATATTTCTTGGGGGGGAGGGGAAATGGCTGTTTTTCCAAAATAAATGAGTTCAAAAGAAATAAATGACTTCCATCTCATAAGATTTAGGGAGTTTTGTATCGTAAAATTGACTCCCCCCCCCCACCCAATACTCAGTTTTTGTTTCTTTTATAATTTGTCTGTTTTCTCAAAAAATTATTGGTTTTCCAAAAAAAACAAAACAAAAACAAACAAAAAATTTAAACTTTCAAGTACAATTATGTCAAGTTTGTATGTACATGTACATCTACGTACAACATGTACTGTTGAATATAATCATTTAAGTACAGTGTCAATGTTCAAACTGTGCATAATATTCCAGTGGCTTCCAATAATATGAAATGTACTTTTTTAGATATATATAATATTATGTATATATTATATATATATAATATTAAATGTTTGACGAAAACCTAAGCCTCGTACGCTCATGTATTTTAATGTTGGTCAAGATTGCGGTACTTGGAGACCTCAGACTTTTATTTCTTGAAGGTCGCACTTGGTGTCAAAAAACTTTGAGAAGCGGGTCTGACGGTGACCTCTCTTCCTCAAATGTTCTGATCAACACACCGTTTCCTTCTTTTCACGGCGGGCGCTTCGTGCCTCGGCCCAAAACGGGAACATTTCAGGAGTGCTCCGTTCCGAAACGCGACCTCATAAAAGTCACATTAGCTGCGCTCAAATAAATGCTAACTGCACACCCACACACACACCTCTTTTTCCGCATTAATCAATTGGCATCCTCGGATTATTAACGGCAGACATTATCTGAGCCGTTTTTGTCCGCATTCTCCTCCTGGAGCCTGGCTGCCCCCCCACCCTTCCCCTCCTTACGGGGTCAAAGTGGATAAAAGGTCCCGAGTTGAGGGTCACGTGCACGAGCGGGTGCAGTGAAGGGTTAACAAGAGGACACTCGGCGAAAGAGAACGCACATTCCAAATGAAAGAAAAAAACAAAAATGGGAATTTGGGTGTATGTTAGGAGGTCATGAGAACAGAAGCTTGGCACGCACGCACACACGCACACACACACACGATATTCTTACTTCTCCCTCTTTTTTCAAACTGTTTTATTTATGTCAGTAAAAGCAGTTTGTTTGGCGAGTGAGGTTCCGATGGAAACGTTCAATGGCGTCGGCACTCGGGAGCGAGACGAGCCGACGGCGGACGACGCCAACGTGTTTTCGTTGGATGGGTCCCTTCAAGCAACGCGCGGCCCCGAAAAGGTGGACGAGCAGCTTCGTTCCAGACTCTAAACTTTCCGCTTTAGCCTCGGCTCAGGATATTTTCAGGGTGGCTTCTATTTTTGATCAGACGCAATCCTCGTCTTCTTCTTCCAAGCTTTTTCCATATTCAGGGTCACGGTTTAGGGATATATATATATTTTTTTTTTTTGGGGAGCTTCATTTGTTTCAGATAAGACAAAAAGGGCGGGGCGGGGGGATGACAGTGAAAGTGAATATTTTAAGTGAATTTCTCGTCCCGACTCACAGCTTCGTCCAAAACCGCAGCGAGAGGAGGTCGCGGATTCTGGAAAGTTCACTTGAACATTTATCCATCTGTCTAAAAAAAAAAAATTAAACAAATAAAAAATAAAAAAGAAGAAATAAAAATAATACAAAAGTTCTTTTAATTCCTGGCCTCCGTGACGGTCTGGCTTCTCCCGGGCCCATCAGAGAGCGGTGGCCGATTTGACTTTGGAGGAGAGGACCTGCCTGAACCTCCTCTTCAGCTCCTGCATGTTGGGTGATTTGGGCCGGGCCAGGTGGAGGCCTCCTCGCCGTTTCTCTCCGTTGCCGCCCCCCAACGCCCGGAACACCTGCACCAACGGAGATCACGTGACCCCCCCGGGCAGCCCGCAAATTCAACATTGTCCGATAAGGGAGCCCCACCTCGTGGCAAAGTTGGAGGAAGGCGGCGTGGACGCCCTCGTGGTTCTCCCTGGCCGAGGCCTCGAAGTAAACGCCTCCTGTGGGGAGAGGCAGAACTCAACACGAGCGCTTTTTTCCCTAACACAAACACTCAGCAACACATGTAGACCGACAATATAAAAGTACTCGTAATCATACGTTCTTTATCCTCTGCGTTGAATGACTACTAATATACTCGTATTAGTACTGCTGAATTGACAGAAGAGTTGAGACGTGTCAATGAACTTATACTGCCCTCATGTGGCCAAGGCGGGCACACCAAAAGGAGCAGCACAATAGCCATTCCGTTGATGCAGTGTCGGAAAAACTGTTTCACTCTTTTTAATGATTTTAGCACACGTTTCATTTTTTTGGGGGGTTGAGAAGGCTGGAACGGATGAATGACTTTGCCAAACAACGTCAACGAGCAGCGGGTCCCACCTAGCGAGGACGCTAACGTCTCGCCTTCGTCCGCCGGCACTTGTCGGGCTCGAAGCAGGTCGCTCTTGTTGCCGATCTGCAGGCAGATTACACCGGCGGCTCGGATTAGTGGGATTACATTCCATCTGATCGGCCTCGATAGAAACCATCGATACTTCCCCCGCTGACCAATATGACGGGAATGTTTCCTGACGGGTGGATGCGTCTGACATGTTGGTACAGAGGCTGGATGGTGCGATAGCTGCTGTGGTCCGTGATGGAGAAGACCAGCACGTAGCCGTCGGCCCAGTATATGGACCTGCCGGTTGAAAGCGCGTTCAAAAAAACGGCCATCGCGCAAAGACGACGGCGCAGGGATGCAAACGTGCGCTGACCTGTTGATCTGCTCCTGGCAGTAGAGGCCCTCGGCTTCATCCTGCACACAAACGCATCCCGTACAGGGCCACAAAGTTACACGGCGCCCACCGTCGGTGCCACCAAGAGGGGCTTCCCGAGCCCTCGTTATCTTCCCCGCCCGTAGGGCGCCACCATCTCCCAGGAGACGACTTTGTAAACAAACCCCGACGCGTTTGTCACGTCGCGCTCCTCTAAACTGATGGCCAGCCGGAAGCTAACGTCACATCCCCGTCGCTTACGAGATAAAAAGTCCAAAAACAGACACTGGCGCGGCGCTTATCTGGTCAAAGCGTCGCTCGTTAATCGCTGACAGCCTTCCCAGTTAACGCGGATATTTGATTTATAACGCCGTCAACGGCAGTGAATGCGTTCGCGGGCGGCGTACCTGCAGAGCCACGCAGGGCGTGTCCTGGATCTGAAGCGACACCTCCTCGCCGTCCAGGGTGACCTTTCTGGAGTAGAGCGCCCCTGACGAACGAGCGGCAGAGGGGCGGGGTCAATCGTTTTCGCGGAATCCAGTTCAAAAAACATTTCAATCAGCGAAACGTGGAGGGATTTACCAGTGTTGGCTTCGTAGTCTCCGATAAAGCGTTTCGTGAGAAACCTGACGATGAGAGCTGAAAAAATAAAAAAGGGAGTAAAGTGAGCTTTTCGAAAACAAGTCCCACTGACCTACGTGACATCGTTTGTTGTTATCGCGGCCGGAATTTCCTTTTAACCATTTTTGGGAAGAGTCTCCAACAAACGGGTCCAAAGTCCCGACTGGGGAATGACGCAACGACCGCACATGCCATCTCATCAAAGCGACAGAGGAAAAGTGGCAATAAAACGCTCGTTGTATGTACAGCGGTGTCCAAACAACGGGCCGGGGGGGGTTGATTTGCAGCCCGCCGTTACCATGATTGTGGGTTGTTATGGTTTTAAAATCACTTTTCCCAAAACAATATACAGCGGACCCTTCGCTTTTCGCGAGGGGATCGGGACCTGACCGCGGAAATCCGTGGATAAAAATGAAACAGTTATTTTAACCCCCGAAAAATCTTGAAGCAAAAAATGAAAAATAAATAAACAAAACTGGGGGAAAAGAAAAAGGCCCATTTCTTTTTCTATTTTTTGGTGCAAAATCGAGTCACGGGCGCGCTGCAGACGCCCACCGCTATATGTCTGCAGGCAGCAGCAAACTTCGCAACATCCGGCCACCATCAATACACATTGGTTTCTTGGCAGGAAAAACAATACCGCATGGTGGCGCTAATGCACATTCGCTACAGTCGTGTTTTGTGCCTGCGTTTTCCGTTGTTTGCAGGTCGCGTGGAGAGTCAATGTTAAGCGCCATTTTTTTCATACAGCACAATATTGTTGAGGACAATTTATCTTGCGCAGAAAAATGAAAGTAAAATCATCTTTTTTTTTGTTGTTTTTTTTTTTTTTTTTTTTTTTTTTTGTGTGGTAGCTGGAACCGATTGGTTGCATTTCCATACATTTAAATGAGGGAAAGACGAGTCGGGAATCCGCAATGAAACCAAGTGTAATCATTCCAAGAGGAATTCATGTCACAGTTTGAGCCCGTGCGAGGATTCAAATCGTCACTCACCAGTTTTCCCGACGCTGCTGGCTCCCAGCACCACGATCTTCACCGTCTTGTTGGGCACGCAGTCCAGCAGTGGGTATTCGGGGATGGGCACCAGCAGAAAGTTGGCGGAGCCGCTGCCGCTCATGGCTCCCGCTGCAGGGAAGGGGACCGCTCCAGCCAGCCGCATTGACCTCAGCTCCGTGTGGGAAAGAGACCACCCTCCTCTTCCTCCTCCTCCTCCTCCTCACTTGCCCCGAGGACAAGTCACTCGGATATTCCCATAACTTCCCCCAGCTCACTTATCCCTGGATCTCCCTTCCTGCTGCAAGGGGAAAGACTCGAAAGTTACAACAACAACAAAACGTGAGGGCTCCATTAAAAAAAAAAAAAAATAATAAAAAAGCGGGTAGAACATCGACAACAGGCTGCAGGCTCCTCCGCTTGGAGGCGTGAGACCGAGGAGGGGGAGGAAGACGACGACGGGGAGGAAGAGGAGGAGGCAAACATCATTTAATGGAGAGGGAAAAACTTTTCTTTTTAAAAAAAAAAAAAAGACAATTTCACAGCTTTAAAACATAACCGACGAACAACTTAATACACCAACATTTACCATTACAAAACATCAATTATGCATCGCGCAAGGCCTAAATGCTGGCTCAGTTTGCGAAAAATAAATACATAAATTCAATCAAATAAACTTGGCCAATTCATTATGATTTAAAAAAAAAGAAAACTTAAGTCGCCCTTACTTGAATTGATGCGAGGGCTTCGCATTAAATACCAGCTCAACTCAGTTGGGCGGTGTTCGTTTCCTCTCCAGGCCTTGCAGTCATATCAAGAATATAATCTCAAAGTAGAGCCTCGTCTGACGTTATGTAGTTTGTTGGCTAAAATATTCAAACAAATGGGAAGAAAATAACAGTACAAATCGTGTAGGCACCGCCTGCGTTTTCTAGCCTCATACAATGAATCAAACGAACTCTCGCCAGCCGTCACCCACACGTCAAGTGACACGAGAACGTTACAAACAGTACAGGAAGTCTTGTCATTTGACCTTCAAAATAAAATCTACCCCCCCCCCCAAAAAAAAAAAGGACGTGAAATGCTGTTTCTGCTGAGAGAAAAAAAAACGACTGATGTAGGAAAACTCAAGTAGTAAATACGAAATGGCAAGTGTGATTGTGAATTGAATGCCTCATTAAAATAGAAGCGAGTGAGGGGAAATGAGGCACGCCAATGTCGAGCTTGACCGTTGTAGTAAACCGTGGCAGAGGAAACCATAGACATAGAAATAGGCTTTTTTCCCTTTTTTTTAAATCAGCTCGTGGGTCACTGCAATACGTCAGCGCGTCCGCCATGTTGGACGTGGCAGATCCGCCTGGTAAACTCATGCTAGGGGCTGAACTTGAGAAAGCAAAAAATAACGTACGTGACTTTCATTGTGATGATTGGAAATGTTTACATAACAATCTTGCATGATTAAAGACATGTCGCGATACATGGACCTGCCAGTTTAGGATACCTACAATATGCTACATACGATTAGTTTCCCTCTTCACCATCGTTGTACAACTCAAATCTGGACTGAGAATTATTATTTTTTTAACTTCTTCCTACTCCTCAAATATATATACTTTTTTTCCCGTTTGTTTTCTTCCATCTTTGTCGATCTTATTTTGATTAGTTTTTGTATATGTTAAATCAAGCTTGGATTCAAAGCATAGCGCTGTTTTTCTTCAGCTGGAACTGGGGTCTCAGACAAAGCGGAAGGGATTATGAAAAGTTCAAAATCGTCGGTAATGTAAGCACAAAACCTTCAATTTTCTGCAAGAAAGCACAAAAAAAGAAAGCCGACTAGAACTGCATTTGGGGTTAATCAGAGGCACATAAAATGCTGGCAGGTGTGTAGCGACTCGCATTTAAGATGAGTTTGCACGTGTTTGGTTAATTCTGAACACGGCCACGTACCGGTTTTAGGGGGTGTGCACACCTTTGCAATCACATTATTTCAGTTTTTAATTTTTACTTCCTCTCTCGAAAATATTAAATAATTAAACAAAAACTTCTACAGGGTATAGGGTCACATTAATTTTGCAATTCTAATTGCAAAAACATGGCATATTTGAACAGGGATGTGTTGAATTTATATATACTGAAAATGCAGCATAGTGCCTCCTTGAGGCCTTACAATCTGGATAATACTAAAAATAAGATTTGAAAAAAAAAAAAGGGACTTTAGAGCATATTCTTCAAAGTCAGCTATTTCAATGGGCAAAATGATTTCCAAAACGCATTGCCCTTTGCCACATCCAATACGGCGGCGAGGTGGACGTGCGACTCAGCGCTCGAAGCGGCATCTTCGTCAATTTCATATATGTATATGTATATATATATATATATATATATATATATACACACACACACACACACACACACACACACACACACACACACACACATAATGGGAGGGGAGGGTGGGGTGGGGTGTCAAAGTACGAGCGCTGAAGCTGTGAAGCCTCTCCCGGAACTGTGCAGCCGCGTCGGCTCGGGCAATTTCACCATCGGGGTTTGGGTCCAACATGGCGACGCACGGATGGAAATACTGATGACAGTCCGAAAGATCGCCTCGATTTGTACGATGGTGAGCATTCGGACGATTTGGTTGCTCTTGCGCCTCCGTCCGCGACGGGCTAGCTGCTTGCGTTAGCCTGTTTGCTCAGCATCCACTTCAGAGTAATAACACACTTTCAGTGCTTTAAGTCGCCACTTTAGCTTTGGGGGGGGGGGAGAAAAGCGGCGACGTGAGTTACCCCCGCGGCACATCGCACTGCAGTAACTGTACTATGTTTGGGCTCAAGTTGATTCTCGTCCTTTCCCGGCGATCCGTGTTTTGGTTGGACGTCCGTTACCACGGTCACGATTGCCCACCTCCTGTCATGTGATGCGAGGCGGACAAAAAGTCAGCATTGCTTTCAATGGGGAGGTCAAGGTTGAAACTGGCGAGAGAAGAAACAAGAGCCGAAGTGGTGCTTGTTCTCTTTGGGACATTGATTCCCGACGGTTTTACTATGCTGAGAATCGGTCCGGAAACGACCATTTGCTCATCGATCGATGCCTAACAAGGTTACGTTTCAAACGGCGTAATTTGCGAGTACATTGTGACGAGACATTCGGATGCCCGACTTAACTGGCTTTGTTCGGATGCTTCTTGAATTGTATTTTGGATTTTTTCTTTCCTCCGCAGGGCGCCAATGCCTCTGCTTTGGAGAAGGAGATCGGACCGGAACAGTTTCCCGTAAATGAGCACTACTTCGGATTGGTGAACGTGGGTATCTTCGGTGGCTTCGTCTCCGCTTTCGAGTCTCAAATTTGTCATTTCGGACTTCTGTTTGTTCCTCAGTTTGGCAACACCTGCTACTGTAACTCGGTGCTGCAGGCTCTCTACTTCTGTCGTCCGTTCAGGGAGAAGGTGCTGGCCTACAAGGTAAAGCGGCGTACAGCAAAGCTGGCGGAGTACCGCTCGGCTCGCTTCTTTGACTTGTTTGGTTTTGTGCCCGCAGGTGCAGCCCCGACGCAAGGAGTCTCTCCTCACTTGCCTGGCTGACTTGTTCAACAGCATTGCAACGCAGAAGAAGAAAGTGGGCGTCATCCCTCCCAAGAAGTTCATCTCGCGGCTGAGAAAAGAAAATGGTAGGCGCTTTTTATTGAGTGGACTACATATAGTCAAGTCATATTCTTTATCCTCTGCGTAGAACGGCTAATGTTAGTGCCGTACCGATGAGCTGCCAGGAGTCGCGACGTCTCAATGAACTCATTTTGATGGGTTTTTTTTTTTTGGGGGGGGGAACCTCAGTTCATTTAAAAGGGGAAAGATGATTTGAGTGTCGTCACGGAACAAAGTCAAGTCCTATCGCAAGTCGCCGCCGTACTGTATGTTACGTATCGGAAATGTGGTTCTTGGTCCGCTGCGTGTGTAAAGCGCCTTCTTTGGCGAATGGGCGCTATATAAATTGAATTGACGTGACCGCGTCCGGGCTTCTCCGTGCAGAGCTGTTTGACAACTACATGCAGCAAGACGCCCACGAGTTCCTCAACTACCTCCTCAACACCATCGCGGACCTGCTCCAGGAGGAGAAGAGCCAGGAGCGGCAGCAGAACGGAAAGCTGCTTCAGAACGGAGGAGGAGGAGAGCTAGTAGGCGGAGGCGGAGCGGGCGAAGGCGGGAAGGAGACGCAGCGGACGTGGGTCCACGAGATCTTCCAAGGAACGCTGACCAACGAGACGCGCTGCCTCAACTGCGAAGCCGTGAGTGACGTGAAGGAAGTGCGTGGAATCAAACCGAAACCGAGACTTCGCTAAACTGTGTTTTCCGACTTTTGTTGAGCCGAGGCAACGCAAAAACAATCTCACGCACGCCACCAAATATAACATTTGTCAACCAAGCACTGCCGCGGATAGCGAGCATTTTTGAGTCGTTGACACCCGCCATAAAAAGGTTTGGAATTGCCTTGAAATACCGCAAGATGGTGGCAAAGCACCGCTTTCGCCGAAATGAAGCTCTTCAAGCAACTTCAACACAGTTCCTCGCCACCAATTGCTTTTGGCCTTAGAACAAACAAGAAGTAGGTGAGTTCGCTGTACATACAGAAATAATCTGGTCTCAGTTTACAGAAATGTAGGCGTGAAATGTGGGCTCGGCATAGCGCTAGCTTTGTCTGAACAAAGCTCCTCAATTCACTTCAGCTTCGTTCCTTGGCATCAAGATGCCAGGAAAGCATGATGATCTCTCACCGCACACGATAGGGAATAACTGGCTTCGAGTACCTAAAAGGCGTTGGCGGACAGAGGAATATTTACCGTGTGGCGTCACGCTACTGTTGCAGGTAAGCAGCAAAGACGAGGACTTCCTGGATTTGTCGGTGGACGTGGAGCAGAACACGTCCATCACGCACTGCCTCAGGTACGGTGACGGAGACCATCAAAGCGGGCCGCGTGTGGCCCGAGCGTACCGGAGAAGGTCCTTTGAGCTTTTATTCTCCTGTGTGGACCTCACAGGGACTTCAGCAACACGGAGACTCTGTGCAGCGAGTACAAGTACTACTGCGAGCAGTGCCGCAGCAAACAGGAAGCCCAGAAAAGGTCTGCTCGCCGCGCTCTCTCTTTCGTCGCGCTTTGTTTTGCATTCCTAGAAATGTTTCCTCTGCGCAGGATGCGGGTCAAGAAGCTGCCCATGATCCTGGCGCTGCACCTGAAGCGCTTCAAGTACATGGACCAGCTGCACCGCTACACCAAACTGTCGTACCGCGTGGTCTTCCCCCTGGAGCTGCGCCTCTTCAACACGTCGGGAGACGCCACCAACCCGGACCGCATGTACGACCTGGTGGCCGTGGTGGTGCACTGTGGCAGGTGGGCATCGCTCTCTCTCTCTCTCTCTCTCTCGGCTCATCGTTCCCGCACTCACGCTGCGCTTGCGGTGCGTCCCTTTCCTTGCAGCGGGCCCAACCGAGGCCACTACATCACCATCGTCAAAAGCCACGGCTTCTGGCTCCTCTTCGACGACGACATCGTCGAGGTGCGTTTGTGCAAAGTGTCCAAAACGTCATCTTTGTACTTAGCGAGTGTTTGGAAATTTGGTTTGTCACATTCTTATGTTTTGGGTTGTGGGCTTTTCCACCGATGAGAGAGGGCTGTGGAAACCTGTGTTTTTTTTGGGGGGGGAGATTTAAAAAGGTGAAAGCTAGGGATGAAACTCCTGATGAGATCTTTTCAGCGACTTATGGGCCAGTTTCATCGTTTCTGGCAAAATAAGGGCTTGCGAACAATTTAAGATACAAAACGCCTTTTGCAATGTAAGTTGTTCTTAAGTAGTGTAAGTGTATCACTTTTCCCTCAAATTTTCCTAAAAAAATATTACTTTTGCATTCAAAAATGCTTTAAAAATATATATATATATTTTCCCTTGGGGAAAGAGTTACAAATTTTGGTCCTGTTAAAAATAAATCTTAGTTTAAAAACATCTTTCCTAAAAAAAAATAAAACAATAAAAATAATTCAAGATACAGATACTTGTGGAACAGAATTCGTTCTTAAGTCGTTTAGCATCTGCGTTACCTTTGTCGAAAAGTACGACTTTTTCTAAAAGGAAAAACAATTTTAAATACTTCCCCAAAAAATCTATACTTTTTTCCCCCTAAAAATTCTGCCTTTTCCCCCTCCTTTTTTGACTTTTTGTCAAAAAAAACAACTTGCGAACAAGTCAAGATCGTCTTTTGATCTGTATGTTGTTCTTCACTAGGGTAGCGCCTGTACGTCTAAACACTTTAATGACAAGTTTTTGTTTTTTTCTTTATTTTTATACACACAACCTTCCGTTCTTCCTGCAGAAAATTGACGCGCAGGCCATCGAGGAGTTCTACGGCCTGACGTCAGACATTTCCAAAAACTCCGAGTCGGGGTACATCCTCTTCTACCAGTCCAGAGACTGAAGGCGGCCTGACGTTCGGATTCACGCGACGCCGGGGGCGTGAGGGCCGAGCGTCCGGGCCTTTTTTTTTTTTTTTTTTTTTTTATTCCCCGGATCGCCGCCCCGGATCGGACGAGACGTCCCGGCGGCCTCGGGGAAGACCGACGCGAGCCACGCCCTCCGCTGTGAGGCGGGCTCTGCAACTGACGGGACTCTTTTTGCACACGCATATCAAACGATGTGAAATCCGCTCGGACTCCCACGTGACTCCAAACAGGTCCCGAATGAACTTCGCGGCGTCTCATACTGCCGCCGAAGGGCTTTTGGCACACCGGCGGTCGCTCTGAATGTTCCTCTGCCGACCAACAGACTCTGGCAACACGTACCGACGGGTCCGAGCAGAGAGCGGCCGCGGCAGTCGCGCTTTCTCTTCCTTCCACGACGGCTGTAATCGCGGTCGGTCATTCGCAAATTCACCTTTTTCCAATTTGGAAGGCTTCGCAGCGGACCAAAGCTAGCCACACACTTGCGTCGTTTGCGTGAAGACTCAAAGTGCGCAAATTCCATCTAGTCAAATGACATTGTTTTTATTTAAATATTCAGATCATCGTGAATGTTTCACGCATTTTGCTTGGACGTCACACACTTCACTAATGCCCCTTGTCTACCATTGTTGTGTAGACACCTCTGGATATGTGAGACTTTGAGAGTGCGGATGTGTACATATATACAGATGTTATTATTGGAAGAGAAAATAAATGCTTGCTTGAAATAATCATCAGAAAGACGGGATTATTGAGCACCTAACATACTGCGCCGACTACAGTGCTAACGTAAATTGCTGCTCTCTAGTGGTTAAACAACAGTACTCCCTTTCAAGAATACGATTTTTTTTACATTACAGCATTCATTACCATAATCACTCAACATATGTCGCCAATCGGAGGCAACACTGCAGCTCGGCTTACCTTCTGGCTTTCACACGATCTGCGTAGCGCGGCCGTCGTTTGCAGCCAGGTCGTCGGCGGGGAAACTGCGTGGGGCGTGGGTATTATGCAAATCAGTTACATCACAATCTCCAAAAAATACAAGTGCTCATACATTTTCAGTCATATTTACAGTGGACGCTTTATTGCATATTACAGGACGCTAATGAACAAAATAGTTTTGAGTCATGCAGCTCTGAAATGTGTAAAAAAAAAAAAAAAAAAAAAAAAAAAAAAAAAGTACATTACAGTATGTACACGTGATGATTCCTTTCATCGTGTCACACGCGCACGGTGTTTGTCAAAGAGAAAAGTCAACTCAGACGGGAACAGGAATGAGTCAACTATTCCGAACACAGCCCACCGCCGTCACCATCATACCAAGGTCTCGGAGCCCGAGCCTTTCCCCGTGAAGAAGTCCCAGAATCTGCCCTTGCCTTCCTCGGGGGGCCCCTGCCTCACCCAAACGCTGCCCGCGTCCGCCGGGTGGTGCGCGCCGGAGCAGAAGGCGGGCTGGGCCAGACTGAGCAGGTTGTGGTGGGAGTGGAACTGTCGCACGTGGCGGATGGATTTGCCGGTTCGGGCGTCTCCTGTTCGAAAAGAGAGCCGCGATGAACGTCTTGACCGGCGGGGGAGGCCAAAAGTGAGCGTACCGTATCTGTTGTCGCGCTGCTTCCTGCTCTGGTTCATCTTGAGCACGCTGAGGAAGACCTCGCTACTCAGGCCGCCCTCGAGAGACGAGCGGGGCTCCGTCGGGGACAGACTCCCGCTGGAGGCCCCGACGGAGTCCAGAGACACCCCCGTGTCCCGGCGGGCCCCCGACCCGGCGCCGCTTTCCGCCGTCGTGTAACTGCCACTGCGGGGACGGTATCGTGCGGGCTTAGGGGTGCGTTTGGATCGCCGGTGTCAAAAGGATGATTGTCGTCACCTGAGTTTGCGGCGGAGCAGATAGTCGATAATGTCGGGGTCGCTCTGGATCAGACTCACCAGGACTTCCTGTTGCAGCTCTGCGGTCACCTACAAGACAAGTGGATTCATTCTACACGGAGGTTAACTAATGTATGACTCGTGAGTCCCTTGATATTGTCCGTCGCCGCTCGAAACCTCTTTTTTGATGAATTGTGCTCACCGACCAAAGCAAAGAATCGACCAGTTGATGGCTCGTATCTAGAAAAACTTGTATCTCAAGGTAACACTGTATGTACGATATATTCTATATATACGTATCCTGAATGAAGCGAAACAAGACCGAAGGGAATCACCATGAAAAGCCTCCTGTAGTTCTGCATGAGCACCAGGGTGACGTTAATGATAGCCGTGCTGTCCTCGATCCCCACGGCCTGCGGACCGGCGTCTCCTCCTCGTTCCCTCTGGAGCAGGTTGGGCCCAAAGATGACCGCCAGGTTAGCGGCGGTCATCTTGTTACCGGGGATCTGGAAAGGACGCTCATGAGCGGGAGGCCAAAGATCGTGTCGTCATCCGCGGCGGTTTGTCAGATTCAGGGATGGAAAGTACAGCTATCGGTTTCCAAATGTAGGGAGTAAGATACAGTTCGACTGAAGTCCGGTAACAAAGCGCCTGTATACTCGGTGACTTCCCTACCACCGACCTCCTCGTCGTTTGCGCCGACGCCGTCCTGAGCGAAGCTGTGCACCGTGTGCAGGAAAGTGAGGAGGCGCAGTAGCGTGTCGCAGTTGCAGGGAGGCAGCAGGTAGAGGAGGTGCTGCAGGTACTGTAGCTGCTCCGCTCCCCGGAGGACTGGACCGCAACAGACCCAGATATCACAGCGAGCAAGGAAATTTGCGACTAAATTGTCAGGACGGGTGCGTACGGTTGGCGTGGAGGAAGGCGGGGTACAGCTCTCGTGTGAGCAGAGGGTCCGGCATGTCCCTCAAAAACTCTTTGAGCAAGGCCGACACGTCGTGCACGCTGTGGTCCTCGTCCAGCTGAACGTCCACGCCTGCGTCAAAGTCCTCCCTCAGCTGCGGGACAAGGACAGGATGTTCACATACTCGGCTTTTTGCCACCCCGCCCGCTGGGAAGTGAGCTCACCTGGCGCACCCTCTTCTTGGAGCTCCCCACTCTGAAGATGCCCACCGTCTGAAGACCTGAGAGGACGGAAGGCGGGTCAGGCGCGCCGACGCAACAGAGCCGAGGACGGCCGCCTCACCGTGGGCCTCGATGTGGCCGCAGCAGCGCTCCAGAACCCGAGGCACCTGGCGGTAGACGGGGTTGAGGCTCAGCCTGCTTTGGCTCCTGCCCTCCGACAAGCTCTTCTTCAGCTCCAGCTCCGCCGGATGGGAGAGCTGCAGCGCCTCCAGCAAGCGGGACTGACTGTCCACCAGGTCGGAGATGGAGTCCACCGAGAGGCCGCCCTGGGAAGGCAGGGAGGGAGGTAGACGTACGGTTTTTGCGTTCCGTTCTGGGTAAAGGTCCGCAACATCTGAACGGATGCAACTGTAGATGTTTTTACATTTTGTGTTACCATGACCGCGGATGACTGACAATTTACACATGCGTTACCCGTCTCTGTCCTCGTCCCACGGCGTCCAGAACGGAATGCGGCGGCGCCGGGACCACGACGGAGTTCGCGGCCCCCGAGAGCGGCTGCCGCTTCTCGGCCCTGAAGCGCAGGATGCTGGCCTCCAGTTCCAAGCAGTCCCGTCGGCTCTCTTTCAAGGCGTCCTGACGCCGCTTGAAGGCCCGGTCATTGGCGATGACCTGCGAGAGCGGAATGCCGAACGCCTTGGGGGCAGATCCTGACAGACAACGTACGGCTGTTAAGACGGACGGAACTCAACAACCGTGAACCGACGACGACCGGGATCTGACCCTAGCGCGCCTAGCGACCCTCCCCGACACGCTTTGGCAAAAGACTCATGGGATTCTCATCTGGAAACGTTTACCCTACCAACATATCCTACTCAGTACCAGTATTGTGAAGATATTTTCCACCCCGCAAGTCGTGAATTTCGTTCTCTTGCCGAAAATGAAACGCAGTACCTGAGAAACTGACAATCTTTTTTTTCCTCCCTATATCGCCGCAGCGTATCATTGGATATAGGACTTTTTAGAATCGATTATCCTATTGATATATCGTTGAGTAGTTGAATATATTTATTGTTTTTCTTTTACTACTAACATGCTTGTTATTCGCATTTCTGAGGGCTGGACTTAGTACTGAGTCTCAACTGTACAGAATTTGACAACAAAATCCGCCTTTGCTAAATTGTTAGCATTTGCGATTCGCATTTCCGCGCTCGCGATTACAATTTTAGGAATAATAATAGGTTTTTTTTTAAAACGCAAACGACCGTTCGGCTCACTCATTCATACATTGTGTTATATGTACATTACACATCTAATAATGTCTTAAAAATCACTTTTAGGTGCTCCTCTGTCGTTTTTGGCAAAGTTTATCAGTGGCCCGAACAATAAATGTCCGTGTGAAACTCTGCGTCGACCCACTTTTGAAGTCGACTTTCAAAGTTGTTCCATGTATTTGGTCAGCTCTAATTGGATATAGAGCTTTTCCAGTGACCAGGTTTGCAAAACTGCAAGACATGGAATCGAGCCAATAACCGAATAAATATTGGGCCAGTATGGCTGATCGATACATTTTAATCATTAAGGTTGAAGCATAAAGAAATTGCTAAATTAGAAGCCATTTGCGTTACCTTTGTCTATGTGCCTTTTTCACTCGGGGTCTGTTTAAATTCCAGTAAACGTATTCATCTTAATGACACATTCGGTTCCAAATGGCCAGCGGCCTACGTTAGTCTCACATTAACTAATGCTGAGGATGACTAAGGTATTACTTTCACCGCTATTGTTTTTTTTTTTTTGCTTTTTCTAAAAATGTGCATGTTTGGCAGCCAGCGGAGGGCGCTAAACAATCTTCGACGTGTCGGTCCAAGCCGAGCGACAACGTGTGGTCTGCTCACAGGTGCACTCGGTGGCCTGGTTTGGCCGAGCTCGGCCGTAAGCTCCTCTCTGACCCTGACCCTGACCCTGACGTAACGCGTCTGACTTTTGGCCACGTTCGCTGGCATCTGACGACCGACGCTGATCCGCTTGTTTGGAGACACCGTCGTCGTCTTGTTTTCGGTGACATTTCTTTCTTGGGTTTGGTGCCGATCTGGATAATGTTGCAAATCCACTTATGTTGACACGTTTCAGCCTCTGAACAAATTTTGAGTTTTTATTTGGTTACCTACTTTTTAATCTAAATGAAAAATATTTCTGGGAAATTTTCAGGAAATGTAATTTCATCAACAGGGGGGGAGGGGGGCATTTTTTTTTGTGGGGGGGGGGGGGGGGGTGCTGGCCCCCCCCCCCCGAACCCCTTCTCCAAGAACCGCCACTGTTTTTGATTGCCAGTTGAAAATGGAAAGAATGAATGATGCGCAGATAATTGCCATTTCTCTCGCTCTAGTTTGGTATTAGTTTGAGAGTTTTTACGTAGGTTGGGAAGCACTGGCCTAGCTTCCAAAGTCATCATGGTTACTACCTCCACCAAGGAGGACGTGTGCCTCGCCGCTAGCTCATCCCCACACGTGGAGCTCCGAGAAGCCGAGCGGAGCCAGCAGGAGCGGGGCCAGCTCGCGATGTTCCCGGTTTTCATTAACGGAGTTAGCCTTCAGCTAAGTCTGTGCGGCTAAGAGGAAGCAGGTGTCTCATCTTGAAAGATCTGCATCATCCCTCTGATCTGGGGAACCCAACTAACTACAATCATTGACCTTCAATAATATTTTTGTTGTTGTTGTAAATATTTCAAAATTCCAAAAATGAATTTTTTTTTTCTACATTCACTCATTTTTAAGTTTTTTTTAAACTACTGTACTATATTTGCAACAATTTCCCCCCCATTGTAAATTATTTTTTTTTTAATGACATGAGTTTCAGAAGCACTTATTGTGTTTTTAGTTTTTCATGCTACTATTTGTATCATAAATTTGGCAAGGTTTTTTTTTTTTGCCAGCTGAAAAAAAACAATTGACAATTGCACCTCTCCCTGCTACAAGGTCAAAGGGCAAAGCATCCTTGCCCCCCGCCAAGAATTCAATCACTCACTTTAATCACCAAAACATTAACATTGGTCCAAATTAGAATCCCACTTGTAATTGTGTGTGCACTGAACTCACCACGCTCTTTTTTTTCCTTGGAAAAAGAGTCAAACTTCCTGCGCAGTGATTTTTGACGTTTGCGTATTTCTGTGGAGGGAGACAAAAACATTTGTTTTCGTGAATTCCAAGCAAAACACCTTGAGAGGGCAATGGTTCTTCAGTGAGCGTGTCAGTAGATGTACTGTACACGTTATTGCAATGAACCGTTCCCCCGTGTCACTGTTTTTGGCGAAACGAGTCTTTTCCTCAAGCAGGAAGCTTGCAAAGCAAAAACAAAAAAAAGGACAAACAGGAGCATGAGAAAAAGCAAAGAGGAGAAAATATCTCTCAAGTGATGACAGAAAATTCCAGGGAGCTCGCCAGCTGCTAAATATGTCTGGAAAAACACACTCGACAAGGTTTCTACAGCACAAAAAGTCAGCAAAAGACAACAGTAAGACAAAAAAGGGCAGCGGGATGCGAGAGACGTGACTCGACGCGCTCACCTCTGGGGAGAAAGGGAGCGGGGGAAGATTCCCACACTTGCTACGGGGGGAAATTTGCCAACTGGTGTCGAACATACAAACTACAGAAGTCAAAAACTGCGTTGTCACATGACGTCACAGCCTCAATTGTACGATTTGCATCACGCCCACACGCCGCCTGTTTCAAAGCTAAAGGGCGATAAGGAGGTCAGAGGTTAATTGTCCTGAGAAAGCGAGCGAGACCGGGCTGAGAAAAGCGGCTTATATCGTCTCATAGGACGGACGCAGAAAATCCCTGTGGCCTCCGTGTCTTGTGTTTGACAGGCTGTCTTTAAAGAGAAAATGATTTTCCCCCAAAGTCGGGAGCACGCTTAAACTACTAAACTACTAACTAACGCTCAAACTGCTCCAAACTTGCACTTGCGTCGTTTTGAAATTCAGCAGTGAGATTTTCCACGTCCGGAAACAAGTTTGGATGAGGAAATGGAGCCGGAGCCAACAATTAGCGCATGTTTCCAAATCAAAAATGAGCTCTCCAAAACATTGGCGGTATGCATCTTGATGAACTCTGCTTCATTTAAAGAGCACTTTAACAACAACCGCAGATGTAAAAAAAAAAGAAAAAAACAACAACAACAAAAAAGGGCTACAACGTAAAAGGAATATAATGCATCATAATAGTTACAAAGGTATAGCACCATAGTGTAGTGATGTACACAAATGCCGACAAAATCATAAAACTCTTTCACTGCTCGAGAAAATCATCAAAGATCTGAACTGTACCTTTTTGGATTCTTGTAAAATTGGAATGATCAGTTTCACCTCATGGTACTTTTCTTGTAAAATAATATTTTCCTCCTATTATTTGGATAGTACTCCTGCAAAAAAGACAGCAGGGTCACCGTGAAATGCTCCGTGTGTGTTAAAGTGGTGGTTGTTTTTGGTTAAGAATTACCGATGGCAATTTCTGTGAGCATGCCTGTGGCCTTTCGCATTATAAGTTAGCATGAAGCTAGCAGCCAATCGGTCAATATTGCTTTGGTTTAAATATCCATACGTTTCATTCGCTTTTGTTTTATGTATCGGTTTATACAGCAAAAGCATTCCCGGCACGCACACACTATGTTCAATACAAACAAAAAGTACCGGAACGAAAGTGTACACGTAGCCTACCTCTTGGAATGCTGATCTTAAAGTCCAGGTCCCTCTGGTCCAGGTGGAACAAGGCCACTTGCTGGAGTCTGGCTCGCTCCACTTCCGACAGGTTCTGGATGGCCACGGGCTGCAGACGCACGCTCTGACCCAACATGGTCGCCCACGTGAGGCCCCCCTGGCAAAACCCGAAAAGGACACGTGACATCGGTGAGGTGGAAAAGCAACGTTTCCCTCATCTGGGAATATTTAGAAGAAAAAGATTGCCAGGACGGATTCTTCATGTTGTTAAATTGTCTGGAATATGACATTTGATCAAAGCGATGTGTATTTTTCCAAGAAATTGTCCGCCAAATATTCAAGCTCTTCCGTGGGATTTTTTTGAAACATTTTGAAACAAGATGATGCTGAAGTGAAATGCTGTTGAATTCATACAACAGTTAAAATGTCGAATCTAAGTTTGAAGAACAAAAAGTTTTATTTTAATGGCAAAGATGTCCTGAATGTTTTGATGCTTGAATAAATCACAAAAATTGGGATGGGAGGGGGGAATATGTAAAATATTTCTTCAATGACAAATTTTCCTGATTGAAAAAAATATATATATATAATACTCCCCACATTCCCAATGTCCTAAACGAGTTGAATATTATTCAATTGAAATAGTTTGAATCGACTGAAGAACGTAAAACGTCGATTTGAGAATTGTATAAATTAAATTGTGTTAACGTCGAATAACGCGCAAATGCTTTTCAGCAATTCACACGATTGGGTCACATCAAAGGTCAAGCATTATTATTCTCCTTACGTTAATTATCATCCAACCGCATTGCTCTTAGAAATGATTGACCGAGATTAAAATTACCGTGAAGAATCCAAAGGGTGAGAGGTACGTGTGTCGTTGCGTAAGTCTGGAAGAAGAAAAAAAAAAAAAGAAAAAAAAGAAAAAGAAGAGGAATTCCACATTCAGCTCCACTTGCTTATTCCTGAGATAAACATCAACTAGAAATGCAGAAAGTCAATTCTGCCCTGAAACTCAACCATTTAAAAGACATTTCTGGAGATACACACGCACACACAAAATAAACTATATCTGTTAACGCATAAATACCTGAATTGGTATCATCGGGGTTTATCCTCCTTGTAAATAAAATCCCAAAATGCGTCCAGAGCCCCGCCGCCGCCCCCTCCCCGCTATCCCGACCACATCGAGGCGAGTGGCACAGTCTGACTCCAATTTAGTGAGCATGCAGCATGGGTGAGGCGAGCGGGAAGGAGGGAGGGAGGGAGGGAGGGAGGGAGGGAGGGAGGTCCAGAGAAAGGAGTTGGGTTACGAGGAGGAGGAGGACAGATTGGAGAACATAAACACGGTGTCGGGGGGAGAGGGGAGCAGATATTCCCCCAGATATAAAAAAAACCCTTGCATGAAAAATGTCTCAGAGGGTGCGAATATGGAGGTGAAGAAGTAAAGCAGGGCAGGTGAGTACGAAGAGGAGGAGGATTAAAACAGATTAAAAAGGACGCATGCAGGAGGTTGAAGTGCGTGTGCGTGTGCGTGTGCTGCAGGACGACACCACCATACATTTCCACGTCAAAAGGTCACACGATTACATATCTGCCAGGCCCATGCATGTGCGCTGACTCGGCCAGTCTGCTTCCAAAAATAAAAAATGGAGGACACAGACACACGCATACATACACAAAACACACGCTAACTCGGACAACACTGCACTCTGTCGGCCGAAGTGCGATCACGAGACAGAGAAGTTTGGCGAGCGTTCCCGTGAATGTAATGAGATTAAAAAATGATTAGAAACAGTTGATGATTATTATTATTCGGAAAAAAAAAAATGCCCCATTGAAATGTTGCTAATCCGTTCAAGCCCCGCCCCCCCCCCTCAATTTTTAACACATTTAGTTTAATAGGAATTGTCACCACGTATGTTTTTTTTGTTTTTGTTTTTTTTTTTAAATACGAGGGTGTCACCCAGCTTGTTTGTGAAATTCAGGTTTGTAAGCCACCGTAATGACTAAGAGATGGCTGTAGAGGGCAGCGTTGCATCACTGGATTTGAGATCAGCACAGCTTTTCCAGTGGAAGACAAAGATTAGATTTAAGTGTTTTAGTTATTTTTTTAAGAGGTGTCAGGGAAAAAAAAAAATAATTTGTCAATGTCCCGGTTCTGCTTGACTTATTTCTTTTCACCAAAACGCTGGTATCCTCTGCTTTTTGGTCAGTAACTGGTGTTTTTGGTGAAACCATCCCATGTTGTAGTGCTGATTAGTGAAGAATAGAAAAATAATACACAATATTCTGTGGCTCTATTTTACACGACACTCGCGCGGCAGTATCTGAAGCTCGCTTGTGTCTGTATATTTTGGTTCGCCACACAAAAGCAACAAATCGACTGCTCCTAACTTGAAAAACCGCTGTTTGACGCAGGCGCCATCATTAGCATCGCAGCGGGTGCGACGTGCCATCGTATGTCTCCTCGTTGCGAACAGAATCGTCCTCGTCTTCCTTCTCATCGTGAACGCTTGTCAGCTGAGCTGCGGGAGGACTCGGGAAAGGAGGAAATGCCGACACTGAAAAAGGAGATCGCGTCTGCCTCCGTTCTCTAAACAGGACGTTCACACCCACAGCCATCATCGCACCAGTCATGTTAAACCTTTTGAAATCGCACCCAAAAAAAGAAAACCAACAACAACAACAACAGTAAAATTTAAAGTAAAAACTCATTTCAACCATTCATCGAGTGTAGTTGCACCTCAGGTCTGAAGTGTGTGTTAAAGTAGCACTTTATAATGACCCGAACATCTATGCTAATTTCTGTTCGTCAGTCTAGGGTGTTTTAGCATTAAACTAGCAGACGCTCAGGAATCTCCAGCTGCATTTTGCCATTGAAATATACAATGTTCGATTTTGTTTCAGGTGTTAGTTTACAGTCAACTTTAACTGCTTGAAGCAAACACCCTTGGCCTCTCTGAGAACCGCGCGAATGCCACACCAACTGGGCTTCCCCAGTCCACCCGAAACCTCCGCAAACCCGATACGCGCCGATAACGGAGGAGAGGCGGCGATGACGTCCGAGCGTGACGGCGCTTCCGCTCAACTCAATCCACCCCACCTTTCAAAGAACGCAACATTGCCGGTGAACGCTTCAGTCGGTAAATACCAAGAATTAGTCGGCCCCATCTGGGCCATGCATTGCAGTATTTCCCAAGGTTTACTGAACAGAGGCCTTCATTTTACATGACAAATAAAATCACGGCACATTCCAAAGCAAAAATATTTCATCTTGTCACTATACATAGCTAGCATCGACAGTTGAGCAAAGGTGCATTATTTCTGGGAAAACACAAAAAAATAATAATTCCAGTACGTGTACAGTATGCTTTTTTTTTTTTGCTGGTCCAGTTAGATTTCATTTTCTGTGTTGCCATGTCAATCTAATCTGCCCAGGGATTTCACAATCAGTACTGCTGTTTTTGTTTTGTTGTGTGTGTTTGTTTGTTTGTTTGTTTGTTTTTAAACCAATCCCATTTCCCCTCACAGGGCCAGCGAACTGGCCCGCGAGGATGTCCGCATTTTTCCTTGTTTCAGCCAAAACAAATGCACACATGAATACGTCTAATAATCCGCATGTCTGGCGAGTAGGACGTATTAATTTTGTTCTTTTTCTATTACTGCGACACGGCAGTGGAGTTAGATTAAGTCAATTACAGTAAGTTGAGTGTGATGTGATTGTGTTGCTAAAGTTGCTCACCTGGTGATGGAAGCGCATGTCGTCCGACGCTGCCGCTCATCGACGGGAGACTGGATCTGCTTCTTTTTCTTCTTCTTCTCATTTGTCCCTCACATGACTCGAGCCCCTCCCATGTCCGTCCAACATCCACAGGGTCACTCTCATCCGCGGCAGGATCCGGCACACATCACTTCGTGCGGCCCCTTTCCTGAATAGAAATCAAGCAGCGCACATGCCAGAGCCCGTGCCACCCAGCCCGCGCTTGTCAGCTTTTCCTGTGTGTGCGCTGTAGATAGCACGGCGTGCTCTCTGCTGTCAGAAACAGGAAGTGTGGAGCTTGCTTGTTTGGCCCCGATGAGCCATCGAGTGTGCGTGCGCACAAGGACGACACCGGACACAATTAACTGAAGCTATGGGCAAGCCAATTGAGCATTTATTCAATATCCTACTAGTGTGATAGATCGTCCGTGTGCTGTACTAGTACGCTCTTTGAGAAACAACCGTCTTACTGGTGATGCTTTTCCACGACATTTCTGGGCATTGTTAGAATTGACTACGGGGCACTTGTAGAACAACCACGCTACAATTACCATCAAGCGCTTCACTAGCGGTACTAGTAGCGCACAGATGTCCGCTAGAACCCAGTGTTGCCTCGCTAGTAACGTGCTGCTGTCCGACCAATATGCCTAGGCTGTCTTATTAGTGTGTAGAAATGTCACACGCAGTGTGAAAAATAACATTGCTAGTTGTTCTACGAGTGCACTTAATTGTCTTACTAGTGAGGACAAAAAGCATGCGAGTATCTGGACCTGAAACTAAATATCCTCACTAGTACAACTTTGGCATACTAGTAGGATTAACTACGATAGCGGGGCAAAACTATGCACAAGGTGACAAGTGTATGCTACTCATAACAATCGTGACATAAAACGCGACTCATTAACATCCAGCACATCACTAGCACTTGTGGCATGTGGGTGTCAAACTAGTGCAGAATTTTGCCTCAACAGTAACATGTAGTGTGCTTAGTTGTCAAAAAGCATGCTCGTCTATGGACAATTCAGCGCACTATGAGAAGATCCAATAAATGCTCAGACGACTTCCACACAAAGCAGTAAATCAAATTGGGCCTTACGGTATTTACCGAGACAGCAAATAGAGGGCGCTTCATTCCGTGTTCACCCAAACCCACGTTTGCGCAGTTGGTAAATGGTGTAAAAACGTTGGGTTTTGCACTTAAAAGTAGTTTGGATTGTTTTCACGTCAGAGAATTTGGGTGCACAATGAAGTTTCAAGTGATGGAATTGGAAGAGGCACTGAATTACTGAAAAGGATCGCTCCCATAATTTTAAGGAAGCCAGCAACCGCATAAAAGCCGTGTTTTGTTTGATTTAACTCGCCTCGGGTACTATGAGCCCAACCCGCGTAACGTTCCGTTTCAAACTTCGGAAGAGGCCATACGGCGCCAATTGTCACAATGCACGACTCGTCCGCCCTTAGACCAATCGGGAGGTCCAAAATTGGAGTTTTGACTTTCGTCCTTTCTGGAATGATGGCCAAACAAACAAAGACTAACATTACGCAAGAAAAATAATTTATTTATGATAGAATCACTTCATGGGCACTGGCGTGTTGGAATGTGGCGCTTATCCGGGCAGCTACACACCAAACCACTGGATGGGCCATGAGGGCATTTAATACATACATGGAATATTCCTTTAAATATGTCTTTTTTTCTCATAAGGAATAATAAAAAATAGAACTCCAATAAATGTTCTGTCTCTTTTGTTGCTCGAAGCTCTACCCCCAACTGGTTATTGGGTGCTATTTTGCCGCATCTAGCGGTTGGACGGAGGACAGGAGGATCTTACAACAAGGCGTCATCAGCTTGAGTTGTGTGCAGCATGCTCGCGTCAAACGACCTAGAACTCAAAAGTACACAAATCGACGGACGGCACAACCTCGCTCTAAGATTATCTGAAGCATGACACGCGCAGAGTGAAGAGAGGCCATCTTTACATGGCGCAAAGTATGTGTCCGCTTACTGTATAGTCAAGGGAATGAATCGATGGGAATCTTTCCTGATAATGTCAGAAAGCTTTGTCAACATTGCTGCTCCCACTTCTGCTTGCAGGTCCACAAACGAAACAACGTTTAAAGAGTGCTGCGATAAGGCAGCCAATCCTTGATATACAAGGCAAACAAATACAGTTGTACAAGATTTTTTTAGCCACTAAATATTGAAAAAGAAAGCATCATTTGAGGAGTGGTCATAAGCAGAGATTTACGTCACGATGATGGCTTACTTAAGAGAAGAGTGTCTGGCGCCGCATCCTCCTGCCACCAGAGGGAGCTCTGACACAGTGGCGCACACAGAGGATGCCAAGAGGAAGTCAGTCCATCCTTTGATACAACCTTCACGGACCCCCATTTGTGCCGTTGCGGACAAATTGCACGCGCTGGGGCAGCCAATCGGGGGTCAAGAAGCGAACGACACGAGAGGTGGGCCCGGTTCTCCAAAAGGACCTTGGCTTTTCCCTTTTGGGGGAAACACACGTTGGTCCACACACACACTTTCAAGCTTTCTTACCAAAATCCCTCACACACACACACACACACACACACACACACACACACACTAACTTACACACACTCAGGGCTCTATTTTCCTGACCGGTGTAAATCCCGCGCGGCGGGCGGCGCAACTCTGCACCAGAGATGGAATCGAATGGCGGATCTGAGTGTGGGCGGGCTGCGCTGCTGTGGGAACGTTTACAGGCTGACATCCCTCGCCGCCTCCGAGCGTTGGAAGACTATTCGTAATCGCGGCGATCCGTGCGTGAGTGGAGCAGTGTCACTGCTCTGACCGCCGTGTGGGAACAGACAATGTGAGCGGATATCCTTATTAAATACAGAATGAGCTGGTGATAACCGCTGGCTACTTAAATATGTAGTATCTGTCTGCCTGCGCCCTGAGCAGTTCACCAAAATCGCATTAGACCCGCAGTTTACCTTGCATCAGGACTTCAGAATCCATCGGCATCTGCGCCCCGCCGCAGTTGCGCCGTCTACGAAAATAGAGCACTCACACTCTCTCGCGCTAAAACTCTCTCTCAGTCGCTCGGGCTCGCACGCACGCAAGCACACACTGAAAGGTCCCCTCTGGTTTGTTTGGTGTGTTTATCCTTTGTTCCCGTCACTGGAGACCAAAACGACAAGCAGAAAAAGAAACCCCCGCCCCAAGCCTGCTTCATGCTCTCCATGCAGAAACTCCGCAGGCATGATGATGATTTGTGCGCACGCATACTCATGCCGACACACGCTCACACGCACGCAGGCTTGTGCAGACATTTCTGTTCTTTGTGTGTGTCCATCACATGGGCAGTGTCTCGTTTGTTGTCTGGAGATGTTCTTTGTACACAACACACTGTACATAATAGCGTATGTCCTACTGGCACAGAAGACACTGAACAAAGTGTGCGTAGGGTAGGAAGGGGAAAGAAAGGTCAGCTCCCTCTTGACATTGAAGAAAAGTGCTTTAGTTGATTTGTGGGCGTGTCCAAGTCGAATCTTACTTGGTATCAGGGAGAAAAGATAATCAACGCGTACCCCTTCTATTGGTGGTGTTTGTACATCCCTTTTCAGAACACTTGTCCATCCGGCATGCCGACCGAGGAAGTCGCCGGATTCCCTCTCTCCTGTTCCGCGCTCTTCCGGAGCTTCGACGGAGAACGACACGGCTCCAACCAAGCCGGGGACCATTTCGCCCAAAAGTGCGCTATGACGCGATTGGACGGTGCAAATGGTCAGCCAGTGGTTGGAGCCAAGCTGTTGGCTGCAAGCTCATCCGCACTGGAACGACCTCACTGATCGTTGACTTTGCCTTGGCCAGATTGGACCTCTCCCCCCTCGCCGGAGAGCTCGGGGACACGTCGCGCCAAGGGGTTTGTGCTTTTGAGAAGTTCGGCAGCGGACACCCTGGTCCCCGCGCTGGAAGACTTGCTGCCCTTCTTCTGCAGCAGGGCCATGAAGTTCTCGTTGCGGGAGCTGGACCTCTGGCCGCCGCCCGCGGTGGGGTTCATCTGCTTGACCGGAGACGTCAGACTCTGGCGGCTTCCGAAGGAATCGGAAGGCTCCTTGCGACCCAGAACCTTTCGCTTGGACCTGACCAAGAACAACATTTACCGTACATTGTAAAGAGTTCTAAAGTCTTAAAAAATTGATTTAACAACTAAAGACAAGGGTCCAGGCTGCACTAACTCTTGCCCAATTATCTAATCTTCCACACACTAAGAGTTTCTATTCTGCTTTCTCCATCTCATCTCAACCTTCCTTACTTTATTCCACGCTATTTTCAGCATCACAGCCAAAAATGACCAGCTACTGTTGCTAAGAGACGAGCGTCGTGTGCGTGTGTGTGTGGTTGAATCGATATCTCTGTAAGGAAAGAAACGTGTGGACTGCGGAGAAAAGTAACAAGTGGCGGTCGCTGCTGTAGCCGTTGCCAGGTAACCTCATTCTCTGCCTGCCTTGTCGCAAGTTTGTATTGTATTGAGCCACAGTGCACGGGACCGAACGGGCTGGTCAAACCCACCTGTGTATGATGGTGAACAGGTCTTCGGTGGTGTGTGTTGCAGGCGTGCTGGCCAGGAAGCCTTCATCCGTTTCCTCCACAATGTGAAGCACCGTTTTGTCACTGGCCACGCCATCATCTGAACAGAACATCGTGCCATCCAAATGACCTACGTTTCATGTTTTTGTCACCCAAAACTCAGAAGGGAATGAGTAACCTGCTTGTTTGATCTCGGAGGACTTCATCTCTACATTCTATAAACATACCTGGCTCAATCCCCGTGGCGGCCCTTTTCTCTTCCGGCTCCGCTAGGGAGGAATCCAGCAGGGAAGAGTGAAGTGAAGACTCCGTCAAAGCGTCTGCTCCCAAGTGATTCTCATCTCGTGTTGACATTTCAGGACTTATGGGAATGTTTTCTGGGGGGAAAGGATCTCCGGGAGACGGAAGGCCCACCGGGCTGTCGGTCGGTGTGGCCTGGCGGTCTGTCCCGCTGTTAGTTGAGGAGTGGGCGGAGGAAGGAAGAAGAAGGACGTTTGGTTTCTTGGGCACTGGGGGTGGAACCTGGAGAGAAATTTTTTTGAGGACATATTTCAAAACAACCAACGAGAAAGATGCTTTTCCCACCTTGGGTTTCTTTTTGTCAGAGAGCTCTGCCAGACAGGAGATTGTCATTCTTGAAGGAAGGGTCTTGCTCTTGTCCTGGAATTCCAGGGCCTCCAGATTGCTGCAAGGAGAAGGGAGCGAGCCGCCGTCCTCTGGCCCGAGTTGAAGGCCCGCATCAAATTGCGGCTCTAACATGGGATCCTCCAGGAGAGGCTGGGGGTCCGGAAGGGGCGGGAGGTCAAAGAGGCACTGGTTATAGGTGGCTTGTGGGGTGGACATGGAATTATAATCTTGGATCACGGATGGATTTGAAAGACTTTGTGACTGAGCTTTTTTGGGTTTGGGTTTCTTCATGACTTTGTAAATGTTGCCCAGGGGAACACGGCGGTCCACGGGCGACGCTGGGGGCGAGTCCAGGGTGAGGGTGGGCGTGGAGGACTGGGACTTCAGACGCAGGTTAAGGGGCCGTTTTGGAAGAGGGGGTTTGACAGAAACGGGCGGCTTGGGTTTAGGTAGGGTGGGAGGCGGGCTGGCGTCATCTTCAAAGTCTCTGCACTGCTGTTCTTCCTCGATGGTGTCCGACGCACCGTCCGGGCAGTCCTCCAGATCGCCTCGCGAGACCGAACGAAGCCGAATTGTTTTCAGCTCGTTCTGGGTGACCATCGGGAGGACCTGCGAAGAGTTGGGGCTAGTTTTTCCAGGTTTTGCGGACGTGGACGTGTCTGAATGCCGCCTGCTGGCCTTTTGCTTTGGCTTGATTGACGACAGCTCCAGATGGGCATTCCCTGGCATCTCAAAGGACAATCTGGACCTAGCAGCAGGATCCTTCGGCGACGGTAGCGAAGATTTTCTTTCGGGAATCTTTGGCCGCAACTTACATCCCGTTGTCCCGGATGACCCCACTCCCCCCGCACCTGCTGCCTGACTGAGCGGCACGGTAGGGGTGGGAGTTTCCGACTGACTGGAATAGCCACTTGACGGAGACATGAGTCCAGGGGGTTTGAAGGGCGAAGCGGGCTTGACATCCGTTTCCGTAAGGAGGTGCGAGGGTGACGTGGCTCTGGAGGTGGCGGGCGAGTTGAGCAGTGACTCTGAACTGCCTTTGACTTTCATACATTCAATCACAGTCGTACCCGTTGCAGTGCTGGAGCCCGATAAAGACCTGGAATAATGAGTAAAGGAAAGGTATGAGGGAAATTAAACTATCCAGAGCAACCAAGTCCAAAACAATCCTACCTGTAGGGGTCATTGCTCTTCCACTCTCCCAGCTGCCAGTGAGAGGGGAAAGTTGGTTCTGCCTCCCTTTCTGGCGCACGGACCTCCAGGTCGGGAGGTCCTCCCTGGCCGAGCTCCCCTGATCTGGAGGTGGGCAAAAGGAAATCGGGCTGAAAGTCGGGGAAGTGGTCCCTGGGGATGTGCAGGCTCTTTGGCCGTCCATCCCGATGCAGACCCCCCTCATGGTGGATCCTTCCCTTAGCCTGGTCGAGGTTCTTCATGAGAGAGACGCTCCTCACTGGAGGCGGTGGCTTGCGCTTGGACTTCTTGAGCGAGATGGACCGCGAGCGCAGGCACAAGCGTCCTTCAGCAGTGTAGTCCGACGCGGAAACAGAGATAGTGTCGGTGGTACTGGCGCTGTCTTCTGAGCTCCCTCTGGGATAAAGGAGAGCGTAATTCTCACCGAGACCCAAAAAGTTATGATGCTGCCACTGGTGCTCTGAAGATGTCACATTCCCATTCCCTGTGGATGAAAGAGTCCCATCTGGTTGCTCTGTGCCAATCTCAGTAAAGCAAAAGGAACCAGAGTCTGTGGGCGTGGAGAGAGAACGTTCCCGGAACTTGAACGCATTCGCCGCAGCTAAGGAGCGCGCGGACATCCCCCTGCCCCTCCCCGTCTCAACGCCACCAGCCCCACCTCTCCCGCCGTCCGCCGTGGACCCCTCAGTCTCGCTCCTCCTCTCCATCCCTGGCACGTTGTACCTCTGTCTCCCAGAAGTGGTAGAGAAGGAAATAGACTGCGAGTTGCTCACTAACATCAGGCCTTCCTGAGCCCCACCTCCCGTGTGACCAATGACACTGTGTTGTTTGGGCGGAACCGCCGGGCCTTTCTTGGCAATATAATTGTAAGGCTCGTTCCAAGCCTCGGGAGAGAAGGTGGAGCCTTTCGGTCCGTTCCAGGTGCTGGAGGGAGTGTTGGAGCAAAGCAGGCCAGAGTGGTCCATGGTTCCAGGTTGGCCCACGATGATATCTGTGAAGCGGGAGCGATCGTGAAACGATTCATTAAAACAATCCACAAAAGTTGCTCTCTCTATTACGCGCACACCTGAAGGCGAGGCGGTGTCGAGGTTGGAGTATATCTTCCTCAGGGCGATGTTCTGGTGAGGGGTGTCCGTGACAGGCTCCAGGGAGCGGGGCTGGTGGAAGTGCCCCACTGGAGAGGGGGATGGGGAGACAGAGTGCTGCAGGAGGTCCACACCATGGAATTTACCTCCTCCTTCACCTGCAGACAAGACACACTGATTGTCATCGAGGGAAGATTGATATTCTTTATTAAGAACAGGACAAACATTTATCTGTTTTATTTCAAGAGAACCCTAAAGCTGGAACGGAACGCAGTGGACTGCAGACCTCCTCCAAAGCGTACTGTATTCTTACACTACATTTAACAGTTCCTTCTCAACAAGCTGTAAAACAAAAATGCCAAAATCATAGAGGTCGAACACGACCGCTTGCACCATTTAAATGGACATTTTCTGTCTTTAAGCTGTGAAGAGTGCGTAGAAAATGAATTGTCCTTGCATTTGCCTCTCCCTGAATCACACATGCCGACAGCCGTCAGCCCGAATGGAGGAAGAAGCGCCGAGAGCGGACGAGCGACAAAATATTCTTTTATTACCTTCCATTCACTGTTCTTTTCATCTCAGTTGGCCTTCTTGCCAACATTCAATCCTTCCACGTGCCGCTCGCTCACTTCCTCTTATTCTTCTGTCGCTCTGTTTTCGCTCCTTTTTTTTTTTTTTTTTTTGCCAAGAGGAAGAGTGGCGAGTTACCATGGCAACAGCAAGCTGGCTGCCAGTTACCTGTTTGCTCATGTACAGAAGTGGAAAGAAGGAGATCGTGTTCGACGGGGGAGAGAGACTAAATGCAATGCACCAGCGTCAACAGACCGACCCTCAAGTCAAAGAACAAGTCCAGTGGTACCTTGACTGACAAATGCTCCAACTTACAAGTGTTCAGTTGATTTTATTTTACTGTGTGTTGGTTGCCAAACTTTGACTTAAGCCAGTGGGCTGGCGCACCAGTGTCCGCTACTTTCTACATAACATGCTCGCAGCTGGTCTTACTTGCTGCCGTGCGTCTGCCAAGGTGCCAGCGAGGTTTCTCTGCGACGGGCGGTCCGGCGCTCCAGCCCGATGGGGGGCAATCGGACTCGCGGGGGGACGGAGAAGGCGAGGGAGACGGGCTGGCCAGGCACCTCAGTCCGAAGACCGAGCTGGCGGTCTCATCTTCGTAGAGCTGCTTGGACGCCGGCTAGAGGAATGGATCAGATGGATTAGAGAAAGTCTTTCTTTCTTTAGGTTTTTCTTGTAAGAGGATACCAAATGATCGTCAAACGTCCTCTTTTTGATGCAGTGTCATTGCCAGTTACTGGGCAAACAGTATAACAGTCATTAAAACAGCCTAATTGGCTCTTCAAATACTTGTTCTGGGGAGAGAAAAAAAAAAAGCCACGGGGGACAATCCCACAAACTTCCTTGGCTTCTGCAATTCTGGCGAGACTTACTATAAAGTTGAGTCTTTTCACCCAAAGGAGGGCCCTGCAGACTTACCTTCGGTCAAAAGGAATTTTGATCCAAGTCATCTCTTGGGACTCTTCAAGTCAAATTGAGATCAGCCCTATCAGGTGTGAACTTCAGAGCAATTTAAGAGGCGCAAGGAAAATCAGCGTGCCAGTGGAATTACCCCGGCGTCCAGGTTTCAGGACTCAGGAGTCCGGTAGCTGTTATTATGGTCCCTAAATAATGTCCTGGTTAAGGAGATTTCACACGTGCTGGAAAGATACGAGTCACTCGGGTCATGTGCTATAAATTCCTAATGGAGATGTCACATTTCCATCAGAGAGACGCTCAAACATTTAGATAAAAGCCTTTTGAGAGTGTGAATGTGATGTGGCTCGGTGTGCGCTGCTTTCGTTTCATTGGATTTCGTACTGCGTTTATCAGGGGACCGTTCCATTAGAGTCAGTCAGCGTGAAAGGAGCAGCCGAGGACACCCCGGGCCAGGCCTCTGTTGCGTTTTGTTGTTGTTGTTGCGGTGTTTCTATTCAAACAGGGTGACGCAATCCAATCAGCCGCCTTTACCAGAAAGATGAAGTCGGGCCGCTTGTTGCCGGGGGAGCCGAGCGAGGCGTCGTCGGAGCTCTGCGAGGGCGGATGGCGGAACGTCTGACCTGGCGGCTTGCCGTCGCACAGCTGCTCCTCAAAGTCTGCACACAGCGACAGCAAAGCAACGCAGCATGTGTTAGCATCAGATTCCTGCACACAAGAACCCAAACAAACAAACAAACAAACACACACACACACACACACACACACACAACTAGCATCAGTTAAGCCTCACTTTAACGCCTTTAGTGTGTTTTCAAGCCAGCCGCTTCTCATCTGTCACTCTTCTTCTTTTCCACTTTCCGTGTTACTCTTTCCTCTCCATAGCAGAGTCTCGCTGCACTCCCCTCTGCTCCTGCAGCTTAGAGTTAGATGACTCCCCCCAGGCCTTTGTAAACAGATTCCAAACCCCCCCCAGCCCACCCCTTTGCTCCCCCTCCCACGAACACACTCCCCCTCACGATCCACCAGCCAATCCTTTCCCCCCAAAACATACTCCTGACCCAGTCTCCACTCATCCCTAAAGCCCCTCAGCGCACACACAGTGAGGTATAGAGAACTGGGTTAAACTTGCTCCGTATGGATTCCATACGAGTGGCGGTGTGGTTGCTAAGTGACAAGAGGGGGAGTGGGTGGAGGGGTGGGGTCGCTTTGGGGGGCACTTGAGACCGCTGAGTTGCCGTAAAGTTTTTTCATTAGTGACTGGAGGTGCTGAGGTTCATCTCAATGTGGCTTCAGTCTTCCAGGAAGCGGCAATGCATTAGGAAGTGGACGCATGCACACAGGCCATTTTGCGCTGTCGACAGTGTGAAATCCACCTCGTTCTGTTCGGGGGAACTTAACGCTCAAGGGAGCAATGACAGTGAGACCTGTAGGGCGTGATCGGAAGGAACTGGAAACAGGAATCCAACCGTTTACTGCCACCGCCATATATAGTCGTCAAGTATGTTGTTGTTTTTTTCTCCCCAATGGGTAGGCGTAAAAGAGGGTCTCGTTCAGTCTGTCGATGAAATTTATGTTTTAAAAACCTGTAATGACTAACAGATCCTTGTAGATGGCGGCATTGCATCGCTTTGGATTAGCACAGTTTTTGAGCAGAAGATAAAGATTAGGCAGTGAATCTCGGCTTGTCACGTCAATTATGACAGAGAGAAATGCCGACACGTTGGAAGTCGGAAAGGTTTAGGCATCTGGCACTCAAACAGAATGTATATGTATGGTATTAACAGAGTTTGTGTGGCGGCATGTCGTCCAAAGTGTCCAAAAGAAGACGTAGTTCATGGACTAAACGGCTCACGGCGTGATTTATAGTTGCCTATCTGTATATAAATTATATTGCCATCAAAAAGACCTCTTTCCATTTTATTTTTGTTGTTTTATCGTTTGAGGTGTCACTATTCTGTTTCTCTTCACAAAAAGCTGGTCAGAAGTCAGAAACTGGTGTTTTTGGTGAAACCAACCCATGTTCTCCTGCTGATTACTAAAGATGAAAGTGGTGAAAGAAGAGAGTCTTGTCTTTCTTTAGGTAGATTCCGCTTTGAGTCTCAGAAAAGGTGAATGGTCTTCGTCTCATTTTTCCATATCACAAAAACCTGGCATTTGAACAAGGGGTGTGTCGACTTAACTGACTCCCACTGGCTGATTGCCATCACGAGGGGGCATGCCGTAAAGGTACGATGCTAAAGAAAAAAATAAAAAAATTGTATTTAGTTATTTATTTTTTGTAAAAAAAAGACACTCAGACGTCAAATACGTGCACATTATTAGCATCTCCACTTCAGTCGGTCAACAGTCAGCATGTGGAAGTGTGTGCGTGTATTTGTGTGCGTCTGCAGCGCACCCATTCAGTGACCCAAACATCCTCGATAATAATAAGCACCCGGGTGCTGTGGGTCACCCTTTGAGAGCCGCAGAGGGGAAATGGACACGAACAATGTCCGTCATTCATCTTTGTCTGCGTACACTTTGTGTGCACGCTTGGCTTAACTTGTTTATTGAGAGCATGTGGACGACGCATACAGTATTTGTTTTGCATTGAACAAGCATGCAAGCAAGTCCCTCACAGTCATTAGAATGACCAAAAAAAAATAAAACATAAAAAAAAGACACAGAGACCCTATGTACAACGCGCGTCGCTAAAAACCACAAAGCTTGTTCAGATTGCCATGATGCCAATTGTATAAATGCAGCTGGCACCGAGCGTTGGCATCGGTCGGGGGTGGCCGGGGTGACGGAATCACGGCCCAAAACGCCGGAGGACGACAGCCAGCTTCATAAATATGGACGAGCGAGAGCAGGATGAATATTTCGCAGTGGGAGACGTTTCAGTGTTGCATAACCACCACGGCCCCGCACCCACCAACAAACTTGAATGACTTCCTGAATGCATGTTGACATATTAGTGACCGTAGAGCTAGCAGATTATATTCATCATGCAAAATAAATTACTTGTATAAGTGATCATTTACCCGGAATATTAACAGCCACAACTACAATGAACTGAAGTGATAGAGACCAAGCCCTGCCACGAATCGCAATAATCTGGCCCGCCAAAACGTTTTCAAATTGCCTATACATGCCAAAAGATGGCACTAAATGCACTACCTTTGTCTAAATCAGGCATGCCCAAAGTCCGGCCCGCGGGCCAAATCCGGCCCGTGTCCAAATTTCCTCGGGCCCGAAGCATCATGTCATAGAATCAATAATGGGTGGCCCGCCAGCACAGTTTACCACAACAAGCATTACACACATACAAAAAAAGCCATTTTATATTTCACGGCACCCTCTGGTAGACCTGTGGCTGCACTTTCGTCGTGTGACCCCTGTGTGAACTTTTACCCCTGTGGTATGTTTTTAGCCCATTTCTAAAATGGCAACTGAAACTAAAAAGAGGAAAGTTGACACCGCTGTGTCCAGGAGAAGTGGATTTTTTCACTGACATACGAAACAACTGTGTCTGCCTAATTTGCCAAGAGACTGTGGCTGCTTTCAAATAATTTAATATTAAGAGGCATTACCAGACGAAACATGCTAACTACGACAAGCTAACGGTGAACAAACGCGCCGAAAAACTGAAGCCACTGGAAGCTGTTTTGATGGCACAGCAGCACTTTTTCACAAGAGCCCCTGACTCAAATGAAAATTCTACAAAGACGAGCAACGAGTCTCAGTGAATTGATTTTTTGTGATGATCAAACCACAGTTTTGTCAAATCAGATGACAGAATAGTATAGCTATACTATTCTTTGTCAAACTGAACTGGGATGTGATTTGTGAAAACAAAATGAATAAATACATGTTTCTAAAAAAATACTATTATTATTATTAATAACTTTCATAAAATAGTTCATTTGTATTTCATTTATTCTTATTTTAAGCTTTAACTATCCTGGTCATGCAACTGAAAACAGATTCTCATTTGCAATATCGACCGAGCTGCAGACAGCAATGTAGTTGATGTAGTTACATATTTACATGTTAATTTACAATGGTAATGGTTCGAGGAATGTCAGGCCGAATGGTCGGCCCCCATACATTTTCATCTGACCAAGTCTGGCCCCTCTTTGCAAAAAGTTTGGACACCCCTGGTCTAAATGAAGCTCCTCAATTCACTTCAACATCGTCCTCAACACAAGATGGCACCAAATAACTATTTTTGTCAAAATGAAGCGCCTCAATTTACTTCAACATAGTTCCTTCACGCCAAGATGCTACAGGATGGTGACAAAAGCACCATATTTCACAAGGAAGCTCCTCAAGTATCTTCAACATAGTTCCTTCACATCAAGATGCCACAAGATGGGAGCCAAAATACTTTTACTGCTTTGCTGAGCACAAAACTAACAGAAACATAACGGATAAGTTCCCCCAAAAATGTTTCAATGCTGAACCACAAATATGCAGCGGTAACTGTAGACTGCTAATCCTGCGGTTGTAATTATATACAGCGCAAGTCTGAGCTTTATAGTAATTTATTTTTTTCACTGATATAAATTTTGATTAAAATGTAGTTAAAACAATTTTGAGAAAATAAACATTGAGGCAGTCTCGCAGGATTTTCATATCATTTGCTCAATAACGGTAAAGACATGGCCCACTGCATTTCCTTTTGAAAATCAGTTCAGTTTTACTGATGAGTATTTGAAATATTGGCATTCGTTATCCATCAAAAGGTCATAATTGTTTCTAAGAAGAAAAAAAACATTCTAAATTATTAGTTTTCAAACTTTTCATGCTAAAATATCTTTACCGTTAGGTGTCCAAAATGAAGTTTCATCATTTGCAACATGTTTTCTGAAGATGCTAATTACATTTTTGGAGACATCAGATCTGCAATGCCTTATGATAGTGTCAACACGAGTGGTGCAACAAGTAAATAGCTCACCTATCGGTCTTCCCATTCATCCTCCACTCGATCATACAGCCAAAGGCCAGTCGGACTGGTTGGTTGGAGGCAGAGGGCGAGAGAGCATGGGGAGAAGGAAAGAGAGAGCGAGCGAGAAAGCCAAAGAGGAGCAGCAGCAGCCTTATATAAAGCAGATTGACACCGTGAAAACCGCCGAAATAAAGACGAGTGACAGCCACTGACAAGTAACTTCAATGTCACTGGGCACTTTCAGAGCCTCCATGTTGGCACACACACGCGCACACACCCTGTCAGAAGCTCCAATAACAACGCTGCATCATCTGCAGTGCCTCTGTCAGCCAACATGCAATCTGCCGAAAAACACGCACACACATCCACACACTTACTGTTAAATGCAGCTGTACATATTCAGTGTGTCGCATGTAAACACTCGCCTCAGCCTGAGCAACACGCATGCACGCGCACGCACACACCTTCCATCCGTCAAATCGTGCTCGCTCCTTCTCCATTCTTCCGTGCGTCCATCCGCCCCGGCAGTCTGTCCGTACCTTGCAGCAGGCTCTGGAGGTTAAGCTGCGCCTGCTGGTGGAGCTCTTCGACACACTCGGGTCTGTTCCAGGAGCCAAACACGTTCACGCTCTGTTGCCATGGAGACCTGAAGTGGACCGCGCCGTTGCCGTGCTCGCCGCTTCCTCGCCGTCCTCCTCCGGCGTGGTTGTGGTTGCCTCCGTCGCCGCGGCTGCTGCTGCCTCCGCGCCTGACGCTCTCCGCCTCGAGTCCTACGGTGGCTGCAGGAGGCGGGAGGAAGTGATGGATGCAGTGGAGAGATGGAGAGGGAGGAGAGGGTGGGGGAAATAAGATTATTGAGAGTGAGGAGGAGAGGCAGAGAACAAGGAGGAGGAGGAGACGCAGAGAGCAAAGTACATCAAATGCTCGGAATTTCCATAACTAATAGCCAGAGATTACATAACGCCGCTGCCGCGTGTTGTCAGGGAGAACAAGGAAGGAGGGAAGGACTGAAGGAAGGTGAGATCGGGGAGGGAGGCAGGGAGGGGAAGAGGTGTTTAATCGGAAGGAGATAGAAGAGGAAGGTCATCACAGCACACAAACAAACCAAAAAAAGATTAGACCAGAGGATCATGTGACCTGCTTGCTCTCCGTCTTCTCATGGCTAACTTTGACTGTGTTTCTAATCACTGTTATAGTGGATGGATTGCGATAGATTAAGTCGGGTAACTCCCCACTGAAGAACATGTACAGTACTGACACATATTGACATTTGAACAAATAATTGTTAATGCGCCGTCAGTGGCAGAATTACCAAGGTTACATTCTTTTCTGAATACTTGATCTAGTTGTTGACAGTGGGGGGGGAAAGATACTATAATGTTCTGATACCAAGGATCCTCCATTAGCTGACATTTTGCGATGTTGCTGCACCTTTTAAAGTGCAGTGGCTATTTTGTCAACGCAGGACATATTGTCTCCTTTGGTAGGAAGGCATGCGGAGGCTGTTAATTAACACACACACTCAGTGGCCATATAGGCGTGAACGTGCGGTCTGGCTGCCTCAGTACTACCCCCTGTTACAGAGTCAAGCGTACTGTCACTATGGACACCACTGGCTGCCTTTGGAGGCTTCAGAGTTCGTTCCCTTACACTTTCTTCATGGTTAAAAAAAAAAATTTGAATAATAATCCTCCTCACCCTTGTCATTACCTATACGATGCATCAAAAACGAGGCAAAATTAATTATACTGAGCCATTATTTCTCAAAACAGAGTTTTCATGGATACGGCTGAAAAGCGCAAGCCTAATTTCTTATGGTTAAGGTGAGTGGGGATTAAAAACAAAAATTGCTGCTTCCATTGTATAAAAGTATGACCACTATTCAATTCACACTCGTGCATTATAATGAAAGCCGCATCGCAATCAATTCCAAACAAATTTCTGCGGAAATATTTCAAGTCTTTATGTTACATGTAATGATTATGGCGCACTGTGAATGAAAAAAACTCAGAATTCATAAAACTGAATATTGTGGAAAAAGTGTAACGCTAATTTCCTAATTTACTTCAAAGACCAGCAATTCAGAGGTTTGCGGCGAGTAAAGTCATATTACAAGAAAGATATGACTTCCAGTCAGAAGATTTGACTGTTTTACAATAATTTGGCTTTTAGTATTTGCTTAACTTCAGAACTGAGAGAAAAATCGGCTGATTTTCTGCAGGGAACTTTAAAATAATAATAATAATAATTAAATCGATTAGGCTTATAGGTCAGGCACTAGTAATAATTAGTCAAGTTTAAAAAATAAAAATGTATTCTCAGAATACAAAAATTGCTCTCCATTGTCAAAAAAATAGGACTATTACTGGTATAATTTATCTTTTATTCCTCAAAGTTTTCATTGATGAGGTAATAAGGAGTAATTGCTTTAGTCCCCATATATACCTATGCAATTTTTGTCTTAAATATCCATTTTTAATGTATTGCAAATCATTTGGTAGACCCCCCCCCCCCCTCTCAATGACTGGCTGGCAGACCTCCTCTTTGGGAACCACTGCACTATGAGACTTAACCATTTTAGCAACTGTTAAAATGTGCTAAGATGGCAGCGATGGGGAAGAAGGAAAAAAATAAATAAATCGCCATCTCCGTCAAGTAGAGGAAGTGATGTCATGGACAAAATAGGGGGAGGGGGCACAAGCGTTGCTTTAGTTACACACGCTCCAAATCAAAGTTGCATATGGGGCGCAAAGCAATTTGGCGGCATGACTCCCAGCATGACTTCAGCCCTCTGAGCGCCAACACGAGGAAGCGGTGACTTGTTTGTGTTGCTGATTTACAATGGAGCTCCAAACGGGCCATTATCATATTACGGCGCAGGCAGGACGCCGCGCATCCTGTTGGCTACGGCACACCTGAGGAGCCTCCTCACATCCCCGAGACGCCTGAAATCGGCTCATGTCAACGACACAACGGGCAACCCCCGTAGACACCGAACACCGACGCCGGTTCCTACGTCGCCTCGCCGTACATTCAGCAGGACTGCCCTCGCTGCCTGCTCGGACGGTCTCGCGGGAGACCGTGACAGGAAACGGCGCTCTGTGGACTTCCTGCTCGCTTCCTGGAGATAAACACCAACGGCCTCGACGCGGCAGAGAAGGTTCATGTGGAAACGACAAACGTCACCAAGTGTACAAATTATGACGCGACAACTACGAGCGGAGTTGGTTTCAAGATTCTCTCGGCTAGCATTTCAGTCAACTTGATTCCTGACTGCTTTGTAGAGCTCAGCATACTACTGAGCATGCTTGTGTGAAATTCTACATATGTGCCGTGCAGAGGTGGCAAAAGTACTCGCCAAAAAAATGTGTGTGATCCAGTTCAAGCATTTGTTTTCAACTGTCGGGAGTCAAAGTGAAAAGAGCCCAGAAAATTAAATACTACAATAGCAATACATCATGAAGACACTCGCAAGGAGCATGGAGCAGACGTGGCAATTTTACATGATTCAAGTTATTGTACTTGGTTACTTCGCACCACTGGTGCGTTGTTAGCATGCGACTTCACGTGCGCGTTAAAAGTTCTTTTTTTTTTTTTTTTTTCCTCCCCCGTCGTCGACGAGAAAACGATAAAAACGGCGGCTCTGCTGTTTGTGTGTATTGGCTATGCAGAAATGCTGCTGGATCGAAAACGATAACAACCACATTTTGACAGATCCAGCTTTCCATTACACACAGGAAACCATTAAGTCCAACCTTGTGGTGCAGCAGCAACAAATACAACAACGCTGTGCATGCATGTACGCCGTTAGTGACACGCATGTGCAACTTGCATATTTCCATTTGGTGTCAACATTCCACTGCAACCCATTTGTGCTGTGAAATGGAAAAAAACTTCATGACCTAATTCCCCCCCTCACAAGAGTTCCAAATCCACACAACGGCTCCATCTCCAAACTAAACAACAACTGTCCCAAACGTCACTCGTTCCAAACAGACAATTTGAGTCTAATCCATCAGATTTTGCATCCTGCATCATCAAAAGCAGCTCAGACAAACTTGTTGACACACCCCCGCGCTTCGTCGCCTCTCTTACCAGGCCTGGCCCACAAACGCTGCATTTCCGACTGCGCCCTAACGTGGAGGGAGAGCGGCAGAGGGGAGACGACGACGGCGACCAGGAAGAGGGCAAACGCTGCTTTTCATTCCGACCGAGAAGAAGAGAGTGAAGGGAGGATGTTGCCGGGGGTTGCGCCTCAGCCTTTGTGTCCTCCTCCTCCTCCTCCTCCTCCCTCTAAATAGTGGTACCTCCACTTGCAAGTTTTTCCAGATAAGAGCCACATAACTTGCCTTACAACAGTCCGCTAGCTTCACGCTAACACCCAATGCAAAATACCAGAGACAGCTGGCGTCGGTGCTGCGATAATCATAAACCTTTACACTAGTTACATTTGAACACAAGCAGAAGCAACACAGGCATCTATTCTTTATCCTCTGAAAAAATTATCAAACCTTTGTGTAGTATTTGTATGTGTTATACTGCCCCTCAGTGGCCATGGAGCACACATCAGGAATTATTATTTTAATAATCAATTAATCTGTCGATTATTTTTTCAGTGAATCAGGAAAGAAAAACATTGTTCAATGTCCATCCATTTAGTCCCAAACAATATAAAGTGATTATGAATGAGTTACAAGTTTGGTCTGTAATGTGTCAGAAAATGGGCAAAAATGCTGATGATCGTTTTCCAAAGTAAACGCAGTTGTTTGCAAATGTCTCATTTTGATCAAACACAGATAGTCTGCTTTCATGGAGGACTACAAAAATCAGACATTCCCTGTTGAGTAGCTGAAACCTCGAGGACCTGCACAATTTTAAGGTCACCAAAGTCTCAAAACGATTAATCAATTCACAGAACAAATTAAACTTGTAAGTCCAGGCAACAAGGTTCATAATTGCCAATTCAGTTCAACATAGTTCCTTTACACCAGGATGGCACAAGATTGCAACAAAGCACTTTTGTTTTGTCTAAACAAAGCTCCTCAATTCACTTCAACATAGTGTCTTGGGACCAAAATGCCAAGAAAGCACTATTTTTGTCTCAATGAAACTTCTCAGCTTACCTCCGCTAGCTCCTTCGCACCAAGATGCCAAAATGATGGCAACAAAGCACTATTTTTGTCTGAATGAAGCTCCTCACTTTACTTCAACATAGCTTCTTAGCACCAAGAAGCCACAAGATGGCAGCAAAGCACTATTTTTGTCTAAATGAACCTTCTCAACATAGCTCCTTGGCACAAAGATGCCAAGAGATGGCAGCAAAGCACTATTTTTGTCGAAATAAAGCTCATCAAATGACTTCAACACAGTTCCTTGGTACCAAGATGGTGCCGAAGTCATACTTGTCCAGTGAACCCTTACAATTGGAGCACGGAAATGTGGAACAACAATTTCAGTCTCTAAAAAAGTATTTAATTGCCTATAGATGCCACAAGGTGGCGGCAAAGCACTACTTACTGGACATCTAAATGAAATTCCTTGACTCACTGACTCTCAAATTGGGCAGACCACCATTTGGCCACACAGCATGCAGGATGCGATTGTTGTCGTCGTCGTGCGCTTTAGGACTGAGACGCCAAACAGGTTTGTTATCAGCTGGTCCAGCGCCAGCCGCCATTCCGCTGACCTGGGGTTGCCGTGGCAACAGCAGCCGGAGGCGCACGCCTCTCTCGATGACAACTTTTTTCTTTTCCTGCCTCACTCTTTGTTCTCCGTCGCCGCTGCGTTCGGGGTTACGTCATCATCGTAATCATCACCATCACCACAGAGCGCATGAATGAGCGCGGGGCCCAATTTCAAAGTCAGCTGCGGTGCCCGATTGTCTCCGCGCCGCCATTTCTTGGCGCTCGTGCGATCTGCACGCACCGTTCGCGTCAAGGTCAAAAAGTGATTGGATGTCTCGTTTGCTTACACACACACGCGCTACATTTATTCCATATTATCTTAAGCTCCATGTACTAGTATACTCTCAATTCAGTGCACTAGAAGAACAACAAAAGCTCACTAGTAGAGCAACTACATGTTACGAGAGGCAAAACTGTGTAGTATTTGACAACTGCGTGCAACTAGTGACATGATTTAAGTCTACTGGTGTCACTTGCAGTACTAGTAAGGTGCATGTCAACAACAACACTATGGCAAGCTGTTTGAGCATTAAATCAATATCCTACTAGTGCGCCGAATTCTCCAGTGCACTAGTGCACTGCGCCCTCACTTGTCAACTCGGCACACCAGTAGAACAAGTGGGGTGCAATAGTAGAATGAAGTTTTTTTCCCACTATTGCCTTCCACGACGGAATGACATTTCTGTCAACTGCACGGACTACTACATGTGACTAGTGAGGCAAAATTGTGCACTACTTGACAACTCCATGCTACTAGTACTACTGGTTACATTATAAAATTCTACCAGCTGACACCTAGCGTTTCACGAGTGGTACTAGTAGCATGCACATCAACTATTGCACGATTTTGCCTCACTTGTAACATGAAGTCGTTCTAGTAGTGCAGAAATGTTGTCCAAAAGTCAGGCACGTGCACACGCAGCCACTATGTGGTGCTCAAGCACCTGCCCTTATGCCCTGGATGAAAAAGTGCCCTTTTCGCTGCAGCCCTTTTTTTTTTTCCCCTTTCATCAATATTCATCAATGAATATAAAAAAAATCTCATCTCCTTTGTTAATAGTTGTATTATTGACTGTATTAATTGTGTTAACAGAAATAAATGCAGACTACTGTGTTTTCTTCATCGTATGAATCATTTTGGCGTTGAGTGCCCATTTTTTTGGCTTGTGCACCTGCGCACGTGCCTGATAGTCATGGGGGGAAAAACTGGACTGGACCGTCTTACTCGTCAGAACAAAGACCGTACTAGCACATCACTGGTATATCAAGGATATGGAATAAATGCTCAATGTGGCCCCTTCATTGACGCGGGCTGTCACCTATGCATCGCGCGCGTGCAGCTCGTTAATCACGCACACACACGCCTGCTTCGTTCTTGCCTCATCAGGCCAGCGGCAAAAGACTGACTGAGTGACCCGGTTCATTCCCGACGACGACAGGGTGAGACCAACAGCGGCGATTCCAAACGCGCACCTCCGATTAGTGCCAAAATGATGAAGTGGGGGGGGGGGAAGCCACACACACAAAAAAGTCAAGTTCGACACACTAGATAAGGACAGATATGCGCATAGATATATGCTAAAGTACCTGTTGCCGATTTGGGTCTGTGTCTCCCTTTGGGCCGCCTTTGTGGATTGCCCGTACTAGCCTTCCGGTCCCAAAACATCACGGACGCATTCCACGCCACACACGCTGGAAAGAAAGGCTGAAAGACGTGCGTGTGTGTGGCCCTCGTGTGTGTGTGTGTGTGTGTGTGATTGGGCGAGGAGGCGTCACATCTGCATCCCCGAGTGCGAGGATACGTGTGCGCAAATGAGGGCGAGCGAGGCAGACAGAACGAGAGCGAGAGGCTGAGAGAGCGAGAGTGTGTGTGTGTGTCGGTATACCTCGCTTACGTGAGCTGTTGGCTAATCGTATATTGTGTGTGCGCGCGCCGGGTGTGTTGATTAGCATCCAGCCAGTCGCATCAGAGCATCCGCAGCTCAATTGATAAAAGAGCCAGGCCGGCGAGAGCCAATCAGAAGGCGGCGAGCGTGAGAGCGCTGGAAGGAGGCAGAGCGACAGTGAAGATGAGGAGGGGGGCGATGTATTATGGGATGCCGAGAGAGAGAGGAACGCTGAGGAGGGACACGTCATTAGGTAAGCCTGCACGTTTTTAAAATGGACATCTGGGTCAGGTCATGCGTAAATGAGGTTTAAAAAAAATAATAATAATTTAATGATAAAATAATTCCTCCACAGTTTATTATGTATAACTTCATGATCATTTATTCACCAGTTGCTTGATCAAATAAAATGTAAAATGCACACTATGTATTTTTTCAAAATGCATTTTTAAAATTTGTATTCATTAATGTCATTAAATAACTAGTGAATTGATTGATTAATGTAAGTCGAAGAAAATTTTAAAAATACATTTTGATGAAGCAGTTTTAGGGGGAAAAATGTGCAAGTCAATGTTGATAATCAACCAAATTCTTGACTAAAAAAAACTCATGGTTAAATATATACAGTTTTTATTATGCTCGATAAAAAAATTATGAATTAACAAGTTGCTTAATTGTTTAATCTATATTATCAATCATTTATTTTACCTTATTTTTTCATGTCATTTAATGTAGATTAAATCAACCATTTTTTAAAAAATGGTATGAATGAATTAAAAAAATCAAAACATCTTTTAATTAACCATGAGGACAAAATAAATTCTAATCCATTACCCATTTATTTAATAGAATACTTCAATGTATAAACATATTTATAATTTACTTAATCAATTAATGAAGCAATATTAGGCAGGAAATATGAAATAACCACTTATTTAATAAAATGGTTCAATATATTTTACAATTTTTTTTTTGAAATTGTATTCTTTACAATAAATCAACTCGTCATTTAGTGAGATAAATGAATAAAAATAAATACAAAATGAACAAATGCTTTTTGATTGACCAATTTTAGGCAGAAAATACACGATTTAACCAACTGTTTAACAAAGTTAAATATTAAATGTATAATTTGTTTTGTAAATAATAGTAAAATAGTGTAAATCTGCTGTCCTGCGCACTCAAATTTACCAGATATTTACATTATATACAACAATTGTATATAATGATATACAATTAGACCAAGTATAAACACCATGGGAATGTGTCCCACAGATGGACGTGCGCTGGCCCGAAATGTGCACATCAACCCAAAAGCTGGTAACTGTGTGTCATTATGCACAGTGAAACGAGTAGCGTACCGACATGGGTGAAAAGGCCACTCTGCCAGGAAGAAGACATTACTCTCAAAGAAACGTGTAAAAAACAACAAAACAAAACAAAAACATTACAAGCTTGCAAATGCACACAGGGACAAAAACCTTCATTTTTGGAGACATGTCATGTGGTCAGGCGCAACTTAAATTGAACTGTTTGGCCATGATGAACATGGTTACATTTGGAGGAAAACCGGGGAAGCTTGCAAGCCTGAGAACACCATCCCTACTGTGAAATACAGGGGGTGGCAGCATCAGGTTGCGGGGTTGTTTAGCAACAGATAGGACTGGTGCACGTCACAAAATAGATAAAATCATGAGGAAAGAACATTATGTGAAAATACTGTTACCTGGTTACAAAGTTCCTTCAAGATAAAGTCAATGTTGGAGTGACCGTCGCAAAGCCCTGACCTCAATTCTATTGAAAACTGCAGACCCGAAAAGGCACGTGCGAGCAAGGCGGCCTTCAAACTTGGCTTGGTTACACCACTTCTGTCAGGAGGAATGGGCCAAAATTCCTGCCAACTATTGTGAGAAGCTTTTGAGATATCGAAATCCTGGCTAAATAAACGTGAAATGAAATTTGACCTAAAATAGGAAAAGTTTTGTCCGAGCACATGGGTCTTCTGATAGTGTGTGTAAACTTCTGGTGTCAACTGTATTGCGCCTGCTCACATCAAACAATAATCAGCCTTTATGATCCAACCCTCAAAGTCAAGGATTTAATAAGGATAATTATATAAATAGTATATATATTCATATCCAATAGCGTCTTAGCCTAAATCCTGACTACTCATGAATTTCAAAACACTCACACATTCCTCATGTGCAGAGGGAACAGGTTAATCCCCGTGGAGCCGGCAGCTGAAAGCCAGTGGACACGCCGTGAGCTGCTCTTTGGGGGAAAATAAAACGGGACCAGAAACAATCTCCTTCTCCTGAAACGTGAAATCGACAATCAGAAGCCAAACATGCTCAAACAAAAAAGTGTCCCTCTCCATTGAGAACACAGCAAATGCGAACCCCATTCGCCAACATCACTGAGTCCTACCTGAGTGCTGCTCTTCATGCAGGCAAACAGAGTAAACAATGCAAAGCACAAAGGGACAGTGAATGCACCGTCACTGTCTCTCTCTCTCTCTCTCTCGCTCTCTGTCCCTACAGCGCATCGCAAATGGAGGGAAAAGTGAAGGGGGGGGGGTTGGGTTGGGGAGGGTGGCAGTTCTGTTTTTCTTCTGCATGCTTGATAATTGGAAGCAGACTTTTGTGGGCATTGGTGAAGAGGAGAGGAGGTGTTCGGGAGTGACATAACGAACTGAGCCACTGATTCTCAAGTGTGCTGGTACGCGGGCTCCCTCTCGTGGTATGCGACAGCATAACTGAATTCAATGTTCAAACTGTTCTTAATGTTAAAGTGGCTTCAACTTTTTACTTTTTTAAATGTAGTACAGTATGTTTGTTAAGTACAGTTCAGTTGAATTTAACTTTTTGACTACAAAACATTTGCAATTAATCAGAAATGTTTTTCTCTCACATTTATTTTTTCACTTTTTATTTAACGTCGATGTGCAATGTAAGTACAGTTATCCCACTAAACGTACATGGAAACGCACGCGGACACACACACACACACAAATAGATGCTGACGCGTACACAGACAGATGGACAATCACACACGCACAAGCCTGCGCAAACACACATGCACACACAAAGACTGACACATGCACAGAAATGGACAATTGCGCGCACACACGCAATTGGACAACCGTACACACAAATATACACGCACACAAATTGACAAGCACGCACGCCACACAAAGAAGGACACATGCACACAAATACAAGTGCACACACACACAATTGGACAAGTGTACACACCAACACACACAAGAACACACACAGACGCGTATGCATACCAACATGCACACACACACACACACACACAGAGAGAGAGAGAGAGAGAGAGAGAGAAACACACGCACAAAAAAATGGACACAGGCATGCGCGCACACATGCACACAAATTGACATGGGCATACAAACACAAAAAAACACATTTGCACACACAGAGACCGACACATGCACACAAACACGCAGACTGACGTACATATACACACAAATGGACACACGCCAAAATACAGGCACAAACAGATGGACAGACACACTCACACTGATGGATGGACACGCACACAAACATACTTAGAAACACACACATATGGACACACACAAGCGCGCACACAGACTGAAACATGCACACACACTCCCCACAGTTGACTGACGTCCCCTCCATCGTGCTTCATGAGGAAAACATCTGCCTTCGGGACAATTGGTCTCCTCTGGACCGCCCCGCCTCCCCTTCACGACCACCCTTTGCCCCTCCCTCCTTTTCATTCGACCGCCACGGGATTCTTCTCCCAATGAGATCATATAAACAGCAGCCTCATGACTGGTCCGTGTGTGTGTGTGTGTGTGTGTGTGTGTGTTACTGGCCGGAAAATACACACACGCGCGCACACGCTAAAGCAACGTTTCTGAAGCCAAAGAAAGTTCTCCACACGCACGGACGCACACTTCCTGCATTATATCACTCGTGTTACTCAAACCCTCAGATTCCTGAGGCGCCCGTTATTATTCGCCGTCGTCGTGAACCGTCGCTCCATCTTCGTTTTTCATATAGAATTGCAACAGGGGGAAGATGATCTGAATAATCACAGGTGGTCAATTTGCCAGTATAGGATGGACGGAAGGTTTATAATTGCCTCAGTCGAGAGGGCAGAAAAGCACTACTTTTATCTAATTGAAGCGCTTCAACTCATTTCAACACCATCCTCTGCACTAAGACACCACAAGATGGCGCCATAGTAATAATAAAATAAAAATACCCAAAGTACAGGACAGATACCTGAAACATTTACTTAATTACAATAGTACCACGGTACTTTGTTACAAGCAAATAATATAAAAAGAAAAAAAACTGCTGGTGTGAAGGCGACTCATGTTATCGCACAGAGGTGCAATCAAAACAAGCTGGTTGGGGCTTTCGCTGACAGTGGGGGGGGGGGGGGGGGGTAGAGACATGAAGGGGAGGAGCTGACAGGAAGGGCACTGAAGAGGGGAGGCTGACGTCGCCGTGGGAACCAGAGGAACGGGGGGCTGAAGCTCAAGTCGCAATGGAAGCAGCCCGCAGACAGCCGCGGGAAGCTACGCGATCACGAGCCGCCGGAACCGCCGGGCCTCGGTCGGGGGGGTCAACGCGGGGTCCTGAAAAATGACTTTTCGGCCAAATTCCATTGAGGCGCAAAAACAACTGAATTTGCTTCCTGTTCACATTCTTGGGATGCTCACAGCAGGAATAGAGTCAGAAAAATGTGTGTGTGTAAAGGTTATAATTTTTTTTTTTTTTTTTTTTTTTTTTTTTTTTTTAAATCAGTTTTAGTTTTTATTCATATTTTTATAGTTGTTTTAGAGTGGATTTGCTATTGAAATGCTTACTTTTATTGATAGTTATTTTTTATTAGTTGTTTTTTGTATATTTTGGGTATTTACAATGAGTGACAAAAAAGGTCACACTTTAAAAATGTGTTAAAGCAAAAATGTTTGCCTTAACAAAAAAATCTGATGAATGCAATAAATTGATCAACATGAAAACAAAGGACATATTCGCTATACTTCTACAATCAATATTGTGAACCGTTTTCAGCTATTTCAAAACTTGTTTTAGTTTTTATTTCAGTTATCAAAATTGTTCTTTCAATTCTACTTTTGATTTTGTTTGCTTCTGTCAAAGTCCCGGTAAAGTAAAAATGTCTCTTAAATTGGAAAGACCACAGAGAAGAGTGTCATCGACAACTTACCAAATTTTAATCATTAAAATATGTGGTTAAGTCAGAATTTTAAAAAAATTATCAACAAAAAAGACCCCCTTCCCACCTTACTCTTCTGTGTGATGTGCACACACTCACAGCCGACAACGAGGCACTCTAAAGCACCCCAGCCAGCCCCGGTGCACACGCTTGGCTGTCAAGTCGGACTTTTTGGAAAAAATATTCCCAGCTCTCACGCGTCAGTCTCTCTCTTTGTAATGTGCGCACCCTCACCGCCAACAACGAGGCGCTCTAAAGCAGCCGAGCCAGTAGACTATCCAAAGGGAAGCTGCATTTTCCAGGGTTTTTGTCATAACCTTGGTGTGTGTGAGCGTTGCTGTTAAGTTATGTCACCGTGTTGCATCTTTGTTTAGCAAGCGGGAGGCGAGTGCGGGAGGAGGAAGGTGTTGGACGAGTGATACTAAAGATGATCCAATGATGATCTATCGATTACTTAACCGAGTACATGTTCTGCCTACGCGACCCACTTTAGTGGGGCCCCCACACACACACATTTTGTTTTTTTTTAACAGCGCACAAGAGGAAGGTTGAGGTGCTTTTCAATGCTCATGAACAGAAATGTACACGCACGCACACAAACGTCAACGTCTACGCCTGTAACTTATAAAGTGGACTATGTTTTCTTTTATCTCACTCTCTTTCCAGCGGTACATCTGGACTGAGTTTGGGGGGACTTTCTATTACTCTCTCTCACACAAAAACACACACACACTTCCCGCTAAAACAGAAACATGCTTGCTGGTGGCTCAAGCGAGTGGAATTCTGAAACATCATACAGACGTCAGTGTTGGTGTAATATTGGCTAATGCAAATATAATACAGTGAACACCTGCTATATTGTAGATTTTGTTTTTGTGAGTTTTTACAGGACAGGCCAATTTATTTGTATTTTTTTTTTCTACAGTGCAGTACCAAGTTGTGCCACAACACGCAGGAGTACTGAGCTCCACTGGATATTTATGCAGCATAATTTAAAAAAGAGAAGAAATAAGAATACATGCCTGTGAGTAATGACATATGGTTTGCTGAAATATTTTGGTATTTAAATTTACAATATTTTTATGGTCTTTTGTTGTATGTGTTGCTGCGCCACGTGTTTTAAAGTCACAGTTGTTTAAAGGTTCATTTTTAGCTGGAACATCTATGCTAATGCATGATAGCCTATCTATGGCGTTTCACATTATATATTAGAATAATGCTAGCGGACTTTCATACACCGTATGGCTTGGCTGAACATTTTGCTGTTTTAAAATAGGTTTTTTTTTTTTTGTATGAGTCATTGCTCCGTGTGTGTTAAACTAGAATTTGCTTGAAGGTTTGTAATCACCGTAACGTTGATGCTAATTTCCACTCTGTTGCGTTAGCATTAAGCTAGCAGATTTTTGATAAATATGGTTGGTCCGATCATTTTGCCGTTTAAATATACAACTTTTAATTGTCTTTGGGTTTTATATGTCAGCTGTACAAGACACTTCAACTGGGAGTGACCAAGTGGTTGAGTTTGTGCTTTAATTTTGAAATTACTTTAGCTTTCTTTGCCTCTTATTTGGAGAACTCTGCGAACGAGTGGAAAGCAGCAATACTTTTTTTTTTTATAAGTATTTTAATAGATTATAATGTTATTTCTCTATATCGCGTTTCCCCCCACTTATTGTGTGGGTGTGTCCCGCGATAAACGGGGTTGGTTGTAAAAGCAAACAAATTGACACAGCTGACCTTGCAGGTGCATTCAATCAATCCAAACAACACACGCACTATTCTGAGGGAAATTGCAAGAAATATATCTATTAAAAAAAAAAAAAAAAACACAGACACACACACACACACACAAAACTAAGTGAGCTCCAAAAAGGGAGTGCATTAACAGTATTCATTTGCTGTGAATATCGATACTTGCATTTCCCATTTGTCGGTTTTGCAGGTGATTTGACTCGTCGCCGCTCAAAATATTAAGTTGCAAATTAACTTTTGGGCTTGTCGGTTAATTTGTACCTGTGTGCGGGCTCTTGCGGAGCATGTCGACCACCCGGCCCAGCCTGCCCTCCAGCGCGCCGGATCTGCGGCACACGGACGCCAGCTCGCCCTCCAGCTCCTCCAGGACGCCCAGCGAGTGTCGGGACAGGTCCGAAAGTTGGCGGAGCACCGAGGCCAGCGTGAAGGCGCACACGTCGGCCAGGTCCGCGAACAGCTCCGACGTCCTGACGCCGACGCCGGGCTTGCACAAATCCCTCGGCAGGACCGCACGCTTGCAGAAAGGCATCCTTGGACCGGAGCGGACCCGAGCGGACTGTACTTGCGCGATGATTCAAAGCAACAAAACTCCGCAGGTGGTCAGGTTATATCACCGTGCTCCGTCTGTTCCGTCTCCCCGTGGCTGGCGCACGGACGCATGCTCCGGAACGTCGGTTCTGGACAAGTCCGCTTGGGTTCGCTTCGGACTTCGCGTCGTGGGTCGTCATTGTCGAGCCTCCTCACTCGGCAGCCTTTCTCGCAGTTTTTTTTCTTCCCTTTTTTTTTTTCTTTTTTTTTTGGGCCACAGAACATGTCGAACCTGTCCAAGTTCCGCTGTCTTTTCAAAATTAAAGCGCAAACTCACACACTTCCGTTTGAACTCAAGAGCGAACTACAATGGTGAACATTATTATTTGCACGCATTGATGCATGGAGATGTGCTCGAATTCAACATTGGCTCGTATTATTTTGAAAACATTTGCCTAAAATAGTTTAACATCAAAGCGGATGCTGCACCTCTGCTCAAAAACATTTCCGCAAATAGCACAAAAAAACAAATAATTAACCCCCACCATGAAACATTTGTAATTGCTCAATACAAGAAGCTTCTCAGCTCACTTGAACATAGTTTGTTTATGCTACAAGATGGCGCCAAAGCAATACTTAGATGTGGAAAGGAAGTGCCTGCAGCAAAACTACAAGTCAAATGTTCGAGCAAAGATCTGGATAGTGTCAACATTCGCATATTTTCGCAGGAAAGTACCCCGATCTCCCACTGCCCCCCCCCCCCCCCCCCCAGCCTGAAAACATCCCCACATCTGGTCATCAGGCGCAGCCCCTCGGGCCCCCTTCGGCAACCCCTCCCAGACATGAACCGGGCCCACCTCAATGTTTTTTTGTTCCAGCGGCGGTCTGTTGTGCAGAGGAAGGCGTTCGCGGGGGCAAGAAGTTCAACATGGAGTGATGCAAAAGTCTTATTTGAGTAAGATTCCGAGGAGGCGACTCTCTTGTTTGACAGGAACCTGGCAGCGTCTGCAAAAGAGAGGAAAATCTACACCGGTAACATTTGTTTTCCTGTGCAGTAGGTGATGGACTTGACAAAAAGTCCTTGAAAAAAAAAATTTGGGGCGGGGAATCCGTCTCCCTTTGGAGCCAAGGAACTATGTTGAAGTCAGTTGAGGAGCTTGACGTCGCACTTTGCTGCCATCTTGTAGCATCAAGAAGTCATTTCGACAACACTATGTTCAACTTAAATATTTGTTATGCTGTGTCACTGTACTAAAAAAAAAATAATAAAATGTAAAAAATAAACTCACCTGTATGTCATCACTTGAACACAAATAAATATTGAATTTATGACAGGGACGCAGTATTTTTATTTTTTTGGTATTCTGAATCAAATGTGTTGCATTCACATTTCTTACGGCAATACAGTGAAAATCCTGCATTTGGCCCCAACCGTGATTATAAAATGTTCATACCTTTTCCATCTTGTGACACACTTGCCAGGAGAGGATTCGCCTCCTGATTTTGCCCATGGGACTCTTGTACCTGTCTCAAAGTACAAAAAAAAAAATATTTAGCCATAATTTCAAGTGTGCTAAATCAACTGTGGTTGCTTTAGTGCCCACTTGTGTCACAGATGATTTTGCCTCGCTGCTGAAGCATGAAACATTTGGTACCCAAAAAACGGGCACGGTATTGTACATCCTGTTGGGAGAGGAGTGGCTACGAAGGGAAGTCACGACAGACGGAGACACAGGACGGAGCGCGTGCCAGATTTCTGGGGCTGGAGCGCCGCAGTAAACATATGGAGCAGCGCTGGTTTGGAACACAGCGAGGGAGAGAGAGAGAGAGAGAGAGAGAGAGAGAGAGAGAGAGAGAGAGAGAGAGCGTGTGAGGATGAGGACATTTGGAGGATGGGTTGACGGAGAAAAGATGCATGAGATGGGGCATTTTAAAAGAAAAAAAGGAGAAACCATGCATGTTTTGTAAATAACATTTTTTATTTTGAAAACCAGGGGATGGTGTTGAACATTTTAACTGCTGCTTTGCTTGGCGGCCAGCCTCTTGTCCCTCTCCTCGGCGATGGTCAGTCGGATTCCCTTCCCACTGGGCATGGACACCCAGGGCTTGTTGCCCTGGAGACAAGGGATATTATTTTCATGATTGAAATGAAATCCGTGCCCTCGCGTCAGAACTCATCATTTACCGTGAACAGCAGTGCCACAGCAATGTGGCAGTTTAGTTTCTGCGACCCCGCAACATCGCTGAGTTTGAACCGGTAGTTTTATGGCTTCTTAAATTTCAAGTTGTGCGACTTCAAGTGTTGTATCACAAATGAGTCACGACATGCCAGGCAGAACTGAACTCGACTGGATATAGATGGACCGCAATTAATAAGAGGATGGAAGCAGAGAAGGTCCCCTACAATCATCCAGTAATGCCCGCCATTCCCAGAGTCACGAATATGCCTGCGAGTATTGCTGATACTTTGCATGTGCTGATCGTGTGTTTAAGTAGCAGCTTTTTGGATCTTTATAATTACCTGAACATGTACGCTAATTTCAGTTAGCCCGTCTGTGGCATTTTCACATTGTATGTTAGCATTAAGCGAGTGTCTTTACAAAATGATAGTATGCTTTAACATTTCCGTGTTTAACTGGGCAATATTTATCTTCAATTTTGTGATTATTTTTTTTTTTTTTTTTACAGTAAACTTCAACTGAGTCCAAAAAAGCTTGAAGCAAGCACTTTGTCTCTTATTTTGAAAACTGTCAAAGTGAGAGGGAGAAAAGGTGCTCAGGAAAATGTTTAGCATTTCTTAATTATTAAGTTTAAATCTGATAAAACCAGTGTTAAACCTGTTCATAAAAATGGTTTCATATATGCTCTCTATATGGCAGCTTTTCACCATTAGCAGGTGGGTGTGAAACGTATTGACTGCGATAAACGGGGGTTCGCTGCGATTGAGGAGCTCAGAACTTCTTAGAGGATTCAGTCGTGTTTTTTCATGGCTGTCAAAATCACAAAGTCATCGTTGCTCCAAGTTTAACAGTTAACGGTGTTTGGGGCATCATCATCTCACCTTGCCAATGACAAAAATGTTGGACAGCCTGGTGGCAAAACTGTTCCCAGTGCTGTCCTTGACGTGCACCACGTCGAAGGAGCCGGGGTGGCGCTCCCTGTTGGTGATGATTCCGATTCTGCCCAAGTTAGCGCCTCCTGTCACCATGCAGAGGTTACCTGCGGGACGGGGCGGAGCTCATTAAGCAGACAGTCCTATTGGTTCTGGGCCGCGAGCTCCGGAACCTACCGGTTTCAAACTTGATGAATTCGGTGATCTTGCCGGATGCCAGGTCAATGCGCACAGTGTCGTTGGCCTTGATGAGGGGGTCAGGGTAGCGGATGGTGCGGGCGTCGTGGGTCACCAGGTGGGGGATCCCCTTGGTGCCTACCAGAATCTTCTTCACTTTGCACAGTTTGTACTGCGGAGCGACAGCGCAGCGTCACAAGGCGGTCGAGACGGCGAGCCGGCTTCTTACCTTGGCCTCCTCGGCGGTGATGCGGTGCACGGTGAAGCGTCCCTTCACGTCGTAGATCAGACGGAAGTACTCGCCAGTCTTCTCGATGCTGATCACATCTGCGTTGAAATAAACAAACCCGACATTTTGATTGAACACAACCAAGAGTAACTTGAGGAACATTATTAACACAACAGTAAAGCCATAAACAGGGGTTCACTGTAACTGCGGAGCTCAGAACTTCTTAGAGGACTGTCTTTTTTCATTGCTGTCAAAAGCACAACGTCATCATTGCTCCACATGTGAACATTTTGACGGCCGCTGTCATTTGTGCCGTCACCATCTCACCTTGCCAATGACAAATATTTCATTCTGTGGCGTTACACTGAACACAAGTTTTGGTGAGGGCTGTAGCCTATTGCAGCTTCTCCGTACACATTTTGCAAACCTTTTGAAAATGTTTATTGGGGGTTCCCCTTCCAAAGCAAGAAATTCAATCACAGATCTCTCCCTCTGACAGGCATCAAACAATGCCATTTCCAAAATGGCTGACAGGACGAGGAAAGGTTTAAAACGGGGGGAAAAAAAATAATTCAAACAAGTGTTTAAACTGCAAACCGTGAACATTTCTGACTTTTAAATTTTTTTTTTAGTCGGTTAAGTTAAATTGGGCTCATTGCTTTTTGACAGCCCTGCATAAATGTTTTTAATTTTTTTTATTTTTTATTTGAACTCCACAGCAAATGGACAGACTCACCCATGAATCCCGAAGGATAGGTGATATCAGTGCGGACCTTGCCGTCAACCTTGATGAACCTCTGCATGCAGATTTTCTTCACCTCATCCCCGGTCAGGGCGTACTTCAGACGGTTCCTCAGGAAAATGATGAGGGGCAAGCACTCCCTCAGCTTGTGGGGGCCGGTGGAAGGACGAGGAGCCTGAGAGAAAGCGCACGTTTTCGGGATCCCATACCAAAATGGAGACTCGAACGTGAGAGGAAAGGCTACTTACAAACACTCCAGTGAGCTTGTCCAGCATCCAGTGCTTCGGCGTCGCGACGCGCTTCAGGTGCTTCTTCGGTCCTCTGGCCTGGAGGACAGAAATCGGAAGGGCGGTAAAGAAAAAGCAGAGCAAACAAGCCCTCCATCACTTTTTGTCTGAACTATCTAGTTCCGAACAGTCTTCAAACTTCGCCTCATGACCTTACCATACATAACCGACCTGTTTGAACTGTTAAAATAAATAAATAAATTGTTCACCACGACATCATTTTAGTTACTTTATTCATCCACACAGGGCTCTTCACTGTTCCATTAGTCTCCACAAAGTAAACAAGATAAATGTGACATCATCAAACATTACAAACAGGCTTTTTCTTGGACAGAAATTAAATAAATGATGATTCCAGTGTAGTATTATGCTCCGGAATTATTAGCAAGGGGATCAGTGGGAAAAATTTTGACATTACAGAGTTGAGAGAATGGAACATTAGCATATTTGGACAATCAGTATGTACAACAAACACGCACACACTCATATAGATTTTGTTTAAGCGCAAGAGTTACTGTCAAGCAGCTTAAGATGGCTAAAAACACGCTACAAAATTTCAAGCGTACATTTTTTACGTGAATATAAGGACGCGTGGCTCCACTCGCCGAGCCCGGTTAAGCGTTACTGACTAGCAAGAGCAGTTAGCAATCCCGGCCGTGGCCTGGACCGGCAAACGGATGAACACGAATGGAGAATTTACCACTTCACACCAACATAGTTGGCAGCTACACGTACACGTACGCCACATTTATAACGCGGTTGCGTGAATCCATTATCGTAGAGGGATAGCAGAGGCGAGGCTAACGCTACGGGGTAAAAAAAAAAAAAAAAAAGACACCGTCGAGCAAAAGCTCAAAATCCGCTACGACAGTCGCGTCTTTGGACGGAAATATAGACTTTAGAAACATTATAAGACGTCGTATTTTAAACTCGTCTATTTATGTTTCGGGGAATACAACGCGAAAAGGTGATGTTTCAGGATGATTTGAGAGAAGAACGGCCATTGAATAGTGCTCACCATGTTGAAGTCTGAAGGAGAAAGGACTTCGTCACTTCCGGTGTGGAATCATAAGGCCGCGTACGGAACACTGGGAGGTACAAAAATACTTAAAGTAGAAAAGCATTTAATACAATTCATGTAGCACACAAAAAAAGATGTATGCTATATAATGATGTATCTATTTGGATTTATAATATTTCACAAATGTATACAGTACGAACTTATTATTTAGATACATGTATACATCTGAAAATATTGTGCGGTCTATGACATTATAAAATATAAGTTAAAAACTATTCAGAGAGTAAAGGGTTAGGACTAGATGTTTTCGTTTACGACTATTATATATATTTATAGTATTCCATAAATTAATTATAGAGGGAAAAAAACACTAGATGGCAGTATCTCTTCGCATTTGGAAATAGTCAGCTGAACATCAAATGTAGCATTTTTTTCCACATTTGGATGACATTTTAAGCACTTGACTTTTATTGGTCGTATCTGTGTGTCTGAAAGAAACAATACTATATACATGTTGATACAGTGTAAGAACTGTTTCAAAGTTGTTCTATCATCATTTTATTTATGTCTGGACAAAAATACAAGAATTGTTTTTCATGAGAACCTCAATCATTTCAAATAAACAAAAGAACAGAGGGTGAGCAAAAGTGTCTGAAATAATCACTAAATGATATTGTTAGAGAGGACAAAAATGACAATCAAGTTTGAGGTCGAGTGGATATTAAAAGTCGACACACCGTTGTTCAAATGCCTGGTTTTTGATGACAATGAATCATTTTAAGTTTACCCCCCCTCCCCCCCCCCCCCATTAATGTTTAACTGTAGAACTCATTTGAAAAAGAAATTAAATCTTTTTGAGAATGGAAGTGGCTGTGTTTAGAATTAAATCAATCACATGCAAACTCATGCTAAGTTGGCGTCAGTACACACCTGCCACCATTTAAAGTGTCTCTGATGAACCCTAAATAAAGTTCAGCTGTTCTAGTAAGCTTGCACATACTGTACGTCCAAAGAATCTAAACAAGTGATTGATTAGCAGACGTGGCAGAACAAAAGGCATGGTGCTACTGTGTTAATTGATAGTGTACACGCTTCGTTTATGGCTTTTCATGTCAAAACCCAAATCCTCTTGACATGAAAAGTACACATTGGAATAGAGATAAAATAAAAACTTGACAGAAATTCGCCCCAAAAAATCTCCAGCAGGTAGACCTCTGAGAGGGACAATTTGAAGATTTAGTTGGCGCGTGTGAAGCAAAAATAACACTGGCTCAGCTGGGACGAAGGCAGCAATGCAAAACGAAACAAAAAAACAGATGGAAGCAACCACGATAATTAGCATCTCTTTGTCACCTTAATGACAACAGAACAATGAACGACGCATCACGCGGTCCGACACAGGCCCTCGTTGTCCTTCCAGCCCAGACCGACATCAGCCACTGTTTAGTGTTCTGCTGCAGCTTGATTCCAAAATGAAAAGAAAGGGGAGTGCCAAGAGATAAGCACTTGTCAGACAATTACTTCCTTGTGAGGCCACAGAGAGAGCCAGCGAGAGAGAGAGAGAGAAAGAGGAGGCTTTTTTCCCCCCTCGTGAGAGCACAGTGGAATATTGTCCATTGAGAAAAGAGCAAGCGTACTGTTGCTCATCATAAAGTCCGGCGTCCCACTTTCATGTTCCCGGACGGCGAAAAGGAGCAACAGGTGTGTCTTTGTGCATCCGTCCATCAGCTTGTTCTCATCAAGGCTCCACCGTGGAAGAAACAGGAGACAGCAAAGGCTCCTTGTTTCATCTCCTTCATGGTTCCTTTCCTTCCGAATATTACAGTCACACTCATCCAGTGGGACAGATGATTTTGATCAGGAAAAAGGCACAAGTTTGAGTACAGAACATTTCACCATGACACCACTCGTAAACAAAACCTTACTTGTGATTTGAGAAGTAGACGGGGCCATTGAGAAACCAGAAAATGGCTTGAATGAGGTTTTTGCCCTTCTAAGTTGATTGTGCCAAGTGTCAGTCGGGAGGATGATGTTGCGTGAAGTGTTTGGAAAGGAAATCGTTTAAGTTTATTTAAAAAAAGAAAAAAAGATAAGACGTGGTAGAAATTGAGACGTTAGCATGACTAGGACAAGCTAATTAGTTGACTTTTCTGTTGCTAGGGTTAATGGCACAGATGTAAAATTTTTTTGAGAAGGAAATGGATAGCATGCTGTAGTCTCTTAAGCAGGTTAACGATTATGCACAGCTAAATTACTCAAAAACAACCCCAGTGACCATTTTCTACATAACTGTAAGAACGTGATCCACTAAACTGACGACAGAGGTTTGGATTCTAGTTTGTTCCTTTAGCACTAGCTACTTTTTTTTTTACAAACATTGAGAAGACACAGTCCTTTTTCACCGAGGTCTGAATGGTGTCAAAATTAAGCTAATGTTCTCAGCCGTTGTTCTTGTAGGGTTCTCGCTTAGCAGCCAGCCGGCACATCTGACATGAAGTCAAACTCGTTTTGGCCCAGCCAAAGTTCAGGCAAGTCATTTGCTCGGTCCAGTCCGAGCTCCACCACCAGCGACGTGAGGACCTCCTCGTCTACGAGGTCAAAGTCCGAGACTCCGCTCGGGCCGGCGCTCTGCGTCCCTGCCCCGACACCCGCACCCGTCCCCCCTCCGGGGGGCCCCGGGATCTGGTTTCCGGCCCTAAATCCCCTTTGAACGGCACCGGGCGTCAGGTGTCCCACCGAGGACCCCACCAGGTTCTGGTAGTGAGAGTTGAGCTTCTGCAGCTGCATGCTGGCGATGAGGTGCGGCCCCGTCTGGAGGCAGAAAGGCTGCAGCTTGGGGGCCGAAGGGACGGCGCCGGGGGACGGGGAGAAGGGCCCCGTCAAGGTCTTGGAGGCAGGGTAGTGGAGCTGGGAGTTGAGAGGAGAGGAGGAAGAGGAGAGGTCCTTCATCGCAGCACCACGGAACAGCAGTGAGGTCATCACCTGACAAAACAATAACATAGTATTCATTTTTATTCCGAAAAGTCATCTGGTGGCATCTTGGTGCCAAGGAAACAATGGAAAGTGAATCGACTTGGTTTAGAAAAAAAAGTACTCGGTGTATCTGTAAAAAAAAAAACATCTTTGGCTTCCAGGATTTTAATATCTTTTTTTTATTTGTCCAATTAACTCCTGGTCCCAGCCAGTGCACAAGAAAATACAAAATCTTAACGAGTAAATTGATCTTATTTATAGTTCTACTTTCACTGAGTGATGTCTTCTTTGAAGTGAAAAAAAAATGCAGATGGAACTAGTATGAATTGACTCTTAAAACAAGTTCTTTTGTCTGGTTGAAAATTTTGAAATCAGTCAAAATTGTATTGAAACAAGTACACTTAGATGTTTTTTTTTTTAAAACGAGAAATAGGACACATTCACGAGGTAAGATTTGCTTTTTTTTTTTAAGTGGCTAGTAGAGTTCCGAAAGCGCCCGGCTTCTTCTGGTGAGCAGCACGTGAGAGCCCGATGACTGGCAACGAGTCAAAGGAACAATTATTAATTCATGACAAATATTCCAGCACTCGTTTGAGGCCTTCCCGTCGTCTGTGTGCATCTCGTGACCCCGGCAAACCGGCGAGGAATCCCAAGTCACAGCCGCCTGGGAAAAACGCACGAGACCACATGACTCGCTCCAGACTCCAGTGCGCGTTTGTGTGTGTTATGTTCGGCTTTACTTGAACTCTGCTTTTCCTCATGATCTATTGAGCGTTAAATGAAGCTTGAAAAGCCCTCGGGTACGAGCAGGCTAAGGGAATGTTTGTCGGCCTTAGTGAGTGTGTGTGTGTGTGTGTGTGTGTGAACAACAGAATGTTTGATTGGGTCACAGGGCGGGAGAAATACCAGAGATGACAAAAGTAACTCTCACTCTGAACTTAAAACACATTCACTGCCATTGACGGCTTTAGAAGTCAAATATCCATGTTGGGAGGGCTGGCAATGATTACTACGGTTTACTATGATCCGGTTGACTGACCGGGAGAAATACCAGAGATGACAAAAGTAACTCTCACTCTGAACTTAAAACACATTCACTGCCATTGACGGCTTTAGAAGTCAAATATCCATGTTGGGAGGGCTGGCAATGTTTACTACGGTTTACTATGATCCGGTTGACTGACAATCTACGCAGACACGCTTTGAGTATGTTATGGAAAAAAGTAATAGGCCCCCAGGGGGGCTTCTTACTTTTTCTCCCTCGCCTCCCTCACTGTTGTACGTGGAGCACGTAATTAAAAAAAGGCAGGCACGCAGCTGCACTCGACTGATAGAGTTAACACACACAATGACACCAAACAGCTGTCGGTGGCAGCTCGGTCGGCGTGTGTATTCATCAACTGATTAGTGTCAGGGCCAGGCTGCGCCAGACCGCGCGTGCACGCGCACACACACACACACACACCACAAAAATGAAGAAGACAACTACAAATATCCATTTTCTATAACGCTTGCCGTCATTAGTGTCGCAGGTGAGCCGCAGCCAGCTGACTTTGGCTCGGTGTGCTCGCAGGTGACGTTTGCGCAACTCGTTCTCGTTTTAGCCCCCGCCACAGCAACAGGTTCCACTGCGGAAATACAAATATGAAGTAGAAAACAATTTAAATCAATCAAAGCGGCAAAAAAAAAAAAAAAAAAAGAGCGTTTTTAACAAATGACGGATCTGCGTTCAGCTATCTACGCCGGCGGCGTGGAGTGACAGCCAAAGCGATTGTTTTGTGAACTGACGTCAGGATCATTGTTCCTCTCTCAAGTTTGAGAGGAAGGACAGTGGGAGACGCCGCCGAGGGAGACAATGTTTCTTTCCGGTTTCTTCCACCACTTTCTGTGCCCCCCCCAATCCCAACGGTCGATGATCGTATTTGAATGATCAGCGCCGGGAGATGATTCACTTGTAATTGTTCCTCAATAAACATTCGACAATAAACAATGCTTGAAGATCAAATGTACTGACCTTTGGGAAGTTAAATACAACAGAACTGCACCGAGGCAGTGATCTGCAAGAATGAACAACTGATTATTGGACTCTGAGGGCACAGTTGTCCTAAAGTCAGAACGTGTACAAATATAGTACTTTCCAAAGAACCAGACATTTTATTAGTAAGACGATAATAAGCATAACCAATTCTAGGGCATGACGTGATGTGACACAAGGTGCCGCCAGCGAATACTTGACCTCGTTTCAAGTGTTATGTCAACACCGTCTGGAGGAGCCAGTGGAAACGGCGTGTGCAGATTTAGCGCACAAACTCCCACTGATGCATTGTCAGTCAGTCAGTAAGTTGTAACACAACAAGAAGTTACTCACCTGCGACAGATGCCCGGCAAAGTCTCAGGGAAAGATGACATTTGAAGGTGAGCGGCAGGGACGGACTGATGCGGAGACAAAACACACAACGGTGACTTTTGTTTCCCTCTCGATGGCAACACACTCACACACTGTCAACTCCACAGTGCAGAGCTCAATAGAAATGCATTGGTGGTGCCTCCTCCTCCTCTCCTCTCCTCTCCTCTCCTCTCCTCTCCTCTCTCTCACCAGCTCAGAAAGGGAGTTAGCATGTGTGTAATGGAAAAACAAGGAGCCGGATCCACCTGTGGGATCAGGAGATGTGCATCCTGAAATCTTTTTTGTCTTTGTCGCTTGCCCAGAGGGAAACCGAGAGAGAGGGGAGTGCATGTTATGTCATGAGATTGACTTGAGAGTCAACGATTTGCAAAAGTTGGGTTCGGGTTCTTTAAATGTCCTGACATTTCGATAGAAAAGTCGCAACAAATAATCGGCCGGACAGTCAAAGCGGATTCAAAGCAGCGTCTCATTTGCATAAATCTCGTTGGAAAACAAAACTGTCGAACGACTTTCATTTGCATCTCCTGCCAGAGATCGCAAACGCTCGAGAGTTCAGTCCGGCTCGGCTCCGCTGTCGATTGCCGTCGCCCGGCCCAGCCGGTTCCGCGCATAAAAAGGGTGCAACCAATCACTGCGCAAGATCAGCAACGGCAACAGTTTTTTTGTTGTTGTTTTTTTTATCATTTAGGTAGTTGAAAGTTGTGAGGTCAACTCTTTCGTAATTCACAAACATGAGCCGAGCTAAAACCTACCGGTAAATATGCATTCATTGAAACACGCTTCTTTTTGTAACGGTAAAGACATGAAAATCCTGTGAGTCGCACAAGTGACACGTGTTGCCCTGCAAATTCTACGGATACAATTGCATAAATAACAACTCATTAAACCTGTTTGACTCTTGTCTTTCTACAATCACAATAACGATAAAGACGTGCAATAGTTCTGACACTCACAAATTTGTACGTATCTCAGAAATAACACTATTTATTTTGTTGTATGCTCCTGTGTAATTGGAAAATGGCTGCCTCATTCTGGCACTTCAGCTCACATTCGCAAATGCGCCAATCAGAAGTTTTTTTTGTGGCTTTTTTTAGGGGACCAAATCCTCTGTTACTCACTGACACTGTTCCTGCGACTTTGTACCAAATCGTGGTGCCAATGAACTATGTTGAAGTGAGCTGAGGAGTTGCATTGAGCCAAAACTAGTGCTGAAGGCCTGCCACCCGTATTGTCTTCATTGGCGCGCGTGGACGGCTCCTAAACCACATTCTTCAGATTGCCTGAAAAAAAAAAAGGAGAGCGATTGAGAGAGAGAGAGAGAGAGAGAGAGAGAGAGAGAGAGAAAAAGTGCACATGTAAACAACACTACAAAACACAAACATGGCGGACAAGGACGGGCGAATACACGCACGCACCTAGTCACGCATGCACGCAGTGGCTGAGTAATTCCTCTGCTGCAGCCGAGGAGGATGTCCTGTTTTCTGGCGATTGTGGAGCTGTCAACATTGTCCTGGGTACTGCGTTTGTGTCTGTGCGTCGCAACCAAAATACTTGTAGAAGCTCGCAGTAAGGACCGCCGCACACCGAGCGACGCGGCTGTACGCAATTAAACTGGACAATCGCGGGGGTGGGTGGGGGGAGGGGGGGTTTAGTCGCCGCCGTCAATCAGGCGATTGACCATCGCGCGAGGTCCACAAACAACGTGCCGTGATTGTTGAGGAAGAAGCGGATTGCAGTGCCCGCTGTACCGATATTAAAAATAATACAAAAACAGGAAATGGACGATAAGTTGACTGTACTCGCACATTTTTGTGACAGAGACTCCTCACGCTCCGCTTTTTCATTCACATGTACCTGCATGTCGTTACGCATTTTTGTAAAACACAATGTATACTGTATTATAAGTACTTTATTGGTGATACGACATGGCTCTTTTGGTTGACTGTCACAAATGAAGGCGCCTTTTCACCCTTTTGGGGGTGTGACTCCCCAAGTTAGAAACAGGAAGAGACTGCAGACAGGAAAGGAGGAAGTGGGAAGGAAAGCGGTGGGATGCTTCCCTGCTTCCTGTGTCCTCCCTTTCCTGCCCGGGTGAGTAAAAATAAAAATAAAAATAATAAAAAAAAAAAAAACATTTATAAATAAATAAAAAACAAAGTTTTCACACAGTGACATACATACGTTTTTTTTTTTGTCATGTTACTATTCTTGTGTGCAAATAAAGTCTAATTCTATGAGCTGAAATCGTCCAAAACGAGGAGTGAGAGGAGTGAAGTGCGCAGAAGAAAGAATGAGCGACGAGACACAAAGAATGTGGGAAGAGCGAAAGGAAAAAGAGGCCAGTTTGTATTCAAAGTAAAATGGCTTCATTGTGTCCAATAATTAGCCGCCATCATCTGGCTGGAGGAGTCTGGCACAGAGGGCGCACGCACACACTCACTCACACGCACGGAATTATTTGGATTATTTTGGCCGCTAGAGTGCAGCATGCTTGTTACAGTTGACTGTTTTTTTTAATTTATTTTTTAAAAGAATGCATGCAGAAGGCAAAAACGAAATTTTATGTGTGTGGTACAATTTAGAAAAACAAGATTTTACACATTCCTTTTTACATAGTTTTCAAAAACGGATTCTTTAACGTTACATTTGCTTTTCAAATCTATTTATATCACCTTGTTTCATGTAGCTGGTCATTAACATCATTGAAATATTTTCCTGAGAAATCTTAAGTTATTTTTAAGTGATTTTTCCCTTTATTGTTTTTCTTTGACTACAAAATGTTCTGTGGCAATTTTGTTTTGTTTTTTTCACCCAAAAATTAAAATACTTACAAATATTTTTGTAACTTTCAAGAAAACACAAATCAAGCATACCGGAAAGTGTTGAGCTTCTCATCCTGGGAGTGATGCTTGTTTTTAAATCCCACATTGCCCGGAAGGACGCCAACGTCTGCGCGAGACTTTACCCCGCCCGAGTGGGACGTACGGGTATAAGGAACAGGTTGACCTTTCTTCTTCTTCTTCTTCTTTGATCAGGCATAACTACGAATATGCAACAACTGCAGCCATTGCGCTTTCATGCCATTATTATAATTGTCCGGTATTTTCAGGTGCATTGAAGGATTCAAATATGTGTATCAACCCGGCATCTTTATCAACGATGTAATCAAAATATAAAAGCTAAAATGTGACCGTTTGTTGTCCTGTAAACGTCACAACTTTTTTGCGGCTCACAAGGCACGTTGAGGAGCTCCATATCTCGCTTTCAAAATAAATGTAGTTTCCGCTTTAATTCGGAGCCCACTGCCAAGCGCTTCCCAACATGCGGCTTTTGTTTTGAAAGGAAATCCACCTCGTATCCGGTTTAATTATCTGCGCTTGCTTCACGAGCCACCACGGAAAATCGAAATCAGCAAAACATTAGCTTAGCTGACCGGCTAGCTTCAAGTCCGCTGCTCTTCATCAAATCATCCAATGAGCCGCAAGAGAAATCCGACTTTTTCGGGCACTCATCTGTCCCCCGAACGACAAGGGGGCGCGTTCATGGAGCCTCTCGGGTCGACGTGCCGCGCCGACGGCGATTTCCTCAACCTGGAGCCCGACGAGGAGCTTCTGTGCTCGGTGAGCTCGGTCAGCGAACACCTGGGCAGGAACATCAGCGCCGCGCTGGACGCCGCCATGGCCGAGATACGACACTTGCTCGGCCTCAGGATACGAGCGCTCAAGATGGAGCTGAGGGACAAAAGCGACGAGATCGCGCTGCTGAAAGCCCAGCTAAGCGACGTCCACAGGGATGCCAAAGTGGCTGGTCCTGATGCTGCGGAGGCTTCCGACGCCGCCGCCGCCGCCGCCTTCAGGAGCTCCAAGATGCTCAGCGTAGATCCTAAGAGAGAGAAAAAGTCCCTCCTGCCCGGGGTGAAGAAAGAGAACATCGACGCCATTTGCGACTATTTGATGAAAGACAAGAACTCGAGAGGGGCCACGGAGATGGAGGGAGGTGCCGAGCAGGGCAGCCAGGAGGAGGATCCGCATCCCCTCCACCTGTGGCCGGACGGCGGGATGGGCGCCTCTGGGCCTGCTGGGCACGGCGATGACATCTTCAACATGCTGCCCTCCAGCAGCAGACGCTTGTACGACTACGAGTGGATGGCACCCATGGAGTACTCGTCAGACCTGAAGGGTAACGCGCATTCACCTCAAATGATCAAAGTCCACTTCACTTACAGAATACTATTCTATAAACCCGACTTGCGGATTTTGGCTACACTTTGCTTTTTTTAGTTGGGAAGCAGCCCGAGTGTGAGAACGAGGAGGAGGAGGAAAGCGCTTCGGAACAGACGCCGGCCCGCTTCCCGCACGTCCAGCCCGCCGATTTCTCCGCGGTGCCCGCTTCGCCCGGGGAGGGAGGCGCACACCCGCATCCCGAGGCAGGTGGGTGACGGCTCGAGTTTTGCACATCGCAGAGAGGAGGAGAATCCAAGTATCCGATCGAAATGTTTGCGTTTCCAGGCCAGCAGTTCCCCAACCAGACCTTCATCTGCTCTTTGTGCGGAACCTTTTGTCCCGACTCGGCGTTCCTGGAGGAACACGTTAAACTCATACACCCCGACACGGCCGGCACCCAAGATCTCCAGGCCCCGCCGGCCACCGCGGGGGATAAAGGACAGGCGGCGGACGGCGGGGAAGGGGGACCTGCCAAAAAGGAGGTCCAGCTCAAGGGCAGGTACGAGTGCGGGGACTGCGGTCGCCATTTTAACTACCTGGGCAACCTGCGGCAGCACCAGCGCATCCACACCGGGGAGAAGCCCTTCGTGTGCCCGGACTGCGGGGAGCGCTTCCGCCACGCCGCCCGCCTCAAGAGCCACAGGCTGGTGCACAGCGGCGCCCAGAGCCCCTTCCCCTGCCTCCAGTGCGGCAAAGGCTTCTCCGTCCTCTCCGGCCTCAAGAGACATCAGCGGGTGCACACCGGCGAGAGCCCGTACGCGTGCCCGCAGTGTGGCCGACGCTTTAAAGAGCTGGGCAACCTGTACACCCACCAGAGGATCCACAGCGGCGCCACGCCGTACTGCTGCCAACAGTGCGGGCGCAGCTTTCGCCACCTGGGTACCTACAAGAGTCACCGGTGCACGCCCGCGCAGTGACCGGATGACGCAGAAGATCGCGTGGCCTTCGGTCAATACCGCCCGCGATGAACTCCGCGGGACACCTGATGGACTTGGCGCCATCCTCGCGGTCTGCTCGTGCTTTTCTGATGATGTCACGCAAAACACAGGGAACGATCGAATGAGACGCTCGAGTTTTGGACGTTTTCACGCTTTGTGCACAAATGTAGTCGTGTTTAACCTGCATCGTGTACTGTTACACGCCATGTCTTGCCAACTTTGTGTTTCAAAACAATTGACGTCAATGCTAACCACTGACAATCCCTTTTTTTTTTTTTTTTTTTAAATAAAAACCTATCAACCAGTCAATGTTTCTGAGTGTATTCATTTTTGTATGCACTCCTTACAGAGATGACACATTTTTCACAATCTTCTCTTTTGTTGTTAACAATCCAATTGTGCATCCGCGAGACGATACGGTGATTATACATTCGTACGATTCGCAGTCGTCACGGCACGACGACGACGACGACGCGGCCCGCAATGACAATGAGTTCGCCGCCTCCAATCAAATAGCTGTTGTCCTAACTGCTAACTGTAGGAGGCACTGCACCCTCGCGGCAATCTTCTTTGCCCGACTTCCCCAAGTCCACCAGTTTGAGCAAGATCTTGTGCTCTAAAGCGAGTCAGCGATCTCCTTCCTGACAACCACCTGAGGCGTGCTTTCCTGTCGGATACTGTGCAGTACTGCTCTCATGTACCTAAAGGGTGGATGACAAATCTCTACTCCAAACAGCTCCCGTGCTCAAATGTAATTGAAACTGGCTTTGAACAACAGGACAACATTTATTATGTCTGTGCGATTTATTTCATATAAATGAGCTCATGTAAATGAAAGCTCTCTTATCCTCTTTCACAGTTTGTGTGTAAGGCCATCAGCTACAGACGCACACTTTCATGCAGCAGGCGGACGTGAAGATGCGGCTTGAACTATGTGGAGCTTGGCGAATAGACGGCGAGAAGGATGTGAGACTGAGACAGCATGCTAAATAATGAGAGAGGGAGAGCGAGAGAGAGGAGAGGAGAGGCAGCATGAAGCGGCTCACACAGCAGTCGGATGCTGACATACTCCGAGGACGTACCGGACCGGCGCAGGATGCGACGCGTGGGCCGGTGAAACCGTCGCCGCGACCAGACGAGCTGGGAGGTGAGGAAATAGCAGACAGCGATGGTTGCAAATTCATTGAAAGACGCGCCGATTCCGAAAGGTACCGGAAAAACCGTTGCGTGCATTCATACAGATTGCCGTGCGAGGTGGTCGGCGGGGGTAGAGTAGGACAGGTGGGACAGGACAGGTCGGGGAGGACAAGCGGGTAGACCGTGACAGACCGGGTAGGACAGGTAAGGTCTTCACCTTACCAGGACAGGGTGGGTTGAAAGGTCGGTAAGGAATGTAGGTTGATTGGTGGATTAACTCGAATTGGGCAGGCAATGACGTCGCCCCCGCAAGAGACTCACAAGCTCAACCGTGACCTGGCGTCATCCCGCCGGTTACGTCACGTTCGAGGCATGTTTGGAACAATTGACGCAAGGTGAAGAACTGATTGCACTGAATATGTACTGGAGACTTTGTACTTTCTTCTTACTCCAAATAGACACAACCATGATTGGTGCAGGAGCTGAACAGTGTGTGTACGATTGCACTTGTCAAAAGGTGCAGATGCACTGTACCCTCCAGTTATTTGCACGAGAGGGGCTGCCGTGAAAGGGTTAATCCAACGTCAATCCTCCGAATTGAATTGAGGATGCATTGAAAAGAACAGGACTCTACACCTCCATTATTGCACCAATGACTCGAGGTGTCTGTGCTTTCATCCATTCAGCTAATGGATGTGCGGTCCTTGCTGCTAATTCGGTAGAAAAGGATAATGGAGGCCAGTGCTAAAGCAGGGAGCATTCTCTCTCTCTCAGTAATCCTCCCTTTCATACTCCATCCAGTGAGGGCCGTTAATGCAACTTCAAAAGCGTGATTGTGGCCGTTCGAGCAACCTGAAGGTCGGCTTGGAGCTAACTCAAGATTTGCAGGAGAGTGCCGAGTAGAAGCTAGCGACTCTAAAAGTTGTCGAAGGACAACACCAGCAGAAGACAAGAAAAAGGCCTGCTTTATGAGTGGGATGAATAACTTTCATTTTATTGTCTATACAGGAACACGCACGGGAGCCAAACAAGAGCGACAACAGCAGTCGAGCTGCCGCAACGCTCCAGATCAAGCAGCTGGCGTAGCGATCATGGATTTGAATGAGAGCTTTGAGGCTGAGCCAACGGGCCTGGCATCGAACGCAAGTACGGGCTACGAGGAGTACTACCCGGATCCCGATGCCAGTCAAATCATCATCCCGTCCATCTACGCCATTGTGTGCTGCGTGGGCCTGACGGGGAACGGCATGGTCATTTACGTCATTCTCAAGTATGCCAAAATGAAGACGGCCACCAACATTTACATCCTCAACTTGGCCATCGCCGACGAACTGTTCATGCTGAGCGTCCCCTTTTTCGCCACGTCGGCCGCCGTGCGTCGCTGGCCCTTCGGCTCGCTCATGTGCAGGCTGGTGCTGAGCGTCGATGGCATCAACATGTTCACGTCCATCTTCTGTCTCACCGTGTTGAGCGTGGACCGCTACGTGGCCGTGGTGCACCCCATCAAGGCCGCCCGCTACCGCAGACCCACCGTGGCCAAAATGGTCAACGTTTGCATCTGGGGGCTGTCGCTGGTGGTCATCCTGCCCATCATCATCTTTGCGGACACCGTCCCGGCCGAGGACGGCGCCGTGGACTGCAACTTCCTGTGGCCGGAGGCGTCCTGGTCCGAAGCCTTTGTGGTCTATACCTTTCTTTTGGGATTTCTCCTCCCCGTGGGGGCCATATGTTTGTGCTACTGCCTCATGGTGGCCAGGATGCGAGCGGTGGGCCTGAGAGCCGGCTGGCTTCAACGGCGGAGCTCTGAGAAGAAGATCACCCGCATGGTGCTGCTGGTGGTGGCCGTGTTCGTCCTCTGTTGGATGCCCTTCTACGTCGTCCAGCTGGTCAGCGTCTTCCACGGGCCGCCGGACCCCGTGGTCACCCAGCTTTTCGTCATCCTCAGCTACGCAAACAGCGGCGCCAACCCCATCCTCTACGGCTTCGTGTCGGATCACTTCCGCCGCTCCTTCCAGCGCATCGTGTGTTTCCGCTGGCTGGAGTCCGGCACGGATGCCGAGCAGGTGGATTACTGTGCCGTTGCCGTCAAGGGACAAGCCACATGCCCCCAGCTGGATTTCCCCAAGGACTTCACTGCCTCTGATGCGGTGTTTCGCAACGGAACGTGTACGTCGCGCACCACCGCTGTGTGAACAACTTTCCCAAAAGAAAACGTAAAAGATTATTCAGAGTGATCGTGGATGTTGCGTTGTGTTCTCTAGATCCAAAACTGGTTGTGTCTTTTCACTGCGATGGAAACACAGTGGTACCTTGACGTCCCAGTGTCCCAACTTAAGTCTTTTGTTTTACTTGTTTCCATGTGTTTGTTTGTACATAAAGTAGATATCCAGTATATTGCTGTTCAGTTGTATGTAGTTCATCATGATCGTTTGTATGTACAGTACAGTAGGCTACATACATTGTTTCCATTTGTTTGCCTGTATGTACAGTAGATGTCAATTCATACAAAATGTTTCTGGACTTGTTCTCGCTGCTTATATTGCAAATAAAATGACAAAGCTCTAAACCCCCACCCCCCCTCTCTTTTTTTTTTTTTGGGGCAAAGGAATAACACACACAAAAACAAAAAAGCGTCCGGGTCCAAATGAATTAGTCACGTCGGTTTTGCGAACCTCAACTATTAGGGTTACCTTTTGTTTTGAAATGCTTCGTCACTTCTCACGAGGAAGACAGACATTAGATAGACTTGATGGAGCGAGGGGGTCCTCGCTCCTTTCTATCCAACCCTCCCCTGGAGAAACGGTCACGGACATAAACGGCTCGCATGTGTTTTCTATCGGCGCTCATCCGACGCACTGTCGGGAATCGCACGTTATTCAGACGGGCGACAACAACAACATTGTTCTATTCATAGTTTTGTAACAGTCAAAACGGAGCCGTTGCATTTGCCTCGTGAATTCCGCTTGCGCAGTGTCCATTCAGGATGTCCATCGTTTTCAAAGTGCAAAGATCACACGATGAAGCGAGACCAGAGCCAGCCGGTTCCGCCTGCAACACGTCACTGTCCGAAAGCGGGACTCTGTTTTTCATCAACAGAATGGAAAACTAACGGCAACCCCGCAACAGGCTAAAGGCATTTGTGGAATTTGCAGCAGTAATGTCGTCACCAACAATAATGTCATACATTAATCGGTCATCCGCCATCCTCTTTTACTGAGCGCTTTAGATGTTGGATTTGTTTAATGCCGATAACAAACGTTCACGCACAGCCATAGTTTTTATGGTCTTACAAATGATATCAAAACGACATTTTTATTATTTTTCCATTCACAGTCAAGGAATACAACAGAGATCAACATGTTATTGGTCAACGTGAATAAGTGAAACCACTCCCGGCCAAATCGTATGCAAATTTCAATGCGTTTGTTTGTAACGTGCGCATTTGTTCGAAGTGTTCGAAGAGCACTTGCGGTTGTCTTCATTCTCAAACAGCTGCATGTGATTCAACATGGCTGGAAAACATTTCAGGCTCGGGGAGGTGAGGTGGAGAGGAGGGGCGGGTTCTGACGAATTAGGGTGACGGTGTGACCGACGGCCAAAGTCAAGGTTAAAAAAAAAAATGAAGCGCCACCCTTCCAACATTCAACCCTTCACACATCTGCACGCCAAACTTTTTTTTTTTTTTTTTTTTTTTTTTTAAGGCTAACCACAAAGGGAAGAAAAATTGCTCGTAAAGTCAACATTGTGTACGTTCCTTTGCATTTCGCAGGGCTTTCACGGCCAATTGTGTCGAGGAAGAAAATGATCCACGGCAAGACTCGAGAATTGACAATGGAACTTTCGGCCTCGAACAATAGCGCTGACAGAAAAATGACAATGTGCACGATTCCCCGTTTAGTGCACTTGTGAGCAAACCGTACCTCAAAATCATCGATAATGAACGCGGCTGACACTTGTCTTCAGTTGTGAAGTGGGGAAACAAATCAAGTGGTCGGTGTATGCACCCTACAAGAAAAGCAACACCACAAAGAAAAAAAACGTTTTCAGTGTCTCTCACTTCCTATATTAAAGCGCATATTCAACACTGCCAAAAGGCTTCCACCAATAGTCAACTTGTTCCAATCAGGATGCCTTTTCACATCTGAATGTGTTTATGTGAGGCCATTTGGGGTGCTCTCGATTTAAACATGGTTCTTGACCCCCACTGAAGGGCCAGGAGCCCCCTGTTTGTCATGAGCACCGGAGATCCAGTGGTAGCAGTCGGCGCCGGTCTTGCTCCGAGGCCGCACAGCACAGCGGGTACAGTAGACGATACCCAGGACCACCATTAACACAACAAAGATGCAGATGGGTACCAAGAGGCCCACGAGCAGCCAGGTCCTACTCTGATCCGGCTCCCTGCCCTCCTGGACGGCATCGGAGTTCGTGACCGTGGGCGGCTGAGAGGAAGTGACCCGAGCGGGCGCAGCTTTGTGGGTGGTCGCCACGTCGTCCACGTCCTCCCCCTGCTTTTCTTCCTCCCGGGATTGTTTTTCTTCCTGGGATCTATTGTGGTAGCTGGAATCAGTAAGCATGTCAGACGCTGTGACTTTATCCTCTGGATTTCCTTGGTTCTGGATCACAGTTGGGAATCCCGCCCACCAATTCCAAGCTCCCTCTGAGATTGTAGAGGTAGAAGAAAAGGGGAAAGGAGTGGTCTCCTGCTCTTCTTCCTCTGCCTCATCTTCATAAAAGCCCAGAGTGGTGGTGGCGATAGTAGATGGTGTGGGTGCAGATGTGGTGGTGATGGCGGTTGACAAAAGGTCAGCATGGCCATCTGTAGCTTCCTCCTGTGTCGCAGTCTCTGGTGGCGGCTGAAAAATGTCCTCCTGTGGTGCGCTAGTCACCCAAATCACATCAGAACCCCAAACTTTAGGAGGGTCCGTCAACCAGTCGAGCGACTGCTCCCCCTCCGGGTCCCAATCGGTTTGGCCGTGGGGTGGGGGCCACTCATAGTCCACAGGATCCCATACAGGTCCAGGCTGGGGTGTGAGCCAAGGATAGGGTGGGGCGGCGACGGCTTGGTCACCTACCTTCTGACATAAAAACGAATGAGACAAGACGAGTTGGTACCCTTCCTCACAATAGCACTCGAAGCCACCCTCATAGTTGACGCACATTTGCTCGCAGGTTCCCGCTATCTGGCACTCGTCTGTGTCTTGGCACCGACTGGGGTCCTCGGGCTGTGGTGAGAACCCCAAACGGCAGTGGCAAATGAAGGAGCCGTCGGTGTTCTCGCAGGCATGCTCGCATGGATCGCTGAGGCACTCGTCGAGGTCCTCGCAGACGCCATCGTCGTCGAGGTGGAAACCCTCGTGACAGCGACATTCAAAGGTCCCGGGAGAGTTGACGCAACGATGCTCGCAGGGACTCTGGAGGCATTCGTCCACGTCCAGACAGCCGTGTTCATCTGGAGCCAGCATGTAGCCGTCGGGACAGGCGCAGCGGTACCCCTCCGAAAGAGGCACGCACTCAAACTGGCAGTTGGCTTCTTGACAAGCGTCGGAGAGTAGGCAGCTCTGGCCGTCATCTCCTAACTGATAGCCCTCTGCGCACTCGCAGTAGGAGTGTGCGCCGGCTTGCTTGCAGAAATGCTCGCAGCCGCCGTTATTCTGCTGGCACCAGTCCTGCGACGCCGGAGGGTCAGAACAGAGAGGGGCATCTCTGGACCACCCCACTGTACCGTCTTCCCTCACCAGACACAGTACCGACTGCTGTTCTGTCTCGCAGGGCACAGTCGCCACAGAGCCCAAGGGGATGTGGGTCAGAAGGGTGCTTAGAAGGTCAAAAGGCGTGGCATAGAAGGCGTTGCCCGAGCCCTCACTCCACAATGCAGGACACATTCCTTTGTAAGCATAATGGCACAGATAACCATCCACAGGCACAGAACAGGACCCATCCAGCCATTTAAAGTTCTCACTTGGCTCCTGAGTGTTGTACCCCATAACCACGCAGCGGGGCACCGAGCACATGGTGTGCGAGTACTCTCTCTGCCAGTTGGTGTATTCTGTGTCCTGGTCACCCGTCGTCCACGAGAAACCGCGAAGAGGTCGCGTGGCGGTGCACTGGCGAGGTTGCCGCTGCAGGCCGATCCATACTTGGACCTTGGTGCGTGAGTGCCGCAAGTCCACGGTGGCGAAGAGAGCGCGGACGGCGGCGGCGTCCACCTCGCGCTTTAGGGTGGCCAGGTTGCCACCTTTCTCCTTGCAGGCCCTCCATGAGTCCAAGAAGGTCTTTCGCTGGAAGTAAACCACCAAGCAGCCGTCCGCATTGCACAGCGAGTCTCGCTCCCTCAAATCCTCGGTCAAGACGCAAGAGAAGCCCCAGAAAAAGAAGGCCAGCAGGGCGGGCAAGAGGGGAGACGCAGAACCGCTCGGCAGGGAGCCCATTCTTTTTCCTTTTCCAGCCGCCTATTCGAGCCTAGCTCAACTTTTCTTTCTTCATTTGAACTTTTTCTTTTGGGAAACGCTCTTCACGCTACCCTGCTGGAACACATCTGAACTCACTGCAGTCGAGCACATGCAGAGCTCAGGAAGGGAGGGAGGGAGGTTGGAGAGAAGAGGAGAGGAGGAAAGAAAAGTGTTTTTGGAAGATGTGGGAGGAGGGGGTGGGGCTCTGGTGGTGATGTATGTCAGAATGGGTGGGGGGGGGGGGGGGGTGAAGTGAAGGAGTATGTCATATGGTTTACATAAATCTTGATCATGGATGTAGTTTGATACGCTGCCATTTGCACCTCACACACAATGGAGTTACAGGAGTATTCTTGGCATCGTCAACTTCAACAAAGATGCTATCGTACAATGAATTATCTCCGTAGATGTTTTTTTACAAAGCAATTTATCTTCAATCCGCAAGCCATTGGCGAGACACCGTTCTGCATCTTTAAAAGGAACGGACCAGAGGATGGAGGTCATCTTCCTGATCGCACACATCTGCTTTCCTCGTCCAAAACACACACACACACACACACACGCACAGACCCGGCCAGGAAGAAGATAGCATTTCCTGCAGAAAAAGAAAAAGGTTCACGAACAACAACTCCAGCTAATAAATCTCCTCGATAGTGATGGGGAAGTAGGGAAAGTTGTCAAGGTCGGCAGCGTGGAGAAAGAGGGCCTCTGGTTTTGCTATGAAAACAACCACTCAGTACTGAAATGGAGACTCGTGTGGAGGAAGGGGTAGGGTGGGGGTGTAGGGCAGAAATTCTGTGTGAAAGTGGATTGAGGAATGGGGGTACAGGGGACAGCAGTTTTAGTCCGGTGAGTCTGCAGAATAAATAATTGCGCTGCTTGGGAGTTTAAAAAAGTGAACTCACTGTGCTAGTTGGAGTCCAGCTCCGAAGGTTACCACAGATACACTGCATGTACAGTGTATGTGTATGTGCATAGTGAGCAAAGACAAGTGAGCAGAGTATTAAATACAAAAAAAGTCTTAATTACTTTCATCTGATCTTTTTTTTTTTTTTTTTTTTTTTAAATAGAAGCTCAAAGAATATCATTCACATCAAGTGGTTTGGCTGTTTTTCGGATCATCAACAGCCAACCACGAGACCAGCAGTAGGTAGGTTCTATTATTTGTTTATCTGTGCTAGACAAGAGCTACCATTCATACACAGGCACGCGCCAACAACACAACGCATGTCTCTTCAGCTAATAACATTTGGCTGGTTGGCAGGGAAAGCAGCCGGTAGTTTAGGACTTGCCTCCGATAAATATTCAACAGAAACCCGACACAATGTTTGAGATAAGGTTCGACAACTCGGCAGGGGCGGAACGGCGGGCGACTGGTTCGCACGTCTGCCTCACAGTTCTGAGGACCGGGGTTCGATCCCCGGCCTCGCCTGGGCGGAGGAGTTTGCATGTTCTCCCCGTGCCTGCGTGGGTTTTCTCCGGGCACTCCGGTTTCCTCCCACATCCCAAAAACATGCGTGGTAGATTGATTTCAGACTCTAGATTGCGCGCAGGTGCGAATGGTTGTTTTTTTCTATGTGCCCTGTGATTGGCTGGCGACCAGTTCAGGGTGTACCCTGCCTCTCGCCCAAAGACAGCTGGGATAGGCTCCAGCACGCCCGCAACCCGAGTGAGGATAAAGCGGTAGAGAAAATGGACGGATGGATGGAAGTGAGCAGGGGTTGAACGGGAGTCGTCCATATGCGACGAAAGTTGAGTCGAAGTCAATCGATGAGGTCTTTGGTATGAATATTTTATGACGAGCGGGGTTCGGAATAGCTGACGCTAGCGAGGCTAACGGCTGTTCTCATCCACTGCCATCTTATTTTCGTACTCTCAGGGCAGCGCAGATGTACGAAGACTTGGTCGCGTCGTCGGCCGCGGAGCGTTACAGTCAGGCGACGACGGCAGACGGGCGATTGGAAGACCGCCACTTGGAAGACGAGATGCCAGAAACACGTGATTAGAGATCGGTCGGCCTCAAGCTTTCAACACAAATGCGGAGTAGTAAATAGACTCGCTTCTAATTCAAAAGCCCATTTCTCGCAGGGCTGCGTAATTAGAGATCCAGACATAAATCACGTTTGATGCAGACTGTCAGAGAGCGAAACATTGCGCAACCGAATGCTTGGCTTGCAGCTTGCACTGCTCAGGGTGTGCATCGGCTCAACGATCGGCAAAGAAGCCTGAAACGGGTTTTCTTGTTCAACCATCACACTTAAATGGTGGGCGTTCCCATGAGAAAGTCTGGAACATTTCTCATGAGTCTTACACTCTCTGAGTGAGTCACACACGTGGATGTCCTCAGATCCCAACTCTCTGCCCACATGATGCTTCTCGTCTGCGATTGGAGCACTTTGAGTGTCGGCGGAGTACTTGCCCTGAGTTCACCAGTCTTCCGGTTGTTGTTGATTCGTCCCCCAGTCTACCCGTTCTGGCTTGCCAGGAAATTCCTCTTTATATGATTAACGCTAATCTCCCACCAGAAGGTACCAATACTCGAATAATCAATAGATGCCTTAGCTCTTTCTTGATCATCTTGGGAATGTCTTGACATCTGTATACTGTGTGCACTAATGTACTGTAGATATATAAATGAATCCCCACTACAAACACAACGATAAACACGTTGCCGTGCTATCTTTGAAACTGAAGTCGAAATATGTGAGAATGTGAGGTGCTAACAGCGCTACGAGGAGACGTCGAGGTGTCACTCGACATTGTCCACTGTCACGAGCTGCCTGCTACTGCGGAGGCAGAAAAGGTGATGAAGTCAATGAGCTCCAAAAATAACAAACATTTCAAAAGTCCAAGTGAGCCAAAGCAGATGCAACATGCAGACGTCGCGTTCGAAAATAGGTCCTTAGAAAGTTAAGGTTTAACTTCGCCAAGTTTCCTCAGACGCATCGGGATGGAAATGGACAAAAAAAAAAAAAGCAGCGGGTGTTGTATTTCACTTCTGATGGTCACTCCAGATGGACAATACAACCTGGATTTGTATCGAAATGCCGTTCTAGAGCTTTTGAATTCACTTTGATTGTATAGAAGCTGATATGGTTGATGATCCCTGTATCAGCTCTGTTCAAGAGGCCCTTTTAAGATAAGTTGTGGAGCAAGCAGGTGTGAGCATCCGTTAGTGTTCAAACAACCCCCACCCCCCCCCCCCCCCCAAAAAAAAAAACAATTATTTGAAAAAACAGATACCTGTGAAAATGACCAGTTTGTAATATGAAGACAAAGTGAGTCAGCGGACTGCAGCTACGATAAGCAACAGCATGCAAAACAGTCCTGCAAGAATAAAAAAGGGAAGCTCCAATGGATACGTTGCCACAAGCCTTGATCGTAAAGAGAAGAAGAAAAAAGAAAAGAAAAAAAAAAAAAAAAAAAAAAAATAAAGTGTTTATTGCAAATTGCCTGCGACTGCACAAGATAAGACAGAAAGGGAAGGAAATGAATCAGAGAGATGCCGTTGTCATTCTTGGAGACAATTCTCGCCTTCATTATTGCTCCAAACTAATTGCTTGAGTCGGACGAGAGATTTCTCTTCCCCGGGAAAATGAACTCTCTTAAGGTCGCTTTTAGGATGTACGACATGCCATCCTTAATGACACCTCCTCACGATTAAAAAGCTTGAACGGTCTTAAAGGTGAGACTTGATCACAGACCTTCACATAAGAAGGGGTGTGCTGTCGTTTAATTCACATCATCACCATGCATTGGGGACCATAACGGTCTGTTAGCAGCTCGTAGCGCTAAACATGCCCTATTAAGCAAGAGCGCTTAGCGTCCGTGCAAGGTAACGCTGAGGCAGAAGAAAACCTGGCAGGGGGTGGGGAGCAGCAATGTGGGAGGACGGACTGGAGGCCAGCCAGCTCGTCTGTGGGAGAAGTCGGGGAAATGTTTATCATGCTAAACCCCCCCAGGGAAAATCGCTCTGGGAGGCCAACATCAAACCGTTCGGCGAGGGGGGGCTGACCAATTTCCCTCCAGATGCTTTCTGGGAAACTTTATTTGTTTGGAAGGCGTGATGGTGGAAGATGAGCTGTGATGACGCCAAAGTGACCACAATGCAATTGTCTACCAAAGCAAGCAATTGCCTCATTTCATGGCAAACACGAAAGCAACGGTTTCTTAATCCAAGCCAGGCGTGAACACGTTCTTTTGTTGCACGGAGAAATCGTCGACGAGAGATTACCGAGCGACGCTCGTCTCGGGGAACCGACGTGAGTGACGCCCCAAAAGCCGTCCGGGGGGCCTTGTTTTCACTTCACTTACATGAGGAGTCCCAGTACTTCAACGACCACAGGGCCGAGGCTGATTGGCCCGAAAACATTCTCACGCTCTAAACGGCCCTTTCCCCAAAACACAACAGGAAGTGGAGGTCAAGCGGAGGGACGGTGGGGGTCTGCAATGTGGGATTCTAGTGCCATATATGTCTGTATTTGTACGTCGATGTCTGTGATGGAGTTGCTGCGTTTTCTCAGCACCGCTGTATTTATAGCAGCAGCAGCAAGAACCCCCCCCCCCACCTCCTCATCAGTTCCAGTCGAACTGGGCCCACAAGGCCCTAAAATACCAGCAACAATGGCACCCAAATCCAAGTTAACGACCAGTCCACTGAGACTTTACATGCTCTCACATAATTAAAAACTATTAGCTCTCGTCACCTACTTAAAGGGGGGCAAAAAAGGACCAAATGAATTGCGTTGTTCATTTCCTCCAGATTTGACTGCTTCCCTTCTTTTCTAAAAGGGCCGATCAACATTGCCGACTTGTAATGTACTGTAACTGCGGCTCGGCATTCATTATTTGCTAAGTGACCCGCTGCTGCTTTTCCATTGGTTGCTTTCAAAGACGGCAACCTTCCATCCGTGGCGGCGCAATCTGCCACATTCTAATCGCATCTTATTCGTTGCGGCTCCCACGGTACTCGACTAAGTCTAGAAATAGGCGGGATCGTTCGCGATAACGCCGCGCGCAAGGACAAAGGGTAAGCTGCCGAGAGGAAAGCTGGCTGGTGAGGAACGAAGGAACAAAAATGGATGCGGAGGATGACAAAGACGAGCTGCTATCTCCTTAACTGGCCCTATAGAAATCTCGCCGAAGCTCTAGCTTAGTGGGAACGAGTTGCACTTGAGGATCACAAATTTCCATGACAACCACACTCGCCACGATGACACTTTTTGATACAAGTGGCCCACGTGTCGCTTTGCCTCTGATTGGCTGGAGTCACGGCGATCCACCTCTCCGCGGCCGTCGCTATGCAAGTGTCGCAACGCGTCCGCCGTCAGGTGGCCGCCAATGTGTTTCATGAAACCCCGCCTGGAATTCCAGCTTTCACGTGTGAGGAAAACAATAAGACTGACGACGCGGCCTCAGTCCGTCTACGAACTGTGCTGCTCTTAACACATTTTTTCAGCATGTCGCAGCGCCGCTGGGTCAGAGCGCGAGGGTCGTTGTTTGACAAACGTCGACCAAAAACCTATTGATTCCAGAGAGGGTTGCGGTAAAAAACGTATTGCCAAAACAAAGCCCTTCAAACGTTCCCACTTGGGAAGGTAGAAGTACCTTCACACTCGGATTAGTCAGTCATCAGATGTGCATGTGGAGGGTGAACGTGACATGCAGTATGGGCCCCCTCGACTAACTGGCTGTCAGTTAAGCTCTTTTCTTTGTTTAGTCACTCCTAAAAGTGCACCACCGCATCCCTCGGGGGGATCTCAGGCTGTCCTTGCCTTTAGACTTCACTTCAGGGTTGACCGCATTCCAAATAGGAGGTCCAAGGCCATCCACACTCACATTCGAGCTGTGTATATTTTAAGAACTCCCCCCTCCAACATTGTGGGGTCACAAACGCATTTGCAGGCTTTTTTTTAGTGCATGTAAAGCAGCAGGTGGCGCTATGACCCATTTCAGGCAACAAGTGAGTTCAGCATGAGGCATGAAAAACATTTGAGACATGCACAGTCTCATCGTCCACAACAGAATAACAAACTCGAGCCGGGCCAGCTTTGGGAACACACTAGCTTGGCCTCGCGTGTATATTTGTGCTACGCTGAGAAAGAAGGGAGCCATCGGAGGGGAGCGTGGTCAACTAAACACAAGAGAAGCGGATGCCTTCACCCGAGGCTGCAGACGCGTGACGCATTTGCGCATTGTGTGCAGCGGGGAGGACAGCGAGGCCGCAGTGTTTCATTACCGACCGAGGCCCAAATAAAATACTGATGCGAGCTCACTTTACTTGTTTTTTCTTTTTTTTGGGGGGGGGGGGGGGGGAGGACAATGTGTCATGCAGAGGCCTCGCTCACAATGCATTTTGTGAAAGGCCAGCCCGATATGACTGCAGTGTTTCCACTGTTATTAGCACGACACCGAGACTTGCTGGATTGCCATTTAAGAAACACACTTGTCAGTGCACATAGCAAACTAAATGTTGATACTGTATCATCTCGCCAAATGTAATTAACTTGACGTTACAGCTGCTTCGAAAGCCGTGATGTTGGTGTACACCAAGTCCAATGTGTTCTCTCTCCCCACTGCCAGCGTTGCCAAGACAACAATGGAAATGTCGTTGGTTGCAATTACATCTCACCTTATTGGAAATGCAATAGTACAATAACTATTTCAATTACTTTCACTTATATATAGTATTTTTTCTTAATTTTGAATAAATGCACCAACAGGACCCTTGGATGTCCCCCCCCCCCCCCCAAAAAAAAAATAAAGTGAATTAAAACCATACATTATTTTGGAATTATTTTCCATGTTATTTACATAAATAATAAAATAACAAAACATGATGAAACAATACATTTTGCTTGCATTACATACACGCGCGCACACACACACACACACACAGTCAGCATGTGGACAACATGATACCATGATGACCTAATGACAACTGCGCATAATGTAGACAATATCGCTTCATTTGGCGGACCAGATAAGCGAATCCACACAATAAAAGTCCCAAATTATAAGAATGAAACTGTTCAAAAGTCAGTGTTGTTTTATGTGTTCAAAAGTGTAACTATGAGTCTATAATCTTTTCAAAATCTCAGACAAACTAATAGATTGCACCACAAGGTCACATTTGGGAAAAAAAATCTCATGTTTGAGACTTCGGCAGAATGGCACATGACCAGAGAGAGCCAATCACAAGCGTCAGCTTTAGGAGTAGGAAGGGGTATGAAAATACATTTGTGGCGATTTTTCTAACTAAAATTGTTATCATGGAAATTTCCAAAAGCAACTACATTTTAATTACAACATTTTCTCCATGTAATGGATGACAATTACCGGTACATAATTTTTCGAATTAAATTATGTCATCTCATTACATGTACTGACTTACTCCCCAACACTGCCCACTGGTAGCAAAGTCGACATCGGCAGAAAACAGAAGAACTTCATGTTAGAAGGGAAATAAGTGTAAACAGAAAAAAATAATCACAGGCATGAATTGATGTATAAAATTTATTTACAAACATCTTTACAGCCAAGGTTTGTGTCAAAGATAGTTGTAGTAAAACTACTTGAATTGTACAGATGCGATCCATTTATACTCTCTACACTCACAAAATATATTTTTTTAAAAACAGAAAAACAGCGCTGGGCTCATTGTCGATGAGCACATTTGGAATTCTCCCCCTAGGAAAATAACAGAGCTGCTCAAGCTTTGCAAAATATAGATTCCTCTGCAGTCTGCATATCGTTACAGGCACTCTGCATCTCGGCCCCTACCCAAGCAAAGGCAGACTTTTCTTTTTTTCCTAGCGGATCTTTTATACAAAAGTGACCGGTGACGGTTAAGTACAACTCAAAGGCAGCCAAGGACAAAGTATTGTGAGCGGATCAATAAATTACTTTTTTTTTTTCTTTTCTTTGTGTGTGTGTGGGTGGGGGGGGGGGGGGCATAATGATGGGGGACAGGTGCCACTTAGGAGAAAGGTTCAACTAAGTGAATTTATTTGCAGCAAATGTTTATCTTGGCACAGGAAAGCCTCTTCAGACTGTACCATAAATCAGCCAGAAGCCGTCCCGCCGCTCTTGATGAATAGCGTGTCTCAGTAATGGTCGCATTCAGCACTTTACTCACCCGGTAGCGGGGCCCCAACAGACCAGACAAAAATAGAAGGCTCTCTGACGCCTTCTAGTGTTCACCTCACACTATTGCTCAAGCAGTCAACTTTGTCTTCACAGTACCAGTTTAGCTTATAGAGTGTTTTGCATTTGTTTTTGTTTTTTGTTGCCAAAAGCACCACTGGTATTCCCAGTCGGGTATTATTGTGCATGTAAACAACATAGAGGTCACTATCGCAGGATAAAAAAATAAACAACAACTGGATTACCCTGAAAGCACAAAGAGATGCATCAATCTCACCTTTTTGTGACTTTGAATGAGTTGAGGAACATCAGCGCTCCCGCCGCTGACCAAGAGTCCGATAATTACAATCATCTGGGCGTCTACGCGTGACACGAGAGACATGGTCTCCTACGGTTGTCGTTAGTGACCAAACTAATGGTGATGAATCTTTCCTGCTGTCGCCTCATCAAACAGATGCACATCTGACGCTGAAGAGGAAATCCAGGTTTGCCGCCGACCACTCCAGCGCATGTCAAGTAATGACAGCATGTGCCGTCTTTCGGGGAGCAGACCTGAGCTCTGTATCATCTGTATCCTCAACCTCTGTGGACCAAGGTGAAGGTCAGACGGGCAGATGAGAGAGAGAGAGAGAGAGAGAGAGAGAGAGCGAGAGACAGGCCGGGATCAAGAAGAGGGGAGGCAGAGGGCGCTGGAGGAAGAGGCCAAGGTGCACAACGGCGTGGGGGGAGCGTAGTAGGCGGGGTCGGTGAAGGGGAAGAGGAAAAGGAGAAAGAGGAGGACCCCCAGCAGGTAACAGGAGAGGACAGCGTGACGGTGGGGGTGCTCCAGGGCCGCGCTGATGGCAGGGAAACCCATGTAGTTACAGAACGAGTGGCAGAGCACCGGGCCCACCAGGTGACCTGGAAACACAGGAGACGAAGAACCCACAAGAGGATGTAAACTCGCGCCCTTCTTGCCAAGATGAAGAAACGTGCTTCCAGGCTCCCCCTGCAGGCGTGATGCGTCATTTACATGTAACCCACTTTATTCCAGGGGCTTCCCCTCATTGTTCTGTTTCTCCACACGGTTCCAAAAGTGAAGAATCGGAGTGGCTTCCGAGCAATATCATTAAGCATGTATAAATGGGCTTTGTGTCCAGTCCAAAACTGTCACTTCCGACCGTCTTGCTGGGTCGTCTGTTTAGCCACGACAACGCTCGCTGCGGCGACCCCTGAGGGGGCAAGCCCAAAATTGCAACAGGCTAACTGCTAACACACGTTGTGTTCCCAGCACTGTAGCACCTTTGCTCAGGTTTGCAGAGCCAGTGGAAATGTCTGATTTGGCCTTTTTATTTACCTTTGTCTGTAAAATACTATATAAACACATTTTGCATACTTTCTTTGTCAGTGTCAGACCAATCTGGATGTAACACTGTCTTGACTGGTCCATCTAACATGGTTGATCTAGTGTCACCATGGCAATGGTAGAAAAGCCAGTGGTGTGCCAATACTGAAAACCTCTTACCTGTTCTCATCAAGATGAAGGCTGTGTAGGCGCCGAACACCGCCGTGTAGGAGAACTGGAACACTGTGGTCGGATGAGACAAAACCTTCACCGTTATTTTCGTCCATTCCCGGAGGAGGAAGAGGAGGAGAATCCGCCGAACGTGACACACAAACACTCACCTGCCGAGAGGAAGATTCCCGACAGCGTCCCCTGCCGGAAACGCAGCAGCTCGATCACGTGGTGGAAGTGAGCTGCAAGACAACAACGCGTCACAGCAATCTGAAGAGAACTCTTCCGCCGTCTTCTTGGCGAAACTCACCCACTCCAAAGAAGAGCGGGCAGGTGAGGATGGCGGCGGCCGGGCCGACGCAGGGCACCAACATGGGCAGCATGCAGGCCCTGAACACCAGCTCCTCTGTCAACGGCGCCACCACCTGGTTCCTCAACCACCGCATGTCGCTGAAACACACCATCCAGAAGCACGGGTCTGCAAGAGACCAGCATCCAAACTTAACATGCCAAGTTCCAGGAGAAAAAGTCACACGAGCCAACTCACCAAAGGCCACCCGGATGCCATCCACGAAGCTCCAGGGACAGTCCATAGCCAACTGCGTCAAGGGGCCCAGAAACAGGACCTACAGTGCATCATGCAACCGTACCATCGTTAAGTCCAAGAACGGGGACCGTTTTCACTCCCTCTGGTGTCTTACCATGGTGAGCAGCAGAGGAAGGACGACTGCGGGTACAAAGCCTTCAAAGCGGATCCCCATGATCGGCAGTAACGATGGCACTGTCTGGAGGCGCACACGCACGACGTGCTAGTGAAGAATCCCGCTGAGCAATTGTCACGCTCTATGTTAGATACGCTCACCTTGATGCCTGTGAATTCCCTCCATGCCCACACAAAAAGAGGCGCCATGCCAGAGACGATCAACACGCTGGTGAAGCGCCGCTTGATGACAGCCGGGTGATCCCTGACAGTTGAAGCGCAAGAAATAAGACATTAAGAAAGGAAATCCACCTGTTGCAACAGTAGAGGGGCAAGCAGCACATAGAAGACGGCTACAAATAATTAACAAGTGGTGAATTCATGAATTTATTTCAATATGGGATAAAGTGACAAATGACATCACAGCAGGGTTAAGACATCACAAACGAGACAAAAACATAATTTGGAAAAACATTCCCCCGCCTCCATGTTTGTGCACTCGGAGGACATTTTAAGATCATCGGCCGCAATAAGTCAGTCTGTGCCCCTTTTTTCTACGACCTACCTGGGCAGCTCACTCCTCCACACGTACAAACTTCCAACGTAAGAGCAAGCGAGCAGCAGACAGGACAACACCGACACGAAAGCGACGCACAAAGAGCCGCCATTGTCGTGTTCGTCATCGTCTGTCATGACCACTGGCTGAGAAAAAGGCAAAAGCAAAAAAATGAGCTCAGCTGGGAGGCGAAATGGAACATTGAACTTGATCAATTAAACACCGGAGTGGACCCGCAAAGCGTACATGAGCGACGTTTCTACACTTGAGTTCACGTTGCTAGCCTAGCTTAATTGCTACGGTATCGGGCGCATGATGACTGCGTCACCAGTCTTCTTCCTTGTCCTCTTCGCTTCGAGCTTTCGGCAACAGTGCTACCTGCTGGCCATATGTATACACGGCAAAAATAACATTTATTAGTTCATGAGCTCGTCATAGCTATTTTCGGAAATGGAGATTACATTAAATTATACTTCGGATAAAACCGTGAGAAGGATTAAAAGCAACGTTTTGGCATCATATCACTTCCAATAAAGAGTAAAGTGTTGGAAACAGCATATGCTATCATCGATCTGAAATTAATAAAAATAATAAGCCTTTTGAGCGACATATGAAAGTGCAAAAATGACAATTGAATTGCAAAAAAAAAAAAAATCATCAGAAATAACAAATGTGCTTTAAATTAACAATTCTATGTCCTCATTGATGTGGGGACGCTGATCAGGTTCATGATTTCTCACAATGATTTAACATGGTCGGAAACAGAAAAAAAAAAAATTACAAAAATAAAATATATATTTCTATAACTCTTTGCAACTGGTTATATTTTCAAATAATCACTTCTACGAGGAAATCACAATGTCCTTGGCCCAATTTCCAAGGTCTACTTGAAAAGCAAATTGTCTAACATGGAGATTAATACAATCATTTGGATACAGGGATTTACCAGGTTATTTGAACGTTACACCAGCCTCTCTCAGCGCGAGAGCGAGCGAGCGAGAGAGATAGACTCTTCGTGATCCTTTTTCCTGACGTGGTCTGTCAGGACTCCGCCCCCCCCCCCTCCCAAAAAAACAAACAAAAACAAAACACAAGGAAGAATTACAAAGCGGTTTCCGAGCTCCGTTGGAAGACCTCAACGGGTACGTGACGTGTTTTTTTTGGGTTTTTTTTTTTTTTTTTTTGGGTTTGGTGCTCAGCTGAGGGCGTCAATGAAAAGCAAATGGCAGCCCAGCGGCGGCCTGTCATCTGCTTTCTGCCCGACCATTCATGTCGCATTCATGTCTTGTCGCATCCGGGATTGCTGCTGCTGCTCTTGATTATTATTATTATTATTATTTTGGGTGTGCGTGATGATGTTTTCTGGAAACGGACCCCCCTCCACCACCACCACCACCTTCTTGTGCGCGTGCGCGCGTACAAAAACAAAAGGCAGCATCTGCACTGGTTTAGTCAAATCCAGAAGATTTGTGACGGCATTGAACGCCCCATGTTCTCTTTCAAAGGCGTTGATGGCCTGATTGATCAGGTGACTTCATCCTCCTCCTCATCCTCGCATGTTTATAAAGCAAGGAGGTGGAGGACGAATTGAAGGATAAAATGTTTAAAAAAAAAAAAAAGAACAATTTGCATTGGTTTAGTTGACCTGTTGTTGCAGCCTAACATTGCATTCGGATGAATGGATAATTGGGGGGGGGGGGGGGAGTATATTTATTAGGAGCTGTGCTCGCATCCGTCTTACTGGGACAACAGCTATCAAAGAACTCCACTGACACACAGGAAGAAAGCTCACATAAAAAGATGCGAGGCTGCATTTGGATGTCACGATTCGTGCAGAGTTGCCGAAAAAAAGACGAATAAAAGAAGGAAAATGCGCTTTTCAGTCACTGAGGAGGATCATTGATGATGATGTCATTGATGAATGGACAACAAGACATTTGGAGCATTTTTTCCATGTCCTACTAGTGCGCTGATTTGTCCATGGACTGTACTAGTACTCCCTTTGTCCTCAAATATCAGACAATTCAGCACACTAGTAACATTTTTCCCACTACTAGTCCCAGTTTTGACCTCCTAGTAGAACCTTAATATAGTTACTGTATCTTAAGGTCTATGTACTCGTGTGCTCTTCTTTGGCCTCACTAGGAGGACAACACTGGCTTACTAGAACAACTTACTAGTGAGGCAAAAATGTGCATGAGTTGACAACTGTGTGCTACTTGTACAAGTTAACACCCAGCACTTCACTCGTAATACCAGTAGTGCACAGATGTCAACTAGTGTCATTATTATTCGCTAACATTTAGTAGTCCAACGAGTTCGCCCGAGTCGTTTTACTTGTGTGCTGAATATTCCATTCACTAGTACGCCTTGTCCTCACTAGTAAGACAATTCAGCACACTAGCATGACAAGGGCACACTAGTCAAACAACTACATGTTACTAGTGAGGCAAAACTGTACACTCGTTGACAACTGCGGGCACAGAGTACAAGTTACATAAAATTATACGCGTTAACGTCTAGCACTGCACTAGTAGTGCACAGATATCAACTAATGTATAGTTTTGCCACACTAGTAAAACAGTTTCTCAATCAGTGCTACTCTTTCTCTACTCGTGCTACTCTTTCTACTAGTGCACAGAAATGTCCTACAAAAGTGGAAAAAAATGTCGCTAGTAACACTAGCACACCATAGTTATTTTATAGTGCGTTGAATTGTCTTACTAGTGAGGACCAAGAGTGCACTAGTACATGGACTTGAAGCTCAAACATGGCATAATCACTCAAATGTCTTTCCATATGTATAGTAGTGGAAAAAACATCACTAGTGCACCAGTTTTTGTTCTACAAGTGTGCTGAACTGTCCGAGTAGTGAGGAGAAAGAGTGTCCTAGTACATGGCAAATTCAACGCACTAGTAGGATATGGAATAAATGATCAAACGCCTTGCGAAAGGTGCCAACTGGGGCGTACGAACGTGCCGTATTCAGCGAGGTGACGCTAGTACCTCGACGACAGCGCCTCGGGCCTAAACGAAGAACCACAGTACGGTCCGGTACTTGAAAGTTAACAGAGCGTCACGGCGAAGCGAGAGTTGTGTGGGAGGCGCGGAAGCACACTTCATCTTACATAACGTGGAACAGACGCACGCACGCTATTCAACGCGAACGCTTTTTAGAATTCCATTTACAGTCGGGAGACGAAATCAATGAAACGGTGCCATGCCGTGTGTCACAAGGCTGCAGAGTACATCTCGATCTCCATCTTTTGATTAGTGACGAAAGAGGATGATGTTGCGCTTCCGAGCGCCTCGATGGTCTCCTCTTCCTTTGTCTTCCTTCTTTTGTCCTCTTCCTTGCCACCCTTGAGATGTGACTGTGGCTTGATTAATAAAAAAAAAAAAAAAAAAAAAAAAAGCGTGGCAATCCATCACTCTGCCACGCTGTCGCCGTTGTACGCATGCTCGCGCAAGTCGAGCCCCGGATCACGCCTCCCCTTCCTCGGGCTTCGCCCTCTCCATTCGTGTTTTCCTGGGGAGACGAGCGTCACCTTTCCGTGCCCTTCATCCTCCCTCCTCTTCCTCAAGCAGATGGCATTTCCGGACTCATCCTGGAAAATAGCACGATGGCAGCTCCATGAAGGAAGGCCTCTCCGGGCTCATCCTTTAGCCGCCGCTAATGAAATGGCCTCCGGCTGCCCGACATCCGTCATCTGACGGTGGAGATGTTCTCCCGTCTTCCTCATCCAGTCGAACCCAATGAGAGGTCACCTTTAGCCGCGTATGAGGTTTAATGACTTTTCACGGTCACGTTTCGACAGTGTGTTGCTTTAAGGCTGAACTGGAGAGCGTGATGACCATCTAATCCGCTGACAGGGAAAAATAAAGCATCGAACTCTATGTTCGATGTGTCATTGAAGACAGGGTTGACTGTTCACTATGGGGGTCCCGTTGCTTTGGTAGAGTAGAGATGCACGGCAGATAAAACGCTAATGTGCTTTTCTGACTAACTGTGTGCCCCTCCTCCCCAGCAGCAATCCCCAGGGGTGGCCAGTGGGCATGGTTTTGGAGGGTAGCTCCGAGGCGCTGTGTCCCCCCCCATCTCTGGAGCTGCGCCCGTCCTGCAACAAGAGCCAGCCCTCGCCTCCCCTGGGCTCCAGCTCTCGGCTTCCGGACGGAGTCTTTCCTGAAGACAGGGAGCCCGTCACGTACGGCGAGCTCATCGTCTTGGGGTGAGACGCCGAAATGACACTTTTGCCGGAAGTGACTCCATGATACCATTAGTGACGTTTGCCCTCTGATTAGGTTACACTCCGCTGATGCGGTTAACTTGTTCACAGTCCTATTCAATTGAATGACATCCAAACAAGGAGGATTTATATTTGTTGTCTGTTTAGCCCAAGAAAACTGTCGTGACAGAGATGAGTGTCATCTTTACATCTACATATTAACTGGTCTAATGGAAGCATGTACAGAATGAACAACAAAGGTCCCAGGTTTGACCCCTGGAGAACCCCACAGACCATAGCTGTTTTAATCAAAACAATAAAGGTCATTTTGACATAACCAAGCATTAGAGTTAGAAGTGTGAGAGATTTGTTTGACGACAACTTTTGGTTTATTGGCGCGTCGTGTGATTACCGGCCACGCCCTTTTTTTTTGTGCAAACATCCATCCAACTGGAGGTTCTCGTCACGGAAGCGAATGCAGAAAAGCTGAAAGCAATTCAGCATGGTCACAGGGTTGATTTTTCTGAGTATGAATGACATGCGTGCGAGGTTAGGTCAAGTGTATTGTGGGAACTAATAGCTTTTGCAATACTTTGCAGGCACAATGGCTCTCTGGCCAGCGGGGACAAAGGTCGCAGGAGGAGTCGCCTGGCCCTTTATAAGAGACCAAAAGCCAACGGGGTCAAACCTGACGTCATCCACAACATCTCAACACCTCTTGTGTCCAAGGTGACAAAAAAAAATTCAACAACTTCAAAAAGAAAATTCAACAACTTCATTTTCACAAAGGGTTAGCGTTAGGGTGCTTTGGCTCGATAAAACACTGACCTGGACAATGTCTTCTTGCTGTTGCTTTCCTTGGCAGGCACTCAGCAACAAAAGCCAGCACAGCATCTCGTACACACTCTCTCGCAGCCACTCTGTCATTGTGGAGTACACGCATGACACAAACACAGACATGTTTCAGGTGAGTAGGACACACTCGCAATGCATCATGGGAGTCCACACGTCGTGTTTGCTCGTCTTCCGTCAGATCGGCCGCTCCACCGAGAGCATGATCGACTTTGTGGTGACGGACACCTCTGGCGGAGGCGGGGGCAGCGGTTGCGCCGCCGGGGAGGGGGTCGGAGGTCAGTCGGCGCAGAGCACCATCTCCCGGTACGCCTGCCGAATCCTGTGCGAGCGCAGCGCCCCCTACACGGCCCGCATCTATGCCGCCGGCTTTGACTCTTCGAAAAACATCTTCCTGGGGGTGAGTGAGGCTTTGTCACGGTGGCCTCCCCAGGCTCTCGTAGCCGTAGCAGCTGGAGCGATTGCAACTCAAGAGTTGACCAGTGTGATGACGGTTGATGGTTTCCAGGTGTACCTAAATGAAGTGAGCGCTACAAATTGAAATGAATGTAGAGAGCATGATGGTACAGATTTGGATAACAATAATGGAGCAACACATGTATACAGACAATCTAACAACACTCAGTCATATATTCTTTGTCCTCTGTGAAAAATGACTTAATTTTACAGCATCTTACTGAATCCTCATTTGTGTCTGCATGGCTGTATTATACTTCCCCCCGGTGGGCAAGACACACACACACACACACTAGACAAAACTGCAATGAAGCGATCAGGCTGCAAAAAGTGTAAGTGTAGTCATGTAATTACTGTATGTTTCTATAAAGTATATTATTATCATCTTATTTTCTTTATTAAAACACTATTTCTTTGTTTTTTGGGGGCGCGGGGGGAGGCAAGAATGGATTATTGCCGTTTTCATTCACCGAATATAAAATTAGGGCCTTGACGCCATCTTCAGATCACTTGGATTTCTGCTATACGCGCGGTCCTTGAACATTCTATTTCACTGAGCTCTCCAGGCAGCAACATTTCAAAGTGAATTCATCTTTTTAGACCAAATTTGACATCTTGGCGAAATAATCCTGTTTTCATAGAAAACGACATTTGAAAATGAACAGGGAACACAAATCATGCTATTTTACCGTCCTGGTGTAACAAGACGACTGGTCGTGCTGTTGAATTTAGGACAGCTGTGGCATGAGGGTGACTTTGGGTGCCGCCGTCATACATTTGCTCAAAATGTGACACGTTCGGTGCTGAGAGCCACCCAGAACTAATAATAGCTTCCCTCAAATCAGCATGACTTCACCCCATGCATCATTCATCAGAACTGCTTCGCACGCGGACGAGCCTCGCCTTTTAATTGTACGCGTTAACCCGTAACATCGTTTTGGTCCGTGAACTGCAGCTTTTCAGCAAAATCTTTTGCATTCCGTCAGCGCTCATTTGCCTTCATCATGCTTTTTCTCGGGAATGAGTTTATTCTTAGGCGTGGGTGAACCTGTTTGGATGAGTCACTACAGCACTGGACTAAATATAGCAGCACCCACCTGACATCCACCTCCGCCATCCTCCCTCTGGGCCTCCCCATGTTTCCTCCTCACCTTGACGGCCGTCTCCTCCTCCCTTCTCCCCGCAGGAGCGCGCCGCCAAGTGGAGGACGTCGGACGGCCTGATGGACGGCCTGACCACCAACGGCGTGCTGGTCATGCACCCGGCGGGCGAGTTTGTCTCTGAGTCGGCTCCGGGAGTCTGGAGGGAAATCTCCGTCTGTGGCAACGTCTTTGCCCTGAGGGAGACCCGATCAGCACAGCAGAGGGGAAAGTTGGTACGGTGTTGATAATTGCTGAAAACATGCAAAGAATGAGAACTATTTAGCACTCAATTGTGGAAATATAAGGTTGAAGTACTTTTCTCCTTTGCATTTTTCCTGACTAAAATATTTCCCTTCGGATTAGAGCGCCTCGTTGTCAGCTGCGAGTGCACGCACGTCACAGAGAGAAAGATGGAATCATTTTTACAAAGTCGGACTTGACATCTCGTCTTTGTACAGGGTCTTTGGGCATTTCTACGCCAAGGTTGCCGTCTTGGAGCACCTTTTGGGTGGTAGGGTTAGGGTCAGTGTGCTTCTGCTGCACCAGTTTTCCTCACTCGTAACATGTAGTCATCCTAGCATGCCAAAGTCGTTTTACTAGTGCGGACAAAGAGCATAGAATAGGATAGCTATGGAAGAAATGTTCCAACGTCTTTCCGTTTGTGATGCCGATGTTCCCCGTTGCAGGTGGACAACGAGTCCAACACCCTCCAGGACGGCTCTCTGATCGACCTGTGCGGGGCCACGCTGCTGTGGCGGACCCCCGGCGGACTGCGCCACACGCCCACCCTCAAACAGCTGGAGTCCCTGCGCCAGGAGCTGAACGCCGCTCGGCCCCAGTGCCCCGTGGGCTTCAACACGCTGGCCTTCCCCAGCCTGGCGCAGCGCGAGATCGTGGACAAAAAGCAGCCGTGGGTGTACGTCAACTGCGGCCACGTCCACGGCTACCACAACTGGGGCTACCGCAAGGAGAAAAGCCCCGCCGGCCACGGGGGCACGGCCCCGGCGGCCACCGGGGAGAGAGAGTGCCCCATGTGCAGGCGGGTGGGCCCCTACGTGCCGCTGTGGCTGGGCTGCGAGGGGGGTTTGTATCTGGACGCGGGGGCGCCCACTCACGCCTTCTGCCCCTGCGGTCACGTTTGCTCCCAAAAGACGGCGGTGGGATGGAGTCAGATCCCGCTACCCCACGGGACGCACGCCTTTCACGCCGCCTGCCCGTTCTGCGGGACCTGGTTGACGGGCGAGCAAGGCCACATCAAACTCATCTTCCAGGGCCCCGTCGACTGAAGCAAAGTTAGGATCTTAACCTAATGGGAAGGGCACTCCGACGGACAGGAAAGTGGAAGCCCAGATCGAGGCGGCACGTGGTACATCATGTGTATATGCAGAATTTGTAAATAAATTGTGTTGACATGAGCGCGATGCTGATTCGTTTGTCGCTGACTTGTCCACTAAATGACAATGTCAAGTTTCGCGAGGTTGTACCCCCCTCCCCCTCATGCTAAAAATAACTCAAGGTCAGCGGCACCCAGTCATCAGGAGGACAAGAGAGGAACTGAAGAATCACACAAACTTGGAAAAAAATAAATACAAAAATACTATGACTTCACAAACGTGCACTCATCTCAATTATCTGTTTATATTTGGGTACACTGTAAGAGAGAGATTGGGCTCCGACCTTTGCAGTTACATCCCAGGCTGAGGGGGTGGGAGGGTACGGTGTCATCAATTGTCCACCGTAAGCGGCTCCCGTAGTGGTCACTTGCCCTTGAAGTGGAAGCAAGATTACTTTTGTGCTCACATAACATTGAAATATGCATCAGAAAAACAAGTAAAAACTGGGATTTAAATTGGTCCACCGCTACAAATGCATACAATAAGAGAATCCAGCATTGCCATGGCAACAGCAGAGATGCCAACTTATTTGCCAGATATTAAAAAAAATAAATAAATAAATAAAAACTTGACTACTTTTACTGTTGAACTTTTTCATCATTTTATTATATAGATATTTATAATATGTACAGACAAACATCATGTCAAAAATCAGCAGTAGACAGCACCAAGTGAACAAGCAAAACCAAAAACGAATGTTGACCGGTAGGTGCCCAGTTTTTTTGTGTGTGTCCAAGTTTACGATGAGAGCAAGAAAGAGGAAAAGTGGTTTAAGATTACACACCCCGTGGCAAACGATCAATGAATATGTTATAAAATCAGTAGAACGGCAAGTTTAAATAAGAAAAGCAGCCATCGAAGCACAACATCCGCTGGAGTGAAACCGGTATGACGCAAATATGTCCACATAGATCAGGAATGTTGCATTCGGTCCATTAAAACAAAAACAAAAAACACACTTACACTTACCACGACCCCCCTGAACCCGAAAAGCTTACTGCCAATGAAAAAGCCTCACAAGTAGAAGGCTATATTGTCCTGACAATGAACCTGTTCCTCTGCTAGAGAGGATGCTGAGGAGTTTTGAAGGACGGAGGTCACAGTGGGGACATCATATCCAGTTTGGAAAACCAAGACCAGTCAGTCCCCGAATGTCCACACCCTCAAAAAACATCAGCAGGGGCCTGAAAGTCAGACTTCTGTCAAGCACTGCACATCACTACCGGGGAGGGGGGAAAAAAAACAAAAAACAGGGACTTGCTGAATAATCACAACTTTTCGCAGTCCCGACGTTATTCGAGTACAATGAGCTCAAAACCGGACAAGTGTAAAGAGCAGCTTCAGTTGGACGCCATGTCTCGACGACAGCGACATCATCCAGAACCTGGAGCGGGGGGCTCAAGTTGTAAAAACAAAACTAATATCAAAGTGCTCTAAAGATCGACGCAGACATTGCTAATGGCTCGTGTCTGTCAGATTGTAATGTCAATTCATCCCTATGTAGAACTACCACCTTACAAGTAGGATGCGACCACCAGCATTCTTTTTTTTTTTTTTTTTTTTTTTTTTTTTGCTAGCGCCAGTGTACAAACAGGACGTGTCAAAGCTACCCTCTGGTTTTGGACGGAAACACAATTGATTCAGCTCCTCTATTTGAGTTGACACACATTAAAATGAATCTTATTTCCTTTCCAACCTTGTGCAGTCATCAGGCACAGCAGCGCAAACGTTTTAATGGACACGGTGTGTACAGGACAGGACAAGCACGGAGGGGGGAGACGCTTGCACCTGCTTCACAAAACACAGATTTGGGCTGATTGGTTGGCGACGAGACGGAAAAGAGCGAGGGACCGTTATGGACATTGAATTACCTTGAGCAAAAAGGTGTGCCAAACGTAAGACGCAGCCGACAAAGACGACGTGTTCTCAAAAGAAAAGTGGATGCTGGAAAGTGTGTGTGTGTGCGTGCGGGGGAGGGGGTTGGGGGGGTCAGCTAACCTCGACCACCAGCAAAACTGTGTATGTGAGAAGATGCCAAAAAATAATAATCAAATCTTCTACCAAAGCCATTCATGAGCTAGCAACGGCCGTTCTCTCCAGTGCGCTTGGAACCTGTACTTCGACAGAGGACGCCCGTGCCCACCCGGCCGGCCGCTCTGATCCAGGCTGCTGGCATGAGTGCAATGGAGAGACGGAGATCACCGATGGAGGCACAGAGAGGAAACCACGGGGAGAGAATTCGAGGAGACTGGAGACAGAGAAGGCGGTCGAGCGGCCGAGCCGAGCGCTCCCTAACAGCAGCCGCCTCCCGACTGCCTGACGGGGGTGCTCTCGATTTTTAAATTGGGCTTGTCGCCGCCCGCCGTGGCCCCGGGGCCCATGCGCTTCTTGATCTCCGCCGCCATGGTCATAAAGGACTGTTCCACGTTGGTGGCGTTCTTGGCACTTGTCTCCAGGAAGGGGATGGACAAAGAGTCTGCAAACTCCTGCCAACGAAAAACAAAAATGTATTTATTATGCTGCCACTGATTTATAATGGTAGAATACGGCGCCGGCAGCTGCACGTCACTAGCACATCAAAAGTGCACACTCACGCCAAACCACCAACCGTTAAAAAAAATAATAATAATCCTTTACTACGTTGCAAAATCAAACGCCTGTGCTATGTCAGCTTCTCAAACTCTTTTCAAAGGTGTGAGAGCAATGAGTGATGTAATAAATAAAACAATGAGATGAGTAAGCAGTGTAATCGGCGGAAATGAATCTGTGCACAGACCTTCTGCAACGAAGCGTCACACCGATCGATTTTAACAAGCCTACTCAAATGTATTTAACCTTACTATTTTCACTTTTTACGGTCTAAAAAACATCCAGCCTTTTAATATAGGCAACAAATATTCCATACGGCGAACACAAGAGTTTTCCTACACTTCCCTGACATTTTGCGCATTCAAGAGGATTCATCAATTTCTTTTCGAGCTATTATCACCACTTTAAGTTGGTTAAAATTGCCTAAAAATAACAGACAGTGGGGAAAGACCAATAGGATTGATTTTTTAAAAAATGTGAAATTTACCATAGTTGTCCATCTGGGATTTCTGCCCAAGGGCGACGACATGTATTTACATGTAATATCTACTTATATATATTATAAAATCAAATGTTTAATGGTTAAAAAGTGTGTGTTTGGTTTTCAAATTTGAATTTAAAAAAATACAAGGAATTTAAGTTGTTTGTCATGTATTATTCCACTACTTTAACCGATGTTTTAGATTTTTGCCACGGTATCATTTCAGTACTAGTATCGAGGTACTTTGTGCAGGTATACTATTGACGTCAAAACTTCGATACCGTGACAAAACCAGATTGTCCATGAAGGAGCTGATGAAGATATTGTCAGGAGATGAAGATATTGTCAGGAGATGAGTGCAAAGTATGGCTCGCGACCTACCTTGGCTGTTGTATAGTCCACCACTTTCTTAGTGGTCAGGTCACACTTGTTGCCCACCAGAAGCTTGTTGACATTTTCGCTGGCGTAACGGTCGATTTCCTGGAGCCACTGTTTGACGTTACTGTACGACTCCTACAATATCACACCACGAGGTTGTATTCAAGAGGACACAAGGGTGCCGATCAAAGTCTCGCCGCTCGCTTACCTGGTCTGTCACGTCGTACACCACGATGATTCCATGTGCGCCGCGGTAGTAGCTGGAAGTGATGGTGCGAAACCTCTCCTGGCCCGCCGTGTCCCACTGATAAGAGATACAAAAGACTTTGAACCGAGATGCTAACACGCTAACCGTGCCGCTCGCCTTTGCTCGCGTGTGCTCACAATCTGCAGTTTGATGGTCTTGCCGTCCAGTTCGATCGTTCGGATCTTAAAGTCCACTCCGATGGTACTGATGTAACTCTCAGTGTAGGTGTCATCCTGCAACGCGGGCAAACACGAGATAAGAGGAAAGCCTAGCCTGGCGCATTTTTCATCGGGTGGTGGTGAGACATAGGTGCGGCACTCACAGCAAAGCGGAGCAACAGGCAGGATTTGCCTACTCCGGAGTCCCCGATAAGCAGCAGCTTGAACAGATAGTCGCTGGAACAAGCAAAACACGCCAGTCATCAGGTTCCACGAAAAACAACATGACCTGGTAAAACATTTCTAATTCATGTCTGACAATAATAATGACAGTTTTAGCATTTGGGGATCAACAGCTTCCACATAGTCTATTGTGTATTTAACATTACAGAAACATCAACAACAATGTTGGGCATGACCAATGCTGTTCATTGTGAAGAAACCAGAGAAGGGCTTCAATGAGTTGTTGTCCACACTGGTGCGGCATTTACACACACACGCGCGCACGCACGGAGGGATTCGGTGACAAGTGTGTGCGCGCGGGCGTGTCTCATTACAGGATGCCCGCTCAGGCATCAAACACCTGCCACATGGCTGTATCGTCTAACCTGCCGTTACAGCCGCCTCGCCTCCCTCTCGCTTGCTTAATATACAATAAACGGTATTGTTGAAATCGGAACAACTGAAAAGACGCAGGGAATAAACAAATTTAACTCAATTGGTCGGAATATTATCTATGGCAGCGACGTATAGTGACAGGCAGAATAACTTCACGTTCCTCCACTAGATGGCAGAAGTCCACATGAACCTGTGTGTACACTTGCTTGCCATTTACACGTACAACGCAGTAACAGCAAGTAAGTGCGACTGAACTGAAAAGGCCCAAACTCCACTGACTCGTTCAATATACAATATATATACTTTCGGTGATATTTTTTCCATAGATGTCAAAAAAAAAGAAACGAAAAAAAACGTTTTGGCTCAATTCGGGTTGGAAAACATTTGTACGTTGTGTTTTGTTGTTGCTGTGGCCTCGTAGTCTCGCGAGGTTAAATCAGTTGACTCTTTCGGATGAAACGCCCTGTTCGCCACCGCCGTCACGAACATGACATGAACATTGAACGACGTTCGTCGACCAAACGGTCACATAGCGAGCGTGTATGCTTACAAAGTGAACACATAACGAGAGGTCCGAACTTACTATTCGGGATTCATGGTCTCACTCGGGATGTTTTTCAGTCGACTCGACTCTTCCTTCCCTTCTTTCTTCCTTGCTTTGCTTCCTTCCTTCCTTCCTTCCGACTAAGGCAAAATGGCTCGTTGGTCCGGGAGCCGAAGCGCTCAAATGGACGTATTGGTGCTCCTGTGACCGTCACTCACTCACTATTTAATCATATAATGTTCATTTCTCGTCGTCGGACTGCGACCGCGGTGATATTTAGCGAGGTTTGGCGAGCTGTGACTATGTTTGACTCGCTTTTCCGTCTTTCTACGACCGTTGCTCGGCAGGTTCCAACAGGGGGAGTGCGCATGTGCGGAAGTGACGTAAGCTGACGTGTCTCTCCGGACAGGTCCACGAGCAAAAAAATAATTAAATAAAATTCTACTTAACGTACAATATGTATCCAATACACTCTGCTGTACTCTTTATTTGTACATTTGAATAAAAAAATGTTTAAAAAAAATGGAAGAATCGATGTCCATGTATTTTGTTTATCATTTTAAAAAAGTACAGTACGTTTAAAAGGGGATTTGTACTTGATATTCTTCATGTATAATTGTACATTTTCATCAAGAACAGTGCGTTAAAAAGGGGTTGTGGACTTGTGTTCGGCATGTACTGTATCTTACGTAGAAAAACAACAATATATGTTAAAAAAAAAAAACATATGTAAATAATTTATATGTAATACTAAATAAAAAAAATAAAAGAATGAGTAAAATAAAATGTTTATTTTGCGGGACAAATTTCACTTTACAATAGGTCAAGCAAAATGATACCGCCGGTGTTGGGCCGAAACCTCATTCGTCCAAATTTGGTCCACTTAATATTTTTTCCACAAATCAATACCATTGGTCAGTTGTGTTCTTTTTACAAATGATCGACCAGTATAGTGTTGATAATGGCTTGCTCTCTTCAACGATGCTGTCTTGTTTTGAAATACACAGCTAATTAAGAAGGTCATCACTTCAATTGCGAAAAAAATAAAATAAATAATAATAATAATCCAGTCCAATAGATTTCAAGTTCCTCCTCCACGTCCATTGGACTGGACGAATTGACATTTTCACTGCACTCGTGTTAATCCATTGAGGAAGCAGCTGCAGCCTCCAAGCTTGATCTAACTGGGCTCCTGGCTGGTCACCAGGGCAGGCAACTGGGACAAAAGAGCCTTCAGTTTCTCACCCAGTTCCTTGAGATCCGGGCCCGTGGTTCTGCTCATCATCGTGATCCTTCCGATACCTCAAGTAATTCAACTTGGGGAGGAAAAAAAAAAAAAAAAAAAAAAGATACTGCACACACCAATATGATAGATTGCCAAGTTTTTAGTCGCATCCTTAAAGCAAATCCATCCGGATAGTTACTGTGGCAGCAGAATACAAACAAATCCTACAACTATTTTGTAAATTTGTGCGCCAATCATTTTCACAATTGTGGACAAAGTGAACTCACAAAGCATCTTTGCGACTCTTTTTAATGCAGCAACAGATTTAGGGCTTTGCAAACTCGGCAAATGTGCAAACGTCACATGAACACGACAGTCAGTTCCGTTTCCTTCTTTCTTAAAACCAATATTTCTGCTACCTTTCACTTGCCCAAAAATCCTCCTTTCATTTCAATCGTGCAGTCACCACCAAATCTTATTTCCATGAATCCTGACTCGCATGCTTTAATCAGCTGCTATTAGTTTATAGGATGACTCGAAAATGCATAATGTGTCGTTTCCTGTGAATACAAAGTTCCTATGTAATTCTTAACGTGCAATGCAGCACGATGCAGGCACAACAATAAGAACAAAAGTACATTTTTGGTTAAAAGAAGGAACAAAAAAAAAAAAGAGCTGGAGTTCTGCAGGCGACACAGATTAAATAGTAAAAGCTCAGATAAATCCAATAAATTAAAGATGACCTTGAACCAAATTCATCCTGTTGGCAACTGTAAAATGATTCAGGTGACTCACTGCTAAAGTAATCCACTTTAATGTGGTAAGTTGTTAACATTTATCTATATATGTGTATATATATATATATATATATATATATATTTTTAGTAACTTTCAAAATCCAGAATAAAGGCACATTTAAAAGGAAGGAGCTCCTATTTTTAAACATCCCTCAGTAACAAGACAGTCAAAAATAAAGTTAGTCTATTTTGTAACACATACAACTGTAACATCACTTTGGGGATAAAATAAACATTTTTTGGGTAAGCGTTTCCAACATCACTTTTGACTCGAATAGAGGAAAATCAGCGCGTAGCATACTTAATATAATTGTCCGAAAGCAGCAGATATGGCTGAACTGAATAGAAAATTCATTTTGAAAAAAATGACAAATAAAAAGAAATGTATCATTCTGAACATACATTTCCAGAGGAGTGCTGACGGGACGAAACCGAGAGGCCGCTACTTTGCCCTACAAGTAGCCCGTCAATTAAAACCTGATTTAAAAAGCTGAAAAAGTAACAAGACATAATATGTTGGTAAGACAGATCCCATGAGGAGTCTGTAAACTTACGTTGCCATGAAAGTCTGACGAACACATCCCGTCTCATTAGAACTTGCTATCAGTTCTCCTGAACAAGACTTTAAATAAAAGAAGTAACGATCATCTTTGGCAATGATATTGAGTGTCACACCTCGCGTCCTGAATCGGGACGTCCCATCCACGGTGAAAAAAAAATAAATACAAAAAACAAAAATCACTGCATCAGACACTTCTCCTTCTGCTGTTTGCCGTACTTCCTCCGTCGCTGCTCCAGGCCTCGTTCCAGGCGCTCGTCCTCCTCCAGAGCGCTGGAGACAGAAGCGGGGCTCGATTTCACACCCGACATTTGACGAGCTGTTTCAAAATTTCTGACCCCCAGCCCCCTCTCACCCTCTCTCCTTGGCGTCCATATTGCGCACCAGTTCGTCCCGCTGGTCGACCAGTGACACCAGCTCCTGCAGCAGCAGCTGCTCCCTGTGTTTGTGCGCCAACGTCTTCTGCCACTCTGAATGTCGACACCCAAAACGACAACGAAACTGACAACAGCTCGAGCAGCAGTCATGATTTTTTTTTTTGTGGTCGACAAACCTTCAAGGGCCATTATGTCCCGTAGCTCTTTGGTTAACAGCGCAAACCTCCTTTCCAAATTGTGCTCCTCCAGCCTATCAATCACAGCACTTTTATGACAGGATGGGCGCTGATAGCAATCACCTGATCATTTCTGAATTGATTCTTCCGTCTGCGTCACAGATGGAGGGATCTTACAGCAGCTGCAGGTGATCCTGTCTTCTAATTAACGCATTCTTCTTGTTGACCAGTGTGAACCATTCCTGAATCAACCTTTCCTCCTCCGCCTTGTCACTGCCTGTTAGGGGAACACACATCACGCAGCAAATCACACATCACGCAGGAGAAAATAATCCTTTCCACAATGAACTGAATCGAGACGAATTACTCGTTTCCATGAGTTGTCGGAGTTTCCTCTCGACGACCGCAGCTCTGGTGTCGATGTGGTTTTGCTCCGCTTCCAGGGCTTCCATTTGACTGAGTACATACTGGCTGGGGTCCTGGATGCACACACAAATACTCGTTTGTATTGAGTACTGACGGACGTGCATGGCGACAGTTCTAGCCAAAACTAACCTGGCCTTCCCGTCTTCCCAGTGTCCCTGTTGTCTCTGCAAGGCAAAACATGAACGAGCTGCCGTGTTTACACACGTTATTCGAGATGTAAAACTGAATAGACTGACCGATTGTGACACTTCCGCTGTCTTGTTCCGCAACAGCCTGTCAAGTTTAAAAAAAAAAAACAAAAAACACATTGAAAATTAAGACAGAAGAAAATTAACGAAGCTGAATCCTGAATCCTACCACGGATGTGTCTCCATCCTCCTCAGACGCACTCTTCCGCTGAGACCTGCGTTTCTTGACCAGATCGGCGTCTTTGACGTGAGAGAACCCACACTTGGACGCGAAGTGAGTCCTCGGCGGTGCAACCGGCGACTGAGCACCCCCAGTCCCGGATGCCTGCGCCCGTTTGCTTCTGGGCGGCGGAGCTGCATCCGCGTCGCCTTCGCCGTCGCGTGCTGCGCTAACGGAGCCGTTCGTCTCCAGACCGATGCCCTCCTCTTGAAGCCTCTGGGTGCAGTAGCGAACAGCGGCCTGGGGGTCCTCTTCGCTCTCGCGGTCTGCCGTGACCGCGTAGCTGGACTCCCTGGCGTCTTTCTCGATATGAAGAACGCTTAGCTCCTGGCCCATAAAATGAGTGCGAATCTGGCTGAGATACGTCATGACAATGAGGCGATCGGGCACAGCCGGCATGACCATGTCTGAAGGCTCCATCAGCCTGGAAATGCCGAGCTCGGCGAAACCATCAAAGGCCTGCCAAAGCCAGAAAAATCACATGGTCATTGGTAAAAGGTCATTTTCAAGTTAAAATGCACTAATAATGAATTGTTAATCACCCTTTTATTGTTGTGCTTGATGTCATAGGGGTCCAATAATTCATAATTACTAAAAAAAAAAAAAAAGCAAAGGAAAAATAGGATTTCAACAAGTGGTATAGAAAATGAATGGATGCAAGCAAAGTAATGATATAGATAACTATCCTGCTTAATAGTGGTAATGGTCTTTTTAAATTGTTTGTGGCTACTTACATCTTTTCTGGGTGGAAATGATGCAAGATGGCACAAAAAGCCAGACCGTTCCTCCAGGAGGTGCTGAAGTTGGTGATCTTCAGTCCCTTGTGACCCTGAGTGACCTCCTTGCACCACTCCAGTAGAGACTGACTGGAAGTCACCAGGTTTTGACTTCCTGAAAAATTCTACCACATGGAATTTATATCACAGATAAGTCTCCGGTGTGCAAATCGTGCCGATCAATTTTGGGATCAACGTACGTCTGGAGATGCCAACCCATCTTCATGTTTTATTGGAGTCAGTGTTTGGTGGAAACCAAGCCCTTGGGCATTATTTTTGTCCACGTGCGAACTGCTTCTGTAAAAAAACAAAAAACAAAACAACAACAATGTGATGTATATCCAAAATGTGCCTGAAAACTTTGCTGGAGTTCCAAACCAAGGAACTAATTAAAGTCCACACACGCACACAACACTTTATGCACAAGACTTTTATTTTCCATCATTATTCTTACCCGTCTTCCTCTGAACAACCGGCGGCAACATCTACGGACAAAAAGCTGCAGTCAGAGCCTTTATTCTTCAGATCCGCTGATTTACTGCCGCCGCCATCTCCTACTTGTAACCAGTCACCCTGAGCAGATGTAATCGCGCACGTGAAGGACTTATTCATCAGGACAGGCGCGTCTGTTAGGGTTCCACCTTTGACCAGTTCATCCGACGGCTTCTCCACATCGCTCCTTTCTGCCGTGTAACGAGGTGCAAAATCTTTTCCATTGCCATGATCAATTGTAAATGAACACTTTTCAGAGGTGACACCTGAATCCAGTATTGAAGATCTGTCGTCTGCTGCCTTGTAGGAGGTGTAGGAGGTACGTGTAGCCTCTGGCTTTCGTTGAGATGAAGGACATAAGATGTCTGCAACTGGTGTACTTTTGGAAAGAGTCGTGTCGGCTTGTTTCCTGACTCGAGGTCGCGGAACAGGGAAGCTCGCCTGCTCATTGTGGTGATTCACCTCTTGCCCAGACGTGTCAGTTATTGTGTCTGACAAAGAAGTACGTGGTGAGCAAGAAACTGCAGTATCATCTGGGAACGAACTACTGAGACGTTTCTTAACTCTTTGTTTTGCTACAGGCAAGTTTGAGGGTCGCGTTGTACCATCCTCGACATGAAGTCTGCTTTTCCTCAAGCGTACGGCTACGATTTGCTCTTTCAATATCCTGTCGTCATGATCCGGAAGAAGGCCAGCCTGGCCTCCCGCCTGGGCCTCTTCTCCCGTGATATCGTCTGAGAAAGAACCGCTGGCACATTTCCTAACACGAGGCTTTGGGATGGGTTGCTTTCTCAAAGGACCTTTCATGCCAATCTTTTGGATAATTGACAGGGGTGCATGTTGCTCAACAGCATCTCCCTGTGGCTCTGCTTTTAATGGCACACAGCTTTCATGTTCCCTTGTTTCTAAGAAGGGGCCTTGACTAGAGGCCTGGACTGGTATAGTTCCATCTTGGTCATATTTTGTGTCTGCTCTTTGATCAACCACAAAAGAACGTTGTTTGATGGTTTGGACATTTTCGCTTCCTGGTAGAGCAGGAAGTGTTTGTTTTTCAGTGGTGACACTGTCTTTTGTTGTCAGAGATTTGCTCAGGGAATCTCTTTTTTCCACATCAGGAGGGACATTATCAATTTTTTCTTCACTGACAGTTGTGTGTAGAGAGCGAACGCTTCCATCTCCAGCGACAGCAATGCTACTACAAGAAGAGAGGGAAAGGTTCTTCACAGGTTGAGTAAGAATTATCTCACAAGAGTGGATTGGAGCCACCTCACGAAGGACAGACAATCCATCCAAATTTTGACTGTCGTCCAGCTCCTGTATAACGGTGGCTTGTTCTGGTTCAAATTCTATTTGTTGAATTGCTGGAACCTTTGTGTCTCGCTGAGAGACCTGTGCTTGTGGTTCAACCGTACAAAGATACGGATCAGCTAAGGTTTTGTCCAAGAGTATCTCTGGGTTTGGTTTGGCATCTGTCAACAGTTCACTTATTGTAGCATGTAGGGGGATTGCATCAGTGCTTGATTGCTGGGGACTTAAGGACAAGAAAGGAAATGTTTCAGTGTTTTGGAGTCTACTTTGGACTACCGTTTTACTCCATGCAGCACAATAAGGAAACAATGACAAATGCCATCTGTTCACCTTGCAAAACATCGTCATTTTTCAACTCCAAATCACAATACCGGTCAGCGCTAAGAACTTTCAAGCAGCACAAGAGAATGAGTATCACACTTCCACACCGTGCAATTAAACACGAGCAGTAGGTGGAGTATTATTCAGAAACACTCACCCAGGATCCAATTTGGAAGAGGTTTCGACCTCATTTTGTTTGGCATTCTGGTGACTTACTGACAAACTGTCAATGCACACTGACGTGTTTGCGGAGTTCTGCTCACTTGTATGACATTGATCACGCAAAACTTCCTGTTCCTCATGTTGAACGTCCATTGACAGCTCAGTAATATCTGCAGCAGTCAGCGGTGGCCATTTCTTCATACTCACACAAACCAAAAACCCATCATCACCATCTGAGGGTGGTGATGGCGGTACCACTTGATCCTCTCCCAGGTGATTGTCCTCAAACTGCTCAGCTAAAGGAATGACCTTGCCTATTTCCTCACGATAAGGTAAGTCTTCACGTGAGGAGATGACCGTCTGTTCTCTTGGAGGCAAAGCCGAGTCGGCCTTCAGTTGGACTTCATTCCCAGACACCGCTGAACTGGATGGCCCCAAAATGGACGCTACTGTTTCATAACTGTGAAAAATGTGATAATTTCAGTCAGCGAGAGCTCAGGGGCAACGCGCAAAACTAATAAATGCGAACGATAAACATGCAGCATAGAATTAAGGATCGGTCAGCTCTGAAAACAAGCATCTCTATTGAGGAATAGGAGAGGTCCAATCAAATGTCTGCGTTGGCATGCTCTTCATTCCAAGCCACTTACCCTTTATGGAAAACACCCACAATAGTTTGTACTATTCCAGGGGTCGCGTCCTCATTTGCCGATGGCGAAGATTCTCTCGGTTTTTCAGTCGTTCCCTCTACCTCCAGTAATTCCCAGCCTAAGATGACATCGGGCTCCGATGTGTTCCCATCTTTCGTCTGTGTTTGGGCCTCCTCTGCTGCTACTCTATTTGTTAAGCTGAAGATCCAAATTCACAGGGCTTTCAATGATGTTATCCACATAAATCACGCAGCAACAGAATACGTAGATTTTGGTTACATGTATGATCGAGGCAGTCCATGTTAGGGTCACAGCAAAACACATGCAGTGGGTTCCTTCACTTACTCATTATCTAATGAAGGTTCTGTGCTGTGACTTGTAATGCCGCTGTATCTACCCTCTGTTATAAAAGCAAACAGTGTAAAATTCAAGGAAGAATCACAAGGAAAGGAGAAGGTGACCCCAATGTTTACTGTGGAAATATCTCACCAGATGCAAGTGCTCTGCTGGTACCACTGCCATGAATGACTTCTGGGTGATTTGGCAACACAGTGGCAGCAGGCAACTGGTGAGTTTTGTTCCATGTTGTATTCAGGACAGAAATGCTTGGTAATCCAGGAATTTTAGTCTGATGCGAACATGATGGCGCTATTAATACCATCTGCTTAATTTCTTCATGTTGATAATTATCAAGGGATTCAGTAATGAGATACGTCTTGCACTTCTGCAGGTCCACACACAAGGTCTTCTTGCACAAGTAATGGGTTTGTGTATTCAAAGGTTCAAAGCTAAGCATCCTTGCTGATGGGAAACCAGGTGTACAGGAAACACATGGAGCAGTCGAGTATAAGCTGACAATTTCTGGTGGTTTGTTCGGAATGGGAGCAGACGGAAATCCACGGAGTCTCGCCTTTTTGGGGCATGACGTTATCATTTTTGCCATACTGCTCCCGTTTTGCTTCTGCCCAGCAAGTGTTCCAATCTTCTCTGCCCACTTTCTCTGAGGTGTTCTTATGACAGGGTTTCTTTCATGTAGCCACCCTACAATTGGGGTTGTAGGAACGGATGCAAATCCTTTAAGACATGAAGACCTTGGGCAGAAAGGTACCAATTTGATCATGTTCGGTTCAACCTTGGATTTGCTTTGAGGTGCTGAGGGAAGCCCTTGGATTTTGGATGCTTCTGGACAAGAAGGTGCAATGGCAAACATATCGTTTGCTTTGTCTTGGTCGACTGGCAAACAGTTCATCTTCAACTTGATGTTCTTTTGTGGTTTGCGAATCAATGAACCCTGCTCAACAATCCATCTTTTCTCGTTATCTTCAATTGATGACAATCCAAGAACAGTAGAAACTTGAGGGCACAAAGGAAGCAGGTTTACTATATTTGAGCAATAATATAGCTCTCTGGGATGTGGCTTGGATGGGATGCCAGTTATACATGATGCTTTCGGACAAGATGGTACAAGAGAATGCATGTTTTTCCATTTAATTTTGTGCTCATTTGTCATGTCCCGTATGAAGCCCTTATTGGCCGCCTCCTTCGACAAGGACTCATTTCCCATCACCCATCCAATGCTCTCACTTCCATCAACTGATGCAAAACCGGCAATGTTTGAAACACGGGAGCATAATGTATAGAGGCTTGTAATATTTGGTGCACAATATGCAGTTGTTGGTGTTGGATGAGTGGGGAATCCTGGTGTCAATGCCTCTTTTGGACAGGACGGTACAAGGGAAGCCATTGTCTTCATTGCTCTCTCGTCTTTGTGAAACCTTCCAATCAACGATGTCTTCCTTTCAGACGATCTGGGCTGAAGGAGTCGCTTTCTGTTGACGGTCCATTCTCTTGTGTCATCAAATGATGCAAATCCCGGGATTCGTGACGCTTTTGAACACAATCTCGACAGATGAACCATACCGGGCTCACCGAGGCCACGAGTCATGAGTTGATCAGCTGTCAAGCGTCTCGGTTGTCGCACAGAAGGACAACCAGGAATGCTGGATTCTTTTGGACAACACTGAAGACGCAAACTAGCTCCTTTCAAATATTTGTGCATTTTGTCGTTCTCCAGTATTAATTCAGACCCATTTTTATTTCTTCTCTTCCATAATGAGTGGTGAATTCCAATAATGTCCCAGTCTCTGGTGTCGGCTTTGAGCAAAGATGGAATACCAGCAATGCTGGATGTGGCCGGAAGGGATGGCAGGAGGTTGATCGTATTTGACATGTCGAAGATGACTGTAGGTGTCAAAGCAGATGGAATTCCAGAAATACACACACGTTTAGGACAAGCTAAGGTTAATAATGCCATGGTTTTCATTTCGTCATTGATAGGGATATCTTTAATTGTGACAGTCTTCCCTGCCTTCTTAGAAAGTATCTCAGGCTGAGGTAACCAAGAAATAGAATTGACTTCACTCAAAGATGGTGTACTGCGAATAGACGACTCACTTGGGCAACAGGGATGCATATCCACCATACTCCGATTCCAACATTCACTGGATTGTTGAGTGTCACAGTCAAGTATGCCACTGGGTAGCGAGCATATGGCCGTCATACTTCTCACCGCAGTCTTCACTTCATCATCAGAGGAGGAACTTGTGAGTGACGACAGTGGATTGAGAATTTCTTCAGTAGTCGCCACATCGCCAGTAAACTCTGTCGATGCCTTTGGTAGATCCTCACATAGACTGATGCTTTCTGTGGGATATTGCTCTCGTACCTCCTGCCCAGGAACACTTTCCCTTTGGCATGATGGCTGCACTGAAACCATGTTTTCATTTCTAAGGATCAGGAAAATACAAGGTGAATTACAGAATAATTATTCAAGTATATATGGTACAGGTCTTGCAAGCTAGGTAGGATCAGTGCAGCTCAATCTATCAGTGAGAAAAAAATCAAATCAAAGTTACAGCACACAAGGCTAGAGAAATGCCACCGTCGTCGACACACACATTCCCTGGACACAGATGATATGATCTGTATGGTCTTGTCAGTATTCAACCAATACCCATTATTTTGTGCTTGTTATTTGTGCAAAATTCTCCACAGTTCAAAACATCCTCATCTCATTGACACCAACATTTCCCAATCCATTCTGTCATTAATTTTTTGTACATCTCATGTCATATTAGCCTCTAAATGCATCGCAAATGCAAATTCAGTCAATCTATGTTTCGTGCAAGGACGACATGCCATTTTTCTGTTACTTTGCAAAGCCATTCAACCCACCTCTTATCTGACAATGACATGTCAGTGATTAAATGTGGTATTCGGCCATCTGTGTTTCTGAAATCATTTAAAAGCAAATGCTTACAAAAACAAACCTGACCTTTGACGGTACCACAGACATCATGAAGTAACTCACCCGCGTTTTAGAGCAGTTACTTTTTCCTCAGTTGCCACCATCAAACCATGCTCATCTTCACTCATGTCCAAAGCGATTGGTGTCACCAAAAGTGGTGCTCTAATTGAACACTCTGCTTGCACTAAACAGTGCGAAGTACTTGATTGCATCCCCAGCAGGGAAGCGGTCTTTGGACAGGATGGAACAATATTTACCATATTTGCAAGTTTTTCCTCAGAGTCTGTTATTCCGGAGTCAACTGTAAGTTTTAGGGAGAGGGGTGCTTTCGGTGTATCGTGATGAGGGAAGTGTGGCAACGTCATCAACATTGCCCATAGACCTATGTTGTCATCAGAGAGTTTTGAGGGGAAACCCACAATGCTTGACTGTCTCGGGCAACACGGCAGCAACTGTACCATGCTTTGATGATTTGTTTCTTCTGCATCAACAGTTAGGAGTGGCAAGGCAGAAGAAAATCCAAAGTTCAGTGCTTCTCGGGAACAGTACGGCAGCCCACTGACCATCATTTCTCGGTCCTTGGAGGACATCTGATCAAGTCTAGAATCTGAGACTGCTACCGACCTTGTAGTGACTGGGTTCTTCCAAAGTGTCCCCCTTTCCACACACCAACCGTGATAGTCTCTTGAATGATCCTTTCCAGGTAAACCTAGAATTCTACCATGTTTTGGGAAAGTGGTAATGGATTTGAACATGTCGGGGGCTTCTTTCATCAAAACGTGACTTTGACCAACTTTGGAGGGAACTCCATAAACGTTAGAGTGTCTTGGGCAAGGTGGCAACATGGACACCATAACTCGAACGACTGTCTTCTCTTTCAAAGAAATCTTGCACTTACGCATTACTGACATTCTTTTTGGGTTGTCCAATGCTTTTCCCCACAATGACCTTCTGTCAACCTTCCATTCTGCTCTACCAGACCCACTGGGGAATGTGGAGGCGATTCCACTAACTCTGGAATGTCCTGGACATGTATTCATCATATTTGCAATGTTTTCTGACCTGTTAGATTTTACTGATGGGAAGCCAGATGTACAGGCTTGCATCGGACACGAGGACACGATGCATACCATGTTACGAACCCAATCACAATCAAAAGCAAAGACGTCTTCCAGATGTGTTGTAACGGCATACTTCCGCGGTGGCTGTAGCAGAACGCTATCTTTTACCCACTGAGGTTTGGTATAGTTTCTAGCTGGCATTCCAGGAACTATAGATTCTTTTGCACAACTTGACACAAATGTGACCACGGTTGGTTCTTTAGCCGATTTGCTTTGTTTCTGTGCTGATGGAAACCCAGGTACCTTGGCCTTCTCAGGGCAGGAGGGAGTAATATTTGGGCATGAGGGCACTGATGTCATAGGGCTTGATGTCACCACACATTCCTTCCCTAAGTGCTTCGCTAACAAAATAGAACTGCCCTTACCCAAATTCCAAAGGTCACTCGCAACACAAACTGGATCCTGAGACGGTAAACCAATAACATTGTTTTTTCTCGGGCAAGTATACAAAAGGTTAGCCATGTTAACATTTTGACCTGGAGCAGAAGGGAAACCATAAGTGCAAGCTTTCTGTGGACAAGAAGATAGCATATTTACCATGGCTTTGTGATGTTCTTTGTTCTCATGTGAACCGTCCTCAACTAGAACACATTGAGATCTCATTTGTTTGCAAGAAAATGATTTCCTCAAATTCAGCCAGTCATCTTCCTGTCTTGTCCTTCCAACCGTTTCTTTAAAAGGCATGCCTGCAATCACTGTGCATTCTGGACATGGAGGAAGAAGACTGGTCATACTTGAATGGCTCAAAGCTTCCTTAAATGGTGCATTGGGAAATCCAAGAACTCTTGTACTTCTAGGACATGTTAGCCATACCAGTTTGGTCATATTCATGTCATTCACAGCTTGTTGCTGGACACGATGCAAGTCTGAATAAATGGGTAAGGGCATTTTTTTTGTGCGTAACGACAGGAACAACGCACTCAAATGATCGGAACAAGCTCCAACTTCTGACTGATGGCGAGCTGGAATGCCAGGAACATTTGAACGCTGAGGACAAGCTGACTGTAACTGTGTCATACTAGGCTCTTTCAATGTCACTCCAGGCTGTAACTTGGGTGGCAAGTCTGATAGAGTTTGGGGAGAACCGTCTTTTGAACACAGTGGACTAAGTTCTACCTTAGATGTATACGTGTGTGCTTTCTCTGCACTTTGTGGAAGACTCTCTGCAACTTGATTTCTTCCATATACTATGTTGTCAGTAGACACGGTATTAGCTTCCACTTGTAGTAACATGTTGGTTCCTGGCTGTTGTCCTGAGACAAACCCAAAGTGTGAGTCAAATCCTGAAGAGCTGCACCGTATTTCCTTGTCGGTGATGGGCATTAAACCAGCAGGGATGATTTTTTCGCTTCTCCTCTGAACTTTTTACTTTGGAAAATTCTCCTAAAACCTCATCCGGTATCTTTTTCATCAACACTGACGTGGAAGTACAGTTGTCCAACTTTTCGTCTGTGAAACAAGTTGTCGCTGAGACAGTCTTGTGCTCATTTCTGAAGGAGTAGGGGAGTGGCAAAACAAACGGGTGTCAGAAAAAGAACTACTTGGCAAAGTTCGAAAGGTCACTTTGAATTTCACTTACCCCAAAGCTTCTTTTCCTATCGCCCCTTTCCCATTTGTAGTCATTTGAGGAAAGTGCATCATAGGGGTCTGAAAATCTGAGGATGTATGTTGGGGACCGTCTGAAAACGGGGCCACAGGCTTTGCCTTGGCAACTTGACTCCCTAATTGAATGGACATCTTTGACAAGAGGCTTAGTGGTTTGACAAGACACGTCCTTGCAAGGCTTAACTCTGTATGATCCATCTGTGCTTTGGGCATCTCAAAATACTTTGCCTCTTGAGCTGAGGGCGCTCTGGGGCTAAGGGGCAGAAGAGAGGCCATACTCTCAGGTCTGAAGGACAAACAAATAGAAATCCACCAATGAGGGTGGGAGGTGACGAGACAACCGGAGGCTGACGTTTACTTATTATACTTAACTATGATAAGGCTACCATTTGCAACTACGTTACCGAAATCAGAACCGTCATTAATCCATTCGTGCAATGAACACCCCTGCATCACTCAGAATGCACAATAACGGACACAAGGCAGCCTTTTTACTCACCCTGCGGACGCTTTGACAACTTTGATTCCAAATAATGCATCCCGAGCCCCAGATGCCAAGCCCTGGCCGGCAGCGACTTTGGGATCAGGACCTGAACAAAATAAATTCAACAAAGTATTCCTTTTGTAATGCCCTGACACCCTATTTTCCCCCTGATGCTTACTTGTGGGCGTTGTACACTGCTGCCCCTCTTCACTCAGTGTGCTCAACTGTCTCTGGAATTCTAGACGGAAGACAAAAGATTGACATCACAACCTACCTGGATATAAAAATGTTTGTACACCGACGGCACACTGTTGATTACGTTTGCCACTGTAAAAAGTTGTATGTTTTTACTGTGTACCTGCATTTTGGCCACTTGGGGAGTTAATGTGGAATAAATGAGTCTGAAAAGGAGGAAGAGAAGAGAAAGGACCTATGGAGGGACACGAGCGGGTGTCAGTTATACCGACAGGTGCCGGGGCTCTCCACGGAAGAGCAAATCCGGAACGCCCCCCGTGTTTTTGCTGGAAAGGAGGGCCAACGACGGGCAGGCAGGAAGAAGCTGACGAGGAGGATGGTGGGATAATGGGAAGACGGGAAGCAAGAGGGGAAATAGAGGGAAGGAACTTCATGACTCTGAACCCAAAGTACGCTTGCAAAACATATTTCAGAATGATATTGTTGGCTAATGTTCAAAACATTTGAACAAACAAACAAAGTGCCACATTTTTTGCCATTATCGTACAACAAATATTCCTCGAGCAGAATGTCACACAACCATGGAATCTATTAGCTTGAAATGGAACTATAAATATAACGGATGTGCTATAATATTGATCTGATCAGAAAGGTGTTTGGATCCGCTGGAGCGCAGCATTACATGGCATGTCTATTCTCTGTCTTTTGGGCGCCACAGCAGGCCGCCCGGGATCGTCCACAGACGGATGTAGGAACTCGGGGGAGAGAGCGGGCTGTGCGAGAGGGACTTGACATTTAGGAGGCCTCCATTCAGTCTGCCAGGAAGCTGGGCAAACGAGAAAGAAAGGGGGAGGAAAAAAGGCAAGGAAGGAGAGGGAGGTGTGGTGGGGAAAATGGCTCCGAACGCATCCTCATGGCCTACGCTGTACCTGTCTCTGGGGCGGAGGGGAGACTGGTGGGTCTGGTTAGCGTCTCCACCACCTGAGGTTTTCTGGGAGCAGTGGGGCGCAGAGGAAACGGAGGGCAGGCGCTGAGTGGAGCTGAGGAAGGAGGTGAATGAAGGGAAGGAACTGAGAAACAAAAGATAGAAAAGTGGAGAAAAAAAGAGGAGGGAACGTGCGCCTGTGTTTTACCTGTTTGCGAGCTACTTGTTAAGGCGGAAGGGACGGAAGAGGACTCGGGCGGTGAATAGCAGAGGGCTTTAGAGGGACTGAAGGTGGGGAGAGACTGGGCATCTCCTTTAGTGGGAGGCCCTCTGGCAGCTGACACGGGCCAGCAAAGTTTTAGGAGGAAGACAAAACACAAGGAAAGCGTTCACGTTAGTAAACCAACTCATGTTGCCACGGCATGTTTGCTGGTTTACTCAGAATACGAGAAGAATTCCCTCTTAGGTCTTCCATTCAAGGTGTCTATACACTGCATACACACACCAAAAAAAAAAAACAAAAAAAAACTGCATCATCTGCGTGAACATCTCTAGAGCGATACCTGATCCAGAACCAGGCTGGAAAATTTTGGGAAGTGCCGGAGGGTGAGCTTGTGTGAAGGCTGGCAGTGAGTAGGCATAGAGGGAGGGCTGAGTCTGATGGGTGGGCGTCGGGATGGGCGGGTGCTGGGGTTCAGGCCCAACAGGCCGAGATGCAACAGAGATGGAAGCGCAAGCGCCCGAGGACCTCGTGCGACCCATCTCTGTGCTCGCTGGGTGAAAGGAAAGGAAAAAAGAATGGAGCTTGAAGTGAAACATGCAAGATGAGTATGAGTGAGGAGTGTGAAGCCAGAAAATGGAAATGGATTTTTGTTAAGTTATACAATTTGGGACAGATTCGATTGCAGGCCTCCAAGCCAGGTCACGAATTCTTGCTGCAGAAGTAACACAGAGAAAGGTCAAGACAGAAAGATGAAGTGAAAGATGAATGAAAAGACGAAATTTAAGTCTACTTGGTTGCTATTTTAGTTGACATTCTCTCACTTCCTTGTTGTCAGGCCTCAATGTGTTTGTGGAAGAAGGCTGCGTGCGTCTTACCAGCGGCAGGCGTCGCTTGTCCAGATCCGAAGCTCGCCCTCCTTTCCTCGCCCACTTCCCCGTCACTGTCGTTAAAATCGGCCAGATTGCCGACGTCGCTCTGCTTGAAACTCATCAGACTGGCCAAACTCTGCATGTCCTCGTCGCTGTAGAAACCAGAAAGAATAAATAAACTCCGCCGTACACAAGAAGAACGGCGCTGCGGCAGAGTTGTTTACTCACGTTGCTTTTCCCTCCTTCAGGAAGACGCAGGACAAGTTCAGCTTGAGCGTGGCCTCTTTCACTTTCACCGACAGAGGTTTCAACTTGAGCGTCAGTTCGTAGTGTGCCGGCGTGACGCTGGCGTACTTCTTCATGTTGATGTCAGCTGAGGCCAACACCTTCCTCCGCCCTTTTGTCTCCTGACAGGTCCAAAGAAAGGAAATGCGTCAACTCGAGCACTGAGGCTAAACTCTGAGTTAAGACTCACATTTTCGATAACAAAAGTCCAATCTTTGTCCTCAAACTCCTCTGCAGTCGGCTCCTGTCGACAGAATAGACGGGCGACTTAGCGATGCTGTCTGCCCACAGTAATGTTTGAGTGATGCGCCAGTCCCACCTTGAAGAGTGTAACGGTGACGTCCAAACTCTCTGGGACCTGCCAAAGCACCAAACCTCTGTAGGGGTTCTGAATCCCTGGCTGCCAACTGTGGAGCTGTAAGTTGACATCGAAAGAGCTTTTGTCACAGCCATATGTCCTCATACTTTTTTTTTTTTTTGCCTAAAAATGTTACTACACGTCAAATCTCAGTTTCTTTCTCACCTTCGTGCTGTGACGTCTGCTTCTTCTGATCCACACCACCCTCAGTTTGTCTGGTTGCCTGGGACCACAGAAGAGTTCACACGTTTTCAGACAAATGTGTGCACGTGAGGACCACTTATCAGTGCACCATCCAAATGAATTTTAAGCTCAAATATTGCTGTTAACCACAGGGTGGGGCAACAGAACGCTTCATCATTATGCGCCATAAAAAACTAATATTGTAACGCTATTGTCCGCCTGTTTGTTGTGAACCATTTCATTCATTTCATGTGTTCTTCTGTGACCGAGAGGTGATGTCGCAACTTTTCTCACAAGTCCAGGGTCACAAACTTGTGACTGGGAAGATGGAAGGCCGGCAATGTTTGGGTGTTTCCACGCATGTGTCACTGCATAACTTTACCCGAAATAGACTCTGAACCTTGCAGGGATTTAACACTAAAAGCCATCCAACACCTGCTGCACAGATTTTGTCAGCGGTGTATGATGGCGCAACATTTGGCATCCTACTAATAAGTAATTGCAGAACCAGTATCGCTGATACCAATACCGATTCTTCACTTGGAACAATATCACCAAGTCTATAAATCTCAATTAAAAAAATAAATAAATAAAATATCCCCTCAAGTAGTTAAAACCAAGGACCGAATTTGGGTAAAGTAAAAACGAAACAAAAAATGCTTCATGGTCGTCATAAAAAAATGTACCACAAAAAAAAAATTTAAAAAAATTGTCATGTCTGGATTCTTTACATTTCTTAAATAACACAAGAGAACAAATGGAAACCAAAATATTTTCCCCGAGTAGAGTCCTTTGAAACTACACACATTAAATGTATTGTCACTGCACTTCAATAATAACCAAATGTGTACACAATTACCACTCGCAAGTATTGCTAAATATTAACACCAATGTTAGTTTTGTTAGTGTTCTATTGTTAAAAATAATAAAAACTATTACCTATTTACCGGGGGGCATTAGCTCAACGCGGGGGGTTTTGGGGGCGCTTTAGAAGAGATGCGGGCTGCTACTGTGGGCTTTATCAATAAGAAATAGTGTACATCCACTCATTTGTGCATTTTTGGGTTGAATCTATCTTCCATGCCAGGTGAATCTTTTTTTTTTTTTTTTTTTTTAAATGGCGCATTGTGTGCTTGCACTTTGACAGGATATGACGGGACCGTAAGCAAATGAGTAATAGCTATTTTTGTTTTATTTTCATTTATCTCATCGCAAGCGACTTGAATAAGTAGATTTACACATAGCTTCATAAAGGTCAATAAACTTTATTTGATGATTCTCTACCTAATTATTAAAGTGATTCTTGAGGATTGGTATCGGATCGGATCGAGGTCAAATCTGTCAGTATCGAACCGAGCCTTGTTCCGCATCAACAAGACCCGGAAGTGAAGGGGCGTGTCCTCGCCTCACAACAAAAAGTAAAAGCGAATATCACAAGCCGTAAAATGTGAAAAATTCCAATATGATTCACTGTATATCAGGGTAGTAGCAATAACTTTTAAAAAATGTTTTCCCCCCGATAAAAAAAAAATGACGTATGTGGCATGTTCGTGCATTTAACAGCGCGTTAACGTCAAATGGACGCGAAGCCGTTGACAAGATATTTTAAAATAGGTCTATGGTCGCGGCACTCACCATTTACTGGAGCTTTCGAGCAGCAGTTGTTGAAATGAAGCAGCGAAGTGAAACTTGGACGCCTTCTTGCCCACACGCTGAAGTCGCTTCCAAACCGAAGTCATCGTCGAAGAATTCTCTCAAACAGGCAACGAGAAGGCGACATGAATGTCGGCCAGCTTCGTCTCCGTTGATTCTTCCGTTACGGGGGATAGAGGGGTTGGGAGGGGGAGGGGGGGGGGGGCACCTGTCCCGACGACCACTTGCGTGGAGGGAGGACCGCTCGGCTCCGAATCCGACCGCTCTCCCGGCGGCCTCGCGTCAAGCCCGACTAACGAGCACAAAACAGGAAGTGGAGCAGTCGTGGCCTTTTACAAAACAAAAAAATTAAAATTACAAAATAAAAGCTCATCGCGTCCATGTCGTCATGTGCTGGAAGTGGAATAAAGTACCTCCAACACGATATGCGTTACATGACAGATGGGAAATAATTGCTATTTCTATGCAAAATAAAACATATTTTATGTGGAGCCAGTTGTGTCCTGCCCACTGAATGTGCCTTGCGATTGGCCGGTGACCAGTGCATAGTTTGTCTAGATGGCTAAATGGTGGTATTTATAAGCATTCTTTTCTTTGAAACCATTATGACCTTTGCAATAATTCAAATATTCATAGCAGTAAAATGAATTGCTTTTCGAAAGGAAATTGAGTTAGCCATATAGGATCCAGCTCACCCGTGACCCTAATGAGAATAAACACCACAGAAAATGGACAACCTGAGAAAATGAGTTTTGACTTTAACCGTGCGTCTATTTATAATCTGTCACTAGCAACTGGAGCAGAGCTTAGAACATAAGACATAAACAGCACTGGTGAGATATATCTGATATAGACTGATTCATACTGAAACAAGCAACTGTAAAATATCAGTTATGTGACATTTTCAGGAAAGTGTACAATATATTTTGGGTGTAGGTGATTTTTTTTTCTCCTGTTGTGTTCTTAACAGAAGCACTGGAGTACGACGGATGTTTTTCCAATGGAGTTGCACAAAGACAACCGTCTTGGTTTTCTAGCTTTGTGGGTACACACTGATATGATCAGACAAAACAATGATCATTCATTCCCCCAGCGACAGTTCAAAATGCTGTCGGAATGTCAAGCCAAATGACCCGTCGGCAGGGTCTCCGTTGTGGACCGTTCCGGTCCGCAATGCAGCTGCATTTGGGTGAGGGAAATGGAGCAATAATGAAGAGAAAGCGGAGGGAAGTGGCAAGTTTTTCTTTTGTGTTTTAGCTGAGACACTATTCTGGGCTTGGGATTTTCCTGGTTCCTCTGCTTTCAAGCTGGAGTATATAATAAGAATGGGTCAGATCTAGCACTGTGGTACAAACATACATGCAGTCAGGGCAACACGTGTTCTTTCCAGGGAACTGAATGGCAGACAAAAGAACCCTCAGACATTTGATTCACACAACTACAAAATACCCACAATAAGACAAATCCATATGCAGATTTTATTTTATTTATAGGTCTGATCGATCATGCGCTTGGACTCGATCCCAGCGCCAGTAACTAGATCCCTCGGCATCATGCGTCACAGTTCCATGTATGACTTTTTTGTAAATATAGCCACGCACCTGTGAGGTGTCAATCGGAAGCGCCGAGCGTCAGGTCGCATCGCAGCCATGACGCAGCAGTCAGAGTAAGAAATGCTTTTCCTCATGCATAAGCACTACGTAATACGAGAGCCTGTCATCCTTTTTACAAGCTCGTTTCAAAGTTATTCTTCCGGGGTCCGAACGATTGAATTGTCAATTATTGTCATGCATCTTGACTGCATGACGTGGAAATGGACAAAGCTGACATGAAATGTTAACATCTCAAAAATATGCACAAAAACAACAGAAAGCAAGAATGAAACAATGATGCAGGCCTCTGCTGCAAGGCTTGTGAAGCCCTAGTGAGCTCGAGGCAGGATGTGACTTTTCCCTGGTAGCAAGGCCTTAGTATACCAGGAGGGAAGTCGAAAAGGGGATGCATTCTGGTAAAAAGGAAAAGAAAATACATGCTCACATGCCTGCATGCCAAAGTATAACTGCCATCTCAAATGTGTCACGTGATACCATGGCACTGCAGCGTCTGGCTGAAACGGGAAGGGGCCACGAGTCCGGGCTATCGTCCCCGGATGAAGAATCCGAGTCGCTACCTGAGGGCTCGCTGCCCGAGGACGCGCTGTCGTCCGTCGTGTCATCATCACCCTTCCTGCTGTTGGAGAACCTGGCCACCGAGAAGCAAGGGTTGTCCTCTCCAATCCTGAACAGAACAATGAAAATGTCAGCATGTTCCACACTAAAGGTGCAGGCGCTATGTCGCCATTTTGACTTTAAAATTCATTGCAAACTGGCTTGTGATACGGAGCGCAGCAATCCCGCTGGATCGGGGTCGTTAATAGTGGCGACCCAGCCGGGAAGCCCGTCGTTCATCACTGTGGCGGCGGCATGGAATGTTACACTTCATGCCTGTAGAGGGAGCCCAGGTTGCTTATTGTTGCTTTCTAACCTGCAGGCCACCTCGCCAGGGTCCACCCATAAGGTGAGTACAGGGGGCAATCCCAGATCACAGAACTGAACCCCGCTCTCCTTACAGGCCCAGAGGAGTTCGGGATCCTGACTATTGGACAAGTTGACTCGAATGCACCTGCAAATGACACAACTGTCAACAGTGATGGACATTTTGGAAAAACAACGATGAGACATTATGGAGAGCTCTTCTGCTGGCTTGCTTGTCTATCAAAAGTGTGGAAAATAAGAAAAGCACAAGACCTATATGCTTGCCCTTTGCTGGGATTGTCAGGGTACCAATGGCCCTGAAACTTCTCCTTCAGCGCAACGAGTAGCTTCTCAATGAAAAGCTCTGTTTTTTGCACGTGCAACTTGGTGACCAGCATCTTCATTAGCGTAAACACGGCCGCTAGCTCTTGCTCCATCGCGCTGCTGCTGGAATTCGTCTTTGGCGAGCGTTCCCATTGACTTCCTATAGCAGTGTTTGTGTCTTTATGACGGCCTCCAGCTTTTCCTTTACGATGTCATCACCCGAGTGCGCTTTTGCGGCTCTTCGCCCAGCGGAGCAAGTGTGCAGAGAAGTCAAAGTGAGCGACATCAACACAACACAGCGACCGCACTGCACCATCTGTATTCGCCGCATTACCTACGTTCAAATGTAAGTGCACAGGAAATAATGATGATACAATGTTGCAGGTTCACAATCCTACAATAGTAACGTCTGTTGACACACAAAGTATAGTGGATCCCACTGTTCGCGGGGGGTGGGGGGGGGATAAACCGAGCCTGACGGCAAACTTCCGCGAGTAATTGACGCTCTCCAAAAAAGTGATAATTGCCTATATTAATAGTTGAAATGATAAATATACCACCAACTATCATCCAAAAGAGCGTTTCATCGCTTCTGGACATCCTCAAACATTGCTGTACCCGCAAAAATAGCGCTTTGGTTCGGTATTTACTGTCCCAATACCGCTGGATCCACAAGCGACAACACAAACTTGCAGTTGTAGATAGTTTTAGGAATGCTCCGCTGAGCTTTAGTGACAGATTATAGGTTTAGCGATGTTCCCCTGAGCTGTAGTTACAGATTCTGCTAGTTTTGTTGTCCTGTTTCGTCCTCGTTTGGCAAAACGGTGGCGAGCCAAAGAAGCAGACATGGGCGTTTATTGTGAACTGCAAATCCAACACTGCTGCTGTTAGATTTGTTGTTTGGTTGAGCAGACAACTAGTTTGCGTGATAATGCTGTACTTGTGTCCTTTTAACTTGGATTCTTTTCTATGATGTTGTGTTTTCACTCGACCTCTTCAGAAGTCCAGTCACACCCATGTCTGCAATTACAGCGCCATCTATTGTCAGGCCTGAAAGCCATGTCCCAGGCCTTGCAGCTCCTCAAGCTTACATTCTGAGAGATTAGTTGCAAATGAGTGTTTTTCCATCATTCAGAACATATCACAGCTCTGTGTCCAGTAATATGACATAATGGTCTTTTTCCTATTTTGCGACCGGTAAGAGTAGTGAATTAGGACTCAGGATTAATTTATAACTTTTGCGGGTATTTTTGGGGGTTTTGTGGGAGAAGCTGTAAGAAGCTTTATTTCTATTAGGTATACACATTTTAATATGTGAAAATATTCATAAATAGATTGCATTGTAACGGTTAGAGCTGACTGGTAGAACATTCAAATTCCTGGTTATATATCCAAATAATAACGATTTATCTAATCAGGAACACTTGGCCTTGAAAAAGCTTCAGTCAGACACAATATGCCAAGATGAGTGACATCTCAAAGCTACATGATTCTAAGTGACGGAAACACAATGACGGAAACACAATATACTTCAATGAACTTCCAAGGTGCACCATCCAGAATCAATTCATTTAACAAGGCATTTCATGTATTCTTTGTTCATTCTCTGTATAAATTGTTCATTTTATCACGAAAGGCCACCTTTGTGTACCATGGAATGGTCACCAACTACAGATGAACATTTTATCGCGTTCTTGTCTTAGACAAAATGGCATCTGCTTGTGGTGTGTTGTTTTATATGTCATCTGTATTGTGTTGTGTTATCTCCAGCTGGGCCTGGAGACCTTGACCGAGTGCCGCGATTGGCTGGACTTGTCCGAGAAGCTGCCATCGTGCCCGTGGCCTTTAGCGGGGGCCACGGAGTCAGGGCCCATCGAGCCAGGAGGCGTCCTGATCTTTGCCGATGTCCTGACACTCGAAGGTGTCCTGATAATCGGAGGCGTCCTGATCTTTGCCGATGTCCTGACACTCGAAGGTGTCCTGATAATCGGAGGCGTCCTGATCTTTGCCGATGTCCTGACACTCGGAGGTGTCCTGATAATCGGAGGCGTCCTTATGTTTGCAGATGTCTTGACGCTCGAACGGGGCCTGACGTTTGGTGGCGTGCTATTGTTCGGAGGTGTGCTGATCTTTGCCGATGTCCTGACACTCGGAGGTGTTCTGATAATCGGAGGTGTGCTGATCTTTGCCGATGTCCTGACACTCGGAGGTGTTCTGATAATCGGAGGCGTCCTGATCTCTGCCGATGTCCTGACACTCGGAGGTGTCCTGATAATTGGAGGCGTCCTGATGTTTGCAGATGTCTTGACGCTCGAATGGGGCCTGACGTTTGGTGGCGTGCTATTGTTCGGAGGTGCGCTGATGTTTGTCGATGTCCTGACACTCGGAGGTGATCTGGTGCTTGGCGATGTTCTGACACTGGGTGGTGTCCTGCTACTCTGAGTTGCGATGATGCTTGGTGGTGTCCTGATGCTCGTAGTCCTCTTGGGCAAGGAGGAGCACAAGGACGATGAGGTGCGAGGTTGCTCTGCAGATGTGGATGATTTGGAAGATGTTTCAGATCCAGATTTGAAGACGTTCGCCCGTGGAAGGGCAGCACGTGTTTGTCGAAAAGAGGAAGAGGCAGTGCTTCGGGCGAAACCCGGGCCCGACAACGGGGCAGGAGAAGGAGTGTTGGGAGCCTTGACAGTGGAACCACCCCCAATCGCTCGCAGCGTGGAGCGACACATCTTCTCCTCCGGCTGGTTCCGAGCACCGGGAACGTGGCGGTTCTTTGAATCTCTGGGCTGGAGGTTTGAGCATCGTGATGAGGGGGCGGTGGAGGGCTTCTCTCCTCGCTTCTCTCTATTGGTCCTGGAGATGGGCACCACCCTCCTCATGTTTTGCTTCTCGGAACTGTTGAGGGTACGCACGTGATTGGATCGGATCCCGTTCGTGGAGGTAGCGACGGTTCTGGATGAGCCCGCCTTCTTACGCTGGTCTGACTGAGGAGGAGGTTTGGAGGAGACGCAAAGTGTCGAGGTTGGCGGCGGTTGGCGGCAGACGGGCGCGGACTGCGCCGGTTCAGAAACCGACGCCGGCTCCTTTTCTCCTGGATGGTCCGCCTCGCACACGGCCGTCACGCACCATGAAACCGCCGCCTGCGCTGCCATCGACTCGTCCGAAGCTCGTGGCTCTTCCGCATCCGCGGCGGTGACTTCACAGAGACGAGCGGGGCCGCCGACCTCCCCGAAGGACTTTAGCACAGGAACCAGCGAGCATTTCTCCAGAAGAAACACTATGTTGTTGTTGTCGTTAGCAGCCGCCAAGATGTCGTGGTTGCTGTGGTCATCTTCAGAAGATGTTTTGCAGTGGCGCAATTCCGGGCGTGTCATCGAAGCCTCTTTGTGGTCTCGGTCATTGTCGGAGGCGGTGTCCACATCGACGTGACGGTCGAGATTGGCGGCTAATGGCGTTGTCGTCGTCGTTGCTGTGTTCCCAGAGGGGGAGGACGGGCTTTGCGACGACGAGTGTCGGGAACGCACCGTATGTCGCCGAGAAGCACGGCAGCCGTTCGACTTCGGAGAGAGGAGCTCCAGGAGCACGCTGGCCTCGTCCTGGTGCAACATAACCGCTGAAAGGTCTGTTTCACTTCTGCAGTGGAAGCCCACGGCGCCTCCCATCTACGACAGCGCAACGCAGTTAACTGATTTGCTGCTCATCTGCTCCATCATGGGGGATTCGGGTGTGTTTTTACCTCTTCGCCGCCAGCCCACGAATGTCTCTTCTGTTCCTCCAGCACTTGTAAGCGATTGCGACGGGCTTCCCGCTCTTTGTTCTCCTTCAATCATACAATAAACGGCCCGTCAACAACCACAACTGAGGTAGACCACCTGAGCGTTATCACGCCAATTCAGGGGTGGGCAAAGTATGGCTACAGACTACAGCGTGTTTACATTATCAAGAATCCTGTAACATTTATAGCATTAATGTAACTTCAGGCGGCACGGTGGACGACTGTTTAGAGCGTCAGCCTCACAGTTCTGAGGACCCGGGTTCAATCCCCGGCCCCGTCTGTGTGGAGTTTGCATGTTCTCCCCGTGCCTGCGTGGGTTTTCTCCGGGCACTCCGGTTTCCTCCCACATCCCAAAAACATGCATTCATTGGAGACTCTCAATTGCCCGTAGGCGTGACTGTGAGTGCGAACGGTTGTTTGTTTCTATGTGCCCTGCGATTGGCTGGCAACCAGTTCAGGGTGTGCCCCGCCTCCTGCCCGATGGCAGCTGGGATGGGCTCCAGCACGCCCGCGACCCTCGTGAGCGGCTCAGAAAATGGATGGATGGATGTAAACTTCACCTACAACTGAGTCAGCTAATGCAAATGCACTTGCCCATCCGGCAGCCTACCTTCACAGCATGGCTGAACTTGCAGCAGAAGCCGTGCAACACGGAGAAGCACTCGTCCAGTCGGAACGTGTCGCTGTCCTCGCAGAAGAAATCCATCAGCTCGCCGGCTTCCTCGCTCAGCAGCTGCCGGGTGCCGCGCAACGCGCACATCCGCGCTGTTGCATCCTGAGGCAGGAATACAAGTAAACACCTCACCAGATGGAGTAGAGCGTAGTGTCATAAGGAAGTCTCAAATCTTAACCGGAAAGTTTCACACAAGTCCCAAGTTACTGTGACAAAAATCCACCAAGTAAAGTCCGGTCCCAACTCAGGTCTATGGATGAAGTAAGTGTTCAGGTGCTCGGAAGTCGGCACGTCGGCGCTACCTGTAGGAAGCCGTCCAACTGCTGTAGGAGCTCGCCGTCCGTCCGGACGCTCTCCTCGAGAGTGCGCGTGCGGGACGTCTGCCGCTGCAGTTCAGCGTCCAGCGTCTCCAAGGAGATCCTGCACACCAAAAAAGTCACACAAACGTCCTGGCTAGCTTTGAGTACTCTGTACACTGGACTAAGAATAGAAGACTCAGTCTGACCTGGAAGCAGCCCGAACGTGATTCAACTTCAGCGGGAAGTCCAACAACTTCTCCTCTGTTTTCTGGGCTTCCTGGGAAGACGGATTTGAACCATTAGGATGACAAACTGTCACATAAGGGAAGGAAGATGAGGAGGATGAGGGGAAGGAGGAGGAAAAAAGGAGGACTTGGCTTGTTTTTGGTTGTGGTGACTGACCAGAGCCACAAAGTGCAGCAGGTTCATTCCCGGTTTGTTGGCTTTCGTGTCGGCCAGAGACAAAAGGGACGACAGTTTGAAGCCCGCCGCATTTCCGCCGTGACCGCCCTGAGACACACGCGCGCTTTAACACCACGCCGCTAACACACTAACACAGCTAGGACCGCTAAGTCGCTTACAGCATTGAGGATGTTTCCGGCCTGCAGTACCAAGTGGAGGATGGCATGCAGCTCCTGACAGCCAAGAACCTCTGCGAGGGAGAAAAGCAGGGTATCATTAATGCGTTCAACTTCATTGGCGCCTCTCTCCAAAATAGAACAGCTCTGAAATGTGCTGCGAGGAGGCAGGACGACGAGGAAGCTTAGGAGGAACTGACGGCGTCGGCTTTGGCGTCACCTTTGGTTGCAGAGCGAAGGATGCCAATGTGAGCCCGCGTGGCCTCGCACATGCCAGGAATCTCCTCCTTGGCCAGCATGCACTCGATGCGCGTGGCGTAACTGTGAACCAATCAGACAGCGGGGATGACGAGCAATCAGACAGCGGCGCTCCAGTGGAAAGGTGAAAGGTTAGCAGGTCACCTGGGGAGCTGAATTAGCAGGAACACGAAGGAGTCGGCCAGTGACAGCTTTGACACGTCTCCACCGTACGCCTTCATCTTCTTCACCTTTCTCCAAACAAAAAATGAAAATCACTTCCTATCCTGTTGGAACGTGGAGGGACAACAACAAGGCGCTCTCAAGTGGCCACGGCAGCCCAACATGTTGTGAGCAATTATTTTCAAACACGTATAATGTATTTTGAAAACAAATTCTCGAAATTCAGTACAGAAGGTCTTTCAAACAATATCACGATATTATGTATTGTTCAATATTTATTTTCAGAAGATCCACCACAATGACATCATGACTGACTGCGTTCAGACTCATTCACTCATTCCCTACTCCCGAATCACTACAAAGAGATTTTTAGGGACTTTTTAGTCAGTCAACTTTACTGTATACTGTAGTTCACCATATATAAAAAAAAAAAAAGATAATCGAGTGATGAGAGAGAAGTGAATGAGTCGATGATTCCCAGCCTTGGTGAGCAGGAAATGTGCGCGTCACCTCATCCGCCTCAGGCAGCAACTTCATCAGCTCTCTCAGAGGCTCCGCCCCGTAAGGCTCGCCGTTGCCACGGCGAATGTCGTCAATGATGGCCTGGTTGGACCTGAACGAGAACAGCCGCTGTGATCATCCCAGCCCAACGCAATGGTAGTAAATCAATTGTTTTTGTGGGGGGAAATTGGATAACTTGCCCAGCGGTTGGGAATTCGCGAATGGACAAGAACATTTTTAAGGAAGTGAGGAGGACCCATTTTATCATCAAATTTCTTCCTTCGTCCTACCACAAGCTCAAACGGCCTTCATGTGCCGCGGTGTTGAGTAAACACAGGGAACAGCACATAAACACAAAATGCCATGTCGCTGTCTTTTTGCACTTTGACTCTCTTTGTCTTATTTTGGGGTTGACAGACAGCTATGACATTTTCTCTCCTCCTACTTCTGTGACTCATTGTTCTGGATGTCCGATATTTGCATTATATGCACTAAGCTGTTTACGCTCTCATCTACAGCTGCTGTTCTGATCTGATCAAGAATCTTCTTGCATTTGTTGCAGTAATTTAGCTTTTTTTTCCTCTTAAAATTGGTTCATTACAATGGGTTTATTCATTTTTCATTTATTATTTATTTATAGCAAAACAATGGACAATTTTACATTTACATTTAAATATACAACTATATAGCCTTTTCCACAAAAAAAATTTAAATAATTGGTCAATTCATTTATTTTCAAACTAATAGAATAAAGAATGGAGAAAATAAAAATGTCTACATTTCATTAGCCAATAAACTTTTTTTAAAAAAGGAATTTTCTTAAATAACTGGTTAACATGATAAATAAATTTCTTTTAAAAGTAATTTTATTAAATTACTGGTTCAAAGTAGTAAAATAAAAAAAAGACATTTACATTTAAACATACAAATATAAACAGCAGTTTGAACATTTAATTTTTTTAAATTTTATAAAGCAATTACTGATTAATATTAGTAAAAACTATTTAACATACGCATTAATTTTTTTTTACATTTATTAAATAATGTGGTCAAATAATTGCTTGTAAATAATAGAATAAAAATGCGGAAAATAAACAATTTCACATTTAAATAAAAAAATGCAAACATATATTTGGCATTTTTTTAGAATTTGATTAAATAGTGAATAATACCATACATCTGGCAATTTATTTTATTGTAAATAAAATTGTTTAATTTCTACAATTATGATGATTATATATTTATATATTCTTTTGCTCATTTACCAGTTATTCCCTGTTCCGATTGGACCGCGGGATATAGTTACTAAATGTTCTTGTTATTCCAGTTCAGAGTTCTGTCTTTGTGATCCCTGTCGTTACTTATTTGATGTTGTAAATAACTGTGCTGCTCTTTGCTCCCTTGTTAGGGTCAAATCATGTTTTCTGATTGTCAGTCCGTCACGAAGCCCACTCTCTCTCGCTACCGGCATGGCGGCGTGTGTTTTACCCAAAACACCGTGGGGCACGTGGGCGCCTCTTGGTCATCTTTTACCTCTTGAACTGTTTGAGGAAGATGCCCACGTTCATGCCTCGCTTGGTGTCCAAGAGGGAGACCTGCGGTGCGACAGGCGGACATCGTAGTCATCGACGTCGTCGTCATCGTTTTCGCTCACGTCCATTTCGAGTTAATTGCTGTCGTCGCCATAGTCACCATTATCGTCGTAATTATCATAGTCGTCGTCGTCACCCACCTGGTCCTTTGTGTCCCGCAGCGAGCCGCGGCCCCTCCCTCCCCCGGCCGGCGTGGCGCCGGCGTGACCCTGCTGCTGACCAAAGAGTTCTTCCACCGTGCTGGCGTCGATCCGGCGGCTCTGCTGCGCCCGGCCCAGCGTCCACAGGTTGGCACGCCCCCGCACCTGCCCGCACACGCGAACGTCGCATCGATGCGCACTACGGGAATTGGCCCAACGAGGTGCACTTCGTTCCGTACCTGCTCCTCCGGGATGGTTTTCCAGAAGAAACTCCTCACCCTCTTATGGATCTTCAGGCCTCCCGTGGGCAACGAGGGGGGAGGCGGGGGTGGAGGGGGAGGGGGCGGCGGCGGCGGTGGAGGCGGCGGCGGCGGCACTCTGTCCGGCGTCTTGTTCTCGTTGGCCATCACGCGCATCCCATCAGCTGATTGGACGGAGGCGCCGAATTCACTGAGGCCACGGGCGAGCATGGCGGAGGGAGGGGCCCGCAGAGAAGTGACGACCAATCATCTCGCTGCGTCCCAAAAAAACAGCTTTCATCGACACTTCCCAGCATGCTTTGCTGACAATGTTCGCACACACGAGGAACAAAACAAACAAAAAAAACTCCCTGCTATTGAGCAGCCACTTCCGCTAAATCGGGGATGTCCAAACTGCGGCTTGGGGGCTATTTGCAAACCGCCGATTTTTGCCAATCTGTTAATACCGGCCAACTAATTGGTCGGGCTCTTCTTTCTACACTGGGTGGCAAGGCAGGAGAAGAGAAGAAGAAATTCGTTGTAACGCCTCGCAAACTTGTTTTCCACATTTCACACATCATTCGGTCAGTTGCGCTTCGGAATGGAATTTGCGTTGCATTTTGCTACCTGTCAAGGTCATCTGAGCACAGATTTCTTTTGCTTTGGTTCTAACCAGTCCTGACTTGATCGGTGCCCTGGGTGAGGCAGCCCCAACACCGCCTGGAAATGCCACCCTGCGCAGCTGCACATATCAGAAGCAGCCGCTGCAAGTGGGATACAGGGTCGCTTGCCACCCAAAAAAATTCTGAAAAATTCATTCCTTTTTTGCTTTATCACAGAGTTGGTTTTTTTTTTAAATAAACATAATATTTATAAATATTGTAGAATTTAGTCACATTTCTTACACTGATTAACGATAACGAACATCAAAGGTGGCCCTGGGAAGAAAATATTTGGACGCCCCTGCTCTTAAACATCTCCACACGCAGCACAAAACACCTGGAATAATCCAGACAGGTCACCATATTGGACTTTAACTTAACTGAGTATATTTTGTGTATTTGTGTCTGATTAATGTCATTTGCAAGCTTACGTAAAAGCTGACTTTCCTTGTGTGTCTGAAACCTGCCGGTCTGGTTTTTCTTGCCGCTGCATTCAAAGAGCTTTTTTTTCCCCTTCATCATCCTCTTCCCTCACATCCGCTTACACGCTCACGGCGTGAACGCTCAAAAGCACAATTAAAACAGTTGAAACTCAAAAACGCTTGCGGGTGAATCAAGAGTTGGACGTGTGCTGCGTGTCGCAACCAAACCGCATGGAAAATTACGTTGATTTCGTTTCAAATGAGGCCGATGATTGCCCTCAACTCAAAATGAATGTTCGACTTTGGGGAAAAGTTACCAAGACTTGACTTGAATTGAGCCAAATGTGCTCAAAATGCTGCAATTTTATGCGCTAATCCTTCGTTTATCGCATGGGTTAGGTTCTGGACCAACCCCTGTAATAGGTGAAATCCGTGAAGTGGCGAAACACACATTTTCTTCAAGACTATTTTTAAATCCTACTAACCTCTACAATACTCTTAATTACACTTTCTATACTCCTTAAAACGATGTTATATTATATAAATACCTTTTAAACTTTAAACGTACTGTCATGCACAGTACACTATGTACATTTTATTTTTATTTTTAGTTTTAATTTAGGAAGCATTTTACCACAAAAAAAATTACAGCATACACTCAAAATCCCATGATATGGCGTGTTATGCGTGATATGATTATGAAAAAACAAATCTGCAATACACTGAATCCGCAATAAGTGAACCGCGACATAGCAAGGGAACACTGTTGTCATTAGATGCGATTGTGTTTGCAAAGCACACAAGTCAGCCCAGTGCAAGAAAGTCCAGTGGGCTTGGGTATAATATTTAGAGTGTGTACTCAAGATGCCACGCGTTACCATGGAAACGGCTCAGATTGCTAGCAATCGCTGTGGTAACGGAGTGACTTACCAACGACGGCGCGTTGTGTGCTTGATGGCAACATCACGGTCAGTGCATGTGCGCCAATTAGTTTTGATGGGGCGCCGATGACGTCACTCGATGCAAATATCCCAACGTACAATAACATGACTCGTTTGCGCCTCTCAGCTGACCTAATTGTGACGTGTCCAACCAACCAATTTTTGCTTCACATTCCCACAGAGACAGCACTGACCTGAGCTGGGAGACCGCAGAGATGAATCAGGCAAGCGAGTCTGTTTGAAGAGAGGGGCGGGCACGGGTTAATGAGGAAAGAGCTCGTTTGACAAGATTGTCCTGGTCCGTCAGAACACGGCGTCCCCTCGCATTCACGCCGGGAACTTAACACCGCGCAGGACGGTCAACGTGATGCCTCAAATCTCCTTTCCAGCGCTGGCGCACTCGCACACCTCTGTGGAAGTAACGCGGGCAAATATTGACACTACAAATTCATCTGACCTGTCACAGAAACACAAATGACGGCTGACTCACAACATGTCGCACGAGATGACAAATTGTGTGGAAGTTTCGCCAACATTTTCCACACGGGAGAAAGTGGAAAGTAGTCAAATGTTAAGTGAGAAGCCATGTGCAAAAAGAAACGCGCTACCTCGTTAACACCTTCGGGTGTTACAGAGGAATCTGTGAGAAATGGGGGGGGGGGGGGGGGGGGGGAGTCAAGACGGGCGTGACATCGCACTCCTTCTTCCTGCAGATTCCAAGACTGAAGTCCACTTGAGGGGAGCAAACAGAGGAAACTGGATGGCGCAGGTAGCCACGCTTTTTGCCTTTTGAAAATGCCTGATTAGCTTAATGCTAACAAACAATGCAAACCGCCATTGACACGCTAACAGTTGATAGTTGAACGCACATGGTGGCGCAACACATTTAGACAAGACTATAACAATACCAGTTGAACATACATGGTGGCGCAACACAGTTAGACAATTTAACAATACTCACAGGCATACATTGGGTCCCCGCTATTCACAGGGGACGGGGCCAAACCATCAATCGTGAAAATCCGCAGAAAATTGGCGCCCATTATCATTGCACTGGGACAAAAATAAAATAAACCCAAGAAATTCTTGAATAAGTCATTAAGCGTTTTCGGGGTTGGGTCCCCTGCAAAACAAAATAAAAAAAATACAACAAAACAAAAAAGGAAAAAAATCCATGGATAGGTGAATCTGCGGGTGCCGAACTGCGATTGTGGGGGGAGTCCACTGGATATTCTTTATCCTCAATAATAAATCAAAAAAGACTAATATTAGTACATGATCTTATGGAATCACTTTGTCATAGAAGTCTTTGTTTGTGTCTGCATGACTGTAGAGTATTATACTGCCCCCCGGTGGCCAACCACACCAGAACCAGAAGGAGCAGCACAATGAATCGGATTGCAGCCTTAAATCCTGTTTGATTCTTTACATGATATAGAAATGTGCTATGACATTTTGTTTTTCCTAAAGCACAAAATTATAGCGAGGTATGTTTGTTTGTTTGCTAATAAAAACACGAACACATTTTTGTTCGTGGGGTTAACGAAGGTTTTCCGTCCGGTACTGTGCGTCCACCACCACGCCGTTCGACGCCCCTGGCGGAAGTCGCGATGCTCCTTGTCTGGGGTGTTTCCATAGCAACAAGGACAGCTGTCTCTTTCTAACAATTTTTGTTTCGTTTTCAAGGCCACGGCGCATTCACACATTCAACACCATTCAGTTGACATTTTCAACTGAACGAGGAAAAAGACGCCTGCTGCTTTTTGAGCGTGTCAAGAAAAGTGAGGAGTGTGTGCGTGTGTGGGGGGGGGGGGGGGGGGGGGGGTAAAAAAAAAAAAAAAAAAAACTGCTCACCTTTTTCAACTGGTCGCAGCAAGCATAAATAGCAACAAATATTAGTTGAACTAAAAAAAAACAAAAAAAAGTCAAGACTACCAACCAACAAGTGCGGCGGGCTTGAAGTCACAGCACAACACGCGCGGACACACACACACACATACACACACACACAACAAAAACAACTCACCATATGAATCCAGTGTGTGACCGGTGTCCGACACCTCGGAAACGAGCAGCAACCAGGGCCGAGGACACCGAGCTTGACTGGCGGCTGCAGGTCGCGCCTCCGTGAGCGCGTCGCAGGCTGACGACCGCGCAGGCGTGGCGACTCACGCCGCCGGTCCGTGCGAGGCAGAGATAAGAGTTGCATGTGCTCCACCTATCAGCGGAAACAGCATTTTGGCCTGAACACACACACACACACACACACTTTACCAATAAAATGACAGGAGACATGCCATTCATGAATATCAAATCGTGGTTTGGTTTGAATTGTTTTGGCCATGTGTGCAGCATGCATGTCGCAGTTGAGTCGCACCTGCTTTACGCCCCCCGCGACCACTGGGGGGACCCCAAGAGCGATTAACGTTGAAACAGCAGGGCCTGCAGGATAGTATCTTTTGATTTTTGGAGTAGCATTGATGAAGAACAGCTTTTTTTTTTGTTGCTGTTTTTTCCTCCCATTTCTACACAGTTAAAACCTAAATATTACAACCTCGTATTTGCTTTTCAAAAACTACTTGTCACTTTGTTTCACGTTGCTGTCAGTAACATATTGTCATTTGCCTGACACTATTGTTTATGTCATACTCTGTACATTTCAAGTTATTTTGAAGTGACTGCACAGAGTTAAATTTATTTGTCGTCCTCACGCTCCAAATTTGTAAAATATTTTTTCAACCAAAAATCAGACTTTTTAGCAGGCCTAGATGATATTCAGTATAAGAACTGCTACATCACAACTTTCGCTTAATGGTGACAAGTCATTTTGGAGTGGCCCACAGCCCTTTAACCCACAAGAATAGATCTGCCCCTGTGTTTTTATATTTTTATTTCAAAAACCTCAAATCAAAACCAATTTATTAGTAGTAGTTGTCAGGAGCATCGTGGGCCGTGTTAAATGTTTTTTTGAGCATATGCCGCCGGCCACTAAAAAAACAGAAGGCGGGCCACATGTGGCCCCCACGCCGTAGTTTGGTTCTGCTCTTATGTGTAACACTGCTGCCATATATTTATTGGAGATGTATGAATGAATAATCAATATTGGCAGACTGAGAGGGCCCAATGTCACATTTTGACAACACGTTCAAAGTGAGTTTGAAAATGTTCAAAAGACAACCAATGGACAACAAAGACATTTATTTGGATTATTTACAAGTAGGGTTGCAAAATGCATTTTTACGAACGTAGTGCTTTGCGCCTCCATCTTGTGGGATCTACAGGCAATTCTAAACTTTTTTTTGTTGTTTTTTTTTTTTTTCCCAGGGGATCAGCAGAACACTTGTCAGTCAAATGCACCAATTTAGATCCCCAAAAACATCCGAACATGCGAACATTGTACAACAAGCACAAAACCTCTTTCAGTCCTTCAAGCCCCTCGAAGCAGCCCGCCAACGTGCCCTAAAATGCTTCTGAATCCCGCAGGGCTGCAGTGCTGAAGGCCTGCCATCCATATTGTCTTCATTGGGGAGTGTGGATGGCTCCTAAACCACATTCTTCAGATTCCCTGGGTCGGGGGGGTTAGAGGCTAATTAGCAGTAAGCTACAATTCTCAAAACTATACATCAAACATGAAATATCGCATCACATGGATACGCCGCGGCCTCCTCACAATCACGTCGCTTTGCTCTTACGTACTTTTGATGGTGGCGACGACCTCCCCCAGGTGTTTGGCGTCATTGCGGTCGGGGCGACAGCTCGGACTGATCTCGAGCGAATAGTCGGGCCCGTACTCCGTAAAAAACTAAAAGACCATAAGTGCTGATTTGTGACATGAATAGACAGGAGGCGGAGGGACAGATTATCACAATTTGGTGGACACAAGTTTGGTGGATTGAAAGCGTCATTTAAAGAAAATGACAATCTAAACGATTAATCGCACTCATGATTGCTGTTCCATCTGGTTCTATTGATTCCGCCATATTCATTATCTTTAAGTTACTTTTTTTTTTTTTGATAATAACAATATACAAGATAACAAAAAAGAAAGGGCTGGCATTGGCTTCGGTCATGCTAATAAACAAATAACAGCATCATATTGAAAACAAAAAAAGTCTTTTGTCTTTACTCAACACATAGTTCGACCTCCTTAGGCATATAGTATTTTATTTTAAGAATGACATTATGTGTCATAGAATAATTGCCTTCGTCAGGGTTTGCTCATTTGTCACAATAGCAATAAAAAATACCAATGTGCTTGCTAAAAATCAAAAATAAATTATTTGCTCATTCACTGCCAGCCCTCCCAGTTAACATGGATATTTGACTTCTAAAGCCGTCAACGGCAGTGAATTAAAACTTTCAAAAGTGCTATAAATTGCAACGTGACAAGACTGCTCAAAAAAATGACCGTATGTTAAAATGCGCAAGCTGGTCAGAATGGCCCCTGAAACGCCTCAAGAACTTTGAAAGTCAGATGAGGGATTCCAGAGAAATTGACTTTTTGTTGCACCCCAAGTTAAGTGTTTTTTGGGTTTTGTTTTTTGTTTTAGTCACAATGCGACAATGTCAAAACGGCGACATATTACCTCGTGGTCCGGTATTTCCGAGGTGAGGGTCTTGCCCAAAATAACTGCCGTCAGGTAGGTCCAGCAGCGGGCCGTGTTAGCCAGGTTGTAACCCCCTGAGAATAACATTATGATTGATTATAATATGTACAGTATACTTTTTAACGAAGGTAGCAGGAAACATCCACTTCAAATTGAGGATAAAAAAAATGTCATATTATGAAGCTACTTTAAACGCACACACAAAAGCGCACCTCCTCCCAGCAGCAGCGTCGGCAGGCGCCACTGCAGCACGTACTGCAGACACTTGGCCACCCCCAGCGGCGTCATGTTAAAGGAGCACATGGGGTCTCCCGCCATGGTGTCGGCGCCCAGCTGCATCACCACGGCATCCGGGTTGTAGTGAGCGCGCACGTCCGGCATGACGCTGCAGCCAAGAGACGACGTCAGTTCAGCGCTTAAACACATTCACTGCCATTGACGGCTTTAGAAGTCAAATATCCATGTTAGCTGCGAAGGCTGGCAGTGAATCGAGTTTTAAGCCCTTTTCTCTCCTAGACGAAGCTAACAGCCCGACTAAATGCAGCTCCTCCCCTCACTTGCCTGGTGAAGACTTGGTAATATCTGTCGTCTCGGATGCCGTCCTCCAGCGGGACGTTGACCGTGTACCAGCGGCCTCTGCACAAGCCGATATTAGTGACATCGCCCGTACCTACACACACACACGTATGTATATAATCCCTAAAATAGACATTAATATCGTGTTTCAGGTGAAATTTCAGGATGAACCAAAAATGCACTGTAACCATCACAGATGAACTTAATTTGATCTTCTCTAATGTACTCTTTGCGAGCTCTTGTCGAATAGTTTTACCTGGAAAAGAACGTTTGATGTTGTTCGTCCTGAAATTTCACCTAAAATCTGCGTTGTCATGTACAATACAAAGGCCAGCGATGAAAGTCACCTGGGAAAAAGCCAGGGGAGAACTTGTGCAGGGACACCGTCATGACTTTGGACGTGAAGTTGAAGGCTTCCTCCACACCTGCAGGGAGAAAAGGAGTACAAGGAAGTACAGAAAATGGATAAAACTATTGCATTCCCAAACCAAGCTTCTCCCCCCCCCCCCCTTCCATCCGTCACTGCCCGACAGTTTACAACGTAACGGTGAATACTGGAAAGGATTCTCGTTTGTTAGCGTACCGTCTCCGTGATGCAGGTCCACGTCCACGTAAAGGACTCTGTCGTATTTTTCCCGCAGCTTGAGAATTCCCAACACGGCATCGTTGACGTAGCAGAAGCCCGACGCCTGGTCCCTGGAGGTCGCGGAGAGAAACTGCTGAGCGGCGAGCGATCGCGCCAGACCTCACAAAAGCAACGGCCTCGCCCCTTACTTCTTGGCATGGTGCCACCCCCCGGCCCAGTTGATGGCCACGTGGCACGTTTGGTCCAGCAGGCACTGGGCGGCAGTGAGCGTAGCGCCCCCTACTGCCGCTGCGTAGTCAAATATGCCCTCCACCACTGGACAGTCGTAACCTGGAGGAGGTGAAGTGCATTGCAATGGTGAGGAGAGGTACTCACACTCTGTACTTAAAATAGTACAGATACTTAAACTGTAAAGGAAATTTTAAAAAGCACGTGGACGACTCACCAAGGCCGTAGTCGGCCGAATGGGGGTCATCGTTGTCTCCGTCCTGGCTGATCTTGTGAAGATGCTCCAGGTAGAAGTCCGAGTGGAACTGACCCATGTCCTCTATGGTGGCCACCTGTGGCTTCACAGTGCTGCAAGGAGAACAAGGAGGACAATATCAATGTTGCATGCTGACACTTGTCTTCTCGTCATGTTCCAAACCTCATATCTTTGAGGAGTCCATAGGCTTCTATCAGTGAGTGGACCATACTCGCCTACAAAACGGACAAAACTCATCTTAACCTCAACGAAACACTGCACAGCAAAAAGGAGGTCAAAAGAATCCAACTCACCCGGTTTGGCACTTTGGATAAAGAGTCACAAGTTTCAATGTATTCCTGACTAAAAACATACGCGACCTTCCGTTTACCGTAACTTCCGTCATCGCCGTCTCCTTCACAACTCATGCTTGCGTGGGTGAAATGTGGAGAAAAGACGGCGGGGAATGTCAAATATGTCAAATATTCCAAAACAAAAAACACAAGTGGAGAGGGGAAGTCGGGCTCGCTTCTGGTGTTACACCATAAACACCCCCCCCCCCAAAAAAAAAACCTCGACCAATTTTTATTTGTTTGACGTTTTTCTAGTGAACAAAACCATCTAAATAAAGGCCAATGTCTTTAATTAGTAGTAGCAGCATGTGTGAACTGGACCTTTTCATTTTCAAACCATCGAAAGGCAGCGGGCACAAGATATAATATGTCCCCTCGTCCCCGGCGGGACGATTTAAAAAGAGGGACTCGATTGGGCGAATGGCATTCTGGGACGTTTTGTAGTTTTTCCCATTTACTCTTCCTCCCCCGTATATATTTTTTTGTATTTAGTTTAACATCGACTGAGTTTGTCTTCGGCGCTTCCTATATTTCACCTATCTTGCCACAAATAGCTCGGAAGATCATTTCCGTCAGTTCCGTTCTTGTAGCGGGAGAGGGCGCAAAAGCTTAACGTTCAAATAACGTGTCAAAAATGCAATTCAAGTGCGAATGAACATTCAGTTTTCACCCATTATATTTCATATGGATTTAAGAGACCGAATACGCACGACAGTCAACATCAAAACGAAGGCAGTCGTAATGCTTTTACTTTGACAGTATGGCGCTCACTCGGCGTGCGTTCTACTTTGAAAGTACACACTACTTATATCCGCTTTTTTCGGCCTTCCGACTGCTAGCTTTGCTTTGCTCCCCCGCGGGTTGCTGTGCGTTCAAAGTTGCTCGTCTTTCTGAGCGCCGAGAGCGAACAAATGACTTTTGTGCGGGTCACTTAGAAAATTTGTCAAGTGTTTACGAGCGCGAGGCCCACAAAGCTGGTCGCCATGAGGAGTAGGAGCAACTCGGGCGTGAAACTGGACAACTATGCCCGGATCGTGCAGCAAACTATCCTGCAGCACCAAGTGAGTGTTTAAACCAGTGTCGTATCGCCGTAATAATCTTAACTAACAGCCACTTCCCTTCTCTCCTTACACTGCCTACACAAAAGGGAAGTAGTGTGATGTTGCGCAAGGCTTTTCGTGTTGTTAATATTGGCCTTAATGACTAAACCGTGGCGCATTAAATAGCAGATTTTTGTTGACTGTATTATATTCCAAGAATGAGGAAATTCGTGCAGGTATCCAAGGAGCGATGAAAGCCCCTCCCACACGCTTTCAAGAAATGTAAACTTACTAAAAGACTCACTCGCACAGTTCTCCAAATTAGAGGCAACATGTGCTTGCTTCAAGATGTTTGGAACTCCCTGGTGACGTTGACTGTAAAACTGACACATACAATCAACGGTTTTAAAAAAAAAAAAATCTGTGCCACAGCACGGGCGAAACACATGCCATGTGCTGACCTGCGAACTCACTCGCGTGCACGCGTGTTCCGCAGGATCCCGTCACGGGCCTTCTCCCCGGAAGCAGCGAGCAGCCGGACGCTTGGGTCCGGGACAACGTTTACAGCATCGTGTCCGTGTGGGCGCTCAGCCTGGCCTACAGGAAGAACGCCGACAGGGATGAAGACAAGGCCAAGGCCTACGAACTGGAGCAGGTGTGTGCGTCTGTTGTAGATTTTTCAGGTAAAGCGGTGCCTTGAGTTCCGAATTTTATCCATTTAATGAATGGAAATGCCATTCGTCCGTTCAGCCAATCAAAAACCAATATTGCAGCGGGGCGTGTCCTGGGATTCCTCACGTCTCTGAGCTCATCAGTACGGCACTAATATTAGTAGTAATCTCTCTAGCGTCGCTCACCATGTCCGTCCTTTTCTTTAGAGTGTGGTGAAGCTAATGAGGGGAGTCCTGCAGTGCATTATGAGGCAGGTATGTCGCGACACAGGCGCGCAAGCAAGCGCGACGACTCACCTGTCGCGCGTTTAACGCGGTTTCTCGGCTGGTAAAAAAAATCTTCCCTTTTGCCCGCAGCTGGACAAAGTGGAGCGGTTCAAGTACAGCCGCAGCACGTCCGACTCGCTCCACGCCAAGTACAACACCAGGACCTGCGCCCCCGTGGTCGGGGACGGCCAGTGGGGGCACCTGCAGGTGGACGCCACCTCGCTCTTCCTGCTCTTCCTGGCTCAGATGACGGCGTCCGGTGCGTGCTCATTCGCTCATTTAGCTAGCTTGTGTGAGCTTCGGGAATGACCGGTTTCATTTCTTTGCGTGCCAGGTCTTCATATTGTCTACACGCAGGATGAAGTGGACGTAGTGCAGAATCTCATGTTCTACATCGAGGCGGCTTACAAAGTGGCCGTGAGTGGCGTATTTTCTCTCTCGCTCCTCTTTTTGCTTCGTTTGTACCAACCGAGTCCCCTCAACGGCTGCTCACAGGATTACGGGATGTGGGAACGAGGGGACAAAACCAACCAGGGCATCACCGAGATCAACGCCAGCTCCATCGGCACGGCCAAGGTAGGTCGGCGAGGAGAGCGAGCCCACCCAGGGTGTCGGGTCGCTCCCGTGACCTTTCCGCCGATCTTTAAATGACCTCCATGCAACGGAACTCTCCTTTCCCTGGGGGTGGGGGGGAATAAGTAGCTGTCCTAGTCAACACAATCAGAAACCCAGGTGGAAATGGTTTAAAAGATTTCACTGGCATTGCGAGATTTTACATGATGTGAGGGCGCACTGTGAGCTAGGTCCTTTGCCTTGTGGCGATCAGGCGGGATCAGGTTCCCCGTGTCTTCCACGAATGGCTTCCCGCTCTGAAATAACACACACACACACACGCACACAAATGCATGACGGCTAAATTAAGACACAAGGAATCAGGCTTCACCGCGGAATGCAATTCTCACCAAAACATAGCGGCCGGGCCGTGCATTTGCTCCCTGGGCCTTCGGTGAGGACTTGATCCACGCTTATGTTACCGCCACTCTCGCCTCACAATGATAGAAAGCACCAATCCGAAACGAGAAGGTAATATAACGGCACGCAACTGTGCCGCGTATCACGTGGAGCAATTTAGAATCCACATTTATTGAAAAAGGGTTAGGGCAGGGGTGGCAAACTCATTTTTGTCTCGGGCCGCATTTTCCCTGAGAGCGCCGTTAGAACAGTGGAATGTTTGAACACCAAATCATATTATTACCATTACACAACAAATTGAGGGATAACTAGTTTTGAAATCTGAAGACAAGGATAATAGTTTGTTCAAGTACTGTTTAAGTTACTGGAGAAGAACAGTTTGGTAACAGAAACATGCAATATCGCAACTTTATTGTTTATTTTTTTTTTTTTTCAGATTTTAGCAAAAATCACAGAAGCTGACGAGCTGATTTGCTTTCGCGGGCCACACAGAATGATGTGGCGGGCCGCATCTGGCCCCCGGGACTTGAGTTTGACACCGATGGGTTAGGGTTTTTACATAAAATACGGCATACTCACCAGAAATGCTGATGATCAAATTAATACATGTGTGAAGATGTGTTTTGCTCATTGAATTTTGATGTGAGAGGTTTTGCTCTGACCAACCAATCAGAGGACAGAAGACTGTCGACTTTATCAAGGGGCTTGTGAGGACAAATCGGAAATGTGACTGGTTAACGAAATTCCCATTGTCCCACGGGGCAGCACTTTTCAGATTGACATGGCAACGCAGAGAGGTTGAAACCTGATTGGGCAATCAAATCTGGACAATAAATGTTGTTGAAGCAGTGCAGCCGAGATGGACTAAATTCATCCCATTTCATTGATCAAATATGAGAATTTCGGTTGTAAATGGACGTCGGCGTGTCTGATATTGTTGAAGTCAGGCAGCTTAAACACGGCGCTTCGTCAATTCCATCCCGTTCCAGGCAGCTCTGGAGGCTCTGGACGAGCTCAACCTCTTCGGAGCCAAAGGTGGACCTGGATCGGTGGTCCACGCCCTGGCCGACGACATCCAGCACTGCCAGGTAGCGCTTTGTGTTCGATCAGCGTTTCTCATAAAGCGCGGTACGCAAAAGAATCACAGAATCGTCATTGTTCGTTTTGGATAAATAATTTGGCCTACCACATTACTGGATTGTAGTTTTTGAGGTGCCACGTGGACTTGGTGCGAAAGGTTTGAGAACCACTGTGTGAGCTCATCCTTCTATCTCCGCCTCATTAGTCCATCCTGACCTCCATGCTCCCAAGAGCATCCATCTCCAAAGAGGTGGATGCCGGCGTCCTGGCCATCATCTCCTACCCCGCCTTCGCCGTGGAGGACATGAACATAGTCGACATGACCAAGGAGGAGATCATCTCCAAGCTGCAGGTGCTCGCATCAGGATTTGTTGTGTGTTTCAATCAAAGAGATGCGGAGCAGACCGAGAAAAAAAAAAAAAAAAAAAAGTCCTCAGTGACCTTTCTGTGTGTGCGTTCAGGGTCGTTACGGCTGCTGCAGGTTCCTCCGAGACGGGCACAAAACTCCAAAAGAGGTCCACGACGGAAAGCCAAGAGCGGGAAGCCGATGAAGCGGACTTTGGCTGATTGTTTCTGTCTTTTTTTTTCCAGGACCCCAACCGTCTGTATTACGAGTCCGCCGAGCTCAAGTTGTTTGAGAACATCGAGTGCGAGTGGCCTCTGTTCTGGACCTACCTCATCCTGGATGGAATTTTCATCAACAGCCCCGAGCAGGTACCGCGGCACCTCGGTTTACAAATTAAAGAACAAATATCACTGTTCGCTGTTATTCTGTTCCTGTTTTTATTTTTTTTAATGAGAAAACTTGCTTGGCTCAGGTGCAGGAGTACAAGGACGCTCTGGAGGGCATCTTGATCAAGCGGAAGGACGGAATACGACTGCTCCCCGAGCTTTACAGCGTCCCGCCGGACAAGGTCGAAGTCGACCGTTTCACGCGCTGGGTTAACTGCAGTTCTGCCGCTTGGTTTTTCGGTCTCATGTTTGTTTCCAAACAGGTGGAGGAGGAATACGTGAATCCGCACACTGTCGAGCGGATTCCCATGGGGAAGTGTCCCCTAAAGTGGGGACAGTCTCTTTACATTCTGGGAAGGCTTTTATCTGAGGTCACTGTCACTTTTCATTTATCCCCCCCAAACTTGTGTTCCAAATCAAATGTCATCACGATAAAGCGCCCGCCTGCCTGCCTCGCCCCCAGGGTTTTCTCGCTCCCGGAGAGATCGACCCTCTGAACCGTCGCTTCTCCACCATCCCCAAGCCCGACGTGGTGGTGCAAGGTGAGCGCTGAAGATGCAGTATAGATCAGTGATTCTCAAAATAGTACCACTAGTAGCACACGGACTCCCTCTAGTGGTACGCAAAAGAATTACTGAAATGACACGGTGGGTCGGATCAGCCTGCGTTCGAACGTGTGACATTCCACGCGGCCGCTCTGTGCCGGCAGTGTCCGTCCTGGCTGAGACGGAGGAGATTAAAGAGCTGCTGCTGAAACACGACATCCACGTGGAGACGGTGGCCGACATCCATCCCATCCACGTGCAGCCTTCCAGGGTGCTCAGCCACATCTACGCCCGACTCGGTACGCCCACAAAAAAATCGTGTATAGACGGCGCGCGACCGGTCGGTGTCTCAACGCCGCTGTGCCGCAGGTCGGAACCCCAGACTGGGTTTGACGGGGCGGCCCTACAGGAGGATCGGAGTGCTGGGAACCTCCAAGTTCTACATCATCAGGAACACCATTTTCTCATTCACGCCTCAGGTGTGTGTGAAATGAAGGAAAGAAATCCTGGAAAGGTTTTAACGGGCCATCCTGTCATCCCCCAGTTTCTGGACCACCAGCAGTTCTACCTGGCGCTGGACAACAAAATGATCGTGGAGATGCTAAGGACGGAAATTTCCTACTTGTCGTCCAGATGGAGGATGACGGGAAGACCCACCGTCACGTTCCCCATCTCGCAGACGATGCTGAGTGAGTACACGGAGAGGCCGCCGCGTGTTTTCATGCACGGAATTCTCGGTTCTGAGGTTTGTCCCTGAACGCGTTACAGCTGAGGACCACGCTAACCTGGACCCCGCTGTGCTGGGCACCCTGAAGAAACTACAGGACGGCTACTACGGAGGAGCAAGGTTAAGCTGTGGCGGGGCCGGGTCCATCTCCCCCGCTGGATGTTAAAAGTTGGAACGCTTCCCCCTCTGCCTTCTCCAGGATCCAGACTGGAAAGCTTTCGGAATTCCTGACCACTTCGTGTTTCGCTCACCTCAGCTTCTTGGATGGTAAGGCCTCAGGCAGCACGGGCAGCCGTGCCGAGGACGAGTTTGATGATGCTGACGGCGAGGGATACGTGCATGAGTTGGGCTGTGACGACGGTAAGCAAACCGCAGAGGACGCAGAGGACGGATGGGTGACGGGTTGCCGCCGTGTCCTTTGACCGGATTTCACCATTCCAAATATAATCCACCCTGACCCCATCCCCTCTCCCAGCCTCAAGAGGACTTAACTCTTAATGGAAGGAAAACACAACTGGGCTTTGCTTTGCTTTCATGGTGGGCTTGTGCAGAGGTTCTCAAACTGGGGTCCTGCTGTAAGCTTCAGGGTCAGCATACAACATAATTTGTGATAAATGCAGCATTACATATTAATTTTTTTTTTTTTTAATGGGCATACCTACATATGTGAACCGGTGCACCAAACAAACAAACCAATTGCTTCATAAATCTGACATTCCCAAATGAATAAAGTTGCTTGCTCAGTACTAAAGGCATATGATGACAGAAATACATCCTATTTTTTTGGAAGAACAAAAAGCATTTTTTTTCTTTGGAGCATAAATAGTAGTCTTCATTTTTTTTTAAAGAAAAAAGGTGTCTTTTTCAGAATAAAATGCAGAATTTATTTATTATTATTTATTTAAAGTTGTATTTTTCATAACATTATGTAACATTTAAGGGGTACCCGGAAGTTATGTTCAATCGATGTTTAGATTGTGAAGGGGGGGGGGGAGGCATTCCTTGGAAAGAAAAAATGGCTCAGATGTGAGGTTCCAGGTTGGAATCCGGGCTGCAATCTTCCTGTGTGGAGTTCGCATGTACTCCTCATGCTTGCGTGCGGGTTTCTTCCACCCGCATTTAAAAAAACATGCATGTTAGCTCCATTGAAAATTGGCTTGTTTGTCTAAAAAAAAAAAAACAACAAACTACAAGGCTCGTGTAAACAACACCCCTAACCTTTCACAGAGGCCGATGACCTCGCTCAGTACCTGGACCACCTCTTGGCCCACGCGGCCCCCAAGGAGCTCAAAACGAAGTTGGGAGGGCTGGGGAAGTTCAAGGAGGCCGCCACCAAAACAAAAGAGATGGTGACCCTGAGGAACAAGGCCCAGGATCTCAACGTGCAAGGTGGGCAACAGCTGTACAAGCTGTTATCTTGAGAGGACCATCATATCGACTTCTTCTCCCCCTTTCTAGAAGTCAACATGTACCTGCCCAATAAACTGTTTCGCTCTCATCAACCGTCCCTCAACCTGAACCTTCCGGACTCTTCCGCACCGCCAGACAGTCAGGTGAAAAAAAAAAAAATGAAGAAATACATTTCTGCTTCGACTCGTGACGGATGCCTTGGTTCAATGATTTTGACGTTTCAGGTCCCGGAGGTGACGGTGACGCCCGAGAGCGGCGTGCCGCGGGACGCCGGCGGAGCCGTGGATCACCGCGCTCTGGCGCGCCTGCTGAAAGACACGCAAAATCTGCACGACCAAGCCGACATCCTCTACATCCTCTTCAAGGACAAGTGAGTTTGTCATTGTACGGCGCTACCTTGACTTACAAGTGCTCCCGAGTTACGAGCCGCCGATTTATTGCTGCTCCCAGTTGTGGTTTACTTGAAAATGAAAAAAAAAAAAAAAAAAAAAGAGATAATTACATATTGTGTCTTTAACCAAACCACAAGTTGGTATGTTATCTTAATGCTAACACATAATGCGAAAGGCAAAAGACAGGCTAACAAAATTAGCATCCATTTTGTTGTCGTTTAAAAGTAACCTTTTAGACCACTGATATTTGAACACAAACCGTGCTTAGCACATACAGAGACTATTCCGATAATTACTGGCATATATTGTTTTTGCTGTACGTGGAGTATGCATGTATGCATTATATTGTCCCCTAGTGGCCAAAGCACGTACACACCAGAAGGAGCAGCACAATGTTCATTTAATGATGTTATTACTGGATGTTTTTATTCAGTACAATCCTGTGGAGTGTTATTTTTCTAATAATTTAAAAAAAAAAAAAAAAAAAAAAAAAAACATCTTCCATATATTTGGGGGGCTAGAACGGTGATTGAACGGCATTGCCATTCATTGGGGGAAGTCGAGATGGAAAAACGAAGGATTTTAGTGACCAGCACGGTAACGGAACGAATGAGTCGTAAAGTCAAAGTCGTTTTGCTGTGCGTCTGCTGATCAGCTCCTTGAACCTTATATGCAGGGGCATGGACTGGGACACTGGCCTGCACAGCAAAGGCATCACGGTGCGTTCGTTGCTCACAGACCTGTACGAGAAGGCCGGCGAGCTGAAGAACTGGGGGCTCATCAGGATGATCTCTGGCATGTTGAGGAAGAAGGTGGAGGAGCTGGACTCGGTATGCAGTGTTTTTCAAATCATTCTAGAATTTCACTTCAATGCGAGCTGTGCTTTTCTGCCATCTTTTGGCATTTATGTGCAATTGCAGTCCAATTTTTTATGTCGTGAGCATGGTCGTGGAACGAATTGAATCCGTAATCTCAAGGCACCACTGCATGCAGTCATCATGGAAACTCTCCTTGTGGTCCCTCAGGCCTGCTCCGATTTGCTGGCCCACCAGAAGCACCTGACGGTGGGTCTGCCCCCGGAGCCCAGAGAGAAAACCATCACGGCTCCCATCCCCCTGGACCAGCTGGCGGCCATCATCGAAGAGGCCAGCGACAACAACATCAGCGTGGCCATTCTCACCCAGGTGAGTCCGGCGGACTCCCTCGGCACCCCCCTTTTAAACCGCATTCACCCTCGGCCTCTTCCGCCTCAGGAGATCATGGTGTACCTGGCCATGAGCATCAGGACGCAGCCCAACCTGTTCAGCGAGATGTTCCGCCTCCGCATCGGTCTCATCATCCAGGTCATGGCCACGGAGCTGGCCCAGTCGCTCAACTGCTCCGGTAGCACCCAAAAGGACCAACATTTAAATAAAGCGCCTCCCCTTTCTTCAAAGTAGTTCCACAGGATGGCGCCAAAGCAGTATTGTCTCAAAATTGAGAAAATGTGACTCTGGATGAAATGTGTCCGTTTAGGGGAGGAGGCCACTGAAAGTCTGATGAGTCTGAGCCCCTCGGAGCTGAAGAATCTCCTCCACCACATCCTGAGCGGGAAGGAGTTCGGCGTGGAGCGGAGCGGTGAGCGCGCCCGTCACCTCGCCTACGGCTCAGCGCGTTCGGTTCGGGTGACCTCTCGCTCCATTCCCTTCCACGCAGTGCGAGACGCCGACGGCGGTGTCAGTCCGGCCATCTCCATCCATCACCTCGGGAACGTGGGCGCCACCAAGAGCGAGAGGGCGGGAATCAGCAAGCTCAAGAGCGACATGAAGATGGTAGGAAGCAAAACTTGGCGGCGCGGGAAATGAGCTTTTTGGCGGAACAATCAAAGTCAAAGGACCAATGTGTTGCGATGATGATCAAGTGTGACTTTCAGGAGTAAGGCTAAAATAACCTCAGGGTTCGGAGGCGTTGCTATGGCAACGCCGATGTCAGGAATTACTTTCCACGTTTCAAAAATGCCACACTTTCCATCCTAACATTCCCAAATTTAAGAGATATTTAACATATTTACCTCCTCCACCCGTAATTCTTGACCGATTCAAACCATGGCAACTTCAAACTAGTCCACCGATTCAGGACATCTTGGGAACTGCTCGCATTAGATTCACTTTATCCTTCCACATTTCTTGACCGATTCAAACCATTCCCCGTCTCCCGTTGTCCATGTCAAGAATTCAATTAATTCCGCAGCTTTTCAGCATTCCCACTTGTTCTTTCTTTGCAGCTGGGGCACAGGTTGTCTCTGAGTGGGCCCAGTCAGGTGATGGTATCACACTCGGGTGCTAATTCACCGTCTTTAGCTTGGGAGAGGCATCGGTGAACGGGTTGTGCGTGAAATAATTCCGATCATGAAAAACGATTGCGCTTGCTCCGAACAAGTTCCCGATTCAAGTGTTTAATTAGCGCGATTACTTGATGTTGCCGCGCCTCTGCAGCTTCCTTCTGACGCCCGTGGGAGAGAAGAAGCATGTCATTTGTTGTTTTTGTTGCAGGCGGATCGCAGAGTGTCTTTGACAGACGCAGTCAAGGTGACCCGTCGTGCGCGGAGCGCAAACCGATACGCTTCATGGGCAAAAAGTATTGGGACACATTCCACTGACGAGAAGTGAAAAGTCTGAACATGTTCTTGTCGATTCGCCCACCCTGAATAGAATTAAGAGTCCCCCGATCGATCCGTTCATGAATTGTCCTAAGACTTTAGTCCATGCGGTGTCCGCATTGAGTTTGAGTCCCTAAAATGTTTTTCCTCCCTCCCAGCCGGACCAGAGCGCGACGTCTGCCCGCAAGGTGATAAACCCTCAGCAGCAGCCGCCGCCGCCACTGTCTCCGGCGTTTCTTTTGCTCGCTTCCACCCCTCTTTTGCTCTCCTCGCCATCTGCCTGGCGCTTACTTTTGCTCTGCTTCCTGCATTCCCCCCCATCAGAGCCTCCGATCTCACTCGCTGGACATCGGCAACATCGAGTCAGGGGTAAAGATGTTTGTCTTGCGTGTCGTTAGCTGCACGTTGCGTCGAGGCTTACGGGGCAGCTGCTTCCTTTCTTGCTTTTCCTCGCCTCAGAGGTACAGACTTCCCTCCATCGAGTCGCTGGACATTCCGGAGAGCAGCTCAGTCGCCAAGGACACGAGACACGGTCAGTGGCTGCGCAGGAGGCGCCTGGACGGCTCGCTCAACCGCGTCCCCGTCGGCTTCTACCAGAAAGTCTGGAAGATTCTGCAGAAAGTGAGTGACCAGCATGAGCCAAAATTGTAAGACTTCACTTATGTCTTGCTGGAATTTTGCTGCCGCCGTGACTCGGGACTCTGTGAAAACTTTACGGTTAAGACTTGAGACTTACTCGGGGGCGGCCGACTTGAAAGGGGCTCACGTGCCCTACGTTGTCTTCCAGTGTCACGGCCTGTCCATCGAGGGCTACGTCCTCCCGTCTTCCACCACCAGAGAGGTGAGTCGGTCCAGCCGCAAGCGTCAGATGATCGTTTCATGTTCAGGGTTTTTCCCTTGCACAAATCGAGGCTGAGCGGCGGTACCATTCGGATCCTTTGCGTAGGCCGTGCCCCCCCCCACTGGCTCAAACAAACGCTTGCATTTTACTGTTCTTTTATTAGACGGAAATACGCAGATCAAAACCACTGGCTGTGTTTCGGGGGAAATCTGAGAAAAAGTGACAATCATAAGTTGCGGTGGTTTCTCTTCCACATTTCAGACATGCTTGGTCCCGAAAGAAACAAGATTTTGAAAATCCACAAAATGGTTTTGTTTGGCTCGCAACACTCCAATTTCAGTTCAAAATGACACCAAGCCAGCGCATCGCCAGCCAAATGATAATAATGACTGTCAGAGGTTTCAGTGCCCCAGGACGAAATTTTCTATGCGATGTGGATGATCCCCAGATGACACCCGGTGAGATCAAGTTCTCGCTCCACGTGGAGACGGTGCTGAACCGCGTCCCGCAGCCCGAGTACCGCCAGCTGCTGGTGGAGGCCATCTTGGTGCTCACCATGCTGTCCGACGTGGACATTCCCAGTATCGGCTCCGTCGTCCACGCCGAGAAGATCGTACAGATCGCCAACGACATGTTCCGCAAAGATCAGGTGGGGAGGCGGAATCCGATGGCGGCACCGCTAACCCCTCACCCACCCTCCTCGCTCAGCTTTCGCTCTCTTCCCTCCAGAGCGACCTGGGCGCAGACGAGCACATGCTGGAGCGCGACCCGTCCACCGGAGTGTGCAGGCTGCTGTACGACAGCGCCCCCAGCGGGCGCTTTGGGAGCATGACCTATCTTACCAAGGCGGTGGCGGTCTACGTGCAGGACTTCCTGCCCGGCGGCGCGTGCGCTGTCCAGTGACAGGATGCGACGCCGGCGCATTTCAACTTTTATTTAATTCAGACTTCTTCAATGAAGCGCAACAAACACGTGCCTTAAATATCGCCGATATATTCAACTTTTATCCCCCCCCAAAAATATTGAAGGCAGTAATGTCTTGGTAAAAATTTAAAGTACAAAACACATTGAAAAGTCAATTTTGCATAAGATCTCGCCTTTAACGATGCTTCAAAAGTTGTTTTTCTCGACGTATGTGAAGGCTGCATTCTTTTATTATGCATGACTGATAAAAGTGCGGTTCCATCAAATAGTTTTCGAGTCATAGTATTAATTAATAATTGTTGCTGCTGCCAGACTTTATTTCAACTGATTCATTTCGTATCGTTTGAGTAAATCTTGTTGTGAGGCAATAGAATGAACCTTGTGACCATTTGAGTTTCTCACCTTAACTACATGTATTCACATGCTGATGATTTATGAAAATGGCTTGAGAGAATCAGTAGCGCGAGCTTCCGAAACGCGGCACTTACCCGATTGCTCGGTGATGACGTCGGCGGGGGCGCTTCGACTCTGCTTCCTGCAAAGAACACATCATAAATAAATATGCAATACTTCATCCTGTACATATGAACGCATATTGAAATATAAAGTCATAATGTATTTGAAGTCCTAATTAAGGATGATCGTGATGTTTCTAATCATTTGTTTACGCAGGTGTGTGCTGTGTCCCTAATAAATCAATATTTTAAAAATTGCCTTTTTAATTCATTCACACAAAGCCCAGTTCCACTTGTCACGTAATAATAATAATAATAAAGCATACCTTTGCTGTAAAATGTCAATCCAAGGGGTTCCACTTGCGGGATGTTCGGCGTCCTCGCGCGTCTTCCGGGTTCATCTGAGCGCGACGTCCGTCATTATTGCGTCAGACGTTAAGAAAAAGGTGTGAAACCTCGCCAAAGTTAAAAAGTGCATAATTGGATTGTTAAAATGACGTAGAGCTTGTGACAGACAAATCCTATATTATAAAGAAGCATCTGAATCAATTGGAATATCGGGGAAAACAATTTTTGTTGTTGTTGAAGTTCTATTGCAATTGAAAAACGTGAGTTAGTTCAATAGAGTTTTTTATTTTCCAATATTTAAGTGCACTGTTAATCTTCAAACTGTGCATGTCACATTGGCTTCCAAAAATGCTAAACATACTGGATGTTAATTAACCTATAGACGTAATGGAATTGTGACGCGATCCCTTTTCATCTTACATGAAAGCGGAAGTGATAAGAAGAGGTCACAGGAGGTCAAGGAGGACAGAAGCATATCTTTATTTATTTTTCTGTTGCTACAAGTCACCATTCAAGATACACAGAGACATATCGGGAAGCGACAGAAGCCTTCGACATTTACGGCGTATAAGTCTAACTATCAGAACCATGAGGTCGAGGGAACACTTTTTTTTTGGTTGTGAACGCTCTATTGCTTTGGGAACAGCCTCGTCGTCGATCGGGTCACTTCCTGGCCTTCACTGCCTTTTTCAATATCAAATATATCACATATTTGTTATTGCTAACATCAAACCCTGGCAAACAGAGATATAGTACTATCAGTGTCTTGAAAAGTAATCTTTTTTTTTATTATTTTTTTTTTTTTACAGAAAATAACAGTCTGGAGGAATTTTCGGGTCGACTCGAGGACATGCACTAGGATGGGATCGGAGGGCAAAAAAGGGGAAGCGTCGGATGATCATCACGTCACGCATGCATTCGGACAGCAGCTTCCATCCTTATTGAGTTCACCTGAAAGCCGGACTAGACGTACGCGGGTTTTAACATGCCGACACAGATTCATGTTAACGGTATAAAAGTTTTTTTTTTAATTATAATTTTTTAATTTTTGTTTGGCTGTTGGACTGATAACTGATGTAATCTGGTAAAAAGCCTCACAAAAAAATATTGAGTTGATTATGACACCCAATTCAATCCTGTAAATAAGGATTTTTTTTTTTTTAAAAATAAAAAAAAACGTTTTGTTTTTTAAAAAGTTGTTTTCATGGGGTCCAATTTGATGTTAACATTATAATAGCGGTGCCTTTAGATGAGAGTCACCCGATTAAGTTTTTTTCCAGATACGAGCCATCATTCGACCATTGGTTTTGGCTTTGACTGGCAACTAGTCAAAACTATCCACCTAAAAAGACTACATAAAACAATTACACGTTTTGTATTTAAAACAACTCAGCTTTGCCTTAAGGAGGGGGGGAAAGTCTGCTTAGCTTAATGCTAGCAAACAAAACGAAATGCCGTTGGCATGCTAACAGATAGCGTCTATAGTCGGGGCTTTTGAAGCAATGGCTATATTGTGTGCACAAATGGTGGACGACAGACATATTATATAAGAATACTCACAGGCATATATTATTGATCCTTTATGAAAAAAAACAGACTAACATTACAGCATCTTAATGCTTCACTGAACAGTCGTAGAAGTAATACCATTCTTCTTCGTTGGTGTCTGCATGACTACATAAGTATTATACTTGCGCCCCCCGGTGGCCAAGGCGAGCATAACAGAAGGAGCGCCACAAATTAAATTATGACGCGCAAACTGGTTAATTCTTTACATTCTCTCCGGCGTGTTACGCAAGGATGCTACTCTGTCTTTTCATCCTTCCGTCACATCCCCCTCCCGTCCTTTCTCCCTCCCTTTTTCCATCCATTCATCGTGCTCCACTGGCTGGCAGGCCAGCGGGCTGAGCCAACGCTCTGTCGCATTACCCCGCCGCCGAGTGAATTACTCAGCCTCCATTAGGCTAACGAGAAAAGAGAGCCAGCGAGATGGGGGAAAGAGGGGGATGCGTGAGGACGGAAGGTCGCACGTGGAGAAGCGGGGGACGACAAACAAACGCAACGGGAATAACATTTGTGGAACCCTCAACCCAAAATGCAACTAAAGTGAACTCACTATAGAGGCCACTATATCGTGGCTAGGGAGCGATTCGCAACACAGCCAAGAACGACCGAGATGGCTTATGCAGACAAAACGATGGCCGGAATTGTTCGCTTTGTTTTACAGCAATCGACACCAAAATAATCAAACCCTGATGTGTTGAAAAAAACGAAACAAAAAACAAAAACACAGTGTGAGATGATGGCAAAGACAAGCAAGTCAGGACACGTACAAGTTCCCTCCAGAGTCATTCACTTCCCTTAGAGATGCAAAACAAACATACATACATATATATATATATATCCATATATATTTAAAAATAGTCAATAAATAATTTGAATCATTCAAAAAATAATAAATAGGGATGTACAGTGTTTCAGCATTTTTTTGTACTGTTTTCGATAAAGTTGATAGCGGCTATGGAGGAAATAAGCTTGCACGCTCCGTCTTGGCTCTAACCCGCCGGCCCCCATCCTCCCCCACCAGCCCCCACGCACCCTTCGGGGCCCTCAGAGGTCGGTGCAGCGCTCCTGCTTGCTGTAATGGTCAAACTGGCTCTTCCAGTGCATCATGTAGGAGGACCAGCGGTGGAACTCCACTTTCCACTGGCGCTCGGCCTCATCTATGTTGTCTGGGGGAGGAAAGGCAAAGGCCACAAGGCGTGTGACACAGGATGCAAGGCCCCAAACACCATCAACGGCGATGATTCCCAACCAGTGTGCCGTGGGAGATGATCCAGTTCCACCAAAATTATTCATTGACGACAAATAACACATCTTTGTTCATCTATCGATGTCAGCGACGTATCGTGACAAGCAGAACAATGAAATTCTTTTCCACTTCAAGGCAGAATATTTTAATATTTTATATATTACTGATGGTTCGTATGATTGCGACGTGATTTAAGAATGTGGATAAAGTCTGCCACTGTATTTAAGCCCAATTCAGATCCCTCTCCAACGATTGCTATTATTAATACCCATGTCTTACCGGTGATGTTGAGGAGACGTGGCAGGAAGTGGTTCCAGAAAGCGCACATCTGGTTCCTCAATCCCCTGTGGACCTTCACTGGCTCCGTGTTGAGCGCCACATATTTCTGCTCGGCGACTGTGAACTGAGGCCAGCGCTTCCTGTTCTCCACCGTGCCGTCCACGTTCACGTTGGGATTGCTGAGCGCGGAAGAAGAGGGACGGTGACCGGCGGGTCTAATCGACCGGAGCGTCGGCTTTACCCGACGTGACCGACGACTAAATCGAGCGGGCCGTCTCACCCGGACCGCGCAAAGTTGGCCCAGTATCTCATGGTGCGTCGACTCAGCTTCTCCTCCTCCTGGGTGTAGTTGAATCTCTTCTCTAGGGGAAGGCCGAAGACAAATTCGATCTCGTAGCCGTGGATCACGCCCATCCACTCGGGCCAGGGCAGGTTGGACGCTCGGTGGTCAAACAGGTAGAGAAAGACCCCTGATTGGAGAGCGTACACAGAGGAAACGCTTGTTTTTTGGGGGAACGTAAGGCCAAATAGGGCTTGGGGTGTTATACTAGACATGGGTTGGACCTAAGTTGAGTTTTTCAGTGAAAATAGGTTTTTAAAAAATAAATAAATAAATAAATAAATAAAATGTACCTGCATTGGACTTGAGAGCATTGTGCTGAGCGAAGGTGCGGGCAAAGAAAGCCAAAGGGCAGATGACGTTGTGGTCGCCCACGATGTCATCCAAGGCGTCACGGTTCTTGGCTCCGTTGTTCTCGTCCATCCAGTCGGTGTACTGCAGCACCACCGCCTCCAGGCCGATGTCGTTGGCGTGGGGCACACTTAGCTTGGCGCCTTGCAAAGAGAGGCGACCGTTTAATCGGCTACCGCGTTTCGATACAGACAGCCGACGGGAAAACGCCGGGAGAGCTTCACCTTCCAGGAAGTCCCCCCTGGAGATGAGGCTGTCGTTGTCCTTGCTGAAGCCGGGAGCGCCGTACAGCAGGAAGTAGGTGCCCTCGTCCTGGTTGACCCCGAGTAGGACCTGAGTGTCCTTAAAGTTGCCCGAGTTGAGCATGGCCTCCGGCGTGTCGGGCACAAAGTCGCCATCCACAACGGGGACGAATGAAAAGCGAAAGATGGACATCCACGGGAGGACCTGCTCGGAAAACGGCAGAAAAGCGCTTTTGCGGGTGACGTCACGTACGCTAGCCCGCTCTCAACTTAAATAACAGTGATGGGTTGGCACACCACGGTCATTACCTGGAACTCCTGATCAATAAGCTCCTGCGGCGTTTTATCACGTAGACAGTCGACCAGCTCGGTGTCATTCCCTCCGTTGCAGCCGAGCAGTTTGCCCAGCTGCGTGGCCCGTCTGCGGGCCTCGGCCGGGCTGACGGTGGCCCAGGGGGTGTTGGGGACCCCGCTCTGGAGGATGGCTCTGGTGAAGACGGACCGGCTGCCCGGAGACAAGAGGTGGAATCCCACAGAGGCGCCGCCGGCACTCTCCCCGAATATGGTCACCTTTTTGGGGGGAGACAAATAAGCCCGGGCGACTCGCTGTGAGCCGACGTTGACTGGAGAATTGAAGAACCTGTTTGGGGTTTCCGCCAAAGAAGTGGATGTTGTCTTGGACCCACTGCAACGCCATCCTCTGGTCCAGCAGGCCCACGTTGCCAGGAGCCTCGGACGAGCCGTCCAGAGCCAGGAAACCGAAGGCGCCGATGCGGTAGTTCATGGACACCACGATGACCGTCTCTGTGTAAGCTAGGTAACGGCCGTCGTACACGTCCAGGGATGAAGAACCGCTGTAAAATCCTGCAAAAATAGGAAACCATTTGCCGACTATACTGATGGAAACTTTTTCCATGTGACAACTCAATTTAAAAACAAAAAAAATATATATATATATCTTTTCAAGAGGGCAAATAAAAATAACAGTGACAATTTGGTTGCACAAGTGTGCACACCCTCCCGAGTTCTCAGACTGTGCGCACGGTAGTGCAACTCAATTTCTAGAGCACAACAACCGCAGCTGTAACAATGCTGTAAACAAACCGCAACTATAACAACAGTTATTATTGAAGTAATTTTAACCGGTCCCGCTTGAAAAGTGTGGTGTTGTTTGTGTCAGGCGGAGGCATGAGCACCTGTGATGCGGGAACCGTACCTCCGCCGTAGATCCACACCATGACGGTGAGATTGTGAGGTCGGGGCGACGGCGGCACCCACACATTGAGGTAGAGGCAGTCCTCACTCATCTCCCTGTTGGGGTTCCACATCTCGCTGCCCATGAAGCCGGGGAACGTGGTGTCCACAAACTGGAAGCAGGCGTTGGGGTAAAGATGAGCATCGTACACGTCCGGCCACGGACGTTTGGGCTCGGCCGGGCGGAATCGCCGCTTCCCCGTGGGCGGCTCGGCGAAGGGGACGCCCAGGAAGGCCGTCACGTGGCCCCGCTCCAGCACGGGCATGTGGACGCCCCGGACTTTGCCGGCGCGGATGGCGACGGTGAGATCCGCCTCGCTTTGAGAGGATACGCCGGGAACGAGGAGGGTGAAGAGGACGAGCGGGGAGAGGAGAAGGACGGCGGTCTGCATGACGGCGACAAAAGACGCCAAACACGGAGGGCGGCGATGGTCGTTTCCCGTCGGACCTGCAGACGGACAGAGGAGGAGACGCGGCAATTGGATTACGAGCCAACGAGAGCAATGAAGAACAGATCCAAAGTGGAAGGATAAATCAGATGAGGACATCAAACCAAAAGGACATGTGGAAGCATCTTCAAGGTGACACAACGTGCACTCAAACACATCAAATGGCGTCAGGGAGGACGCGGTTTAGGTAAGATATGAAACTATGAAAAAAAACAGGGATAAAGGAGGTCAAATTCTACTGTCTTACAAACCTCGGTTTACGGACGAGATTTCAGAACAAATATAAAGAGGCGAAAAAGGCTCCATTGATTTAAACTCTTTATTTTTAGTCTACTATTTATTTTGCGTCTCGCGATGAATTGAGCTTAGATGTGACCGGACTGTATACCAACAAATACCATGAAACACCGCTGAGTTTCCTTGTGTCCCTTCATGTACAGTTATTGTTTATAAAAAAAAAAAAAAAAAAAAAGTAATATTATTTTGCAGTTTGGGTGACTGTGTGAGCTGGTGACATGGCCAAAATAGATCCTCTATACAACAGACCCCTGCGCACGCACACACAGTTGGCCATGTTAATTTTGTCACCATGACAACCATACATTGCAAAACATGAATAGCCGTCTCGAAGCAGACAGGTGGCAGGCAACTGTGTATTGTTGTCGTCACCATGACAACCATACATTGCAAAACATAAATAGCCGTCTCGAAGCAGACAGGCGGCAGACAACTGTGTATTGTCGCACATTTACGCTGCAACTAAAGGCGGTATTGTCGTCCAGTCAGTTTATTTGTTTTTGCAAGAAGGGCAAAAGTGGTTTCCTCCCCCGCCGGGATGTCGTCGACACGGCGGCTTGCGCCGAAGCTTTCGTGCGACGGAGCGAGATTGTTTGCGGCACAGCGGAGGGGATCCGCTCTTGGCAGCCCAAGCGAGGACACGGGCAGCAGCTGGATCATCTTTTTATAGACGCACAGTACAGTACGGAAGCAGAACGACGGGAAAATGAATGAAGGCTCTATAGAACGAGTATGTGGAGCCCAAAATCGAGCGGCTCAAGTCACATTTGTCCCATGTACTCGGAACATCCTCGAAATAACCTTAAGCATACAGTTCAAGGATCGACATCTGCTTTAAGTGTCCCCCCCCACACTCTAATTACCAGGAGAAGTCAAAAAGTAATGAGTTCAATTTAATTTAACCGACTAATTATTGATATGTTTACGGTTTGGAGGAGGGCTCATTGCTGTTTGACTGCCCCTCATATTTATGACGGGAAGAACGAGGAGGAGGCAGGACTGAGCCCCCCCCAAAAAGAAAGGATGGTGCAAGCTGGTGGGAAAAATAGGGGGACACCGAGTGGAAAGAAAGTGTGTCACTTCTCAAATTAGACCGAGGAATTTGTGTATGAAGTTCACAGGAGGATTGAATTTACAGGCAGAGACGGTGGCGAGAGGGAGGGGGAAGGGGGGGGGGGTGAGGGGGTTGAGGGCATGTCATATGTTTCCAAGTCCAAATCCCCTCACTGGAAAACACTCTGAATGAGCGGAGTGCAACACGTCGACGGACATTTCATTCGGTACCCCCACGGTACGGAACGGGACGCGGTGCAAATCAGGATTATCTTCGTTTTAACAAATTGCCTTAATAATGACGCCAAGGTCGTCTTATTATGATTTTTTTTTTTTTTACCCCTCTTGTACGCACACGACCGAACCATTTCGATCAGGATGCGCCTTTTGGCGGATGCCGCAAAGCGTCAACGAGCCAATAAGCCGCTCTGATTTATTCGAGCGGCGGCTTGACTGGCAGCGGGGCAATTTTCCATCTGGCAACAGCGCCGGCGCGTCAACATAAACACCGCCACCAAGGATGCATAAAGGGAATCGAAAACATGGAGAGCATCTGAAAAACATGAGCAGAATCATTTTAATAACATTGTCCCATGCAAACGCCCGGATTCGAATCCACACAACCTCATCATTGTGAGGCAGAGGCGCCAACCACTCACACCAACATGCTGACCTGAATCAATTATTCCTATTATTTCTGTGGAAGTTGATTTAAGTCAGGACCATCACTACCAAATATTTGCAGAATCGACTATTGCTTTCTATTAACCGATGACTGTGGTTTTGCTTCGTATTGTCTCACGATGAAACAAAATGTTAAAAGGCGCTATCACACGAGAGGGAGTGATGTTGGATTCGCCAAAATTGAACCAAAATTAATCCCGGAAATTTTTGGGGAGTTTCAAAGCTTGAATGAATTGGGAGTTTCAAAGCTTGAATGGCATCGGGGGGAGCGAAAACTTGTATTTTAATATCAGAGTAGGACGAAAATTTGTTCAAATGGGGATTTGTGTAAAAAGGCCTTAAATGTACAGTAAATTTGAGTGCCGAAAAGTGAAGCCGGGCTGTGGATTTCCCCAGGTCACCATGGCGACGGGTGATGTTGCAAAGATGAACTTAAAGACGCACCGTGTGTCGTTTACGTCGGGTGCGAGTATGCTAACGCAAAGTGGACGAGGCGGACGAGGCCAGCGCGGCTTTCGGCTCAAATTCTCTCTCCATCTCGCGGGTGTCGTCGAAAGACACGCAAAACAACAAAATACAGACGAGAAATGTCATTTGAATCTTTTTTTTTTTTGGGGGGGGGGGGGTCTGCATCCGACCCTACCTTGGCGTGCCTCGAACGACGAACCGCAAGTGAGCACTTGCTAGCAGGCGTCTCTTCCTCCTCCTCCTCCTCCTCACTCTCCTCTCTCTTTTTCTTCCTCGGACGTACAAATGGACACAATGTGGTGCGGTTCCTTCTCCGAGCAGCGGTGAGTCGGGCTCACATCCAGCAGCAGCGGCACGACAACACTGGGATTCTTGACTCTGGAGGGACGGGAGAAAGGAAGGGCGGGAGAGGAAGGTCTTGCCAAGTCTCGCGAGAACTTACCCGAGTGCAGTATGTATATGTGTACATATATATATATATATATATATATACATATATATATATACATATATATATATATATATCTTTATAATATTAATTTAAAGGGATGAATAACTCCTATATTTTCTGCTTTTTACATAAAAATATATACATGTACAATTTACAGTTCACGTTCTAATTTCCCTTTTAGCCTCTCTAGTGAAACCACCGGTGTCAAACACCAGGCCTGCTAGAGCAAATCAGTACCTGTACTGAAAATTGGCGTCACTTTATTTTTGTTCCCCCCCGCCCCCCAAATACATTCAACAACAGTTGAACCAACTCATTCCCTTGGCTTTTGATTATCCATCATTTTTTATTTTGCATCTACTGTATATAAGATGAGTCCATTATATATTTATATGGTTTCCCTGTCATAATGGTAAACAATAATGAAAACAAGATGGCTTTTGCCATTTTCCCTTTTTTTAATAATGATTATAAAGATATTTATCAGTCACGATAAATTCCCAAATATGGTTTCTGTTGCAATTTGAATTTCTATCCCTTTTATTTTTAACGATACATAATTCTTCATTCATTCATGAAACAATATAAAAGTTGTTTGTTTGTTTTTTAGATCGTGTGACAGTGTAATAATACCAAGACCATGAAGAAAATATTTTTTTCTAAACTAGCCTTCACAGCTATATCATTTTTGATCATAGCTGAAGCAGCTCACAATCAATGTTTCATTGAATAACATGAAAAAAATAAAAATATAGTCAGATACATCATTCTCACCTAAGAAGCAGATTATTATTCATTGTGTGCAGATCGCAACAGATTTAGGCCAACCAATCAGAAAATGGTGTCGTCATCAACGAGGACAAATTTGAAATGCAATTGGTTAAAGAAAAAAAGAAACCATCTCATTGTTCATAAAGCCGAAGTTAACATTGGCCAGCACCACTGAAGGTGAAGACCCTGGACAGATCACGTGAAATGAAATGTGATTGGACCAAAAAAAAAAAATAAATAAATAAAAAATCTAATATCCACACCCACGCATACACAGTCTAAATTGTGTAGTTTAAAAGTGTGTGAATGCTCGTTTGTCTATATGTGTCCTGGCCATACATATTTTCACATGTAAAATTGCACCCAACAGTGTTGTACTGTATAAAACCACACTAATAACATTTACACTAAAGATAACCATGCGAACATAGAAAACACAAGCACATAATACAACTGCACCTATAGTGTATTATCCTTTTTCTGACCACTTTGTACTCCCTACATTTGAAAACAAATGCCCATACTTTCTACTCCTTACTTTGTCCCCCCCCCCCCCCCAAAAAAAAACACTTTGAGTACTTTTGCCATCTCCGCTAATAAATGCTGGATGAAATTGGAAGAGAAAAAAAAACAAAACGAATGCGACAGTGGTTGCCGGAATGCTGAGAAAAGACGGAGGCACAGGAGAGTGGCGGAGGCACTGCAGTGCACAGATTTTAATCAACTTAAGTGCCGTGAAGCCGACCTGTCCCGTCTCTCTCTCGGGTACGTTAAAACACATGCGCCCACACGCGCCCACACACACACACACACACACACACACGCGCACACAAACTCAGGCAACTGAAGTGGGAATCTGATGCAGTGCCAATTTTGTTTTATTGCATTCATTATCCAGTAATCCCAAAACATTTTTCACTTCTTCACTGTAATGACCATTTAGCCAAGGGGTCAAAGATTGCTGACCCCTGCGTCAGTTACGTTATTATGAAGCTAACCTTCGAGCTAACTATACAACAGAATGTGATCGAACAAATGTGATGCGAGTGAAAATATATAGTCGCGGTTTACGACAGCTTTTTTTTTTTTTTTTTTCCCCTCCCTTTGTTGAACTTCTCGTAGCAATTGCGCACTCAAGACGCGATAGCGGCCATGTTCGCACGTGCAATCTCTCATAGCATTGCGCTGACTGCGAGGCCCGCGTGGATTGCTGATCCGGATCTATTATCTAATTGCTACTGCAGCAACACTGACTGGGCAGAAGACATCAATCTCCCCCTGCCATTCTACCGCCACCGCCTCACTGTCGCCCGCATCTTGCCGTGCTTGCTGACACACAACGTTTGTCCTTTGCTCATATTTTTGGGAGGATATAGTTGGATTAGTCCAATGTTTGGACGAACCGACGGAAGGGATGCATCTCTCTGCGACCCGTCGGTGGGCATTGAATCAGTTGGTTACGTAAAGGAGACATTTCAAAGACTCGACCAAGGCCAACGTATGGGAAAGAATGGTGTCCCTCCATAAACTCTCATAAGGACACACTCAGCACGTGGCAGCTAAATATACTATGGTGCACTATTAAAATAAGCATATGCTCTAAATATGTCAGCCTCAACATCCCATTGGTCAGCCTGGCTGATATTTTTAGAGCCTATTCAAACCAATTGCACTGTTCCCCCCCTCCTTTCTTCATGCTCAGAAGTGTTTTAGAACATCTTTATTGTCCTGGGCAGCCTGCAGCTAATGTTCACAATGAGCATTTTTTTTTTTTTTTTTTTTTTTTTTTACATTGCTTTTTTTGTTGTTGTTGTTTGTTTCGTTCCAGATATGACTTTATTCACCTCACAAAGTAATTTTTAGCTCATTTCAGGCTTTGCGTGATGAACATTTCGGCTTTGGACTATTATCTCCGGAGCGCAGCCTAGAAACAGGATTACACTGACCCTCAGTGGCGCAAAACCTACATGACTGTACACAATTGCCGAACTATTAAAGTATATGGCAAGCCCATTGAGCATTTATTACATATCCTACTAATGCACTGGATTGTCTATGTAATGGTAGGCTATTTGTTCTCACTAGTAAGACAATTCAGTGCACTACTAGAATGACGATGTCTTACTAGTAACTTTGTTTCCACAACTGCCTTCAACTGCTGTATGACATCCAACAGGGTGCATGTAGTTCTGCTAGTGCACGCGCAGAAATGTCATACAGCAGGGGAGACGTTTCTTCCTGACCCTGGGCGCTGCCTAGTAAACTACGACACCGGCGCGATCCGCTGCCGTGTTCATCCTCCTCGCGTTGAGCTCTGCGGCGAGGCCTCTGGATTTCTTGTAAAAAAAGAGCGAGAGCTGGCGGTCCATGAGGAAGTTGTGGTAGAGGGTGGCCAGGCGGGTGCACAGCACCAGCTGCGACTTCTTGTCGCCCACGTCCATGGCGGCGGCCAGCGCTAAGTGGTAGTAGCCTGCCGCATCAAACGGTTCCTGGACAGACCAAAAGGACCAAAATATTATTTTAGTAATATATTTTTATTTTATTCTTCACAATAAACACAACCAGTTATTTCATGAGCTAATGGAATTATTGTAATTGACAAATTTTAAGAGGAAAAAAAGGGCGAAACACATATAATAAATATTTACACGACTCTTATTAATGTAAATGCTCATTGGACCGGATTAAAGAACGGAGCGGACCCCCGTACCTTGCCCGTCACACAGTTGGCCTCGTGTCCAAAAGTCCTCCCTAACATCCTGTACCTTGAGATTGTAGAAAAGGATGTCCCCCAAGGTCCGGTAGACCCTGACGTAGTAGAGCGCTTCCTCGTCGAACTGCAGAGGGGCCGGGCAGAGGCTCAGGGTCTTCAGGTAGTAGTGTTCCGCGAGCTCACACTGACCTAAACGGTGGTGCAGAAAGGCCAGACGATAGTAGGCCACCCGCTCGTTCAGGTGCTCCCCTGGACAGAAACGCCCGATCGCTGGTTTAGAGTTAACCAAATGAAAACCCAAATTCAACAACCACGAGGCCAGCGAACCAATGTAAAAATCGTCAAACATTTGCACATAGGCTCAAATCCAAATTATTTAACAATCTAACTTTTTTGGTCTTCTTGCTTCAGGTATCTCTGTTCATCATTAGTTCAGTCCTGATACATTTTATTATTTTACTTAAGACAATGTTTTATTTGCTGTTGCACTTTTTTGTTCTTGCACTCCAAATTATTTTTACACAGTGCTGTTGTCGTTTTTTGTTTTTTTTGTGCTCCATGTTGAGAGAAAAATCAAAACCATCAGGCTGAGAAGAGAGAGTTTACAGTAGGTGTATCAATGATCCCAAAAAAAATAAAAAATAATAAAAAAATCTCGTCAGACATTCGAGGTAAATTCATCAAAAGAGCAAAGCCTTCCTACCAAGTGTGATGCTGATGTCCAGCGCGGTGTGAGCAAACTCCATGGCGTCTCCGTACAGTTGGAGACTGAGCATGACTTCTGTCAACTTGTTGCACAATCTCAGCTTGCTTGACACCGCGTCGCTCCTGGCTGCGATGGGAAGAGCGCGATCCTGCGCCCAAGGCATGACAAAAACGAAACGATCAAAGCTGCGATAGCGAACTCCCGTTCTTTCCGGACGATGAATCTCGATGTAATGGGTGGGGGCTAAAAGCGACCGTACCCTGTAGTAGATGATGGCCTTGTCTCGGTCCTGGCTGCTGTTGAAGAAGATATCTCCAGCAGCTTCCAGCAGGTTTAAGATGAACTTGGAGTCTCCTGTGCTCAGAGCGACATCCTGTGCTACCTGACCACCACATGAGACATTTCATTTTAAAAGTCGAAGCAAACTGACAACACACATAGATAGATCGATCGATATCCAACTGACCTGCACGTAAAGTTCCACCAGTTCCAACTGGCCAAGGAGGTGGTAGATCTTCCCGGCTTGCAGCCATCCGTACGCCTCCTTCTCCCTGCAGCCCAGGTCGATGAAAATACCCAGACTGCTCTTGGTGTGGTCGAGAGCTGCGCGATAGGCCCTGCGGACGGTGACGAAACAGGTTTCAATAATCAACGAAAAACATTGATTGTGAGCGACATTCAATTCTACAAGTTCAATTCTTTCTAGCGCCTCACTAGTAGCACTGGCAGTGCGCAGGTTTCAACTAGTGCAGTACTAGTGTACGGCAAGCCGTGGCGGAACACCTGTCTGTGGCCAGCGAGAGGAAGAGCTGGCTGATGGCTTCCTGCGCGTCGCCCTCACGTTCTCGGTCTCGTGTTCCGCGAAGCAGTCGGACCTGGTGCTGGCTATAGATGATACGCCGGGCCTGGTCTGGACTCTCACATTCGTACAGGTGGCACAGGCGTCTTACCGCGCTCAGCTGGCCTGGCAACCATTGAAATCGAATTGATCTCCTTTAGTGATCGGTATACATTCTCAGTTACAGTTACAGTTCGTGTTTTTTCTTTATTCAGGGCTCAGTCCCTGTCCACCGAATATTGTCGTGGATTCCATTGCGTCGTATTTTAGACACAATCCCAGATTGATCGTAGTAAAATCAGAACAATGTCTCATTTAGGATATTACAATTTGGCAATTTACACTCTGAGAGGTTGGCGTTGATTGCCAGCAGCAAAGCCCACTCGTAGCATCCTTTCCCATAATGCATCCGGCGCTCCTTCACGCAGTGTTGTCCCAGTTCCAGCAGCACGGCGATGAAAGTTGTCTCGTGCCCTCCGTCCAGCGCAGAGAAGAGCTGCACAGACTCCATCAGGTGCTTCTGTGCCAGTGCTTTTGCTCCAGCCTTGAGGCACATCAACCCTATGTGAGGAGAAGGAAGCAATTTACTGCAAACCCACTCATGTCATCGTCTAATCCTAATAAGTACATCAAATACCAAGGTTAGCATGAGCTACCGCCCAGTTTGGCAAGTCTTTGTACTCCTGGCAGATGTCCACAGCAGCGTGATAGCTCTCTGCCGCCCTGCGAAGGTCACCCATGCACCGGAGAGCCACCCCACGCATGTTAAGCACCAGCCCTTGACGCCAATCAAATAGTCAAAATCAGAGGTGGCAGAAAGTCACATACTGCTTGTACAAATCATAAAGAAGTCTCAAGTTTTCATCTTCAAGTATCACACAAGTCCCAAGTTACTGCAAAACCCTTTCAATGCAAATGTAGTCAAGTTGAATCATTCATCAATTTTAGCCATGCAATTCCCAAGTCCTAAAACTGGCAACTTAAGTCTGACTTGAGTCAGGTCATTAGACTCGAGTTCCCAATCTTTGGTCAATGTAGAAACAAGATCGAGAACCAAAGACCAAAATCCACAGACCTTCCAGCGCCACGGTGCAGTGCTCAGGCAGGGCGGCCAAGACCGAGTCCAAGACGCGCAGTCCCACGCTCGGCTGACGGTCGTGGATGTGGAGCCATGCCAGCCAGATGAGGGCGTTCTTCTGTTCTGCCGAGTCGGGGGAGGGAGGCAGTGCCGCCGATAAGAACGCGCATGAGTCGGATGGCCTTGTCAAGCATCCCCTGCTGGTAAAAGAGCTGCGAGAGACAAACGACGAGTTGGTGCTTCAACACTGAATGTTGTCTGTGTGCTGGCGCTCTTTGGCTATCGGTCAAAGAAAGACAGCGGTGTAAATATGGAGCCATGTGAGCTGGGAAGGAGTCCACGTCCGTGGTGTTGCCCGTGACGAGGAGCAGGCCGCTGAGGCCGTCAGTCAGTGTCGTAGAAGTATCCCGCGATGCTCTTGCAGCAGAGCAAATACTGAGCTGGTAGAGGCCCATTTCCCTGTATAGCCTCCCCAGGGTTAGATGTCCTCCACTGGGCGAGACGCTCGACCTTCCCTGAGCTCCGGCGCAAAGAACAAGGAGTCTCTCTAGGTAGGGGACAACCTTTGGGCCCTCTTTATGAGCCCAATGGTGCATCGCCAGAAGATAACAAGCTCGAGCTTCAGCCATTGCGTTTTGAGAAAGAACCGCTTTCTTGAGGGCGTATTCTAGAACCGAGCTTTCCTTCACACATTCCAGGCAGTACGACGTTCCCATTAACAAGGCCACGAGTCGCTCGGACACGCCAAAGAAGCTCTCCGTGTTCTTCTGTAAAAGATAAATGGCGGCCAGGTTGGAGTAAATGCTCGCCAGCAGACTAACGTCTGTGAAGGTTTCACGAGGCACGCCGAGAGCCTCCTCAAAATAAACCCGGGCCTGGCTGAATTTGGACTTGGCAGCGGAGAACTTGCCCAACAAGAAGCATAGACGAGTCTGGGACCACAATAGCCGCTTCTTCCTGGCAGTTTCCCTGGCGACGGACAGAAAGGAAATCAACTCGTCCTCGTGCGAGTGGCCGCAGAAGATGGAGGAGGACAGAAGTTCAGGACTTTGTATGTAAAACACTCTGAACTCATCTTTGGAATCACGTCCTTCCAAAAAAGACAGGAGCAAAGTGATGTTCTCAGTGTGTTGTCTTTCTTCAGCTGGCTGAACAGTGAAACGAGGAGTTTTCACATGTCGGCCTTCAACAGGATCAATCGCATCGTCTTGGATCCTCGGACAAACACACTCTGGGGTTAAATGCTTTTCCGGGTCGAGAAGCCGCTCCATATTTTCTTTGAAGTCAGTCTCAACTGGGGCTGAGGGAGCTTCTGGAAAAGGAAAAACAAGACGCTGAGACCAGAATCCCTCCCACCACCCGCCAGGCCTGCTGCTTACGACTCAGTCCGTGCAGTAGCCAGTCGAAAAGGACTTACTTGACCGATTCTTCTCGGAGTCTTGGGAACTGAACACATCTGGGATGAAACAATCAAGAACACGGCAATTTATCTCGTCGTCTTCAGATTTGCATTTTCATTGCAAGAACCCGTTTGATATTCAAATTAAAGTCTGATCCTTTGAACATAACCACGGACTATGGATCTGACGTTCTTGTTAGCACACCACAGGTTAATGTCAACAGATCCCCTTCACAAGAATGCCAGTGACAAATTCCTTTTGCTTGATAGTTTTTACATTTCAGACTATCGGGAGGGCTTTTCACAATGGATTCTCATCTGAAATTGCCTTATAAACACAACAAACAAAAAAAGTGTTTCATGTTTTTTTTTTTTTTTACCTAGTTTGTACGTATGACCGATATCACTTTGAGATGTTCTCTTGAGCAAGGCAGTCGTTTGCTCAATGACGTCGTCCTCGTGCAGGTTGAAGAAGTTCACTTCTTCTCCGTCTAAAAGAGCGTTTACCGAGCTGGACAAGACAACGAACGACGTTTCATCGTTTCTGAAAGCTGCTTTGCTTGCGCCGTCTTAAAGTTGTGGCGAAACACTCACTCGTAAGTGTCACCCGAGCATTTCACCTGGCTCGTCGCCACGAGACCCGCTTCCCCCGTTTCCTCCTTCATGCCCAAGAACCAGCCGTGACAGGACACCAGTCGTCCCACGATGATGATGCGGTCACCCGGTGACACGCTCAGCTCGTCCGGACCTTCTGAGTCATATTGCACGGTGGCCACACACGTGCCTGTGGCTGAATACAACAGGACATGACTACCATGCAAAAACAATTCAACATGGCATCTATGATTCCTGGTCCCTGAATCATGATTTATTTTACAAATAGCGAAGTTTGCACCACTGTATACTGTATGTACTTTTTGTGACATAATTTGTTTGCTGGTGCAGGGTAAATAATTTTTCAACTGTAAAATATGCGTCTTGGCTCAATAAAAGTCGGGAAACACTGCAATCGTCCAGTAGGTATTGCCACCTCACCAAAGTGCAGAGGGAAGTTACTGGCAGGTTTCCCATCACCCAATAAAATGTTCTCTGCACAAGACTTGAGAAACCACCTGCGGACATGTGACAAGAAAGACAAAGGCCACTTTCGTCACCATTACAGAGTGGCGTGCGTTCGGTCCAGCTGCAAAATCTAGTGTACAGTGAGCCCCTGCTGCATTGCGGTTCATCTTTTGCGCTCCTCACTACATCGCCGATTTTAAAACAATAGTTTTTTGTTTGTTTTGAAATGGCTTTTTACAGAATAGGTACTGGCAAGTCCCAATATAGTGTTGTGCGCTTTCAGTGTAATAGTATCACAACATGCCAGGCAGCACTGAGCTCAACTGGAGGTACAGTAGATGCAGCTTATTTAAGAGGAAGAGAAGTAATGTTGTACTATATGGTATGGTTGAACACGCTAGTGTGTATATATACACAATGTTTCACTCTCTTTTGTTGCAATTGATGCTGCTCCATGTGTGTTAAAGTAGCAGTTGTTCTAAGGTTTATAATGACCGTAACGTCAACGCTGACTTCTGTGAGCGGGTCCATAGTATTTTGCATTTGATGTTAGCATTAAGCTAGTGGACTTTCGTTAGAATACAAATGATATGGTTTGGTAGAACAATACGAATTTAATTCTCATTTGTTTTCTGTCTCAATTTTACAGTAAACATCAACTGGGAGAGCCACATAAACAGCTGGAAGCCAGCATACCGTATTTTCCGCATCATAAGGCGCACCGGATTGTAAGGCGCAGTCTCAATTACGGGGTCTATTTTTGTACTTAAGCCATACATAAGGCGCACCGTATTATTCGGCGCATGCTAAAACAAGGTAACGGAAGCAAAACAGTGCGTTTGGTTGAACTTTTTTCAACGACGTATTTAAAAATACACTCACATTATTTTTTTGAGCAATCTTTTGTCACAAATCCATCGAAGTCCTCATCTTCTGTATCTGGAACTGAACAGCTGGGCAATTTCGACATCAAACATGCCGGGTTCCCTCTCATCATTGTCGGAGTCAGTCCCGTTGCCGGGTGGCTGTACAGGAATGACGCCGGCTTTCGCGAAAGCGCGGACAACGGTCCAAGCAGACGCCTTAGCCCAGGCATCCACAATCCATTCACATATGGTGGCGTAACTCGCCCGGCGCTGCCTCCCAGTCTTTAGTAAAGGTGTGTTCGCCGTCTCTCATCCATGGCGCCCACGCCGCTCGCAACCTCACTTTGAACGCACCGTTTACGCCAATGTCCAGCGATTTAAGTTCGCTTGGAGTTGCTGCGCCACGGCAGTCCTTGCGCGGATGGCGACTTTTCATAAAACGAAAGCACCGACACGGACCTTGAAAGTCTTCCATCTTCATGTCTTGTGCTAACGTTTTTGCCTTCAGTCGAATGGTGACTGGAGAGACGCTGTTCTTGTGCTCTGTCGCGGCTGCTCTATTCCCATTTACAACCGCGTAACTGATAGCCTGTCGTTTGAATTGTGCCTTGTAAGCATGTCTCTTCGCTGATGCCATTTTCGGGGGTCCTTAGCCAAACAAATTGTTTTGCAGCATACCGGTAGTACAGTGGAGTGGCGGAGGTAAGCGTATGTACTGTACGTAATGTTCTCTAATTGGTTTATCGCTGCCATCGTACGTAGTGTAAGCATTGCGTCCCTGTCGGCGGGAAATGGTCCAACAGTCAGTGAAGCGCACAAGAACATTTTTACAGATTTTGGAACTCGGTGCACACATAAGGCGCACCGGGTTAAAAGGCACACCGTAGATTTTTTAAAAAATTAAAAGGCTTTTAAGTGCGCCTTCTAGTGCGAGAAAATAGGGTACTCTTTTTTGGAGGACTGTGTGAGCGAGAAAGTCCGTTATTCGATTGTCTCCCATTTCTTGATAGCAAGAGAGTGAGAACAGGTGCAAAGGAATAGGATTAGCTATAGGAATAAGAGTATTAAAACACATTCACTGCCATTGACGGCTTTAGAAGTCAAATATCCATGTTAACTGGGAAGGCTGGCAGTGAATGAGTAGTGTGTTTTAATAAGAGGTCTCTCTATATTGCATTTTTCACCTACCAGTGTGTGGAACCTGGTGTGAACCCTCGCGATAAACAGGGGTCCACTGTATTCGGTTTTGCTAATGTTGTGGATTGTGACTCACTGATGAAAAGATATCACAGGCTCCAGTGCCGGTTTGGGCGCGGTGCCTCTGGCCCCGTCTGCCAGGCAAAGGATAGTCCAGCCCGAGTCCAGGAAGGGCGGCTCAAAGAGTGCAATGTCTCCCTGTTCCAGGTACAGGTCACCTCCGGAGGTGCAACTGTCAAACATCTGGCTGGCGGCGCAGCGAGCGAACAGCGACCCTGACAACGACACACAGATCACAACGCCCTTAACGCCGCCATTTCGCTCATTTTCACATTTTCAATCAAATGTCACCGTCACCCAGAGGTGGGAGATTTCAAGACCTGTTGGTCAGGCTAGTTACACATCCAACAGAAAAACTAGTCAGTATTCTCTGATATGCATATTTTTTTTTTTCTTCCCTATATGCTGATGACTCTGTTTCTCTTTTGAACATATCTACAGTGGCTAAATGTTTATTTGATAGTCTCGGTTGTTGTTCATTTAACTATTATCGGTGTACATATACTTTTTTTTTTTTTTTTTTTTTCGATTTCATGCTCCCTCCAATATAAGAGTACTTTGTGACTAGCTTAATCCAAGTAATAACTTGACTCAACTTGCTTGGTTGTTGCCACAGTAACTTGGGACTTACTTGAAACGTCACAGTTAAGACTTGGGGACTTGCACATACAAGCATGTGGCTTACTCCCAACTTCTGCCACCGCCTACCTTCTTGCATGAGAGCACACGTGTAGAGAACATGAAGCGTGTCCTCCGGAGTGGAGACCTCGATCTCAAGATGTTCGTCCAAGGAAAGGAGCCACAACTTTTGGTCAAACAACAGATGCTCCATGAAATGACCCAGCAGACCTATTAGAAATATTACATGGCAGCCACATTAAAACATGTTTGAAGTTGGACACTAAAGATAGATGGTAAAAATAGACAATATTGCCAATTTACCGTGTGTGTAATATGTTGTGAACTTCCATACTTCCTCGAATGCTTTGAACGAGACAAAAATCACTTGGTCTTCACTGTCAATGGCGACCAGGTCAGCAGACAACTCCTATTTGACACAAAATTCCTTTTTAGATTTATATTTGTTCATTGGTTGATTGAGTACTTGTCAGTCTCGACTTTTTTTTTGTACTTTTACCTCAAACATTCACTGTCATTGACTGCTTTAGAAGTCAAAAATCCATGTTAACTGAATGGGAGTTAACTCGGTACCTCTACTTTAACCAGAGCCTGTATTCATTCCAATTCAGTTCATTCTTTCTCACTAACCTAACTGTGACAAACCTAGAAGCTGAACGTGAAGCTTCCAAGTGTGTTTTTACGATGTACCCTAAAGAGAGCGCTGAGCTCAGTGCTGTCGGCCTGCTGAATGCGCAGTTTCCCTCGCAGCATTTCCTGCGACTCTTCGCGTGCAGGAAGACGCTCGGGACCCGCGACCACATCCAGGCGCACTGGCAGAGCTGAGGAAAAAGTGCACTAAAGTCAGGGATCATCCTCCAAATCTCCCTGAACGCCTTCAGATCCACATCGGAGTCATTTATTTTGAGAACTAAACACCGTTCCGTACAAAGCAATCCTTTTCGTCACTGTCAACTGCGTTTTTATTAAATAAACGAGTTCCTCGTTCCAGCTACAGTTTGATACAGACTTCAAAATTAATCAGTGACTTCAAGGGTAAATGTATAAACTGCTTGAAATGGACTCACATGACATGTTTAGTAACTGGGGTCATTTAGGCTTTTACATGTCACATTTCTGCTTTCACGAGCTTTTCGACGAATTCATGCAATATGGCATGAATGCAAAAAAAAAAAAAGAAATAAAGCTAAAAAAAAGTCAGGACCTGTTGGACGGTTTTCCTCAGGTGTTCCCTTCAGACTGGCAGCATCTCTTGAGAAAGCAGCGCCTGGAAGAAACATGAAAAATGTATTTGTGACAATCATCACAACTTCAGTAAAACATTAAAGCCATAAATCAAATATTTGCACAAGAAAAAACCAACTACAATTAAAAGGACATTGTAGAATACAGTCTAAGATTGACAGAATAAAGATCTACACACACACACATTTTGAGGGTTGATAACATAATGGAGAGAAAAACAAAAGTAGGTACTTTTTATACTCTCTCTTACCGCGCCTGCTGTGTCGTCCGCTTTTTTCCATCGGCCTTGCTTCTTCTGGTCACGCAAGCACACTGTGAGGACACACATCAGCACTTCTCAGAGGAGGAAACAAGTCAAGCCCACAGCAGCTGCTCTGGCTCTCCGAAATAAAAGCTACATAATGAAGCGGGAATAGATAAATACAGTCTAATAAACACATTGAATTGATTATTACACTTTTCGGAATGAGCTGTTCCACATTGAAAATGAATCCTTAACCTCATGTTATTTTGGTGCGACTCTTATTTTGAAGCTGCACTCCTCCATTTCCTTTGCTTGGCTGGGCGGACAAAATAATGCTGTACATGTCTTTATTTTCCCAATGATAGACTATTATGACAAAGACTTGTCTTAAATGTGTACAGTTCTGCTATTTGCTGGTTAATCATCGCTCACTGAGCAAACAAACCACTTGCCCCCAAAATGGTTGAAGAAAAACACTGAGTTTGCTTTCCCAAAAGTGTACAGACGAGCAGAGGACAGCTACGATTTAACGTAACTGGACTGACCACGTCAACAAATTAGTAAAAGCCTGGCTCGCCATTGGCCCAGCAGTACATGGGATGGTGTACACAGTCCGATTGTTCTCCGATATTGTTACCAAACTGACACAATGAGACTCAATTGACTATTTCCAAAATATACCATCTGTAAGAGATATTTCCCACAGAAACCTCAAAATATATATACTTTTTGTTAATCTGAGATTATTATCATGACTAGTTAGTAAACTGGAAGCGAAATCAGGTACATTCATTCAGACAAGAAACAATGCACTGACCAATGCTACCGCAGGCCTGCGCTATTAAAGGGGAAAAAAAACAGGTAACAACATGGCGTCCGCAAATCATGTGACGTGGATTTAACCAATGACGGAGGACTGCTGCCACTTTAAAGTGTGTCCAGACTGCGCCATTGTGGATATGCCAGACCGCTGGGTGGCGTAGCAACATAATATTGCACCACACAGCGACTTGAAATTGACGCCAGTAAGACCGAGGAAAACCGGATATTTATGATCCCTGCTTCCAAATAAAAAAGAGAAAAAGGTAAGATGTAGGTTTCTTTTTAGGTTGAAAAGTATATATAAAAGTAAAACGAGTGATGTAGGAAACATGTTTTATTCAATAACCCAATAAATTTCACTTCTATGACGGTGCAGTTAAATGGAAGCTTTCCGCCGAATCTCATTTTAGCTTTTGTTTTGACAATCCACAAACGGACGTACGCCTTCCTCGCTAACTTGACATCAAAAAAGGTTTTGGGGGAGAGGAGGAGGGGGCGGGGTGCCCAGTCAAAACAATGCAGTTTAAATGGCGTCTCCAACTTAACGAGATCTCCGAACGCCCTCCGCCCCGTTGTCGCGTTTTGATCGGCGACTCGATCCGCCGCGGTTTTGGTTCCGCGGATGTTTTTGTTGCCCGCAGATGGAGGCGGCTAACGGGCGTCTGTTGTTAACGTAGCCCAGCGGAGGGGAGCTGAAAGCGGACAGACGGGAAGACCGAGCGACAAACGGACGTTCATCCGAGACAACCACCACTCCCGCATGGCGGACTAGGAGCCGGGGGATCAGTCCCGTCATGGCTCCGTGCTCCGTGGCGGCGGCCTGCCGCAGCCTGGCCCTCTCGACGTGGCTGCTGTCCTTCTGCTTCGTCCACCTGCTGTGCCTCGACTTCACCGTGGCCGAGCGCGAGGAGTGGTACACGGCCTTCGTCAACATCACCTACGTGGAGCCCTCCACCAAGACGCCGCGCACCGACAAGACCGAGTGCGGCCGCTACGGGGAGCACTCGCCCAAGCGGGACGCCAAGGGGGTCGTGGTGCTGCCCGCCGCGCCCCACGACCGCCAGGCCTGCGACCCCGGCACCCCGTTCCCGGCGCCGGCCCATGCCGGGGCCTGGGTGGCCCTGATCGCCGGCGGCAACTGCACGTACAAGGACAAGATCCGGCACGCCGCCGAGCGTAACGCCTCTGCCGTGGTCGTCTTCAACGTGGGCTCGGCCAACGCCAACGACACCATCACCATGCCTCATTCCGGTGGGCACGCCGCCTTCTTTTTATCTCCTCGTTTGGAGTTCGGGATATTGGGGATGAACCCAAACTGCACTAGAACCTTTGCAGGGGAACTTAATTTGACCATCTCCGCATCTTTTGAATGCACATGCCCAACGCTTGAACGGCCAGTAAGCTACCCGCTGGGTTTGATCCACGAATGGAACGAAACATTTCTTGGTTCAACTGGAATTGGTTATTTAGGCAGTCTTCGTCGACGTCTCGCAGTTGATCATCGGTTCCTCGGCGTCAAACAGGAAGTGACAGTCTCACAGCTGGTGTCAACCGGGGGACTGGAAGAGTAACAGAAAGGCACAGGAGTGGGCGTCCTGTTGTGAACAGTGACCTTGAACCGTTGGGACACGTGCGTTCAAGAGTTCAGCAAGGTCAAATTAAGTTCATCTGGAAAGGTTATAGTGTATTTTTGGTTCATCCTGAAATTTCATCCCCCAAGCCAGATATCCCAAACCGTTTGAGGGTAGTGTATGTCGTATGGAACACGGCGTGTGATATTGTTCAATTCCTGACAAGTCGCGACAAATGGAGTGTGGGAAAATCAGGCAAGACTAGTCAAACTGTCATTAGATGATAAAGCACTCAAACGGGCGTCTTGAAACGGGAACACTGCACGTGGAAGGTTTTGGGACTTCAAGTAATATATTCCACAACTGCCACCGAGAGTTTTCTTGGAACATTTTTGCCATCCTTCTCCCCCTCAGGCACAGGCGACGTGGTGGCCATCATGATCCCGGAGCCCAAAGGTCGCGAGGTGGTCTCGCTCCTGGAGCGCAACTTGACGGTCACCATGACCATCACCATCGGGACCAGGAACCTGCAGAAGTACGTGAGCAGGACCTCGGTGGTTTTCGTGTCCATCTCCTTCATCGTGCTGATGATCATCTCGCTGGCCTGGCTCGTGTTCTACTACATCCAGAGGTTCAGATACGCCAACGCCCGAGACCGCAACCAGGTAGAAACGGGACTGCCAGACGAGGGCTGTGTTGGGAAATCATTTTCTCATTCCCCCAATCACTCTAGGGATTTTTATATAGTTCACTGAAAAGCCCTTGATAGTAATTAGGGAATATTCAATTAATCGTTGGAGCCCTAGAGTCAACTACATAATCCACGATATGAAAATCCCTAGCTAGTAATTAGAGAGTACAGTAAGCCCTCATTATATCGCAGTTCATTTAATGCAGATTCAGTGCATTGCAAATTATTATTATTAGTATTATTTTTTTAAAGTCAGTGGAGTGCAGTTATTCCCCTGCACATCTTTGATGGAGTCATCTTTATCAGCTAAATGATTTAAATGTTACAACAATGACTCAAAGAAGGTCAATTGGGCTGAGGAACAAATGCAAGTAAAGAGCAACGTTAAGCTTAATCTTCTCCAACTACAGTACTGCAGTTTAAAACATCGCCACAATGAATTCTGGGTACCCATAATGCGTTTTGCTGACTACGTTGCCAAGGACTGTCAGTGTGAGGAACGGTGCAAATGGTTAACCCAGAACGCAGTCGCTGCGTTTGGAATCATTCATTCATTCCCTACTACCTAATCACTACAAAGGGATTTTTAGGAAACTATGTAGGTCCACTATATAACAGTGATTTTCCAGACCTGCTTTCAAATGGAATAAACCCAACTTGCTGTCGTCTTCGCCAGCGCCGCCTTGGTGACGCAGCCAAGAAGGCCATCAGCAAGCTACAGGTGCGCAACATCAGGAAGGGCGACCAGGAGACGGAGGCCGACTTTGACAACTGCGCCGTGTGCATCGAAGGCTACAAGGCCAACGACGTGGTCCGCATCCTGCCGTGCAGGTATTCCACCCCTCGTTATTTCCTAGTTGGTCTTGTGGTGACAAGTGTTGCAAAATTGAAATCTTCCAAACCCTGGTGGTGACTTGACTCCGCTTGTGTGTCTGTGTCCTTGGAGACATTTGTTCCACAAGAGCTGCGTGGACCCGTGGCTGCTGGACCACCGCACGTGCCCCATGTGCAAGATGAACATCCTGAAGGCGCTGGGCATCGCTGTGAGTACGGCGGCGCGGGAACGGGGAGCGCTTCCCTCGGCTTTCGCGCCATCTCTGCTCTGTCATTTCTCGTTTCCAGTTAAACGCAGACTGCCTGGATGACCTGCCGCTGGACTACGACCTGGCCCTGGGCGGCGGGGTCGCTGGGCCCCTGGCCCTGGAGGCAGTGGTTTCCGGGGCGGCCAGCGACAGCACGCTAAGCGAGGGAGGCTCCTCCGTGGTTCTGGATCCGGGGGTGCGACGGACGGGACTCCCGCAGGACTACCAGGATCCCCCCGACACCCTGAGGGACAGTCCTGTGACGGCCAGCACGGACACGCACACGGGTGAGCTTCTGGAAAATTTCTATCGGAATAAACCAGGAATTTCCAAAATCGAAGGTTGGCCTTCATAGGGAACTGAAATATAATTATATTTTCACATAATCCTGACAAGTTTGGGGAAGATTACTTTGGAAATGTGGTTGGTCACTATTACAAGTTACCCAGTTTAATATAAATCGTAATACTAGTGTAACTATTTCCATGACTTTCTGCAAAGTAATGACCAATTATATTTGCTGATATTTTCATGACTTAATTTTGAGTGAATCCGTCAACAGGATCCTTGGATGCTTCAAACCACAGAAACCTTTTCAAAATCTCAGACAAACTAACAGATTGCACCACAAAGTGGTGCTTGGAGGTCATATTTGGAAAAATAGGTCGTGTTTGAGACTATGGAACAATGGCACATGACCAGAGAGAGCCAATCACAAGTGTCGTCGGCTTTATGTGGAAGTGACATGAGAAGGAAAAAAATAATAATAATCTGAGTTTCTGCGGCTATTTTACAAATGTAACTAAAATTGTAATCATGGAAATTCCCAAAAGAATTTAATTTAATTCCACATTTCCTCCTAGCAATGTAATGGATAACAATTACATAATCTCCTTACATGTAATTAGTTACCCCCCAACACTGATCCTGTCTAAAACAACCAGATTTCCCACAAGTTACAAGCTATCGCTTGGTCAAATTAGTTAGTTTTTTGTTTTTTTTTTTTGCTTCGTGTCGAGAGCCAAAACTTGACTTTCGAGCATGCTTCAAGTGGAAAAAGTATTCAGTACACCATTTCCAAAATTCCCCATCTTAACATCCTGTGGAAATTTTACCGGGAACTTTCTGGAAACGTTGCACGCGTTCGCAGCCGTTGTGGCTCACCTTCGAGTGTCCGCGTTCCCCCCTGCAGGTGAGCTCCAGCCGTTGGTGAGCAGCGTCTCTGTGGCATCGCTGGTGATCGCCGTGGAAACGGGTCTGTCAGATGAGGAGGGATCCGTTCAAGCGTCTCAGATGGGGGACAAGTCCTGAGAGAAACTGGGGGGGGAAAAAAAAAAAAAAAGCAAAATGAGCGACACAGAAGAGGACCTCCTTTGAGTTTGGCCTGTTTTTTTTCTTTTGCCAAAGCAACTTGGGACTTGCACACGTGACTTCCTCCCACCTCCGGTTATCCGCCTCTTCTATCTTCTCCGGAATGTTCCACGACCTAGGCCGGTCACTTCCTGTCCTTCTCCGGGAAATCCTGCTCCATTTGGTAGACTGCGGCGAGGCCACCGGGTGAACATTTGTGCCGACTTGGTCCCGGCAGTGTTCCAACTCACAGTATTGAACACTAGAAAAACCCCCAAAAAACCCCCCCAAAAAAAACCCAAAAAGTGTTTTCTTTGTAGTTCCCTCTTGTCCAATCGTAGGGTTTTTCTCCGTCCCCGAAAAGATGACCAGAAATGTCGGTACTGTTGTGTACCGTGACCTCCAAACAAAAACATTTCTACATTCGTCCAGTCTGCCGACAAACACTTTTTTGGGCCTCCTAACATTATTCTCTTCCACTTTTCACGCCGGCGCCATGGAGAGACGAACAGAGGGGCTTGCTTGTGACTCCCGAGGTCGCTGAGAGAGCTTCGAGATTGTCATCTATTTTGCTACCTGAGGAGATGTTTATTTTTGTAACGCAGAGAAGACTGAGTCAACCCCCCCCTCCTGCTGGTGGCGTTTTGTACTGTACATATCGAACCATGCCAAGCGACGGACGTGCCGTATGAGGATGTCCTAAAGGTCAAGATTTCTCAATGTTGAATAAAGAACTTGTTGCACAGCTTGCATCCAAAACAGAAGCAACGACTGTAACAAAACAAAACCACAAACACCAGCGGTGTCGAACTCTCTTTTTTGTCACGGGCCACATGGTAGGGTATGATTCCCCTCGCAGCGCTGTTATGACTGTCAAAACCATATAAAGGTCTCATTATTACATATACACGACCGCCCTTTGCTTTTAAATTATATACACAGTACTGAAAATTGAAATCGGAAGTCGTGGAAAATGGCATCCAACTATTATCCCAGAAAAATGTCGATTTTGGTTCAGATTTTCTGCCAAAATGAAAACAAATCCTCTTTAGCAAGAAACGAAGTAAGCGCATTACATTTTGCTTTTGTGGAGCCGCATAAAATTGGGTTTGACGCTGTTGGTTTTGTGACGTTTCGACAAGATGCCATTCTTTGTATAAGAGAGCATTTTCAGTCCAACGTCAACGACATTTTACATTCTTCTAAGAAAACCTCCGAGAAGGATTTATGGGCGCAAATAAACTAATTTTGTTGGCTGATGGAAGATGCAAACTTGTGATTTTTGTTGTCAAACCTTCAACATTTCAAAATTCCTTCCTAAAAATGCTCTCCGTTTATTTTAGCACTTGAACACAGTGCCGAGCTTGTTAGCTGTAATATGTGATGATGATGATGACGCATTATCATGGCTGCTTTACTTTTGCGAATGCTGTTCTCATTAAACTTATGTCTGTTGTGTTGTAAGCTTCCCTGTGTTCTTACTGTGACATTTGTTTGACGTTTTTTTTTTTTTTTTTTTTTTTTTTTTTTTTAAACCACACCGAAGGGAGCAAAAACCAGGCTCGGCCGCTACTTTTCAAATGAATAGTCCATTTTAATGTTTACAGACTATAACTAGATGTTAAGCGGCTCCACATCAGTGATGAAGACGGGGCTTTAATGGAGGTTTGTGTTGTTTGAAGTGTGAAAATCCATCCATCTGTTTGGGTCTTCTTTTTTTTTTTTTTTTTTTTTTTTTTTGCTTTTCTGAAAAACAGTGCACACATATATGGAGTGTGTTCCTCAAGTGACTTCACACTGGGTCCTTCACTTATAAGGATAGGTGAAAGATGTCTTACCAGTGGACCTCAGCTCCCCAAAGAAGAGCGTGGACTGGAGAGAAAATGAAAGAAAAAAAAAATACATTTCTCATTTTACTCTGATCAAATGCACTTCCCCCCCCTTTCTGTTGACTCATTTTTACCTCGTTCTTTCGCTTCTGGTTTCCGTGAACTTGTGTCGCAACAGGAACGCGGCCACGGCGTCAGCTACCTTCACACACACACAATGACCACCTTCGTTTAGTGATCAATATTTCATGTTGAATGAATAACATTCGCCAGTACTGACATGCAGATGCAGTTAAGCTTAAAAAAAAAGTGCTGACTGCCCTCCATATATCAAATTTGAAACTAAAACTTCATTTCAACAAGTATTCATCTGAAAGAGATTCCTTTTTTTTTCAAGAAAAACGGAAGTTTCATACTTTGTCTGGATTGTCTTCTTGCACTGCATGACCACAGGGTGGCAGCACCTGCATCATGAATTTACCTGCAAACAGACAAGAAGCCCCACACGTGAAAAAGAAAAGTTACTGCACTGAAGTAGATCTTTCGGTTAAATGTACTTATTCGTATTTATTGTCCTAATAACGTTTTGCTCTTTCTCCCAACAATTGAAAGCATACAGTATCTGTACTTTCTCTTCCTTTGTCATAGTTAGGCTAGTTACCAACTGCCCAGGACGGATCCGTAGCTATTTCGTGGACACCTTGAAAATTGATTTACACACACACACACACACACACACACACACACACACACACACACACACACACACACACACACAGAGAGAGAGAGAGCGACAGACAGAGAGACAGAGAGAGAGAGAGAGAGAGAGAGAGAGAGAGAGGCTGTCACTTCCAGGGTGGCGGTTGACTGGCTGACAGCGGCAGGTGCCAGCGGAGAAGCTATCTCCGTGGAAACAGGAGCAAAGATACATACGGTGCATAAAAGGGGAGCATCTATTCTGTCTACATGAGTAGAGTTTGAAAACCTCTCTACCGCTCTACTCTGAGCCCCTCCCGGATGACCGAGCTTCTCACCCTCTCTCTCAGGGAGAGCCCGGACACCCTGCGGAGGAAACTCAATTCGGCCGCTTGTATGCGCGATCTTGTTCTTTCGGTCACGACTCACAGCTCGTGACCATAAGTGAGGGTATGAACGTAGATCGACCAGTAAATCGAGAGCTTCGCCTTTTAGCTTAGCTCCTTCTTCACCACAACGGACCGATACAAAGTCCGCATCACTGCAGACGCCGCACCGATCCGCCTGTCGCTCTCCCGTTCCATTCTTCCCTCACTCGTGAACAAGACCCCAAGATACGAGTTGTACTTGAACTCCTCCACTTGGGGAAGGATCTCATCCCCGACCCGGAGAGGGCACGCCACCCTATTACGACTGAGGACCACGGTCTCAGATTTGGAGGTGCTGATTCTCATCCCAGCCGCTTCACACTCGGCTGCGAACCGCTCCAGTGAGAGTTGGAGATCACGGTTTGATGAAGCCAATAGAACCGCATCATCTGCAAAAAGCAGCGATGCAATACTGAGGCCACCAAACCGGACCCCCTCTAGGCCTCGGCTGCGCCTAGAAATTCTGTCCATAAAAATTATCAACAGAATCGGTAACAAAGGGAAGCCTTGGTGGAGTCCAACCCTCACCGGAAACGAGTCCGACTTACTGCCGGCAATGCGGACCAAACACTGACACTGGTCGTACAGGGACCAAACAGCCCGTATCAGTTCCACGGCCAAGACGAAAACTGCACTGCTCCTCCTGAATCTGAGATTCGACTTCTCGATGGACCTTCCTCTCCAGCACCCCTGAATAGACCTTACCAGGGAGAGTGTGATCCCCCTGTAGTTGGACCACACCCCCCGGTCCCCCTTTTTAAAAAGGGGACCACCACCCCAGTCTGCCAATCCAGAGGCAGTGTCCTCGATGTCCACGCGATGTTGCAGAGGCGTGTCAACCAGGACAGCCCCACAACATCCAGAGCCTTTAGGAACTTCATCCACCCCGCCACCGAGGAGCTTTTTAACCACCTTGGTGTTTGAGAACCACTTGTCTAAAGTCTCTATTAGCCAATCACCGGGATCATGTCCTGACTGGCATCTTAACGAGGGGGCTCACCTTGCATCTGACCAATGGTCAGGTCTCGGTCCAGCCGGTCGATTCCTGCCAACAGGAGGAGTTTGGGCAGGTTGCAGGCCAAAAACAGGTTTGAGGTTCCTCGAAACCAGCCGTCCCAGTACTTCTCAGATTTGGACAGATCTATGCGCCATTTGTAGACACTCTAGAAACACATTCAAAGGAATGCCATGCCAGTGTTGTGAATTTTCCGTTCCAAATTTTAGCGGTCAGATTAAGTTCGCCTGAAAAGGCTCAAGTGGGTTTTAGGTTCATCCTGAAATTTGACCCAAAAGCCCAATGTCCCGATTTTTTTCGGAGTAGCGTTATGTGGGATTGCATACCTGGCCTTCGCCGACGCTGGCCTCTGTGGCGGCGTTCTCCTCTTCGTCGACGTAGCTTCGGTCATAGAACTCCTCATTGCGTTCCTCCACCACGTCCTTGACCGGGCCGGCCCGCTCCAGCATGTCGGTCTCCTCCGCTTCACACCTGTCACACATCGGCAAGCTTGCGCACAAGCAGGGGCGGGGTAGCACCGCTCTACTGACCAATCAAAACCGACCTACCTTTTGATCTGACCAACCATAGACACTCTGGCGGATTCCAGGTTACGGATTTGTCCGCTCTTGACGCTAACCGACAGAAAAGTAAACAAATCAATGGAGACGGGGTTTCCAAATTCATTCGACGACTGCTCACCTCCACTCAATGGCGTGGTCCATAGACTTGAAGGACTTGGGTCTTCCCTTCAGGAAGTTCTGTATGCTGTGAAGCGCCTCCATCGCACTTCCTGCCATGCACGTTTCAGGATACGGTCAACTCCGTTCACCGCACCAAAATCCGCATATGAAAACATTTTTTCAACATTTCTACGCTTCCCAACGCTCAAACACATTTAAACTTATTACAACACACTTCGACATCTACAACATAGCTGTACACACAAACATTTGCAAGTATAAAACACCAAAACCTCCCTGCTCACGCACATAAAAACACTTACCCGTGACTCCATATTCTTATTTATTCACCTAACACGGCTGGCTAACATTACCTAAAACACATGTGACTTGATATTATTTATTCAGCTAACGTAGCTAGCTAACATTAGCTAAAACACCTGTGACTTGATATTATTTATTCAGCTAACGTAGCTAGCTAACATGAGCAAAAACACCTGTGACTTGATATTATTTATTCAGCTAACGTAGCTAGCTAACATGAGCAAAAACACCTGTGACTTGATATTTATTCAGCTAACATAGCTAGCTAACATGAGCAAAAACACCTGTGACTTGATATTCAGTGAACGTAGGTAGCTAAGATGAGCTAATGTTTACATTTACAGACTTGCATAATAACGTGACGTCCCCGTGATGACTTCATATTATTTGAAAACTACAATCTTGCCACGTGAGCAGAGAGGTATGGAGGTAACGCTACACCGCACATGAACCTGTCTCCATTTTTTTGGCCAACCTATCCTCCCATTTGCTGTTTTTGCCACAAGATGGCGCCGAAGACATCTCAACTGAGTAACAAGCTTTATTTTCTCGGGCTGGAGCCAAGTTTAGCCTCGGAGGCGGAAGTAAATAAAAGCCCTCACCCTCCACGACGTCGATGGCCACAAGTCCCACCGTGGTGGGCATCAGTGCATTGCTGGCTGCGTGCACCGCGATGGCGCCGCCGACACCGTGGCCAATCAGGACCACGGGGGGAGGGATCTCGCCGTGGCAGGCTCGGACCACGTTGGCTACATCACTGCGAGTGGCCCAGGGCATCTGGTTAGCGTCTGGTCGGCGGGGTGACCGCTTTCTGAGTGTGCTTACCTGGACATGGTTTGAGTGGAGAAGTCATCCGATTGGCGGACCAGAGTGTCACCTTGACAGGAGGACAAATATCTTTACAAGCGATTTTTCTACCAAAAATCCCTTCCATTATTAAAGTAATCACATTCAAAATGATTTTGCATAATACTAATACAAAATATACATGTGAGGTGCAGGTATTAGGTCCACTTGGGGTCGCCATCCCATTTGTTGTACACCATAGTATCTGTGACTTTGAATGTGTTTGGCTTTCAAAGGCGGGGCTTGGCCTGGTGAGTGATGTGGGAGTCAGCGAATGAGACTGTACAGTTGTCTGTTGTGTAAGCCAGTGCTGCAGTTTTGCAATAGACGCACTGCACTTTTGCTTTTTTTTAGCGTGAAATTATTCCATACTTTGGACATATTGTCAAAATTCTAAATACCTGCGTCCGTGTGGAAATGTCCTGAGACTCACCGTGACCCCTGAGGTCCATGGCGAGCACCTGGCAGCCCACTCTGGCAGCGATGGCGGTCTGCAACGCATAAAAGTCATTAAGTAATAGTGAGGAAAAACTACTAGTACGCATATTTGACCATGTGCTAGTATGGCGTTTGTCCTCACTAGTCAGACAGTTCAGCGCACTAGTAGAATGACTGTCTTACTCGTAAAGTTTTTTTTCCACTACTGTGTGACATTTGTAATGTCATTCAGTTGTGTAATCATTGTAGTAGTGCACCGAATTGTCTTATTTGTGGGGACAAACAGTGTAGTAGTACACGGACAATTGTGCGCACTCGTCGGATACGGAATAAATGCTCAACTCGGCTTTCTGTAGCGGCCTGGGGTTGCACTCACGGTGAAGACCGCCCAGGACAGGGCCGAGTGTCCTCCTCCGTGCAGAAGAACCAGCAGGGGGCCCTCACATCCCGCTTTGTAAACCCTAAAGACGTCTCGGCTGTCGGCCTGGCCCACGCTCACATCCTCCATTTGGTCGAAATACTCACGCCACGACACGGGCGAGTAGTCCAGGTTTTGGCCCACGTCCCTGGCACACAAAATGACACTGTTTACAGTGGTGAGAATTACCTGTTGTTTCTTTAAAACAATCTAACAACTTTGCCTTAGGAATGCCCCACTCTTCCTTGCAGAATTATTTTAATTCAGCTGGGGGGTTTGAGCGTGAGAGACCTTTTGAAGGTCACGCCACAGCATTTCAATTGCTTCAAGTCCGGACTTTGACTAGGCCACGCCAAAACCTTCATTTTGTTTTGTTTAAGCCCTTCAGAAGTTGACTTTCTGGTGTGTTTTGGATCGTTGTCCTTCTGCAGAACCCAAGTGCGTTCAGCTTGAGGTCACAAACCGATGGCCGAATATTCTCCTTCGGCATTTTCTGGTAAAGAGTAGAATTCATGCTTCTATCAAACACATGAAGTTGTCCAGGACCTTAAATAGGAAAGCAGCCCCAGACCATAACACTACTACCACTACCACCACGTTTGACTGTTGGTATGATGTTCTTTTTCTGAAATGCTGTGTTATGTTTATCCCAGATGTGTTTTTTTTTGTTTTTTTTTTTTTGCAAAAAGTATGATGAGCCTTTATGTTCAGCAATGGCTTTTGCCTTGGACCTCTGCCATGGATGCCATTTTTGCCCATTCTCCACTTGCAGTTGAGTCACGAAGACTGACCTTAACCGAGGCAGAGGAAGCCTGAGGTTCTTTCAGTGTTGTCCTGGGCGACCTCCTGGATGAGTTGTTGCTGTGCCTTTTGGGGTAATTTTTGTGGGCCGGCCACTCCTGGGAAGATTCACCACTGTTCCATAGTTTCTCCCATTTTAGGATAATAGCTCTCACTGTGGTTTGCTAACATCCTAAAGCTTCAGTAACCCTTTCCGCACTTTTATTTCTCATCTGTTCTTGAATTCCTTTGGATTGTGGCATTTTGTTGCATCTTTTTGAACTCTTTTGGACGAATTTATTTTGCCAGACAGGTGCTATTTAAGTGATTTCTTGATTGAACACATCTTGAGGTCATCAGGCTTGGCTGTGGTCAGTGAAAATGAACGCAGCTTTCCCAAACATTTGATTAGTTGAAAAACAAAAAAATTTTTTTATGATGTTAAACACAGTGGTGAAACTACACAAACAAATACATACATAAATAATTGAAGTGGGCAAATACCTTTTCGCGGCACTATACATACAAACATCGTTTTAAACACTCCAAGTACATTGTACTTGACGTGAATCTCAGCAGGTCAGTAAACTTGCGAAGCATCTTGTCCGTGATATGGAAAAGTGACTTACTGCTCCTTATCAAAGCTCTCCTCCCACATGTTTGCTTCTCAGCGTCTGGAGTCACTCCGGCAGAAGGACCCGCTCCACGACACCCTGGCTCACATCCATCCGGCGAATAAGAAGAGCAAGTACGCACGGGAGAACAATAACGAGTCAGCTGGCGGTGTCAGGCGGCATCTCGGCGGCAGCGGCCCATTGGCTGATGGAGACAGGAGTGGGCCTGCAGAGTGACACGCTCCAAACTTTCAGTGTCTTCATTGACACTTCACGTGTGTCATTTACATTTGTGCTTATAAGTTAGCAGAATTTGGAAGAGGCGTACCATTCTTTAAAGAAAACATGAGTGATCAGGCATTTAATAGATTTTTTCCCCGCAAACATGTATACAAATAAGTACAATATAATAACTTATGAGAAGAAAGCATCAACTTCAAAATTTGGTACACGTCACATAAAATATGAATATACAGGACGAACAATTGTGGTCCCAACACTGATCCCTTGGGGGACACCACACACAATGCATTTCGATTTAAACTTACCCAAGCTTCACAAACTGCTGCCTTTTTGTGAAATAACCTCTGAGCCAATTCAAGCCTACACCCCTAATACCATGTGTATTCCAATTTACTGATCAGTCTATCATGATTTATGGTATTGATTGAATAATTTCTGTAGATACACAAACTGCTGCAAGTTTCTTATTGTCTATGGATTGCACGATTATTTTTTTTTTTCCAACGAGTTCTGTTAAAGCTAGTGAAAGCTGACCGGTTTGCTTTGAATCCATACTGACGGTCGGAGAGTATTTTGTTTTTCTATGAATTTCTCTCGTATGTTATTGAAGAGTTTTTCCTGAATTTGGGAGAATTGTGGCAGACGAGAGAAAGGTGGTTAGCGAAGTTGTGTTTGTCACCAGTTTTGGATGTCAGAATGATTTTTGGGGAGTTTTCATTTTATTTGGGAATTGTCCAGTTTGGAATGATATGTAGGAAATTCACATAATTACCTTTTTCGCAATTTTCATATTCATTTGGTTACAATCGATACATGCTTTATTTTTTACATTTATTAACAATATCAATGATTTCCTTTCCTTCAACAGCTTTCAAGAACACTGAACTTGGATTTGTTTAAATTATATAAATATTAGTGTCAGGATGAGGATTTTTGTTTGTTTGTTAGATTTTGTCCAATATTTACAAATAATCTTAAATTTAAACTATGACACATTTCTGTATAAAACATTGTAATAAAGAAAATACAACCCCAATTCCAATGAAGTTGGGACGTTGTGTTAAACAAATAAAAACAGAATACAATGATTTGCAAATCATGTTCAACCTATATTTAATTGAATACACTACAAAGACAAGATATTTCATGTTCAAACTGATAACATACTTGGCAAATAAAGATGATTCTGATAAACTTGATTGTTTTTAGCAAATAATCATTAACTTGGAATTTTATGGCTGCAACATGTTCCAAAAAAGCTACGTATACATAACATATATCCCTGTTCAGCCAATATTTCACAAATCCTGCCAGGGTATGTAAACCTACAGGTACAATGGATCTGCTTGACCCTGTGTCGATCTTTTTATTTAAAAAAATAAAAATAAAAAATAAAAACAAAATTTGGGAACCGTTTTAGCTGTGTTCATGCAATGGAAAATACCCAAAGATGGCTATTTTTGTCTGGTTTTGACATTTTTGACAACTCTAACTCTGGGTGCCAGGCGTTAATTGATTGATTTGTTGACTGGCGGCTGTGACATCTGCAGAGATGAAAGCGCAAACAACCAAAGGAACAAACATTTCAGAACGAAATGGCAAAGCAACAAAGGACCATTTCAGATCAACGCGCAAAGACACATTTAAGCTTTACTCAAGTCAGGAAGGCTGTGCATGACTTACTCCAACGAAGCAATTTTAGATTGAAGAAGGGGAGAAGACCATGGAAAAGAATTACATTTACAAGTAGTAAAATCAAACAAGGCTTGAGGGTTAAATGTGCAAAAACTAACAGGATCATTGGACAACAACAACACCATCACCTTTATTTAACTTTCAGTTGGGATTGACATACGCAGCAAACTTTCCCCTCAGGTGTGTATGACAGACAGTATCCCAGTTACCAGCTATACTCAAATATATGAAATTCAAATTCCTACTCATGGCACAGCCGTACTTCCAACAAGAGTCTCTTAATGGTCAAGAATGCGATACATGACGTGAATATATTCAAACAATACTCGAATGAATAATTAGCATGCATGTTTTGCTTCCCAGAGTTCCTCCGCCTCGCATATTGTTTACGCTTCAGCGCCATGGAAACCTCAGAAAACTCATCATTTTCATTTCCCTTCACAGGGTCAAGAGTATCCGCATTTGCGTCTTCATCAGCAGCAGAATCCCGTCACTAAATTCACAGCCAAAACAAGAGCTCTCTGAACTCAGCTGCCCTTGACACGGAGCAGAAAGTGGAGCATACAATCGGCATTCACGTTATTTGCTACTGTAACCGAATTATTGGTATTCATCGGAGCAGTGTGAATCGAAATTTTGTTGCTATTTTAGCGACGTGTGGAAAATGAGAGAGAGAGAGAGAGAGAGACACCTGAACACTGTATAGCTACAACTTGGGCCACACCTTCAGTTATAAAAGCCGGCTGCACACCACAGTAAAAACTCCCATTGATGTGAATAGCACACACATGCAAGCGCTCCTGCAGCACAGCAGTGCTTTGTGTTTGGATGATAGCCAGTGGCTGATTGTCGCTGGAACGGGGTGAGTAATCATTTTGCCTCTCTCCTTTACGGTTTTCAAAACGAATACAAATGTGCGTTTTAAGTTGGAGTGAAAGGGTGGCGGTCAAAGGTCAAAGTCGGGAAAATAAAAATCGGGCTTACGCACACTTGTGTCGGATGCTTACGCTGACATGTCGGCTTTGGGAGACCAAGCACCAGGACCAGAGGAATGGAGAAGATTGGAGACCAAGCACCAGAACCAGAGGAATGGAGAGGATTCATCCTAAAAGGGAAATTGGAACGCATGTGTGATTTTATTATTATTTTTTTGACGTTTCAGTTTACAGTACTATAATATAATACATGACTGACAATGGGTAAAGCCAACATAAAACACGAGCGATTACCGTGACGTACTCTCCCATCTCATAAAGCCATACCCTTAACTTCGAAGCCAACGCTCGCCGACCGTGCTAAAGTACAGAGCGGATGACGTGCTTGTTTTGAGGCGCTGTCCACTTAAGTTTCATTTAATTCCAAACCATTTTGAACTTCAAGAAAGGTTACATTGCTGCTACATCGGTTGGTTGAATTCCCATTGTTACAACTTGGTATCCAGCATTCGGCCTTCGTCTTCACCGTTCTTGTAACCATTAGAAACTTTCTCTGCCGCCAATTGAACGTACAAATGTGAAATGACATTTCAAAGCAGAAATGTGTCCATTAACCAAATATCCGACGGTCAGAAACTTGATCGAGAATGTTTCTTTTGCATTTTGTAGGCGGGCAAGCAAGTGGCGATGGAACCGGAGAAGACTAACGCCGTAAAAGGCCAGGTACCTTATCCCGATGCGGCAACGTTTGGAAGGTTCGAGGCTGCATTTGTGTGGTTCTTGGTGTTCAGCGTGCAGGTATGCCGCAACAAGGCGCCACGGTCAGCTTCCATGACATTCACTACAAGGTGACGCAGGCCGGAGGATGTTTGTGCTGGAGGAAGAAGAGCACCACCAAAGATATCCTCATTGACCTCAAGTGAGAAACTCTCTCACTCTTTTGAACATTGAAGTATTGGTGTACGTGGTGGGGAGCCAGGAAGGAAGCGTGCTTTGTCCGACACGCACGACAATGAGCTGGGCTTTAACCAATAAACACACAATTGTTCCAAAAGAAGTCGAGAAGGTTCAGTTCGCAGAAAATGTCAAGTCGTTCCTGTCCCAGTTTCCATGCGTCCTTGTCAGTTTTAACGTGAGAACTTTTAAAGCCTTTGGTCGTCCGCTAAAGACAGCGTCATGAATATTGTGTCTGAACAAAGGCCACACCAAGTGTGTTGTCATCTCCGATGTTTTACTATCCCGCTCGTGTAATCATTGACCAATCCAAGCTGGAGGTGAACGCCAGTTGAAGTCAATGAGCACGTGTTTACAGCTCATTCAACTCTGCTCACCATCAGAGATTATTTTTAAACTATGGCCGCATGCCTTCATAAAAACATGGTAAGATGTGCTCCCTTCCACAGTGGGATCATGAAGCCGGGGCTCAATGCCATCATGGGAGCCACCGGAAGTGGCAAGTCGTCGTGAGTGTCGCAACTTAAACAAACCAAAAACTTACATTCATCATGTGACATCGCATTTGTTTTGGGGGTTTCAGATTCCTGGACGTTTTAGCTGGTAGGAAGGACCCAGCAGGCCTGTCAGGTGAAGTCCTCATCGACGGCGCCTCTCAACCGCCCAATTTTAAATGTCTGTCAGGATACGTGGTGCAGGTGAGACACTTCGCTACAAGGGGTGGGGGCTAAGGCTGCGATCCATTTCGTATCAGCACTGAACTATTAAATATAGCTTGCCTGACCTTTCCACCGGAAATGCCTCATGCGTCGCCATGCATATAGTCCATTACCCCACCGATTTAAAACAGTACTTAGCACCATACAGTTCTCCGCGCACACTCATTGACAACCAACAAAAATTGTTTTCTCATTCCCAGAACCAATAAAGAGATTGGTAGAAGGGCATTCAATTTAAAGCTGCTACAGACTGCAACACCCTGCCAGACACCATGAGAAGATAAGCTCTTTTGGTCGTTTTAAAAACGCACTTCTGTCTCATCTTCTGGTTCGTTGTCTGGACGTATCTGTGTCATGAACAGGACATGAAGCAGGCCCCAATTGCAAGACTCAAAGCCAAAGACAGCCCCAAAAACACAGTTTCTAAACAGGTTGGGTTTGGTACATGGGTCGGCAGTCAGTCAAGGAAACCGTATCAAAGGCAAGGTCAATAAACAAACAGGAGCTAAGCCGACTTTGAGCGTGGACAAGGAATGCCAGAACTTGACAATGAGGTACAACAAACTGCCAGCACGACATTAATTACATGAGGCGCAAGTGACAAAGGCACTCAGGAGCCGAGCACAAGGCAATCTGATGAAGGGTTTTGGGAGCTTCTACTGTATGTCTGTTGTCATGACTGTATATGTTGAACATTCGCTATGTGTTATGTCAGACCCCCTCGAAAATGAGATGGCTCCTCATCTCTAAGGGTTATCCATAAAAACATTTTGTTCGCTTTCGGCGATAGGACGACGTGGTGATGGGAACCTTGACAGTCAGAGAGAACTTCAGCTTCTCTGCGGCGCTCCGTCTACCGTCCAGTGTTTCTCAGGCCGTCAAGGAGCAGAAAGTGGTGCAACTGATCCAGGAACTCGGGCTGACCCGCGTTGCAGACTCCAGGGTGAGGCGAGGCGAGGCATACGTGAAGCGCGAGAGTCGGCCTGTGTTCTAATGTCGTCATAACGCGCAGGTTGGCACCCAGCTGATTCGCGGCATCTCCGGGGGCGAGCGGAAGCGCACCAACATTGGCATGGAGCTCATCATCGACCCGCCCGTTCTCTTCCTGGATGAACCCACTACCGGGCTGGATGCCAGCACCGCCAACTCTGTGCTGAAGCTGCTCAAAAGGTGTGAACACAGGTCAACAAAAAGAGCAAGTTTTGAAAAAAACTTGCTCAAGTCACAATAGAAGTTAACTCAGGGCACTTTATACATTGCTCAGGTCAAGAATCACACCAACTGAACCCCACATGAGCAAGCATTTGTTCAGAGGGAAGGGAAAAGGGGTTAGTTGTAGTTACTAACCCAAACCTCCAACAGAACTCATAGCCTGTGTCTCTGCTGGTTAAGTTGAGATGAAGAGACAGAGTAGAGGGTCGGCGGTTAGATAGAGGAAAACAGGATAGAGCGGCCGCGGGAGGGACCAGATAACAGTTGGCACAACAGCAGCTGTATCGACAACAGTAGCCGTCATATCCTAGCAGTGAACACCTGTCTTGCTGTCCAATTGTTCTCCAGGATTGCCAACAGTGGGCGCACTATCATCCTTTCCATTCATCAGCCTCGCTATTCCATCTACCGCCTCTTTGACAGCCTCACGCTGCTAGTCAACGGCAAACAGGTCACTTGCGCCACTGTGGTAGATTGTGCCTGAGTGCCTTCTTACACTGTTAAACTACTTGCGCAGGTGTACCACGGTCTGGCAGAGAGCGCCCTGAACTACTTTTCAGAAATCGGTAGGAAGAGCGCCCCCCTTTTCCCACGAGTGTATCCCCGGCAAGGCCTCACGTCCACACTTCCTTTCCCAGGATACACCTGTGAGCCTCACAACAACCCTGCAGACTTCTTCCTGGACGTCATCAACGGGGACTCCACCGCTATCGGCATCGGCAGTACGGACGGAGAAGGTGCGTTGCGAGATGATTTTCTATGCTCGGTTTTTTAACTTCTTCTAATTGTCCTTCCAGAATTGGACTCAGTGTTGAAGTCCAGGCAGGGAATCGAGGACAAACTGGTGGAGGAATACAGAAACTGTCATGACTTTAAACAGACCAAAGCAGAGTTGGGTAGGGGCAGCAACATTACAGCAGAGGCACTTTGGTCATAAACATGAAAAGAAAGAGCGACTTTCTGTCTTTCCTCAGAGAGAATCATTCAGGGCAAGAAGTCGAGCTGCTCCGCTCACTCTAGAGCCATCACCTACAATACCAGCTTCCTGACACAGTTCCGCTGGGTTCTTAAGAGGACGTTCCAAAACCTCCTGCTCAACCCGCAGACCTCCATCGCTCAGGTGCGAGACCCCAACCACAAACCACACTGCAATGGTCCTCACCATAAGACTTCTCAATAGCTGCATCTAATGGGAATGAGAGGCGGCTGAGGGACTTGTTGTTTAGGTTGCAGTTACGTTGTTCCTTGCTCTGGTTGTTGGAGCCATTTTCTTCAACGTCCAGGAAGATCAGAGTGGAATCCAAAACAGGTTATATTCTCTTCTTTTCCTTTGGGCTGAAACATGTTCAGAGGTCATAACAGGGAAACCTCCTCTTCCATCTCTCTTCCCTCGGCATCTTCTACTCGAACTCCAGTTATCTGCATGTTTGCCTCATCACACCATAAATCTCCTCTTCTCTTCTCTTCCTTTTCCAATTAGTTCCCGGCCTTCTTCTATCAATATCGTATCCGGTGTGCCCCCCTTATCATCCAAACTATCGCAATCTACCCTCTCTCGCTTTGTCTCCAAACCTGTCTTTACTGTCCCGCTGATGAGCTCATTCCTGATCTTGTTCATCGTTCCTCTCAAAAAGTATCTCAGCATCTTCAACTCAGTCACCTCCAGCACCGTCTCCTGTCTTCTGGTTGTTGCCGCAGTCACCAAACAGCATGGCTGGTTTCAAAACCTTCCAATAAACCTTTCCTTTAATGTTGGCTGGTGCTCATCTGTCCCACTTTCCTCCACCCGCTGCCTCCATCCTGCCTGTACTTTTTTCTTCACAGTTCTTCTACGGTCCCAATTGCTTTGTGAGGTAGCAATAGGTTACATATATGTTACATTCTAGTCTAGTCCACACAGTATCCAATTGTTGCCGCATTTCCAGATTCGGCGCACTCTTCTTCATCACCGTCAACCAGTGTTTCAGCTCCTTGTCGTCGGCAGAGCTCTTCATTTCGGAGAGGAAACTCTTCATGTGGGTTTGATGCAGAAAATATGTCGATACGTGAATATGTGCACACATGAAGTTCTTGCTCGCTATTTTTGCAGTCATGAGTACATAAGCGGCTACTACCGTGTGTCGGTCTACTTCCTGTCCAAGATCCTCTCCGACATCCTCACATTGAGGACCATCCCCACAATTGTGTTCAGCTGTGTGGCCTACTTCATGATTGGTAGGCAGCAGTTTTTTACCCAAATTTCTGGCTTTCCCCCTCTTTTTTTTGTTCCACGCTCATTATGTTTGGAAAATGTGTATGGATTGGGTGCAGGTCTGAAGCCCACGCCAGAGGCGTTCTTCCTCTTTATGTTCACCGTAATTCTGGTGGCCTACACCGCCACCGCCATGGCACTGGCCATCTCTGCCGACCAGACGGTGGTGGCCATCGGCAACATCTTCATGACCATCGCCTGCGTCTTCATGATGGTGACATTCACACCACCACTTTCAGTAGTCTTTTGAAGCATGGTAAACAGACAAACAACCACAATACCTTGAGTGTGTCCTTGCAGATCTTCGCAGGCTTGCTGGTCAATCTTACCACCATCGTCAGCTGGCTGGCATGGTTGAAATACTTGAGTATACCACGCTATGGCCTTGGTGTAAGTCAGACATATACACACACCACCTGCAATATGTCTGTGTGGACTTTCAGTCATCCAAAAGTTGAATGGAGGAAAGTAGACTCAAAATTTCAAAAGGCTTCTTCAGTTCCAATTTTTTTTCGTGCGCAGTAAAATCTTAAGTTGAAACATCTTTACTAAGAGTTCAGTTGCCTGGCATTCAACTTTTGGGGAAAACCTCCTGCAAGCACACAAAAGTGCCACAATTTTTGTTTATCTGGGTCTACAGGCTCTGCAAGTGAACGAGTTCTACGGGCTGGACTTCTGCCGCGGCCTCAACAGCAGCAGTCGTCCGCCAGGGATAATGTAAGAACCGCTCAAGTGTCAACAACAAGTCTCAACTCGAGAATGCAACTTAAATTGTCGTAACAGCACTATGCTGAAAAAACTGACGCTGAACTGAATTGTTGAAATTCATGTGAATTACTAAAATGTCTTCAATTGTGGAATACTCTCATGGGAAACTTATGGTGGTATGGTGACAAATTTCGAAGTTGAAATGGTTTGAATCAGTCAAGAAATGTGGGAGGATTAGTTCACTTTGTAAAATTTCTTCATTAATTTGGGAATTTTTGCACCAGGCAATGTGAAATACTGTACTGAAAAGCTAATACGGCCATTCGAATCAAGGCCAACGAGTGCCCATTGAAAGAAAATATTTGTTTGACTTACTTTTAAACGACTTCAGTGTCTTTCCTCGAACATCAAACATAAAACTGCTGTCATAGATCAAACAAACTAGCCCACAGGCGCATGAACTAAAGTTCCCTGTCCAAACTTTTCCTTGTAACAAGCGCACCTGTTCCAATCAACTGAACAGATTCATCAGCGTGGGCGCACACGCACACACGCACCACTTGGTGGTGCAATTGCTCATTTCCAAACTTGGTTATCTTCAAAATATTGGCTCCAACTGTTTCAAGAGTGTAGTGGTGCAGTTTGGAGTCACCGCCAATCCTCTCTGATCAAGCACATAAAAACACTTACCTGTGACTTGATGATGTTATTTATTCAACTAAAGAGGCTGGCTCACATTAGCTAAAACACTTACCTGTGACATGATATTATTTATTCAACTAACGTGGCTAGCTAACATTAGCTAAAACACTTACCTCTGACATGATATTTATTCAACTAATGAGGCTGGCTAACATTATTATTATTATTATTCATCAGTTTTATCTAAAACACTTAGCTGTGACTTGATATTATTTAGTCAACTAACGAGGCTGGCTAACATTAGCTAAAACACTTACCTGTGACTTGATTGTTATTTATTGAGCTACCATAGCTGGCTAACATTAGCTAAAACACTTGCCTGTGACTTATTATTTATTCAACTAACGTGGCTAGCTAACATTAGCTAAAACACTTACCTCTGACATGATGTTATTTATTCAACTAATGAGGCTGGCTAACATTATTATTATTATTATTAATCAGTTTTAACTAAACACTGACCTGTGACTTGATATTATTTATTCAACTAACGTGGCTGGCTAACATGAGCGAAAACACTTACTTGTGACTTGATATTATTATTACTTGTTCAGATAACGTGGCTCTTTCAGTCGTGAGATGACATAATGCCATGCTGTGTGCCCAGTTGCAGGGGGCAGGACTTCTTGGAGGAGCAGGGCGTGGAATACTCCGCTTGGGGCTTCTGGCAGAACCACGTGGCCCTCGGGGTCATGACCGTGTGCTTCCTCGCCATCGCTTACCTCAAACTGCGCTTCATCAGGAAGTTCACCTAGACCGGCTGGGCCACAGCTGAACACAAAACCAGATATTGGAACGATGGCACTGACTTCCGGCAAAGCGCGTGGACGCCACCAAAGTCCGTGCGGAGTAAGCAAATGCCGACTAACTCATGACTCTTTTTGCTCACAACAATAAAATGCACAACTTTCACATATACTCATTTAATTGATTATATTTCTCGATATTTTAGTTTTTTTTATTCATTTACTTGTTCTATTTTTTAACTATTTTTTTTAAATTATTCATTATAGTTGATTTAGTTGTATCATTTTGATTTATTTATTTTTATCTTATTTTACATACATTGATATATTGTGCTTTACAAATATAAATATTTAATATATTTTTAAGTATTTAACACTGCACTTAAATATAGGAAAATAAAAAAAAATTACTTTAATAATGCTTCAATTAAATATACTGCACATAAACGTTCAATCAAAATTGTACCTTATAAATGTTTAAAAACAAAGTTCTTAAAGAACACCGCGAAATAAAGGCACAGGCAACGCAATGTAGGTTAGCAAATATATTTAAATATAATATGTATATTCATTTTAGCACAATGACAAAATGGCATTATTACATTTTGACTTGAAATCATGACAACAAGCAGCAACTTCACACTCGGCGGAATAAAACACTTTGTTGGGGGAAAAAAACCAACAACAACAAAAAAAACAAAACAATCCGGAATGACTTCCCTCAACGACTTTAATGGCTTCATGCAAACTCCTGAAGCACGGACGCTCACTTTCTCTTTCTCTCGCTCTTCGTTCGGAACCCACGGTGCGCCAACGCTGTACCGACACGCTTACATTAATACACTTTTGTCAACGTTCGGGAAAGAAAATGTCTTGTCACAGCACTGCCAGTTAGTCAAACATCAGGGCACGCAGGTAAAAACAACAATATATTGGCTGGAAATAAATTAATCATAACAAATGAACGCAGTAGTTTATATTGAAAATACATATTTACATATTCAAGAAAATGAAAAACAAACAGTCTTTAAGCACAAATGACTTCACTAAATATCTGCCTCTCTGTTTTGTTTTGTTCCTAACTTGATATGTACTTGCGATGGAAATCAATATTGGACATCATTTTGTCTTTGATATGTTGTTCTGCTATGTGCCTTATTGACGTCTGGCTCACAGTTACCATGGCGACCGAGCGGGAAGCTGCGAGGCCGCCACCGCGAAAAAGCAAAACAGCTTGCGCACATTGGCACCGAGCGCACGAACGAGCGCACGGATAACAAAAAGAAGGAGTCAGCCGGTCATAAAATCACACTCGCTCAGGTTCCAATTTTCAAAAAGAAGGAACAAAAAAAGTAGCAACGACAGCCTGCGATCATGCTGGAACGCAACAGGGGAATGCCGAGAAACGCCTTCGCCAGTGAGGAAGCGCCGCCGGCAAAAGTGCATGTTTGTTACTACTAACGGCGATGGGGCCAACTCGCTTGACGCGCACCGACGACATTGACCTTTGACCGCAAACACATGGCAAATCGGCCGCGGCAAAGCGAAGTGAAGTGGCGTTTGCAAGTTTGAGTCCTCTCGATAAAGTCTCTTTACAATTCGTTTAGTACAAAAGCAAATGGTTAGACGAAATTTTGGGAAATAACTACAAAACGAGAAAGTTAAATTCCTCTAGAAATTGCGAGATGAATTCATGCAAACGGAATCAAATGTTAAATGTGAGCCCGGGAAAAAAAAAAAAAAAAAAAAAAAAAAAAAAAAAAAAAGCAGAAATTTGGAATATGTCCGTCATTGTGGGATTTTGGTCATGAAGAATGCACAGTGCAGAAAAATGCGGGAATGTGGTCAATATGTGAAATATTTGAAAATGTAGAATTTTGGCGAATGAATAAGCTGCTGAACGGAATGGTTTGAAACATCTGCATTTATTTGTGTATGTTGTCATTAAAAATGGAATCATGACAAATGTGGGAATTGGAGTAATGTGCTTGAATTCCCAAGATGTCCCGAATGAGCTGTTTTTTGTTTGTGTTTGTGTGTGTGGGGAAATTTGGGCAATTGTGAGAAAAGTGTGACTTTTAAATACATATGCGATGCAGTGCATAGAACAAGCGAATTGCTTTCCAAGCCATTTTTGGAATTGTAAAGAGACTTTGTGGACATTTCCAGCTGTGGTAAGCGCTAACTACGACTCGCTAACTGGCCAAAACGACGACAACAACAGATGAGAGGAAAACGTAGCAAAAGGGAGCATGTTAGACAGTAAAACTATTTTTTTTTTTTTTTTTTTATTTTATTTTTTTTTAAATGCGAGGACACAGTGTCAGTTTAGGCTTTCAATTCTTTTGACAAGACCGATGTACGTACTTAGTGCAGTAAAGTTAGTTTGCGTCTCTCCAAAAAAACGAAAACATCCAAACGCGGAGCAGAACTGTACTAACGTTAACAATGGAATCCATGACAGGAGAGTACAAATATAAGCTTCATGTTGTCAGTTTGGTTACGTGCGTGCATGTGAATGTGTGTGTGCGCGTGTGTGTGTTAAGGGCCTCGTGTCGGTCGGCGGGTTGACTAGAGCGGTGACTAGTCGGCGGCTTCACGCCTTTTTGGGCGGCGGGGCCAACTTGATGATCTCGTCTTCGGATGGCTGGCGGATGATGTCTGCGGCGACAAGAATAAAACAATTACTACCATAATTTTTCATGTATAATGTGCACCCATGTATAATACGCACCCCCAAATTTGACCAAAATTCTGGAAAACCCTTCTACCCATGTATAACGCATTTTTACAATGCATGATATTGCTTCTACCCATGATCAAAACATGAAGCATTATCTGTATTTTGTTCGTTTTTTCCCCCCAAATCATTATTCTGAAGCACTTTATTTGAACACATACTACCTTTTTATTTACTTACTCTTATTTTGAAATTGAAAAAAAATTGAAACATCCCTACTATTATTTAGTAAATGAGAAAACACACAGTTGTGCTCATATGTTTGATTACCCAGGCAGAATTTGTAAGATGTGTACAATTCTTTAAAGAAAACATGAAGGACCAGGCGAAACACATTTCATTTTATTTCAATGGGATTGAAATTAAACTGTCCATAATTTCAGAAAAGCATTACCATTCAAGAAAACATAACCAAAAAGAAATTAATGATGGTTGATGTTAATATATTCAACATATATCATATTTGAAAAAAAACAAAAACAATATTTCACAAATTCTGGCCTGGGTAGGTAAACTTATTAGCACAATTGTACATACATGTATGTACCCCTGTCATATTGGAATGAAAGTGTAGGCTCCACCTTTGTCATAACCTCTTGGTGGCATACTAGAATGAAAGTGTACAACTTTTTCATAACCCCTAAGGGGGCGGTGGCACATTGAAATGAAAGCGTACAGCTTTTTCATAACCTCAAGATGGCGGCATACATTTATAAAATGGGAAAGTCTTTTTCATTTTCTCCTATACCCATGTATAATGCCCACTATTGACTTTTGTACAATTTCGTGGCGGGAAAAAAAAAATGCACGAGAAATTACGGTAATATCTCGGCGACTTCAATGAGTAATAGAAGAAATCCATTTTTTTTCCATTGGTGTCTGCACAACTGTACAGTATTATACTGCCTCCTGGTGGCCAAAGTGGGAACACTAGAAGGAGAAGCATACTGAATTGGATTACAGCTTTAAATCATCATGCACAAGCAGTTTAATGTGCTAAAGTCTATTTAATTATGTCATTACTGGATGCTTTTATAATGTAGACTATTATTATATGAGGGGCAGCGGTGATGCTAGGCCCGCCCCCCCCCCAAAAAAAATATTTGGTAGTATGTGTTAATGGTGAACCACTAAATCCCCTGGCCCGCATATTTTCTTGTCTTTATTTGTAAAAAAAAAATGTTGTCTTTGCTTTGAGCATATGTTTTGGTTTTTGCTTTTAATTTATTCTTCTTATTTATCAATCCAACTTATGGGAATTTCCCTGGGGATGAAGAAAGTGGGTATGTCGTGAACGTATGGAACCTTTGTACTTCTTGGCCGAGGGGATGCGCGTGAGCTTGGTGTCGATCTCGTCGTCCTCGTCGATCTTCAGCACGGTGGTGCGATACTCGATCACACGGGTCAGAAGGTCGGGACGCCGCGAAATCTCAAAGATGTGCTCCATGTACGACAGGTTGTCTGGGGGGGGGGGGGGGGGGGGGGGGCGAGGGGGGTACATGCCGTTATTCGGTGAGTGTGTTTCTTTGTGTGTTGCTGTGAGTGTTTCTCTGTACATGGATGTCTTTGTGTGTGTGTCTATGAGTACGTGTATCTCTGTATGTGTGTGTCTCTGCATGGGTGTTTGTGCGTTTGTGTGTATCTTTGCGTGTCTGTGAGTCTGTTCATGTGTGTGTGTCTGTGTCAAGGTGTGCATTTGTGTGTCTGTTTTTAGGTGTGTGTTTCTCTTGTCTTTGTGTGCGTTTGTGTGTCTGTTTCTAGGTGTGTGTGTGTGTGTCTGTGTGTAGGTGTGCATTTGTGTCTGTTTTTAGGTGTGTGTGTGTCTGTGTGTAGGTGTGCATTTGTGTCTGTTTTTAGGTGTGTGTGTTTCGCTTGTCTTTGTGAATGTGTGTGTGTTCATGTGTGTTTGTTTCTAGGTGTGTGTGTGTGTGTAGATGTGTTCATGTGTGTATGAGCCTGTGTCTTTGTGTGTGTGTAAGTGTGTGTTCGTGTGTGTTCATGTGTGTCCGTGTGTATGTGTCTGTTTCTCTTGTCTTTGTGCGTGTGTCTGCGTGTAGATGTGTATTCATGTGTGTGTGCGCTTCTGTCTAAGTGTGCATTTGTGTCTGATTCTAGGTGTGTGCGTATGTGTTTCTCTTGTGTCTTTGTGCGTGTGTGTTTCTCGTGTCTTTGTGCATGTGTGTGTAGACGTGTGTTCATGTCTGTGTGCGTGCGTCTGTGTCTCGGTGTGTGTGTTTCTCTTGTGTCTTTGTGCATGTTCATGTGTGTCTGTTTCTAGGTGGGTGTGTGTTCATGTGTGTGTGTCTGTTTCTATGAGTGCGTGCGTGTGCGTCACCGTGGGCCAGCTTGTCGTTCTTCTCCAGGTAGTTGAACCAGTCCTTGCAGGACGTGATGGCGTCGCTGTGCTCCTCGGGGATGTCCTCCTTGCAGGCCGACTTGAGCTGCTCCAGGTCCTCGTTGGTGATGTTGTCCGACAGCTCGCTGAGCAGGGAGCTGTACTCCGCCATCGTCTGAGCAGCGCAACACAACCCACGACAATTTAGACACGCACACACACACACACACGAGTGACCTATATTGCACAGACGCCGTTGCCTCGCTGCGTAGGAGGCCGCCAAAGCCTCGGCGAGAGCAAACAAAAGTCAAGTCAGCACGGTGACCTCGTGGTTAGCACACCTGCCTTGCTGTTCGGAGTCATATTTCTATTAAAAAATTATCTGATTACGCCTCCAATAAGACTCGTCGCCTAAAAAGTAAGATTTCCTGACTCATTTCAAGTGAAATGTAGCTGGACAAATTGACGACTTTAGATGATCCATGGTCTTCTTTGGATAGCAAACGGCGACACCCCCCCCCCCTGTTCAAATAAACTTCAGCTGTTCTTTTGGTTTTTTTTGTTTTTATTTTTTTTTGCCTCCTAGCACTTGCTTGAATATTTCGCGCTGACACTGACTGTTGCTTTTGTACGCTTTGGAGAAAAAGAAGAAAACAATGAACAGAGCAGCAAACACACACGCACACACGGCCCGCACCAACATGACTTGACAAAACAGGGCCCATCTCCTGCTGTCACGTTGTCGTACAATCACCGCAAAGTACTGCGGGGAAGCAACGAGATGTACAGAAATGCACCTCAAAATCCCCCCCCGAGGCCCAAGTGCCGCCCCCCCTCCGCTTCACCGACCCTGAGATGAGCGTGACACGCAGAAGAAGAAAGAGAAGCGGCGGCAGTGTGCGCCACACATTCCCGTGCACACAAACACGCTTTTGTCTCCTCTGTGTGTCGGCAATTCATGAAGCGAGCCCAAAATAAAAGCACATTATTATTATTATTGTACATTGACTACTCTTCACGATACACAACCTGACGTTGCACAGACAGAAGATGAAGGTGTTGCATGTTGGTGCACACGAAGCAACAAATAGTCTTAAAAAAAAAAAAAAAAAAAAAAGTCTGCAGGATATTAACAGTGATATATAACGACATATTGATGATATATAATACATGCAGACATCAAATCAAAGTTGATGAGGTGTCACTGATGTAGTTATTTGTCATGTTACAATGGAGATGGTTATCGAGCAACCCCCCCCCCCCTTTACAGAATAAAGTGCACTCTTGGCTTCGGTCGTCGCCACGGCAACTGAATCAAGAGGTGGAAAATTCTCTCTGATGGCGAGAAGAAGACCATGACTGTGTTTGGTAACACTTTTATGATTATTATTTCTTTAATTTGTTTCACAGCGTACTGCATCAGTACATATCGAACAAAATAAATCCATTATGACAACAACCTTGACTAATTTATACTCTGGCATGTGCACACATAGATACCAAGCGGTGCTCAAGCATCTTCCCTTTAACCTTGGATAAAAAAAAGTGCTGCAGTGCCTCCCCCCCCCCCCCCCCCCCCCCCCCTCTTCATTCATTGATTGAAAAAAAAAAATACACTCTCTGTCATCAATTATTTGAGTCCTTGGAAGAATTGTACATACGTTCGTTATATATATACGTTAATAATAGGAACTTTAAAATGTGGTAGGTGTGTGCTGACCCATGTTTAACAGTTTAAATGTTAAATTGCTAAATTCCGGGGACGGACAGATACAGATTTTTTTTTAGGCCGATGCGGATTCCAATATCTGGCAGAATAAAATTCCGATAACCGATATAACATATATAAATGTGAAGCTTACCAAAAACTTGGTATTGTTTGTTTGACTCGCATTATTTTCGTGTTATGTTGTAATGTGTTAATGTGGATGAAAAAAATTAAATCTGCAAATATCATCTGATTTTAGCCGATTTGTTTTGTAATGGTTGTTTGAATGTTTGTCTTACATTTTAATGTGTTAAAAAAAAAAAAAACTATTTGAAAAGGGCAAATATCGACTGGACGATTAATCAGTCGGGCCGTACTAAATTCTGAACACAGCCACATCTCCATTTATAAGAGGGTGTGTGCACATGTGCAACCGCATTATCTCAGTTATTTTTACTTCCCCTCTCAAAAAAAAAAAATAATAATTCAATTGAGCAGTACAGATGATAGGTTAACTAATAGTGTTTTTTTTTTTATGATTTATCTTTGTCTCATTTTTGTATATATATATATAAAAAAAAAAAACTTTGTTAATAATCACCTCCTTTGTTAATAGTTTTGACTTTGTTGATTGTGTTAACAGAAATACATGAGTTAGATATATAGTTAGTTTTTTTTTTTTTTTTGGGGCTTGATCGCCGACCCACAAAAATGTCTGCGCACATGCCTGCCAATACTCACCACACGGTCCAACGGCACTACAAAATGGCCAACTCACTATACAGAGCACGAGTACAGGTCATTGTTTTGTCGGAGTGGCGCTCAGTGCATCTGCGCGAATCTCCTCGCCGCCATGTCGCTGTGCCGCGCGAAGCGCTAATCTGCGTCGGAGAATGTAGGCCAGTGGCCCACTTGTCACTGAGCAGAAAAGAAGATTTGCACACATCTGCGCGTTCGTGCGCTATCACACTCCGCTTCGCTTCCTCGTCGGCGCGAGAGAAACGCTCCGTTTCGTGACTCCGTTCCAACATCCTCGGCCGTCACCATGGCAACAACACAGAAGCACGCGGCGGTGGCCTTTTCTCGACTTTCTTCCCACCGCTCTAACCAGAAAAGCAATGGAATGTGCTGGGGGGGGATAGGCTCAAACGTTGTTTGCTATCAGGAGAAATAAATCAAATCCCAGAAGAGGAAGACAAAATTAAAAAAACAAAAGCAAAACTTGTTTTCACTGACAACTTTTTTTCTCTACACTCGGGATTCCTCGTGGTACGTGGGCTCCCTCAAGTGGTATGTGAAATAATCACTGCCTAAGTACATTTCAGTTGTATTTAACTTTAACATGCAATACATTTCATTTGAATCATTACTTTTAGTTTTTTCTCCCGATATTTAAGTGCAGTGTTGATGTTCAAAATGTGTATAATGTTACAGTGGCTTCCAATAATATTTAATATACATTTTTAGGGTGTGATGGCCAAGTGTTTTTTTTTAGGTGGTACTTGGTGTAAAAAGTAGGGCCCGACCGATTAATCGCCCAACCGATTAATCGGTCGATATTAGCCCTTTTCAAATCAGCAAAAAGTATTAAGTAATTTTTGACTTTTTATTTTTATTTTTTTATACACATTAACATTATAAAATGATGATTAAATCAAAGATGATTAAATTCAATAAAATTACAAAAGAAAAATCGGTCGATTTTTTTTTTGCCAATTTGTCTCTGTTGTAAAGCTAAACAAATACTGAAAGTATTGTAGTCAAATGTCATGCCTGTAATTCATATATTTATTGTTTTAAGCATCAAGAGTCCAACAAAATAATATTTTATACATTGTACATATTTTCACATTCTGCCGATTAATCGGTTAACGGAATTTGATTCTGTTGAAATCGGCCCCAAAAAAAAAAAAATCCATATTGGTCAGGCCCTAGTAAAAAGTTCGACAACAGAGAAACAGAAATTAAAAAATAAACAACCAAAAATGTTTAAAAAAAATCAAGATTTAATGACCAGACTATCATCACGGAGAGCAACAGCGCCATCGACAGCATATAAATATATTTCGGAAAGGACATTGCTCTGAACGTACATTTTCCAACCCCAAAGTGTTTTGGTGTTGCATTGGAGCTTGCACAGTTGTTTTTTTTCTCTCCAATAAACGCATATGTTTCTCTCATTTCACTCTGAGCTACAGCACACAGTGTCAGCAGGGAGTGTGAGCGTGCGTGTGCAGCTACACACAAAGATTGCGGGCGCACACGGATGTGTCCTGCATGCAGATTGCAAACGCATTTGTTGGTACAAACTTGCTCGAAGCAAGAGGGCAAACAAAGAGAGAACGAAAAATAGCCGAACGTGCTCAACGGAAGACTTGCTTGGCGGCACCACGCAGTCTGGGAAGAGGAAGACAATTCAGCGCAATTTTGGGCTATTTGGGTCAGGGCGCGGTCGAGCAAAAGGTCGGTTTACTTCCCGAGCGGGTGAACCGTCGGTGAGGGCCTTGGCAGCCAAGGGCCGAGTGCCAAGCCAGACAAAGACGGCGCGCCGTCACGAAAGCGCCATCAGACCTAATTCGTTAATCTGTTCAAATATCCCAACCCCTCCCCCACCGCATCGCGGTTAAAACGGCGAGCAAACTCGTGGCTATTTGTCTACTGCGATCTTGTAACATTTTTAACTCAAACATTTAGGTGGTTTTTATTTGTCTCTCAAAATATGCATGCGTGACGTCAAGATTAATTGAGCTATTTGACCCCCAGTAGGTCAACCATTGATACATCCAGAAACGTTTCTGTTCCTGGAAAAAACTGAAAGTTTAATGCTACTAAGTTTCATGCTACGTGCTACACGAACTATATTCAAAACATACATTCCTCATGGCTCACCGATGAAAAAAACCTAATGCTTAACTTTGGCCCAGCTGGGCGAGGTCATGAGCAACGATTGCGATACGACTGGTACGAAACACGTTTGGCTCAAGGGCGGCTGCCGCCTCTCGAGGGCAGCGGCCGTCCTTGTACGTGACGTCGCTCGTGAAGATAGGAGTGATTTTCAAATAACTTTGATCAGTAGCGGTGAGGACATGGCACACTGAATTTCCTTTATGAAAATCAGTTCCTTTTACTGATGTGAATATTTGAATGAATGGCCGTTGTTCGCCATCAAAAGGTCATAGTTGAATAAAAATTCTAATCAATTTTATTTGAAAGTGAGCTTCAACCAAACCTCTTTTTTTCAGAGAGTGAAACAGTTTTTATAGATATAAGTAGAACAAAAATGCAGTGTTATCCTCACTTTAGTTTTCAAAAGGGTTTTTGTGGCTCGCTGTGATTTTTTTTCGTTTTTTATGTGTGACGGTCCAAATGGCTCTGTGATCCCTGGTTTATGACATCACAGCAAAATACTAACATAACAGCATCTACTTTCTAGAAATACACACGCTTGCGTTTATCCAGTGTAACAATCTTCAGGTTCGATGTTAGCGGCTAGCAGCTTGCGTGACGTGTTTCACAGGCCCCCGTTAGCGACTTCGGCTGATTGCGTCGTAAACGTGCGACAACAGCAGACACGCGTCAACGTTTGGTGAAGTGGAACCGCAACTACTTTCTATAAAGACACACGCTTGCTTTTATGCAGCGTAACAATCTTCAGGCTCGATGTTAGCGGCTAGCAGCTTGCGTGACGTGTTTCACTGGCCCCCGTTAGCGACTGTGGCCGAGTAGGTCGTAAACGTGCGACAACAGCAGAAACGCGTCAACGACTGGTGAAGTGGAAAAGCATCAACTTTCGATTAAAGACACACGGTTACTTTTATAGAGCGTAACAATATTCGGGCTCGATGTTAGCGGCTAATGCTAACGTGGAGACCGGGTAAAAGAGGAGCTCGTGCGACCCGTTTCACGGGCCCCACCGTTAGCGACTGTGGCTGATTACGTCGTCAACGTGCGACAACAGCAGACACGCGTTGACGTTTGTGAGGTGGATGCTTCATTATCCTGTAAGCTTCGCAGCGGATAAAAATATCTCAGTGCCTCTGGGAGGATGGAGGAGGAGCGGGGTGGCGTGTGCTGATTAAACCAGGGTGGAAGAGTCCATCACCCCCCCCCCACCGACTCCTGTGAGAGCACGCACGCGTAACTTTATTTATTTTTTTTACGCTGAGAGTAAAGGGTGAGAAATGCGTCGGAGTCGACGTCAGAGTCAAAAATATCCTTCATTTCCTGCTCTACCATCATCACGCAAAGACCAGGGATGGGCAACATTTTTGTGCTCAAGGCGAAGACGCGATTTGATTTGTAAAACTGAGAAACTCTGATGTTTAAAAAAAAAAAAAAAAAGTTTAATGAATAATAAATAATCCCTGTGTTATGATTAATTATTTTGATTGTTAACCATAAATTATTTTTTGATTCATGTAGTAGAATTATATTTTGAAGTGTTAAATGTACATGTACAATTGTTCATTTTACTAATATTTATTATTTGATGAAGTCACCAATTATTTAATAGAATTAATCTTACAAGTGTCAAACATACCTACAAAATTATTTTACTGTTTTCATTTTATTTATCGTGAATTAATTAACCAATCAATAAAAAAACTTAAATGTACTTGAAATGTAAAATTATTTATTTTACTAATATTCTTTACATTTACAGTACATTACACAGTAATCTAGGAAATTTTGTTTTACTGTTTTGATTTTATTATTTACAATAATTTAACAAATTATTTCATAAAATTTATTTAAAAATATTAGATGTACATGTGCAATTATATATTTTATTAGTACTTTCGTTTTACTATTTATAGTAAATTAACCAATTATTCAATCAATAAAACAAAACGTTAAATGTACTCCTAATATATATATATATATATATATATATATATATAATATTTTATAGATACATTTTATTATTGACAATAAGTCAATCAACCAATTATTATTATGTACACTCAACACACTGCGTAATTGAGCAAGGAGGCAAATGTAAAAAAATAAAATTCTAATCTTTGAAAAAAAAAAAAAAAAAAAGTGGCGAATTGCTGAGTTTGCAGTGTGGAAGGAAAAGCAAGAGGAGGAAGTGTGGATGTGTGTGTGTGTCTGTGGCACACAAGTAACAATCTGAGGAACTTCCTCACTCACTCTGGTGGACACAACAGGAAGATGGACGGAAATGGGGCGGAAACGCACTTCCCGCACACCTAGCCAAGCGTGTATCCACACCTGCGTGCTGCATTCAAGTGTCTGCGGAAAATGTTGGGATTGGGTGACACTCCTCTCGACCACAAACATCACAACAACACGACCCAGCTCGCTGCCGACGGCAAAAAAATAAATAAATACATTGGAAGTGGGCAACAGAAGTCAAGGAAAGAAAAACTGCGTTGTGTCGCCGCCGAGGATGGATCGATACCTGAAAAGCTGAGTCACACACACACAACACACACACACACACACAGTATCTGTTCTTATGGGTCACTGGGGACAGGAAGTCAACAAACGGAAAGCAGTTCTTAACGATGCGTTTAATGACTTTCCGTGTTTGGGCTTGCTGACTCATTCCCTGTCCCCAAAACACATCAGCTGATCTTCATGATTGGCGCGCACACACAAACACGCAGTTGACGTGAACGGCACCGATGTCCAGGCAGTGAACGCACCATGGGCGCCAACCTGTCATGAAACTACAGTGAAACCCGAGCGCTGCCGGGAGTTGCAAAAATCCCCGAGTAATTGACACATAAATAAATGAAACTCCTCACCTCACTTCAACATAGCGCCTTGACATAGAAAGATGCCACAAGATGGTGGCAAAGCACTATTTTTTGCCAAAAGTAAACACCTCATCTCGCTTCAACATAGTTCCTTGACACCAAGATGACAGCAAACAAAACTCCTCAGCTCACGTCAGCATACTTCCTTGACACCAAAATCTCATGAGATGGTGGCAAATCACTATTTTTCTCTAAATTAGACTCCTCAACTCATTTCAACATAGTTCCTTGACAGCAGGATGTCACGAGATGGCGGAAAACCACTATTTTTGTCCAAATGTAACTCCTCAATTCACTTCAACATAATCAATGTAGTCCGAAGAAGAATAAAAATAATAAAAAGAACAAGAATTAGAACGAATCGAGCAGCAACCGATTCCCACACAATCAAGTTTTATGACAGCATTTAGCACTATTTGTTTCGACATGAAACTCCTCAACGTATGTCAACGTAGTTCCTTGACGCATGGAGATGCCACAAGATGGCGGTAAAGCAATATTGTCATTTCTTTGGCCCGAGCACAAAAACAGCAAGTGAAAAGCGAAACCGCGAATATGCGGGGGGAGGCTGTAGTTTTATCAAGATGCTTTTAAAGCCCTCCTGAGCATGGGACAACTGGTCACTTGTGACAACGAAGAAGAAAAAGTAGAAGAAGAGGAAAAGGTGGAGGAGGGGGTAGTCACGTTGACGTACAGGCATGCCAGTAGCCTCCTGGTTTATATTTTGTACCAAAAAACAAACAAAAAAACATTCACTTACCTCGCGTGCGGCCAAGCGAGTATGCTTGGACGTTGGGGGGGACTTTGACGGCGCGGAGGAGCTCGAATCGGAGCCGGAAACTGGTCAGACGTTCGTGGGAGGAAGGAGAGAGAAAGAGAGGGGGGGGGGAAGAAAACGAAAGAAAAGTCCAGTTCGCTCGATGTCGCGGCGATGCGATGAAGAGCGCGATGGGGAGAAGAGGAGGCAAGTCCTAAGGCCGTGACGTGGTCACACCGAGCGAGCCGACGACGGTCGTGACTGCTCTCCGCGAAGAGTGAATCGAAAACCGGCGACCCAGCATGGAAACGCCTTTCCCCCTCTCTCTCTCTCTCTCCCCCCCCCCTTCCCTCCCTCTATCTCTCTCGGTCACGGTGAGCACGCGGACCGAAGCGTCCAGAGATCGTCTAGGAAAGACAGTGGGCTCACTCCACTCAACCGGACGTGACGGTGTCTCACGCAACAGACTTCTCAAGCTCACTTTTCTTTTGCAATGACCAAAATCAATCACGAAATAAATAAATCAATAAATAAAACAGAGGGAGAGCTCTTCCTGTCATGTTTTCCTCCAATTCCATGGTTTTTAGTGACACACACACACACACACATTCACAAACACACACATTTTTCAAAGCTGATGTCACCAGCGCCTTCCGGCCTGCAAATCCCTTCTGCTGTTCTGTATTCCCTCCATCACAAGGGCATCCAAGTCCAAAGTCTGGAACCGGAACAGCTTATGTAACTTACTGGGACGCGACCAGAGTACTTAGTTACTGTCACTTTTTACTTTTGCAAGGTTTAGGGGGTGTGAAAATTCATCAATCATGTGCAAGGGGTTTGTGGGGCAAGTACTATCGTCACATGTGCTGGTGTGTCAAATAAATATAGACTAGTTATGCATTTGTTTACCTCGTGACTTTTAACACATTCACTGCCATCGACGGCTTTAGAAGTCAAATATCCCTTTTAACTGGGAGGGCTGCCAGTGAATGTTTATGACTCCTTCAAATTGTTCAACATGAAGATGGTGAATGAGCTTTTTGCTTCCATCCAGCCATTCATTTTATGTGCCATTTCTCCTCTCGAAGGTCGCAGGGTTTTTTGGGGGGGTTCCCAGACGCGCAAAGAGGAAGTGCTGGCTTCCGAGCCGGCGGCTTTGAAGTGGAAGGACGTCGACAAAAAAAAGTGCCGAGTCATTGGCAAGAGGCGGTGGGACTTTGTTCTATCGTGAAACTGACCGAGAGGAAGTGCAAACTTGGAATGTTTCCATGACAACAGTTGCACGACCCTGTTTTTAAATGACCTTCAATGTACATGAATGTCTCTTTTGCACGTTTTTTTCCCCCCAAGAATTGTTGTCAGAAAACAAACAGCAAACATTTATTGAGCGGCAGTATATGCGTCCTCTCTCTGGCGTTTAAACCCCCGTGACCCGGCATCTCTGTTGCACAGATTTAGAGAGTCTTGCACACACAAATAAATATTCAGCATCCTACACGCGCCAACTGTTGCAGGCTGAAGCTTGATGAGTGTGGCTTGTGGTTACTAGGCAACCTCTCATCCTCCACTCATCCTCCAGCTGTCACGTTGACACATTTTGCGGCTAAAAAGATTGCCGCGCGCCGCCAAAATGTTCATGGAGCGAACGAGCGCGTGAATTGAATTTTATATAGCGACCGAGATGGCGGGTCTGGCAGGTGGGCCATGCGGGATTCCCAGGTGAGACTTCTGCAGCAACAAAAGGTAAACAAAGTATGAAGTGTGGGAGGAGGAGGAGGAGGAGGAGGCGTTTTGCAGCATGGGAAGATCGCACGCAAAATAGGCTTCACACTTCAGCCTGAAGAACTTTGAATCAGATGCAAGCTGTCAACCCTCAGGTTGGGTTATGGCAGTGTATGAAAAAAAAAAAAAAAAAAAAAAGTTCCACCAAACCATGGAGGCGAGGGTTAGCGACTTAGAAGTTTCACCGTGTTAGCTCGCGGGTGCGGCTCAAGTTTAGCTTAGCGCCTAGCATTCCCCCAGTAGTTCCGGAGCAGTGAAGCTATGTGATTGTTTAATGTGGACGCACCACAGTTCTAAAAAAAAAAAAAATTTAAATGAAAAATAAAAAGTTGCTTCGAGACCCGTTCTCATATGTTTTTCAAGCCGTTTTCACACCGAGGCAGATATGATGACATCATCAAGTCAGTATGACTCCAAATCTATACCGTAGACCAGATTTATACCGTCTACAGTGTATACCGCACGCGCCTTGTAACGGTTTTCGGCTAGGGCTCTGTCCCTTTGTTCTGTAAACTGGGTCTGTGGTCTTCTCCTGGCGTGTGCGTTCTGTCCATGGACGGAGTCTTGTCCACAGCGTTATCCCACGAAGGTTTTATTTTTAGTGGGACTCCCGACTGCTCGGCCAAACTTAATATGGGAATGGCACGTCGGGGGTAGGGGTCTTCTTTCGTTGGCCGAGACAGTACGCTTCGCCCGACAAGGGACTTCCAACAGGTGCCTGTGCGGCCCAAACTCCTCCCCCCACACCCCTTTAATTCTGACATATTTGGCAGCCCCCCCCCCCCGGAGGAGTGCCCCCCGCCCCGTGTCGTCAGCAAATCCACGTGGAAGTGCCTCTTAAAGGAAGCCGCTTGCTGCCAGTCCTGTTCTTCTCTCGCCAGCGGGGACAGGAAGCAAGTCTTGGTTTTCGGGACCATTAAGTCAAGGTTCAATAGCCATGAAGTGGGGCTGGGCGATATTGGGGGTCGTCCTCTCCTTGGGGGCCCTGGCGTCCTGCGAGAAGGGCCTGCAAATCCCAGAGTACGACGGCAGGGACCGCGTTCACGCCCTCAGCGCCAAGAACTACAAGTCCATCATGAAGAAGTACGACGTGATGGTCATCTACTACCACAAAAACATGCACGGGAACCGCAACGCCATCAAGCAGTTCCAGATCGAGGAGCTGGCTCTTGAGGTGAGTCGGCGGGACGAGCGAATCGGGATTCCCGGACGGAACGAAGGTGTTAAGTCGCCGTTGGGGTTTGAAAGCCGTGGATGGCGTCCCGATCGGGGAGCCTGACCCGCGAATCGACCGAGTTCTTGCGCCGAAGCAAAACTCCAAAATGTAACTCCGATGCGTCTTTTACCGACTTGCGTAGTGCTCGTACTGAGAAGAAAAAAACTAAATCACTGGAAACGGCTTTTTGCAAGCTAAACTCTGATAATCAGGATAATCAGGTCTGAATGGACCGAATCATGATTAGCTAATCATAACAAATAGACAAATGCCGCATACTTATCTGGTTTGCCATTAGAAAAATACCCTGATGCAGTGGGTGACATGCTAATGCTAACCTTGTGTCAGCATTGAGTGACCGATAGCTCAACGGGGCAACTGCCCCCCCCCCCGCCCACATATGCTCTCTTGTCTCCTGTTTGGCGCGTTGGGAGGAAGTCAGACTGTTGCTATGGTAACCAGAGCACATGCAGCATGAACAACATGCTTGCACATTGGCTCTTTCTTTCTTTCTTTCTTTGTGCTGATTTGGAGTTTGAAAATTGACAGCACCTTTCGGAGACTTTTTTTTCCATTCATTCATATTCAAATAGGAAAAAAAAATAAAATAAAAAAAAAAGCACACAGTCGGGAAGGTGACAGGTGTGATGTGAGTTGTTTACACTGCCGGGCCGGTTTGCGAAGCCCCAGTTTCCAGGACGTGCGCGTGTCTCAGATGATGTAAGTGCCGCGCAGCTAAATTTAAGATGCCGCAATGTGAACACACAAGCTGCAAACACGACTTCAGTGCAATCCCACCAGGGTCAAGAAGTTTCCGGTAGATGGGAGCGCCCCGCCAATGTCCGCGCGCGCGCGCGTCGGAAGAAACCCGTTTGCGCGTCGGTTCACCACTGGAATTACTTTGCGGTCGCCGAGCACGAGGTTGTGGGGCCGCGTAACCATGGAAACCAGCCGTCTAAAGCTGGCCACAAGGCCGAGGTGACGTCACCCTTTGGCAGTGAGTTTGTGGAACAGCTTGCGCTCCATCATCTGCCCCATGTGACCTCCCCGTCAAGTCCAATGAGGAGATTTAAGGCCGCTTTAACCTCTTGACTGAACCTAGACACTGATGAGTACGTCAGCTGGTGGCCAGTCTCAGGCCAGCGTGTCTTATACTCATTTATTTATTATACTTCTTTCATGATGTTGTGTAACAGACAATTGTGTGTTCGTGTGTGTGTGTGTGTGTGTGTGTGTGTGCCAACAGCTATTATTAATTTACCGCATGTGTAAAGCTGTTTAAGGTTCTCAGTGTATAAATATGTACATCCATGCAAAAATATATCTACATCGAGCTACATACAGTACATTACAGTAGAACCCCAATATTCCACAGGTAAACAAGTTCATTGGAAACAGGTGAATCTCATAAATGGGTATAAAAGGCGCATCACTGAAAGGCTCAGTTGTTTACAAGCAAGGATGGGGTGAGTTTGTGAACAATTGCGCGAGGAAATAGTCCAGCGGTTTAAGAACAATGTTTCTCAATGTAGAATTGCAAGGAACTTCTACGGTTCATGACGTCATCAAAAAGATTTCGAGAATCTGGAGAAATTTCTGCTCGTAAGCGGCAAGGCCGAAAACCAACACTGAATGCCTGTGACCTTCGATCCCTCAGGTGGCTCTGCATTAAAAACCGGCATCACTGTAAAGGATATTGCAACGTGGGCTCAGGAACACTTCAGAAAACCATTGTCAGTTTACACAGTTCCTCGCTACTTTTACAAATGCAAGTAAAAACTCTACCATGCAAAGTGATAGCCATATATCAACAACACCCAGAAAAGCCGCCGGCATCTCTGGGCCCGAAATAATCTGAGCTTGACTGATGCAAAGTGGAAAAGTGTGCTGTGGTCTGACAAATCCTGACTTCAATTTGTCTTTGGAAATAATGGACGACGTGTCCTCTGGACCAAATAGGAAAAGCACTATCTGGATTGTTTCCAACGCAAAGTTGAAAAGCCAGCATCTGCAATGGGATGGTGATGTGTTAGTGCCCATGGCATTGGTAACTTGCACATCTGTGAAGACACCATTAATGCTCAAAGGTACATACAGGTTTTGGAGCAACATATGCTGCCATCCAAAGACAATGCCAAGCCATATTCTGCACATTACAACAGCATGACTTCGTAGTAGCCTGCAAGCAGTCTAAAACTGTCTCCCATTGAAAATGTGTGGCGTATTACAAAGCGCAAAATACCACAATGGAGACCTCAGACTGTTGAGCAACAGAAGTTGTACATCAAGCAAGAATGGGAAAGAATTCTACCAACAAAGCTTCAACAATTACTGTCATCAGTTCCCAAACGCTTATTGAGTGTTGTTAAAAGGAAAGGTTATGTAACAATATGTAGGTAAAAATATGTACATGCATGAAGACCATCTGCGTTGTGGTACTAAGCGATTGATTTTGGCTCTCGAATGTGGAAGTTGAGCCATGTACAATAAAACGTCTCAATCAGACACAAAGGACGTGAGCATGTCAGGTGCGTCTTGGCCTAGCCCACTTCGGTATGGAATGCGTTTCTGCTCTCAACGTGCGTTCTTCAAGTCCTTAAATAGCGTCGGGACGTACCCTCAATCTCTCCTCTAAATACCCCCCCTCCCCCGTACAAATATGCTCAGGGGCCCAGGGGACAAAAGGGATTTTCCTGCAATTTTTTTTAAGGTCTTCTTTCCTTTTAAAAAGGGTTAGCATCTTGGTGTAAACTAAGCGTAGACGCGCAAAACACCGGGGCTGTTCAAACTTATTCCTCCGAGGGTGAGTGTTTCATTTTATGAGTAAAATATGCGACGGACCAATAAGAAACTCATTTGCGCACTCTAACCTGCAGGGAGCAAAGCACCTGTTCCAGCGCCTCAAGTTGTGCCCCTTGCCCAGAGCTCGGTTTCTGTTGTGAGTGCTTGGGAGTTAGGTGGAGGGGGGGTGCTGTCAATTGTTAGCTCTAGTTTCGCTCCCATTTAGAAAGTGCAAGGCAGCAGTCCAAAGCGTTTGCTTTTAAGGTCTTGAGGTGGACAAGAATTAAAGGCGACCTAACACAGGAAGTTAGCAGAGGTGGCAAGAGTACTGAAGTACAAGTACAGATACTTATGGAAAAGAAACTCGGGAAAATGGCAAGTAGCAATAAAAAGAAGGGGCGCGGGGGGGCGGTTTCTGTTCAGCTGGAACTGGGGCCTTCGTCAAGGTGGAGAGAATTATAAACAGTCAATGTTAGCACAAAGCCTTCAGGCTCGTGCAAGAAAGCCCCAAAAAAGTCAGGAAAAGCCTACTAAACCATCAGAATTTTCTTTGGGGATGATCAGTTGAATTTTAAATGGTGGCAGGGGACTCCAATATCACATGAGTGTGAATGTCACTAGTTGATTCTGAACACAGCCACATCCCCAGTTATAAGAGGGTGTCCGCACTTTTTCAACCACATTATACCATTCCTAGGTAACATTCAAGGTGGGAAAAGTTTTTAAATGAGTGATGTTTGTCACGTTTATTTTGTATCACAAAAACCTGGAATTTGAACAGGGGCGTGAAGACTATTTATACCCGCAGTGACCTATACGTTTTCAAATGTAGGGAGTAAAAGTAAAAAGTCAGCAAAAGTCCAAATACCTGAAAAATCTACTTCGCACCACTGGAAGTTGGCATTGAAAGTGGGGCGACTTCGGAGTCAAAGAACTAACGTCGCAGCTTCACATCCTCCCCCCTCCTCACCGTCGCTTCTCGTCTTGTCTCTACAGCTTGCAGCCCAGGTCCTGGACGATCTTGACGATGAAGACATCGGATTTGGCCTTGTGGATGAAAAGGAGGACAGCGCGGTGGCCAAAAAGCTCAGTAGGCTTCTTTGTTTCCACATGTTAAATCAGTGATATATGAAATGAAAGTCAGTCAGGAGTAAGTCTCAAGTCTCAACCTTCAAGTTTAAGTTTTTCCCTACACGCTTTCAGAGAGGGAGATCCAATATTTTTCCCTACACGCTTTCAGAGAGGGAGATCCAATATGGGATATTTATATTGTAGATTTTTAACCACCTCAACTCATCCTCCCGCCAGGCCTGGATGAGGTGGAGAGCGTCTACATCTTCGCAAACAACGAGATCATCGAGTATGACGGCGAACTTGCCGCGGACACCCTGGTGGAGTTCCTCTATGACGTAAGCACGAAACCTTGGCCTGCAACGCACTGAGCCACAATCCGAGAATCCTTATAGGACATTACAGAATGTTTGGAAACAATAGGTGCCAGGGTACTTTGGGTGGCAGAAAAGTGAGTGACTACCGTGGACCCGAAATGAAGTTAAAGTGAAGTTAAATCGAGCGGACATCGTCAATAGTGTAGTGTCGTGGATAAATACTGTAGATGGCCCAGTAAGACACAGACGGAGACGAATGGAGGTGACGATCTGATATTTTACTGAACACAGAACCATTTGTACACGACATGCTCGGAAACTGCTCCCATTCTTGGAACATTGTGGACAATCAAAACAATGAGAGGATATTCCCATAAAAGGAAAGGCAGATTGTGAACATATTCTCGCCCAGCGAGGTCAAAATTACATTGCTCGATGAAAATTTTCTCTCTCCATTGGTTCACGTTAGTTCATTCGACTACATATTCCGTCTGCCCTATAGTCCCCCCTTTTGGAGTCAGTGACCCCAAACTAAACAAATGTTTCATGTTCCCCAATGTGAGAACTTGGTAATGGTTCCGTCTGATTAAATTCAGATCATCGTGGGTAGTGGGGGTTAAAGCATTTCATTTATTGCTATGCCTTCAAATAATTAGCTAGCCCCTCAACGATTACACGGTCTGAATTTCCAGCGCAGAATATAAATGACAGCCTGCGCTCCATCCGTAATTTAACATCTTTTCGACTGACACGTCACATATTCAAACTTCGAAGCTACAGGAGAAGGCTAAAGTCATACTTTGAGCCATTTCTCCATTTTTCTCAATGGATCTGCCTTGGTAGAACGATACGGACAGGTTTGTTTAGTTCTTCCAACATCGGACTCCTCAGGTGATGGAGGAGCCCGTGGAGATCATCGACAACGAGCGGGAGCTGAAGGGCTTCCACAACATGGACGAGGTCATCAAGCTGGTGGGCTACTTCAAGAGCGAGAAATCTGCTCGTAGGTGCACAACGGAGACACGCAAAGGAACGCGCGAAGCGCCGGAACCATCCTGTCAGCCCTGACGTCTTTTGCAGATTTCATCGAGTTCGACGACGCCGCTGAGGAGTTTCACCCCTTCATCAAATTCTTTGCCACCTTCGACCCCAAGGTTTGCAGTCCAAAGGCTTCTCGGTGGTATTCAGAGCTCAGAGATTGTGAATCCGTGTCTCAGTCTTTCCATTTCCAATTGAAAAATGGAAAAGTTACTCATCCGTTTTTAAATCGGACGCAGCAGGGCTGATCACATTGTTTTCCTCTCACATACTGAAGGCCTTGTTCTCAAATTTAATCTTAGCCTAAAATTGAAGGACGAAAAATATGTTTTTGTGTTAGATCAAAAACACTAAGTCAATTGAAAATGGAAAAAAATGAATGATACACAAACTGTTTGAGTGCCTCAGAAGCGCCAATCCCTCTCGCTTTAGATCGCCAAGAAACTGAAGCTGAAGATGAATGAGGTGGATTTCTACGAGCCCTTCATGGAGGAATCAGTCACCATTCCTGGGAAGCCCTACACCGAGGCCGAGCTGGTGGAGTACATCGAGCAGCATGACAGGTCAAAGTTCAAACCTTGAACCCAATCACTGCCTCTGGATAAGCAAGTCATTGGTGCCTTGTTTCCTTCGTTTCAGACCCACTCTGAGGAAGCTGGAACCTCACAGCATGTACGAGATCTGGGTAAGAACATCTCCAAACTCACACTTCCTGTCCACCGAACGACAATGGAAAGCCGTTTGAGCATTTACTCCATATCGACCCAAAAACGGACCGTCTCACTCCAGGAGGACGACATTGACGGCGAGCACATTGTGGCCTTTGCCGAGGAAGATGACCCAGGTAGGAGTCCGATGCGGCCGCTCGACCGGACCCTCCAATCTAATGTCAACTTGTAACCTTCGGACACGACGTGACTCCTTCTTGTTTTGGTCTCCCTAGATGGTTTTGAGTTCCTGGAGATTCTGAAGGAGGTGGCGCGCGAGAACACAGACAACCCCAACTTGAGCGTCATCTGGATCGACCCCGACAACTTTCCCCTGGTAGGCGGCTTTTCCACAATCACGGGGCCTGTCGCTTCAGCAGTGGTTCTCAAAATGGGTCTGGGAGCCATAGTTCAATAAAGCCCCATTTAAAAAAAAATATATATATATATATTTTTAAGAACAAAAGAGAAGAATGTTTTTTCCCCGAAGAACATACCCTGGTGTCTTGATAAATCATCTTTCCCCAATGAAATGAATGGAAATGCCATTAATCCGTTCCAGCCTCCAGCTTATTCTGACTTAATTCTCTTAATATTGTAACAATTTTCTTGACTAGAGAGTATGCAACTTTCCATGCTTTTTCCTCGGGACCCAAAATGTTCGAGAACCCCTGGTCTAATGTCTCAGATTGTGCCGTGACCCTTGTGGACTTGTTCTCAGCTGGTTCCGTACTGGGAGAAGACCTTCCGCATCGACCTCTCATCCCCCCAGATCGGCGTGGTGGATGTGGAGGACGTAAGCAGTCTTTGATGTTTCTGTGCACGGAGTTTGATGGATGACGCCCACCTCTTGATGCTGCTCTTCTTCCTCCTCCTCCTCTTCTTCTTCTTCTTCTTCTTTTGGCAGGCTGACAGTGTGTGGATGGAAATGGACGACCACGATGACATGCCCTCGGCGGACGAGCTGGAGCGCTGGATTGAGGACGTTCTCTCAGGAAAGATCGACCCCGACGATGACGACGACGAGGAGGAGGACGATGATGATGATGATGATGATGATGATGATGATGATGATGATGATGATGATGATGATGACGATGACGATGACGATGACGACGACGACGAAGCAGATGATGACGACAACGACAATGATGATGATGACGAATAGAAACATCCCAACCATCCTTCAGTCCAGTCGTAACATTGAGATCGGCTTCATTTTTCACTTCCTGCGCAGGCCGGAAGGAAGCCAGTGGGAGGCGCTCGGATCCCTCACCGAATGGAACCGCGGGTTTGCTTGATAAGCTGACTGCGTTGGCATTTTGTACCCTGGGCCGGTGTCTCAAAAATAAGAAAGAAAATCACAAAAACAACCAAAAATCGCTGGAGAGTCTTAAAGGGATTCTGAAAAATCTGCTGCAAAAAAGCTAGCTGTTTCTGCTCTCTCATTCCCCAAAAAATAAAATAAAAGTAAAAAAAAACAGACTTGCCTGTATTTATTTCTACATATACTGTACAGCACTGGTGTCAAACCCATGGCCCCCGGGCCAGTACTGGCCCGCCACATTTTTTGAAAGCAAATCATGTGCGTTGACTTCATGCTTCTTTTTACTAAAACCCAAAATTGCAGATTTCCTTCACTTTTAATGACATGGCAATATCGCAAGCAGTTTTCGTTACCATTCCCTCTTTTAAAAGAAACTGAAGTTGAACCATTTTTTCTTGGCTTCTAATTTCAAAACTTGCTATCATCAATTTGATGTGTACAGTATATGTAATATTATGAGGGGATCATAAATGTACATGGGTTCACAGGCATAATAGCCCTACGAGCGACAAAATGAGTTTGACACCCCTCCTGTACAGTATGCAGTGGGGGGGAAGCAATTATTTGATACTCTGTAAAGAAATTCACTCTTAATTTTTATGGTTGTTTATTGATTATGGCAATACAGTGGTACCTTCTGTGACCAAGCTCATAACTAGATCAAAACCATTTCCCCCATTGAAATGCCATGACTCTATTCCATCCCCCTGAAAAACATCTCCATTTTTGGGTCACGTCTTTTCAGTAGCCTGTACAACTTGATTGAGATGTAATGAAATCTTTTTGGCGAGGGAAGTCATTGGAACTGAAAACTGAGATCATGTGGTTGCAGTCCATTGGACATTGAATGCCTTGGCAATACTTTTGTACCCTTTTCCTGACTGATACTTTTGCTTTGGAAGCCTTTTGTGGATCATAGCTTGTGCAGTAACTCTCGTGTTTCTTTGGTTTCTTTTATATCACAAAAACCAGAAAATTTGAACAGGGGGGTGGAGACTTTTTATGTCCCCTTTCATCACTGCATGTGTGCAACAAGACAACAACACAATGACTTGAGCGTTTTCAAATCATGTATTTGATTTTTGTGTCCGAAGACAAAGCCATAACAACTCACAACTGAACAAAATCGCTATTCTCACGATGAGTCACGATTGCAAATGAATAATAGAGGTGCGAAGTTATCATGGCGTAATTGTTTACATTTGTACTGACGTGCATTTCAGAGTCTGTGCTTTGTTACTTTTACTTTACGGAATTGACCCAAGAACTGTATTACTGTGTCAGTACTTCCACTTAAGTACATAGTGCGAGTACTTTTGTCACCTCTGTCGTGGAGCTCATTTTAGCTTTGCTGAATCAGGGCCTTCTCAGCGACAGGACAGATGACAACGGTGTCGGAGGCTTTGTCGCAGCAGTATAAGTAGAAAAACGGCAGAATCTTTTCAGTCAACCGGTCACTGAAAGTGTAAAGGTGCGCGCGAGCCCTCACGTCATAAAAGGATATCTGGCCCTCTTCGTAGTCCACGTAAACTCCCACCGTCTTTGGTTTGGAGTTGAGCGCCAACGGGAGCGGCGGCACGGTGGACACGCGGTACCCTTGGCCCTTCTTCATGGCGAGTGCCCAGTAGCCGTGGGTAGTGCTCACAGAGATGCGTCCCTTCCTGTTGACGGAGGACTTGGCCGCGCCCAGGTACCAGTCGTCTTTCTCGCCGACCTGGACCTCCCAGTAATGTCTCCCGGAGGTGAAGCCCTCTCTGCCCAGGACGATGACCACCGTGTCGAAGCGGTCGGCGTGGTCCGGGAGGTCCTGCCACGCCCCCAGGTGACGCACCTGCCGTCTGTCCTGGGAGAGCTGCAGCCACGGGTTGGCGGTGTCTGGGTCCAAGGTCACATCCGCTACAGAGGGAAGGATGGTCAGTTAGTCGGGGAGTATGAAAGGAAGCCGAAGATGGGCGAACGGGACCTCCAGTGTACCTGTGTACTTGAGGACCTTCTGGATCTCTGTGGGAAAATGAGAGCAGGATCGGATGTTGTGAGATTTGGACTTAAATAACACACTATATTATCACACATGGTGAATAACAGGTTCTAAAAAGGCTAAAAACCGGTACGGCGATCATGTACAGTATCCCACAGTAACTTTTTCAAGAATCTCGGGATGAATGAAGTGATGAAGTAGGGAATGAGTGAGTCATTCTGAACGCAGTTCGGAATTATTCACCGATTCCCGACTCCGTAATCTCTCATAAAAGGATTTTGAGCTAACTGCAGTAGTCCACAATATAAAAATTGCGAGCTCGTGATTAGAATGATCAGTGATCAGGAATGAGTGAATAAGTCCCAGCACGGACGTGGTACCTCCATCCGCCAGCTCGTCCACCATTTTCTTGAAAGTGGCTTCAAGTTTGGACACAGCTGTCCTGATCAAGCCGACGCTGACATCAGTGGGTACGTTTGTGTCGGTCCAGTCGTGGACGGACGGCGCGGCGCTCATAGCTGGAAAGTTCTACAGAAGCAAAAAAGCAGAGAAAACTACCTTCAGGAAACTAGAAATCACAGAAGTTGTGGAGAACTCTGGTGCACCATCTCATCTCGCACCTTCAAGAAGTGAATGTGGTCGGTTCTCTCCATGTTCTCCAGGTTGGTGTGGCGCCTTCTCAGCTCCTCGATCTCCCGCTCCAGTTCGGTAACCAGATCCCGAGCTCGGTTCTCCGTGTGCCTCCGTTTCTCCTCGATGAGCGCGACCACGTCGGCCTGAGTCCTCTGGATGGAGCGGATCAGCTCGGAGAAGACCTGCACGCTGTCCTCCGTCTCTCTCTTCGCACTCGCCTGCCATCACGAGCCAAGAAGCACAAAGTCAGAAGCATCTCGAAGCTTAAAGGAGAAGACGATCAGAAGCGCTGATCTACATTTACAGCCCAACTTCCAATATGCGTTCCATGACATCGTATGCCCGCCGCTGAGAACATGTGCGATCAAATTCTTACTTTGTTGAGCTCCACAGAGTGTTTGATTTCTTCTACTTTCCTCACTCTGTCCTGGATCATCTGTTGCACATCCACTTGGATCTTCTTCAGCTGCGCCTACAACAACGGCACAGGAGTCATCGGGAGAAATTTTATTCCAGAAAACGAACTTCAACACACAGCACATTTTTACACACGAAAAAACGGGTGCAAACTTGACTGCACGCGCACTCACCCTTTTCTCAGTCCATTCCCGCTCCACGGGGACGGTGTAGTGCGCCCGGTGGTCAGTCTCCGTGCACAGGACACACACGCACGTCTGGTCCTTCTTGCAGAAAAGCTCCAGGAGGCGCTGGTGCTTGGGGCACATGCGGTCCTCCATGTTGGCCACAGGCTCCATCAGCTCGTGTTTGGTGAACCTGGTGGCGTGCGACCTCAGGTGCTCCTCGCAGTATGAGGTCAGACACACAAGGCATGATTTGACAGCTTTGGGACGACCTTCGCCGAGGCAAACGTCGCAGAGGACCTCTTGCCAGGATGGAGACTCCGGAGGCGGCGATGCAGGCGGCTCCGCCGGAGGTTTCACCTTGGTCTCCCTTCTGCTGACCTCCTCTTCCTTGGGCTTCATCTCCTCTTCACGGTCGTCCTCCAAAAGCCTCTCCTCATCCTCTTCCTTGCGCCTTTCCACGGTCCACCTATTCCCCTTCGCAGCCTTCTCCACCGTACTCTTCAGCCGTATCTCCTTGAACTGCTCGGCAATCTCTCTCAGGACCGTGTTGACGCTTATGTCCGGCCTCTTGTAGAAGGACTTCTTGCACATGGGACACTGGTAGAGCGGGCTGCTCTTCCAGTATCCCAGGATGCAAGCCTGGCAAAAGTTGTGCCCGCACGGGATGGACACGGGGTTGGTGTAGACATCCAGGCAGATCGAGCAGTGGACCTGCTCTTCCGAGAGGTTCCCGGGGGACGACATCCCTGCACGGCGGAGAGGCAGCGTCATTTTAACCGAGCGGCCTTTTCCCCCACCTGCTGTGACAGCGACGTTGTGAGGGTTAGATTGCGGAAGTAGCACGAAGTCACATTTGTGCGAGTCAGAAGGAAATCTCGAGTGTTGACGTTCAGGTTTCGGGCAAGTCCCAAGTTACAGCAGCAAAAATCCAGAATTTGAAGACGATGGACGAATTTGTGAGTTTTGTGATGATTTTCTGTTTTCTTTATATTATTTAGTTTATGTTATTATTAGGTTCAAATTGGTTTGAGAGCCTGTCCAATAAGATAATTGTTGTGTTACAGGTTGTGTTTCTAGTACACTAACCCGAAGCAACCCTAAATGAATCTTTCACAAGGTTTAGCCAAATTACAAGTCCTAAACTGGCCAGTTTAAGTCTGTCTCAAGTCAATTCATGTGACTTGAGTCCCCCACTTCGCCATAGATACTTATGTCCACCCCCCCCCACCCCCCTTTGTGGAAGGGCCAACATTCAAGCGTTGGAGCCAACCCGAAAGACACGACTCACTGATTACGGGCTCGTGCAGTCATCGGTCGTCATCGTCATGGAGTGTTTCACTGACAAATTGAAAATGCAGAAAACGAAACCACAGGGAACAAGAAGAAGCAGAAGACACACTTGTCATAAAGTCGCGAAGACTCACCAGTTGCTTCGAGGCTCGGCCGTGCACTGACACATGAGACCAGCTGGAACCAACGCACACACACACACACACACAAACCTACGACCCAAAATATATCCCCCTCCCCTTAACCCAGATACACAAGCATGGAAAGACACTCGGAATAACAAAACAAATATACTGTGATACCTGTCAGGTCTTTCAGTATGAAGGCATCTTTATTCAACAAAAACAAGTCAAATACGTCGGGACCACCGTAGGTTAAGATACTGAGCCCGTAGTCTGTAAACTTTGACCTCCAAAGGTCCTTCCCGGACGAAAAGAGTGCCACCCTAATGTGAACGTTGAATGAAAGTTGTGTTCAGGGTGCGTGAGGCAGTTGCGTTCCAAAGCGTAGACGGTGACAGGAAGGGTTCGGGTTGAAGAATTTGGGGAATTGGAAAACATTTCATGGGAATGAATGGAAATAAAAAGGAATTAAAAAAGTTGAAGGTTGGCTCTTACTAAGGAACTGAAATATAGTAAGGGAAAATATTTTAGCATTAATCCTGGCAAAAACTATTTTGATTTATGCTGGAATATGATACCCTTACAGTAAATGACCCTCCATTCACAGTTCATTTCCATAGTTCCCATTGAAAAGTTTACAATTTAGAGTATTTCCAAAATCCCCATCAGAAAAATCCCTAGGAACTTGCTGGAACTTTTCCCCTGCTCTGCAACCCTGATCAAAATCAGGTGTGCTTGACAGGTGTAATGGCAAGAGGGGACGCGTTCTTGCCCTCCTGGCTGAGGCAGGGGCTGAAGATGGGGTACAGACTTTCGTTAAAGGCGTGAACAAAAGTGTAGAGGTGCAAGCGGGCCTTGGGGTCGTAGAAGGAGACCTGGCCGCCTTCGTAATCCAGGAAGATCCCCACTTTAGCCGGCTGGGACGGTAGCGTGAGAGGAAGGCGGGACGAGGCCAGCGCTTTCACCTGGCCGTTCTTCAGCCACAAGCACCAGTACCCGCCAGCTGGACTCAGCTTGATCTCACCCTTGCGTCGGGCCGAGGCGTTGGCCACGCCCAGAGTCCAGGACGTCTTGCGGGCCACGTCCACCTCCCAGTAGTGGCGTCCCGAGCCCAGAGCCTCCCGACCCAGGATGAAGAGGGCCGGGCTGAAACGTTTCGGGCCCTCTGAGTGAGTTGTCTTGCGTTCCTCGTACCTCACCTGGCGGCCGTCGTCGGACAGCACCAGGTTCTTCTGGGCGGTGGCCGGGTCCAGGATGACCTCACCTGAGCAACAGAGAAACACTTTAGGACGCCTTGGGAATTCAAATGGCACTTGAACATGAGTGGAGTGAGTGAGTGAGAGGCGCCATCTGATGGTCATCGTCAATGGAAAGTAACTCACTGGCGTAGTTCTGCACCTTGCGGAGTTCTAAGGCACAAGACAAAGAGGCGGCATTACATACGAGGCAAAAGGACCAGTTTCTGTTTGCAAAGCCACCGCACCCCCATCCTACCTTTGCCGTAGAGCCTCTTCAGCTCCTCCTGAAACTTGTCGACGAGGCCGCTGACGGACGAGCGGATGGTCCCCAGGTAGAAGTCCGTGTTGATGCTCACCACCGACCAGTCGGTGGGCTCGGGCAGGGGGGGCAAGGCGGCCAAGTGCTGCACGGAGAAAATGGGAATGATGAGCATGTCCAAGCCCTGGATGACTGTGAATCGACACAGTAGTGCTTTGGTGCCATTTGGTGGTTTGTTTGGCGCCTACCTGCAAGAAGACCACTTTGTCCTCGGTCTGGGCCTGGGCATCCAACTCATGGCTCCGCCTCCTCAGCTGACTCAGTTCATTCTCCAGGGCTCGCGCCAGCTCTTGCGCGTGGCGCTCGGCTTCGCGCTGCCTAGTGGTGATGATCTCCACCAGCTCGGCCTGGCTTTGCTCCACCAGGCGCTGCAGTTCGGCAAACACCTGCCAGCTCTCCTCCAGCTCCTTCTGGGCGCTGGTCTGCAAGACACACATGGAATTTCAGAAAAGGCTTGAACAACAGCGAACAATTGTGTATTCAAAAGTTAAGGACCACTAAAATGGGGAGTTTGCAGTTCACCTGTAAATCTTATAGTGTAGTATCGTTATTTCATCCTGAAACTTAACCCAAAAGTAATAACGTTTCGTGAGTGTGAATAAAAGAAGAGAAGCGTATGCCAAAGCGACTTGACAAAAACAATCCCAGGCAGATGAAGTCACAGCGCCTAGGTGGAGGTAATTAAAAGCCAAGCCCCGTAACCAAGACACTCCTTGGGTCTGTACAAACCAAAAGCACGAGAGGCTTTTCTCCAGACTGGTCGGACGAGCATAAAAATGTGAGTTTCGGGCCAGTGTGTCGTACCCATTTTGTGGTACGCATCGACGCCATCTACAGCACTGGAGGGGAACACGACGATTCTAGGATTCTATTGCCCCAGTCAGGCGATTCACGCTCACATACTGTTGTTTAACGTCAGCGGCACTTAAGAGGCAGCATGAATCAGTAACCGCCACATTTGTACAAGTTCCCACAGAATCATGCACCTGTTTGTCTTTAAAGGATCGTGGGTCATCTCCAAACAGTGAAAGAATCTAAAAATCATTTCGGTCTATTTTTTTTTGATTGATGGTGTGTATGGACTAAGGATTGACAAGTGGTATCACCTTGATGATCTTAATAGATTGCTTGAGTTCCTCCAGCTTTTTGGCTCGCTCCTTAATAAGGTGCTTGAGCTCGGATCGCTTCTTTCCCAGGTTGCTCTGTGGGAGAAAGAGAGCGAAGTCACACGGGCGTCACTCGCTGGAAGACCGTGTGGGAGTACGGGTGCGCTAAGCCACCGACCATCTTCTTCTTCCACTCGTGGTCGGCGGAGACCACATCGTGCGACTTGTGCGCGGACTCCGCGCAGGCGGCGCAGATGCAGGCGTGGTCGGTGCGGCAGTAAACTTCTAGAAGACGCTCGTGCTTCTTACAGATCTTGTCCTCCAGGTGGAACGTGGGCTCGATTAGGCGATGAGATGTGAGAGACTTCACCTGGGAAATCCAGTGGCGAGACAGGAAGTCAGTACTTTTGCGATGACGATCCCCCAAATGTTGACAATTGCTGATACAGTGAACCCGTTTATCGCAGGGGTATGTTCCAGACCCACCTGCAATATTGGCAGACCAAATAAAGAATACACTTTTCTAAAATAGTCTGACCTATGCCACACGAGTCAAACACATTTCGACGTACACAAAGTTACTTTGGAAAGTTGACAGCTTAAACACCGAAATGTTCAATTAAACCAAACAGTATATGACTCACAGGAAGAGCGAGGACTCGAAAAAAAAGACACATGATTGTCCCACAAACGAAAAATCCAATTTGATTATTTGAAAACTAGCTATAGGCCCCTTGGTTAAGTCCTGGTCGCAATTTTTGGGGGTTCGCAGAACACTACAAAAGAAGCATGACACAGTTTGGCTGGGCGTGTTTTAGCAATTGCTTTTCCTTTCGGAAAAGCCTGTTGCAAAAATGCTTTTTAGTTTAAAATAGCTTACTTCAACAAGGTCTGGGTTTTTTTCCCGCCGTCTTGGTGCCTCAAAATCCTCGCTGAATGGCAACATTTACTTCTACTAACCAGATAGTTAGCCTAGCTGCATAGTTAGCGGTGGGCTAGCTCTCGTCAATCATCTCCCACAATGTTTCGAATGATTCTTGCATTACTTCTTTCGAGTCAACTGCCACGGTCGCAGTCTTCCATGAACAGCCGTACATTTTCTGATTCGTTTTCATTTGAAATTTGAAATTTTTTTTGACTGACAAACGACTCGTTCATAGCGCTACTCTGCTCCGGAGGAACAACAACTACTGTATTAGTTCAACTGTACCTTTTTGTGATGTCTCAGGTGCGTTTCACAGAAGGACCCGGGACAGTTGACGCACGATTTGTGGGCCTTCAACTTCCTCCCGATACAAGCGTCGCAGGGAACGTCCCGGTCCCGCGCAAACTCGCCAGTGTCGGGGCGCGGGGAGCCCGGGTCCGGGCTCAGATTAAGCGAGGACCCTCGCGAGGAGGCACCGGGCCCCTCGGGCCCGCCGGCCACCGCGAGACCCTGGAACTGAGAGGAGATCTCCGCCAGGACCCTGTTGACGCTCATCTCGGGCTTTCTGGTGTAGCTTTTCTTGCACATGGGGCATAGGAACTTCTTGCTGTGGTTCCAGTAGCCCTGCAGGCAGGCCTTGCAGAAGCTGTGGCCGCATGGCGTGGACACAGGCTCCACAAACACTTCCAGACAGATGGAGCAGCTGAACTGGTCCTCGCAGAGGACGTGGCCTCCCGGAGAACTCGCGCCTGGAATCATGACGACCACAGAGAGGAGAACATGTGACAAAACACCCACGGGTGACAAAAGAATTCACACGCACTACTGAAGCATACTGAAAAGAAGAAAAAAAAAGCTACAGTAGCTAGTGTAGTGTAAAAGCTCAGACTTTTATGCCATCTTCTGTTGAGTGCTTTGCCTTCTAATCTTTCTTTGGAGTGGCAGCCACGCTTACGCTAAGAAAGTTAGCATTTGCCATCACTCAGGTCAAGCAGGAAGTAGCCTGTGTCGCATGCGAGGAATGCCAACCGACGGGACCTTCCGCTTGACGGCGCAGCCTCCACGACGAGCAGAATGCAAGTCGGTAACGACGACTTGACATCTTAATCGAGAAATAATCCCACGCTTTACTTTGGGCGGGGAAAAAAATCCAACACACTAACGATAATGAGACTTTAGCACTTAAATATCATTTGGGTTAAAGAGCTTCCCGTACTGGTGTAGAAAACGACAGAATTATTGTTCATTTTGGACAACTTACATTCGTCCCTGCTCTGATAACATTTCTTAAGCAACCTTTTAAGAATACAAAATAAAGTAGGACATGAACAGCAGTAAGACTAGTCAGCGGCATTTGAGTAGCCATCGGGAAAGTATTTCCTCGTCACGTCGGTAGAAACTCACTCTGCATGGTGTCCGGACGCCGCTCCCTTCGCAATCAAGTCTACAGGCCGCGCGAGCTCGTACACAGCCGCAGACGCTCCCCCACGCCCTACGTGGGTGGCGTCCTGAAACCAGACACCCGAATACGACATCACTTGTTTGCTTTTGTTATTTCAACTAGACTGGGTTGAGACTCTCCTCAGCGTCACATGAGCGGCACTCACTAGCAAAGCGCTCCTGAAAGGGAGTCACAAAGACGAATTGGTTGTTAAAAGCAAAACGTCTGTACTTCGCTGCTCCGCGGCAATTGACTGAAAAAAATAAACACGACGGCGTTGACACAAATCGGGACAGCAGGCACTTGGTCAAAGTTTTAATGGGTGATGACGGGGACACCTGTTGACATTTTGTCCGTTTTCAAGGCTTGGTTCAGATTGGGTTAAAACAAAATATAATAATAATCTGTCCACTTCAACCGAGTAGATTTGTGCAGTTAAAAAAAAAAAAAAAAGTAAAAATATACATCATTAGGATAGCTGCTCTTTTCCCCAAGCATTTGTTACCAGCCATTCCAGCTATATTCAAATCCACTATATACACACAATGCATACATTATAAACATCAGGGTCTTCTGTACATTTTTGCGAGCGGAGTGTCAAACTCCTCCCTGTAAATCAAACGTGACACAGTCATATAATTCAGTGGTGTCAAAGACAAAACAATAAACTGCAATGTAATGTGAAGCACCATCAAAAAAAAAAGTAAGGCCTTCTCTTCTTTGGTAGTCAGATCACGCACACAGGTTTACTGTCTCGCATCAAGTAATGTTTGAAAGTGGCACAAATGCTTCCATGTCCAGTTTGAACTGACACTGACGTTTCCGCATGTTGGAATCCTTGCGCGGAAACGGGTATGTGCCGTTTCAGGGTTCATTGTGAGTCTCGCTTTCAGGAATCCAGTTAGTAATGCCCGTATCCCACGGACAGTCCCAATCCCAGACCGAGGCCCAGCCCCAGACTCTCCCTGAGCCCCCTCAGTTGCTCCTCTCCCAGACGGATCTTGTCCTCCAGCTGCTTCTGCTCCACCAGCAGGGCGGCCTTCATCTTCACAAAGTGGCTGAAGGAAACACAAGGTGTCCATTAGTTGGGACAGATCATTTCAGGGCCAGCAAGACCTGGGTAAGTCACTAGAGGTATCAAAAGCAGGGGCCTCCACTGTTGTACCTGTAGTCCCGGTGCTGCTCCGGAGAGAGGCATCGGGCCAGAACGCGGCTGACGGCCTGCTCCCTGTGGTCGACGTGCTCCTTCAAGTCCTGGGCCTCTGACAGCTGCCTCATGAGCTGGCGCTTTTTCTCCAGCAGGGAGAGCTAGACAGCAGCCAGAGAAGCACAAGACTGGATTCAGTTTCCCCTCAAGCGGAGGTTGAACACAATGGCCGTGGACAAGTATCACTGGTTTTTCCTTCACTGTTTTTAGGTTGGGTCAACACGTGTAGACCGGGACTTGTCTCCATGCCAACAATACAGGAACATTCCGTCGTTCGGAATCAGTCACTCATGACCGACTCCCAAATCACTAAGCGGCAGAGTATAGGGACCGTTTCCTCGCCGCCTTACCCTCTCGTCATCGTCCGTATCAGGGTTGAGCGTGTCCAGCGTGGTCTCCGCCCTCAGCAGACGCCCCGACAGCGACAGCAGCAAGCTGACCACCTTATCCAGGTCACCGATGAACATGCGGAACTTGTCCACCTCGTTAGGCTTGCAGACGGCCACCACCGTGCTCTCCACCTCCTCCCCCAGCTGCGCATTGGCCCGGACGTCTTCCTGGAGCCCCCGCTGGGCTTCCCTCAGTACCCCGAGTTTCTTACGCAGGCTCTCCATTAGCTGTCTCTACACACAGGAAAATGTGGAATGAAAAAACCTGCCAAGATGGGCAGTCGGGCGACAGGAGGTGACGGCGAGGTAGCTCACCTTGTACGTGAGCTCGTCGTCATCTTCCCGCTCTTTGTTATCGCTCAAGTCCTTCATCTGAGACAAGAGATGAGCTTTGGCCGCCGACGTGCTGTAATAAGAAGAGCAGCTAGAACTCGTGCCGGACCGCCTGACAGGGGAGGACATTTGAGGAGATTACAAAAAGCTCAAGGCAGCCTTATTGTCACAAAGTCAAGATTCTGACCAGTTGGGAGTCACATAAAGCTATTTAGACATCTTGAATCGGCCACCTCTCAACAGGGTTAAGCCCAAAGGGAATGAGGAAGGTCATTTAGAAACGAGAACTCTCATTACCTATCCAAGCTGTCACTATTGTGCTCGGGGTTATGGAAGGCGCCCCTCCAGCTCTCCGTGCCCGACTCTCCCTCACTACTGTGGGGGAAGAGCTCGTCCAAACTCAGCCCTTCCCTGCTGCTCTCCAGCTCCTCCTCCGCCCGGACGCCGCCCACCGGCTCGGCCCGCGGCTCCGGCAAGGTGTCAATGTCCGTCTCCAAGACAGTGACCGGCAATGCGAAGCAAGGAAGCTCCTCCTCTACAGGAAGTCCGTCATCTCCCTGGAAGTCGTCTATGTCCGTCTCTAAAGGGACATCCAGTTCTGCCTCCAGGCTGTGCGCGGGGCTTGGGCTGAGGGTCGTCTCCGACTCTGTTCCTGTTTCAGGGACCTTTGAAGGCTCACCGCTCTGGACGCCTTCACCCACACACATCTGCAGCTGCTTGTCGTCCAGCGCAGAGTAACATTCAGGAGGTAAAACACCACCAAGGTGTCCATTTGCCAAGGCAGGTGGAAGCATGTTGTTAATTTGAATTCTGGGAGACGGCGTTCTCTCCCACTCAGCTCCAGGTCTCACGCTGGGTGGCGGCTTGTGAGGATTCCACATTTTATTATGGCTGCTGTCTGCCTCAGACACACTGATGAGACACAAGATGAAAATAATCACAAAAAAAAACCGAAGACAATCTCTCACGTGGCACAGTGGTGCCAGACTATATGATGGTCAACCAGTCCGGGTTCTCAAGCGATACAAGAGCTAGAAAACAGATGAGTAAGTATTTTCGCTGACCTGCTCCAAGGTGCTGGCGGAGACGCGATCTCCCTCTCATGCTGGTCAAAGTATGTCGGGACCGCAGACCCGAAGGCCCGCCTGGAGAACATGGGACTGGGCGGGGCGACGGAAAAGGAGAGCTCGGGGATCTGACGGCGATCGGACGGGACGTGGGCGAAGGCGTGTTCTTGAGTCCGAGGTTGGTTGCAGCTGCAGCGCGGGCAGCTCTCCGCCACTTCCTGTCTCTGCGGCGGAAGGCTGTACGACCTCTGCCTGGACTGCTCAGAGGTAGAATGAGCGGAAGTGCGGCGTTCCACCGAGGGTGGGGGCGTGTTGGGATGTTGTGGCGGAACAGTAGAAGAAGAGGGAAACAGCGTGTGGTGGGATGCACGCCTGCGGTGGAACTGCTCCCACTTGGGCGGCGGTGGCCTCGGGGGAGGTTTTTTCTTCTTCTGGGTCAACAAGTGTTCCACTCCTTCCTCCACTTCGCTCAGCGTCTGGCCGGCCGCGGCGGAGTGCGACGGCGACCAGCGCTGACCAGCATCGAAGTGGAGATCGTTTTCGGACATGGCGCGCCCCCGCTGTGAGAGGGGGGCCGCCGTGTGTCCGTTGCAGTCGCTTCTGTCGCCGACCACCTGCCTTGCGGTCCGTGAAGCCTGACGGGAAGGCTGATGATGCAGACCGATGCCGTCTGGAGGGTGGCACTCCTGTCTCCAGCCGGTGTAGTCTCTGTCATGTGACGAAACCGAAACCACACACACAAAACAATGAGATGTCTTACCTGGACTGACTGCACGGTGCATGCAGCACACAAAAGGCAAAGGACAGCGTTACCCCGCTATTTCGCAGTTCATTGCATCAAAATATGAGAGTTACAGGCTCAGTAACGCAACAAATTAACTCATGCATGTACTAGCAAACAGGAATCCTCCATCCAGCCACCAGGTTACATTTTAAGTCTGGATGATTGCTTTGCTTTCCACACTTGGAAGCTCATTACAGCCAGGCGACAGCAAAGCATGGACGGGCGGGATTTCCTGCCAGCCCGAACCACCTGCCCAAATTCCCCTGGGATTCACTCAGGAACAATCAGGCAAAGATGACATCAGCGTGCATTTGCAGAAAGCCCATTTGGATACTGGCTACGTAAAAGAAGCGTCTCACCTCTCTGTCAGGCTGTACTTCCTGTTCAGTTTGCTTGTTTCATGTTGCCGGGCGGGATACTGCAACTGCAGAGGACATTTACAGTTGGTCACACCATAAAAGAATCCGACGGGTGTTAAGTACGAGAAATAAGGTTCTGCCTTAAGCCAACAGATCAACCACGAGCCACGTGGAGCGATTCAGAACCTCTGGGGTGCTGGTTGGGTTTGGTTCAGTGGGGAAAAACACTACTGTTTTGTTTAGTTTTTTTCAATTGGATTGGATTTGGACCAAATACAGACGGGTTCCAACATAGACATGCACAATTGTGTTTCCAAACTCAAATGAAGCATACGTTTCATCCGTCAGCTGCTTTCCTTTGTCTGCAAAACCGATGCAGATTCCCCAACTCCCGCTAACAGATAACCTGGCAACCCCACATAAAGCCCAACCATGCATGAGGGTCCACTTACTTGTGTGGGGGTGTTGCTCCTTGCTGCGAGTCCCTGGTACAAAGCTGGCTGTGCAGGTTGGTTAACTGGGTAGAAAGCAGATGTCGGGACTTGGCTGCTGTGGCTAGGATGGGAGTTTTCGTCGTGATTCCTTCCTTTCATGCAAGACCTGCTGTTAAACTCTTCCCTTTCCCGACCAAACTCTTCCTCTCGTTCTTTTTGGAGATGTTCCTCCTCCCTGGCCCTCTCCAACTCAAGCTCCATCTCCCGTTCCCTTTCCCACCGTCTCACCCTTTCCTGTTGCTCCTTCTCCCTGAGCCTCTCTTTTTCCACTTTCCTTTCCCATCTTTCCTTCTCCTGCTGCATCTCCCGTTCTCGTAGCATGTTGTCCCTCTTTCTTTCCCTCGCACTCTCCTCCCATTCTCTCATCCGTTCGCTCTCCTGTTGTCTGTCTCGGCTGGTAGATCCTGATGGCAATTCTTGGTGGAGCCCACCCTGATAGGAGTATCTTCGTTGGTTCGTGTACTGACCGTGCTCCCCTTCCTGGGACTTGTGACTTGAGAGACCAGACACCTTGGAACCAGCCACTAACTTGCTTGTCTCCTCAAAAAACTTCCTTCTATCTGCAAATGGAAGGATGTCAGACTCTTCCATTCGAGAACAGGAAGCAGAACGGCCACAGGAGGATGTGGAAGCGGAGGTGAAGGCGCAAACCCCTTGCCTTGACTGGGTGACTCCTAACACACTCTCTCCAATGACACCGTACAGTCTGCTGGGTTTCGGTTCTGGTTGGAGCTTATGCTCGGGAGTCCAACGCCACCGGCGAGCTTTGCCTGCAGGAGCTGGCTCCTCAACAACTCGGACGCCAACACCGAAGTTTGGAACGCCTGTGTCCACAATCTGAATGGCTGCGGTTGTGTGGGAATTGTCGCAGTTTATTTTGTTTGAAGTGATTAATTTCTCATCCGGTGCACTGGTGCACTTGGTGGAACCAACGGGCGAGGCTAATAGAACTTTGGTTCCTCTTTCTTTGACTTCAGTGTCCGGGTCTCCAGACTCCTCATGGAGGTCTGCACCCTCCTCTTCCTGGACCGTTTCCCCGCAGGAGAGCAATCCTCCCGGGCCGCCGCTCCTCTGAAGTTGGGCCTTCTTCCTTTGGATCTCATTTCTGAGGTTGGTTGCAAAGCGCTCGTTGCGGCGGCGGTTTCGCCGATGGTTCCTCGATGGGTTTGGCTTCCTCTGGGTTGAGTCGACTGCAGCATTGTCCTTTAATTTGTCTTCACCTCTTGTTCTCTCACCTGTCCTTTGCTCCTCCAGTAAAGTGTCGACACTTGCAGCGGCACGAAGAGGCTCAAAATGTCCAAGTATTTGGTCAGAACCCAGCCTGACGTGTGTTGAAGGCCCATCTGGCTCCTCAGGTACACTCACAGAGCGGCCCCAAGGGTGGTGATGCTTAATAACTCCCATTCCTTCCTCCAAGAACACAGATCCAGGGGTGGGGCAGCAGCTTTCGCCCCATTTGTTTGCTGCCTCCAGGCAATGTCCTTGGCTCGCTATTGGGCCTGGAGACCACTGGCTGCTACAAGATTCTGAGGGATATGACTGACTGTAAGGTTCCGGCGAGGAGTTATTGTTCTTAAACCGCAAAAACTGAAGTTGTGTCTTCTCTGGGTCATTTGGCCAGTGAAGACCTGCAGAAACAGAGTGCGTGATTTGAGACCGCTCGTGAAACTCTAGTGAGGCTTGCGAAGTTAATGAAGGAGGTCCAGCAGAGGATATGGTGACCAGAGAGAGCTGATCTGTGGTTGTGTCGGCACCGTCTCTCAAATCACATGCATGTTCTTCCGTTTGATTTAAGCTATAGTGGCATTCTACATGACCAGTTTGGCTGCCTTCTCCGACTTTGAGGAAGCCATTCTGAATTCCCAGTTCACTGTTTGGAGAAGGCACGATTTCCTCATAGGAAATATCAGTCGGAGCAGAAGCGCGACGCTTGTTTGGAGGATTAGGGCAACTCGGGGTGTTCTTGAAACTGTCCATTCTGTTTGAAGGCTGAGTGGGATTGGTCTGTGCTTCTATTGTGCATTCTCCATTTCTTATGACATCGAAGTCCCCTCCCCTCCTGTCCTCCTCATACGAGCAGGAGGAGGGCCTCTCTTTGACCTCCACAGGCCTCTGCCTGGGCCTGGTCAATGACCTGAACTTGAATACAGCCCGCTGTCCCTCAGCAGACGAACCTCCGTCAGCGGCGGCGGAGTTCGGACAAGGCGGCCCCAGGCTTTGGAGGAAACTGTCCATGGAGCATACGTCACCGGGTCTGAGCGGCACTGCGGCGTAGTCGGACATGTTTGAGCTGGCGGAGAACGAGCTGTAGGCAGAGTCTCGCTTGCTATTGAAGAGTGCCGGGTCCACGGGTGAATTGTGCGAGTCGGAGTAAGGCTGCGTAATCGGTGTGGCTGTGTCCAAGCTCTCCATGGAGCCCAGGGAACTGCTCTGATCTGTGGACGAGTACGGTCGGCACAGCTGACCCCACTGCGTGGGCAAGTCACTGCAAGGAGACGAGAGAAGACACTGAGAAAAGATGACAGCCAGTCGTCCAAACGGTACTTCTTTATACAGGACGAGTGTTCACAACAGAAGGTCGTCCTCCATTACATTAGTGAACCCGCGTTTATCGCAGGGGATACGCTTCAGGACATTCTACGATATAGAGACCATTAAAAAAAGCACTGAGACAACACAGCCATTGTCTCAGTAAATGAGAAGCGAGGCCCCGGCTGCTGTATAGATTTGACCTGGACGACAGTGGGAGGAAGAGAGGAAATGAGACCAGAGCAGGACAGGAAATGACAGTCCCTCCTGCCCAATGAGGCGTGGCGTTGGACACGCAAGCCAGCCCGTTGGCACAGACCGAGCGGCACCAAACGCACTGCTCGCGTGCTAGTTGTGCGGAGGGTACAAAAAAAAAAAGGTCCCACACAAGTACAGATTACTGGACCGCTTCCTCTTTGTCTACTGGTTCTGGTAGTCACGTGCTATTGTACGCAATTACGCTCGTGTGTGGATGAGATCAGGCAAACTCAACTGTGGGAAGAAACGCACACACTTCTTGCCTTCTTAACTGCCAGAGGGTCGTCTAGTCTAAAAGAGACGCATGATATCATTGATTCCTATCGCTGAGGCCGAAGACTAAACACAAAAGGCTATTTTTTGGTATCGTGAGTCAGTAAAGTTCCCCATTTCCTTTCAAGGATCCACAGACATCATAACACAAATATGTCGACGTGACGGCATACGACAGCAAAAACACAAAGGGATACACACAATGGATTTGAAGCGCTGGAAGACTAGACCAGTGGTCCTCAAACTGCGCTAGCTGAGAACTTTGAGAACTTAAGAACCCTTGGTCACTCCAGATTATTTGGACCTGAGGGTTTGTTTGACTAGCAGCGTCGTCGGGATTCACCACATCGGTTGTCCGGATTGTCCAAACATTAACGTTCCAGAGTGGGCGTTGCCGGCGTTGTCGCTTGAGATAAAGACATCAACATGAGGTGCAAGCTTTGGAACGAATGATTATACACAAAGGTCCACTCTACTGCAGCCCCGGTGGAACAATTGAAAACAAGGCAAATGAAAGCCCCTTTGCTCGGGCCAAGGACAGACAAAGAACAGCTCACCGGGGGATTTGATTGGTTATCACACTGAGGTGTTGACATAGAGGGTTAAAAATAGAACAAGGGCCTTCCTGCGTGGGATTAAAACACGATGATGTCAACCGTACGCTCGAGAGTTTTGGCTACGGAGGGCAAAAGTACAGAATGAGGGTCGGTGGTGCTCGAGTCCACCAGAACATTAACACGCCACTGGACCGCATGACGTGGCACAAAGCGGTACTTCGGTTTGCGGCACAATTGGCGCGCCCGTCGTAATTGCATTTCATTTTTTTAACCCCGACATAACTACCGCTTAAAAGTCTGCGATACATTGGGAGCGTGAACCATGAACCGCAGAGACGCATCGGATTAGAACGGCTCACCTGTTCTCACTCGTGTTCCAGGTTAGCGGGCAGGCGCAGGGGTGGAGCTGCATGGCAGGTGGAGTGGGAGGCGGGGGCGAGTCGGCGGGGAGAGGGAGGCGGGGTGGGGGAGGCGGAGGCGGAGGAGGGGGCGGCAGCCCGGACAGCGCGCTCAGAAGCCAGGAGGCAGGCCTGATGTGCGGGATGCTGCGCCTGCGGAGACGATTGGGCAGAAGCGGACGGTGAGCGCTGTTGGGGATATTAGAATTTCGGGTTAAATTTCAGAAGGACCCTAAAATGCGCGATAACCTTTCCAGGAAAGCTCAATTTGTTGAACGTTTCACTACTTTATACACAACTTGCTGTTCTCTAACAGCCAAATCCACACCAGGTTTTGATGCATTCATGGACCAAAACCGTTCACGGTACAATTAGAATTGGACAGATTGTTTACAGATTAACCTCATGAGAACGAGACCACACCTAACAATTGATCACCTATAACAGTTAAAGTAAAAAAAAAAAAAAAAAAAAAAAAATCATAATCATAATAATTCACCCAAATGCTGAATACATTTACCTTTTTGCGAGCAGTGTATGAACAGTACACATGTATAACTGTACACATACTATTTGAATGGGTGACAAGGTGATCTGGTCTGCCATGACAACAAACTTTAAAAGTTCTTTTCGCTCCCCGTCAGGACAGTACAAAGACGGGAGAAAGAAGGAAGGCCGGATGTTGGCACCATGAGGGAACAGAAAGGAAAGGAAAGCCTTTCGGATTGTTTTGGGTGAAGCAGAAACGCGAGGCAAACTTCGCCGTCTTCCAAGTTCGCCCATAACAAAGAACTCAAGCAGGAATACGTGCGGGAAATAAACAAGCGCAAAGCTCCGCGAGTATCGCCTCACCTCCATCGTACTGAATAGAAACACAAAAGTGATACCCAAATTAAGAATCGGGCTCTGGAACCTTCTAAAAACTTCGGCTGGTGCTGTGTGAGGTCACAATACAACTTGAAAAGACTTTTTGCGGAGGTTCGAGAAAGTCCTCGGGCCTTCGGATTCGCAAGACGCTGATACGGAAGCCACGACGGACTACATACAGAGTTGAACCGATGATGGAAGTGGAAACCGAAAAGTCCGATTTTGAGAAAGGATCCGCTGGAATGTCCCACTTCGTGGCAACAGCTGAGCGATAGCGCAAAGGTCAAGGTGCAAATCATGAGCCAGCCAATGCCAGACAAAAAGATAAGCGGCCAGGCGTAGATGGTTAACACCGCGTTCTGCTCCGAATCGACCCGATCCAGTTGACACGGGAAACCCACCAGAGTGACGAGCGAGAAGCATCCGAAGGCAAATGTCAAGTTCAACGCGTTCGCGCTCCACGTCCGAACAATGAAGCCTCTGAGATCGCGTTCTGGGATCAAGCTCCTCCTTCCGCTGGACACGGCGCGAGCCCGACGTCTGGCCACGACCGCCGGGGGGGCTCGCAGAAAGGCTCCCGGCGCACGGTTTGGAAAGCCCGACCGTGGATCCTCCTTTTCCTCGCTCCTTCTTCTCGCTGGAAGACAAAACATGACTTTTTCTCCGTCCTGCGCCGGCCGTTTCCCTCGCTCGCTCCCGCCCTCTCTCTCTCTCTCTCTCTCTCTCTCGCTCTCTCTCTCCCATTCCTTGCCTGCCTCGCTCGCTCACAGGACGTGTGAATCAGCCCGAGAGGAAGTTTGCGGAGGGCAGATAAAGTGCGGCAACGCTGCTAAAATAATAGCCGAGAGCTCCACAATGTTATTGTTTGATGGGGAGGAAAATACAGAGACGCTTCCTCCTAAGTGGCTTTGAGAAAAAGGTGACAGACGAGCAGCATTTTTCCATCGGAAAAACAACGTGATGAAAGAAGAACTTCTTTGTAGGTGCAAACACTCATTATTATACTTTATATAAACATATACAGTGGACCCCCGCTATTCGTGACGGGCCGGACTGGGAATAGTGACAAAAATCTGTGGCTAATTGTCGGCCATCATAATTAAAATGTTTTTTTTTTTTTTGTTGTTTTTTTTTTTTTTTAAACACCCCCAAAAAAATCTTATAAAGTGATACTAAACGTTATCCCAGGTGGTTCCTAAAAAAATTAAATTCAAAAAAAAAATTCAAAATTGAAAAGGAATATGAAACTGAGCCATGAAGAAGAGTTTCATAACTACTTGAAGTGACTCAATTAGTAAATCAGTTTTTGCAGAGGATAAAAAAACGTCTACGCGTGTTACTGCACTTTTTGCGTTCAACTCTGCGTCGCGTAAGGCGTTATAACACCGCCACGTAGATGCTACTCGTTAGCCCGTGTGTGGCATTTTGCGTTGTTCTTTCAAAGTTTGACACCCTTTGATAATGACTTTCCCCACTGTGTGCAAATCAACAAACGTGTGTTGCACGGTGTATACGCTCAACTCCATTTGATGACCTGAGGCCATTAGTGGCCATAAACGATTTCCTGGGCAGACTCCATGAGGATGTGAGTTACGTACATGCGTGTCGCTTGGCAGATTCCTGACATTCCGCACGTTGCCTTCAAAGGGCCGACGCTGGAAAGCCTAAACGAGCGCACCTCCTTTCCCTCGCTACCATTGCGCCTGCGCCTGCGACCGGGACCTGTTTCGTTGCCTTCACGGCTCTCACGGCGTGAGTAGAAACATACAGTAAGGACATAAATTAAATAGAATTTTAAAAAAATATTCACACTCTCTCATTCAATTCAATGCGCATTGTCTTGGTCATTCTGGTGCGCGCGCCTTGGCCACCTGGGGGCAGTATAAGTCAGATATACATGAGTCGGATATACATGGGGATCAGTAATATCAGTCATTCTTAGCAGAGGATGAAGAGAATATGACTTAATACTTTTATATTGTCTGTCTACGTGTTGCTGCACCGTTTGTGATCAAATATCACTCGCTTCAAGGGTTATAACGCCGCCATATAGATGCTATGGGCATTTCCCATTATGTGTTAGCATTAGCATTAAGATATGTACTCAGATTGACGATAACCAGCCTTCAAGGCTTTTTTTTTTTTTTTTTCACAAATATTTGAGTCACTGCCACCATACTGTACAGCGCACAATCTCAAGTTTGCGCTCGAAAGTAAAAAATAAAAATGAAAAAAAAAAATAATAATAATACATCTTGAAAAACTCATGAGCAGGGTTCATTCGTATTTCTATTTCGGTTGTACATACACAGTAGGTCAGTGTTACTGATTGGACGGAAGGCCTTGTTGGCCCAAACGGCCAACGAGTGAGATTACAAGAGTGCTGGTTAAGGTTCAGGAAATGAATGTGTGTGTGTCTGTGTGTGTGTGTGTGTGTGTGAAAGAGAGAGAGAGAGAGAGAGAGAGAGAGAGAGAGAGAGAAAGGTCTTGAGGAATTCCAAGAATGTCTATTGTTGGTTTGGGGAAGCAGTGGCAGGAGTCAGGCTATTGTGTTGCAAGCTTCTTGGCACCGCAGACCTCGGTGCTGCACGGGTCCCCAGAGAGCCCTGTGGCACTCCATCTAAACAACGGGATGTGCGTTTGTGTGCTCGCATTTTAGCCCATCCGTGTGTCTGCCGTCCAACTCCAAAACAATCCCATGCAGGCGTGTGAGCCAGCAAAAAAAAAAAAAAAAAAAAAAAAAAAAAGCCTTTGTGGTGATCTGAACCGAGCGTCTGCGAACAACAGATAAGCAGCGGTCAGCAAGCGCAACGCAAACCAGGTGATTGTTCCGCGTGGACAAAACCAGCTGCGAGCGTGCTAACATTTGCAACTGGCTGTCATTTGTTCTTTTCCATTCACAGAGAAGTTTGGAAAGGCCAGCTGCTGCTTTTTATATTAGGCTGCCACAAGTTTTTGAAAAAAATAAATAAATCAGTTATTAGGTGGTTAAACTAAATTGGGCTCATTACGTTTTGAATGTCCCTCGTGCCTAGTAAAGCTATCTGGGGGAGAGAAAAAAAAAAAAAAAAAAAATCAAATTAAGTACTGTATTTCGACTTGGGTACTTCCCACCATTGAAAATGCGAAACTTTGAAACAAAGACTGACAGGATGCGGGTTTGGGAGTGGAGGGAATGTTCAGTTGCGGTGGGTCTCTGAAAACAGGAAGGATAGCGGGAGAAACGTTTCCAGGTGAAGGCGACAAAACCTTCCCGAGGTTCTTGAACATCCACGAATGAATCACAGGGACGTTTAAAAACAAGTGAAAAAAGTCCAAGTGACCACAATCATGTGTGAAGTGAGAGAACATGAACAGAATGTGAACTTTTTTTGGTTGAGTTTTTTGGACGTTCTTTGTCCTCGCTGCCTTGTTTAAGCACACATAAAGCATCCGCGCTGAAATCGGACCCAAACAAACCGCCGTCCACCGAGCTTCTGGCCGGCACATCGAATTCCCGTGGTTTCCCGTATTTAGCCTGCGCGCCTCCCGCTGGCCGCTCTTTATGTCGGGAAACGAGGATGTTTGATGGGAACAAGTTGGTTTGGAGTTCATCACAATGGTCGAGAACCAATTGAAACGCACTCACAAAAGTACGAAGCGACAACAACAACAAAAACAGCTTTTATAAAATAGCGCAACCACAAAGTATTCCGGATATAGAAAAAACATTTCCGAGCCTTTTGCAAAACATGAGTTTGGCTTCTCAATAGGCCAAATCACTCGTATTTGAGGTTAAAAAAGGTTAATTGTCTGTGAAATAGTTTATTTGAATAAAATATTCTCATTATTTCTATTTTACTACTCATACAGTGGAACCTTGATTGATGATATTTAATCTATTCCAAGTCTCGCTGAAGCCAAATCGTATTAAAACCAAAGCAGTAGTTGCAAAAGGAAATCATGTAAATCTGTAATGTTTAAATTAATGTTTAACCTTGAATCTGTTCCAGACACCCCAAAATATGAACAAAACATATTTAATTTATAGAAAATAACTATTTTAACATACAAGAACCAACAAATATAAATAACCAATGAAATGCATAAATGAACAAGAAACAAAAAAATTATTAATTTATTAAATTCACTACCAGCCTTCCCAGGTAACGGATATTTTTTACTTGTAAAGCCGTCAATGGCAGTGAATGTGTTAATGTAATATTGACATTTTAGCCAGTGGTTACCCATCACCATGTTCTGTTAGCAGCCGCGCTGAGTAAAAAAAAAAAATATATATATATATATATATTATTATACTGCAGCTAAGCAGTGGATTATGTAGTTCAGTCAATAAAACGCATGGATATCATTTTTCAATTTAAAAAAAAAAAAATTAAATAAATACAAAATTCAACATCATTGCAAACTGAATCTTCCGAGGCACGTTTACCTCCTGATGCCGAGCTTGAGTATCCTGTAGGAGCCCTTGATGAGGATGAGCGCTTCCTGCCGGCTGCCGTAGAGGGCCGAGCCGTTGATGTTAATGAGCTCGTCGCCCACTTTTAGCTTCTCGCAGCGGGCCGCCTTCCCTCCCACCTCGATCTGGGTGACAGACACACACACACAGAAAAAGAAATTCATTAAAAGAAAAAAATTAAAAATCAAAAGCGGGTGAGTGAGGCACGCACTTCTCACGCACTTAAGCGCATCTTCAACTGCACGCACATATTCCTCTACAATGCATGTGTGTGTGCGCACATGCAAACAGGGTGAGGTCACATTCGGCATTGGAGAAAGAGAGCGAGCGAGAGAAGAATAGCCTCTCTGTACACTTTCTACATACACACACAGGTCAGGCACACCCTTTTTTGTGTGTTTTTTTTTTGTTTTTTTTTTAAGTCCAAGTGGTAAATTCACTTCATTTGTGTGCGTGTGTGTGTGTGTGTGTGTGTTGTGGCTCACTGCCCATGATTGTGCCCTGGAAAAAATAAAAAATAAAAATCAGGAAAATCTCACATTGGCTACACTCTGTCAGCGCTCGGCAATCACCTGATTCGCGCACGCACACGCACGCACGCCCGCCCGCGGCTAACTGTATTTAACAAGAGGCACGTTCATCACAAACGAATCACCGCCAGTCTGGCGAGTGTGAGCGCTCAGACACACAGGATGAACACACCGAACAAGAACCATGACTCAAATAGCCATAAAGTGCATTTGTGTGTGTGTGTGTGTGTCCAAGGCGGTGCCTAAGCGCGTAACGACTGCAAGCAAAACCTTACATTAGTGCGAGGTCAAGGCCGAGAAAATGACAGTTTCTCACTCGGAGAAAGTCTGTGTGTGTGTGTCATAGCCCTTTTGTCCGCTATCTTAATGCTAATGCCAAATAGCATCTATGTTAGTTTCAGCATCTCATTGAATACAAAAGGCGCAGCAACACGTGTAGGCATATACAATATCATGGAGTGTTAGTTTTCCTTGGTAAAACATTTTGTTGTTGTTTTAGGGGGTAAAGCTGGAACGTATTAATGACATCTCCATTCATTTCAATGGGAAAAGATGATTTGAGATGAGTGTTTTGCTCACAGAACGAATTAAACTCCTATCTCAAAGCACCCCTGGAGACACACTTCGTTGACACCAAGATTGCACCAGATGGCGGCAAAGCACAACTTTTGCCTCAATGAAACTCCACAACTCACTTCAACATAGCTCAACATGATGCCAAATATGGATAAATATGCACACATATATATATATACACACACACACACACACACACACATATATGAGAATATATAAAATAGAATATTGAAATTTAGAGTTTATAGAGATAGGCTCTATCTAAAAAGAGCCATCAAGTTGGCACAAGCCACGTCTCTATGTGGCCACCCCCTCCAGGACAAAAGCGTCTCCGAGGCTCCTCGGACCCCCCCCCCCGCCGCATCCTTTTGTCACTCCACGCTCTCGGCTCGGCTGGCCGTCGGCAATGAAGCGGCGCAGTGCGCAGACGTCAAGTCACACACGTGCAGAGGTGGAGAAGACGTACAAGTAAAAGTACTGATTCATGTCCTACACTTAAAAAAAAAATAATAATAATAATTTAAAAGTACAGACTCTGAAAAGTACAACATTAACGATGAATTTGTACTCTCAATTATAGACAAAAATACTCGGAAAAGGAGGTGATAACCCGCCAGCAAGTGTTTTCCGATTTGGTTCCCACCCAAAACGTAAAAAAGAAAAGTTAAAAATAAATCATGAAAACAATATGGAGTCTGCAGATAGCTGAACTTGCGGGTGTTGAACTGCGAGTATGTGGGCATCTGATGTATTATAAAATACTGACAATAATAAAACACAAACGTTTGTGAGATACTACATTCAGCCATATATTTTTGATCCTCTGCGTCGAACTCATATTAGTGCTACACTGATGGGCTCAGAGAGGAGTTGTGACGTCTCAATGAGCAGTATAGCCGTCCGGCCGGCCACTAAATCGTTAAGACCATCTTAGTGTAGTCCCGGTGGCCCCAAAAGACCTCAACGTTGTGAGGTTTCCCTCCTCGGAGAACAAGGAGAGGAACCACTGCACATTGGACAAATACGCTTCGGACCCCTGCCCTCCAGTCGGAGCCGTGTGAGTGTCTCCTCCCTTCCTCACACAAGGCCTCCTTTATCGTGGCGGGAACGAGAGGAGGGGGCCCCAGACGGAAAAAAAAGGAAAAGCTCCCACGCTCGCACATCAGGCACCGGCCCGCGGCTTACGTTGCGTGAACGACACCAACATTCAAGCACACATACGAAATGAGAACACTCCCAAGGAGCTTGGAGAAGACGCAGTTTGGTTTGCCACTCATGATTTCATATTTATACTTCACATTACAGCGCTATTTTATTCATTGAAAAAAAAATGTCATCAAATATCGAAACTAATGTACGGCACTGGAGCGACTCGCTGTGGCGACCCCTGCAGGGACAAGCCGGAAGCGCAACAATAACAACTGCATTAAAATGCACACACACTTACAGACTCACTGGCGTCACACATCACTAGGCCCCGCCTCTTAACGGGACATCTAACAGACACTGCAATACGTATTAATGTATACATTTTAAGCATGCAATTTTTTTTATTTGTGTTCAAATGATTAAAATGTCCAAAATTCTTTTGTTTTTTGTCATATCCATATACTGTGCAATGCTACTAATTAGACCACAATTCTGTTCTTTATTTTCTTGCATTCTTATTTACCCTTTATTTTCAACATCTTGTATTTTTTTTTTTTTTTTTTTTACGCTTTCAATATTTTACATCCATGTCTGCACTGGAGAAGGAGCTGCTTTCAAATCTCATCGTAAAATTAGCGGAGCGACGATTAAAAACCAAGGATCCCACGAGGAACTCTGACACAAATCCCGACTTGACGTTCCCAAAGTAGCTCTCATGACGACTTCTCAGTAGACCGGCTCGCACAAAGAGAGTTTTGTGTCAAATTTCCACCTCGGTCTCCACTCTCGCCAATGTTCGCCACGAGCGGCCGCACTGCGCCCAGGAATGCACGTTCAAAATGGGAACCAACTGTAAACGTGACAACACACACACACAGCGGAAAAAAACAAAAACAAAAACGCACACTGCTGCTGGAAAAAGGAAATGTTCTCTGCGAGAACGACCCAAGAACGATCCCGAACATTGTTCAAATCCAGTCAGGTTTGACCCAAAAACCTTCAGTACTGAGAGGTGCCGTTTTTCTCAGGCATTACTACGGACACCTACACCGCCTCGACAGTAGTCTGTGGTTAGAAAAGCCCCTGAAGGGCCACAAATGGACTGGAACCAATGATAGTTGTGTCCAGACGCCGCCCGGGAGAAAGTGTTTAAGGCTCCAGATTACAGATAGAGACATTCCAGCCACACCCCGACACACACACGCACACGGCAACACACACACACACACACACACACGGCAACGCACACGGCAACGCACACTTACACACTTCTTGGTTTGTCCCGCAAGGTGCCTTTTTTGCTTCATGACTACTCGCTGCTTTGCTCATCATTTGTACCCAACTGCTGTTGCACAACATGTGTTTTTGCTTAGCCAGGACAGTAACACACACACACACACACACACACACACAAAAGTGGACAATAGCATCTCTATCTGATGGCATTCCCATCTAACCCCCACAGAGAAGACTGATTGGAGGCTACTTTTCCTGGAATGCAGAAACTAAAACACGCACATGCAGACACACAACTGGGGGCATTGGCTTGCCCGCCTTCCAGCACATGTCCCAATTTTTTCGTTTGCCACAGTCCTGGGATTTGTGAAAACGTCAACAGCGGCAGCGGCACGAGAGAAAAAGACCAGCGACGTCTCCTATCGGATGCAACAATGTGTGCGCGATACCGATTATCGCTGAAATAAATAAATAAATAAAGTCTTCTCAAACCATTTTCACGCACGTGCGGCGAGCGAGTGACGTGTCCGCTGACGAGTCGTCACACAGCTGACCGCGAGTGCGTGACGCACTCACCCCGGCGGTCATTTGTTCCGCATCTCGGTGGAATGTTGACCAAATGGGTCGTAACCGCGCCGCCTCCCACCTCGCAGGACGCGCACGCACCCTCAAAGGGTCTCGCACATTTTGTGTTCCGAGTCTACGTGCGCGACTGATGGGACTCTCACGCGGAACCACAACACCTCACACAAAACACTCAAGAACGTGTGAGCTTTACATAGCCACAGGCCACCCAAAAAAAAAAAAGCTACAGTCACATTTTCCCAGCGGCTGTGCATGTGTGCGTTTCCGGATGAATGAGCGATGCTTTTCCATCGCCTAGCCCGGTGAACGGAGGCATGCGTTGGGCAAAAAAAAAAAATAATTGATAAAAAAAAAAAAAAATTGATACACGACCACCCGTAGGAGAACCCACAGCAATAATTAGTGGCGGTGAAACGTCAGGATCGCTACTAGTTGCCCACAAGAGAAATTTCTTCCCCATGTTTCTCCGATAAAGGAACGCCATTATTCGTGTTATAATTTGCGTCATAATTCACAAAGAGTGTGGAGAGAATTATTCCTGTTGCGCTTGTCTGCCGCCTTCGTTTTCGAAAAAAAAAGACAAACTGATTGATGGTGTACTTTGGCCAAAAGAAAACCAAAAAAAATGAAGCCTCTTCTCTGTCCAACATACAAATAATTTCAGAAAACCCAGATGATAATCTCATATCTTTGGAAGCTTCTGATAGGTTTCTTGAAAACATTTGAGTGAATTCGAGACACACCTGCGGATGTATTTCAAGGCACACGTGAAACACATTGCTTCTTTGTGTAACATCGGGGGAAATTCCAAAGAAATCAGCCAGAATATCAGGAAGAGAATTGTGAACTTGCACAAGTCTGGTTCATCCTTGGGTGCAATTTCCAGATGCCTCAAAGGTGCCATGATCATCTATTCAAACAATTATACGCAAGCATAAAAACCGTGAGAATGTACTGCTCGGGAAGGAGACAGATTCTGTGGCCTGGAGATGAACCTGCTTTGGTCCCAAATGTGCATTTCAATCCAAGAACAAAATCAAAAGACCTTGTGAAGATGCTGGCTGAAGCTGGTAAGAGTACGTCACGATCTGCAGTGAAACGAGTACTGTACCGATTTGGGGCTGCAAGGCCACTCCGCCACCCATTACTCCAAAAGAAACGATCATCACGTCCATCATGTCCTACAAATCAAACTGTTTGGCCATAATGAGCTTTGTTACATTTGGAGGAAAAAGGGGGGAACTTGCAAGCCTGAGAACACCATCCCAACTGTGCAATACAGGGGAGGGAGCATCATGTTGCGGGGTTGTTTTTCTACAGGAAGGACCGGGACACTTCACAAAATAGATGGCACCGTGAGGAAAGAACACGATGTAGAAATACTGAAGCAACATCTCAAGACATCAGCCAGGAAGTTAAGGTTTGGGCACAAATTGCTCATCCAAATGGACAAGGACCTTAAGCATACTGCTAAACAAGTTATAAAGTAGTTTCAGGAAAACAAAGTCAACGTCGGAGTGGCCATTGCAAAGCCCAGATCTCAATCCGCTTGAAAATATAAAAAGGCATGTGCGAGCAAGGCGGCCTACAAACTTGGCTCAGTTCCACCAGTTGTGTCAGAAGAAGTTTGATAATCCTTATTGACCTAAAACTGAAAAGGTTTGGTTTGATTTCAGGTCAGTTGAGAAAACCACACCAAAAAAAAATGCCTGTTTTTTTTTTTTTTTTTTTTTTTTAAATATAGTCCAAAATTTCAAATTGTCTTCACTTTGAATAACACTTCTTAATCTCATTAAGAACACTTTTAATTAAAAATAAGAAACTCAAATAGGGGAACGATTTTGTGTCGCGTTTTTGTGTGCCAGAAAGAGTTAATGTACATCATTGACAATTGTAGTTTTGTCTTTTTGAGTGCATTTGAGAGTCTGTACTCGTTGTGTTCACATTGCCTTCGGTCCATGAGTGGCATCAATACTTCGACTTTTAAGTTGTTTTTTTTTTGGTTTCTTTTGTTTTTTTCAAAGCTCAAGTATGTGCACTTCTACATAAGTACCGATGACTTTTGCCACCCTCCGGTGCAGTTACATAGTGATCTAAGTGCACAAGTGGAGTCACGATGGAAACAATCGAGCCACGTTGGGGCGACAATGCAAAAAGGGCCAAACAGGCAAAAAAACACACACACACACACACACACACACACACACACACAAAAACTCACTTTAGTGATGACGAGCGGCTCTCCGTGCTCGGTGCCTCCCTTAAGCGTGAAGCCCCACGGCGCGCCGCCGCTCAGCTGCACCTGGACGCGGTGGAAGGAGACGAGCTGCTCCACCGTCTCCATCTTGCCGGCCGCCGCCGCCGCCGCCGCTTCCCCATCGGCGCCGAGGCCACAATGAGATGGTCGACGGCGAGGACGAGCGGACGAACGAGCGAGGGCGGCTCGATTTGTGGGTGGGAGGGGACTCCAAAGTTTGGAACGCAACTCCATGGCGCCGCCTACTGCTTTCGAGCCTGGGCGTGATGGATGGCGACATCCGCCAATGGGGGAGAGAGAGAGGGGGAAAAAAAATAAAAAATAAAAAAAACTTTTGTACATTTTCAATTTTATATCTCCACTGACCAAAAGAAATAATTGTCCTTTGAATTTACTTCATTTAATCGCGTACATCGGTTGGACATGATGAAAATGTGTTAAAATGACTTTTGTTGATTTTTTTGGATGTACTCCTAAATAAATGTTAGTTTAACACATTTGATGAATGCATGTTCAAATTAAGTAAATTAAACGCCCCCCCCCCCCCCCGCCCAGTCTATTTTATATCAGTGATTTGAGTTGTTCTCGCTGCACGTGCACAAAATAATCAACTCGGTGACATCTGCATCTGCATTGTGTATCTTTTCCATTACCTTTACCGGATATTCGGTGATTATTGAGCGCTTCAGAATATGGTGTAAATTAACCCGTCTCCGCTTGTAATTTTTGAGAGTCGTAAAATATAAGTGACGTACTTCCTCCACCCGGGGCCGCCACGGCACGCCAACTTTTACGCACGGTTTGACGCACGGTTTGACGCACGGCTTGACGCACGGCTCGCGTGGCTTACGGCGCTCCCATTGGTCGGCTCCCGCGCACCCGAGGGGTTAATTGGGGTCACCCTGATTGGGAAGTCGAGTCCACGATGGCCCGCGACCCGGTGAGCCTGCTGTGAGTGGCGTCCGCGGCCGCACCGACGATGGTCGCCGTCTGTCGCCTCCTTGCTGGAGCTCACTAGCGCCCGCGGCTTCTTCGTGACAAACATGCGCGTCCCGGTCACGGTCCCGGTGCCGGTCCTGGTGCTGGCCCTCCTCACGCTCCCGCTTTGCGGGCTTGTGGCCGGGTCCAAAATGTCTCCGGGTCGCCGCCTGCACCGGCCGCTGAGCGACGAGCAGAAGGCCGACCAGAACCTGCAGTTTATGTTGAGCTTGTACCGCAGCGCGGCGGGACCGGGCGGTCGACCCAAACAACACCGCAAGTTCGGATCCAACACATTGCGCCTGCTCAGACCCTCCGTGTCGTCGGTGCACTACCTGCCGGCGTCCAGAGGTGAGGAACACGTGCAGTGACCTATGCCAGGGAGCTTTTAGTTTGTCATTTAAAAAAAGAACAAAAAAAAAGTTGAAGTTGAAGCTCAAAACAAAGCGAATTCTTAAATTGTGTTTTTAAAACAACCAAACAATGTTGCCTTGAGAAGGGCCTGCTAGCTTAATGCTAACATACGATGACTAATGACATGCTAACAGTTAGCATCGATTCGCAAGTTTTTTTTTTTTTTTTTTTTTTTTTTTTAGGCAAACAAATATTTGAACACAAATGGTAGCGCAACACATGTACACACATACTATAACACTTGCAGGCATGTATTTTTCATCCTCGATGTGAAAAGACAGAAACTCCCTTGGTATCAGAAGAAGTCTGTTCTTTCTTCATTTGTAATCTTCTGCCATATACCAGAAGGAGCAGCACACTGAATTGAATTGCAGCATTAAATCATGATGCACCAACTGCTGAAGGCTTTACATTCTATTTAATTGTGATTACTGTTTCTGTGAAGTATATTATAGAGTGGGATCTTTCCTTATTTAAAAAAACCCAAAACAAAACAAACAAAAAAACATTTTGAGTTTGGTGTGGGGGATGAATGGAATTTCCATTCATTTGATGGGAAAAGGTGTTTTGAGTTATGATCGTGGTCACGGACCAAATTATACGAGTATTTCAAGGCGGCGCTTTGTATCTGATCAGGTTGTTACGTACGCTAGGTGCTAAATGCTGAAGCCTTGGCGGAGTTCTCCTCGTTAAGTCTCTTGTTTTGCTTCTTTTTTCCGAAGACCACCGCTACACCTTCAGCGTCCGGTACCACCTGGACGTGCTTCCTTCGGAGCAGCTGATCCGAGCGTCCTTCGTGCACCTGCGAGCTTCGTCCTCCGCCGGCCTCCCGCCGCCCCGCTGCCGCGCCCGCGTCACGTGGCCGGGCGAGGAGAGCCTGGTCACCACCATGGAGCCCCACCAGCGGTGGACGGAGGCGGACGTCGGCGCTCGGGTCCTCCGAGATGGGGGTCGACTCCTGACCCTCACCGCCCAGTACTTGTGCACGGAGCAGGGGCGCGCCGAAGGGGGCGAAAGCCCGTTTCGCTGGTGGGGGAACAAACTGCGAGGGGAGCCCCACCTGGAAGCCCCTTCGCTGCTTTTGTACCTGGAGGAGGAGCGGGACGGGATGGACTGGATGATGGGGCAGCTGTCGGGGGCCAAAGGGGGAGGAGACCTCATCAGGCGGTTGAGCCGGTGGCACCCCTTCCTCCGCCGGCGCCGCAGCTCCGAAAGCTCTCCGCCGGACCCCCCGCCCACTCCCGCCCCCGCCTCCGTCATCGCCGACATTTCCAACGCGGTGAAACGCAAAAGCGGCACGCCCAAGAACCGCTGCAAGCTGCACTCCTTCCGCCTGTCCTTCGACGAGCTGGACTTGGGTCACTACATCGCGCCGCCCGTCTACAACCCCCGCTTCTGCCAGGGCGACTGCCCCCGCGTGCTGACCTACGACTACCACTCCCCCAACCACGCCATCATCCAGACCATCATCAACGAGCTGGGGGTGGGCGACGTCCCGCCCCCCTCCTGCGTGCCCTACAAGTACATGCCCATGAGTGTGCTAGTGCTGCACAAGAAGAAGGTGGAGTACAAGGAACTGGAGGACATGGTGGCCGAGTCGTGCACGTGCCGCTAGAGGCGCCGCTTCCAACGCAAATGTACTTGAGGCGCCGGGGTGGGCGGTTTGGACTCTGCGGTCACGCTGAGCGGAGACTGTCCACGATTGGCCGTCACTTTGTGTTCAGCACTGAAAATAAATATCGCTAACTTGCTCAAAGGCATTCCACACTCAAACATTGAAAGCATGTCGTCTTCTCTGCCGCGCGCGTCTGCAGTCTTGTTTTTGAAATCCAAACGCTGAAACGTTCAGATGCCGGAAGCGTTTTGTTGTTTTTTTTGTTTTGTTTTGTTTTTTCGGAGGTGGGTTTTTACTAAACGCTTCTCGGTTGACGCTCGGAGACTATTTTTAACGTGCCGGATGTGAAGCTCGCGAAGGCCTCGTGTCGCCTCTTTGCATATTGTACCTATTTATAACAGGAGGGGGAAAAATGTTCAAGATTTTTTTTTATTACGAGTGAAAATGAATAATTAAATAAACTGCATATTTTTCTAAAGCCGAATCTGTTTGATTGTGTTACGCTAAACAACAGGAGGGCCCTCAAACCTGCACGTCCGGAGGAAAGACTGTCCAAAATAAAATCCTGTAATCTGCAAAACATTCAAATAATAATGACTCACCTTGCCCTGCACTAACAAAGTTAGTCCAGCTGAGGGCGCACTTTGACTACAATAAACACGGAGATGCCTGTTGGAAGCCTGGAGAAAGTGTTTTTTTTTTTTTTTTTTTTTTTTTTTTTTTTTTTTTTTATTATAAATGCGTTACTCACAAAAGGTTTGGCATATTGGGTGAAATTTCAGAACGTTCTCTCACCTGAAATAAATGTTCTCATGGGTGCGCGGCAAAAGCTGGAGCGCATCGTCACAAAGTGATTATTTCGCAGATCAGTGGGTCACGTAACGACGTGCGTTTCCACGTCGGGCCGCGCGCACGCGCAAAGCAAAGTCCAACTGTGGCACGATGTCCGACGCCTGCCAGAGGCGCAAGAGTTCCGCGAACGAGTCCGGCTCAGATGAGGTCACGTCTGCGGCCGTTTGATTGGACGGCAAAGTTGAGCGACTGTCTGCGCACTTCTTGCACCCGCCGTGCCGAAAGAGAAGTCAACGTTGCATATTTGAAACCCCGAAACCATATTCATCCGCTCGGTTTAACATATAACGCAAAAACGTCATAGATGGGCTAACGGGAATTGAGCATAAGAGATGTTCCTCATAGATGGACTCAAAGTCCTATGGTGCTCCCCCCCCCCGCCCAAAAAAAATAAAAATAAAAAAATGTGTTACCAAGTATTGCGATGAAGGCCAGACTGAGTCAACACTGGCTGGAAGAGTTTTTGCCAAATGACGTCGCCACCGTCAGATGGTGGAGATCTGATGTAAAGACTTTTAATATGTTTTTAAATGTTTTTTTTTCAGAATACAGAATCATAACAGAGTGAATCGATATTATTTCTTGTGAAACCATCTTATTGTTAGACAGTTTTGACTCCCCCCCCCCCCCCCCCTCAATTTTCAGCAAGGCGTTTTAAGCTCTTATTTTACGAATCTTATCCATTCATACTACACTGGCATATTTGTTTTCACTTTAACCATGAGATTTTGTTCATAAAATAAGTCAAAAGTTCAAAGTCTTTATTGACTTAGATAAGATTCTTAAAATAATTCTTATTTAGATGTATACGTTTAGCAAAAAGAAAAAAAAAATCAAAACTGACTTCAAATAAGTACAGTGAGATGTTTTCACTAGAAATAAGATCAATTCACCAGGTAAGATTCAGCATTTTTGCAGTGCATTGAGGCCTTAGGGAATTAAAAAAAAAAAAAAAAACTTACTTAAAAGCACAGGAGTGAATCAGCACTTCTATTTTTACCTTTTTGTTCCCCAAGCATCTTTACCTCTACCTAAGTACAAAGTTTGACCCTGCACGCAGTTTAAAAGTGGTCACACGTGTGCGCGTGTTATCTTTTGGTCCGTACATGAAATGAGGGTAAAGTGTGTGTTTGCAAACACTCCGTCCCCATTTAGGCCACAAAGGTGATTACCCCCACCCCACCCCCCACAAAAAAAAAGGGAGGTGACTGTTGTCTTTATAAAGCGGGTGCAGTCAACCCAGCGTTCAGCTGCCACTCGCTCCCCGGTGAAACTTTTGTCACATTTTTTTTTTTTTTTTTTTTTTTTTTTTTTAATATATATATATAAACAAGCATAAAGTGCGTATCGAGATGCAGGAGGAACACGGCGTCCATGTGCGCAGACTCTCTCTTTGCCTGCTGTTGCTGCTGCTGCTGCTTCTGTCCCAGCAGGTGAGTCCCGCCTAAACGGGGGCCCCCCGACAGCACAAAAGAGCTATCGGTGATCGTACGCGTGTGTGCCAGGTACGTGCCTCCCCGGTGCAGAGTCCGTGTTCGGCGCACAAGAGGTTAGCCCGCATGAGCCCGCTGTGGAGGATCATGAACAGCAAACCTTTTGGTGCTTTTTGCCAGAACAACTACGAATGCGCCACTGGACTGTGCAGGTACCGTCGCAGGAAAAAATAAAATAAAATTGTGGTCAAGAAAATTGGATAAAGTTTGCACATGGGCGCACAATAAATATATATATGCCTATTTTGTAGCCACAAATTAGGTGTAACAACATCCAAACAGTGGACATAAAAAGTCTACACTCCCGTTCAAATGCCTGCTTTCTGTGCTATCACTTTTTCCCGATTCCACCATTAAAACTCATTCACTGCCATTGACGGACGGACGGGGGATTAAATATTTTCCAGTGGCGACGTAAAAATAAACTGAGACGATGTGGTTGCACAAGTGTGCACACCCTCTTATAACGGAGTCGGCACACACCTGTCACCATTTCAAAGCGCTTCTGCTTAACCCCGAATAAAGTTCAGCTGTTCAAGTGGCCTACAACGTGGTCTAGGTATTCCTAACATTTATGGCACAACAGCGACATTACCAAGACTTGGTCACCCCTTCCAAAATGGATAAAAAAGTGGAGAAAACTGGTCGGGCAGGCTGCCAAGAGGAATTTCTGGCAAGTAATGGGAGTTCAGTACATATGACACCAATCTGCCATCTTCTTCACATCTGGTGGCAAGACAGAACCCTCGTCTTACAACGAAAAAGAAACGAGAACAGTTGAACTTTATTATCAGAATCATTTTAAATGGTGGCATGTTCGTGCTGACTCCCTTTAACATGAGTTAACAAAATATAGTATATACATCATATACCCAATTCGTAGCGACAAATGAGCAATTTATGCACACGTTCTATGTATGCTGTGGCCACAATTCCAATGTCTTTGTTATTTGTCCAGGGCGGGACACTGCTCCACCCACCAGCGCCCACCCTCGGAGCCCCTCTACGACTAGACGCAGCCGAAACGGGACTGAAGAGCCGACCCGACCCCCGAAATACGACCGACGCGTGACGCTTTTCACAACTGATCCTTAATCCACTTGCGATTCCTCCATATTTTATTTATTCCACAGCATTCACTCATCGCACGATTCCGCACGATTCTGCGGTGCTTTTACAAGCGTTACGTTTCTACGGCGATGAAGGAAAGACTTGCACGTGGATGTGGTGCACTTTGATGAGGAAATGTAGCACTTTCAAATGCCAAAATATCTTTGTACTGTTGGCTGTCTACTCTGTGTTTCAGCTGCAATAAAACCCACTCAATGAGTTTGTCCCCTTTCCATTTTCCGCTAACTACCGTTCAGTTCTTAGAGCTGAAAAAAAAAATGATAGTATAGCTATCATTAATAGACTGGCGGGAACAATCAAGATTTACAATACAACTTGTTTCCAACCATTTGTTTGCATATTGCTGTTTACACAGGTCAATCATAATTCAGACATTATTTTTTGCTGTCATATTTCGCCACTAGATGTCACTAAACGATGCTTTGAACGATTGACGCAAGTACCGCTACGGGCTAAAAATATATATACTGTATATATTTATCTAAGACAAAGTGAACCCTGAAAAGATGACTAATCAAACTTACTTTTGATGTCAAATGTCAATCTGGCTGTTTTCGGTTCACACCAGAAACTAATTAAATGACGTCCCAGAGCTGCTTCGATATCGCGCATGCGCAGAGGGGGAAATCAGCGCAGATGTGGCTTCCGGGTTCTTCTGAGCGCGACGTCACTATATTCACGAGTCTGTCGCGTTCGCGAAGGAGACACGAAGACGCTGCTGCTTCTAGTACGGTTTATTTTAACCACTTGACAAGCTACTGACGGCTGTAACTTAAGCCCCCCAAAAAGTACGCGTAGTTTTAGAACAGAAACTTCACTCACCCCGTGTTCCCCGCTCGCTTCCCTATTCTCCACCAATTAAACGCAGTCTTGTGAAAGGTGCCTTCACGTACCATCGGATTTCAGAAACACTCGAATTTACCATGTCATTCACTGGTTAACATTTAAGCGGAATATTTTGTTTGTATCCAAGTATTTGTGTGACATTAAACAACTGAATATATCTTGTTAGCTGACTAGTTCTGAAGCTGTATTTGTGAGTCCTCTCAGATGAGAGTTAGCTTCTGAAATATGGCACAAAAGTATAATTCTTGAACCTCGGGGTATTTTCATAAAAGCATGGCACAGACATCTCATTAAGACACCAGGGACAGTTTTAATTTGGGAATAAGTGCATAATGTCTTTGCCTCAACCACACGATTTTTTTTATTTTACAATTTTTTTTTCCAACTCCGAGGCCCATAGACAAATATTATATCCACATATAGTATTCTCAAAAGAAGAAATCGGCCCTGTATCTTAAACAGTTTTGCTTATTTTCTTTAATGGCACCATACATCTTGCTATTATTGACACACACTTTTGTGATGATATACCACGCAAGTTTTATTGAATCTTTGACAACAAAAAAATTAAATAAATAAAACAGGTAGGTCATCGTAAACATTTATGACGCTTTTCCAATGTTCATTTGGAGATTTAAAAAAATACTATTTACTACTTTGGAAACATCAACAGTCTGTTCTGAATGTGTTCAATTCATGCATCGACACACCCGTGAAAGAAATGCGCGCGCGCACAAAAATGTTTATTTTTTCATCACTGTTCTGCTTTCTGATGGCTTCTTTGCAGGTCAAACCGCAATAATAAAAACACAATAAAAAAAGAAGATGATTTAACGCTTGTTTGGAACAGAAGCACTTTGTGAGTAATAGTGAACCAGACTAATGTTAAAAGGGTGCATCGATGGAGTTACACAGGAAAATAAAATAGTTCCAACAAAAAGAAGTTAAATAAGTTTGTATCATATTTACATGATATTAATATGATCTGCGGGGGAAAAAAAATGCCCTGAGAGATGCTATTTCTGTTGCTAATAATCATTTATTGCACTTATGGGCAACTCTCTGGTTGTTTTTTATCGGGTGCGGTGGCTTCTTGTATCTCAAATTAGAGGATGTCAAGTTTTTTTTTCACATATCATATTTATCATGTGTGACTGTTAAAGCAGATTTTGGGAAGGGCAGAATTTGCAAACTGTGGCCTAAACAATTTATTTATTTATTTATAAATGGCATTATCAAATTACGATAGGCGATGAATCGGTCCATTCATTGAAGAAATGCATAATGGGTACAATTACTTTTTTGGGGGGTCCCATAATGCTTACAACAATAAAGATTAGTTACAAAACATTTGACTGTTTGACAATATTTTGTCCTTTCGTATTTGCTTAACTTTCCAAAAGAAAATTGGCAAAAATCAGCCAATGTTTTCCCCCCATTTTAGAAAATTATGTTTGAATGTAATTATCTTTGTCTTATGTTGTAATGTGTTAAAATGTTTTTTGAAAAGGGCTATTATCAGCCGATTCAATCGATCGGCTGATTAATCGGTCAGGCCTTATTGAAAGCTTCCCCTTTCGGAGTCAGTTTTCTTCCTCGAGCTGCTCGGAAATGACAATTGTAACTGTTGAACCTGCCGGCAACAATGTTTACGACCCCAAATGTGTGGCGTTTTATCACATTTTTTTTTTCCTCACTTTGCATGCGTGAACCTTGACAAGTTGGAAACAACGTTGGCGCCACCAGGTGGCGACAAAGGCCCACGTCAGTGGTTCTCGATGATGGGCTTTGGCCTTCACTCCGCACTTTGGGACGCAAACCCTTCCTAAAAGAATTGCTCGTCTAATAAATGAAGGCATGTCAGATCGAGCAGGGCAAAGCGACATGAAAGACAAAAGGAGCTTTGACTACGTTCCCCACTAGCTAAAGAAACAGACACTTGTGGGATTTTTCGCAAACAAAAGCCCAGTTGGGTTTCTTGGCAAACCCAAAAGAGCTACGAAAACAAATCTGCGATCGGCTCAACTTGGCCATTCACTCCTCCTTAGTCCGAGTGTAAACAAAGAGGTGTGTTCTTCCCATTTTGCGGCCTTGCTTAGTCTCAACGGGCAGTGTCAAAACTTCTAATCGCTCGCCGCAAAATTTCCCCTTTAATTTCTGTTCAAAACGAAAATGATAATAATCAAATGGAGGGGGCAATCAAATCACCTTATTAAATGATTATATCGTCACCATCATCATCTTGATCCACTGTTTTCTAGTGTCCCCACCGCCCCGTTTCCTTTACAAATGCACAGAAATGAGAAAATGAAAAGCTTAAAAATGTAAATAAATAAAACATTTTAAAAAAAGGTGGCGTAGCGGGGTGAATTTATTCATTCAAAAATAGATTCGGGTGATGTAGATGGTGGCTGTGTGAAATCACTCCCTGTTCACTACATACTCAGTTGGTCATATTGTAGTGCTGTAGGAATGTGTATATATATATATATATATATATATATATATATATATATGTACGTATATATATTGGTCCTGGGACAAATGAATGAGTTTTGGTGCCAAAATATCGTATAAACTATAGAGCAATGCCTCACAAGACGGGTGGACATAAAGTGCAAAGTTTGGATTCATTTTGTAAAAACACGGCTTCAAAACAATGGCAGGTTTTTGGAGTTCATGTATTTGTCCAATCTTCTATTACGGAAGGTCAACCAGCTGACGTTGCTCCAATAACTATGCCACGGCAATGACATCGTTAACTCATTCGCCAGCCGTGACAATGTAAGAACCGAACCGACCGAAATAAATACTCTTCTTTCACCAGGGAAAAAAAAAAAAAAAATAAATAAAAAGTTTGTTTTCGAGTTTTTTTTCTCTCCATCTTTTAGTAATCAGCAGTAGACCATGGGTCGGTCTCTTCTGTGACAGCTCCAACTATGAAACAACAAAAACAAGACTGAGACGGGGCGTTGGATGGCAAAATAAGAATTCATTTACAGATATACAACTAAGAAACGTGCCGAGAGCGACGCTGACTCATCGCATGGCTCGAGTTGAACGTTAGTGGCTTTTTTTTTATTTTTTTTTTACACGCCGTCCGCCATTCACTCATTTCCCGATATCGCGACACACTTTCTACTTACTACCGCGATTCACCGAGTTTATCGATATAGGTGCCCAATTTCCCAGTTTTCCCAATTTCTCTCATTTCTCTCCCTCATCGGCCGTGCTGATCTCAAATCCAACGCGATGCAACGCCGCCACCAAGTGGCGCGTGTTTGTCATTACAGCCACCGACAAGCTGAGCGAGACCCCGTTGGAACGCCTGCCCGTCGAAAAACGTACTTTCGCCGGCGGCAGTAAACGCTTGGATTCCAGTCGACGTATTTAATCGTCCATGGCAGCAAAGCAGTCGCGTTTGAAAACAATTTTTCATTCCACGAATAAGTGCGCTAGTGTATGATCGAATACTTTTTTAGCGATAAGGGAGTAGGGAATGAGTGAATGATTGTTGACGCCGTCGCTGCGTTCAGAATCATTCACTCATTCCCGAATCGCTACAAAGGTATTTTTAATGTAGCAGCTCTAGTTAGTTCCTAAAATGTCCACTGAAGGCTTTGTTGTGATTCGGGAGTTTTAGTGGAGGAACTATCGAGGAGGTCCACTAGATACAAATCTCTATTTAGTGATTGGCTGAATGAGTGAATGATTCCCATCACAGCTTTCCATGTCCTCATGAACCTTTTTTTTTTGGGTCATCTTTTCTTCAGTCTGGCGAGTGTTACGTCTCCTTCTCCCATCTTGGCACTGCACCGGAGCAAACCGGCGCCGGTTGACGAGTCCTCCGCCCTCGTCCGTCCGTCTACAAGGCGGGCAGGTGGCAGTAGGCCTCCAGGGACGCCAGCAGGATGTAGACGAGCCACAGCGACACGAAGAAAAGTGACGTCAGCAACTTGCAAGTCCTCGGCCCGCCCAGCTCGCCCCCGGCCGTGGCGCCGCGCCGCCGGTACAGCAGCGTGGCGACGCATATCGACGCCAGAATGGTGAAGAGGGTGACGGAGAACGCCAGGCTGCCCGGGTCCACCTGGAAGGTCTGGCCGCGGGCGCGCCAGACCACGGCGGCGATGGTCCACGCCACGCCGATGCCCAGGAAGACGTTGACGGCGTTGGAGCCCGTCACGTTGCCGATGGACGCGTCGGCGTACTGGTCCTGGATGGCCGCCACCTTGCTGGCGAACGTGTCTGGTGACGGAGGAGAGGCGGGAAGACATTGCAGCATTTATTCCGTATCCTACTAGTGCCCACAGTTGTCTGTGTACTAGTACGATCTGTGTCCTAACTAAGACAATTCAGTCTTACTCGTGTTTTGTCTACTACTGGACGACATTTCTACGCACTCGTAAAATGACCGTCTTACTAGTGACCTTTTTTCCACTACTGCCTTCTACTGTATGACATTAGTATAATGACTAGGACACACTAGTAGATCAACTCTCTTAGTGGCCTAGTGGCCTTTTTTTCCCCCACTACTGCATGGCATTTCTGCACACTAGTATAACAACGAGGGAATACTCGTAGAACGACTCCATCTTACCAGAAACTTTTTTTTCCACTATTGTATGACATTTTTGCACACGAGTGTAACAACTAAGGTGCACTAGTAGAATGATAGTAGAATGTTTTACTTGTGATGTTTTTTCCCCCCACTACTGCCTTGCACTATTGTATGGCATTTCGGTGCACTTGTAGAAAAACCCGGACACACTAGTAGAATGACTGTCTTGCGAGTGACCTTTTTTACACTACTGTCTGACATTTCTGCACACTAGTACAACAACCAGGGCACACTAGCAGAACTACTATGTCTCACCTGTGAAGTTTTCTTTTCTCCACTTACTGTACTGCCTTCCACTGCTGTACATTTCTGTGCACTAGTAGAACAAATAGAGTGCACTAGTAGCATTTTTTTCACTACTTGCATCCACTACTCTATGACAATTTTGCACACTAGTACAATGACTCAGACACACTACTGGAACGACTGTCTTGCCAGTGACCATTTTTCGACTACTGCATGACATTTCTGTGCACTAATATAACAACTCGGCCAAACTAGTAGAACTGCGTCTTACTCGTGGCATTTTTTTCCACGACTGCCTTCTATCAATCAATCAAACTTTATTTGTAAGCGCTTTTCGTACAAAATAATGCAGCACAAAGCCCTTTTCTACGACTGCATGACATTTCTACGCACTAGTACAACAACCTTGAGTGACACTACGTATAATATAATTAGTAATTCGCCATGCTTGCTTGTTTGTGGAGTCCACCGTCACAGTGAATTTCCCCGAATCAAGTCAACTCGTCCACAGTGCTGACGAATTCCGCCGTCTCACCTGGCACAGACGTGCCCAGCGCCACGAAGACCACGGCCGTCACCGAGTCCTTCAGCCCCACCGTGCAGCCGAAGTGCGACGCCAGGTCGCCGGTGACGGCCGTCAGCACGCCGATCAGCGAGATGGAAACGATGAAGCAGGCCCAACCGTTCCAGTACTCGGTGGGCGGGACGAAGGCGAACAGAACCTTCCAGAAGACGGTGAGGAAGTGCATGATGTAGTCGAAGCACGACGGGAGGCGCTCCTCGCCGCTCTCGTCGTCGTCGTCGTCGCCTTCGGCACCGAAAAAGAAGAAATCCCACGAAAAACGCTAGTATGCAAGCTTTAACTATTGAATACAGTCATTTATGTCACACGGGTTCACGATTGTGTACGTGCCAGATGCACGGTGTTGATGCTTTATGATCCTCACTGTTTTAAGTGCTTTGCTGTCATCTTGTGGCTTCTATACATTTTTACAAACCCCTTTTAGGGTGGGGGGGGGGCGTTAATTATTCGTAGATTTTCTCTATTCGCAGCAAGGCGAATGTGTGTGTAATGTACTAATGTGTGTGCGTGTGTATGTGTGCGTGTGTACCTGCACTGACAGTCACCGCACTAACAAACTGCTCCCTCCAGCTGCTGCTTCCCACCACCAAGGCAAGATTCGTCTTCTTGATCATCTTGTCCACTGTACTCTGCACACGCACGTACGCAAAACGTGTGGGCGGGCGCACGCAAGCGCAGCGGAAAAGAGCAAAAAAAGCGAGAGAAACGTCCGGTTGTTAAATCACTCCCGGACAGCTGCGGGAGAAAGTGCTGATTTCAAGCCTTTCAAAGAGCTGTAAAAAAATCAATATAAAGCAGCAGGAAATCGTGAGCGTGCCTGTTTGTATACACAAGCAGACGGACAAAAAAAAAGTCATGCGTGTGTACGGCGGAGACAAAGAAAGAGAGACAGAGAGAGAGAGAGAGAGAGAGAAAGAAAAATGGAGAGATGGAAAACCTTGCCACGGCGCTCCCAAAGCACATCCACTGCTCTCTGCACACGCGCGCGCGCACGCACGCACACACGCACACACACACACACACACACACACACACACACACACAATAAATGAAAAATGAGCATGTCGAACTAATATTTCTGAGATGCACTGGCTTGGCCACTTCATTAGGTACACCTGCACAGCCAAAATCTCGAACGTACAGGTCGAAATAAATTTGGTTATCACAGACCACGTTCATTTCATGAAAAAGTTATATAGATTCAATGGAGTGAAAAAAATTAATAAATCATGATCTTACATTTGGAGGATTATAGCTTTAAACGAGGGCCCGACCGATGAATCGGCCCATATTAGTCAGCCAAAAATTCGGCAAAAATTGGCCAATTTTTGCCATTCCTCCCAACATAACAACATTCTAACCACAAAGATATTGGCATTCAAATATTTTCATAAAATATATTTTTCTCTCTCTCTTTTGTAAAGTTAAACAAATACTACAAGGACGAACTTTTGTAAAACAGTCAAATGTTCTTCCTGTAATGTATATCTTCATTTTTGTAAGCATTCAGGGGCTAAAAGTTATTTTATTCATTACATATTTTTTTAAATGAATCGGCTGATGATCGGAATTTTATTCTGCCAAATATCGGAATCGGCATCAGCCTCAAAAAAATCGGCCGGGCCCTACTTGAAACCTAAATCTCAAAAAATGACCAAAAAAAAAAAAAAAGTTACCTTCTATAGAAACAAACATTTGTACCATATTCAAATTTTTGTTCATTGATAAAGTTCAAATGATTTTCTCTTGTACTATTTTGCATGGATAACCAACTGCCTCGGACAAAACAAAATGTTGATATTTATGCTTAAATATCATATGTTTCCATGAAAATGACCCTCAATTCCCATAATTCCCATGGGAAGTTTCCCAGTATTTCCCAAATTCCCCCTTTACACTTCCAATGGAAATTTTCCACCCGTTTGCAACCCAAATGAGGACAAGCTCCAGAAAATGGATGCATGGATGAATGAATGGATGGATGGATGGATGAATGACGCGCATCTTTACGCGGCTGGCGTCGACGTTTGCGGCAGTACCTTAAATTCGTACGACTCCTCGATGACGACCTCGACTTGCGTGTGCTCGCCCAGGCTGGGGCAGCCCATCTTCGCCACCTCCTCCTCCTCCGCTCCCACCGCCGGCTTGTTCTCGTTGGAGTCTCCTGAGAAACCAAACAACAATCGGAACTCTTCATTTGTCTTATTTTCATTTGAGAACGATCGCTGCGACAGTCGATCGATGAATCGACAGCAAGATGTCTTATCAGATTAATCCGCCGCTATTTATGGATATTGTTGAGCGACTTTATTGAGCTTAAAATTGTCCAAATCCTCGGAATTTCGGCCTCTCAACTAAAATATTCTACGATTTCTGTCGTCCTCCATGAAAGCAGACAAATTATGTTTGTTTCATCAAAATAAGACATTTGCAAACATCTGTTTGGACTTTTGAAAATGATGAAGATTTATGCCGGTTTTCTGATGTTACAGTTTTCAAATCATAACATTTTATTTTTTTATCCGATTCATCGATAAATCGAAAAAAATAATCAGAATAATCTATTATTAAAACAAGTGTGAGTTGCAGCCCTATCGAGAACAAAAGGCATTTTTTCCCACAATTCATTTTTTTAACAAATGGCAAAAAAGCATTTCAATAATTTATGCTATTTATTTTTTTTTTTTTTTTAGAGAATTCAGTTTCACAATCAAATCCAAAGTACAACAGTGACAACAACAAGAAAATAAAAAAAATATACTATTGTTCTGATATGACAACTTATTTTCTTGAAAAATAATGCCGACTTTATTCTCATAACATGACAACTTTTCTTCAGATCCAAAAATCTGATTTTTTTGCTGCTTTACAATTTAAATTGTTTTTTCTTGGAAATGGGCAACTTTTTCATTCCTATGGTATTTCGAGGGACACATGGTTGCTATTGTATGTTTCAATGCTGTTAGGATATTACAAATTGCTCCCCTGGACTCCAAAAAGTGTATTTATTAATTTGTATTTTTTTTTTTTTTTTTTTGCCTTTAACACACAAACACACAGACACGGACCGTGCTTCTGTCCAATCTCCAAGAGTAGCGGCTCGCCCAGCTCGATGGTGAAGGTCTTGTTCTTCTCATACTCCTCGTCGTCGATAATCCTCACCTCGATGATCTTCCTACACGTGTGAAAGCAGACGCTTGATTAACGTTTGGGGCTCTTTGGACCTCGTGAAGGACGCACTAGTATCTACTGTTTTGATGTTTCCATTGCTCTGCATTCACGTCCTGGCTGCCATGTTGATTTACTCCCACTGGATGTGTTTGTGTGTGTGTGTGTGTGTGTGTGTGTGTGTGTGCAGGAACAAAATATTTTCTTGAGTGCGGATGATTTATAGACACAGTCTTGTTTTTCTGGCTGGTAGACACACACACACACACACACACACGCACGCACGCACAAACACACACCTCCACTCACTTCCTCCCTCCAAAAACAACTTTAAATTGATTGAAGAGGAGATATATTATGATCTGTGGCTCCATTTACAAACTACATTCTAATGCAGTCTTCATAACAAAAGCGTTTCTCTCAGCTGCATTTCTTCCAGAAGGCAAAGTCGTAATTACAGTAAATATTTGTATGACGGGAAAAAAAAAAAAAAAAAAAATGGAAAAAAAAAAAAAAAAAACACACTTGCAGGCCATAAATATAACACAATCCAATGAAAAAGAGTCAATCCAATTCTAATTGAGACTAGCTTATTGTACAGCATTAAAATGCATTATTACGCCATCTGTAACCTCGAAATGTCGCATGTCAGTGCCATTAACGGGGACACATTGAAAAAAACCCAACTTTCTGTTGTTGTTTTTTTTAACCTAGAAAATTCTTAAATAAGCGAAGATAAACCATCAATAAGCGTTTTGCGGGTTCATCCCCCCCCGCCCCCCCAAAAAGTAGCGTGGAAAGAAATCTGTGAATTGGTGACACCACGGACGCCGATCTGCGCGTACGCAAGCTAGCTGACCTAGAACAATTCCGCATTCAGCATTTTTCCGTCCTCCGATTGGTCGGTCAACCGTTCGACTCGCCAAACACGTCCGTAGCGTAATCAGCAACTCTCCCACACGCACAAAGGCGTCTTTCGCTGCACGAAAATAGCCGAGGATCCGATTGGACGTGACACAGAATACGTTTACGTGTCCCCGGTGCTGCGGTGCATCGTCAGGTCGACTGAAGCACGCAAACATGCTCTTTCTTTCTCCTCCAATCTTCATCTCACCGCAGCTCCTCTTCCACCTCCTCCAATATTCATAAGCAGTATATTACCAACCACTCATTTACAGACTATGAACAACCAGCGTTATTGTCGTTACAGCCGGGTCTCTGTTTGAGTTATATCACTTGATCGAGCCTATCGATACTACAGAATAAGTATGTGTGATTATTGATGATATCGGAGCGGACAGATATCACAATCAGCCAAAACTCAAGGCTGCGATATCGGTGTCGGATCAGAGGTGAAAAAGCTGGATCGGGACATCCCGAGTGTCTTTAACATACATGTCCAACAAAGATGATTCTGATGAGGACAAGTATGACAGAAAACGGACAGATGGATACTAGTGCCCCTAGCTTGTTTTTTTTATTTCAACAGTCAATCAGAGGCTTTAATGATGTCCTTAAAAAAAAATAAAAACACCCCAATCCTTGCTTCTGTTTGCTAATTAAGCTCTCTCTTTGTGATTGCTCGCAGGCTGTGCAGCTCCTCCAAAGCAAACTCCTTCCAGTCCACAACAGCAGATGGTAGCGGGAGAAACACTTCCCGCAAGTTTATCCCCTTGCAGGCCCGTCGCCCGTCGAACTGACTGCTGAATCCACTTAGACAACTGCTGCTTCGGTTTGAGAAAGAGAGAGAAAAAAAAAAAAAGAACCTCCCCAATCCCATTTTTCCCTTTCGACCCAGAAAGATGCAGCTTAGGCTCGGATGACCACAAGTGAATTCACCCTTGACCCCTGCGGATGAGGACGAGGGGCGGCCGCCGGGAGGCTCGGAGGGGCGGCCGGCCGAGGACCGGCGGTTCGGTCCGGCCCCCCCACCCCCCCCACCCCGAGCTGAGGTTAGAGGGTGGCCGCTCCGCATGCTGGGGTTGGACTGGAGGTCACCATGGCAACAAGAGCGATGCCAGCCAGTCAGCGTCAAAGATTTCAAACTAGAAAGGTTGTTGCTGTCATAGGCGTTCGCTAAAATATGAACAAGGATGCACACACAAACACACACACACAGGGACAGACACACATATAGGGGGAAGACACACAAACAGGGACACACATGGGGACACACAAACATAGTGACTAACACACAAACACACATAAACACACATAAACACACACACACACATACACAAGGATCAAGCACGCACACGGGGACACACATGGGGAGACGCACACACACTGTGATGTACACACACACCGGGACCACACAAACAGGAACACACACACAAGGATGCACACACAAACACAGGAGACAGACACACACACACACAAACAGAGAAAAATGCACACAAATACACACAAAAACACACACGCACATACAGGGACACACATGGACGCACACACAAACATAGAGACAGACACACATACACACACACTGAGACGAAGACACACACAACCACGTGCTGAACCATACACAAAGACACACACACTTTGAGATGCACACAAGCAGAGACATACACACACAGACACACAAACAGAACTCAACTTTTCCAAAAGCTGCGAAAACGACGATGACTAAGCTCCTCAACGCTGATTGTTGCAACACGGGGCGGTTGAAGAGGGCTCGACGGACGGACGGAGGAGGAGGAGAAACCAGCAGGCAGAGGCAAGATGGCGACACTTTTGTGTCACACTCACTCACACACACACACACACACACTCGACACAAACACAGGCTTAAAGAAGACATCACGCCTCGTGCTGGACCACCTCAAGAGCGTCACAGGTCCCCTGCTGGACCCCCTGCAGTTTGCCTACCGAGCAAACAGGTCTGCGGATGATGCAGTCAACATGGGTCTGCACTTCATCCGAGAACATCTCGACAGCGCGGGGACCTACGCGAGGATCCCGTTCGTGGACTTCAGCTCCGCGTTCAACACCATCATCCCCGAACTCCTCTCCTCCGAGCTTCTCCAGCTTAGCGTCTCACCTTCCATCTGCCGGTGGATTTACAGCTTTTCTGACAGGCAGGACACAGCAGGTGAGGCTGGGGGAGGCCACCTCATCCACACAGCATCAGCACTGAGGCACCCCAAGGTTGTGTCCTCTCGCCACTGCTCTTCTCTCTCCACACGAACGACTGCATCTCAACGCACCCGGCTGTCAAACTCCGGAAGTTTGGACATGACACCACTGTCATCGGCCTCATCAAAGACAGTGACGAGTCTGCATATCGACAGGAAGCGGAGCGGCTGGAGCTGCGGTGCGGCCGACACAACCTGGAGCTGAACACGCTCAAGACTGGAGAGAGGATCGTGGACTTCAGGAGGCATCCTTCGCCACAGCTGCCCCTCACGCCGTCCAGCTGTCTTGTGTCAACCGTCGAGACCTTCAAGTTCCTGGGAATCACAGTCTCTCAGGACCTGAAGTGGGCGATCAACGTCAACTCCGCCCTCAAAAAGGCCCAGAAGAGGATGTACCTCCTGCGGCTTCTGAGGAAGCACGGCCTGCCGCAGGAGCTGTTGAGGCAGTTCCACACATCGGTCATCGAATCAGTCCTGTGTTCTTCCATCGCAGTATGGTTTGGTGCTGCTACAAAAAAGGACAAAGTCCGACTACAACGGACAATCAAAACTGCTGAAAAGATTGTCGGTACCCCTTTACACACCCTTGAGGACTTGCACGCTGCCAGAACTAAGACAAGAGCGTGCAAAATCCTCTCGGACTCTCCACATCCTGGTCACCGGCTCTTCCAGCTCCTTCCCTCAGGTAGGCGCTACCGAACAATGCAAACTAAAAGTATCAGACATTCCAACAGCTTCTTCCCTCTTGCCATCAACTTCTGAAACAGCGAACTTCCCATTGCCGCCATGCCGCCAAGGTTTTTGTCTCGAGTGTGTTGTCGCAACTGCACACACTCCTTGAAGTCTCAGCGCCCTTTGCACAATGGTCATGGCACCGGACTATTGCTACATTAGTTATTCAAACCGCTCTAATTGCGAGAGGACTAAGCCTCTTTTTGCACAATTGTCAAAAAAGAAGAAGGATCGGTATTACCAGATTACGAGCAACCTTATATTGCTCAGTGTTTTTCTCAATGTCTTTATGTCTCAAAAGTATTCGCTGTCAATTGACTGTCTGTTGTCGTACTTGAGTGACTCCAAATACCGGAGACAAATTCCTTGTGTGTTTCTTGGACACACTTGGCAAAATAAAGATGATTCTGATTCTGACGAGGAAAAGAAACAGCTTCCACTCGCGTCCGCTTGTTTTCCTCCCCACAACTTCCGAGCGTTAATGTGTGCTTAATGAGCGCGGCGGAAAACGACATTTTCCCCGCGGCCCTCGCCGACCACTAACGGCCGGATCAAGCAAGTTTGGTCGCGCTTCACGCCCTACTTCCCCTCTCATTAAAAAGACGGCATGTTTTTAATTAGTGGCCGCTGAAACTTTAACATTGGCAGTTGAAAACAGAAGAAAATGTCATCGTACATGTAATATATCAATGTTCCCCGTTGAAATGAATTTCCAGCACTGTGTCGAAAACAAAAAACACAAGAGAATGCTGCAACCGAAATCTATTCTTTTTCACTGATTTAATGTCATTTTTTTTGGCCCTCACTTTCATCGAAATTCCATTCATCCTTTCCAGACCGCCATTTTTTTGTTTTCGTTACGCTTTCATTCAATGGAGATCAATCGCTTCTTTGGGTTTTCACGCATATACGGGCAAGTCAGAATTTAGAGTTGCGGGCAACTTCCGTGCAGTACCATGTTGTGCCACGACATGCCGAGCAGCACTGAGCGGTACTGGAAGCGATGTTTGTATGTGTTGCTCCTCCGTGTGTGCTACAGCAGCAGTTGTTATTACCATAACAGTTATGCTAATTTGCGTTACACATTATAAGTTAGCATAAAGCTAGAGGACTTTGATTTGATTATTATTATACGGTTTGGTTGACTCTTCTTTCCTTCCTGGCTTCCTTCCTTCCTCCTTTCTTACTTTTCCCTCCCTGGTGCTCCACTTCCTTCTTCTTCTCCCCTGACTTTTATCACTTCAATCTAGCGCCAGACTTTGAAAGGGAGCTCATGCAAACAGAAAGAACAAACAAGAGACGTGACAAGTAAACACAAGCATTCTGGAGGGCTGCGAAGGAGGAGGAGGAATGGAAGGAGGGCCAGGGTGGCGGTTCAGGACAATGACTTACGCCGTGGGTTCTGCCGCCAGTGAAATTTCATTGAAAAAAAACAGACGGACACGGTGGGAAGCAAGGGCCAAAGAAGCAGCAGTAAGCTGATATGAAGTCACACATTGAAGTCGCCACGCGAGGATGTCAAGTCGAAGAAGAGAGCGCCTCCGCAAGGAGCGACAAGCGCGTTACGGAAGAGCCGTGCTCCAGAGATGCTGGGGAGGGGATAAAAAGAGCAAGAGCTCAAGGGATACTGTTAATGAGGGAGCATTTGAAGCTTGCTTCAACCCCAAACGGCACGCTTGACGGCACGGACAAAACGGCGCACAAACTAAGAGAAATATCCAAATATATGCAACAAGAGAACATTGAGAAGAGCGCTCGTATTGGATCTCAGGTGTACCTAATGAAGTGGACGTTAGTTCAACGTCCATAATTGCGCTGCTATTAAACAGCGGTTGGCGAGTCATTTGACAGGCACTCACATGGTCTCGTCGTTTCGGAACTCCAGCTTGCCCGACGCCGGCTCGTAGTCCTCGCCCCCCCTGGCGGTGCTGTCCAGCGTCCGGTAGGGGACGGCCACCAGCCCCCGAGCCCCCGACGTCCGTAGCACCTTCACCTCCATCACGCCCACGCTCTCGCTCACCCGCTGACTGGTGGTCTCGAAGGTGAATATACCTGAAGAGGAATGACGAGGAGGAGGAGGAGGAGGAGGAGGTGGAAAACTGAAAACCCTCGATAAAAGGCGATCAAAGCGGCAAATGAACGTGTTCTCCCCCGTGTTATGAAGGTTCTGGAAGCTTTGATGGCATCCCGGCAGGACAGCCACGCTGATGATCAAACACTTGTTTTTCCACAGGTGCATCGCCAATTTTCCTCATAGTCTGACTTGAAATTATTTAGAACGGTTACTACATTGACAAAAAAAAAAAAGCCAATCCACGCAGTAAAAAAATATATGATATGGTATAATGTTTTTAAAGACGCAATATTATGACAATAAATCTTTAAAATCATAATACTACCACTTTAGCTTGAAAAAAAATATGACTCGTTACAGTGGATGTGTAAATTCGTCAGGTGGAGTCAAAGCGTTTACTGCCACCGACAAATATATTCGTCAAGTCCGTTTTTTCAACTGATAGGCATGGAAGGTGGTCTCGCCCCGCTTGTCGGGCAAATTCAAGCCGCTTCATCACTGCAATGACGAACAGATGCCTGTAGATGGCAGGGTAGCATGACTTTGGATTTTGAATCAGCACAGCTTTTGAGTAGAAGATAAGGATTAGCCGGTCAATCTCGACTTGTCACGGCGCTTATGAGGAAGAGAAATCCCAGTATGTTGGAAGTCGAGCAAGTTGAGGCACCTGAGAGTCGAACAGAGTATGTATATGTGTGGTATAAATATAATATATGTCGCAGTAGGTGGTAGAAAGTATGTGAATAGTGTAAGGCCATGTAAAAAAAAATCCACTTTGATTTACAATATCGGAATAAAATGCGGTTAAAAACGATGCCTCACCGGCGTGGTCGTCGTCGTAAATGGTCACTGTGGCCGTGTGGTTTTCGCCCAGCACGGCTTTGGGGGCCGAGCCGGCGTCGAGAGGGGAGGTGCTGATCTCGGGGTAGCCCACCAATCGGGGGTTGCTCAGGTGAACGTAGAAGTACTCGTCCTCCTCGAAGATATCGTCATCAATCACCCCCACTGTGATCTCTACCAATAGAATTTCAGAATGTCGGATACTGCAGTTTCGATGTTTTCGGGCGGGGGGGGCACTTTTCTCCATTTTATACCTTTGAGGGTCTCGCCCGGTTTGAACAGAAGTGTTCCCTCGGCAAACTCATAGTCAGAGCCGGCGTTAGCCGTGCCGTCCTCGGTGCGGTAGTCCACCTGAGAAAACACCACGTCCGGAGATAGCAGAATAAGAGCAAAGTTTTGATTTTTGGGTGAAAGAAGTTGTCACGTTATGAGAGGAGAGTCATCTTTGTTCCAGAATTTCGACAAAAACAAAGATGTAGTTTGTTGAGATAAGATAAGAAGTCAGAGAATAAAGTCGTCTTTTTCAAAAATAAAAGTCTTCGTACAATGATATTAAAGTCAAAGTTTAACGAGGGATGAAAATCATATTTTGACAAGTGACCTGAAAAATATTTATTGTCGTCATATTTTATTCAGGAAAATACGCCTTCATTCTATAAAATAAATAAATACATACCAATAAAAAATAGAACTAGTTTGAGAACCATTACTTTATACCTTGACTACAAAAAAACAAAACAAAAAAAAACATTTCTGGCTCCTGAAGAAAATGTGGCACAGTCACTATGCAATTTTTTCATTGCATCATTTTCCATGACTTCTTTATGATTATTTTTTTTACGTTTGCGTACAAATCAGCTCGGTTGCTTTTGCGTAATCCCTCTGAGGGGCCGTCACACTTTTCCACGTCCTGTCGTTCTCCCAAAACTATGCAAGCGAGTTCACAAAGTGGACATCTGTTGCAGCCAATGTGAGCTCGCACACTAGTGGGAGAAACATGATAGAAGAATTTTGCCCAACTTCTCACCATGTAGGTCAGGTTACACACAGGTTAGGTTGAACACACTAATGCGCGCGCATTTGGACGTCTGTCATCCTTAACTCACCTTGACAGTGACTCCAAGCGTCTCCTCCGTGTCTGGAGACGGTCAGTTTAAGGGAGCCGCAGTTCTCAAAGCACTGGTACAAAGCGGGCTGGAACTCCAGCCTGATGGTGTGCGGGTCGTCTTCTTGGGCCTGGGTCTCATGGCTGCTCACCACCTATGGGAAAAAAAACAAAAAACAGTAAATAGCAGTTTGCTATTTTATTTTTTATTTTTTTTATTTGTTTTAAGTGAGCAGTCAGGTGAAGTGCAGTGACCTTGCGGGCCTGGTCAGCAGCGTGCTTCTTGAGGATGTTTCCGGCTCCGATCATCATCCTGGTAGCTTGGATACGGTAGAACGCTCGGCTCTTCTGCTGCTGCATCAGAACCTGGTTGACAAGTTTAGAACAGGGGTTATCAAACATTTGAGGTCCAGGAACCCTTTACAGCTGTATTTCTTTTTACGAGAACCTCCCTCATAATCCGAACACCAATTCAACTTAACTACCATGTGTAGGCTCTAAATGCCATGGGGAGTCATTATTATTTTGGAATAACCTGATAGTTGCCCATCTCAATGAGCTGCTCCATGTCTTTATCGGGGTGCCGCTGCTTGAGCTCCTTCAGCGTTCTGGCCATGTCCCGCCGAGCCTCGTCCTCCTCATCCTTGGCCAAGCCCTCTTCTGTCATTCCGCCGTCCAAGGCGCCGTGGCAGTTGAGGGCCATCTGGCCGTCCAGCTCCAGCATGTCCATTTTGGTGAAGCCGCCCTGGCCCAGCGTCCCGCCCACGCCCCCGTCCCCGTCCCCGTCCGGCCCCCCTTCCGTCTCGATGATGACGCCTCGGTGCTTGTCGGCGCGGTAACGCCTGCGGGTGTACTTGTAGAAGAGGAGGCGGCGGTCGGCCACCCAGGCCTGGGCCACGCAGAGGGGGAAGAAGAGGAAGGTCAGCACTGCCTCCCATACCTATGAAAAAAACAAAAACAAACAAGTGGTGGGCCATGAGGGTTTACAACCTAGATTCTCATATTTACTCCATTAATTGTATACATTTATTCCCAACAATCTATTCTCTTCATTCAGTAGAGTAACTTGAACTATATTAGCAATGGGATTCTTTCTTTAACCAATGAAGATTCCAAATTCAGTCAGCATTTTCCATCCTCACCTCCACTTCGCCCGGCGAGAAGACGCTCAGGATGAGGTACAACCAAATGTAGGCGAAGATGCTCCAGGCGGCCGTAACGAAAAACACCCGCAGGTGTTTGATCTTGCGCGTCTCGCCGTCAGGCACCACGTAGACGCACAGCGCGATGATGACGAACATGTTGAAAGCGGCACTGCCCACGATGGTGCTTGGGCCCAGAGCGCCCGCAGAGAAGTTGTGGCCGCACACCTGTCGGGAAGGGAGACATTTGTACCAGTAAATCTGACCGAATACCCCTGATTAGATATGGTCTGACACACAGCTGTTAAGGAGGCATCCGTATGTATGACAAAAGTGAGACGCGCTTCTCTCTTAGGGGCCGCATAAATAATAAGTGCAGGGTACTTGTGTATGACTCCTGAGGCACGACGCCCGTACAACGATTGTGCGTCACCCATTCGTCACGCTAACCTTCCACTAACTGTGTTGCAGACGGGTTTCTTAGAAAGTCCCGCTTTGTGCCGGCCTATTTCTTCCGGACGCACCTCAATGACGGACAGCAGGATCTCAGGAGCGCTGGAGCCTAAAGCCATGAGGGTCAGATTGGAAACCGTCTCGTTCCAAATCCTGACTGTAGCAGTGGTGGTCTCGCCGTTGGGCCTCTTGATGGTTATCTCTTTCTCCTGGGATGTTATGACCTAGAGTGGGAAGGGATACATCTTGTGAATACAACTATTATGGATAGATATTTTCCATGTCTCCATCTGAGAACCACCTACCTCTATGGAGGACATGAATCGGTCCGCGATGATGCTCATGCCCAGGAACATGTAGACGAGAGCTACAAAGTACACGATGGCCCGAGCCACTTTGTCCCCCACTGATGGGTTTTGGGGGTTCCACACAGGCAGCAGGACACCTAAAATGAGGGAAAATTTTACAATTGGGAAGCAAAAATGATGCTGGACGAAACTAATGCATAATCCTGCATAATCTACCAGGGAAAGATCAGCAGCGGTCCATTAATGATTCTGATAAATTCCATATCGTACCACATCGATCGAACCAAGATCTGGGATGTGGGATCTGGTTGAGACTCAAGTGTTTACATAAGAATCACAAAAACAAATGCCGGTTTCAGACCCACCATCCTGACACGGGTCCCCCCCGGCGGAGCAGTTCTTTTCAGGTGAATGCGCATGGACGCATCCAGCGCAGGACAGGAGCACAAGTGAGGCGGCGCACGAGAGAAGAAAGGAGGAGGAAGAAGGCAGACAGGAAGCAGGCGGGGACATTCTGATGGTTCCACACGACGTCCTAGCGGACTTGCAAGAGGGACGTTCCCAACCTGGAAGGGGAAAAAAATAAGTTGACAATAAAAACAAATTACACCACAGGTGTTTTGCATGACTTTGTGTTTAAAACGAGGCAAGGTACGTGCTGAACTGTGATTATTTTATTTATTTATTTTTTTTTTTGAGGGGGTGGAGGGGTGCATACAGTTAAACACCTAGTGATTATACATTCATGTGGTTTCACTGTTATATCCGGCCCCCTGGGGCTATCTATGCTCATGAAAGTTTGACATCACTGAATAATACGTTCATACCACTTGGAGTGGAGAGAGAATGATGGCGCGCACAACATCACAACGGCAGTTTAGTCATGTGTGCTGACATTAGCGGGGAGTCGTCGACCTTGTCTTCGTATATCTTGTAAGGTCACGCCGCCCGGGTAGCAACCTGTCACTTCAACACTGGGCCCCACACACTGCACATCCTAGTGCAGGGGTGTCAAACGTGTTTTCATCACGGGTCACATCGTAGTTAGGGTTGCCCTCGGGTTATAACGGTGAAACCGCGTCAATGTGTAATCACTGTTCACTCCTGGCCTTGGTTTTAAGTTCATATGGAACTCACTCTCGTGTAAACAGGAACTGGTTTAATGAAACATCAGCGAGACAGACTGCTTTACTGTTCATTGAGACATCTTAACTCCTCTCTCACCTCGTCAGTACGGCACTAATATTCGTCGAGGGGACGGGGGTCACAGATGATAAAAGATTAGATTGTTATATTGTCTGTATAACAACACCGCCACGCAGATGCTAATTGTTAGCACGTGTGGCTATGGCGTTTCCCGCTGTATGCTAGATGGAGGCTACGTCGTAGTTTTCAAATACAATCCTCTTTGTTTGATGTTCAATTCGACAGTAACTTTCAGGTGAGACTAGCAATAAACAGCTTGAAGTCTTATTTTTTGGAAGAATTTTTACTAATTACAGCAGCCCAACTGCTGCTTGTTGTGAAAGCCAGTTGAGTTGAGGTCACCGCCACCACGCACGCCCGCCCGCCCCCTCACACTCACTTCACATGTCCGCCGCCTCTCCATAAGAACTCCCTCTCCACGTCCTCTTCCCACCCCCTCACACTCGCTCGCGCTCCCTTTTAATCACACGTCCTCGCCGTCCACTCGACCTTATTGCGCCTTCTGCGGCGTCCAAATCTGAACGCCGATCTGTGGCCGCAATATGTGGTGAGAAAAAGGACGACCAGAACGTCTGCTTAGCTTTGAGGACGTCTTCAAATCTTACTTGCAATCATCCAATACAAATCTGCCTGGAAGATGAGTTGCGGGCCTTCAGTGTGTCAACGCCACAACATGAAGGGCGGCACTGAGCTCTACTGGAAGACACGCGGCTTAATTAAGTCCAAGAAGAAGAGGCCGAGAAGGTCCCCAACTAAGTCGCAGTCACAGTCGTGCCCATAGGGCAGAGAATATAGGTGAGTATTGTCGTATGCTTTGATTCTACGGTGCCTGTGCTCCGTGTGCGTTAAAGTAGCAGCTGTTTGGTGAATTAAATATAGCCCACCACCATCCATAACAGGTGGTTAGGATAGAGGGAGGACGGAAACAGCCACTGGTGCTCTTTCAATCGGGTTATTAAACAAACAGTAACAAAAGAAAATTCGGCACCTTACATGTGAGCTATTGCGTGTTGGTGAAGAAGTGCATTCACGAAACTTTGAAATATGTATATATATTTGTATATAAATATAAATAATACCATAAATACTTGGTGGCTACGTTGCACATTTCGTCTCATGGGTTAACACAGGCTTACTGTATTGCAGATTTCAACATATTTTCCCCATATCCTAATAATAGAGCATTACTTTCCTTTAAAAAAAATAAATAAAATAAAATAAATAAATAAAAAAAAGAGTTTACTATTTATTGGATTGAGCAGGTGTACTTCAGGATCCGATGTAAGAACAGGGTTTGTTATCAAATGCGCAACACTCCAGTTTGGACCCCTTCAGTGACCGTGCCTGCTGAGTCATACCACATCAGCTGCACTTTGCTCTTCTCCCTCGTTTGACACCGTGAGTCAACACACACACACACACACACACACACACACGTACACAAAAGAAAACGCACAAATGCACACTGCCAAGGGCTAAAGCTGTCTGAGGGTTCAATGAATTTGGATTGGCTGCATCTTCGCTTTTGCTTCTTCAAAACGCATACAAGACCTCGATTAAAGCCTACATTTGCCTGTGTGGTATTTTCGTTCAGCACTTTTCTACCACCTGAAATAACCGATCTGGAAAGACAGGCTGGATTTGCTCTGCTTAGAGTGAATAAAAGACCAAAGGGGAGAAAGTTGACGAGTCTAAAATAAATCCAAACGATCTCCTTCAGTGCTCAAACCAATTCAATATTCCATTGGTCAACATATGCTGAGCAGTTCAACATATTTTTCAAAGAAAACAAAAAAACGACTCAACTTTAGTTATTATCAGCGACAAAGCAGAAAGTCATTAGTATTACCGTGGTAGCTACAGTTTTCTTCATAAAAAAAAAACAGTGTGATATCTTGTAACATTCCAATTTATTTGGAACCGAAAATAAAAGAAAAAAATGTGACAGGTTTTCATCAACTTGTTTTTTTTTTTTGCATTTAAAGAATTCCTTACTTCAAAATAAAGTGTCATTCCTTGTGCCATTTGGTCACATTCGCATTTTTTATCGAAAAAAAATAAATAGTTTTCAACAATTTCAACAATTTCAACAATGTAATTTTTTTGTCTGCGCATATTTAACTTTATTATAATATGCGGCAGGCCAATAAAAAGGCAAAACAGTGCACTAGTTGACAACTGGGTGCTCCTGGTACTACTAGTGATATTACAAAATTGTACCGGTTAACATCTAGCACCCAGTTGTTAACTCGTGCACAGTTTTGCCTCACTAGTAACATGACGTTGTTCTACTAGTGCGCACAAATGTAATACAGCGGTGGAAAAACATCACTGGTGTGACACAATCCTTCTCCTAGTGCACCCCTGTCATTTTACTAGTGTGCTGAATTGTCTTACTAGTGAGGACAAAGAGTATACTAGTACAAGGACAATTTAGCACACTCGTAGGCTATCCAATAAATGCTCAAACAGCTTGCCATACACTAGCAGAACTATATGTTACTGTATGAGTGAGCTAAAACTGCACTAGTTGACATATGCACGCTACTAGTACTAATAGTGAAGTGCTAGATGTTTACTAGTAGAATTTTGTGTCATTAGTAGTAGCACGTAGTTGTCAAGTAGTCCAAAGTTTTGCCTCACTAGTAAGCTCATTAGTAAAGGCAGTAGTGGAAAACACGTGAATAGTAGGACATGTTACTAGTATATGGACCTTGACCTGCGTGGAATATATATTCAAGCAGCTTTCCAAAAGCAACACTTGGCGCTGGTATGCGCTCGTGTCTTGCAGCATTCATCTCCTTGCTTCCACCAATAAGAAACAAACAAAAAGCGAGAATGCTGACCAAACCCCAGAAGGGAACTAGGAGATTAAAAAACGAGTCAAGAGCAGCGCAGAGATTATACAGCTACGGAGCCGATGTGACGCGTAATTAGTCAGATTTGAGGGCCGCCGTCATCGTTCCCGAGCGGGCGGCCGTTGCGCGCGGTTGTCCGAGCCGGTTAGTGAACGGCCTGGCGCTGGAGAGTCTGAGTGAAAGCCGACGGCACTCAAGTGCGCATGCATCACTAAGCCCGCGCAGGGGAGCGACATCAGGGCGCACACGCGCAAACACAAACACGACCTCACGTGAGACAATTTTAGGGATTTTTAGGCTCGTGTTTTGCAAAAAAAATAAAAATAAATGCCACTAGCTTTGACAGGCACGTTTACAGACGTTTATAGCCTAAAATTGTCAAAATCTTTGGAATCTCAGCCTGAAGAACATTCACGCGGATTATCGAACATGTTACGGACCAAACTTGCAACTGAATCATAATCGCTCATGTTTATTTTCTGCACTGTCAATTTGAGGCAATGTTCTGTTGTTTTAATAAAGAAATGGCAATTAAAAAACATTTTTGTTCAAAAACAAATCTGATTCTTCGATTCATTGAAAGAAAATCATCAACCGATTCATCCATCCATCCATCCATCCATTTTCTGAGCCGCTTCTCCTCACTAGGGTCGCGGGCGCGCTGGAGCCTATCCCAGCTGTCATCGGGCAGGAGGCGGGGTACACCCTGAACTGGTTGCCAGCCAATCGCAGGGCACATAGAAACAAACAACCATTCGCACTCACAGTCACACCTCCGGGCAATTTAGAGTCTCCAATTAAGGAAACCGGAGTGCCCGGAGAAAACCCACGCAGGCGCGGGGAGAACATGCAAACTCCACACAGGCGGGGCCGGGGATTGAACCCGGGTCCTCAGAACAGGGAGGCTGACGCTCTAACCAGTCGTCCACCGTGCCGCCCAACCGATTCATAGGCTATTAAAATACAGTCATCCCTCGGTATATCGGGGTGCACGTTGATTGCATCGTCATGTTATTTATTATACATATATGCTGTAATTCACCCACATTTGGCGGATTGGCAGGTGCTACGTTCAAGCCCTCTGTCATAATTTGATGATGCAGTTCAATATTTAGACAGTCACAGCAAGCCTCTGAGGGAAACCGGAACTACAATGCGGCCTGTGACCAAAAAAAATAAAATAAATAAATACAAGAGTTTGACATCCCTGCTCGAAAGTATCACATACTGCTTTTCGACAAGCGGTCAAACTCACGAAAAAAAAAAACGTGAAAACACTTGGACAGTGTAGTACTGTGTCACGCCACAAGGAGCATGGACGAAGGCAGACCTAACCGAACTAACTGTAACGTAGCAAATTGATGGCATTCCAATTCATTCCAAAGGGGCAAATAGATTTGATATACAGTATAGGAGTGTTTGGCTTTAGTGGACTGTGTAACATTCTAGTTTACATTCCAACTGCAGATGATTTACCAGCGGAATGGTTGCGCGCGTGTGTGCGCGTGTTCTCATGTTCACACACACACACGTCACACACACACACACACACAGACGGCGCGTGGCTCGTTAATGCCTGCGTCGTGTGACGCACAGAAAGTCGGCTCAAGCCAAGTACCCCAAGGTCAGAGTAATCCAGCGGATCCCGGCCACTGGCTCGCCCTCATTCCGTCGCATCTCTTCCCGATTTCCAGACGGCCCCACAGCAGGCCGCCGCTGCGGGATGATGCACGGGAGACGCGGTTCGTGTCGGGAACAGATAGTCCGGCTGTCTCAACGTGAAACAATAAACAATACCAAGTGCAGACGTCCAACGAGGCCAAACAAAAATACAAATAAAAAAAAACATCGCAAAAATAGCACTTTATAACGTTATACTTGAAAACATACAGTACTGACCTAATCTGACAATTTCACAATTTTTGTCACACTTTCGCCACCAATGTACATTGTGCTGCTCATTCTGGTCTGTGCGTGTTCCACCGGGGGGAACAATAAGACAAACATACAGATATATCCTACTGGAGACTCAGCCCCTCTCTCGGCTTCTCAGTCATATTAGTCGTTCTTCGCGGAGGATTAAGACTATACTCCTGTGAGCATTGTTCGATGTTGCTGTACCATTTGTGTTCAGATATCTGTTGTTTAAAGACATGGATGCTAAGTTGCCCACGCGCCGAAAGTATTTCCGACGCTGGCGCCAAAAATAAACCCAACTCGGCCTCCTATCGTCTTCCACCTTTCCGAGTCCGGCAACCCCTTTTGTTGGGACCAACGCCTTCCTGCATCACCCAAAGTGAGGCAGCTGGATAAGACAGTTGGAGATAACAGCCTGGTCAGCATTCATTTGCTTTGTCTGCTTGTCAGTGGGCCCCAGAAGATGACCAAAGAACCAACAGTGGTATTCATCCCTCCCTTTGAATCTCACTCTCGTTAATTCCGCTATCTTCAGGGGTGGAACGAGGGTTTGACTTCAATTTTTTTTTTTTTTTTTTTTTTTTGCAGATGGAGAACCCACGTGTCCCTTTTCGGAGAGCGGGAAAGACAGCGTGCATGTGGCGAACAATGGGAGTCAGAAGCAGAATAATGTGAACAGCTAATGACTTGGCCGGTTTGTGAATGGAGCAGAAAAGTGCGTTTTAAATTAGCAGCGCAGCTCAGCTTCGACACAAAACGAGCTGAGGCTGGCGGCGAGCAAATGCGAATTTGCCATTGACGTGCTCACGGTTAGCGTCGATAGTCGCGGTTTTCAAATCCGGATATTTGAACACAAATGGTGCATCAACACATGAAGAACGATAATATGACAATACACACAGGCATATATATATTTTTTTTCCTCTATGAAAAAAAGACTAATATTAGAAAAAACGGAGTTGTAGTAGAAGGCGTCTATTCCGCTTCGTTCGTGGCTGCATTGTACAGTACTGCCTCCCAGTGGCCAAGGCGGGCACACCACAAGGAGCAGCACACCCAAGTCATGACGCACAAACTGTTTAATTCTTTACATTTTATACATTCGATTTATTGATGTCATTATGCTATGTTTTATAAAGTACAATATTATAGTGCTATTTGTCCTTATTAAACAACAACAACAACAACACACAAATACAAAAAAAAAAAAAACGTGCTGTTGTTTGACCGCTGAACGACTGGAAGCACTTGATTCATTCTGAGCCGGTCCTCGTTTCGTGGCTTTCATTTGGGGAATTGCGTCCAATTAACGAGCCCGCGTCATCACAATCGATTCGCTGCTGGGATTTGGATATTGACCCATATCAATACGCACCAGGCAACAGCAGCTAATAGATTATGTGTAACAAATTACGTACAGTCATCCGACCACAGTGGACCTGCAGGCGATGACAACAACACGCACAAACAAATAGAAACACAAAACACGCACACGTGCAAAATATTAACACAGAAAATACACACATTCACACACAAAGACAAAAAGCATGCAACAACACAAAAACATACACAAACAAAAATAAACACACAAAAGCACAAACACTGACAGACACTCACACACACACACAAATACTCACGGAAACACAAAACCAAACACAAACATACAAATTAAAAAAACACGCACACACACAGTCATCCACTCTCACAAACACACACACAGACACACACCATCCACCCATACATCCATACTGGAACGCAGCAGATTGTTCAAAGGTCACAAACGACAAAAACACAAGCACTAAGTTCACCTCACAATCGCACGCGCACGCATCATTATTATGACACAGTCTTTGTTTGTGTATGTGTGCGCGCGTGCGTGTGTGGCTTTCGCTCGTTCTGTTGGCCCACACGAGTCGTTTACGCTATTTAAACCGACGGATTCACGGGGGCGATGAATAGATTTTAAAAAAACAAGTATAGCGCAGCCGAAAGTGGTTGTTTCATTGCACGCATGCGTGCACACACTCAGTCCGAGTCCGAGTCGAGCAGGTGAGTCACGCAGCTGTGCACATTTGGAGGTTTGACTTTGCCCTGGCCGACCTTTTCTGCACGCGCACAAATAGGAAGCATCCTTTCAAAAAAAAAAAAAACACATGCCGGTTTTCCTATGAAGCCTTCACTTTGTATCATAAAGATACACAGTGGTGCCTTGCGATACAAATGTAATTTAATTTAAATTGAATTTGATCCGGAACCATGCTTGTACCACAAAATTACTTTAAGCCACAAATCATCTTTTCCCATTGAAATGAATGGAAATGCCATAATCTGTTCAAGCTTCCATAAAAAACAACAAAAAAAATTTGTAATGTGTTTTTCTTTAATAATAAAACTACTGTCTGTACAGTAGAGACGCGTTAATATGGAATCCCACTGGTCTTCCACTCCCTGCTGCAGGACTGCTGCACTATGATTGGCTGTCACCCACACTAACCCGAACCCATCCTCACCCACCCTATCCCTAACTCTAACCATAATCAACTTGACTGTTTTTATTTTGTACATCTCATTGAATTTGCGTAGCCGGCCCGTGCGTTATGCAGGAGCCAATGTCCTGCCTAGAACGCAAGTGGGATTTCGAATAACGCAACAGAGACGTGTCAGCTCCTCGCAGAGGATAAAGAATATATAACTGTGAGTACTGTTCTATTGAATGCCCAAATATCTTGCTGCACAAATATCCGTTTCTTAAATGGTTATATCCGCATTTCCCATTACGTATAAGCATTAGCATTAAGCTCGTGGACTAAAGGCTAAGGTAGGTATTTTTAATTTTTTTTTTTAATACGCAATGTGTAATCGTACTTGTTTTAGATTAAGCTTGACAGTAAACTTTCACCAGTTTGAGGCCTTTTTTTGGGGGGGGGGGGGGGGGAATTGTTCACTATTTGCCAAAGTGCCGCTTACTGCGAAATGAGTCGATGCCTTTCGAACGGTCCAAGCGCCGCCGACTCATAGGAAAGTCGCAACTTGTAGCACACGAGTGGAACCTCGTGTGCGCGCACGTCTCTTTGTCTTTGGCACTCTGTACCTTGGCGGGTGTGTAATTGTATTTATATAAGCCCCTCAGGGTGACAAGTGCAAGTACCTACACAGCCAGCAGGACAAGGACACACACACACACACACACACACACACGCACACACGCATTATGAATGAGTCATGAAGCATACGCTCCAATAACGTTTGAATTCCCATCTGCTGTGGCTTGAAGACACCTTCAGCTCTTTTCACCTGTTTCAGAGCTCCCAGCCACAAACGCAAAAGCCGACTCACGGCACGGCGGGGGGCGAAGGTGACCCCCTGCCTACGCGTCCACAAATCACTCATTTGAGTCGCTTTGACTTCCTGGCGAGTTCCCTTTACAACACCGACACTCACGCGGACAAAATCTAAGCAACCGTGACTGCGTGTCAGCGCTCCGTCGCGTCCAATAATAGTTGGTGGCTGCAATGTGAATGTGAATGGAACCATAATCTGTCAATGTGTCCGTGTGTGTGTGCAGAGAAGGGGAGTGCAAAGAGGGGAGAAAAAAAAAAAAAAAAAAAAAAAAAAAAAAAAAAAAAAAAGTAGCTCCGATGCTGTTGCCATGGCGATTAATAAGATACACCAGTCTCCAGCGACAACATGACGTGCACGAGAGGAGCTTCTCTTCTCTCTTGGGATCGATTAAAACGTTCCCTTGTAAGGAGATGGAGGAGAGCTCACAAATTAGAATTAAAATAATAATCATCATTTTTTAAAAAAATCATAATTTGCGAGTCGACAAGCCCTTGGCGCGTGAAAATATGAATCCCGAGCGCTGCATGCACACACCACTCTGAAAGTCCATTTTTGGATTGGCTCGATGGAATGTGATAAGAACTTTAAATTTTCATATAACTCGATCAATAACAGTAGATACCTGTAAGAAGGTAAAGAATAATCATAATAATAATAAATAAAAAGCAATTTTCTTATGCCACCTCGGTTTTATGTGGGTAAATGTCACCAAAGCTCCTATTTTCAAAAAGTTATTGATGATTTAAAATGTGGGGCATTCATAGTACAGGCAATCGTTATTGTCAAAGCAAAATTGGTGGTGGCCATTTTTATTCATAACATGACAAAAAAAGTTTTAATATTTTCATGAGAAGCTCCTGGGAAGATTAGATTGACAGACGCTAAAATCTGATTGGACACAAAAAATGTTTTTTTTTTTTTTTTTTTTAAATAATTAAAAAAAACTTCGAAATACACATACTGGAAACAGCGCAACAGCAAAACCCACGAGCGACCCATCGCACACTCGAGTGCACACAGTCCCTGGCGCACGCCTTTTTCTGTTAACGCTTCGACACGTCTCCATTTTTAATGCGCCTGCATGTTAAGTGTGTGTGTGTGCGTGTGTGTGCGTGTGTGTGTGTGTGTGTGTGTGTGTAAATGTTTTATTGTTTCATTGGCGCTCCACGTGGTAACCTTTTGCGTTAAAGAGTGACGATGAAGACGGTGGGCCCGGCGCAAGACGATCATAACTACGGCCCGACCAATATGAATTATTCTCAGGCCGATGCCGATTCCGATATTTGGCAGGATAAAATTCAGACAAACGATTAAGCGTCCGATTAATTTAAAGAAAATACATAATGAATAAAATAACTTTATTAGGCAGAACGTTTGACAGTACAGACAGAAAAATCGGCAAGAATCTGCCAATTTTTGATTCTGATATTTTTGTTTGTTAGAATCGGTCTTATGTTGTAAGGTGCGAAAAAAAAATAAAACAGCAAAAGTGATTTGAAAAGAGCTAATTGGCCAGCCAATGAAACTTCATAAAAGATGCGTGTGAGATGTGTGCCTTTGAGGGGCGTGGCCGAGTGAGTGATGACAGAAGCTGGTCTGAGTGTTCATCATTATCGCTATCATGATCGTAATCAACATTATCCCTAATTTGCAGGGATCCATTGAATTTGAACGTTCATATGAGCACGTCATGCATGTTGTATAATCTGGACGAGCGAAAGGCTCGCCACCTGTCCGGTGACATCATCACTGCAGGGGCTTTTTATTTATTTTATTCTTTTTTTTTTTATGTAACATGTCCACGAAGGTTTCAGGTCAATGCTCTACCAGAGCGAGAAGTATACGGAGTACATTGAGCAGGAGTGGGCAAAGTAAGGCCTGCTGAACATTTACATTAGCACCAGTCCTGGCATACTGGACTGTAATTGCCTATAAATGCCACAAGATGGCAGCAAAGGGCTACTTTTGTCTAAATGGAGCGCTTCAACTCACTTCAACAGTTCCCAGTTCAAGACAGGTTCCCATAAATAATCAGAATTTATTCACTCATCACATAAAATAATCTGGTGACTAAATGATAAAAGAAAAATAGTCAAATATTGTATTTGATTAAATAAAGAGTTCATTGATGATGACTAAATTAATTACAAAAAATGACATGTCAAAATGAGAGAATGAATATTTTATTGTTCAAATTCAACATTTTAGGTCGCCATGTCACCCTGACTTGGCCTTGACACGCGTCCGTGTTAAAAATGTAAAGGTGGCCCTGGAGCACAAACGTTTGCGTGCGCGGGCATTGGAGTCCAGGTATTGGACCTTGGTGCAGATGCGCTGCTCATCCCTCTAACTGGCCCCGGGGATTTAACAATAATCCCCGCCGGCCGCCTAATGTATGCAATCCCATAAATGCGGACGACACGTATGGCGTTACGCAACACACAAGCGGCATAATCTCCACCCCGAGCGAATTCCGCAGTCGGAGACGCCACGGATACGCTTTGTCCGCACTCGGCAGATCGCAGATGCTCGAAGAACAATAGCTGCGTGCCGCCCTCTGATTGGCTAGCATTCATGTCATGTGCTTGTGTGCGTGTGCTTCTGTATGCATATTAGCTTGTACATGCTTCTGGTTATGGATGCATTCTTGTGTTCCTGTATATGATGCTGAGAGGTCATGCCAGCTCAGTGATCACAGAGCAGAAAACTTGAAGGAGGCACACACAAAACCACTGAGAATAAGCAATCGAACGACACACACACACACACACACACACACAAACACACACACCCAGTGTTCCCTGTCCTTTGGCTTTTGATGCTAACACATCTCTGCTCACTGAACAACACAAAAGAACAAAACAGACTAAGGGGGGGGGGGGGGGGGGGGGAGGACACACACTGTGTGTAGTAGTCACAAGCGAGCCACAAAGCGTGAAAAATAAATAGCAAAATAAATAGCCAGGATTTGAGGCGAGGGCTAACTTTAGAAAGTTGAAGAATTTATTTAGCCGAGCGGCAACATTGCACGTCGAACGCGGCGACTGGAAATGCCCGTTGCGCTAAAACAACGCGACACGAGCCCAACTGGACGCGACACGACGTTGTCGGCTGGAACGTCGCATCGGTCCCGAAAACGAGAAAACGGGATTTGTTCACCTTTTCAAAAAGAGCCGAGTCAGAAGCAGTCCGGTCTTGACTTGAGATGCAAGTTTAATTTGTTCTGTGACCACACGCGTAACTGAGCAAAACATTTTTCCCCGCACTCTATAATGCCGTACTTTTTAAAAAGAAACTAATAACATGATTCAATAGAACGTAAAGAATTAAACAGTGTGTGCATCATGTTTTAATGCTGCAATCCAATTCATTGTGCTGCTCCTTCTGGTGTGCCCGTCTTGGCCACCGGGTGGCAGTTTATTACAGTCATCCAGACACAAACGAAGAATAGTACAACACATACAGTAAGTATACTTTATACAACCAGTTTATTTCTCTGCAGACATTTTGTATTGTGTTTTTATACATTATATGTATTGTATTATGCTTTATTGAAGACATTTTGTAAAAATGTGGTGTTTTGAGTCCCTTCAGTTGCGAGCTTGGTCACGGAACAAAGGAAACCGGTAAACTCAAAGTGCGTCTTTGAATTCCTCCTCCTTCCCACCGTCCATGTTTCCCATCATCCCGCTCGCCCAAATTATTCACGCACCTTCCAGCTTTGGCGGCACTTTCAAGTGCTTCTGGGTCAGCGTCTGGCAACCGTCACCAGAAGTTCACACTCGCTCGCTTGAAGTTAACACACGCGCCCTCGCTGATGAATTGTTCCTCGGCTTGTGTGTGAGTGCGCGCGTGTGTGTAAAAAAATTCTGTCCCGCAATATAGGAAGACGTTTTTTAAAATACTAGTAAACACTAAAGAGTTAACCGTTGGATGTAGAAACACTCAGATGTTCAACCAAAATTACAGAAGAACATTATTCACAGGCATTTGCTCTCTCTGTTTAGTAGGGGACCTTCTCTGCCTCTTCTTCTTGTTCTTAATTACGCTGCATCTATATCCGGTAGCGCTCAGTGCTGCCTGGCATGTTTGTGGCACAACGTGGTACTACAAAGACGGCACGCGACTCTAAATTAGGACTTGCCATTCATTGCGTGTACTGGTTAAAGCCCACAAAATTTAAAACAAGATTCAAAATCAGCCATGTAGATGAAGTGTAATATAGTGGGGGTTCGCTGTAGAGGAACGTAATGAAGGGACATTTTTGGCGCTTGCCTGAGCCTGCTCGCAGCTTTCTGTGGGAAACCAATAACCGGGCACAGTTGCGCGTATCTCGCGGAGACGCGCAGGAAGTGCGTTTCACATTCAGGCCGTTACGTTCCGAGAGCAAGATTCCGTAGCTTGATTTTGGGGTTCACCCCGGACACGAAAACGCCGAGGTCCCGGTGCCTTGGCGAGCTGACGAGACGCCACCCAGAGGAAACATGAGAGAAAGATTCTGTCGCGTTTCGACAAGGTAAAAAATTCAAGAAGTGAGGGATGATGGGTATTCATCATCCAGCGTCGCATCACTTTCCTCCGCAGTTGTCTTCCTGCCGATCAGTCAATCGCTTATGATAATCAGGTCCACCGATGACACAAGTCCAAATGCACGGTGCATGCTTATAAAGTGTGTGCGTGTGTGTGTGTGTGTGTGTGTGTGTGTGTATTATTATCAGATTATGTAAAGCAGGTTTGTGCCGCAGTGACAGATTACACACAAATGAATAATGGAGGAGACCACGGGCAACAAGGAGGCAGACTGAGGATGAGGAGCGGACGGGAGAAGAAGGAAGGTGACGACGCCATGGTTACAGACGGGGGGGAACACGGGAATGCGAGCCGGATGTACTGAGCTGGAGGCTCGGGGGGAAAAAAAAAGAAAATGGAGGGCAAACGAGGCAGCTTGTTTGAGGGAAATTTACTGAAACCTGAAGATGGAAATATGTGGATGTTCCTATTGGGAAAATGGCACGTATTATACACAGATGAAACGGGATGATGATCATGACCAAAATGATGATAGTTATTGGTATTATCACGATACGGAAATCGAAATATAGAACACAAAAAGATGACAGATACATGTGACAAAACGCGTCGCAACAGAACACGTGACATCGCTCTCTTATCTATATCGGTCACAATGACGTAAAACAGGGAAAAAAAAGATTATCACAAGATGGCGACAAAGCATTTTTGGGGTCTAAATGAAACTCCACAACTCACTTTAACATAGTTCCTTGCCACGAAGATGCCACGAGATGGCGGCAAAGCGCTATTTCGGTCTAAATGAAAGTCCTCAACTTACTTTCACATCGTTCCTTGCCACCGAGATAACACAAGATGACGGCAAAGCACTACTTTTGGCTATATGAAACTCTTCAATTCACTGGAACATTGTTCCTCCCCGCCAATATGCCACAAGATGGCAGCAAAGCACTATTTTTGTCGAAGGGAAACTCCTCAACTTACTTTAACATAGTTCCTTGCCACCAGAACACCGCAAGATGGTGGCAAAGCACTACTTTTGTCGAAACGAAACTCTTCAACTCACTTTAACAACGTTTCTTCCCACCGAGATGCCACAAGATGGTGGCAAAGCACTATTTGGGAATTCCACATAGGGATGGAACTCTTTGATTTCATGGGTAACAAATGTTTGAGCCCGGATTTGTAGCCATTCTCTGTCGTCCCACCCCCCCCCCCCCCCCCACCGCCCCTTTTTTTCCATGTTGTATCCGAAGTGGAGTTGCTCTCGTGGCAGAGCCTCCCACTCGCCAGAGCGAAAGCCGCACAGGCTGGGTGGAGAGCACAAATGACAGGGTGTCAAGGGTGGACGAGGAGGAGAGCAAAGAGGCCACTTGGAAGCCAGCAACAAGTGCTCCATCTGCTCCTCGCTACCTCCTCCAGCCCGAAATAAAAAGGAACCACCGGAAAAACATGTTTTCAGCCTTCTCTGAACTGCTATTTAGCAGTTTAACAACTCAAATCTGAATGAAACATACTTTTTTTTTTTTTTTTTTTTTTTACTACTGTAACACCTCAGTGTCTCCTCTGGGTATCAGATCAACAGAGCATCTGAATATGATCCAAGGGCAACGGGATATTTGATCGGTATTAACGCGAGGTAATTTGTTTTTGTCTGCATTTTTATGATTTATGCCAAGAGTGGTACCAAAAAAAAAAAAATGTGTTCAAATATCTGTTGCGTAAAGTTTCCGCAGATTAATAAGCGTCTAGGGAGGTTCATACAGCTTTAAAATATATATAAATAAACCGTGAAACCTAGCTCCTGCAATAAACACTTTATAAATCACTTTAGTTAACATCTCTTTTACTGCGATCTATTCATGTGTTTTGATGCAATACAGTGCTATATTCTTTGGTATTTTCGGGGGGAGCGGGGGGGGGGAATACCTGGAACGCAATAACGGCATTTCAATTAGGCGTGATACAACGTATAAAGCGAGCCAAGATAAAAGACAGGCCAAAACAGAAAGGCAAGGGTCCGAGCTGTACACTGAAGGCCATTTTTTTTAAATCAGTGGACCTTCTGTGCAGTACCACGTCGTGCCACAACATGCCAGGTAGCATTGCGCGCTACTGGAAAAAAAGCGTAATTAAGACTAGAAAAGTAGAAGCAGAAAAGTTGTATGTGACGCTTCATTGCATTTTTTTACAGTAGCAGTTGTTTGAAGATTTAGAAAACATCTATGCTAATTTCTGTTAGCCCGTCTAAGGCGTTTCACATTGTGACCTAGTAAAGTAGCCACCTTAAATCAGACAAAATTATATGGTTTCCTTTTCCTTTTTTACGTATTTTTTTAGGCCGATTTGGATTCCGATATCGGGCAGAATAAAATTCCGATAACCCAGTAATCAGCCATTTTTTTGTTTTTAAGCAATCGGTCTGGCCTTAGTTTAAATACACAGCTTTACACTTTTTGGGAGAGAGGTGAGAAAATAAAAACACAAAGTTATGAAGTTCAAATGTGTTTCAAAATGATATACAAACAAACACCACGCAAGCAATACATTAGTTTGTATTCATGTATGCAGCTGCCACTTGCTCAAAGACAAATTGCTCCTCAGGGAAACTGTCTTTATTGCAGTTTTTCACCTATGGATTTAGAACATATCAGTTTTCAATAATAGAGGCTTTATTCCATTCCAAATAGAGTGCAGCTACATTGTGTACACATTTTTTTACATAGGTCTCATGACAGTGCCATCGTATTTTCCACAACTAACCCCACTTAAAGAGTGAGCGAGCGGAGGATTATGACCAGGGGGACGTCCCGCTCCACCATTGGTCCAGATGTACTAAGTTGACAAGAGCGAGATCCAAGAGGTCGGGGAAGCAGCGATACGCATAACCAGCTTAGCGCGCACCAGAATAGAGGCCCGAGATGTGAGTGACCGCCTTCCCCCCGCCCCCGGTGGGAACGCCGGCCAGCGAGTTGTTAATGGATTAGTTGCGGATGCCCACAGTCAATTTGGCAGGAAACACACACATGGACGTCTTCAACGTAACTATCAACGTGACAAAAATCAACATCGACATTTGCAGGATTACACTGTTTACTGGGAAACTCCTGGATTAGTTAAACATGCGCTTAGGATAAATAACTACAAGGTTGGAATAAATAACAGGCAAGCGCCAAGAAAACATTTGTCCCATCCAAGACAAGGGGACATTCGTTTAGCTCGAGAGAAAAAAACAAAAAACTGTTGTTGCTGATGTAAGCTGAAAACGATGCAAATGAATTTTCAGCCTTCTTTCGACAGCTTGCGTGCCTCAATTATTCAGTGGGTGACATGTCTTGGCTTGAATTATTTAACCTCCTTGGAAACGTCATCGTGGCTGGATGCCGCCATTAATTCTCGGTCATCATCTTTATCATCACTCTGAGTATGAAATTTGTACTGCAATAATCATCAGCATGACCCAAAGTTCTTTTGTCATCACTTGAAACAACTCACTCGGGCCCGACCGACGAATAGGCTGGCCGATTTAATCGACCAATATATATATATATATATATATATATATATATATATATATAAAATTTGCACATTAACGCAATACAATAAAAGACAAAGATAATGACATTCAAACTGACATTTTATTTCATCAGTAAAAATCGGGTGATTTATTTATTTTTTTGCCGATTTTTCTCTCTGTTGTAAAGTTTAAAAAAATACCAAAGGACAAAGTATTGCCACTGGCAAATTTTCTGCCTGTAATTCATATCTTTATTGTCGTAAGCGTTAAGGGAGCAAAACAAAGATTTTATTTATCATATTTTTTTAAATTAAACAACCGATTAATCGGTTCTCGGAATTGTATTCTGCCGAATATTGGAATCGACATCAGCCTCAAAAAAATCGACATGCAACTACAAGTTTCTGGAATTACGAGCTGTTGCTTGGTCCATTTTTTGTCTTGCCAAAATTTGGAATTTCGTGTGAGCTTCAGATAAGCCACTGGAGTTGTAAAACAATTACACAATAAAAGGAGGGCACCAGTCGCCGATTGCACTTTCAGCCGTTTATTGAACACAATTTGAAAACACTCGCAAGGAGCACAGATGTCGCTCACTAGGCCACGGCCCCTTAAAGGCACACCAACACACGAATGCACTTACTTATATTGTCCAATACTTTCCTTTTTTTAGATGTCATAATAAAGGTTGGAGGCAACACATTATTTCGGTTAATTTACTGTAAATATGATGATCAATACTAGCCGTCACTAGAAAAAAACAAAACAAGAAAAAAACATCTTAATACTGAAATATTCACCTGCACCCCCCCCCCCCAGCTCGGTGGGATTTAATTCATTGAATAGTCCAAAATACATACAATATCTCAACATGAGTTCGTATTATGGATCAGTCCCACATCAAATAGCTCTTGGGGGTGCGTCCACAGTCCCCCCCTTGCCTCTGTCTTGGCATGCATCAGCAGCCCCCCACCCCACAAGTACCAGCACCCCTCAGCCTTTGGCCCCTGGAGCACACCCTCCATCCGGGGTGAAGATTTTTACGCACGTCGACACTCTTAATACTCACACAAACACAAACATACACACACCGTGTTTGAGGTGTCATCCGTGGACAAACCAGTGCCCCCCCCCCCCCCCCCCCCCACCCCTTCAATCTGCATCCACGCGCGTTGCATGCGCGTGCCCCCCGCCCCACCAAAACGCACAGTCTCCTACCCAGCGAGGGGCCAAGAAGCACGACGGTAAAAGGCGCACGCAGCAGCGGTCGGCTCACCGTGTTAGACGGCGTCCGACTCGGTCAGCGGCTCATCGTCCCCCGCGTGTGATCATCCCACCATTCGGCGACACGTTCAAGCGGCTCAATGCGCCGATGCGCTCTTTCCTCTCCTCCTTCTCCTCCGCCGGCGACTAAGCATGCGCGCTGCTCTCTCTCTCTCTCTCTCTCTCTCCCCACTTCTACTCCACCCCAAAAGATTTTTTCCATTTTTCTTTCTTTATTTTTTTTTTTTTGTGGAAAACATATTTCCTTACCTTATTCAAGAAACGTTTCCCCCCCCCCAGTGGAATTATAATGGGTGTCAATTAGTCACAGGAAAAAAAAGTACATTTTTAGTAAAAAGAAAAAATATATTTTTAACACATTTTGATCACGTGAAACCGAAGTACATGTTCGAATTAAATAAATTCAAAGGACTTTGTTTTCAGTGTACAAAAATAGAAAGGTGAGAAGTAACGAAGAACAAATACTTACCGTACTTAAGTAGTCATATATTTTAGGTATTTATACGAGTATTTATTTATTTTATTTATCTTTTTACTTTTATTCCTGATCGAAAGCAGATATCGGTAGGCTACTCCTTTTTGCTCATTACTTGATTAAACCTACAAAAAAGACAGACCACCGATTTGGAGAAGCAAGATATTCCACATCCGTGGCCCTATTTAACACATGCAATGCCATTGACGGCATTAGAAGTCAAATATCCATGTTAACTGGGAAGGCTGGCAGTGAATGAAGATAATTGGTTGATATTGTCAGTTCCTAACAGCACTATGAACATTAATAAAAGAGGGAATCTAGTTTTGTGTGCAGATATTGTTTTAGTCCAAGTTAAGTTTTATTCTACAGCGCCCCAGACTACAACAACAATCGCAAACATATTGTATATTAACGTCCTCTTAATTCATTCATTATGCGGAAACCCCCAAAGGTCAGGGATGACATCTGAAAATATGAAAAGGAGGAGTAAATAATGAGCATTTGTTTGATAAGATCACACACACGCACACTTTCGGAAGGTAGTGCATGTTTCATTTCAATTCAAATGACTCAGACACCATTTTGGCTGCGTTTTCTTCTTCAGAAGGGAAACAGCGTGCTAGTTTTTTCCAGAGTGAGAACAAACTTGGGGAATAAAAAAAGAGGCTGAGATCCTCGGAATCTCTGGTTTATGTGTTTGATGAGTGCAATAACAAATGCTAGTGCATGGATTCTGCTGTCTTTATCGCATTAAAAGGACTATGAAGCATGAAGCAGTGCGCTGGTGTAACTCCGGCGCTAGCGCGTTTTTACGCATTCATGCAATCTCAGCATATGCAAACACAGTGTTCACTCCATTAGGTACACCTGCACCTCGGCTTAAACTCTGACCGCAAAAAGAAACAGCGTTACGGCTAACTTGTTTCCATTTCGAAAAATATTTATTCCCGCCCAATCACGTTGCGGCGCATCCCGGCGCCCCCGATGCCCCGTTTGTCGGCTCCTGATTATTCGCCAGCCTCGTTAGTCGCGCACCGCCAACTTGTAAGCCAGCGTGGAGTTTAGGCTTTCCGCATCACATCTCCTTCCTCGCCAGCCTTACAAACGCAGCCGGAATGTTCCCGCGCTCCGGGATGATTATTTCCCATCCACTTGAGGACATTATGGCGCTAACAGCCACACAATCGAATCAAAGCATCTGGCGATATGTTCATTCGCGCCCCCGTCGTGCCAAAGCTGACTGTTATTTGCACAAACGCACACACGCACTCCAAATTATGAATTCTGCATGGACAGTGAACCCTCGTTTCTTTGTTTGTTTACATTCAATCTTCAGCTCGTAACAAACGCGAGTGATAATTACAATTTTGCCGGCTTCGTACTGGTCGGGGAGGTCATGTTCCTCTCTCTCCACAACATGTAGACAGTGCAATAAAAGGGGAATTAAAAATGAGTGATCCCGAAGAAGAGAAACGCTGAGAATAAGAAGTTGCTGCCCAAGGCTGCCGAAGTGCAATTCATCACCCGAATCTGCTCCGTTTCTTCTCGCCAGGAGAACACACCTGTAAACGTTACACCACATACAAATGTTGTGTCGCAACGTGCCAGATTTGACGCCGCATAAAAGCGAATGACAACCCGACTCGAGACGATGAGGGGATGAAAAACCTTTTTTTTGGAAAACGGCCTGGCCCCGGTTCAGTTGAATAATGCAACGGGCCTAAAGGAACAAAACACAACAAGAAACTGGCATAATTCATAAGTGATGACGCTAAAAATGTTTGAATTAGATAACGCTCGAATCAACGCTCACGCAAGAGGTAGCCGACTGCAACCTGGTGCCGTTAGCGAAAATGAAAGGACGCCCTACATTCGTTCGCATGTTTGCAAGCGCTCGGACTTTGACTGGTGAGATTGTTGACTTTTTATCCGCCCGCTCTCGCTTCCGGTTAAGCTCCGTTGTGCTTCCATGCGACTGAAGCAGCTTGTTCCTATCAAACAACATCAATTAAACACGAGCCGTGGCGGCGTCACATTCTGCCTGAACTAGTTCAGTCTGCAACCCAGATACACAAGGGGGGAGGTGGAACTGAAACAAAAAGAGAAAAATATGATGATGATGATGATGACGATGAGGAGGGCTAAGGCGAGCGAGAGACGGAAGAAGAGTGATGCGAGAGTAACGAGGACCCTCAGAGACGCGGTGAGACTGGGGAAGCAAAGAACAAGGCGAGCGAATCAACTTAGTGCACATCGCGTGTCTTCTCATCGCCTTCTGTTTTTTCGACAGTGTTGTGGCTCGCCGCTATCCCGCCATTCACTGTCAAAACACAACTCATGAAACCTTTGACGACGGGTGACATGCTCGGCTTACGAGAGACAGCGAAATGTACGCGCACGCACACACACGCACACACTCCAGAAGGAGCAGCGCAACGACTCGGATTGCGGCATTGACTCATGAGGCGCACTGTGACATTTTTCCGATGTTCTCATAAAGTACAATATTATAGCGTGCACGTTTTCTTCATTAAATAACACATTTATTTGTGTTTTCTGAGCGTGCAGGCTGCGGGAGTGACATCAGGAGCCTGCAGTCAGTCGGCTTGGCATCTTATCCAGGCTCCTTCCGAGTGTGTTCATTTTGTGCCCATTTTATTTATTATTTTTTTCATGTTGAGGCCTTGTGAATATATATATATATATATATTTTTTTTTTTTTGGGCAAGCAAACAAAGCATGTTAATTAAATGTGATAGCCGAGCAAGTCAAAGCAAAATGAGATGGAAACGATGACGGCGGTGGCGCGAAATGGCCGCAAATTGGAGCTCTCGACCCGCAGGTCAGGTGTCGCTCAAGTGAAGGATCGGTATTTCCATCCCGCACGTCTGAACGGTGCCATTACGATGCAAATGTATTCAAAATTCGACATCTGCACCAATAGGTTAAGTTGAGGAATCTGCCTCCGCGGGTAGGCGGGCAGGCCTCTGTGTAATTCCGTTACCGACGGCGATAAGCACGCCCCTGAAAACACCAGCCAACTTCCAAGCCAGGTGAGAGCTGCTCGATAGCATTTTGCGCGCACGCACTTGACAACAAGCGGCATGAGTGAGTGATGATGATGATGACCAAGCAGACCACGTGCGTCGGCTGTTTCGTGCTAAAATATCAAAATTGCAAATCGTCTTCGCTTTTAATTACGTTGCAATATTGCAAGCATTTTTGTGTGTGTGTTACCAATCTCCCTTTGCAAAAAATAAACAGATTAATAGTTGAACAAACAACTTTTGACTTGCTTCTGTTTTCAAAACTACAGTTCTACGTCAGTATTTTATGTATATGTAATAATATCAGGCCAATCATACTGTTAAACTGTTATCGTTAAACCATCCCAGTCCCCATCACGTTACTGTAAAAAGGGGCTTTGTCACCCCCACTCAAAAAAAAAAAATTTTTTTTTAAAAAGGCTTACAATATCGCAATGTTATTATTTATCAAGGATGATGAAATTAAATTCCGGTACAGAATTCAGCAAGAATGGTGGAAGCTGATGGAAATGATTTGCTCTCGCGGGCCACGTGAAAATGACGTGCTCCTTGAGTTTGACGCCTGGGGCGTTAACTCATCACTTCGAGCTACAACTCGGAACAAAATGAGAGGGAAATCCTGCCGTCGTATGTCTGAAGCACACAGAAAAGTCATCTGTCGAGGCAAAGCTTTGCGGCGATGCAGTCAGGGCGGCACACCCGCGGGTGGGGCACGCCGAATTAGAGCGCTGCCATATGTCAACCCTGTGATCACAGAGTCGTACGGCGAGGGAGCGACCGCGTGTAATGAGCACGTAGTGATGAAAGGGTTCGGGTTCGTCTCTTTATACTCCTCTCTCTCTCTCTCTCGCTTCACTTTTTCATCCATCTGCTGCTCGTTGACTTTCTGGAATGAGGGGGTGGGAGGGCACCTTTGGGGGGCTCGGGGGGGGGGGGGGGGGGGGGGGGGGTCACGCCAACTCTCCGCTGCCGACGTCAAATCGTTTCGAAGTGTCTTCTTCAATTCAAAGAGCATTCTTGAGGAAGGACCAAAACACTGCTGATGTGTAGAAAGCTCTTTTCAGCATTTCTGTACACTAGTAGAGCAACTACAACTCGCCACTTGACGACTTTCCAAATTTCCACTTGAAATAAGTCGAGAAAGTGTAAATTGCCTAAAAACAAGTAACTTTTTAGGTGATGAGCCTTATTTGAAGCATAATCAATTAGTTTTGACCAGAAATAAGACGTACTCTTGGTGAGAGTACTAGTACACTCCATTGTCCCACGTACTAGTTCGTCCTCTGCCTCTGACTGTGTCATAGTAGTAACGTTTTTCCCTCTGCTGCATGACATCACTGCACAAAAGTATGCAACGTGAGGTCCACTAGTACGTGAATACAGTGCACTAGTAGAATGACTTAGTAGTGAAATATTTTCCGCAGCTGTATAACATTTCTGTACACCAGTAGAACAACTACATTACGAGTGAGGCAAAATTGTGCACGATTAAGTTGACATCTGTGTGCTACTAGTACCCCTACTGATGTGATGAAATTCTACAAGTAAACATCTAGCGATTCAGTAGGAGTACTAGTAGCACGCGGCTGTCAACAAGTGCAGTTCTGCCACACTAGCAACACGTAGTCTTTGTACTAGTGTGCAGAAATGTCATACAATAGTGGGGGGGGAAAACACGTACTAGTACACGGGTGTTGAATAAACGCACAAACGGCTTTCCACACGAATGTCTACGTACACACACGCAGAGTGGGTGGCGGTTTGGAGCACATACGCCTGCATGCTTCCAAGTATAACACGCCAGATGAGGGGCAGGGAGGCAGGGCGAGGTTGGCATAGGCGGGATATAAACGGATACTAATTGTATGGCTCAGTCAGATTAAAAAGCAGAGGATTTAAGGAAAAAATTTAAAAAAAACACACACACACACACATTCGTTCTGTGTGGGCGTGAAAACGCTCCCGCCCGCCCGTCCTTCTCACACTGCAGCGCTACAAAATGAAAATGAGCGCTACAAAATGAAACGTGTGCGGTTCCGCATTAAAATGCATGATAATTCTATGCCTGTCACGTGACACCCAAATCCAACCATAACGGTTTCCCTTTCCCATGTATTATTACTTTAATCCCTCCCTCCCGAAATAGAGCCCCCCCCCCCCACCCCCCCCGACCCCTCCACCCCACCCTCCCCGCGGCGTTCTGGACTTTGCACGTTTTGTCTGAGCTTAGAGACTCAAATGATGGCCGGTGATGACCTGCTGGTCAGTGTGACTACAACACTGTTGTAAATCGTTTCTGCGATATGAAAATTCTACGTAGTTGTAGAACGACTAGGACGCAGTAGTCGAGCAACTAGTAGAGCGAGCCAGTGGTGGCACGAGGCCTATTGGGGGGGGTAACATCCAGTGCTTACTAGTAGAACTCATAGCAAGTAGGTAGTCAACTAGCGCACCTCTTCACTAGTTAATGGAGTTGTTCTACTAGTGCGCAGAAAGGCCATATGTGTGGCAAGCTACTTGAGGACTTATTTGATATCCTTCGTATCCAACTTAAGGTCTATGAATAGTACGCTCTTTGTTCGCACTAGTATGACAATTCAGCGCGCTAGTAGAATGACTGTCTTACCACTAACGTTTTTTCCACTATTGCATGACAAATATATGTTACTCGTGAGGCAAAACTGTGCCCTCGGCGACGTCTGTACTAGCAAACCAATAAATTAGGCAAAGAATAAGGCAAAGAATTTTATTCGGAGAATTTCATGTCACGGGTATTACGAGTAGCGTGCACATGTTAAAATAGTGCACAGCTTTGCCTCACAAGTAACGTGTAGTTGTTCTACTATAGTGCACTGAATTGTCTTACTAGTGCGGACAAAAAGTGGACTAGTACATGGATATCAAGGATATTGAACAAATGCTCAAACAACTTGATACACACCACTATTTACTACTACTCCTAATACTACTACTGCAACTACTACTAGTACAGTAAAGTACTAATCTTTTTCTTAGTATTTACTGGAATTCTGAATGCCGTGTGGAACCGTGCTGACCCTCACAGGTCGGTTCTGGTACTACAACAGAGATTGGTGATTTTGTTTTTGTTTTTGTTTTTTTTTGGTTGAGTATAAAAACTTTATACCAACAAATGTAAATAACGCAATCATAAACCTGTGTGAATTGGTTTTTTTGTATATGTTGGATACTGTTTGTAGTATTGTTCGTATACTTAATGGCATGTTTGTTTCAAATGTGTTATTTTCATATAATTTGCTTCATAACGGTTAAGGCACGGTTAAGGCACAACAAACAAGTTTTTTTTTTTTTGTTTTTTTTTTTTTATGCCCCCTTGGTTTTATATGAGCAAATGTCTCCCATGCTGAAACAGCCACGCTTAAAGGCCTATTTTCAAAAAGTTATTGATGATTTAAAATTTTAGGCATTCATAATAAAGGCAATCCTTATCGACAGAGCAAATGACCCATGTCTGTACCGTTTTTGATCCAATTACATGAAAATGCCCAATAAAGTATAATGTACTTTTTTTCTTCGTTGTGCGTGGGTTTTGATCGTTTTTTTTTAAATGTTATTTTTGTAATTCACTTGAAATGTTGGAAAATCATGTTGTTACCAAACGGCGACAAAAAATAAAAATAAATAAATAAAAATAAAAAAACAGCCTCGTCCGAGCTCGCAACAGTGACGTCATCGCGCAGCCATTGGCTCCCAGAATTGGACGGGAAAAAAAGGGAAAAAAAGGAAAAAAACAGGGACGAGCTCACAACAACAACAACCACGACGACCAGGACGTGGACCCCAAAAGTCCACTTGCACTTTTTGGGCCGACTCGTCCGATCGCCAACGAGGAAACCGGTAAAGGAAAAAATGATTTCGCCTGTTGTTACAAATCGGCCCACACACCGCTTCCGCCTCGTCGCAACTTTCTTTTGTCCTCTTTTGTTCAGTCTCCGATGGAAAGAGAGCGAGAGAAAAAAAAAAACAATTCGGCGTTGAAAAGGCGTGTTTTGCTTTTGATTAATCTCGTTCCAACACATTTCAAGGTGATCGCCGTTGTCGGAACGACTCGGCGGCGATCACCTTTGGACCGGCTCACAGAGAGCCGATACTGTCTTAGCATTGCTTAGCATTGCTGTTGTTGCCACTTTGCAACTGCTTTATTTCCATCTAGCGTCTATATTGATCTGTTTTTTTTTATTTTTATTGTTTTTGTTATTGTTTGTTTTTTCGGGACTTATTCCCCAGATGTCACAATGGCCACAAATTTCATCATATCCGACAGCGAGTCTGAACCGTCTGAGGAGGTAGAAGAAGGGGACAACACCCAAGGAGCCGCAGAAAAGGAGCCGTGCCTTCGCCCAGGCCTCACCCTCACCTTACCCGGGCTCCGGATGGCAGGTGGGCAGACTCGCCATTATTTATCAACCTTGTCTGAAACATTTCTTTGCCTTCTTGCACTTTTTTTTTTTAGCCCCCCCCCCCCCCCCCCCCCCCCGACTGATACCAGCGTGAGTATTCACCGATACCACTAGTACTTTTGATATATGAAATTACAATTAATACAATGACAGATTATTGTGAAGCAAATGATGATTCGTGTCAAAAACAAAAAACAGCTGTCAAGGAATTTATTTTCTTTTTTTTTCTTTAGTATCAGTGGTTGGTATCTGTAGCCTTCGCGAGTACCTGATACCTTGAAATAAAGGAATCATTTGATCTTAAAACTACCGTTTGTAAAAATATGCAAAAGCTTCCGGATAAATAAACAAACTCCTCCGAGCTCCGTGACCGTCCCAAATACCGATCATTTAACGGCAAATCTTACTTTTTCTCCTCAGCGATGTCGGGCCGGATCCGGCTCAACTCGGAGTCCAACGCTTCCACGGTGTCCAGAGACGAGGAGCTCCAGGCCAGGGTGGACGAGGAGGCCGGTACCCCCACCGACGGAGCTCCGTTTCGGGGACGCTCCAAGTCGGCTCCCCCCGCGCTCTGGGCCGCCAAGAAGTACGGGCGGCAGCTGCGGCGGATGAGCGACGAATTCGACAGCCTGTTTGACAAAGGGGTGAGAGGCCGGTTACTTGTGGTCTACAACAGCGGGGGTCCGACAGCTGGAGCTTGGGGGTCTGCAAAATAATTAGCAAGAAAGTGTGTCGTATAATTTTAAAAGAGTGCTTGCACCAGTTAAAAAACATCCGAAAAGCTGATAGGATTGTGACGTTATCACTTAATTCTAACACCTTTTTTTTTTTAATTATGATTATTATTGTACTGTTATAGGAATAAAGTCCCATTTTTCTGAGAACAAAGGGAATTTTTTTGGGGGGGGGGTGGGGGGGGGTAATTCTTTTTTAGGGAATATAAGCATCTTTTCCAGAAAAAAACACTTAAGATTACAAATCCTATTTTTGAAATTCATTTGTTAAAAATATGACTTTGTTCTTTCATTCAAATTTGACTGAAAAATACATGTGATATTAAAATTATTTTACCTGGTAATACTAAATGACTTGATCTTAGAAAATACATGTAATATTAAACATTTTTACCTGATAGTGTTTTTTCTATAAAAAAAAAAATACATATATATCCCACTTCAGACTCGTACTGTAACATTACAACTTTTTAACCTCTAAAGATATTGGCCTTTGTTATTGCAACGTTATGACTTTTTTTTCTCAAAAACTGGTTAATTTCTATCGCATTTAGGTGTAAATGTGTTACTTAGGTTTAAACACATTCACTGCCATTGACGGCTTTACAAGTCAAATACCCATGTTCACTGGGAAGGCTGGCAGCGAATGAGTTTTTAGTTAGACCCTGGACCCAAAAAAGTTGGAAACCTTGTGTTCGAGAATATGACACACGCTTACCTTGTCGTCCATCTTTTTTTTGGTGCAGGAGTTGAAGTTAAAGAGTGCTGGCGGCACATCGCGGCCGATCCACCACTCCAGTCTCCTGGTGGAGCTACCTCTTCAGCCACCAGGAGACGGAGGGCGAAAACAACCACCACGACAACCACGCACATCGTACAGAGTAGGCACCGACTGAGACGGAACTTTCGGGGGACAGGGTTTCCTCCTCCGCCGGACTTTTGGCCTGCAATGAAGAGACGTAGTGACATGGACTGAGGCGCGAGCTCAGGTCTCTTTTCTTGAACTACTTTTTCGTGCGATTGTTCTTTTTTTTTTTTTTTTTTTGCTATGACGATATTGTTGGGAACCTGACAAAACCTGAGCGAGAGGTGTATTTAAAGGACATCGTTTTACGCCAACACTATGCAACCTACTGTAGACGGACAGGGGAGGTGGTTCAATGTGGGTCCAACCCACGTACCATTGCCCCGACTCGACTCAACAATCGCAAACTTCGTACAGTGCCGCGCAAAAAGCTTCATGTCATGATAGTCAATCTAACGTTAGTGGCCTGAAACTTTTGTCCGGTGCCGTGAGGAAAGAACAATCTTGTACACAGACAATCTCAATCCAGTCTTTTTTTGCAAAATGTCAGGGTTACGCAGAGGAAAATGACTTTGAAAAGCACAACTCGATATGAGATGTTTTGAAAGATTTATAGCGAGACTTTTAACGGTGTAAATATTCCTGTGGAGTGGCTGTGGCCTCGTGTGTCGTCATGTCGTGTTTCACAATGTGTCTGGCCTTCGACGATGTCGCGTTTCGTGTCACCGGGAGAGATTTCCACTTGACCTTAAAAGTGCTGGCGGGGGATACGCTCCGATTTTGTCTCGTATCGTGCGCTCTTCGCATGACTTAACACTGGATCCATACATGGTTTTATATGGGGGGGAATAATTGCCTTGACTTCTATGTGATTGTTAAAATAAGATAAACGGTGTGTTTGTTCTGTCTTTGAATGATTTTATCGTAGAGTAAATCAAGACAATCTAATTGGCCCATTCAACCATGTATTTCAATAGCCTCCCAGTTGTGTGATGATGAATAGACAGAAATTGATATACAGTATAACACCCCGCCACAAGTTTTTATTTTATTTTATTTTTTTTAAACGACTGATGTGACTATTATGTACCAAATGTTGAAACAACTGCTGCCAGGACAACATTGTGGACCTGCGTTAGGCGTGCGTACACGGTGCCCGCACCATCAAAGGAATCTCGCTAAAATGCCTTCAACTTGTTATGAACGCGACACTGCACGTGTACCGCCTTAAACTTCACGTTGCGCCGTTACGCACGATCATGCTCAAGCCCCACTTTAAAAACAAAATAAATAAATACATAAATAAAAAGAAGCTTGGGCATGTGCAGTTTTGCAACTCTGTATTACTTGAATCTGTGTGAAGAATTTTTTTTTTTTTTTTTTTTTTTTTTAAAACAGAGATTTGTAAATGCATTTTCTCTACAGCTGTGAAACTTCTCATCCTTGACGCTGTCCTGAATAAAGAGTTTTTAGGACCCAAAAAAAAAAAATCCTTTCTGGTCATACAAACAGTTCATAATATGACTCTGAACATAGTATGAGTATTTCGACACTGGAAATTGTCTAATCTGCCCATAGCCTTCACAATCAGTTGTGCTGGCCCAGGTAACCTCACCAATCACATTTCAAATTTGTCCTCACGGGGGGGCCAAAGCGCTGACCTTTGATGACAGCGGCATTTTTCTGTCCTCTGATTGGTTGGTCAGAGCAAAACTTGTCTCCGGACATTTTGGGCTAGCAAAACACATCTGCAGTTATCTGCACACACAAACACTTTTAATAATCAGCATCTCTGGGCATTATGATGGATTTTATTGAAATGGTTCATGTTTATGAGATAACCAATAATTGTCAACTGTTCCTGATGATGTACACAGCACATTTGGGTGCTGTTATATTGCGTTTTTTGGGATCATATTGTTGGTTTCTATCATTGCGACGTCACAGTGGTTGTATTAAAAGGGTGGATTAACTCCCCACTGGTCTGTCCCGTCAAACCACCTGGGAGGGATCCCAGCAGTACTTGTGTCCTTGATCCAAAGCCGACAGTCTGCCCATGTCGCCGTCACTCAGTGCGAAGTCGAAAATCCTGGCGTTTTCCTTGATCCGCTCCGGGTTGGACGACTTGGGGAGCACCGGGACGTCCTGCTGCACCGCCCAGCGCAGCAGCACCTTGAAGGGAACATAAAAACGCATCAACGACTGACTTCCGCCACGGGTTCTGAAGCAGGGGGTTGCCAACCTTTTTGAAAACGAGAGCGACAAGTTCAGTCTATCTGTTTGGGAGAAGTTGAAATGTTTGTGTTCATTTCGAAATGTCCTTATGTTTGGCGGGGGGGGAAAAACAAACGAAAAAAAAGCACAGTTTGCAAGTGGCAACAACCGCACGAGGTGTTCACCTGACTGGGCGTACGCTGGCAGGTCTCGGCCACTTGGACCACCATCGGGTCTGCGAGGAGTTCCCCCCTCCCCAGGGAACTGTAGGCCTGGAAGCACACGCCGAACTCTTGGCACACTCGCCTCAGCTCGGCCTGGCATTCAAGTGGGTGGAACTCCACCTGAAGGTGGTCAAGACACAAATTCAGTGGTCCCCTGGTCTACTTTTGTGGAATATATAATATACAGTGCTGTGAAAAAGTATTGCCCCCTTCTCAAACTCTAATATCTTTGCTGTTTCTCCACTTTAATTTTTCTGATCATGAAAGAAATGTAAATATCAAAAAAAAAGATGAGCACAAAATGCTGTTTTTAAAATGGTGGTTTTATTTATTCAGGGAGAAACAAAACTATTCAAAGCTACCTGGCCCTGTGTGGAAAAAGTGAGGCCCCACTTGTTACAAATCCGCTTTAGGATTCCAACAAACTACAGTGAGAGCCATTATCCTCAAACGGAGAAAACATGGAACAGTGGGTGAAGCGTACCAGGAGTGGCCGGCCTACAAAAATGAGCACAGCCACAACTCCTCCATGAGGTCACAAAAGGAATCCAGGACAACACCTAAAAAAACACCAGGCCTTGCTTGCATCAGTTAAGGTCAGTGTCTGTGATTCAACAATAAGGAAGATACTGGGCAAAAATTGCAGAGTTCCAAGGCGAAAACCATTGCTGACCAAATAGAACATCAAATGTCTTCTTACTTTTGCAAAAAAGAAAAACATCTGAATGATTCCCAAGACTTTTGGGAGAATAGTCGATGGACTGACAAAACGCATGTTGACCTTTTTAGGTGTGTGTGTCGTTACAGCCGGCGCAAATGTAACACAGCATTTCAGAACATCATACCAACTCAAACGTGGTGATAGTGTGGATGGTCTGGGGTTGCTTATCTCCCTCAGGACCTGGACGACTTGCTGCGATTGAGGGAATAATGAATTCTGCTCTTCACCAGAAAATCCTGAAGGAGAATGGTCTGCCATAAGTTTGTGACCTCAAGCTGAAGCGTACTTGGGTTCTGCAGCAGGACAATGATCCAAAACACATCAGCAAATCAAGTTCTGAATGGCTTGGGGGAAAACAGAAACTAAATGAAGGTTTTGGAGTGGCCTACTCAAAGTAAACCAAAAAAACAAATAAAACCCTCCATTGTTGCTGAATTAAAACAATTTTGCAATGAAGAGTGGACCAAAATAGTGGCCCAATACTTTTTCACGGCACTGTACTACATTTTATCCTTCTACGTACCTGCAGCACCGCGGGCCGGACCTTACAGCTGGCCACGAGCTCCCTCATGTGTGCCGGTGTGTAGTTGGACACCCCAATGGCCTTCAGTTTCCCTTGAGCGTGCAGCTCCTCCAGCGCAGCCCAACTCTGAGCTCTGTTGCCTGCAGGCACCATCTTAATTAGGACCACGTCTTCGGAAGAATTGAACAGAAGGTTGTAAAACGGTCCACGCGCCTCGGTTACGCTGGTCAGTCACATCCAGACCCCGAGTCCCAGGCCAGTGGATCAGGTAGAGGTCGATGTAATCCATCCCGAGGCTGGACAGGCTTTCGAGGGCTCCATCCATGGCCCTCTCGCCCTGATCTTTGGGGGCCAGTTTACTGAAGGGAGCACAAGCATCGTCGACATTTGCCACTCCGGTGTGACTTTGAGGTCAAATGTAGAAGTACTGAGTCAACTCCTTCACTTACAGTGGATATCACAAGTCTACACACCCCTGTTCAAATACAAGGTTTTTGTGAAAAATGTTACCAAGATACAGTAAATCATTTCAAAACTTTTTTCCACCATAACCTGTGCAACTCAATTGGGAAAAAAAAGCATATTTTTTGAGGGGGGAAAATAATAAAACATACTATAACCTCGTGCATTAATATGCGCATCTACATATTACAAAACAGCCAGTACTTGCCAGAAATTCCTTTAGCTCCTTCAAAGTTGGCCATTTGTGAGTCTGCCTGACAAGTTATCAGTCTCGTCTTTCCACCAAATTTGGAGGGACATCCATTTCTTGGTCATGTCTCCGTTCGTCCATATTTTCTCCACTTGATGATGACTGTCTTCACATTGTTCCTTGGAATATTTAATGCCTTGGAAATGATTTTCTACCCTACTCAAGTCCTGACCTATGCCTTTACTTTGGAATCTCTCTGCGGACTTTGATATTGTAGAACTGGTTTTATTTATTTTTGTATCTTTAATAGTGAATCGCAACAGTTGGTACAATTGGAATGGAAGGTATAAAAATTCTTCTTTGGGTTTGAGACGCCGTCTTTGAATGTGATAGGTTGGTTCTGAGCACACATTCCTGGTTATAAGAGGGTGCGAACACTTGTATTCACGCACGCTATCTCAGCTAGCAGGTCAGGCAGCGACAGACACACACCTGGTGATGAACACGTCCTCTCTGGTCAATCCGTATTTTGGCAGGAGCTCCTTAAGGCTGCGACCCAGCTCGGCTTCATTCCCGTACACGGTGGCGCTGTCGAAGGCCCGGTAGCCCGCAGCCAGGGCCGCATCCACAGCTTGGAGCACAGCCTCGCACAGTTTGTACATCCCCAAACCCAAAAGAGGCATCCGAGCCCCTGTGTTGAGCAGCACGGATGGCGCGGCGGAGGCTGAGGAGGACATCTCCATCTGTCAGCAAAGAGGAGAGTCATGTGAGGAATGCACAACCCCAATTCCAATGCAGTTGGGATGTTCAAGAAATAAAAACGGAATACAATGATTTGCAAATCATGTTCCACCTAAATTTAATTGAATACACTACAAAGACATTTCATGTTCAAACTGATATTGTTTTTAGCAAATAATCATTAACTTGGAATTTTATGGCTAGATCCGGCCCGCCACATGACTTTATGTGGCCCGCAAAGGCAAATCATGTGTGTCAACTTCCATGATTCTTGTTCAAATAAAAATGAGTTTGACACCCCTGTATTAGAGCTTCACTTTACGCACTGACGGACTGAGTGAGGCAATGGCCTGCTGGCCTCATGACAAAAGTGTAACAAATGGAGCAGTGTAGTCTGCCACCCACCACATAAAACTGCATTTTGGACAGTCAGCATAAAAGTCAGAACAAAACAAGCTCCCCCACTGAATTGAAGACCATCACAAATTAGATCCTTCTCCAAAGAAACAACAAAAATTGACCTTATGAATCCAAGCCTGTCAGTATTGACTTATTTTAATTAGATTATTTAGCGTACCAAATCTGAGTGACTAACGCATTTATTGTGGGTATATTTGCGGACACTTTCGGAGTAATGAACTTCGTTTCTGTGCGATTTGTGAATAATATAATGTATACACAGTACAGGTGTACAGTCTGCCCCTCCTAATGTCTTTGAAATTAACTTTAAGAGGGAGCCTGGTGCAGTACAGTACGCTTAAGTAAATTGACTTGGTGACTCGTCGTTGCACGACGTTGTATATGTGAGTAAAAACTTGTCTCACCTATCTGGGGCTGTCTGATGCACTTTTCGATTAAAACGCCAGAAAACCGAAAAGGATTAGGAACAAAAATCAGACAAGAATGTTGGAGGCGATAAACACACGATTGACTGATATTGTCTACGTCGTTGACACATGTAGTGTACATAGATAACGCTTTGGGTGCTACGTTGTACGTCGACCCTGTCGCCATATTGGATGTGGCAAAGGGGCGACATAGCTGTATGGAAGACTGTTCCTGTGATGAGAACTATTGAAACACATGTGGGAGTACTGTACACATTTGTGTTCACTGAAAGTGACATGTCGTTTTTTGGTGCTTATCACTTTCCGAAATATGCCAGTGTGTGCGTGAATGGGCGAATGACAGACACGAGTTGTGTCAAGCAAAAATATTTTGTCCCTGTATTGTATTGCATATATGCACCTCCCAGCACTGAAGGGGATTATCAGTTACTCCTGAGAATAATTTTATAAATATATATAATATATATATATATATATATATATATATATATATATATTATATATAATGTCAGTAGGAAACGAGTTAATGGTGCCTAACATAGCCTACCGTCTTGTTGCTGTGGGAAGAGTTGCTGCCGCGCACAATGCGCTGTGATTGGCCAGAATCCTGCCTCAGCACCCAGTCAGAGACCGGAGAGTCCTCCGGCAGGTGAAATCAACATTGTGATTAGTCATGACCATAATAAATAATCAGTAACCTGTTGAAAATCACTAATATTATTACTTAAATGAGTATAAATATCAGTTATTATGTTTCCACTTCCTGTGTTTTCGACGCCGCTTTAACATGTTGGATGATGTCAAGTCAAAGTGCTACTGCAGAGTTTGCTGTTTTTCAAAATAAGTGCAGCCATTTTAACACATTTTCACGTTTTATCACCGTTGTGTGAGCTGTTGTCTGCTCGCTCGTCTCCATCGAATTTAACCCCCCAAAAATAAAATATGGCCATAAAGTCACGTCTTTTTTATCTTCGGGCCATGCCGTTCAAACAGTCCGCCGAGAGAGCGCTTTTGTTTTGAAAGTGCACAGGATGAAGGCGGCGCAATGCGGCGAGCTCGATGCGCGACGGGAGCTGATGGCGGCGGGGCTGGCGGAGGGTCTCACCGAGGACGAGGAGGCGGGGAAGACTCCAGGCAGCGCGAGGAGGCCCCGGCGGTACCGACATACCGAACCAGAATCCCACAGCGAGGACGGATGGAGCGGTACGCGTCGTGTTTGTCTTGTGTGCGGATAGAACGTGTGTTTGTGTTGATGTGGCGTTCACGGACCACACACACCATCATGTCTTTGCCTATGTTGTACTGAGCCGAGTGTGCTAACCTGCCTCTTGTCATGACATATTCGAACGTCGGGGGGCGCCAGTGAGTCAGTGCGCCTTCAGTAGTCATGACAACTGCAGCCAACGCACACGTGACCGCGAGAGGCAAAATTAACACTGATGTCAAAATATTATGCTGTTGAAGTGCAGGTAAAGTTCATTTATGTAACTACTCATAAGTTATATAGATTTATGGAACATTGAGCTTAAAGGCTCAATAGCACGTTGCAACGGGTAGACTGGAAGAGTCACAGAAAGGCAGAGAAGTGGACTTCTTGACAAATTTTCATGGCCCAAGCGCCTGCTGTGTATTTTTCAACTCCTTGTTAGATAACATTTATCAGTTGGGCGTGTGCATTCAGTGGTCTAGAGAAGGTCAAATTAAGTTCAACTGTAAAGGGAACATTTAAGTGTGATAAGTATGCCTCCCCCCAAAAATATACATTTTCACAGAATCGTCTGTCTCATCTCTCTGCAGGTGGGATTGCCTCGGCCGCCATCTCGTCTCCTCCAGCCGTCGTGTCCCCGCCGCGCGGCGCTCAACGCATTTTGCCTGCTAGCGTAGCTTGTGACCTCTGTATTGTCAAAACGCTCGCGCGCTAACAACTCAAGACAGTTCGCCTAGCAGTTAGCCGCTAAAAGCTAGAAAAGCACAATTGACTTGGCGTAATAACAATGGAACCACGAGGATTGGCCTACATGTACAGTGGCTAGCAGGTCGTTGGCGCAAGCAGTTAGCAGTGGCGCGGGACTAGGGAAGTGGGCAGAGCGGGGGTGCGATGGAGTACCACTCCGGTGGCAGCCTGCCCCTGCTGGGGAGACCGCGCTACTGCCCTGGCGCCAACGCTAACGGCGGCTACCTGTGCGAGACGGGTCACTGCTGCGGCGAGACGGGATGCTGCACGTACTACTACGAGCTGTGGTGTGAGTGGCCTTGACGTGGGCTGCGTTCGGAATCACTCCCTATACACTTTTTAGTGCTCTATAGTGTGACAGTTTGCCAATTGCAGCGCTGCCCAAATGTATCCTGAGTATTGCATCAGCTCTTTATAGCGCCCTCAAACGCATCTCGGGGAAAAAAAGTGAACAACGATGGTCACTAGAAACGCAATATAGCCGATGATACATCGTGCCAAAACGTGTCCGGAATCTGTTTTCCATTGTACAAATGCGTGAACATTTCATCACTGCAAAGGGATTTTTAATTACAGCAGATTTCGTTAGTTCGGAAAATGTGCACAAAGCCGTTTTTGCCGTTGTTAGGGAGTAGGGAATGAGTGAATGATTCCGAACGCACTCATTCCCTATTCCCTAATAAGCGCAAAGGGATTTTTAATATAGCAGCTCTAGTTGCCTTATGTCGTGATTCATTCGTTCCCTACTCCATTTTTAATGAAGGCGCTATCGAGGGCCACCATCGAAAAATCCCGACGGATAGTGATGAGGGCGTAAACGATTCCGAACGCAGCTATGGTTGTCACCTGTCTTGTGATGATGTCCGAAATGATGATGTCACGTGCAGGGTTCTGGCTGCTGTGGACGGCGCTCATCATGTTCAGCTGCTGTTGCGCGTATCGCCACCGGCGGGCCAAAGTGCGAGCTCAGCAGCAGCAGCGGCGCCAGCGAGAGATCAGCCTGCTGGCGTACCAGGGCACCGCCTCCTACCCGTCCTCCATGCTGGACCTCAGTAAGTCGGCCGCGGACGTTTATCCCGATCTCGGCGGTTGACGTTGACGTGTTGACGCGCCCGCAGGTTTCCTGGCGTCGCTCAAGCTGCCGTCGTACGAGGAGGTGGCGGCGCAGCCCTCCACGCCGCCGCCCCCTTACAGCTCCGTCTTCACGGCGCCGCGCTACCCGCAGCCCCCCCGCGCCGCTGACCCCCACTTGCTCTTGCAGCACGACCCGCTGCTGCACCGGCCGCTCAGCGACGCCCCCTCCTCGCTCAGCTCGGACAACAGGTGCGTAGCGCCAGTTTTGAGGATGAATTGTCTTTGTCAGAGTAGTTTTGATGTGTGTCACATCGTTGCCGTCATCTATTGTTTCTGTTGTCTTATTTTTCTGTCCGACTGCATTTCCCATAAATATCCACCGCAATGCAGACAGTTCCGGCAACATCCGGATCCATCATATTGCATGAACAAGCAGCCGAACAACAAAAACCAAAAAAACGTTTTCTTTCCATCAGCTCCAGCTGCTCCTGTGACTCCTGCTGCCCTTCGTCTCCGTGCAGCTCCTTCCCCTCTGCTCCCTTGACCTATGAGACGGACACAAGCCACGCCTCCACGCCCAGTGAGTTGGCAGCCCTTCCTTTTGATGTCGCCGCGGAGACCACTCCGCGGGCTCCTCCTTCGCCCGTCCACGCAGACACGGCCGCCGCCTCAAAAACCAGCTCGCCGCGGCCCACGAGTCCGCCGGCGAACCCCGGCCCCCCTCCGCTCGTAGACCCTGAGTATGTCCCCAAGAAGCCAGGGTCGCCCGGGTCCAGCGAGTGCAAGGCCCCCTCCGCCTACTCCCCCCCTTCCACCTCTTTACTCCTGGACCCGCCCCAACCCGCCCGGCCCACTCAGGCCCCGCCCAAGCAGACGCTCTTTTCGCCGTGCGTGGATGTAATTCGAGCAGAGACAGACGAGGAGGGGGACCAAGACAACGTGGACGCCGACGCGAGCCAGTACCGCCACCGGAGACTGACCGGCGACTCGGGCATCGAAGTGTGCCGCTGCCGCGTGCAAGGGCAGGAGGCGCGGGAGGAGGACGCCGAGACAGAGAGCACCGCTGGGGGAAAGAACTCTGATCTCCACGACAGCGTGGACTGTCCCTCCAAGTGTGCCGCCACGCCGTGCCACCCCCACGAGGAGGCGGGCGAGGTCGTGGTTGTCGTGGAGACGGCGTGATAGTCAGTGGCGGTGGTCGTGCCAGATGAGTGACAAGCCTGTCCGCAGCCGTCCATCTTTATTTCTCGGAGACTCCCCACTCTCATCTGCTTCCCGATTGGACATGGAAGTAAAGACATCCTCTTTGCCACGGAGGCGTTCTGATTGGACATGGATATTTCCGGTGGGACTTGTACATTACCTGATTGAATGTGGACACATCCTGATTAGACGTATATTTCAGGTTGGACACTTCCTGTGTAGACGTGGACGTCCGGTTTGACATGGACACGGATTTTATTCGGGACATGTACACTTCCTCATTGGACATAGACACTTCGTGTTTTAACGTAGACACATCCAGTGTGACATTTTCACTTCTGGACTGGACCTGTGTACTATCTGATTGGTCATGTGTACTTCCTGATTGGACATAGATACTTCCCGTTTCTCTTTCAATTTTGGACTTGGACACTTCCTGTTCCGGACATTGATAGCTCCTGATTGTACGAGTACACGCCTTGATCGGATGTGTACGCTTCCTGATTGGAAATGTACACTTCCGGTTGGGCATGTAGACATCCGGTTCGGACATGTGCACTTCCTGATCGGTCATGTACACCTTCTGATTGGTCAGCTGCACTTCTATATCGGACATGGACACTTCCTGATTTGACATGAACTCTTCCTGTTTGGATATGGAAACTTCCTGATGTACCGTTTACTTAACAGACAGGTGAGTGGAAATTAAGGCTCCACCCCTCCTTCGTGCGTTAGATGTGGTGCTTTTCTTCTTCTTTAGCTGAGGGACTGCAGCTGCAGCGCGCCCTCTGTGGTGGACTACTGTTACTACAGCTAGCCAAGTTTGTAGCGCTCTTCTTTCTCTTTTTGTCACCTTTTACTCTTGTCAGAACACAGAACATGATTGTGAGTACGCCGACCCACTGCTAGCCAGATGCTAACTCCCTAGGAGCCTATCGCTAATCACCAGTAGCACACAAAGTTTGTCACCTTAAAAAAAAAAAATGGTGGAGAAAGTTTGAAAAGAAGCACCTAATCTCCTGTAAAGCCATTAAAACGAATGTGTTCCCGTTTTTTTTTTTTTTTTTTTTTGGCTTCCACGCCACACCATTTGCGTCTGGTTTAGCACTTGTACGCGTTGACGGATTCAGTTTTTCTCTGCTCGTCGTTACTTCCTGTTTGTGTCGTGACGAGCCATTAACGAGGCCAATTCTTATTCTGACGCTCTTGAATATGTGTTTTTGTGTGTGAGCTGTGCTAAATAAATGGATCACGTGTACAACACTATTGTTTATTGATGCGCATGATGTAATTTCAGATCTTGCTCATGCTAATCATTGATAATAAGAATCACAAATGTAAGATATTCATAGTATCTGGCTATTTAGCATGAGCGCCAACTTCCCAACCCGCCCTTGACCTGACGGCGACTTTATAAGGTAGTGGCTGCAAGACCACACCGAGACGCCCCTGCAGATTGGGTGGGGAAGCCCCGTCCGGCAGCATAAAGCTCATTCGCTGGAGCATGGAGGACAGGAAAAGGAAGAGCTCCATCCTGGCTAGCGATTCGCCCACACAGACGCGAGGTCCCGCCCCAAACGGCAGGAAGCAGGGGGGTGTGACCCTCCGACCCTGGTCATCAAGGAAGCGATCTAGAGAAGTTTGATGAAAAATTTGAGGTCCACCTTTGGACCACCTGTTGGCGTGTTGGCTGGGTTACCTGGCATGAACAGGTCCGGTCGGTCCCAGTGGTCAGGGTGGTGATGGATGGCCCACATGTTGACCAACACTCGAGTCCCGCGGCGGATTGCGTGACATCCGATTCTATGGTGAGAAACCGCCGTTAGCCCGCAGGTGTGTACTGCACTTTTGTCAATTTGGCGTACCTGCTGTCGATCATGGCGATGTGCGGGATCAGTACCGGGCTCACCGGTCGGATCCGCATTCCCTCGTTGATGATGCTGTCCAGATACGGAAGCCTCCCGCGGTCTGCTGCGCACACCGCGCGCTCGCCCACCTCCTCGTCGAGCTCCTTCTGTGCACGCACCTGGACCTGCAGGGGTCGCCGTAGAGCCGCTGCCGTCAAATGCGACGGCTCACCCGAAATGCGTGTGAGCGTGTACCTCAGGGTGGTGCAGTAGATAGGCCAGGATCCAGAGCAGCGTAGTGGACGTGGTCTCCACGCCAGCGCCAAAGGCCTCCGCCGCCGTCATCAACACGTGGTCATCTGTAATGGGCACCCCGTCGGACCCAGGTGAACCTTTACCTTTCAGCAAGGCGTCCAGGAGATCTTGAGGGTCACCTTCGCTCAGCACCTCCTGGAGATGAGACTTTGCTCAGCGGGAAGTCACGTGTCACGTGCGGGAAGCCAATGCCTTTTCCTGGCATCTTTCACCTTGTGTTCGCGCAGTTTTTGAGTGAGGAGGCGGTCTCGCACACTAATGCACGCCCGGAGCTCGCGCAGCGACGCATTGGGGAACACCTGAGGAGCACCAGAAAATTGTGAGGTGGCAGCGGGTACACCAATGGGGAGGCTTGTACCTTCATCCAGGAGAAGATATCAACCAGTCCTCCCCTGGTGATGTTCCGCACAATGCCGTCGTTGTAGCGCATCACCTCCTGCAGCTCCCCATCACCGTGTCTGTAGGTGGAGCCGAACACCAGCGTGCAAACCACGTTGGTGACGGCCGTGGTCACCGCGATTGATGGGTCGAAGCCGCGGCCATCGCTGGAAAGCAGCTCCACGCACAGACCGTCCACCTCGGACAGAACTGACAAAGAGTGTCATCACCGTAGGCTGCGAACTGATTTTTCAAATAGAATGAAACCGTTCCAGCCCCAGAACCAGGGTTAGAATCATTTGGAGTTAAAAAAAACAATCCGACACAAATCTGTGTGGGAAATACGGAGAAAATGATGTTCACATTGTGTGAAAGAAGGCACAATTGGGCTGTTCCACTTGGCTGTTGTGACTGAAGCCCAGTTTGTGAACCAAAGCAATAATTGTGCGAAAATGTTGTTCATGAATAGGGGCGTTTGTGACCCGAGGTCGCACTGTACCTACCGATGTCCTGCAGGCGACTGCTTCCTTCTCCGAAGAGAGTGAAGGAAGTGTGCACCAGGCGGCGGTGAAGTTTCCACAACGGCGAGAAGTCGGAGAAGGCGATGTCTTTCCCGCCTCGGGTCAGCAGATCAGTGGTCACCTGCCGAACATAAGGTCAGTTGACGTGTTGAGCAAAAAAGGAAGTGCTCAATGGCTTCGGGAGGCGTCACCATGCTTGGACGTCCGGCGAAGTCACGCCCTCGCTGCAGCAGAACTTCTTTGGCATGCGCGTGGGCGTTGACCACCACGGTGCGATGAGGCCCCAGGTAGAGCTCGAACAACGGCCCGTACCTGCCACAAACACGCAAACGCCACATTGACTTAGCGCAGGAGGCCGTGCTGGTCCACAGGGTCAAGGTCTCACCTGTGGCCCAACTGCATGAAGAACAAGTGTGGGGGGGTGGCTCCTGCTATCCAAGGCAGGCTGCCCACCACGGGCAAGCGGGGCAGGCCGGGCATGCCGCCGGAGCGCTGAGCAAGCGCCACCAAGGTGGCGAGTGCGGCAAGCACTAGGAGCACCGGCGCGAGCGACGAGGCGATCGCGGGCAAGACAGATGCCACCATGGCGAAGAAATGGAGACGGATGCGAAGTGGCTTGCCTTTTAAAGTCTGAGGGCTGGTGCAACCTTGCGCAGGTCGGAGGTCGCGTGCGTGTGTTTATCTGCGCCACGCGACCTTGCCGTTATCAGGCCGCATGCCAGTCCAAAGACAGCCCACCATGGATCATTGGACGGCGTATGATAAACACAGCCCCGGCCTCTGATGGTTGCCATAGAAACACCAGCCACTAGTGGGCGATGTTGAGTGTGTTGGCATCTTTGATTTTTAATCTTAACTCTTGCGTGAATGTGCTCCCGTCGCCATGGAAACCGCATCTCGTCCTCTGCAGCAACACGCCGCGCAAACCTGAAGGTTGTGTGTTTGTGTTTGTTGTGACAATGTTGTTGTTTACACTCGTCATAAAGGTTTTCATCCAAACAGGTGTCTCCATGGAAACAACAACACACACGCACGCACACTCGGTGGATGTATCCGCAGTGGGCGTCACATGTACTGCCGCAGTGAGGAAAGCCCGCCGCTCCTTTTATGGCGCGGGGATGCCCGCCGTCACCGCAGGAAGTCAGCCATGTTTGGGCATTCTCGACATGCACGGAGGGGGGAATCCCTGGCGCCAATGAGGTGGTGCCAGCGTTGCCACGGAGACGGAGGGTATAAAAGGGCTGGCGAGCACAGGAGCTCGGCATCCTCAGCACCGAGCGAGCGCAGCGACGCGAACCCCGGACGCTCCACACCGCCTGAAAACCGTTCGACGGGAATTCCCACCTCTCTTTTGACCGTCATGCTTGCCGAGCGCCACTGCAGCTTCCTGTCCGACTTCGAGGACGCGTGCAGCGCTTGGGTGAACAGCGTGGAATCCGACCGCTGCGACGTCAACGAGGCCGACCCAGCAGGTGAGTTATCAAAGCATGAAGCCACTGCATCATCTTCTTTATTGGTTGCGTCCTGATGTCATCGTGCTGTTATGCAACAATAACAAAGTCCCCCCCGCCCCCTCCTTCTTCTGTTACCCTCCAGTTGTCTCGCCGGGAACTGACGCTTCCGACTCAGATTTCTTCTCCGACTTCAGTGACTCAGATTCGCTCTCGCCCTCCCTCGACTTCAGCGGCAGCTTCCTTCCCGAACCGACTACGGTGTCAGCGGTGGGCCTGAGCAGCACCGCGGACGCCATCCTCAACATGATCACAGAGATCGTTGGAATCTGCACTGAAATGGAGCAGCGAGAGGACACTGCCTACCCTCCGGTGACCACGGTCAAGAGCGAGCCGGCCAGCTCCAGCTGCGGGGTCGACTACCTCGCAACGCCGGTCGCTCCAGATTTCATCGAGGCTCTGCTGAGGCAAGACGACGGCCAGGGCGAGACCAAGGCGTTGGAGGTCAAGCAGGAAGTGGTGGCACCGGAGGACTGGATGAAGAACTGGAGGGTTGGCACTGAGGCAGACCACGTCAAAATGGAGGTCGACCTCCACTGTCCCGCCCATTCCACCCTGGACTCCGATCTCTTGTCATCCCTCCTGCAGGGTGCCTTCCCAACCGTGCACCTGAGCAACGTGTCAACGGGCGCCAAAGTGTCCCGGAAGGGCCGCAGGGCTCTTGGCAAGAGCGGCGTGAAGGCCAAGGCGTTCCCGTGCTTCGTGGAGGGCTGCGAGCGCCGCTTCTCCCGCTCGGACGAACTCAACAGGCACGTGCGTGTCCACACGGGACAGAAGCCCTTCCAGTGCGCTGTGTGCGCGCGGAGCTTCAGCCGCAGCGACCACCTGACCACGCACATGCGCACGCACACGGGCGAGAAGCCCTTCTCCTGCGACGTGTGCGGCAAGCGCTTCGCACGCAGCGACGAGAGGAAGCGACACGGGCGCGTGCACGTCAAGCAGCAGCTCCGAGCACAGATGATGGCCGCCTATTCGCTGGCTGTGAGCGCCGTGTGAGGCGCGGCGTGCAGAAGAGCGTGCCACAGCGGTGGCGTTGACAGAATCTTCGGGACCTGAACATGGTCCACTTTTGGCCTCGTGGCGTGACGCACGTGGGCCCGGCAGGTGCATGCTGGGAGTCAGAAAAGGAGCTTGGACGAGACGTATCGATGTTCCTGCATGAGGGTGAAAAGTGACGTGACCTCCATGTTTGTACAATAGCTCTCTATTTTTCTAGATGTTTCTATACTTGTCCTGTGACTTTTCTATGACTTGCACTGATGCATTGTGGGATATGTGTTTAATGTCCCTGCTTGAGGATGCTTCAATAAAAAAGCAACAAAAAAAACGTCAGGATGGAATCCGGTGTGCTTCCTTATCGTCGTTATCAACTGTCAGCGTGTGTGTGTATGTGGGAACTGGAAAGGTTGGGTCGCCATGGCAACTGAAGTTATGTGAGTCATCTCGACAGCGTTCCAAACACAAGGTCGCTGTGGTGTCGTGAAGCGTCGCGATGGCAACGGCGTGTCGCATCAAGGTCGGCCAATGCGATTTTGGAACAACAGTTAGTCATGTGACCCTGAAGGTCCTACAGGTTGCAACGTGGCTGCTCCTAACTTGGTCCAGAAAGTGGTTTGGAGTCAATCACAACAACAATGTATAATTCTAGAATGTAAGGAATTCCAAGCAAGGCCCGGGAGTTGTCCAGCCGGAATTCCTTCTTGGCGGTTCTTTGATTGTTTGGTCGTGATCTTATCCCCAAAATACGAATCTTGACAGACGAGACAACCAAATCAAGAATACAAGTTTACAAGGCTATGATCGAGTGGGAGGCACAGGGCGCTGGACTCTCTACCTTCTCTCAAGGGATTCGGAAGCCGATTGCGTCTCCTTTTCAGATAACAGTTCCTATTGTCTCAGCAGCTCCTTATCAAACCGTTTTTTTAGCCTGTTCTCAGTCTGAATGTTATCAGTGTGTCTGTGTTGCATGTGTGTGCTCATAACATAGTGTGGTCAGTTTTACCAAACAAAAGCATGTGTGTGTGTCCTATTGTCCTGTAAGCAGCAGCAAACAATTATGCTCTACCTTATAAGAGTAACTATTATTTATATTTATTTAATATTATAAATGTGTACTCCTTATAGTTTTAGTCTATAAAGTAGCTTAGCACCAAAAACAATGTATTTATTTTTCCTCACCAGTCTTTACAACTACCCTAAAAGTATAACACTGTTGCTTTGCTTACCAAATATACCGTATGGGAGTAAACATTACTGTGTGCTTGAATGGAAGACATCAACTTGGTGTTATTTGTAGAAAGGCGCTTGATAACGTCTGTGAGGTTTCCTTGCGTTATAAAGGCAGATATGCCACATCTAATATGGCGGATAAGCTGCCGTATCACAGCGCATAATGTTTGTCAACACAGGCATCTGCACCGTGAAGGGAAGAGCACATCCGGGTTCTACTTCCGTCCAACATTGATGACGTTTACTAGCCCTCAAGCAGAAGCAGTTCCGCTGTTCGGTTGGCGGCCAACAATCCCCCAAAGTCACGAATATTGTTTTGTCTTTCTCTTGCTCGCATCACCCGAAGTCGGGCAGCGTTAAACCGCAATTCGGCTGCCGACGGGGGAACGAAAGCCCAATGAAAAGGGTCAGGTTTGAGCAGCGAGAGTGATTGCGGCCAGGTACGGAAGCTAAACGCGTTAGCATGCTAACATATAAGCAAAGGTATTAAGGCAAACGTCAAATTGTTTTCTATGGTTGTGGACGGGTCGCATCTAATTTGCTCGCTGACATGACTGCGATGCTTTCTTTTCTCGTGATGAAAACCCTTTTATTTAATTAAATTAGAAATCACATTTTATTCAATGTGTCGTTGTCCTCTCCATTGACCCCACGTCACAAGGTCCCCCCGCCAATGACATATGTTTAAAATTGTCACTTTTATTTAAGAGTTTACAGCCTTAGAGTCCTTCTGCGATCATTTGTCTCATTATTTTTCCATTAAAAATGATCTCGAAGAAGCATTTGTGTCCCTCTTAGTAACTGTTTGGGATGGCCACTTAAAGCTGTTTACAACGCACCAAGAATTTTGAAAATCACATGATGGGGTCCAGTTGTGTTGTGAACAAAGTTACCTTTTTGGGGTACGTCTTTGTGGGACATCGCCGAGAGAACAATCTGCTCGGGAATAGCCTTCAAATTGGACTAAATCAACATAACTGGATTATGTCTCAACATATCTAATCAACCTTTTTGTTTAGTCTCGTAAGATGAAATTCAGAGGGGTTCTTAAAGTTGGTGCATGAAAACTGCTGTGACAGTCCCTAAAAACGTGACTTAAATAGCGCAAATATGGGCAGTAGAAAAGGTCATTTACTTTATTCGTCAATTGTTTCTTTCCTGCATTTATTTGTTCTGGAGGATTTTAGAGGCGTTACAACTTACAAATGCTCATTCCAGGTTTATTGAAGAAAATAAAACAATTTCCTCAAACAATGACATGACATGTTTCAGTGTCATAAAAAATTAAATAAAAAGGGATGTTACATGATGCATATCTTCTGCGGTCAGGTGATGGCCCCCACAGCTATGAAGCTACGTGATCGGCGCCGTTACAACAACAACGGCGGCGAGGCGCAGCCCGAGGAAGTGCCGAGGAGGCGAGCAAGTCGCAGGGGAAAGAAGACGGGCACGGACACGCAGGCCGCCGCCGCCGCCACGGCGTCTCCTCCCGCGCCGTCGGCCCGAGCGGCAGAGGAGGCGTCGCCCGACTCAAAGTGTCCCATCTGCCTGGACCGCTTCAACAATATGGCGTATTTGGACCACTGCCTGCACCGCTTCTGCTTCCCGTGCATCCAGGAGTGGTCGCACAACAAGGCCGAGTGTCCGCTCTGCAAGCAGCCCTTCGCTTCCATCTTGCACTCGGTGCGCGCCGAGGACGAGTTCAAGGAGTACACGCTGCGCCCCACCCCTACCAGCAGCAGCGTGGCGGCCACCGTGGCCATGGTGGCGGCCATGGCGTCGGCGAGCGAGGAGGAGCACGGGGTGTGGGAGTGGTATTTGGACGTCCTGCCGTTTCCGCTGTCGGAGCGCGGCGTCATATTCGAAGGCCCGACGGGCCACGGCGACGCCGGTCCGGGCCGGCCGTCGCGGCGCCTCGTGACCCGATTGGCCGCCAGGCTGCGTCTGCAGCGTGAAGGCGTGGCGGCGCAGCGTCTGACGGCGGAAGAGATGGTGGCCTTTCGCCGCGCCCTCTATCGCGGCGGCATCCGCGTGCGCGGCGTCGCCGGCGCCGCCGAGCCCGAGCGTGACGTCACGGTGGACAGCTTCCGCCGGGACCCCACCCAGCTGAACAGACTGCGGCCTTGGCTTCGCCGCGAGCTGACAGTGCTGTACGGTGCGTACGGCTCGCTGGTGGACGTCGTCCAGCGCATCATCGCGGCTCGAGTGGCTCGCCACGGCTTGGAGGACGCGGCGACCATGCAGGAAGAGCTGCAGCCCTTCCTATTGGCGCAAACGGCGCACTTCCTACACGAGCTGCTCTGCTTCGCCCGCTCGCCGCTCAGCCTGGACGAGTACGACGTGCACGCCGCGTACCATCCGCCGGCCGCCAACAACAGCGGCTCGCCTTCCATCTCCGAGGAGGCGGAGGGGCGGCGGCACAACGATGAGACGCCGGGCCCCTCTAACTCTGCCGCATTGACGTTGCCGCCCTCGAGCCCCGTCCCGCTGGAGGACGAGGCGGAGTGTTTGATCGTGGGCTACAAGAAGCCGCTGGCCGAGCGCACGCCGGAGCTCGTGCACCTGTCGTCCGACTCAGACTCATCGTCGCCCGCAATCCCGCCCTCCGCCGCCCGTCATGAAAAGGCCCCTGCGGTGGGGTCGGTGAGCTCGGCGTGCACGCTCAGCCCGCCGCTGGCGCCGCCTGACAACAAGATGAAAAAGAAGAAGAAGAGGAGGAGGAGCCGCGAGTGTATGAGAAAGAGCGGCACTTTGGCCAATCCCAATCGCTCCATTTACCCCGCCATGATGTGCTCCCTTTCGCATTCCAGCCTGGAGTCCGGCTCGCCGCTCGCCCTCAGCTCGTCGGACTGCAGCTGGGAATTCTCCTCGTCGTCCCCCTCCTCCTCCGTCTGCTCCTCTTCACCGCCGCCGTCGCCTCTCTCGCCGTTGCGCTCCAGCGGCGAGAAGCCCAGCGGGAAGAGGAAGTACAAGAGCCGACACCTGGACGAGCACAGCCAGCCCGACAGGAGGCGGCGACGAAGGGGCCGCAGCAAGAGAAGGAGCGACTCGCGGAAGATCCCCTCTGGCCCCGACAGGTGAGAGCTTCCCGTTCTTCCTCTTTTGGTCCATAGACGTCAAACGTCTCGTTCTACTTCACATGGCAGACGTGCAGAAGTAGAACGGCAGCTCAGTGAGGCGCTGAATGTATATTTGGGTCCGCTCGACTGACCTTGTCCCTTCGTGTCCCGCAGCACGGGAGGGCACCAACGCGACCGCAGTCCCAGCGTGGAGATCGTGTATGAGGGCGCCGCCCCACCCAAGCGCCATCGCAAGACACAGGAGCACGGCGGGTAAAAACAAAAAACAAACTTCAATTGTTACCATGATTCTGAAAAAGAAACAAAAACAACCAAAGAATCAGATGATTCATTAAAAAAAAATAGATTTCATGACTCATTGAAATTAAATTGAAAACTATATTATGCTCTGGAGCTTCTGCAGCAAGAACGTAATGTGATAATCCGCCATTGTTTTTGTAAATAACTGCTACGTTAGCGCACAATCAATTGTTGTCGAAGGAAAGATGCTTATTGGATTGAACGGAGTCAGGGCTCCCTCTAGTGGGCGAACGGCACAAGGACATCATTCTGCACTACTTCAACACTGAATATATCGGCGTCTAATCTAATAAAATAAATTATTTTAAAAAGAGCTAATATCTGCCAAGAAAATCATCGACACCCACGTTCTTTACAATCTGGATCCGATTCGTGAAGACATATCTCGAACATGTATTTTTTTATACAATACAAAAAAATGGTGGTGTTTTTGCGGGGGCTAACGTTTCATTGGATCCAAGGTACGACTGAATGAGGAACCGATCTGTATGATCTGGATCAGATCCGCATCAAGGCGTGAAAGGGCTGAGGCTCCGTTTTGGTCGCGCGGGCATGGTTGACCTTTCGATTGACCCCGCTTGTCTCGCAGGCCGCCGCCCATCATCACACTGGAGAGCGACAGCAGCGACGACGGCGGCGGAGGAGACCCGTCGCGCCCTCGCGCTCTCCCGTCAGTATGCTCGACCGACGCGGTCGTGGACTTGGTGGACGCGCCATCCGGCCCCTGTGAGGCGGCGGACGTCAAAGACTTTACAAATCGAACGCAAGCGGCCGTTTGCCAGGTAAGAAGCGGCCCTCCCCCGCTGTTGCGGGCGCCAACGCTCAAACTTCAGGATGCCGGCACCAAGGAGGAAGAGGAGGAAGACGCCAACTTTTCCCCACCCTCCTCTTCCCTTCACTTCCTGTCTCACACCTCTGACCTCTGCCGAAGTGACACGGCAGCAGGAAGTGACCTCAGCCCCCCGCTCTCCCCCACCATCATGTCATGTCACCTCTGATGTCACCGCACGTCCGTCACCGCACGTCCGTCCGTCCCCCCGTCCTCCAAACTCTTCTTTTGTTCCGCCTCTTGATGTACAAGCCTGTTCCCATGGCAACACGCCCTGGACTCCAGTCAACTGCAGTGTGTGTTCGCTCGTGGGCCACTGGATGGCGCACTGGGGCTTCAAATTAATGTGGAGCCTTGTTTTGTAAGTGCTTTTAATGTGAAACTGAGTAGCAGTGAGTATGTTGATGACCTTATACACACGCACGCACACACACACACACACACACACACACACTCACACTTTATGGCAATAAACACTTCCAGGGGATTTGAAATGTGTCCGTCATTGTGTGGAAGCATTTCCCCGCCACGGCCACATTCGAGCGCAGGAGCGCTGGTCCATTGTTAGCAGTTGCTTAGCAACACGGCGGTCTGTTGTCAAGGACGACCAGGGTTCTGCCTCGCCAGGATGGCGATGAGGAGCGCACACACTGACGCAATCAATTGTGTGTGACACTTCCTCGTAGTTTTGTCTCATCCACGAGAGCGTTTGTGGTCCTTGTAGTCCTCCTGAGGAAAGTTGTAGTCCTTTTGCGCGCATCACACACTTGCTGGACGATCGACACAAGTTGAAGAAACCGAAGTGCGGTCCGTCGTGGTTGGTCGGAAAATGTTATTCATTGACCCTTTGATACTAGGTCATCGTCTGAGCTAAAAACAAAAAAACAAAAAAAATCCATGTGTCATTCGTTCTTTCTGTTTCCAATTGGCAGTCGAATGAAAACGTCACTGATTATTTAGTTATTTCTTTTTTTTTTAATGCAACACGAAAAAGGAGACCAATGCCAGATTTTTTTCGTCTGGTAAGTGCTACTTGTTTACCGATGATAGTTGCGAATACACCTTCGGTGTGTACACGACTGCTGCGGTCGCATTCCAAATGAAGAACAGCGATCCACTCAGTGCAAACGAATATAAATATTGAATATTAATGAGTAGGCTGGCCGTCTCAACTGCAAGGTGAAAAAGACCAAGTAGAATTGCTTGAAAAGCTTCCAAATTTCCACCCCAAATTATCTTGCCAACCTGATAAAACGAGCATTACTAAAGCTACGTTAGCGCCTCGGACGCCGCAGCCGTATTCTGATTGATGTCAGATTGAAAAACAAATAACAAAATAATCAGTCATGTTGTCTGATTGTGGTTTTTGAGAAAGGAGGCGTGACACACGGATTCTCCACTGCAAGCAACCAACTGGGGGGGGGCGGAGGGGGGGGGAGGGCAGCCGGAGCCCAACTGTCCTCGGTCCGGTCGCAACGTGCGAGCGCCACTTCCTGTTTGGGCCTCGGGCGCCGACTAGAAGAACCACCGGAAGGCCTCGCCGGTCGGGACGGATGGCGGCCTCTACGGAGGAGGAAACAAAAAAAAAAAAAAAAAAAAGAAACGTGTGAAAGACTCGATAAACCTTCTGACCACTCACGCACGCAGCCAAGTCATCACTCACACTCGCGCCACAGCTCCAATTAGCGTGTAATTGACAAAGATTAGCCTCATGTGCTAGCATGTGCGCATCCTGTCGGTGTGTGGAGGGGGGGAACTAATTAGCTACGGTTTGTAGCGACTCTCGCGGGAGGAAGCGAGGATGAATGCACATGTCGTCCATGTCATTAATTGAGCCACGCGCGCAAAGTGTGTGCGGACACGCACACGCACACAGCGAAAAGCCAATTTTGTGTCGTGGCTGCCGTTGAAGAATCTGTCCAAACGTGTTTGCTTGGCAGTGGATTGGAGATATATCGGGGGGGGGGGGGGGGGGTGCAAACATTTGTGTTCAAGGACCATGTTTGATTTTTATGTTTAAAAAAAATAGGCTTCATTTATGGATGAGCTTTAAAAAAAAAAAAAAGTTAACTGTATGTAACTGGAATGATTCTAATTAGACTAATATTTAATATACCATGTTGAATTTAAATGGAATATTTATCATGTTACTTTTTATTACAATAAATCAATAAGCCCATTATTTAATGGCATAAATGAAGTATATTTATATATTTTTTAATGAACCAATTTTGGGGATAAAAACAGCTCAATGAATGCAATTTCATTCAGCTTTTTTTTTTCTAAAATGGGTTGTCTTCATTGTGAAAATGCACGGTGGGCTGGATGAGACTAACTCCGGAATACGTGAGCATCCCGTGTGCACGCGCCCGTGTGGCATCGTCCGTCCCCGAGCCCCCCCTCACCTCGAGCGTCCCTCCCCCGCCTCCCCCCGGCTTCTTCTTGAGCTCCTCGCACTTCCTGAACTTGCAGATCTGGTGGCCCGTCTTCCTGTTGCGGCAGGACGAGCACACGCCGCAGTTGATGAGCCGCCGGCACGGCCCGCACACGCCGCAGCGCTTGCGCTTCCTCTTGGACGACGACGACGAGGAGGAGGACGGCGACGACAGGACCACGCCCCCTGCGGCCACGCCCGACGACGAGGGCGAGGACGAGGAGGGGCAGGGCGAGGAGCCGGCGTGTTGCTGGCAGTCTGTGGGCCCCCGCTGGCCACCCGTCATCTGGAAGGCGCTGCCGGCGTCCGACATCCCGCCCGCTGTCGAACCCATCGCCATGACGATGACACCCGGGGGTAAGCCCAGCCCCCCCAGGAAGCCGCTTCCCAGAACTCCGCCCCCGTTGCAGCTGCCCCCCTCCGATAGGCCCATCACGTCCGGGTGGGCGTGTCCTTGCTTCCCGACGCCGCAGTCGCTCCCTCCGCCGTAGCCGGGCAGGAAGTTGGCGTTGCTGGGCGCCATGGGGTGGTGGTGTGCCGTTTGGGTGACGGGAAGCGAGGCGGCGGTGTGTTTTTCAGTCCGCCCCCCCTCGTCGGCCCCGCCGCCCTGATGCATGCTGCTCCCGTGGGGGTGCGAGGGGGTCATGTGACCGGCGGGCGTGGCCGGGTGGTGGCGGTGGTGCGCGGCGCCGGGTTTTGGGCGGCCCCAGAAGACGGCCGCCGGGTGGTTGACGTTGTCGTGGCATCCCCAGGGCGCCGTCGCCATGGCGCCCAGCCTGGTAGCGCCGGGGGGGAAGATGGGAGCGGCGGCCGCCAAGCGCGCCGCCAGCTTGGCCGACTGCGGGAAGTTGCCCACGTCCACGTTGGTCTTGTAGAAGCTGGCGATGGACGAGCGGTAGCGGTCCATCTCGCTGCTGTAGTCCAGCATGGGTGCCAGCGTGGACACCTGCAACCACAGGGGGGGGGGGCGCATACTCAAGTCACTTGAGTCAAATCTGAGCTGCCAATTTTAGGACTTGGCTAATTTGAACTACATGACTTTACGAGTCTTGCCTGTTTCCATTTAAACATTTGCATTTTCAAAATATATATTTTTTTGCTTGTTTAATGCACACGTGGCGACCCACCAGTGTGTTACGATGCGGAGTAGTGCAGACCCCCCCCCATTCAAAAACACGACATATTGCAGTAGCTTTGAACAATTCGGAGTGAAACAAGGTCTGTAAAACGATTCACCGATTACCAAAGTTGATGAACACATGACTGTAATTGTACCTCGACATGGAAGGTTTGCAACTCGGGGCTAAGCGACGACAACAAATACGACATCAAAGTTCATCCGTCACGATAAATGCCGCAAAGACAAGGTGGCCGACACGAAATTGACAGTTGAGCTCACCGACAGCTAGTCAGACATCGATTAAGGTTCATGTCGGTTAATTGAGACGACAAAGTAACGGACAATAAGGAGACTGATTTGGGACCGTTAAGAAATCGATGTGATAGTGTTAGTACGGCAGAGTAGCACAAGTGTTGATACTGAGGGCAAAGTTAGTCGTCGCCTCGAGTGAAATTTCTTGGGAACTTGACTCGCTTCATTTTTATGCCACAGTAACTTTTCAGTTAAGACCGGAGACTTACTCGCGACTGATGAACTTGATCAAGTGGTGATTTGCTCCACTTTTGCCGCGGTAAATTTTGCGCAAGTCCCAGGTGAAAGGTCAAGACTTGAGACTTTTGACTCAAAACTCACCTGGCCCTGCCCGCCGTAACCGTGGTGATTGGGGTGGTGGTGCGAGGAGGCCGAGCTTCGCTGCAGCACGGACGACAGGTCGCTCTCCACGCACACGCCGCTCGTCATGCCCGACATGGCCGCCGCGCACGCCTTTTGTTTACTTGCCTGCGGGGAGGGGGGGAGGAGACACAAACACGCTGACTACCTGTGACCTCTGACCCGTGGCGGGAAAGCGGTATCGCGAGAGCCGTATGGGGAGGATGTTAATGTGGTACTGTGACAGCGCTCCCCGGAGGCGGGGCGAATTATCCGGTCAGCGTGACAGAAGGTCACGGCGGCCGCCGACCGCGAGAGGAAACCACTCTCCCAGGCGGCACATTAACGCCCCCCTCCTCCTCCTTCACGCCGCCCCCACCCCCCGCCTCTCCCTCATCCCACAGGCGCAGCAGGAGGAAGACGAGGGGGGGGGGAGGGGGGGGGGGGGTTGAAGGCAGCTCGTAAAAGGCTAAAAAGCGTGAAGGCGGCATGCGGCGGTCCAACACACTCGCGCTCGCACACACACACACACAGAGGCAGAAGGAGGAGAACATGAGGAGATGAGGCTACTCACCGGGCCCGCGAGGAGGAGAAGAGGAAGAGGAGGACCGTCTGGGAATTAGCCTGCCACGGATCATGGCTGGCGGGGAAGGAGATGGAGAGCGGAGGAGGAGGAGGAGGAGGGGGCAGGTTGGGGGGAGAGGAGCACCGGGAGGGATTTGTCGGTCTGTCAGTAGCGGGGAGGGATGGTGGCAAGGGGGGAGGGGTGATAGATAATGGGAAGAGGGGGGGGGGGCGTATAATCACCTGGGCTTGGCACAAGCGAGCTCGCGCGAGGCAGGAAGAAGGAGTTCAATTAGCAGGTGGCGTGGAGACAGCAAAAGACCCTGCAGGGGGGGAGGGGGGCGATGAATAATGGCGGAGGTTATGAACGAATACGTGTGTCGTCCTCACGACGCGTTGGGGGGTGGGGTGGGGGGGGGGGTTGGGGGTGGGGGGGGGGGCGCTTGTTGGCAGGCTGATGCTCGCTGACAGGAAGGGGGAGGGGAGGCGCGTGTCGGCTCGTGGCCTCCGCTGCGTCTGGCGCCACCCGTGGCCGCGCGCCGCGTGGCGTCTGATTGGCGCCCGGGGAGGAAGAGGAGGCGGCAGAAGTGTGAAGATGATTGGCGGCTCGCCAGGAAGAGATGGCACACGCAAGCGCCAGCGAGAGTCCCCGCTGCTCCACTGTGATGAGGCCAGGCCTTCACTCGGCGGAGGTCGCAGGTCAGCAATGTTGAGTTGGGCGGTCCGGTGACCTTTGACTCCTTCCCCAAACAAACGAATTTGGAACAAAAGGGATATAGAACACCGCCCTCTAGTGCACCGCAGTGGAAGGTGCAGTTTTAAAGGGCATAAATGACTCCTCCTCCACGAACGCAGACGACAAAGAAAAACAAAAACATACATGACGTACACAAAATACAGCAGTGAGAAATCTTATTTAAGTATTTCAATCCGGGTAAACACCAGGCGTTGGTGGTATAGTGGTGAGCATAGCTGCCTTCCAAGCAGTTGACCCGGGTTCGATTCCCGGCCAACGCACACGATTTTGTTTTTTGTGTTCACACGATTATTATTATTTTTTTTTTTTTTTTTGTCAGTATATTTAAATTGGAATTATGCTGTCACATCTGTATTTGTTGCTCATCTAAAAAGAGCAGTTTCAACAACCTTGGCTGTGTTACGAATCGCTCCCGAACCCAATTGCCCACTGTACGATCCGGTACGTTATAATTATGCGACAGTAATGACGTCATTAACGGCGGCCGAGTTGCGTTCTAAAATTGTTTTTCATTTCACTTGATAACTGTACGCTATATATATTATATATAGATTTTTTTTTTTTTTTTTATCCCTATTTTGTGGTGAGGGAGTATGAAATTAGCTGAATGATTCCTATAACACAGTCCCTTTGTCTGCAGTACCACCTGCTGGTCACTTTATATACTGCATCACCTCTTGTCGGTCTGACACACTTAAACCCATCAAAGCTGCCTGTGCGTGTGCGTGCACGCGTGCGCGCGCGCGCTGACTCAACGAAATGAGCATCACTGATTGCTTTATTCTACTCATCCTTTCTTCTTCCCCTCTTGCCCACTAGGGTCGACTCGGGTGCAGTTTGAACATTTCAATACAAAAGTTTTTTGGGGATTGTTTGTTTATCCCTAGGTTGGCTGTGTGTGCGCGTGCGTGTGAGTCGTGCAGGATCATCCCTCCGTTAATCTTTTTATCTGCGCCCCGGCTCTGCGAGTTAACGCTTCTGCTGGGTTGAGGGAAACTTTTTATTTTTTTTTACCCCCCCCTATCCCTCATCTGGTGGATTTCAAAGTTGTTCGGGGCGGGGGGGGCGCAGTTGTGTTTCCATGGCAATGGCTTGGATGGAGCTCGCGTAATCACCTGACAGGTGAGTGATGCAATGGCTACAAGACAAAGAGACCTTGTCTACAGCGTGTGTGTGTCTGTGTTTGTGTGTCAGTGGGAAGGAGCGCCTCGATGGCCCAGGTTTCGCCGATGGACATGGCCGCCCCACTCCTGGACGACACGGAGGACCACAGGTGAGTTGTTGCTGGGGAGAAAAAGGAAAAAAAAAAAAAAAAAAAAGGTTCAGGGAGTACAAATACTTCATTAGTGTACACAACTTTTTTACTTTCGTCCTACATTTAAAAAATCATATCTGTAAGGACTAGAATTTGACTATAAAACATCATTTTACTTTTGTACTTGAGTATATTTCAGTCTCGGTACACACAAGTATTTGTACTTATGTAAGTTTCAGAGTGTGAGTGCTTTTTGCCACCTCCGCCGTGTGTGTGTGTGTGTGTGTGTGTGTGCGTATGACTGGTGATGTCTTTTAGGTGTGCGGGACTTCTCTTCAATGTCAACAACAGCAACAACAACAAAGACAAGTAACAAACACACACAAACATGCACGTTATTCCCAATGCACGCCACTGGACGCGTTTCCTGTTGTCTTGTAGGGATGAGAAGAAGAAGAAGAAGAAAAAGAAGGAGAAGAAAGACAAGAAAACGTGAGCTCTTTGACTCCCGAGGTTGGATGCTGATGTTTTGCGTCCTTCACTCCTGTTCGCTGCCTCCGCAGGAAGGAGGGGAAGAAAAAAGCCGAAAAAGAAGAGGAAGAAGAGGAGGAAAAGAAGAAAGCCAAGGCGGAGGAGAAGAAGGAGGCGGTGTAGGTTGATTGCGAGGCCGGTGGCGTACTCGAGTCGCGTGACTTGACTGGAGTCAGGCCCAAGTCACCAATTTTAGGGCTTTAACTAAAACTCAAGAAAGACTGGATTTGCCTCTGACTTGTTATTCACGAATGACGTGACTGGATTTGGAATTTAGTGGGGACTGGACTTGACCTCCTGGAGTTTTGCCGCAGTCACTTGGGACTCGCTTGAAACTTGAAGGTTAAGACTTGAGACTCGATTGTGTGTGTGTGTGTGTGTGTTAGTCCACAGGAGATCACGGTGGTGGACCCGGCGGGGGACGCATATTACCACTGGCTCTTCATCATCACGCTTCCCGTCATGTACAACTGGACCCTCATCATCGCCAGGTAACGTCCCCAATCCCAGTCCTCGCAGTCATCCCGTTGCACCGGCCGCCACTTCTGAGGCTCTTGTGGTGGGCGCACATCAGGGCGTGCTTCGAGGAGCTTCAGATGGACTACTTGCGCTACTGGTTCCTCTTGGACTTTCTCTGCGACTTGTTCTATGTGGCCGACATGATCTTCAGAACCAGGACAGGTTTGTCCACTCGGTCATGGTCATGAACACTGGCGTGGTTATGGTTATGTTCATGGTGTGGGTGCAGGCTACCTGGAGCAGGGTCTTCTGGTCAAAGATGAGCAGAAGCTACGCGAGCGTTACGTGAAGAGTTTCCAGTTCCGACTGGATGTCCTCTCCATGGTCCCCACGGACGTTCTGTACGTCACTCTGGGCCTCAACTACCCCGAGATCCGCCTCAACAAGCTGCTGAGGTTCAACAGGTGGAAAAAAATGGCAGGTGATGTCAGCGTTGGCGCCCAGGGACTATCTCGACACGTGTGTCTCCTGTTTTCAGGATGCTGGAGTTCTTCCAGAGGACCGAGACCAGAACCAACTACCCCAACATGCTGCGGATCTCCAACCTGGTCATGTACATTGTCATCATCATCCACTGGAACGCCTGCCTCTACTATTCTTTCTCCAAGGCCATCGGTGGGTATTCCCAGATTCCGGATTGTAAGCAGACCGCCTTATTCCCTTGTCCTCTTCAGGTTTTGGCTCGGACAGGTTTGTGTATCCTGACCCAGCAAACCCAGAGTTCGGCCGCCTGGTGAGGAAGTACGCCTACAGTATGTACTGGTCCACGCTGACGCTCACCACCATTGGAGAGACTCCGCCCCCCGTGGAGAACTCAGAGTACTTCTTTGTGGTCACCGATTTCCTGGTGGGTTTCATCACGTCTGGAGCGCAAAGACCTCGGCGCTCACTTCCTGTGCGCCGCAGGTGGGCGTGCTGATCTTCGCCACTATCGTGGGTAACGTGGGCTCCATGATTACCAACATGAACGCCGCCCGCGCCAACTTTCAGGCTCGCATCGACGCTATCAAGCAGTACATGAGCTTCCGCAAGGTCAGTGTGCCGACCACAGGTAATAATCTTCGGATCTCCCTCCCTAATACTTGCTTGATGTAGCTTCAAGTTGAGCCACCAAGCCAAGGATTTGCCCCCCCCCCCCCCCCCCCCCCCCCAGGTAACCAAGGACCTGGAGAAGCGCGTCATAAAGTGGTTCGACTTCCTGTGGACCAACAAGAAGGCGGTGGACGAGCGAGAAGTCCTCAAGTACCTTCCGGACAAGCTGAGAGCCGAGATTGCCATCAACGTGCACCTGGACACACTCAAGAAGGTCAGATCAGTTGTGTGTTGGGGACCCCCCATGGACCAGACACCGACATACTGTCTGTCACTATGTTGGTTGCAAGAGCACTTTGCGAAGATGATGACCAGCGCAGGTTAGTCTTCAAAGATGTATTGTAAGTATTGTCACCGTCTTGGCGCACAGGTGCGTATCTTTGCCGACTGCGAGGCGGGACTGCTGGTGGAGCTGGTGCTGAAGCTGCAGCCGCAGGTCTACAGTCCCGGAGACTACATCTGCAAGAAGGGCGACATCGGGCGCGAGATGTACATCATCAAGGAGGGCAAGCTCGCCGTGGTGGCCGACGACGGCGTCACGCAGTTTGTGGTCCTCAGCGACGGCAGCTACTTTGGCGAGATCAGCATCCTGGCCATCAAAGGTGGGCAGTAACCAAGTACAAATACTTCGCAACGGAAGTCGATTTTTTTCGACATTTGTACTTTGACTCCCTCCATTTGTACTTGGCGTGCAATGAGTACATCTGCTTTTACCAGTGTTTTTTTTACTTTTTGCCACCTCTGTCGTCATGCCTTCGCCCGTCTTCTTCACTAACAGGCAGCAAAGCCGGAAACAGGCGAACGGCAAACATCCGCAGCATCGGTTACTCCGACCTCTTCTGTCTTTCCAAGGACGACCTGATGGAGGCGCTGACCGAGTACCCCGACGCCAAGGCCTTGTTAGAAGAGAAGGGGAGACAGATCCTGATGAAGGACGGCCTGCTGGACCTGGAGGTAACCACCACAAGCACCAGCCGCCGTTCAGTTGTCACAGCTCCTCCTGTCCTGTAGGTGGCGGCGCAGGGGCCCGACCCCAAGGAGATGGAGGAGAAAGTGGAGCGGATGGCGAGCACGCTGGACGACCTGCAGACGCGCTACGCTCGACTGCTGGCCGAGCACGAGGCCACGCACAGCAAGCTCAAACATCGAGTCAGCAGACTGGAGAAGAAGACCCCCTCCCGTGCGGGCGGTGCCCCGCCGCCACCTGCCCAATAACAAGCATTGCTGTGGAAGTGTGTGTTCTCTTCATATTCCAAACCAGGAACACAGACATAATGTTCACTGCTAGACCGCTAAAGCTGGGGTTCTCAAACTTTTGGGGTCCATTGAGAGAATTCCTCTTGATCCTAACATGACGTCAATTGCTTCAACCTAAATATTCACGATTCGGCGTTGTCAATTTAGCGATTCGGTTACTCGATTTAGCGGCTGCTCGAAACGACTCGTTTTCACACAAAAAATAACGAGCAACTTTAATTCCTTCTAAGAAACATACAACGCGCTGTAGGTGGAATCAAGTGCAAAGTATACACTTTTAACGTCAATTATACACGATCATTTACTGTCAAATCTATTTTACGCACCCCAAAATAATGGCAAACAGACAGACCCCCAGTTTGAGGACCCCTGCGATCAAGCACCAAAAGCTAAATAGTCTAAATATGATTTGTAGCAGAAACATGCTAATCACATGTTGTTTCTTGGAATGATGTGGACGCCGTAAATTATAATAAACAATATTAATGAACAATCAGTTGGCACGTCGCACTGCTGCGAATTCTTCTTCTTCTTTTAGTTCATTTGGCAATGTTTAGCCGCATTACAGCCACTTACCGGATTGCAGGGTGGATCATTTAAAAACAAAAAAACAACAACAACAAAAACATCTAAATTTAAAAAAATAAATAAAAAATAATTGATTGTTGCTGTAGGCTCGGAAGATTCTCAGTGCGGAAACCAGGTTTATTTTCTTTTAGCACTGTTGTCAATTTTCGTTCTTTCCGTTACGGTATCATCAGCACATGCCAACAAGTCTCATACTGGCCAGTGGCCATCACATCCACCTGTTAGGTCCTTTCCGATTTTATAAAGCATGGAATTCATTGCAGGATGTCCAATTCAGAGACGACTAAAAAACCAAATCATTCCCTTTCAAATTTTGCCCATCTTGTGTCCCAAACCAAGTCTTGCTATGTCATTTATGTCCCAGTTCTGTTGCCAAATGTCTTGCATTTTATTTGTATTTTATTTAATTTTTTTTATATTCATACTTACTTTACGGGATTTCGAGGGAAATTGAGTTCAATGTGACAGCGTGTCTCGCCAAAATATCTGCATTCTCTACTGCTGTTTCTCGACGAGTCATGGGATTTGTAGTCCTCCCTCCCACCCACTCCACGTTTGGCTGCAAATGGACTACGACTCCCAGCATGCAGCGCGAATTGGTGCGCGTGGCTGCTGCAAACGAAAGCGAACAAAGGTTCGTTCACCTCCTCTTAAGTGTCTTTTCCTTTATGTTTTCGGATAACGCGCTCGACTCGATATTTATTTACATTTTGGTGTCCCATAGTAACCTTCACGTTGCTTTTTGGGAGCTTCCGCCCGTCTTCGTGACACTTAGCTAGCCGGCTTTTTAGCTTGTGCTAACTTCTCGGAAGTCTTGTATTCATGGAGCACTTCTATCGTCATATGACACCTGGCTAAACAATGATCATCATCACCATTATTATTATTATTATAACTGTCTTTATTAATATTTAATATGCAGTCGAAGTGGCGTATGAACAGGTCAACAACTCCATTTTGTGCAGGAGGTAAGCTTGAACGTGGGACTTTGCCCTCGTGGCTGCCATGGAGCCAGCCTGGAGGCCTCAGGGCAGGGGGCGTGGCCGGAAGCAGGATGCTCCAGGAGAAAGGGTGCGAGAGAGGCCCGGAAGTGGCGCAGGAAGAGGAGCGAGGGCCAAGACGACGGTGCCGCCCGAAGCTCGGCACGGTGAGTGCGATGACGCTAAAAAGCTTTAGCCGTGCGCTGACCCACTTCCCGCGGGCCGGCGGACAGGCGCTTCCGGGCCGGCCAGGTTCGAGGAGATCCGCAAGTCCAACCAGGTCGCCGTGGAGAGACTGATGGAGCGCCACACCGGCTGCTCCTCTGAGGATGACGACGATGAGGATGACGACGAAGAGCACAAGGATGCGCGCGTTCTGGAGTCCACCTTCACCGCATATGCCAGTCATACAGGTGAGCCATGTCAAATGGGTCTTGTGTGCGTGATTTTACTCTTGACCAGATGGACTTCTTACATAATGCCACAAATATGAACAACCATTTTTTTTTTCCTTTTTGCTATTTAACGTTCCAGTTCTGCTGTAATTTGACATACATTCATATTTAAAAGAAAAACTTACACCAAATAATTCCCGATGTATGGGTGGAAACACTCCAGAAAATATGAGAAGGGTTGGCCAGCAGTCAGTCTGAACGTGCAATGACGTCCGTGTGCAGGTGGCGACGTCACAGGCCTGCAAAGAACGGGTCAGTACGTCAGCGAGCTCTTCACGTCCGGAGCTCTCACCTGCCTCATCTGCATCGCCTCGGTGAAGAGGACGCAGCCGGTGAGGACGGGGAAGGGGCTTTCGTTGGGTCAGGTGACACCTCCGCCTCGCTAAAGTCTACCCTTCCTTCCCCCCATCCAGGTGTGGAGCTGCTCCGGCTGTTTCTCCCTCTTTCATCTTCCGTGCATCCAGAAGTGGGCCAGGGACTCTGTGTTCTTGCTCTGCTCGGCCACAGACGAAGACTTTGGGCGCAAGCAGCATCCGTGGCCCTGGTGAGTCCTGTGGGGGGGTAAACAAAAATACTTTTTCTGAGAGAATACTTGAAAGAAATCATGTCGATGCTATTTCTCTTCATTTGTGTGTTCATTTTCCTGCGCAGTCCCAAGTGTCGGGCTGAGTACTCCCACGCCGACACGCCCGCCAGGTAAGCAACCGCAATGGCGCGCATGGTGAGCGTCCCATGGACATGATTGTGTGCGTGTTGTGTTCAGGTACATGTGCTACTGTGGGAAGCTTCAGGATCCTCCCGCCGATCCCTGGTTAGCGCCTCACTCGTGCGGCGGAGTGTGTCACAAGGAGCTGAAACCTTCCTGTGGACACGCATGTCTGCTGCTGTGTCACCCTGGTAACCACACACACTCTCGCGCTCTTTCTCCATTTGTCCTTAAGTCAACTTCCTGTCTGTCCTTTTGTCCTTAGGTCCCTGCCCGCCGTGTCCCAAGATGGTGTCCGTTTCCTGCTTATGCGGCAAAGCTAAGCCCCTGCCCCGGCGCTGCAGCAACAAGGTGCGCAGATGCGCATTTTCTTTTTTTGGTTTTTCCCATTCTTTTTTATTTAATAGGGTAATGTTTTTGTATTTAAAAAAAAAAAAAATACAATCGCTTCCAGCATTGTTTTCCAACGTTAACATTTTCATACTTTTCTTGGAGCAGAGTCTAAAATATCTTACGTGTTTCCAGCAGTGTTCCCTCCAGATCATTGAATTGGTTGACGACCATTGGACGCTCCAAATGTCTCGCCATGCTTCCTCTGCTAATTTTCTATCTGCCTCCTTTTCCCACTTTTCTTTGCTTTATATAGTATATGGTACTTTAATTCTTGGCATGCAAGAGAGCAATGTATAGTTTAGATATGGATATAACAGACAGACATTTTCAAAAACTACACTTTCACAGCGCCACACTTTCCCCCCCCCTCTCTCTCTCTCTTCCAGGCTTGGTCATGCCAGCAGCCGTGCGGGAAGTTGTTGCCATGTCGACAACACAAATGTTCCCAGCCGTGTCACTCAGGTACACACGCGTGAGGTAGCCAATGGCGTCTTTTTCTGCTTCCTGTACATTCACCATGTGTTTGTGTGTGTCAGAGTGTTCCCCTTGTCCCAGAGTCAGCATTCAGAAGTGTGTGTGCGGTCGGCAAAAATCGGAGAGACCCTGCGACGGGCCTAAGTGGAAGTGCGAAGGGGTACGCGGAAGCCTGGCCACTTTATTAGGAGCAGCCAGTCGCCCCCAAAATGTCTGACCGTGTTCCCTTGACCTGTTCCTCAGGTGTGCGGCGCCATCCTCTCGTGTGGGAATCACACCTGTGAGCGCGTGTGCCACGACGCACTCTGCCCACCGTGCCCCCGCTCGCTCAGCAGATCGTGTCCCTGCGGCAGGAACAGTGAGAGACACGCGCACACACTTTTGAGTCCTGTGGGGTGGACAGTTTCCAGTAAATTTCTTCGTGTGCATCACAGAGTCCAGCCTGCCGTGCACGGAGGAAGTGCCACTGTGTGGTGACACGTGTGATCGCCCCCTGTCGTGCGGGAAGCACACCTGCTCCATGAGGTGTCACCGCGGGAATTGCGACACCTGCCGACAGGTAATGCGCGCGTACAAACGTGCGTGCTGTGCTGATGTTGACCTGCTGTTGTGTGTGTGTGTGTGTGTGTGTGCGCGCGCACGCATGTCAGGAGGTGGAGAAGGAGTGCCGTTGCGGGAAATACAGGAAGCTGATGGCGTGTCACAAAGACTATTTGTGTGAGTCCAAATGTTCAAAGAGCAGAAGCTGCCAGAAACACCCGTGTCGGAGGAAGGTGAGTCGCCGTCCACGTGCTCGTGCCCGTGCGCAGCCGCACTCAGCCACCGCTCATCCACCTTCCCCTCCCGCCCCGTGTGGCAGTGTTGCCCCGGCAACTGCCCCCCGTGTGACCAGATCTGCGCTCGGACTCTGGGATGTCGCAACCACAAATGTCCGTCCGTGTGTCACCAAGGTAACGCACTTTGACTGTGATGTACGTGCATGTGTGCGTGCACGCGTCTGATGCGCCCCCCTGCACCGCCAGGAAGTTGTTACCCGTGTCCACAGACGGTGGACGTCAAGTGCGCGTGCGGCGCCGCCTCCTTGACGGTGCCGTGCGGACGTGAGCGGAGCACCAAGCCTCCTCGCTGCAAGGAGATCTGCAGGTACGTCAACTTCGCTCCCCGACTCGCTCGTCCAATCACAAATCACGCGCGAGTGACCTAACCCTCTCACCCGTGACGCCCGCCCTAGGTCTCCACCTTCCTGCCACCACGCTGCCAGAGAGCGCCACCGCTGCCACCCCGGGCCCTGCCCGCCCTGCTCGCAGCCCTGCCTTCTGCCTCTGGTCGGCTGCGCGCACACGTGCCCGCGGCCGTGCCACGACCGCGTTCTGCTCAAGTCCCAGCAGGTCGCGCGCACGTCCTTTGTCATTCGGAATGATCTTTGTCCCCCGTGTGGTGTGCGTCTCACCCGTAACGATCTTTGTCTCCCGATGGTGTGCCACAGGTGCAGTTGTCCGGGCCGTGGGAGCAGCGCTCAGAACCGGCCTTTGTGACCAAGGCCCTGCCCTGCCCCCCTTGTCAAGTGCCGCTACCAGTGTACGACACACGCATACGCACCTACCGACACCCAACGCAGAGACACGTACACACATTGATGCAAATGCATGTTTTGACTGTCTCTCTCTTCCAGCTCCTGTTTTGGAGAACACAAGGTAAGAATGTTTCTTCCGCACGCTTGCTCGTGACAATCTCCCGATGACGACGTCACGATGGCGGTTGTTCAGGTGAGCGCCGTGCCGTGTTGCCGCCGGGGCCGCTTCTCGTGCAAGGGGCCGTGCGGCCGACCGTTGAGCTGTGGCAACCACGCGTGCGGCAGGGAGTGCCACCTGCTGGACGACGGCAACAAGGTGAAGCGGCTAGCCGCTTTGTAACGCCGCGATCAATATTGAAATATCAATAGTGACGCCTGTGTCGCTAGTGCGACGACTGCGAGGAGGGCTGCTCCAAGCCCCGGCCAAGCCTTTGCCCCCACACCTGCCCGCTGCCCTGTCACGTTGGCGACTGCCCCCCTTGCCGCCAGATGATCCGCCAACGCTGCCATTGCAAGATGAGCACACTCTATGTGGAGTGCACGTGAGCATATGATGGACCTAGATAGTTCCGAAAAAAAATCCCCATTTAGTGATTCGAGAGTCGGGAATGAGTCCAAACGGAGTCGCTGCGTTTGGAATCACTCACGAAACCCGAATCATGAGATAGCGATAAAGTTGACACTAGGGCTAAATTGATGAATCCAATACTCCCTAGTCGCTATCTCGGTGTGGTGATGATGTCATCGCCTGTATCGCAGGAAGATGACGACGGCCGACGAGGAGACAAGGATGGCGTTCGGCTCGTGTAGCAACCAGTGTCCCAAAGAGGTACGCGCGTCTCGCCCGGCCGCCATCTTGTTGGGTGCGGCCCAACGGGATGGGTGGCGACGTGGCCGCCTGCACTTCAGGAAGAAGAAGACTCTTGAGGCTCAGCTGCTAGACGTGTGTGTGTGTGTGTGTGTGTGTGTAGCTGAGCTGCGGTCATCGCTGCAAGAAGGTGTGTCATCCGGGGGTGTGTGGGGCCAAATGTCATCAGAAGGTCAAGCTGCGATGTCCCTGCAGGAGGATCAAAAAGGTACAAAACGGCCGCCGTATTTTCCCACGCGTCTCTTGTCACCTCATTGTTGCGTCGCGTGTCTCACAGGAGCTTGCGTGCGCGATGGCGTCAGGCTGTGTTGTCGAGTGTGATGACAACTGCGTTGAACAACAGAGGAAAGTCAGCCAGGTGAACACACATGCACACACACACGCACACACACACACTTGCACACACTAATGCGTGCGTGTATGCGTCCAGCTCAAGGAGGCAGAGCAGAAAGCTGCGGAGGAAGAGGAGCAGCGGAGACGTCAGGTGAGGATGAAGGAGGGGGGGTCACCTCCCGCCGCCACGCTAAGCTAATGTGTGTGCGTCTAGGAGGAGCTGGAGGCGTTCACAAAGCGCCGAGGAGGGCGCCGCGCCAAGAAGCGAGGGCGGCGGGACGGGGAGGACGAGGAGGACGGCGGCCGGACGGGACGCTGGCGGAGGTGCGCTGTACTCGTCCTCGTCCCGCTGGGCGGCGCCGTGCTGTCGCTCGCCGCCTACTTGCTTCTGAGCTCGGCCGAAGACGCCGGCGGGGTGACGGTTTCGTAGGCGGTCACATTATGATGTCATAGGCGGTCGTGGCACTTGATGATGATGTCATGGGAAAAATCTAACCATTTGATTTGACAAATAAAGTCTGTATGATGACCGGTCCCTGTTGATGATTGTCACTTGAGTCGGGTTCTGCATCTTGTATGTGCTTTGTTTGTTTGTGTTTGTGGTTGTGTGTGTGTGTGTGTGTGTGTCTGTAAGTCTGTGCGGTCACGTGCCCACTCGAGAGGGAGAGAGAAGAGAGAGAGGGGGAGAGAGAGGAGGAGGAGGCGGGCCCAGCAGTGGGTCTGTCGCGGCCGCAGACTTCAGTTGGCGCGTTCCGGCGGAGGCGGCAGAGGAAGGTCATGCGCTCGTGGCCGCTTGTCACCTTCAGCGCAGGAACGGACACGGTGAGTGTGCTCGCGCGCGTGCCCATGTGGCATTCGTCAGCGCAGGGAATTAAACCAGAAGCAGACCAAAAAAAAAAAGGGGGTGGGGGGTCCACCAGTATCGACTTGTGACTTGCGCTAATTGCCTCGTGTGACTTTTAAGTCTTGTCTAGCTCCGCCCCGTGTGGTGATGTCATTATTTAAGGGCAGGGTTAAACAAAGTATGGGCCGGGGTCCACGTGCTGGCCCCTCTGATCATGTAAATGGTCAAGAATATAGTATTCAACTACTTTTCCTAGAATCTGTTTAAATGTAACTATTTTTTAATTTATTCGTACAGATATTAAATTCTTATCAAAGGAGACTCGTGTCTGACAAATAGTTACAGGTTTAGTGAAGGGAGCAATGGTGTACTTGGAGTGGAAGAGATCTTATTTATGATTGTGTTATTGTTTTGTGTACGTCACATTGTTCATTTTTTTGGGATGTATTTGGATTTGTTTTTATTTTGCCTTGTTTTACTGTGCTGTCTGCAGCCAGGTCAGCATTGGAAAAGAGAATCTGTTCTCAAATGGAGGTTAAAAAAAAAAAAAAAGAAAACGAATACAAATTATAAGTTCATTATAGACAATTTTTTGTATTTGTTTTGCAAATAAAACAATTGTCAACTGTTCTTAACATCTAATGTATTTATTGTATAAGTGGTTCATTAATTTGTAAAATATTTGCAAAATAAACCATTTCGTGTCCATATTTTACATGTATTAAATGGGTTGATTGTAATTTTTTTTTTTAAATAAGTAAATAATCTATAGATGTTTAAAATTTAACTTGATCATGTAATTGGTTGATTGAACTGCTGCTGAGGAAAATATCAGTAAAGCGTTCCATTATTACACATTTAATTTATATATTGTTTTCTATGTATAGACAACCTGTTTTAGTTAATTACATAATTAGTTAATTTTATAAATATCAAAAGCAACTTGGCTATGTTATTCTTTAAAGTACTTTGTTGGTTACATTTTAAAAAGTACAAATGTGAATTATTTCATTAGTAAACTAATATAGTTCATGTATTTTACACATTGGAGCTTTATGACCCAGATGTGTCTTTTTATGATCCAGAAACATCTTTCTATTTTCCACTTGCTCGAAAGCACATCAATTTCCTGGTAGAAAACGGACTTGTGTTCACTCCTACCCTGTTATAAACCCAACATTTGTGTCCTCCTCGTGCAGTCACGTTGTCTCGATGTCGTAAAAATGTGAGTTTTTGTCCAAAACGACCTGCGCTACCCCTTTGTGCTCCCACAGGTGACCGGCGGAGTAACTGAAAGCGGGATGGGCGAGGAGGTGTGTCCTCACAAGCCACAGACACCTGGTCGCCTCCGTCTCGTTTACGTCCTACTTCCTGTCGCCAGCCTGCTGGGCGGCGTCATCCTCGTGCTCGCACTTACCGGTATTCACACACCCGTGGAGTTATTTCTGACATGTTGGTTAACGGGTGGACTACACAAAACGTGCGTGTGTGAGCGGTCCCCATGACAACTAGAAGGCGTCGACCAATCGGGCGGAATGTCAAATATTTACTCGGATCATAAAACATCTTGTCAGCTTTTCTGCATCTTCATCTCCTCCTTGTCTTCTATCAAGCTACAAATGTGTGTGTGTGTTTTTTTGCCGCTGACCTTGAGACAACTTTGAAAGGCGTGATGAGCACACAAACATTCCGGCTTTAGTGTTGAAAACTAACCCTGGCACTTGTTGGGGTGGGGGGCTTCTCGGTTGATTGTTATTATTAGCCGACGTGTGAGTGAGCGAGCGAGACGTGTAACCGGGGTCACCATGGTAACCAGATCCCTCCGACACTATTCATAGACGTGCATGCTCGTGTATTTAAAGTGAACCAATCGAAAGGCTCCTTGACCATGCAGGCACATATGCACTGAAGTTGTGAAACAGTTTTTTGGTTGTTGTTGATTATGTGCATGTGGTCTTGCCTCAGGTGTGATTGGCGGCCGTGTCTCGGACTCCAGCCCCCTCCCTTCCCCCGAGCCGATGGCTGACAGGGAAGCTGGTTACCGTGGCAACAGTACAAGCCCCTCCCCCCTGGCAGATGCATCTCAAGCCCCGCCCATTCTGCCAATCTCGACGGCCGCCGAATTGCTGACATCCGTCACCTCGCTGAGCTCCACCTGGCTGGCCACCGCTGCGCCGGACGCAGGTTAGCGTGTGTGTGTGTGTGTGTGTGTGTGTGTGTGTGTGTGTGTGGAGATATTTAAAAACCAATTGTGCAGCAACACATTTAATATTCTCTCTGCTCTGCGAAAAAGAAGACTAATGTAACGCGAGTTTAGTTTTCTTCATGTTCTCCCATCAAATCTATTTGTATTGTATGTTTACTTGTGTTGTATCCATTCAATGTCCATTGAAGAAAGCATGAAATCATGATGCACCAACTGTTTAATCAAAAATGGGTCATGTGTGCAGGCGGTTGTCAGCCACTGGCGGAGCCTCAGTGTCACATGTTGCCATACAACCAAACATGGCTGTCCTCTGCCGCCGCCGTGGTGAAGAGTTCCGAGGTGGACATGTTGCTAAGGTAACGGCAGACGGGGGATGGGCGTGAGTTCGGGAAGTGACGTGGTGTGTGTCGCAGGTTCTTCAGCTACCTGAGCAGACTGTCCTGCTACAAACACATCATGCTGTTCGGCTGCTCTCTGGCCCTGCCGCAGTGTTTCCATGACAACAACGCTCAGCACAGGTAGCCCCGTGATGCCCCGCTCGCCACATCCCAGAATAGTCGCTCACCCGCTCACCCACAGGTGGGTGTTGTTGCCGTGCGCGTCCTTCTGTGAGGCAGCAAGGGAAGGTTGCGAGCCCGTTCTGCAGATGTTCAACGCCTCCTGGCCCGACTTCCTGCGCTGCTCCCAGTTTAGCCACGCCACTTCCTCCTCCTCCTCCTTGACCTCCGCAACACCCCCCGCCTGCTACACACCCCGACAGGCTGTGGGCAAACCCTGTGAGTAGTCGGCATGTCGATTGGTCCACACCGAGATAGTGACTAGGGAGTATTGGATTAATTATTTTAGCCCTAGTGACAACTCTAAATTGCCCAAAGGTGTGAATGTGAGTGCAAATGGATGTTTGTTTGTGTGCGCCCTGGGATTGGCTGGCAACCAGTTCATGGTGTACCCCGCCTCCTGCCCGACGGCAGCTGGGATAGGCTCCAGCACGCCCGCGACCCTAGTGAGGAGACGCGGCTCAGAAAATGGATGCATGGATGGATGTTTGGTGATGTCATGTGATACGCTCTGATTGGCCAACAGCGGCGTGCGGCGAGAAGGATGACTTCCTGTGCGCCACAGGGATTTGTGTCCCTCAGAAGCTGGTGTGCAATGGCCACAACGACTGCGACGACTGGAGCGACGAGGCGCACTGCGGTGAGCACACACACGCACGTATGCTTGAAACGTGGTCATCGTGGTCTGCCTCACACTGATGACATCGTCGTTCAGTGTGTTCAGACACGGAGTTCCGCTGCTCGACGGGCCGCTGCCTGGCGCCGCTTCTGCTGTGCGACGGCTACGACGACTGCGGAGACCTTAGCGACGAACTCGACTGTGGTGAGAGAGCGCACGTGAAACCGTGCTTCTAAAAACTGGGGTTCGGTTCTGTTTAATGAGCATTAGGATCATGAAAGGGTCAACATTTCAAAAACCTCTGCGCCAGGCTAACTGACTGTTTTGTCAGTTTGCGATACGTCGCGGGACCATCGCTGTGGCGACGGCCGCTGCGTCTCCAGGGATTGGCTCTGTGACGGCGACCACGATTGTCTGGACAAAAGCGACGAGCTCAACTGCTGTGAGTTGCTGGAGTGACGACGGCCCCACCACTCAAATTGCGGGAATGACTCACCTGTCTGTGCGGGTGTGCAGCATGTCAGAGCCAGGGTCTTTGGGAATGCCGTAACGGCCAGTGTATTCCTCCAGCGTTCCGTTGTGACGGCGAAGACGACTGCAAAGATGGCAGCGACGAAGAGCCTTGCATGCGCGATCACAGTAAGTCGTCCGGTTGGCAACAGGCTGCCTTTGTGTGTGTGTGTGTGTGTGTGTGTGTGTCTCTCACTCTCTCAGTGTGTGTGTGTGTGTGTGTGTATGTGTGTGGTTGTTTGTGTGTGTGCGTGCGCGCCAGCTCACACCGTATGCCCCACGGCTCAGCCCGGCTGCACAACCACTTCCTGTGATGCGCGGCACAACAATTGCTGTAAGTCTTTGACAAATGTTTTTTCAATTTGACTTTTGGTTATGCGGTTGACTTTCGTTAACTACGTAAACCTCAGTTGAAGGCGAAGGTTTGTATCTCCTTTGACTCCCTCCTCCCCTTTTGGGCATGTCAGCCAGCTGTGAGCCAATCAGCTTGGAGCTGTGTATGAACCTGCCCTACAACCACACGCGCTTCCCCAACTTCCTGGGTCACGTGTCGCAGCGGGAGAGCTCCGTATCGTGGGAGTCGTCGCTGTTCCCGGCGCTGGTGCAGACGGGCTGCTACCAGTACCTCATGTTCTACGCTTGCACACTACTCGTACCCAAGTGTGACCCGCTCAGCCTGAGCACCGTACCACCTTGCAGGTGAGTGCATGTCAAACCTGTCCTCTTCCGTTCCTTGGTCATGCAGTATGGTGGAGCAGTATACCTTTTTTGGTAGTTGGATATCCTCTTCAAATTAGATAGGACAGGACAGGGGTTGTGAGCCAGGCAGTGTTACACCGTGAGATGAAGGGACGCAGCGTGCAGTAAATAAGACAGGATGGGAAAGGACAGCACAGTACAGGGGTAGTGAGCCACGCAATGTTACACCATGTTTAAAAAAAATAGATGCAAGTATGACTGGATGGTTAAGAACAGGACAGGATGCGACAGTCCAGAGACCGTGAATTATGCTGTGCTACACAATTTAAGGTAGGGACACAACAAGTAGCAAATCAAACTGGATGGGACAGGGTAGGTTAACATAGGAAATGACATGATGGGACGCGGCAGGATTGGACAGGGATGACAGGGGTAGTGACCCAGGCAGTGCTACATCATGTGAAGAAGGGACGCAACAAGGATAGGACAGTGAAGGACACCGCAGGAAGGGACAGGGCAGGAAAGGGGTAGTTAACCAGGCGTTGCTACCGGTGTGTGGTGGGAGAGTCTCAGCAATGTGATTACTCCCCGTATCCCCCCCCCCCATGCAGGTCTCTGTGTCGCACAGCCAAGGAGAAATGCGAGTCGGTGCTTGGCATCGTGGGATTGCAGTGGCCAGACGACTCGGACTGCGCTCAGTTTCCTGAAGAGGGCAGCGGCTCGGCGTGCCTCCTGCCCGAGGCCGGCGTGGACGGTGCGTGCATGTACGTGTTAGCATGTCATTTCCTGTACGCTCATTTCCTGTATGCGTTTGCCATGTCACCATGGCAACAGAGTGCTCCCCCAGTCACTTCAAGTGTCGCTCCGGACGTTGCGTCCTGGCCAGCAAGCGCTGCGATGGCCTCGCCGACTGCGATGACCGCAGCGACGAAGACCGCTGTGGTGAGACCTCAACCTGACGTTTGTGAAACAAGAGTCCTTGTTGTAGACACCTGTGCTGAAGTGTCTTTGCACGTACACGGTAGGCTGCACCGAGCGCGCTCTGTGGGAATGTCCTGGCAGTGGCGTTTGTATCAAGACCAGCATGATCTGTGACGGATTCCCAGACTGCCCCCTGCTGGCCGATGAGGTCAACTGCTGTGAGTCATTCCCGGCCTGTCTCGTGAGAAGTTGTGGTTTTTTACATTCTGGGTTCTAGACTCCAACTTGTAACTTCTAAGTTGTAGCGCCTCGCTTTCCAAGTTCTAGCAACTAAGTTTTCGCTTCTATTTTCTAGCTTTTAAGTTCTACTTTCTACAGTCTAGCTTCCAAAGACTAACGCCGACTTTCTCGTTCTACTTTCTCGCTTCAAGTTCAAGTTTCAAGGCTTAAGCTCCCAAGTTCTGACTTCCACGTTCAAGCTCCGACATTGTAACGTCTAAGCTCTAGCTTCTACGTTCTGACTTCCATTTTCTAGCTTCTTGCCTCTAGATTCTAATTTCCAGGCTCTATCTTTTAGCTACCGTGATTTCTTGTAGATAATGAGCATTTTTCCCCCCATAAAATTTTTCCCCCCCATTCACGCAGTGTGTGTGTGTGTGTGTGTGTGTGTGTGTGTGTGTATATATGTGTGTGTGTGTGTTGTTAGCGGCATGTGGAGATAACGAGTTGGCGTGCAACAATCACGAGTGCGTGCACAGGACACTGTGGTGTGATGGGAAGAAACACTGCACCGACGCCTCCGACGAGTGGGACTGTGGTAATCCTCGCACGCACCCACATCTACACACACAGACACACAGATGACTGAGTGTCGTGTTGTTGTGTGTAGTGTCTCTGAGCCAGTCGTCAGGTTCCATTGTGACTGTGTTGAGGACAGCCGACAGCTATCACGTGTGCGCAGACGAGTGGAACCAGCAGCTCAGCAAACTGACCTGTGACCAGTTGGGACTAGGGTAAGGTCAGTAGCACACACACATGCATGCACACACACAAACACACACATGGACACAGACACAGAGGCGCGCTTACCCACATGCACACAGACACAAATACACTACCAAAATGCACACACAAACACACGCATGAACACACACACAGAGGCCCGCTTACCCACATGCACACAGACACAAATACACAAACGAAAATGCACACAGATACACAAACACTCAGAGACAGACAGACAGACAAATAAACACACCTAAAGACGCCTGCACACACACACCTGCACACAAGTACTCACACACAGACACACTTACAAGGCTGATACACGCACGCGCACACGGGTGATGCAGTCCATCAGAGGCAGTGTGTCCCTGCTACAGGGTTCCCGCCTCCGTTTCCATGGTACCCGAGCATGGAGGTCCTCCAGGTCGCCGTCGCTGGTTACACGTTCATCCCGAGTGGAAGGAGAGGAAAGGCTTGTCTCTACAGGCGCGCCTCGAGAAGAGGAGGTGTGTGTGTGTGTGTGTGTGTGTGTGCATGCGTGCGAGCGAGTATAAGAAAGGTAGCCATTTTTGGCGAGGGTCAGGAAGTGAGTAAAGTGCTATTGCGAACATTAGCGTGTTCTCCATGTCTGATATTTGATTTTGTGCGTGTGTGTGTGTGTGTGTGTGTGCTTATGTGCGTGTGTGTCAGTCACTCATGTCATTCCGGCAGGCGAGTGTGTCTTGTCTGCGTCAGAGACGGTAAGCTTCATCAATCCCCCTGAGATTCTCCTCGGGACGCGTCAGCTGAGTCTACTTCCTGTTTCCTGTCTGACTGCCAGAATGCGGCCTGCGCCCGGCGGTGGGTGCGCAGCCCTCCAGGGAAAAGAGGATTCTGGGAGGCCGCGTGGCACGGCGGGGGGCGTGGCCTTGGCAGTGCTCCCTGCAGAGCGGTCAGAGCGGTCACGTGTGCGGCTGCGTCCTCATCGGCAGAAAGTGGGCTTTGACCGTTGCGCACTGCTTCGAGGGGTGAGACCATCGACATCATTTATACAAAGACACGAAGGTTACTCTGGTTAAGGATGTCACATGTCAGTCGCAAATCTTAACCGTAAAGTTTAAAGCAAGTCACAAATTATCAAAAGTCAAGCAAGTCGAGCTTCCATGTTGGAGTCTCTTCATTCATTAGCTTCCAAGTCTTTATTTCTCATGTCTAGCTTATAGAGTATGGCTTTTAGGCCCTAGTTTTTACATTCTCGCTTTCAAGTTCTAGCTTCTAAGTCCTAGCTTTTTGGTCCCCGAGTCTAGAGTCTAGGCTCTAGCTTAGTTCTAGCTTCAAGTCTAGCTTGTAAGTCTAGCTTCCAGGGTCTATCCTCTATGTTCTTCCGTACAAGTTCTGCCTTACAAGTCCTAGCTGCTAGGCTCTAAGCCTTGAAGTTCCAGTTTCTAGGCTCTCGCCTTTAGGTCATGCTTCAGAGTTCAAACTGACGAGTCTAGCATCTCGGTCTAGCTTTTAGGTTCTAGCTTCTAAATTCTAACTTCCAAGTTCTAGCATGTCTGCTCTAGCTTTTTGGTACTTTCTTCCAAGTACTACCTTCCAAGTCCTAGCTTCGTGGCTCTTCTGTCTAGGTTTTACTTTGTAGGCTCTAGACTTTATGTCTCTCGTCCAAATTCTAGCTTGTGCATGTGCGTGCATGTGTAGGAGAGAGAAGGCCCACCTGTGGAAAGTCCTCGTGGGTCTCAACAACTTGGACCATCCGGGCGTGCACAGTCAAAGGCACGGCGTGCGGGCCATCACAGTCCACCCGCGCTACAACCGTGCCGTGGTGGACTATGACATCAGCGTGGTGGAGTTGGACTCAGAGGTGAGCCATCCAGGAGGGTTGCAGTGGCTGGGGTGGCCTTGTCAGAGCTGCTGAGGCATTGTGGGATCATGTATGTCCCCAGGTGGACGAGACAGAATGGGTCCGGCCCGTGTGTCTTCCCAGACCCAATGAGATTCCCACTCCGGGCTCATACTGCTACATCACAGGATGGGGTCACATGGGCAACAGGAGTAAGTCTGAACCCTCACTTCCTCACGCTAGATTTTAAGTCCTAGCTTCCAAGTTCAACCCCATAAGTTCCAGCTTCTGAGTTTTAACATTAAAATGTTATCTTACAAGTCTAGCTTCCAAGGTAAAGCTTCTAAGATCTAGCCTCTCGGCTCTAGCTACTAAGTTGTAGTTCTTAGGCTCTTGCTTTTAGGTTTTCGCTTCCAAGTTCAATCTTTTAAATTCCCACTTGTGAGTTCTAGCTTCCGAGTTGTAACTTCTAGGTCTTGCTTCCAAGGTTGAGCTTCTAAGGTCCCATTTCTAGACTCTTACTTTGAGGTCCTAGCTTCCAAATGTTAACTTCCAGTACAAGCTTTGCTCTAGCTTTTTTATTTTAGCTTCCAAATTTGAGCTTCTCCGTTCGAGCTTCTGAGTTTTAACTTTTCCAGTCGAGCTTCCAACGTTAGGCTTCTAAGTGCACGTTTCTAGGCTCTAGCTTTTATGTACTACCTTCCAGGTTCTAGCCTCTGTGTCCTACCTTCTTAGAGCTAGCTTTTAGGCTTTGGTTTCTAAGTTGTAGCTTCTAGACTCTTGCTTTTAGGTTCTCGCTTCCAAGTCCTAATTTCTAGGCTTTAGCTTTTAAGTCATAGCTTCTAATTACGAGCCTCTACTTTTTATGTAGCTTCTTGTCTATAGCTTTTAAGTTCTTACTTCTAAGCTCTAGCTTTTAAATTCTAGCTTGCATGTCGTAACCTCTTGGCTCTAGCTTTTAGGTTGTAACTTCCAAGTATACTGTATAAGGCTCTAGTTTTTAGGTTCTGACTGAAAAGTCCTGGCTTTAAGGTTTAGCTTCCTAGTTCGCGCTGCTATTTTCTGTGTGCTGCTTCCTCCGCAGTGCCCTTCAAGCTGCAGGAAGGACAGGTTCGGATCATCTCCATGCCCCAGTGCCAGTCCTACTTCGACATGAAGACCATAACTCCCAGGATGCTTTGTGCTGGTTATGAGGCTGGGACCGTCGACTCCTGCATGGTAACCACCACTCACCTACAATTTATTGCCTCTAAGTCCTAGGGTCTAAATGTGAAATTCCAAGTCCTAACTTCGAGGCTGTAGCTTCTATTAGAAGTTCTAGACCTCTTGGGTCCGTTGAAAGGCGCTTGAGGAATCAAAATTATTATTATTTTTTGTATTGTCATTATCAAGTCTAGCTTCTGACTAGCTTCTTGGATCTATCGTAAAGGTTGTAGCTCTATTAGAGGCTCTAGCTTCTAAGTTTTAGCTTCTTGGCTCTAGCTTTTAGGTTAAAGCTTCTAAGTTCTATTCTCCAAGTATTAGCTTCCAATTGCTTGCCTGTCAGGTCTCGCATTTATCTTCAAGCTTCTAGTTTTTACCTCTCAGTTCTAGTTCTAGGCTCTAGCCATTAGGTTCAGCCTTTAGGTTCGAGCTTCTAAGTTCTTGCTTCCAAGTACTCTTTTCTAGGTTCTAGCCTCTAAGTGTAGTTTCTATGCTCTAGGTTTTAGGTTCCAGCTTCCAAATTCCAGCTTCCAAGTCCTATTTTCTAGGCTCTATCTTCGATGACGTCGGCCATTTTGAGGCCTATGTTGAGTAAGCCTTGATGCGAGCGCGGTGTGTTACTCCCATTTCCAGGGCGACAGCGGTGGTCCGCTGGTGTGTGAGGAATCGTCGGGGGGCCGCTGGACGCTGTTCGGCCTGACGTCCTGGGGCAGCGTTTGCTTTAGCAAAGTGCTGGGACCCGGCGTGTACAGCAACGTCAGCCACTTCACGCCGTGGATACGCCGGCAGATCTTCATGCGCACGTACCTGCCTGAATGATACGTGCCTCGCTTCCTGTTTGTGGAAGTGACGCTGCAGCGCACACACTGAGTCGACAGCGTTAGCCTCGATGCTAGCCGCTGGAACAATAACATGACATAAGATAACACATTAGCCCCTTTGAGCATTTATTTGACATCCTTGATATTCAGGTTAGGGTCCATGTACGAGTGCGCTCTAGTCAAGTAGAACGACGAGGGCACACTAGTAGAATGACAGTGTATTACCAGAAATGTTTTTTTCCCCCCCAACTAGTGCCACTTTTGGCCTGCTAGTACAACCTTAAGCTAGGATATTAAGCACATTGAATACTTATTGACTTGATATCCAGCTTTAGGTTCATGAACTAGTACGTTTTTGTCCTCACTAGTAAGGCAATTCAGTGTACTAGTGGAACAACTTGGCCGCACTGGTAAAGCAACTGTGTAATATGAGTAAGGTTTTTCCCACTAAAATTGGCACGAGTTCAACCTTAAAATGTATATCAAGGATCTCGAATAAATGCTTAAACAGCTTTCCACATGCTACTAGTATGCAATTGCACACTACTAGTGCGTAAATAGTTGGACTTTTCTGTTAAATGTCTGATATTTCTGCCATCTGCGAACTACTAGGACAACCACGTTAGTTGTGAGGCAAAACTTTACTAGTTGACAACTGTGTGCTCCTAATAATACTAGTGACATTATTAAATTCTATTAGTTAACATCTAGTGCTTCACTAGTAGTGCCAGTAGCACGTAGTTGTCAACTGGTGCACAATTTTGCCTCACGAGTAATGTAGTTGTCCTTACGAGCGTGCAGAATTGTCATACAGTAGGCTACTGGTAAGACAGTCGTTCTATGAGTGCACCCTCGTCGTTCAACTTAACTAGACCGTACTAGTAGATAGACCTTAAGCTGGTTATCAACTATACGAATTTAATGCTGAAACAGCTTTCCATAGCCCGCAGCTGCCGACAAGTAGAGGTTAGCGCCGTGGAATGTTGGTGATTATTCCTGTGTTTCGTAAATATTGTTGCTAGCTCAACTAGCCTAGCGCTGGCTGAAAGAAGCCCACAGTGAGACGATTCCCTCTGACGGGAATTCTGTGACTTGATGTTTGCTTCATTCCTTTGCATCCACATTCCCGCTAGTCGTCATTTGGAAGATTTGCTTTTTTTTCCAAGAATATTTTTCTACACTTTTTTGGTACATCACGTGTGTGTGTGTGTGTCTATGGGGGCAGAGGTCCTCCTGGGATGTCACTTCCTGCTTTCACATTCTGGAGAGCCATGTTAGAATGGAAGTGAATTTTTGTTTTTGTTTAATAACAATAAAGCTACACACACCTGCTCTCTGAGTCTGTGCGTGTGTTTGTATGTGTGTGTGTCTGTATTTGTGTGTGTTGTTTATGTGGGTGGGTGTGAGTTTATGGACAGACATGAAGAGCGATGGATGAAGGGCCAACAAAGAAGGAATTCAGAAAACACACACATGAACACACAGGTGGGGTCAAAGTGCAACACTTTATTGTGTGCGTGAGTGTTCAAGTCACACTAGTTCCAGTGCATTGTGGTAGTAAAGGTCAAGACGGTCCAGAGAGATCGCTGCGGTGGTGGCAACGACGACGGACGAGCTGGATGACACGGTGAAGTCCACACATGCACACACACGCGCACACACATACATATTGATTATGTTTGTGTGTAGATGTGTTCATGCTGCGCCTCGTCCTTCATCCGCCTAAAGAACAGATGTCCTCGACCGTGTGGACTCGTCAACCTGCTCATCACCCAAGGTGGCAAGAAATCAACCCAGCGATCAGTACAAGTTAGGGAATGTCACTGATGTGTCTGTGTGTGTCAATGTGTGTGCCTGTATCTGTGTGCGTGTTTGTGTCAATGCGGGTGCCTGGGTTCATGTGTCTCTGTGTATGTGTGCGTGTGTCCGTGTAAGTCTTTGTGTGTGTGTGTGCAAGTATCTGTGTGTGGCTGCATTTGTGTGTGACACTGTCTTATTCTGTGTCTGTATTTGTATGCATGTGTCTCGTGTGTGTTAATGTGTGTGAGTGTTTCTCTGTGTTAATGTGTCTGTATGTTTATGTTTGTGCGTGTTTGCTCTTTCGTATTTGTGTGTTGTGTTTATGTTTGTGTGTGTGTGTCTGTGTTTTCTCTGTTAATGTGTGTGAGCGTACGCTCATTTGTATATGTCTGGTCCTGTGTGTGTCTGCTTGCGTCTTTATTTGTGTACGTGTACGTGCGCAGCCTGTGTGTTGGCTCTGCTCTTCGGCACGTTGTGGTCAGTAACAGGAAGTGAGTGCTTGCCAGGAGGGAAAGTGTTCGGCGTGGTCATCATCTTCATCGGCGCCGTGTTGGGGGGGCGACTACTCGGGATGGTCCAGTTTCCCGGCCTGCCCCCAATCCCGCCACTGCTTGGTACGACCCAACCATTGTCCGCCTCACACACAAACACAAACAAGCACACCTGATGCTTGGTGCCTGTGTGTGCGTGCGTGCAGGCATGCTTCTGGCTGGCCTGATCCTGAGGAACGTTCCGTACGTGACAGACGCCGTCTACGTGGACGCCGCCTGGTCTGCGGCTTTGAGGAGCATGGCGTTGTCCATCATCCTGGCCCGAGCCGGTCTGGGTCTGGATCCCTCGGTACCGCGTACACACACACATGCACTCACATGCGCACACGGTGACTGTGGTCTTTTTCCAGGCGCTGCGTCGTCTGAAGGCCGTGTGCCTGCGCGTGGCGGTCGGGCCGTGTGTGATGGAGGCGTGCGTCGTTGCCGTGGTTTCTCACTTCCTGTTGGCCCTGCCGTGGGCCTGGGGCTTCCTGCTGGGGTACGTGTAGGCGTGGTCGCGTGGTTGCATGGCGAAGACGTGACCCGTGTGCGCGCGCAGGTTTGTCCTAGCGGCGGTGTCACCGGCTGTGGTGGTTCCGTCCATGTTGCTGCTCCAGAAGGAAGGTTACGGGAGCGAGAAGGTAAACTGCTGCTTTCCCACGTGATTCTGGGATTGTAGTGAAGTTCTGCAGGGCTTTGACTGCAGTTCCGGTTCCATAGGGCATCCCAACACTCCTGATGGCTGCCGGCAGCTTTGACGACATTTTGGCCATCACAGGCTTTTCCACCTGTCTGGGCGTGGCCTTCTCCACAGGTTCAGCTTCTGTTTGCTTTGGGCCAGATTGAGTTCTGCTCTCCATGTTTCTCCGCTGTTTGCGTGTGTTCAGGTTCCACGTGGATGAGCATCCTGAAGGGTCTCCTGGAGGTGGTGGGCGGGGTGGTGGGCGGTGTCCTCGTGGGCGCCTTCTTGTGTTTATTCCCCAGTGTGGATCAGGTGCGTACGGAAAGCCGCTTGAACATTTAATCGAAATCCTTGTTATCCAGCTGAAGGTCGTACTGGTGCAGGAAGATGTGGTGGCGACCAGGAGTTTCTTCCTGCTGGGGTTCTCCGTCTTCGCCGTCTTCTTCACGCAAGTAGTGGGTGCCTCCGGGGCTGGTGGGCTGTGCACCTTGGTTCTGGCCTTCCTGGCTGCGCTGGGCTGGGGCACTGACAAGGTAGTTATGGTTGAATCTGTTTTTTTAACCCATTGAGGAAAAAAAAAAATCATACCATGGCCTCCACTCTATAGACGCCATACCTCTATTGGCACAGCAGTAACATGGCGTCTCCCTGCAGGCGGGGGTGGCGGCCATTTTGGGGAGGTTTTGGGATGTTTTCCAGCCCCTCCTCTTCGGCCTCATTGGAGCAGAGATCATCGTGACGAAGCTGAGCCTCAGCACCGTGGGTGAGAAGCACATGGCAGTGGCGGCGAGCCGTCCGTCACGCCGACTCAACTGCGACCCCGTGCAGGTTTGGGCGTGGCCGTGATCGCCGTCGGTCTGGTGGTACGGCTGGTCGCCACCTTCGCGCTGGTGCACGGCGCGGGCTTTGTGCTCAAGGAGAAACTCTTCATCGCCATCGCCTGGCTACCCAAAGCGACGGTGCAGGTACGTGGCCTGAGGTCACTAGAGGTCGAATGTGAAACGAAACGTCCGTGTGTGACAGGCGGCCATCGGCTCCAAAGCGTTGGACACGGCGAGGGACGTGGGCGACGACACTTTGGCGAAGTTCGGTTTGGATGTGCTAACGTTAGCCGTGTTAGCCATCTTGATCACCGCCCCCACCGGAGCGCTGGGCATCGGCCTGGCAGGGCCGCGCCTCCTGAGCCGGCAGGTCAAAGGTCAGCGGCGAATGTTTTATGGTGGGAATCTGAAGAGGGCAGAATTTCCTCTTTTTCCATATTTCTTGTTTTCCACCCCCAAAAAAATCCCATTGGAATGAAAGGAGACATTTCCCAAATGTAACGCCTTCTTCCATATTTCATATTTAATGTTACAATAACAAAATGCTTCGCTCTTTGGTGAAATATTGGAAAATATTTTTCACATTTCTAAAATTCACACATTTTCAAATGTTTTACATTTTCCATGACAAAATTCCCAAATGAATACAGATATGTTTGCCTTCCACATTTCTCAAATTCAAACTGTTCAGCTCATTCAGGAAATCAATGGAACAATTGAGCTTGTTCAATAGAATTCTAGGGCGTGAGAAGATGCCTGAGGAATGGAGGAAAAGTGTGCTGGTGCCCATTTTTAAGAACAAGGGTGATGTGCAGAGCTGTGGGAACGATCGAGGAATAAAGTTGATGAGCCACACAATGAAGTTATGGGAAAGCGTAGTGGAGGCTAGACTCAGGACAGAAGTGAGTATTTGCGAGCAACAGCTTTGGTTTCATGACCAGAAATAGTACCACAGATGGATTATTTGCCTTGAGGATGTTGATGGAAGAGTACAGAGAAGGTCAGAAGGAGCTACATTGTGTCTTTTTAGATCTAGAGAAAGCCTATGACAGAGTACCCAGAGAGGAACTGTGGTACTGCATGCGGAAGTCTGGAGTGGCAGAGTAGTATGTTAGAATAATACAGGACATGTACGAGGGCAGCAGAACAGCGGTGAGGTGTGCTGTAGGTGTGACAGACGAATTTAAGGTGGAGGTGGGACTGCATCAGGGATCAGCCCTGAGCCCCTTCCTGTTTGCAGTGGTGATGGATAGGTTGACAGATGAGGTAAGACTGGAATCCCCGTGGACCATGATGCTTGCAGATGACATTGTGATCTGCAGTGAAAGGAGGGAGCAGGTGGAGGAACAGTTAGAAAGATGGAAGTAAGACAGAATATATGTGCATGAAAGAGAGGGGTGATGGGGAAAGAGTGAGGCTACAGGGAGAAGAGATAGCAAAGGGTGGAGGACTTGAAATACTTGGGGTCAACCGTTCAGAGCAATGGTGAGTGTGGTCAGGAAGTGAAGAAACTGGTCCAGGTTGGAACGGGTGGAGGAAGGTGTCACGTGTGTTATATGACAGAAGATTCTCTGCTAGGATGAAGGGCAAAGTTTATAAAACAGTGGTGAGGCCAGCCATGATGTACGGATTAAAGACAGTGGCACTGAAAAGACAACAGGAAGCAGAGCTGGAGGTGGCGGAAATGAAGATGTTGAGGTTCGCTCTCCGAGTGACCGGGTTGGATAAAATTAGAAATGAGCTCATCAGAGGGACAGCCGAGGTTTGAGATTTTGGAGGCAAAGTTAGAGAGAGCAGACTTGGATGGTTTGGACACGTGCAGAGGAGAAATAGTGAGTATATTGGTAGAAGGATGATGAGGATGGAGCTGCCAGGCAAGAGAGCTATAATTCCCACTTTTTCAGAATTCCACATTTCACCCTGGAATTTTCAAATTGAGAGACATTTTTCCATATTGAATATTTTCTTATATATATTGTATGTAATATTTACTTTCTCCTTCCTCATTTTTCTACCGATTTCAAGCATTCATATGAGTTCAGCATCAGTTCTTTATTCAGAAAGTGCAGTCTCTAGTTGTACTTTATTTTCCGACGAGCCATGTCATATTTTGTACTCTTGTGGACTGTTTTTTTTTTTTTTTTTTTTCTGTATTAGCATCTGAGGCAGTGGGCGACATGCCAACCCCGGCTGGCCAAGGTCAAGACCGTGTGTTTTTTGAGAGCAGGCTGTGAAGACCTTCCTTGAAGCCAAACAATTACAAATGAATTTTTAGTGTCTGTATCTTAATATTTGTGTCCGGAGTTCTTGCCCACCCATCAAGTGTAAAATTAAACAACCAAGTCAATGTTTGGCTACCTTAATTCTGCCAAACTGTTACCCAACAGTAAGGCTAATGAACATAATGAGTACCAAGTGTAATTTGGTGGCTTGGTGATGAAAGGCTACATCCATCAGTGATAATGCAATGGAATCTCTATGGCCACTTGCCCCTGAAAACAAGCTGATTGGACCATCTGCGGTAAAAACACGTCTATGTTTTATCCTTGAGTATTTTGCGAAACGCAAACAAACAGACGCCTTGGAACCCTTTTAAATTCTAAAATGTATCTTTCCCTTAATTTATACATCTATAGATATCCATACATATGTAATATTACGAGCTTATTTTTTTTGAAGAAAAAAACAAAACATTGTACCAGTAAAAACTTTTTTTTCTTGAAAGTAGACAACGTTTTAATTCCTATGGCATTTTGGAGTACAGGTGATAATTCTGTTTAATTAATGACGCCATTGTCCAAACCGGAAGTTGGACACGAAAACGCCATGGTGCCAACAGCCGCCATCTTCTGGACACAAGGTAAAAATACGAGACGGTTTTAATCTTAATTGCGTACACAAATTGACACACTACAGTAAAAAAAAAAAAGTATAGTATATAAAGCTAAAAGGTTACAGAGTTGCCTCGTTTTAAAAACAACAACAAAACATTCAATGCTCAAAAGTCAAAGTAACGAGCCACCTGTTCGCAATCAACTACAGCGACACAAGGTGCCGCCATTACACACGACGAAAAATCAAAAGGAAATAAAGTACAGAACTATATATCGTAGTTGACGTTTGTTTACGTGAGTCGTTTTTAAGTAGTGGAGACAATCTCATTAAATTTATCTTGACATCAAATGAATAATGGCAACTTGATGTAAAAATAGTTGGTTCCAACAGCCAAAATGCCCGCATAGATTATTCTGGGCTGTTCTGAGGTTTGCTTTAAACCTTGTGTCCTCCTCAATTGAGCAGTATTACCGTTTGGGGGGCGGGGGAGTACAACTTGTACAACCAAACTGTTTTAGAATCATTGTTTTTTGTGTGTGTGTGTGTGTGTATATATATATATATATATATATATATATATATATATATGTAATGTTTGTTTTGCTTGACAATCAACCAGCTCGGATCAGAATGATAAAATGTTCACTAATTTTTCGGATTTCAACCCTTAGAATTTGTTATTTGTTCTTATTTTCACCACAAAAAATAAACTCCATTTAATAAATAGTAGGGCATGGGCCTTTGGAGGTCAATGTCAAATATCACTTGCGTTGCATACACAAATTGTTTTGTTTCTCACTCTTAACTGGAGGTAGAGCGATCACGGGGCTGGCGAGCCTTCAAGGGTCACGCCGGGCAGGTGTTGTGCTAGCCACGCGCCCACCACCCAATCTCGCTCCTCCCTCCCTCCGCCTGGCCCCTCCCTCTCCTGGCGCAGAAGCACGCTGAAGCGTTGCCTCCACCCTGCGCCCCCGTCGCCCACGCCCATGACATCGCTCCACTGTTGCAGCGCAATCTGCGTACCGGGCTCGCGGTGCAGGGTCGTCCTGTACACGGGGCCACCTTTGACCCCCTCCGCCCCTTGGCAACTCACCAAGAGGACCGAACGATAAACTACTTCCCTGCTGCCGTAGAGCCTCACCTGCCGGGCGCCACCCCCCCTTGCCAGCGTGACGCTCAGCAGCTTGTATGCCCCCCTGTACCAGACCGCCAGTCTCACCAGAGTCACGAGGGTACTTACTGCCGCCACCACACACAAACACACGTTGGCGGCCAACAACCACACACAAAACACACCGGCACCAAGCACGTGGCGGAGGGGTGCGGCGTCACCCTTGTCCGTGCCCCACCGCCACGTCAACGGGAACTCAGAGCTGGATGGCGTCAAAAGTGAGAGAATGGCAGGAAGTGGTGTTGGAGTTGTAGGAAGTGGCACAGTTGAAGTTGTAGGATGTGACGTAGTCGCAGGAAGTGATGGTGTTGGAGTTGTAGGAAGTGGCACAGTTGAAGTTGTAGGATGTGACGTAGTCGCAGGAAGTGGTGCTGTTGGAGTTGTAGGACGCGACATAGTCGTGGTGGCGCCAAAGCGGTCAGATGCACTGGAAGTGGTCAGTGCAGGACGCCAGACAACGGGCCCGTCGCCTCTACCTCCTTCAATTTCCTCCAAAGCCTCAGTCTCCCTGCTAGTGGGTCTGGGTGGCAGGGCGGTGGCGGCCATGAGTGCCGGTGTAGGAGGCGGACACAGGTCGTCCTGGTCCAAGTCAATGATGGCTCGACGTTTGGACCGCTGCGGTGAGTGGCACACCTGCGAGGCCGGAGTGGGCCGTGACATTTAATGGAGCATACCAGAACACATTACATTCCATGACATTATTACATCTGAGACAAGGGGGAATTCCAGGTTAAACTAGAGAACACAATTTCTGTAGAAACTGAATGTAAATTCTGAAGAAGAAGACACTGGATAGAATTGCTGCGGAATGGATTGAATTGGTCACTGATAGTGTAGTGGTACACTCGCTTGACTTTGGTGCAGGCAGCGTGGGTTCAGTTCCCACTCAGTGACGGTGTGAATGTGAGTGCGAATGGCTGTCCGTGTCTATATGTACCCTGTGACTGATTGGCGACCACTTCAGGGTGTAGTCCGCCTTTCGCCTGAAGTCATCTGGGATAGGCTCCAGCGTCAAAAATTTAATTGGTCAAAAAATGTGTAAGGAGAAGGTAAATAAGTCAAATATCTCTTTCTTTGAGAATTTTTAAAATGTGGGAATTTGTGGAATACAGTGTGAAAATTAGTTCTGGATATGTCCTGAATAAATTGAACAGTTTTAAATTGGAATGATTTGAAGTAGGGTTGTCTTGATCTGATCATGTAATTTTCAGATGAAAAAGATCAGATTTTTAACTTTTCCATAATTTTTAAACGTAAGGGCTAATATTGGGAGATTAAATCGGTCGGCCGATTAATCAGTTAAATACGAATATTCAGTTAGCGGGTTGTTTCAGTGATCAGTTTGTTTGGCCCGTGCGCCAGCTCACCACACTCTTGGGGTCTCTGGTGATGGTCTTGCTGTCGCGCACGTAGAAGTTGAAGAAGAAGTCTTTTATGTATGTGTGTAGGTACATCAGCTCGCAGAAACACGCCCACGGGTTGGCAGAGAGGTACAGGTAGGGCACTTCCTCCCTCGGGCTGAACCAATTGTCCGAGAGCTCGCTGATCTGAGGAGCGCAAACAGGAATTGACGGTCTCTCGGACATCTAGTGTCATCTTGTCACTATTTTCCCACCTGGTTGCTTTCCAGGTAGAGTGTTTCTATCCCAACCAGGGGGCGGAGCAAGAGAGGCGGAAGAACCCTGATGCGATTGGACGACAGGTCTAGGATCTGAAAGGAAAAATGTGTAAGTAACCGCGAACGTGAGCGGAATCAGAAAAATCATCAAAGGAAAGATTTCGGCAGAAGGCAATCACAAAGTCCGTCACCCATTGTGCACTTGAATACGTTGCTCGGCACTAACACGCTAACCTCCAACTTGCTGAGTCCGGCGAACGTGTCGTCGCTCAGAGACTCGATGGCGTTGCTGCCCAGGTAGAGATCTGTCAGGGTAGGGCAGGCGGAGAAGGCCCTGTCTGGCAGAGACGTGAGGCGGTTGCGTCCAAGTCGGAGGACGTTGAGGTGAGGTAGAAGCGGCCCGGCCCTCGGCGTCACCTGACCCAGCTGAGGGGACAGCGAGGTAGATTTAGTGCCACATAGCCAGGCGGGCCGCGTGTCCCCGTCGCGGGACTCCCGGTCACCTGGTTGGCCGTCAGATCCAGCTCGTGCAGCTTGCTAAAGATCTGGAAGGACTCCCAGGACAGGCTGGAGAACTGGTTGCTGGGAAACAAGAGAACCTGACAAAGGGAGAGATTAAACTGTCAGACAGGAAGCAGGAAATGTGTGCTTCTTTGCGATGTGTCATTCAGACAACCTGACAATCAGCATCATATAAATGTTGAGGGAGAGGAAAAAGCACTTTGGCAATTTCTAGATGGACAATAACCATAATACTCAGAAAAACTATTTGAAAAATTGCATCTTCAACACAAAATGGCTTTCACATCATAGTGGAGAGATGAGGTGTTACCCAACCTTCATTACCTTCATATAACCCTACAAATGGTCCGTCTTTGTCACTCTTTGCCGTTTATGCCACTGGAGACAACATCATTATGTTGTTGGAGTGCATAACATAAATGGTGTTATTTTTCAGATATGAATGAATATGTATGAGTTTGTGAAAGCGTCGGAACTATTGCATGTCTTTACCGTGATGACAATTGTATAAATAGTGTAATGGGTTTAATGAGTAGTGGGGATCGTTGATGCACTTGTATCCGCAGAGTGTGAAGGGCAACGCATAAAAACTGCAACTCACATGATTTTTATGAAGCTGTTTATGTCTTTACCGTTGTACACTTTTGTCTTTACCATTATGCAAGAAGTATATTTCAGTGCACCAACGCCATCTGCTTTGTCAATAAGAATTGCCTTTACTATGATTGCATAAAATTTACATTCGCCTGACTTTGGTCCAGGCAGCGTGGGTTCAGTTCCCACTCAGTGACGGTGTAAATGTGAGTGTGAATAGTTGTCCGTGTCGATATGTCCCCTGCGACTGACTTGCGACCAGTTCAGGGTGTAGTCCGCCTTTTGCCCGAAGTCAGCTGGGATAGGCTTCAAGCGCCCCGCGACTCTAACCAGGGTAAGTGGTGTTGAAAATGGATGGATGGATGAATGCATAACATTTGAAATAATCAATAACCTTTTGAAAATACCACTTTAAGTGTGGCTGTTTCAGCATGTGAGGCATTTACCTGTAGAAAACCAAGGCAGTATCAAAAAAATTTGCAAAATTAGATTTATTTATTTATTGTTATTTTATTTTTGTTTAAAACAAGTGGCTTTACTGTTTTTGGTCCTATTAGATGAAAATGGCACAGATAAACAAAGCAACATTATCCACATCAAATGTAACTTTTGCGTGATTCTTCCAGATGCCGTGGCACCGTTACCTCGGTCGTAGGTTGGAGACCCGCGGGAACGGTGCTGAAACCGGCCGCCGTGCAGTTGAGCCGCACTCGGTGGTCCGTGTCCCGGTCGGTATAGCAGCCGTCCAAGGCGGTATCCATGGTGACACCGGCGCCGAGGAGGACAACGAAGAAGAGCTTCATGCTGAAGGTGATGCTCAACCAATGCCAATGAAACACACTGCATGTACCGATGCACATTTGTGTGTCTGTATAGATGTGTCTGTGCTTTGATTGACAGCTTTTCACACAGGAAGTGTGTTGACTGATAACACGTCATCCCACTGGAGAAATTGGACATGAATGCTTAACAGCTGAGAATGAACTGAAATAATGTAGTTCTTACATTCATACATACATATCTACATATATATATTAGGGATGGGATTTGATTAAAAATAATTATATTGATGAATCACATTTTAAGTGTTTACCAATATTTGTTCTAAAAATCAACATGGTTTAATTCAAAGGGATTTTAGTGGACAACTAAACACAGACAGGAATATTGTTAACTCTGGAAAAATGCATTTAATTGCATTTTTAAACAAAACAGTAGAAAAACTCACAGAAAATATCCCTGGCCAAAATTAAACACACCTCAAGTTAAAGTGCCATTTTATGCCAGTTTTGTAATTTTTGTTGTATTTATTTATTTATTTATTTTTAAAGAAGAGTATTGCCTTTCGTTGGTTTCTGTGTGGCAGTTGAAAAGGTGGCCCACATGTTGGAGTGAAGGTTGTTGGAGGGTTGAAATACTTCGGTGGTATGAAAACTCTTTTTCTGGACAATTTGGACAAAACCACGCTTCTTAATGCTTCCAACTGGATATTTTTTATTTATTTATTTTTTAATTAAATTTGCCTCCCATCAGTCCGAGCAATGCTGTTTCATCTAATACCTCCGTTTTGGTAGCCGAGCTCTGACATGTGCGTCAGTGTACCAGGAAATCATGCACTGACAAATGTTCTGCAATTAAAATACGTTAATTTTCCTAACTAATTAATTTGTAACTCATAAACCACAATCAATAAATAAATAAAGTTGATGTTTTTTTTTTTTTTTTTTCAATCGTGACACAAAAACACATTGAAGTTGTGAAGATGTTGTGTTTATTGGGGTCGAACACAGAATAAAAATAAAATAAAAGTTCAGAGACAATTACTAAAACAACAGCTCTTATAGAAGTCAAACAATCTTCACTTTGTGATTTTAAAGTAACCGCACACATGCAGACACATACACACTCACTCACATACACATTGATAAGCAGCACCCAAGAGAATCCCCCACTTGAAGAATCATTCTGATAATAATAATCAAATTAATAATAATATGAGTGAGAATCAGGTTAGAAAGCCCACGCGAGGTTATATTAGAGGCATTGTCGTAATTTCCCATCATGCTCAGCGGGGACTTGTTGATCCCGGCATTGACTAACATGACAGTGGCGCAAGGCCTCAAAAAAGAAAAATGGAAAAAAATGTACAACTGAACCTTCGACACTTTCAGTTCCCAAAACTTCCAAATTATGAATCCATGTATTCAACTCCACAACCTTCACTTCTGCATTCCAGTAATCGTCCCGACTTGCTCAGTTCCCCACAATCCGTTCTCAAACGTACACGAAAACCGTGTTGGCGTCTTTGGTTTGACTGGTTAGCAGGCGGCTGGCTAACGGGCTAACTTTGGAAGCTATTCTGTATATATCGTCGTTTGCCTTCATAATTGTCCACAATGTTGTCGCCAATGCCAGTGGCTTCCTTCTCCTGGGCTAAAAATTCAAAGAAAAAAACAAAAAACAAAAACAAGATAACAGCAGTAAGCCGCAGGAGCTAGCGTGATCACATGACCACCATCAAGTCAATAAAACTCCCACGCACATGACCCGTTTCCATGGCAACAATATATATATATATATATATATATATATATATATATATATACACACACACACACACACACACCAGTAATCCCCCGCATATTTGCGGCTCACCATTTAAAAATTCACCAATTCGCTTTGACTTTTTGAGGAACCTCTCCTCCATTATTTGCTATAAAAGTCACCTATTCTCAGCTTTCACGCATATTTTGTATTCTTTCTGTAAGACTAAGATGGCGCCAAAGCTCTGGATAATAGCAAAGTAGTTATTGGTGTCAATGGGTTATGTTGAAGTGACATATCTCAACCATTTTTTTTAAGATGACTTTTAGGGATGTTCAATAACACTGTTTTTTTTTTTTCAGACCGATATCAGTATGAGTATTCACACTTAAGTACTCACCAATACCGATACCACTCGTACTTTTGATACATAAAATTTCAATTATCACAATGACAGTCAATTGTGAAGAAAGACCTTTTTTTCTTTCTGACCCACATGATGATTTGGCGATGTGTCAAACCGCCGTATCGGTGAAAAAACATTGTACTCTTCAGAGTCTTCCGGAATGCTTAATTTATGTTAAAATTAAAAAAAATTATTTGAGTGGGCCCGGGGGATCCCCCCAGACTTCCTTGTAATGCTTTTTTTTTTTGGTGTCTTTTGTGTTTGCATGTCTGATGCCCCCCTGTACCAGACCACCAGTTTCACCAGAGTCACGACGGTACTTGCTGCCATCACCACACACAAACACACGTTGCTAACCAACAACCACACACAAAACACACCGGCACCAGGCACGTGGGAGCGGGGTGCACCGTCACGCTTGTCCAGGACCTCAGAGCTTGCGGGCGTAGCAACTGAGAGAGTGGCAGGAAGTGGAGTTGAAGTTGAAGGATGTGATGCAGTCGTGGTGGTGGAAAAGCGGTCAGATGCGCCGGAAGTGGTCAGTTGCCAGACGTCGTCGCTTCCATTGCCTTTACTTTGTTTCTGCCACTCAGTCACCCTGAGATTGTATTGGAATGGCAGGGGGGTGGCTATGGTCTGTTGCAGTGTGGGAGGCAGACACAAGTCGTCCAGGTTCAAGTCAAGGATGGCTCGACCTTTGGACCACTGAGGCGAATGGCACACCTGCGAGGCCAGAGTGGGCTGTGACTTTCAATGGTGCATACCAGAACACGTTACATTCCATGACATGATTACGTTTGGGACAATTCCAGGTTAAACTAGAGAACACCATTTCTGTAGAAACTGAATGTAAATACTGAAGAAGAGACACTGAATAGAATCGCTGCGGAAT